>NC_137177.1:59914953-61226203 GCF_951804945.1 Podarcis cretensis
GAACGTTGTGTCTTTTTTCATAGGCAACATATCCTGGGCCTTTGCAGTATTCTTTGCCTGCAGTGTGGTTTATTTTGTGTGTTGCACACCAGGTGCACAAATCTGTCCTGTTCACTTTCTGTTGGAAAAATGTTGTGTTACTGGCAATTGGGCAAGAAAAAAAGGCAGATATGGACAGACATGTGATCCTCTGAAATGGGAAAAGTATTATTTTGGAATGATGATGTGGAAAGGGACCCCTGACCATTAGGTCCAGTCGTGGCCGACTCTGGGGTTGCGGCGCTCATCTTGCTTTATTGGCCAAGGGAGTCGGCGTACAGCTTCCAGGTCATGTGGCCAGCATGACGAAGCCGCTTCTGGCGAACCAGAGCAGCGCACGGAAACACCGTTTACCTTCCCGCTGGAGTGGTACCTTTTTATCTACTTGCACTTTGATGTGCTTTTGAACTGCTAGGTTGGCAGGAGCAGGGACTGAGCAACGGGAGCTCACCCCGTCGTGGGGATTCAAACCGCCGACTTTCTGATCGGCAAGTCCTAGGGTCTGTGGTTTAACCCACAGCGCCACCCATGTCCCTGATGATGTGGATAGTAAAGGTAAAGTTACCCCTGCCCATACGGGCCAGTCGTGTCCGACTCTAGGGTTGTGCGCCCATCTCACTTAAGAGGCCGGGGGCCAGCGCTGTCCGCAGACACTTCTGGGTCACGTGGCCAGCATGACGAAGCTGCTCTGGCGAGCCAGCACCAGCGCAGCACACGGAAACGCTGTTTACCTTCCCGCTATAAAGCGGTACCTATTTATCTACTTGCACTTAGGAGTGCTTTCGAACTGCTAGGTGGGCAGGAGCTGGGACCGAAAGACGGGAGCTCACCCCGCCACGGGGATTTGAACCACTGACCATACGATTGGCAAGTCCTAGGCACTGAGGTTTTACCCACAGCACCACCCATGTCCCACGATGATGTGGATAGTAGAAAGTAAATAGTGCTGCACATTTTCGAGCTATCAGGATAATAACCGGGCGTAAGCTTCCAGTTATGGAATTATTAGTAACACAAGTTTACTTTAAAATTGCTGTTATTTTATTATTATTTACAATGTAACATATTCTTCAAAAGATGTTTTCCAGTGTGGCTTTCAGATATAAAGAAAAAATAAAATACATTCATAATAAATAAAAACAGGTTAAAGAAATAGAGGAAGCAAAACCTTTAAAGGGCTAGGGAAAAGGAAGAGGGGTTTTCCTGGTGCTAAAAAGGTAACAAAGTAAACAAAACTCAGTACTGAACAATTCAAAGTAAATCCTGAGTGGGCACACCTCCTTGGGAAGCATACAGTATTCACCAATGGGGCACCACAACTAAGAAGGCCCCTTCATATTTCTGTTTAAGAGTGGCATTGTATGGATTCATTGGTTGAGCATTACTGGAAAGAGCTGGGTGTGTAAGAAAGGTAAATTGCTGAGTGTTTCAACCTGAAAATTTGGAAGCGGGTGAAACCAATGTGGTAGACTTGGCTTATTTTATTTGTGCAAACAAAGGATTCCTACGAAAGAGGTACGGTATGACCCGAAATATTTTTACAGGTGATCACTGCATGCTGTGTGCTGAGTACATGGTACAAAATCTCTAATGAAATTATAGAATTGCTTCTGAATTCCAGGGGAGTTGGGTGTTCAGTAGTTTCCAAGAAATTCTCCTTTTACTCCTCGGGGTCAGAATAGATTAGTTGTCCAGATGGTCTTTCCTTTCAACAGTGATTACCTTCCCAAATGCAGCACCACTGGGTGATAAATCTCAGTTTTGAAATACTCTTAAGACGGCATGGTCCAACTGATTGCCAATGAGACCATCCCTCTGACTGAGTGGTTTCCTCTGTTCCCCAGTAGATGCAGACACATCTAGTCTTCATGCTGGCATACCTGCAGGTGGGGCTCGTGCAATCAAATCAGCCTTGTAATTCAGTTTTAGCCTTGGTAGCCATAGGCGACAAGGGATTCCGTGCAGGTGAGGGCTTGATGGGAGGGCAGCTGGAGCATTTCTCTTCCACCTGGGTATCCTGCATAAGAAACAGGTGGGCTGCCAGAGGAGGGGATTCCTCTCCTGTAAACCTGGAGATTGGGGGGACGACACACAATTCAGTTAGCTTTTATTGGCAAACCTATCTAATTTGCACTTTTCAAAACAATGCGTAAAATGAAACACAACCATCCTTCAAAATTTGCACTTCTCTCAGTTTCACAGTGCAGTTCTCCAGCCAAGTAATGCATAAAAAAACGCATTATATGAGGGGAAACTGCTTTGCAGAAATGTGTTCATTCAGCTAAATTGCACACACACAAGCATGTGCGTATTAGGAGAAATTTGCCATAAAACGTGGATGAATTTTCATGAGGACTTTAAAAAAAGAAAATCACAAACTAATGCGGAAGACTGAACTTAAGACTAGAAAAATGAGAAACAAAGAGAAGTGAATATTGAAAGATTTACCCATCTCAGTATAAGAATGCTGTTGCAGGAGGAATGGAGCTCCATATATGTGCTCTGCCAGACCCCAGCAGTCTAGCAGGAGCCAGTGTGGTGGTGTGGTTAAGAGTGTTGGGCTATAACCTGGGAGACCAGGGTCCAAATGCCCACTCAGCCATGAAGCTCCCTGGATGACCTTGGGCCAATCACTGCCTCTCCGCCTAACCAACATCACAGGGTTGTTGTGCAGGTTAAATGAGAAGAGGGAGAACTATGAATGTCACCTTGAGCTCCTTTGAGAAAAAGTTGGGAAATAATACATTCTGTGGGCTAGTGACCTTTGTGGGCTTATTTACAAAGCTGTGATCGGATGGTTTTTCATACAATAAAATCCCCACTGCATAGATGACTGATGTGTCAAATGAAAGTGTTCTTAGCTTAGCCTTCACCCTCCCATGCCGCTTCTCTGTGTGTAGGAATGTGTTTTGTGAAGGAGTGTTCCATCATGCAAATCTCCACTTGCAACCTGAAATGGGACAGCCCATTTTGCCTGGATGGAGGAGTAGTTTGACCCAGTATAACACATTGTCTTGTTTTCCTAAAGTTTGAGAACCAATGCTGTGTAGGACCTTAGAAGGGAGCTCCAAACTCCTGGACGTCAGGCCCCACATCCCTTTATTTAGAAGAGATAGTAGCAGGCCTTGTTTCAGGCCTGTTCTTCCCAATGGCATGTCACATTTCAATCAAAATTCCTGTATTTGGCAGCTCCCATTTTGAAAGCCCGGTGAAAGGACGCCAGATTCTATTTCAACTGAGTGGCTCACATTTGGAGAGGCACATTTAATAGGACTGAAAAGAAAAGAAATGTAACTTTCATCACACGAGACAACAAAGAGAACCGGGGAAAACGAAAATATTATTTCGTTTGAACAAATTACGCCTCATCTCTCAAGGGCTTTTCTTTTTCTTCTAGGGAGTAGATGAAGAAAAGCACTTTAATATCATTCCATCAAACTAAAAATTTAACTACAATTTTTTTTAAAAAACAGATAAAATGTGTTCGGAGGATTCAAAGAAGATTAGGGCTCACCTAAGAAAGAGTATTCAAATTTGAACAGCTAATGGAAGCCTGGAAAAAAAAACCTGTTAATGTCTATATCTTTCCTCTAAGGGACTTAGATTTCAGTATTCTTATAAAAACACATTGAGTTGATTTCATTTCTATGTCTCCACAGACTTCATTCTTGTAATTTCAGTAAGTGTTATAAATGTTATTTTAAGTATTATAATGCTAATCCCTACTGACAATAAGGGTTGGAAGCGGCGCTTCCATTACTAAGGTAATGTTTACCTCAGATAGCATATAATTGTTTGCTTCCTTCCCCCTCCACGCACACACAGTAAACTCTCTTCTCCCAACTGCTTAATCAGCCATGGAAAAAGAGAGGAGACTCAGAGTGCTTAAATTGTGTGTGTGTTTGATCACATTAGAGTAGTGTGTAAACCTTTGCTGGTAAAGCTGGGGTGGGGAAGACACCCGGCCGCACACACCCTCTGTGTGTGTCTGTTTGTGTGTTTGTCCACATTTCCTAAGGCAAAATGGTTTTGAGCAGTGATCCTTGCGACGGCTTGACTGGCTTATTAATATAAATATCACGGCTGCGGCATAAATCTTCTCTGCCGCTCAGCTCTCAGGGTATTTCTTCATTGCATGAGATTCAACAAGGGCTTCCTAGAACCTTGCTGTAGTTCAAACAGCAGAGTTGCATTCCAGTCACAGCTCTGGTGGTCCCTCTTGGTACTATCAAGAGATCACCGCACGCTCGCCATATGAGTTTTCTCCTGCATCACATCATCCTAAACAATATTTTATTATGCCTTATGAAAGTTAAACTTTCTTCCTCCTCCTCCTCCTCCTCCTCCTCCTCCTCCTCCTCCTCTCTTTTTCTTTCAGTTTCCTTCTTTTTTCCTCCTCCTCCTCTGCTGCTGCTGTTCTTTGTTTAAGGATCAGATTTGACCTTCCCGTTTTTAGCACCCGCTGCACCACCTGTGCTAACAGATCTTGAGAGCGGGGGAAATGATTTTAATTTAACGTACTAAGGCAAACACGGTGCCCGTTTGACGAACTTGACAATGAAGGCGATGGCATTGACCACATGGCACTGGTTCTTAGCATCGCCATTCTGAGCTTTCGAAATGCCAGTGCTAGATTTTGGCAATGTGTTATGTATTGGTTTGCTTTTATTATTACTTATTGAATTTACGTCCTGTGCTTCCTTGCCAAGGAGCCCAGGGAAGCAAACAGGAGAGAGGCGTGTCTGCGGTGGTGGTGGGAGGAAGAGAGAATGGAGAAGTCCCATTGGGCAAGCTGATGCCTGCTCACTGTGCACTGGATTTCACTCATAAATCATAACGCATTTTGAGCAAATAGCTCTTCAGTAGAGGAATCTGGTATGATGTCTTAGGTGAGTTGCTCCAAAAAAGTAGCTGACCTTCTGATGTTGCTGCTGGTAGCTTTACAAAATGGTTGAGAGTCAGAGTACTGGCATTTGGACACCTGTGGGCTCCCACCCCTCTATAATATTTTTGGCACTATTTTTTTTTTAAATAGGCTTTTTCTACATGATGCTGGGTTTTATATGCACATCAAGAACAATCTCTTTTGAGAGATAGTGGGGGAAACTACTCCTTACCCATGCTGAGTATGAAAGGAAAAATCCCCGAACTGTCTCATGAAAAATCTTGCACTCCAGAGATATTTAGGAGCAATACCCAGAGCTGTTTCATTCATGATACAATTTCTACACCCAAGGCATTTCTGCATTCGAATTTACACGATTCTTATAAGCACGTTTAATTATTTGGTATGAAATCATTTCTAACCCGCTTAAATAAAAATAGCTAAGCAGTGTACAATATTTAATATGTTTTTCGGTCCTCATCCAACCCATCACTGCATTCAGGCAGCAGTTCAGCCCAGTTGGGGCCTCTCCTGATTCAGACGTTAACAGAGAAATAGAGTTGCGTGTCATCAACTTATTAAGGGTCCTGTGCCCCTAAATGTCCCAATGACTGCTCCCATCTCTGGCTTCACAGAACTGTTAAATAGCACTAGGGACAAAATATCCCACAGTACAACTACTGGGGTGGGGGTGGGGCACGTAATGGTTCTTATGTATGAATTCTAGAACTGCTTCTGAAATTCAACCCTGTGCATCTCCTTTGTCTGCGCTGTTGCAGTTTTATGATTTTTCATACAAGGGTGAGGTTACCGGGCAGCGGCGTAGCGTGGGTTGTCAGCACCCAGGGCAAGGCAAGTAATTTGCGCCCCCTAACCCGGGGCAAGGCAAGTAATTTGCGCCCCTAACCCCTAACCTGCCGCCGCTGCCAGCTTCTTCTTGCTGCTGCCTGGGCTGGTCGGGTGTGGTTCTCTCCCGCGCTCAGCGCTGCGCTGGGCGGCTGCTGCACTGTCCCTCCCCCAGATAGTCCCTCCCTCGCTCTCTCTCCGCTCCGCACTGCAACGCATGCCTGGCACCCTCCCCCTCCACAGTGGGCGGCGACCCGGCAGCTTGGATTGGATTCGCACAGCCAGCACTGCAGTGAGAGAGAGTGAGTGAGCCAGGTGGGGCAGAGAGCTGCGAGTGCAAGCCCCCCCCCCCAATGTTGCGCCCGGTGCGGCTGTCCCCCCCTGCACCCCCCCCACTACGCCACTGTTACCGGGAGAACCCTGGATGTTTTAAATTTGGTCACAGCATCCCTTAGCGTACAAAGAGTCAATGACGTTCTGTCTAATCAATATATTGTTAACCCTTTTTTGATAGATGTGCAGGGTGTAGGGCGGGAAATTAAAAAATAAAGAGGCAGTAAGTGAGTGGGTACAGAGTCTCTTCTAAAGTATTCAGCAGCAAACATTATTTGGCTATTCTCAATAAAATTGCAGGATCTTGGAGTACTAAATGAGCCACAGACACCAAACCAGGAATTTTAATAAAAAACAACAGCACACAAAACAAAGCAAACTATATTTTCTGCTCATCTGTGGAGTGAGGATAACATGGGTCCAGAAGTACGCCTTTGCAAAGCAATCTCAGTCATAGATGAGTGCCTGTTTTTCCCTGGAGCACAGACTGCAAAAACTTTTAAAAACACAAGATTTCTCTCTCCTTAATTTCTTGTTTTGCTGAACTTGGTGGTGTGATGGAGGGAAGAATCACCTTTTTAATTCTTCCTGTTCATAATGGGAGATGTTCTGACAGACTGAAACACACCGAGCCTTTTTCTAGCACATCCTTTGGGTGTGGTCTGGGGCTAGAACTGTGAACCACAATGGTCAGAGGCTGGGCTTTAGCCTAGTTAGCTACCCAATACTGAGTATCTTTTGGTCTCAGAAGGGAACTGTGCCCTGTGAAGCACCAGCTCCTTTGATTGACCAGCAGCAAGAAGCAGCAGACTTATCTGAGGTCAACAGCTGGGAAGCCACCTGCCATTTTGAATTTCCCACAGAGAACCTGGAACCACTGATGTGTCATTGCTCTGGGGCATTGTGGCAATTTCAAATGGTAGGTGGCTTTCAATACCCAAGTTAAGCAAGCAGCTAAGCCAGCACTCAGGAGAGTGAACAAGATGGGCGTCTGTATAATAGTGTACAGTGGTACCTCGGGTTACATACGCTTCAGGTTAGATACGCTTCAGGTTACAGACTCCGCTAACCCAGATATAGTACCTCGGGTTAAGAACGTTGTTTCAGGATGAGAACAGAAATTGCGCAGTGGCGGCGCAGCAACAGTCGGAGGCCCCATTAGCTAAAGTGGTGCTTCAGGTTAAGAACAGTTTCAAGTTAAGAACAGACCTCCGGAACGATTTAAGTACGTAACCAGAGGTACCACTGTATTATTGATGGGGTTATCAAAACTGAATCTGGCACTGCTGCACAATGTCTTTTGGAGGAATCCAGTGTTATGCATTTTATTTAATCCCCTTGTTCCATTTCAACTTCTGCGGTTGCAGATCCTGCCCCCCCTCCACAGCTTATTACATTTTTTGGATTACCTTCCATGCAGACTTTTGTTTGTTCTTTAGTTAGCTGAAACTCCCCCTATGCAAGATGAAAGTGTTAATACTAATTGTGCTTTATTCCTGTAAATTTGAAGAATCCTAGGGTGGTGAGTGCTGTTTGATTTTGTTGGTGGGGGTGCCACCAAGCTGCATTGCTTCTGTTTATTTCATAGGCTTTTGAGAATGGGGATATTCCACAACCTCTGCTGAAGCAGAGTAGATATGTGCTGAATTTCTCCCATGGAATCCAGTCGTGATGGAATGGGTGCTCTTGTCATTCATGCAGGTATAATAGCACAGAAAACTGGATGTGCTAAAATGACTTCCCGAGTGAAGGTAGGAGCTTGTATTATTTAGCTAACAGGAGAAGCCATTTCACTTTTTATTGCCTCTTGATTGCTAGGGCTATTTAATATAGTGTGAAGAATCCCAATAGCAAATGGTGGTAAAGACAAATTAGAGACTTTTGGCTCTCTTAGTGGGTCATCTCCCAGCAGACTTAAGCAAGGGCACTGTAAAAAGACTCCATCTGTAGAGTCTGACAATTTTGTTTCCCCATCTGCTAGATGGACAGTGAACTCTGCATACTGTGGAGCAGGCAAGCAGAGCTCAAAGCCAGCTTTCCAAACTAAGCTACAAAGGCTAAGGAAAAGAAGGGGGTTGGGTTCAAATGGGAAACAAAGGCCTTCTGCAGCCCACATCACCTTGATAAGATTACAAATGCGATCTAATTTGAGAAAGTGTGAGAACATTGATTGACTGGTGTGTGTGTGTGCGTGTGTGTGTGTGTGTGTGAGAGAGAGAGAGAGAGAGAGAGAGAGAAGGCTTCTCCTTAAGGCTGCTCTAATGTTCATAGTTATGTGCCAGAAACTGTTATTGTATTAAATGAGGCTTTGCTATGTGGAGCTATGGATGGGTTTGCTATCTAGACATTTTTGTCTCAACTATAAATGCTATTGAATGCTGGGGGGTGGGCGGTGTTCGCAGGTTGGGGCAAGACTGAGAGTAAAAGGGGTTTTTTAAGTGAAATATTCATATTTGGACTTCAGTGCACATCTAATGCAAGCAAGGTCCATAGTCTATATGGGCCTTTACAGTTTGAACAGGATGTACAGCGGTACCTCAGTTTAAGAACAGCCCTGTTTATGAACTATTCAAAAAACGAACTCCATAAAACCGGAGTTAGCGATCAGTTAACAAACTTTACCTCTGTCTACGAACAGAAGCCAAATGGTGGAAGGGCACCGGCAGTGGGAGGCCTCATTAGGGAAAGTGCGCCTCGGTTTAAGAATGGCTTTGGTTTAAGATCAGACTTCCGGAATGGATTAAGTTCGTAAACCGAGGTACCACTGTATAGGTGGTTCAGTCAAGAGGATGTTCCATCTCAGTTCATCTTCAAATATCTGTTTTTTAATTAGCCCATTTCATTGCTTCAGCCCAAGGCCATAAGAGCCAGCTAGAACACAATTACTAACATATATAAATACGACCAATCCAGAATAAGTTGGCTACCTACGTAAAAGGTTATGACCCAAGTTTCTTGCTGATAATCACCAAGGCAATCTTTAACTTTGCCTTGAGGTCATACAGGCATGAATGACTGTTGAAAGGTCACATGGTATGATTGATTGATTTGCCCATTAACGATGCTCTAGAAATGTGATTTGTTCAGCAAAATTTATTTGGAGATGATCTCGTTGAATGGGTATCTAAAAATGGGGGAGATAGATATTGAATATCAGGACTGCTATAAGGAACAGAAAGGTTATCCCATTAATTCCTATTACTGGTACCATCACAACTCTTTATGTTTGGCTGTGACACAAAAGTAGTGGACTAATCGCAACGTATCATGGAGGGCATCAGTGTCAATGGGTCTATTCTAAGTAAAACTAACTCTGGGTACATCCCTCTTAAGGTTGTGGATACCTCAACTAGATAGGTCGCTGGAAGTCATGCATTCTGTTTATAACCCTGGTTTTAGAAGTATTTCACTCCTAAAAGGAAACAATGGAGTTTTAAGATCTCTCTCCCACCCCATTTAAATGCTGGGCATTTGAGCAATTTTTTTTTTTTGTTTTAGAAAGTATTAAAAGTGTTGGCAAAACAAAAGGATTCATCTGAATGCTTTTAGCTCTTCCCTTGTCTTGTGGCAGATACGGTTGGGTGCTGAAGAATTCATTACCTCTCTATTACATAATGAAAGTCAGAGATACTTTCCTAATAATTTCCTGGTCTCGTGCTTTTCTCGGAGGCCCATTGTGTGGGAGATCTGACCACTGCACTTCTCACATGTAATAAAGACGCTCTGGAAGTTAGGAGCAATCCAAGGTGGGAGGGATGGTGCTCCGTCTAGTAAATGGCGAGGCATCAGGACAGCTTAATCACTTAAATGTAGCCCATTAGTAAGTTTAGTGGAAAGGTGTTAAAAGAACCCTTTGCTGCCTCTCCGCTGGCATGTTTTGAAGGGAGTTCAGTTATGAGACTATTAAAATGTTATTTTGATAATTAAGCCCACAGCTGTTGTGAGGGCGTTGGGGGCAAGAGCTGATGAAGCAGCAGACTGCACAATGGATTGTCTAAATAAGAGAGGGGAGAATGAGAGAGAGAGACAGAGAAAGTAGGAGGAAATCTTGAAAGAACAAAAGAAAAACAAAGCCCCCTTGTTGTGCAAGGAAGTGTGTTGCTTGTTGCTGACTGTGGCTGTATCTGTGCCAGCCTTTCCTGCCCATCCAATTTGGTGCTATCCCTTACAAAAAAGGGGAAAAAATGAACCTGCAGAAAACAGTGCTTGGAAAAAGGGATGGTGATGTGAGTGGGGTTTCTGCCCAACAGCTTTCAGCCTTATGGCAGGGATGGGGAGCCTGTGGCTTTCCAGATGTTGGGCGTCAACTCCATTAGCTACAACCAGCACAGCCAATGGCCAGGGATGATGAGAGCTGTAGTCCCACCACATTTGGAGGGCCACAAGATTGACACCCCCACCCTATGAACATTGCACTGCTACCTGTATAGGCTGTAATCCTCTCCTTCCCCTGTTGGATGTGGATCTGGGGTATGCTGAGCATGGCTGATATGTTGGCTTCCAGACATCAGATCAACTGAGAGATTTCATTTGATCGCCAGTGCACCAACTACTTTCAGAATATTGACAGAACTGGGTTTCCTAATGGAAGAAGAGAAGATCTGAAAGTCTGTGCAACCCAGCTTCTTGCTGCTGCTTCCTAGGCTGACTGGCCCTGTGCTACTGTTGTTGTTTAGTCATGTCTGACTCTTCGTGATCCCATGGTTCAGAGCATGCCAGGCACTCCTATCTTCCACTGCCTCCCACAGTTTGGTCAAACTCATGCTGGTAGCTTCGAGAACACTGTCCAACCATCTCGTCCTCTGTCGTCCCCTTCTCCTTGTGCCCTCAATCTTTCCCAAAATACTAGCCCCTGTTTATACCTTGCTCTTCGAAACTGGCCTACCTTTGACCTGCTGCACCAAGTTTGACCTCAGCCTTAACTTATGGCCTTGCTATTGAACCATACTCAATCTTGGACTGCTGCCCTATGCTTGATCTCAGCTTCTCCTGAAGACCTTTAGGTTCTTGACTGCCACTTATTTATTTTATTTTATTTCTATAACAAAATAAATATACCACTTGATTGTAAAAACAACAACACACCACCACTAAATGGTTTACAAAAATATAAAGCAGAATATTAAAATTATTGATAAAATCTGGTCTTTAAAAATATTCAACAGATGATTAAAATCAACAGTAATTAGAAATATGTAAAACACATGTAGCTATACAGTGATATATAAACATATATATGACTGCTACTTAATCCTCCAGAGTTTGACCAGCTCACTGTGTTAAGGATTTAGCTTAGGATCAGGCTGAGGAAGGAGAATGTGGCAAGCAGGGTCACTACAACCCCTTGGGGAAGAACCTTCTGGGCTGACTGTACCCAGACTGGCCATTTCCATCTTCTGGACAGGAAGGAGTACAGTGCTACCTCGGTTTAAGAACAGCCCTGTTTATGAACGATTCGGTTTATGAACTCCGCAAAACCGGAAGTAGTGTCCCAGTTTGCGAACTTTACCTTGGTCTAAGAACGGAATCCAAATGGTGGAAGGGCACCGGCGGCAGGAGGCCTCATTAAGAAAAGTGTGCCTCGGTTTAAGAACGGTTTTGGTTTAAGAGAGGACTTCTGGAATGGATTAAGTTCATAAACCGAGGTACCACTGTATAAGAGAACTTCCTGTCATACTGGAGCTTTGCTTCAACAAACAGCGCTACTTGAGCCTTAGTGTGTCTTCTGTTTCTGGTCTTGTTCTTTGGTCCAGCCTTCTGGTTTGGCATCTGATCCTTGATGCCTCTGACTCATGGCTTGTTCTTCCTGTTTGGTCTTCTGCTTTGCCTTCTGATTTGGACTGTTCCTGGCTCCTGACTTGTTCTACCAACCTTGACTCCTGGTTTGCCCTATGAGCAACTAATGTGAATTTTACCTATGCCCATTAGGCTTGTTTCTACACATGCTCACATACCCCTCTCTATCCTCCATCTAGGCAAGCAAGAACAGCTCAATGACACTTTTCCCCTCATGCAAAGAAAACTCAACAAAGGTGTGAAGGAAGGCCAGTGAGGGGCATGGTCTGGGGAGAGGGGAAGTAGCTGGGGAAGGGTGAGTACTGGGCAAGTTCAGAGGGCCAGATAAAGAGGTTTGTAGGGCTACATTTGGTCCCCAGGTCCAAGGCTCTCCACTTGCAATCTGGATTTCTCTTTTGTCCCCACTCCCAGTTTCCCAACTCACTGAGGTGTTCTGATTCTGATAACTCTTCAGTTCTAATTCCTGGCATGTTCTACTGATTTTTCATTCTGCTGTGCCCCCTAATCTGGATTGTTCCTGGACCCAATTGTGCCTTCTGGTTTGACTGCAGATTCTTTTTAGCTCTCATAGCTAATAACCACTGCAGGACCCAACCTCCATGAATTGTTTAATTCTTCTTTTACACACACAGATGTGGACAGCTCATGTCTGTGGTTGGCCTGCGATCCTTCCTGTCCCTCCGTTGGCCTTAAAATAATAGGCATTTATATTGGGCAAAGTGACAATTGCACAAATTTAGCCTGTCAATCAGGGAAACCTGAAGCTCTGCAAACAAAAACACACACACAAAAACAGCCTTGTCTGGTTATGTCAGTGGTAACCTTTCTGTATTTGCTCTTCTAACTCAAGCTGCAATGTCAGTTGTGGTCCCTTGATGACTTTCTTGCTACACGTGCTCACTTGAATACACAATCGGAAACTGTTACAAGGGACTTGATAAAATAAAACACAAACAGAATGCAAAGTGGGGGAAATTAGCCTTTTGATGAAAAGGGGAATGAAGCCCAAGTGGGTTTCTGCTCCTTTGTAAAAAAAATAAAAAATAAAATAAAATCATTGCTCTTGCATAATCTCTTCAACTTTCCAGACATCCTTCTCATTCCCCCGATCTTGAAAACATCTTCCGTAACATCTGTTTTCTCTCTCAATCAATATGTTCCCTTAAGAGAGCTAACTTGTAAAATATTATATAGAACACCAAACACGTATCTGAATTCAATTAGTTATTTGGTGGGGTCAGAAATTCGGTTAATTGGGGCCACTCTTTAATATCCAATTACAGGTACCGGTTACATCCATCTTCATTAAAGCCCAGAGAATAGTCTCGGGGTTGTTTTCTTGGGGTTGTTTAAAGAAAGCTACACCATTGCTTTTAGTTCACGGAGCCAAGAAAAGCCAAATTCCATTTGTCTGAGAAGAATTTGCTGATGGTCAGCCAATTAGGCATATCTATGGGGCGAACACCTTTGGAATAGTGTATACAGTGCTGGTTGCCTCACCTCAAAAAGGAGTTAGAAAAAGAGTTAGAAGAGGTTCAGATAAAGGCAAGCAACATGGTCAGGGCAATGGAAAAATTCCCCTATGTGGGAGGTTTACAGCATTTGAGACTTTTTAGTTTGGAGAAAAGGTGAGTAAGGTTTGATAAAGGTAAAGGGACCCCTACCATTAGGTCCAGTCATGACCAACTCTGGGGTTGCGGTGCTCATCTCACTTTATTGGCCGAGGGAGCCAGCGTACAGCTTCTGGGTCATGTGGCCATCATGACTAAGCCACTTCTGGCAAACCAGAGCAGTGCACGGAAACGCCATTTACCTTCCCGCCGGAGTGGTACCTATTTATCTACTTGCACTTTGACATGCTTTCGAACTGCTAGGTTGGCAGGAGCAGGGACCAAGCAATGGTAGCTCACCCCGTCATGGGGATTCGAACCGCGACCTTCTGATCGGCAAGTCCTAGGCTCTGTGGTTTAACCCACAGCGCCACCCATGTCCGTAAGGTATGATAGAAGTGCATAAATATTACGCTCAGCATGTAGAGAGTGGATAGAGAAAAGTATCCCACCCTACCCCCCAAAAAAAACCTGATAGACATCCTATAAAGCTGAATATTGGAAAATTCAGAACAGACAAAAGATAATACTTCTTCATGCAGCGTAGAGTTAAACTATGGAACTTGCTCTCATCTAAGGCAGTGATGGCCACCAATTTGGATGGTATAAAAAGAGGAGTAGACAATTTCATGGAGGGACAAAGGCTATCATTGGCTGCTAGCCATGATGGCTATACTCTGTCTCCATGGCTGGAGGCAGTATGCTCCAAATACTAGTTGCTGGAAATCACAGGAGGGGAGAGTGTGGTTGCACTGAGGTCCTGCTTGCAAACTTCCCATTGGCATCTGGTTGGCCACTGTGAGAACAGGATGCTGGACTAGATGAGCTACTCGCCTGATCTAGCAGGGCTGTTCTTAATGTTCCTGTGTTCAGTTTGCTCTAAGAAACAAAACAAATATCAGTGCAGTTTTGAAAGGTTTGATCCACTATGTTGATTCCATTTGTACCTAAGCATAGACGAAAACCTGCTGCTTGATCTCAGGAGACATCATCCAGAATTTGGTTAGGATACCTTAAAAGGTGTGTGAATGCATAGCAAACAGAGAAACAACTTTCCAAAATACGTAGTAGATGTGTTTAGCCCTCCTTAAGTGTGCAAAGTGTGCTGCATGTTCTCACATGTTTTAGAAAGTGGATGGTCTCGAAAGAATGTGTGCTGCCACGGAATAGGAGTAACCCAGTGGCATTGCCACATCTCCATTAGACTCACTGCTCAGTAGCTGCACATCAGCACAGTAATCATTTTCAGATTTACAAGCATTAAATATTTTAATTTAATGCCTTGGCTCTCTTGTAATTCATGCACTTAATTATATGATAATTACTCAAATTAAAGAGATACAGCTGCTGCTGTATCAATTCTTTGAGGGATCTGAGATTTTTTGGAGTTGCCCTTTGATTTGTGGGTATTTTTTTTCCACGGCGCCTCCCAAAGCAGGTGGAAACATCAAGCTAATTTTAAGATGCGTATAACAAAGATGACTTTCAGGTGTAATTACTTCACTCTCTTCCCCCACTCTGCCCCACACCATTTCTCACTGGAGAGCAGAATAAGCTTTTGGCAACTGGGGAACTGAGCACTGTGCTGCCTGTTTTTATCGCTCCTTATGGATTATGTTCATAAAAACACAGCTTAGGCAGCTCTCTCTGTGTCTTGTTTATTTATATGCCAGGCTACAGGAAGAGGAAACATTGGTATGAGTGGGTGGGCATTTTGCTGTGTCCCTACCTCATTACAGGCTAAGAAATTTTATCACGTGCTTTTTTGGTTAGTATCTAAGGGCTCCTTCGTGTACTGTGATTTCCCTACTAGGGAAGTCCGTTCACATAGAAAATAATGTTAAACTCACATGCAGATCCACAGGATTGTCAGCTCTCCAGATAAAAAAGATCTGGTATCTGCGTGATGCTATGGGGCAAAGCTCAGAGTGGGCCTAGGGAGCAGGGTTCAATTATTTTTGGCAGGTCTGGAAGCAGAGCCCAGAACAAAAGCTGCCTATTCACCTAAGGTGTATAACTATCGAAGAAGAAAAAACAGCTGGGGTTTGGGAGATTGACCCTGCTAGTTGTTTTCCTGGCAACCAGGCCAAAGTCAAAATCAACAGCAACAAAAAAAAAGTCATTTTTTGGGGAAAGGGGAAGGGTAGTTGGTAACTTTAGAATCCACGAATTGTATATTTGTTTTTTAAATCTGTATTTCCACCAGCTGGGAATAAAGGCAGCTTCCCTAGCTTTTCTTTACTTACTTAATTTTATAGGCCACCCATTAGCAAAACATTTCTCTGGGTAGTTTACAACAAAAGTTAAACAATCACACGCACACATAAATTCATAACATGATAAAATCCAAAAGAGCATACAGCCAACAGCAGAAGATTAAATCTGTACAACAAACTCACCGCAGCTTTAAATAAAAATCCCTTATAACTCCAGAAGTAACTGTAAGCACTAAAGGATCGTAAGAGTACCGGCAACTCCCTGTTTCCATGAGGGTTGCATTCTGAGTCAAAGTGTATGTGTTGGCATACAAGGCTGACAAGCATAACAAGGCCCCAATATTCATTCCTTCTTGATACTGGTAATTTCACCCAACTGCTGAAGCAGGGATGAGGAACCTGTGGCCATCCAGATGTTGTTAGACTGCAACTCCCATCAGCCCCAGCCAGCATGGCTGGTGGTCAGAGATAATGGAAGTTGTAATCCACAACATCTTGAGGGCCACATATTCGGTATCCGTGTGCTAAAACATCACCTGATTAAAATGGATTCTTTCCACATAAAAAAGTAACATGTTAGGGAGAAGGCTAGGCTCAACACTGTTAAAGGAGCTGATCCCATGTTAGTACAACTGTATTGAGAACTCTGTGGGTGGGGCAAGATCTGATTTAGGGACAGGGACATCACTTTGTGTGGTAGGGCACAATTTTTTGTGTGCAAAAATTCCTTAGTCTCTGGCATCTCCATTTCAAAGGATAAAATAGCCAGGAGGTGTGTCTGAGACCCTAGATAGATGCTGGCAGTCAGAATAGGATACTGGTGTATATGGATGAATGCCATCTTTTTATCTAAAGAGCTCACATAATGTCCTCCTTCTAATCACAGTAACCTTGTGGGATAGGCTTGGCTGAGAGGTAGTGGCTGGCCCAGTTCACCCAGTGAGCTTCATGGTTTAGTAAAGATTAGAAGCTGGCTCTTCTGTCTGATACTGTAACCATCACAACCAGCCCTACCAGATGCAGCCTGATATAATGCGGTCAGATTTCTTTTATTTTTCCTTCCAGTGGTAACTGGCAGTCGATCTCTTGAACTCAAGGCAACTCCCAAATGGTTCAAAGGGCTCCCATTTTCGATTCATTTTTTTCACCCCTTCCCTATGCCGGAGGCTGTTAGCTCCAGTTTCCCCTTTAACTCTCCAGTGCTCTGTGGCAGAATGTCTGAATTGCTGCCTTAGCGCGAAGTTTGCCACCAAAAGGGTTACAATTTTTTTTAAGCCCCTGTATGCAGACAATTTTCAGTTAGCTTACAGCAGCTGCAGTGTCGTGCTGATAGATTAAAAGCAGCTCCCAACCCCAGAATGAAGTACATTCAGGCTCCCGTGGAGCTAAGCTGGGGCGAGGCCTGCGCAGCTGTCACTTAGGCCAAGCTTCCAACTGAACTCTGAAGGAAAAGGATGCAACTTTTTTTTCTGAGCAAAGTTAGATGCTTCTAAATAAGGAGGATCAATTAGTAACGAAATATAGACACCTTCAACTTAAAAGCAGCTGATAGTGTTGGCAGTGAGAGAATATGGATTTCCGCTAACCCCTCCCCACACAGCAGCCTGGGGCATCTCCACAGATTTAACGATGAGCATGGAAAAATGTGTTTTGAAAGAACACACAGCCGTGTTCAGTTTTGCCTTGCACTTTCAGAAAGGACAACTGGCATGCAAAGGGCACATCTATGGCCCTGCTTAAAGCATTGCGGTGGCCATTTTGGCATGCCAAATGAGGAAATGCAGTTACCTCACAACTTCCACGGGGGTTACATTCTGGGGATTGCACGTAAAGCCGAAATTGTCGAAACACCCCTTGGAACTGTGTGAGAATCCCTACTTTTCCAAAGCTGGTGTGCTGAGTGAGCTTTGCTTTTAAGCGCTCTGCCTTGCATGCATTTCATATGTGCAATTTGCGGGAAATGTGGCAAGATGCGAGTCAGCTGTACCAGTGGTTGTGCTGTTGGACAGAGAATGGAAATTTGAGAGGAATTTTCTGAGCTGGGGGAACCTGAGGGTGAATGGGGGCAGGCATGGAGCTGGATATGAGCCTCTCCCCAGTTTGGGGCAGTTGTGCTCTGACCAGAAATATATTCACACTGGCCCTGCTCATGGAACTGCCTTTAATCACACATTGAGCTGCAGAAATCAGTGGGCAAAATTTTCCATGGTGATAATGCTTTGGAACAAGCTGCCATTAAAGTCACGGAAGTGAAGGGTGGTTAAAAAGGGGAAATGTTGGCATGCCCTTAGCGTGCCAGTTCACTGGACAAAGGAGCAGCATAACATAGCAATTAACTTCATGCCACCCATGAAATCTGTGGCTTTAGAAGTCATAAATTAAGAGTACCTACACTATCTCTCAGAAGTGGGCAGCATGCCTTTTCTGTACCACACACTCCCTTGGATTGTTTGTTCTGTGAGGCCTCTGCTGGGGGAACTGATGTTTGGGGAAATGTTATTTCGAAAACAAGCATACATGCCTTCTTTCATGAATGAAGGACAGAGCTTCAAAAATATGAGAGACGTTGAATTGTTTGGGTTTTGGAAATGGTGTGCCATAGTGCAAGGTTAGTTCTATTTGGAGCTGATGCATTGAAATAAATTGACAGGAATAATTTAGTCCTGTTAATTTAAATGGGTCTACTCTGAGTAGAACTCAGTTGGCTACAACCCAGTGTTGTCAACGCCATGACTGGAAGTTAGGTATTAGCTTTAGGCTTGAGGTATCTGGTTTTTGTTTGCCTGTTTCTTTGGTTTGAAGGACTAATTCACATCTTTCTCATCTGAAACTATACATTCCCAAAGCACATTGGCCCGGTTAGTGCTAATTGCAACCATGTGAAACCATGGCCAAGTGTGAAAAAGCAAGCATGTGTGGACTCAGAGGAAAATTTGTAGCTGCTTCACTCCTCCCCTGGTTCTGCTGCTTTTGCCGTCATACTCTCTGGAGCTAAGCCATGGTTTGGCATAGCGTTATTTCTGAAGCTAGGCTCCTGTTTTGTCTCCCCCACAAGCAGTCAGCCAGACACAATTTTTTGCTACAGCTTGCGGTTTCTTTGAAGTGACACAAACCTGTAGCCCGTTTTCAGAGCCAAACCATGACTTAACAGCAGGATTGGAGGAGGAGCAAGCTGCTGTGACTTTTGCTCTTGAGTATATACACATGCTTGCTTGTTCATGCTTTTCCATAGTTTGGTTTAGTATTGCATGTGAACATGGCCATTGTAAATAAGTGTGACAGGTAGACTGTTTTTTTTTTCTTTTTCCTTTTCCTTTTTCATTCAGTCCTCGTTCTTTCTGAGGTAGCAAGCCCATGCCTGTTCAGCTTCAAAATGCGGGCAGAAGGATGCTCACCTGAATTAAATGGATTCTTTCCACATAAAAAAATTAGCATGTTAGGGAGAAGGCTATGCTCCAAAGTCTTCCCCCAACATGATTTTGTGTGTGGGGGGAATTGTTTTGTTTTTGTATGGAACGTCAATCTTGCAGGTTCCCACTACAGCCTGTGGTACAGTCCAGTCATAACTTTACTATCTCAGTGACAAGTAGGTCTACAACATGCTCATTCCAGACTGGGCTTCCAAGAATGTGCCACAGATGATTACGCCTGCATAAGCCAGCTTAAATGATTGGAAGCTCGGCAACTAAAAGCTATGCTTGATGGATTGCATCTATTGTATTTAGATAAATACTTTGGTGCAATTACATGGGTTGGTTTTAAGCCTAGGATAACAGGTGTGGTGATCTGTCTCCTATGAAGCTAGTGTCAAAGGCCACCACTGATTTCAGTGGCTAAGTATTGCATTCTAAAAGAAGACATTTTTACAGGGCTATAAAGTAGCTTGTTGCCCAGAATTGTTTCCTATGTGCATAATAAGCTCAAAACAGAATGCATTTGCCTGTCTGTGAACACACCTCTCCATTAGCTGGGCTACTGTGATGTCATGGAATGTTCTCAAGCAGAAGTCTTCAAATATTTGTTATATCTGGTATCCAAACCGTTGTAACCAGTTAGGCTCAGCTTTCTTGCTTCTTATTTAACAGAAGCAAAGGAAATGTGTCCTTTTGTACCCACTTCCTAGCAAAGGTTTTTCCCCCTAGTGTGTGCATGTGTGATAACCCCTCCCCTCCAGCCCATGACACTGCTGCTGTGTTCTGGAACAAATCACAGCATGGCACAATTTTGAAAGAGATACACTCTTCATTGCTGTGCTGCCAGATGACTTCGAAAACTTTATTGTGCTCCTGTGATGAAGTATATTTGAGGCTTTCCCAACTGGTTGCCAAAATTAAATTTGTGGTCGCCACCCGTTATCTCTCAAGTGAATTTGTGGGCTGTTACTAATGAGTATTGTAAATGCTGAAGGGGAAAATGTCAGCAAGAGAACCTGGACAAACAGTGCAGCTTCTTTATGGAAAATGAAATATAAATTTGAGCAGGCTATATACACACAGTTCCCTGGAAAGCAGTGGCCAGACAAAGGAGCTAAAATAGCCTGGGTGACTGTGGAGTATCTGGAGAAGACAGGTCTGGCATGGACTGAGCATGAGTTTCATCTAACTGCATAGTCAGCCTGCTCTTCAGCTCCAAGTTTCTAATATGTCTTTTGCCTTCTCCTGTATCCCCCCAATCTTGGAACCCCTCGGGGTAGTTCTGAGACACACACACTCATAGAAGATGAATCGGTGAGTAGATAATTGGATGTGGTGACATTTTGCTGTGTGTTTTGGTAGAGCAAATCAAACCATCTGCTCGACACCAAGTCAACCATCTTGCCATGCATTTCCTATAGACACATTGGATGAAATCGGCCTCAGGCAGACCATATTGATGCATAGCCACTCGTGTGGTGTTCGTGAAGGTCAAGTTAGTGCGTAGCATTAGCAAGCTAGCACTTTCTTGGCATGAAAATTGTATAAAGTCCTTGCTAAGGGTTCGCGCTCCCCCCCTTAAACCAGTAGTGCTTTATTCTTGTGATTCACAAGCCATGGTGATGAATGTCCTTAATAAGTATAGTTTTGGAGAAAATGCATGTATTACAGTTTTCTTAATACTAAAATTAAATAATACACATTGCAGTTCCTACGTAACATACCTGAAATTGAAGACTGCAAGAGCAGCTTTAGCTGTTCAGCACTTTTTTGGGGGTGCAGGGGGTGCGGCAGCTTGTGCTTCCTATTTTTGGTAACAACAATTTGTAGGAAAATGCATTTAATTTAATTTTTTCCTTCTTCCAAGCTGGCTGTTAGCCACTTTATATGATCTTGCAGGCAGCTCTCATTATAAAACAATTTTAGCTGTAGAGTCTATAGGTTCCATCTTGCACAAAAATAGCACCAGCCCCCCTGCCTCACATATAATAACATATGCACGAGCAAATAACAAGATTGTTAATTGCAGAATTGTTCAATACAGTAAATGTACACACTCAAGTTTCTCCAAATACCATGAACATTCTTATCATTGCTCAAATGCAGTGAGCTCTCTTTTGCTGGACTTAAAAAACACACATGATGATGATGATTTTCTGGGCTACCTTTTTTTTGTTGTTGGGAAAAAAAAAACCTGCCTAGATTTGCCTCACTTTTTCTTAAGCTATTGTTCGTTCTTATTCTTTCGTCCTTTTCTAAAATACACACACACACATTGCGTTTTCACACTAGGGAATTTCAGCAGTTGGAATATACATGAAAAGAGACCGGCTCCACTTTCATAAGGTCCCTGGATGAATTGGACGAAACCTCAAGGCCCCATGGTGGAGCCAGAGCCGCATTCGTATTCCTTGTCCATCGCCACACATATGATAGCATGAAGCCCAGACCAATCGAAAACTTGACAGTAAGCCTTTTGATTTTGCGGGGAAGCCTTCATCAAGCTGAGAGAGAGAAGGGAATATAGCCCAAACTGGACTTCATACTGTGGCAAGTTTGAAATCCCAGCCCAACCACAGAGATGGCTGATTGGAATAGTTGGAAACTGTGTTCAGGAATTCGGACTGTAGGAACTTGGCTTCTGTTTGCTCCTTTCCCACTCAGGAAGAAGAAGGGGCAGGGGGTGGAGGGCGAAGACGAAATCATTGTGAAGGCCTTTTCTAACTCTGTCAGTGCTTCAGGTTTTTGCATTCGCATGTAGCAGATGTTCCATGTGTGTTTGGTTCTTCAAAGGAAAAAGCCACATCTTATCCTATGTTCCTTTCTGATACATATTCTTGATTCCTTATTTTCAAGCTTTCTAGGCAAGCTCTTGGAGAAGGCTGTTGTACTCGATTACATGATCTAGTGGTATTCTAATTATGCACTTAACAAATCCTATTTAACGCAGTGTATGCTAACATTAGTTTTCTTTGCAGATACCGTTACTAGGATTGGCCACACATTATACAAACATAACGAAACAGAAAGTGCCTTATTAGTGGGAGTCTTTTTATTGCTGTTTTAAATGCCATTGGCCATAATTCACAAATGTTCCTAAGTTTATTTACGTCAGTCCTTCCTATCCTGAAGCACCCCCGTAGTTTGTAGTGGCTTAAGTATCCTGCAGCATGACTTGTTGCTTTTAATGCTATTAGATTATTATTAATGTGTGCATTAATGTAGAGCTTGCAGTAAGACAACATCCACCTTCATGCAGGTAATGGCAGTGGATGGGAGACAGAAAAAGCTGGAGCTGTACAACACAGATTGTAAGATAATTGATTTGTGGTATTATGGGGTCACCCTTTGTTTGTAGGAGCATGTTCTTTTCACCCACTTTTGTCTTTGATTAAACAGGTTTCATAGGGTCCAAGATGCTATAGTTAGCCTGCAAAACTATATATGAATTGTCTGCAATACGCTAGCGCACTGGGGTTCTCAAGATGCCTCCCTGGTGGTCACTTTGTTCTGTATTTTAGTATATTTCCGAAAGAGCATACCTTATTTTTCCAAGACAAGGAGAACCTTTGTAGATCTTTGGCAGTAATGAGAAATGATGCTTAGTGATTTAATTATGCTTGTATGGGCGGACCTGATCCCAGTTTACATTATTTATGTGAGGAGCAATGCATAGGACTTTGAAAGCAGTAATGGATGCTTATGCACACATTCAAGGACCATATTGAAATGCCAAGGAATTAATATAGGCGATCCCATATTCTGCTGCAGGGATGACAACCAAGGAGGCCGAGTCAGTATTAGAATCTGCATTTTGTAATGGGCTGATAAATATTTTAGTCTGCCTCCATTTTCTTGCTGCATATAACATAAAGCAACTGTACCTTCCAATTCAAAAAGATGTCAAGGGGCTGACTTTTTTGATGTGTGTCCCCCCCATTCCTCTGTGCTTTCCCCTCCCATTCTGTAGTCAGCATTTCAAAGTTTGTCAGCAGTTTTAAAGGCGTGCCCTTCCCCTCAATTTGAAAATACAGTGTCACAGTACCATCTTTGTGTATATGTGGGTTGGTTTTCTTTTCTTTTCCTTTCTGCTAAGGCACAGAATTGTTGCTGAACGCAAGCTGTCTGGCCCTGCAGTTTCTCTTACCAGGGGCTCATTTGTATGCGGAGGGGATTAAGCCAGAATTTACTGTAGCTTCGCCCTGGGGAGTTGTGAACTCCCTAGGAACAGGCTCTGACGAAAGCCTTGCAGTTGGTAAGATTAGAACAAACCCTTTTGCAACAGCAAGCTCCTTGGTCCACTCTCTAGGCCTCCAACATTGAAATCATTTTCATTTATAACCTTTTTGATCATCCAACCTCAAAGAAGCCTTGGCTTTTTATGACAGCTTGTGCCAAAATTGGCCAATTATTTGAGGGGGGCGGGCGGGAGAGAGGAGGAGGCGGCATGTTGGGGAGAAGGGCGCATCTGAAAACAGATGTGGAAGAGAGGGCACTTGATCTGCCCTCCTGGCTTTCCTCTTCTCCTTCCCCCCTTTCCAATATTTTTACAGCTGTTGACATATATTGAGTTACATGTGGTTGTGCTGTATCCCCGTGGTATAGTTTCAAAGATCTGCTCACCATAAAGTGTACTGTTCGCAAGTAAATGACTCTGACTTCGGGAAAGTGCAGTAGTTTAAATGTTACTATAAATACAGGAGCTGAGACATTTTAATTATAATTTTTGAGTTATGTCACACTCAGTAAGTATACAAGGCATTTACCAAATAATTCCAGGAGTGCTCAAGTTACTGTGCTCTCTTGTGGATAAGGCAGTAACTGCAAGTCACTAAATCTGTTTGTGCCCTATATATTAATACTCACACATGCTTTCACAGGGACACACACACATGTATGTACAGTATATCATAGCAATGACCACTCAGAAACTCAATTGTCATGGGTATGTTGATTTTAGGCCCTTTGCAATCCTGCCTGCCTGCCTGCCTATCGTATCTATCTATCTATCTATCTATCTATCTATCTATCTATCTATCTATCTATCTATCTATCTATCGTATCTATCTATCTATCTATCTATCTATCTATCTATCTATCTGTCTATCTATCTATCTATCATCTATCTATCTATCTATCTATCTATCTATCTATCTATCTATCTAGTCCACTCAAAAATAAACCCCATTGAATTCAGTAGGGCTTACACCAGTAACTGCAGCCTTTGTCGAGTTTTAGTACATTGAAATAAATATTTATTTAAATTTATATTCCACCTATCACTGCAAACTTGTTTTTCATGAAGAAAAAGATTGCTACTCTGTAAAGTAAAAAAGATCTTACTCAGAATTATTATTATTAGAAATCTCTAATCTTGGATCTGAGCTTTCAAACGTGTTCCAAGACTAGGTTCACAAGGCTGGAGTCACCTGCTGTGCTCTGTCATTCTTGTTTACTTTGCCTGCTTTGGCTGTTAATTTGAATTTAAGTGAACGTGAGTCAAGATGGCTGCCTTAAACAGCATTTGGAAGTGCACACTGAGCCCCACTCTTAAGCTTGACAAACCTAAACTTGTAGGCCCCCTGCTTAGCCAGGTCTCCTTCGCTTGCTCTTCTGTATTTTTAACAATTGCACTATGGCAAAAGTTTTCTGTATATGGAGGAGCAAACACAAACATCAACCTCACACACAAAGTGGCCCTGAAGGCCACCCTCCTCCACTGCTTTATGCTTACTGCCTCTCCAGTGGCAAAGAAGCCTGATTGGCATGACAGCCATCGGCCACTTGCACTGCACATCTTTTAACTATATGTACAGTAGAAAATGGGCCATCAGCTGATGCTGCACCTGTGTTTGTGAGAAGTAGGCCAGGTGAGGAAACGCTGGATCATGCACTTAATATGGCAGGTTTTTTGGGTGTGTGTGGGTTTTTTTGTTTTTGTTTTTTGTTTGCTTTTCTGTTGTGCACTCATGGATATTGAAAGAATAAAAGGAACCCTGCTCTAGTCTCCTTAATCAACCCATAATCCGTTTAATAACTAATTGAAAACAGATGGTGCTAGGCTGCCATGTTGTTCCTTTTGAGCTATGATAATGCACCTTATTTAGTGCCCAAAGCGTTGTATAGCCTTTATCTCAGTAATCATGGCAACAGCAACTGTATAAGGTGGGTATGATTACCTATGTACATGTTTCAAACAGATCCTTGTGGTAGAAAGAGGACAGCTTGCCTGACGCCACCTGGAAAGTTCATCATGTATTTATGAAAATGCGAAAGCCAACACAGTCCTCAAAGCAACATACAATAAAGATCAACAACACTATATAAAAATAATTATAGAAAACAGAGCAGTGGGAAAATCTCGCTGGGGGCACCAACCGCAGTGCAGCCAGATAAGAGCCATTCATGGGAAGGAGGAAGGCCAGTATAAACAAGATCAAGAGGGAAGAGGCGGGTGGGAGGAAGTTCTAAATTTTGGCACCAAAACATAAAAGACCCTGCCCCATGTGCTCCCCAACCACCATGTCAGATGGTGAAGGAACATGGATCAGAGCAACGCAGGCTGGTTTTATTGGGTGGGCAGAATCAGGTGGGAGCAAGCATTTGAGCTTTGAAGCACTGCCTTCTCATACGTCCGTGGGCTATGCGGAAAAGCCCTTTCTATGAAACAACTATTTATTTATTTTATATAAAGAAATTAATGTACCGCTTGATTGCAGTAAAACCTCTCGGTTTAAAATTATCAAGAAAAACTTTTAAAAAACAATTTAAACATTTAAACTTAATTAACAGCAATCATTAGATTGTCTAAACAAATATGTTTTGAGCAGGTGCTGAAAAGTGCACAGGGAAACTGTCTTCAGTAGGCTGGGAGTTCCTTTGAGAAGACTAGTCAAATTGGTGGATGTGTGTGTGTTTGTTTCTATTAACTCTGTGTATATTTAAATGGATTCTACAGGTGCAAATAATCGGAAAATATCCTCAAACAGATTCCTAGTTGACCTCTAATCCCAAGGATTCCCCTTCCCCCCAACACTGTTCTTCACCTCCACCACTTTCTTCCAAAATAAAATGCAAGCAAAGGGCTCTTTTACCTTGTCCTGACTTTGTCTCTTTGGCAGAGCTCCCACCCCCTTATTTTGCATCTCAGCTGTATAAACCAAGGTACAGGGGAAAGGATGCTGAGATGCACAGGCATAAAAAGTTGCATTGACTAATGTATACGTGCTGGTGTAAATTTTAGAAATAATCACTACAATTAAAATAGAAATTCAATACACCTCTCCATAGTGGGGAAGACTGTGACCAGGTAGGTGAGTTGCATGCCTTTCCAATGCACTGTCCAGGTGGTCACTGTTAATGAGCAATTTCAGGAGTCCCTTATCATTAAATTGGGTTTGGACTTGATAACCCTTCCAACAGAGGACTGTAAGATTGGACACACAACACCACCCGGCGTGTGAAAAGCTGTGCCAGAGCCTCTCTTGTTATTTGCGTTGGGTGAGAGCCCTTTGCCCCTGTCTGGGCTGCGGTGGGGGTTAGTCACTGGGCGGAGCCAATGTTGCTGCCCTCGCCCTGTTGAAATTTCAGCCCCTGTTGAAAATTTCTATTTTAATTGCCACACATTTTCTTTGGCTCACAGCGGCAGAGCCCCCCTCCTTTCATCTCCCCAGTAATAATTAAAGACCTTCTCATTTAAGCCTCCTCCTCTTCCACCACCTCCTTTTTAGAACGACTTGTACTTGTCATTTTTGTTTAAAACGCATCTTAAAGCCTGTCTTCGGTGATGCAGACTGACACGTTTCCTTTATGAATTCTTGTGCATTACTATTGATTTTTCACTTTGGTTTTTAAAATCCTACCTTTCGTGCCCTAGAGATCTCTCTGCTGCAGTAATAATGTATTGTCATTCTTAATATCTCAGATCCTTGACAGTGTATTCATATTAAAAAAAAATCCCTCCAAAAATGAGACAGGGGGGTTGGGATGGGTGGAGAAAGCTGCATTCAAGCTATTCTCAGCCTACAGGCCTGTTTTGCAACCCACTAAAACTAGGAAGAAATCACAGTGAAGGCTAAATATTAGGACTGACAAGGTGGAACTCATCCTGCCATGCCCGGGAACTGCTGTAAGATTTCTAGAAAAATCACCTGCTCTCCAGGGATTCCTTCCTAGATATGAATGGGCTGTAAGACGCCTTGAGTAACTTAATACTTCCTTTATTGGAAACACCACTCCAACTTACTATTAATAATTTATCAGCTTTTAACGTGCAGCAGCTATGGATGCTTTTACCCATATGGGTTTACTACCAGTCAGGGTCCACCTGCTCCCAGAGACTCACTCAGATGAGGACCACCTTGGGAGAGAAGTAGGGGCCCGGCACAGACTCTCTCACACACCCAGTACAAGATGGGTCCTAGAAGAGCCAGCATCTCTCAGTGAGGATTCTGGGTGGGACAGGGACTATGGAACACACTCTGCCCTTGGACTGGACCAGATCCAAGGGCAGAGACATACTGCTTTTGCCACAGAGCCTCCTGTGATCACCCACTTGGACCCCAAGAACAAAAATAGTGATTAGTCAGCCACCGTAAGCCTGGCAGACTATAGCTACCTCGTGGACTGCTTCCTGTTGTTTTAGCAACCAGGTCTTGACTCCATCACATAGCCTTCTTTTCCTTCCCTGCACAGCTTTGCTGCCACAGTGAACAAATCTGGTGCAAATTTAGTTGCATGGCATTGGTTGGAAGAGATGGGAGGATTCCCTCCACCCGCTTTCTTTGTCATTCTTGTGGCTCTCCTGAACCATGACTGTGGGAACATTACTACATAGGCTTCCAGTTACAAGCAAAGAGATGGGGGAGAGTTTGCCTGGCTGGTGTTAGGTATAAGACGCCACAGGAGTGGGCACAGTATGACTGTCACTAATCACAGACCCTCCAAGTGTCCCTATATTCAGCATTTACAGAAGCAGTCCCGGTTTCTGATTTGATCCTGGATTGTCCCATTTTCCCTTCGGATGTCCCTATTTCCACTGGAGAAATGTTGGAGGGTATGAAAGCGTATTATGAACAGACTACAAGTGGTGCCCCGCAAGACGAATGCCTCGCAAGATGAAAAACCCGCTAGACGAAAGGGTTTTCCGTTTTTCGAGGCGCTTCGCAAGACGAATTTCCCTATGGGCTTGCTTCGCAAGACGAAAATGTCTTGCGAGTCTTGCGAGTTTTTTCCCTTTCCCCCCCTTTTTCTAAGCCGCTAAGCCGCTAATAGCCGCTAAGCCGCTAATAGCGCTAATCCGCTAAGCCGCTAATAGGGTTGCTTCGCAAGATGAAAAAACCGCTAGACGAAGAGACTCGCGGAACGGATTATTTTCGTCTTGTGAGGCACCACTGTACTAAAATGTAGCTATAGAAAAAAATACACTTTCAGTCCCAGGAGGTTCATCAAGGAAAGGCCAATGCCAGATATTTGTGTGTGTGTGTGCGTGCAAATTTCTCTGTGACCCAGATCTTTTTATTTAAAAATTCTGCATCTCAACTCAAATAATATTTTCCCAAAAAGCAACTCACAGGTCCCCACTTAAGGACCTCCTTTTCTCCACAAATCTAAATCTTTAGGACTAAGCCTCTGTGTTCATTGGGAGATCTGCGCCTTTTATATCTGCGAACCTCTGTCTTGTTTGACGGGTTGCCCTTTATGTCCCGCCGATCTATTTTGAATCATCTGTAGCAGGAATGAAATATATTACAATAACTACTCCTTCTCTGCCTCTGTTCCTCTTTAATAACACAAGGTGAGTTCTGTGAAGAGGTGTTTAAAAAGTTTTTTTTTTAAAGAAAACACCTGAAAACTTGCAGTTTAAAGTTGTGAGGAAAACCTGTTCAGTAGACAGGCCTGCAATGCAGTAAATAATAACCCCTGAGGTAAAAGACAGAATGTTCTAGAATAAAAGCCTTGGAGAGAGAATCTTTTCTCTTTCTCTCTATCGCTTTTCTATGTGATGTGATATGATATGAGGGGGAGAAAAGGTCCTTTTATTCTTCAGTAACTTTTTTCTGATTTTGTGTATGCGCTTGTCTGGTCAGAAGGAGCAAGGTCACTCCTACTGCGTTGGGCCTAGGCTTTGTGCGTGCTTTGGCGGTGGCTTCTCTCCTTTTTTCTCCCTCCCTCTATCTCTTCTTTTCGTTTTTTCTCCTGAGGTGCAGATGGCCACATTTGCAGGTTAACTGGAACAGCTGGAGGCACATTATTAGCTTCCTGCTGCTCCCTCATATTTGCTTAGAATATATTTTTTTTAACAGCAACATAATTTACAACTAGTCGGGCCACTGACAAAGCTGGCGTGTTCCAAATCCGCCTCAGATTTATGTAATGCTGTTGCTTATCAGGGAATGAAGTCATAATTATTGCTTTGTACCATTAAATAGCATAAATATATAAACTGTTATACAAATCGCAGCAAATGTTTCCTCAAGGGAGCTCTAGGCCAAATTTTAATGCAGTACATTTGTCTGTAGTGGCAGTTTCAAAGGTATATAATAATGCTGGTAAATTT
Source organism: Podarcis cretensis (assembly GCF_951804945.1). Lineage (NCBI taxonomy): Eukaryota > Metazoa > Chordata > Lepidosauria > Squamata > Lacertidae > Podarcis > Podarcis cretensis. The sequence continues at coordinate 59,944,650 of NC_137177.1, forward strand.
TGCCAGAGCAACTCTGACAGTTCGTAGCAGCCTTCACCAACCCGGTGCCCTCCAGATGTTTCAGACTGCAGCTTCTAATAGCCTCAGCCATGCTAATTCAATTGTAGTGTTATAGGTTTGTGGCAGTGAATTTGTGAGCTTAGGAAGTTCATAGTTCAGATCTTGCCATGCTATGAACCTACTAGGTCTTCACTCCTAGACAAGCCACATTCTGCCCTTCCCATCTGTAATATGAGCAGAGGTTTGGCCTTCTTTGTAGGCCTCTTGAAATGTTTACTGATGCATTTAGATGCATGTTTGGCTCCTGCAAAAAGTGCTAGGGAAGGTTGTTGCTCAGCATACCTGTGTAAAGCACTATCTGATTTTTTAATATATAATATTATTTATACTAAGAATAAAATGAAAACCATCTGAATTTTGATTTTTGGAAACAGCAAAATTTATGATGAATGAGTTTTCCAGATGAAAATTGGAAATTTGAGTAAAAATGTTTTCGCACTTCCCATAATTTTTGTTAGACCTGCCTCAGTTACATAGCTACTGTGTCTTTGCTGTAAACACTAAAGACTAGATGTAGCCAGCAACTTTATGGCGGCTGTAAGTGGATCCATCTTTCGAGACCACAAGATGTTATTGCATAGTGCTTTGCTAGGTGCTTTAAGTGTGTGTTTAATAAAACACATGGTCTGATAACCCCCAATAATAGTTTAGCCCCATAAATAAGAGTGCCAGGCAAACGTACCTAATGCAGTCATTACTGTGCAGATCACTTACTTACATTTATTTATTTGAAAAATACCCTTGTGCCAGCTCTTTCTTCCCCATACACAACTTGTATTAACATATTGCTTATGAGCCTGTTGAGATATGCACATCTTTATATATCTCTATGTAAAGATAGAACTAGATGAGTCTACTGTATCAAATAGTGTTCCCAGTGTTTCATCTTGCTTCCGTGTGACCAGGTCCCAGGGGTTGGAGCCATATTGGGAAAGTTCCTACTTAGTTCTGTGATTCAAAGTAATTTGGTATGCAACTGGCATGGGGACGATTCTGATAAATCTGAAGAATGTCTGTTCTAATTGAGCTACTTCCAAATTCGTTTAGAAGCCTCCCTGCAAGGTCCCAGCAACCCCAAGCCAAGAGCTCTTCCCCCTGGATGGAGAGGCAGGCTTTGTAATTGTCATTGATGGTAGGTATCAAGCTGTTGTGAGTATTTAGAATGTTTGGGTAAATACAAATGTCTTGACATGGTGTCTAGAAGCTTGTAGAATAGGTGCTGGAGCTGCCTCCTTAGGGAGAACATTCCATTAGAGCACCTCCACTAAAGTGAAACCAGGAAAATTCATTCTTTTCTGTTAAAGGGTGTGTGCCGTACTTCCTGTATGTGTGGCTCCACCCCCCGGGATGAGTGTGTGCTGTGTGCTCTGTGAATGTGCAAGTGTGTGTGTGTGTGTGTGTTGGCATTTGACCCTCAGAAGGATGGTGAACTCTCAGTATGGCTCTCAAGCCAAAAAAGGGTTAGCTACCCCTGCCTTTTTAGAGATGTCCCACTCCACAGCCCTGCTGACTCATCTGACTCGAAAATTGTACACAAAGTCGGGAGCCTTGGTTCTGGCACTAAGCCCAAGTGTTGCACATTTTCTATGCCCTATGGGTTTATATGTTGGGAGGACCAAATAGGAGGCCCATTCAGGTCTCTGTGTAGCATCCATTTCCACCTTTAGATTCTGTGCTGGTTTCTGCCGCACTTGCTTTAGAGGACAGTGCATATTTTCTCCGACACTTCATAAGACAGAACAATCCCTCTAGAGGTCCATCATTATGCAGATTAGGATGCCTGGATGTGCTCCCAAAGACTGCTCTCCAGGCAACAGAAGGGCAGGAGGCAAGGGGAGATAACTAGTTCTGTGCTTTTGAAAACTAGGATGCCTCTTCTGCGGCTGCTAGGGTAGGGGAAGAGACAACATAGGCCAGGTTCCCATGCTGAACTTAGGGGGAGCTGTTCTTTTGTCACATGACAGGTGACAGAATTCACAGCACCATTTGCAAGGTTTGCAGAATACATCTTGCTGATAAAACCAGAGGAAAACGTTTTTTTTTCTTTTTTGAATTTACTTGTTGTGTATTGAGGCCTTTTATGATTCATCAGTAAGTAAATATAAGCTAAGGGAGTGATTTGTTCCTAACAAGCTTATAAAATACTAGAGTCATTTGTGAGTTTATTGGAGTTCTGATTATAAACATTCCCTCATGCACACTTCTTTATGTCAAATTAACATTCAAAATACAAATACTGTAGCTTTGTGTTTTTTATTATTATTATTTGGTAATCTCTTTCTAAATATTTGTGTTTGGTGCAACAAGAGATTACGTGCACCACATTTCTGATTAACCTGAAACTCTCTGGAAATACTTTATTTATTCCGTGTGTGTGTGTGTGTGTGTGTGTGTGTGTGTGGTTGTGGTTGTTTTTCCAGGCATTTTGTTTGAAGTTTACTGTTCCCAGAGTCCATCTTTTTGTTCAGTCTGGTCTATCCATGAAAGCGATGTCAATCTAAGATAGTAGAATGGGTAGCACCACTTTAGATTCTGGGTGGTGGATCCTGGCTTTGAGTCCTCTGTGTTCAAATAGTTAAGTAGTACAGCAAGAAGAAGTGTTCTGTTCCTGCTCTTTGCCCGAAGTGCTGGTCTTTGGTGTGCAGGGGGCAGTAGAAGTTGTTTTACCAGGGGTAGGCAACCTAAGGCCCGGGGGCCAGATGCGGCCCAATCGCCTTCTCAATCCGGCCCATGGACCGTCTGGGAATCAGCGTGTTTTTACATGAGTAGAATGTGTCCTTTTATTTAAAATGCATCTCTGGGTTATTTGTGGGGCCCAGAAATTCATTCACCGCCCCCCTCCAATATAGTCTGGCCCACCACATGGGCTGAGGGATGGTAGACCGGCCCACAGCTGAAAAAGGTTGCTGACCCCTGTTTTAAACCATAGAGATTTATGCGGAAACACAGCAGAAATATGGGTAAAAACTTGCTAAATTAGCATGGGATGGAAATACAAATTTTACCCATCTCTAAATCAACTTGCCTTAGTGCTTTCTGCCATGAATTTCAGTGTGTGGAAAGGGAAGTTGAGCATTTTCTATATCTGGAGTTCATGTACATCCCAACAAAGGAGATGTACAGATTTTCCTCCACATTGTAACTGCTGTTCAGGATCAAAGGTGACAGAGCGGATTGCATAAATGCAATAGGGGATAGTTTGTTAATTGCAGCAAAACTTGCAGAAGTTTGGAGATTCCTTCTATGAATACCTAGGGCCCTTTCTAAAACCAGGTTTTATATCTTGGTTGCTTGAGCCTAATGGTGAAATCTTTACCAACCCCTGTATTGCAGGAAAGCACGAACCACATAGACTTGAATAAGGAACATAATTAATTTCTTCCACCAAGAAGTTGATCTGAAGCCAAATGCACACTTTGAAAATGCAGCTCATTCTGTTACTTTTTTTTTTTTGGCAATATCTAGACGTATCAAACTCCCAGCGTTACCATTTTTCATTAAAGTGATGTTTCTAACCACTGCGGACAGCTTTCATATCCCTTGAAAACATAATAGTAAAATTGTCATAAGATTGAAGTAGGCATAGAAGATTTTATTAATGAATCTTCAGCTCATAAAATACATCAGTGTTGTGCCAGCCTAGATCATATAAATGCATTTTGAATTCAAAATTATATTTCAGCTGAAAGACAGAGGGATTCAAAGAATATGAGCAACATGATGCCAATGAAAAATGGCATGCCCACAAAGAACTGGGGATAAGGGGTATGGGCAGTGCAAGATTCATAGGCTGTATCCCACCTGGCAAAGCTTTTTCTTCTCTTTATCCCTAGAAGGTTCAGATTGTTGATGGATAGGCCTTGGAAGTTCCTAGACAACCTTAAGGCCTTGGTTTGCTTTTTCTTTAGAGTCTTGTTAGGTGAATCTGCATGTTAAATAAATTAATAATTCGTGCTTTAACCCCACCTATGGAGGGCTAATGGTAGAAGAGGAATAGAATCACAGAATCACAGGAATGTAGAGCTGGAAGGGACCCAAGGATCATCTAGTCCAACCCCCTGCAAGGCAGGAATCTCAGCTAAATCATCCATGACAGATGACCATCCAACCTCTACTTAGAAACCTTCAAGGAAGGAGAGTCCACAGCCTTCTGATGGAGACTGTTCCACTGTGAACAGCTCTTACTGTCAGAATGTTTTCCCTGTATGTTTAGTTGGAATCCCCTTTCTTGTAACTAAGCCATTGGTTCGAGTCCTACCCTCCAGAGCAGGCGAAAACAAGCCTGTGCCCTCTTCAGTTGGAAAAATAATAAACAGAATCTCCTTTCTCTGTTACAAGATGGCAAAGGGCTCATCCTGGCCAATTCTGGTGCCAATTCTCTCTCGGGGTCTGTATGGCTTTGCACTCTATTCTTTGAAGCACAAGCTGAGATTCTTCTATGCTGGGCAGTTTCAGGTCTTCTCCATGTGCACAAGACATAGCCCTCACTCTTTGATGTCACATTCCTAGCCAGTTCCACCAACCTGGAACTCAGAAAAAGGACTCTTGCAGGGGGAACCAGCTGTGCTTGCGCAGACTCCTCCACACAGTTAGGAAGACCCAGAGTCACACAAACATGTAGAGGAGCCTGTGTGAGTAGAGCTAGCACCCTCTTCAGATCTTTGCTGCAGCTTAGCAGGGCCAAGTTGCCAGACACATTTATTTATTTATTCATTTATAATAATGTATAAACAGCTAAACCAAAGAATATGTAAGCAATGAACATAAACCAATTTAAGACAATGATATATGGGAAACTTGTTTGCATGTCTAGGTAGACCTGTCAAAAGAGAAAAGTGCTTAGCAGGTGTCTGAAACGAAACAGTGAGGGTGCCTACATGATGGGAATAGGTAGGGACTTCCAAACACACAAGTGCAGCCACGCTGAAAAGCTTGACTCCTTGCAGATGTGGACTGAACATTGTGTGGTACTTGCAAGAAGCCGTTGAGTTAGCAAGGCAATCCCTCAAGTGCACTGGTCCCAAGCTGTTAAGCGCTTTATTTGCTGATAGTAAGACCAGTAGCAAATTGACAGCTACAGCAGATGTGTCGTGGTGTTGTATGCTGGTGGGATCTCAGTCCTGTTAGTGCAGTATGCTGCAGCATTGCTACCTTGCTCTTCTGGACCAACGACAAGGGGAGCCCCACATAGACTGTGTTGCAGTAATCCAGTCTTCAATATTTTTTTCTGTGTCGTGGTCTGTATTGAATTTCCAGCTGTTAATTCAAGATTTCCTGTCCCATTTACATTCCCTTGAAAAGCCTTTAAAAACTATACTGTACATGCTTTCTCATCCTCATTCATGTACATAAGGATGATGGTGTGTTTTTACTCATTGGTCTACAGTGGTGGGTTGGGACTCACTACTGGGTCACAGTCTGACCAAAGGTGGGTTAAGAATAGGAGCAGCAGCACCATACAAATAAATGGTTTTTTTAAAAATTGAGTCCCCACCCCAATTGTTTGGACTAAAGGTGAGTCCCAAGTATGACAAGGTTCAAGACTAAATCTGAGTATCAGCACTAGCAACAGTTTCAGGCCAGTACTGATGGAAGCAGATTTTAGCATAATAAACATTACACATCAGGAAAGCATTTATTGAAACAAGAATATGTCATTTTTTACCTCCAAGTCATACCATTGCTGTGTGTCTCTGAGGACATTTTATTCTAAAATGAAACAAAAAATCTTGACTGAGTAGCCTGTCACCAATATGTGTGTCTCTCTAAAAATCTAAAAAGGCATCCAAAGCTGTCAAATACCTGGAATTCAATCTGTTAACTTCTCCATTCCGGTGACTTCACTCATTTAATTCCTCCAGGTCAAGATAATGAGGATGATGACAAAGATTATATCGTTAATGTAACATTAATTCAGTACCAACAGTATGCTAGGCTTTGGCTAGAGATGTGTGAATAGCAAGTCAGAAAGAGGGAGACGAGGTGTGGAAAAGTGGATTTCTGGACATTTCTAATGTTTTATATGAAGGTAGCTTTTCAAATTATGATCATATGGATGTGAGCCTCCTTAATTCTGATAGGTAGGCTAAAGATGGAGACTTGCCCAAGGCCCACCAGGGAACTTCAGGACTGAGCTGGGATTTCATTATACCAGATGAAATTTCCTTGAGTTATGAATGACAAACTATAACACTTGTGTAGCAATGAAATCAGGGGTTGAGAACCTCTGTCCCACCAGATGTTGGATTGCAGTGTGTGCTTTCTCTCTGTTTATCTACATACACATACACCTGTTATGAAAACTTCTCAAGGTGGTTTACAATAAAACCTGTTAAAAATACCATAACAGCAATAAGATAAATCAGCACAAATGACGAATAACTTGCAACAGTAGCCTGCAAAGGTCTTGGTAAACTAACCAATTCCAGCAGCTTCATTCATATATATATATATATATATATATATATATATATATGAGTACGGGACAAGATGGTACCCGAGCATAGCTGCCTGAGGGTTCAAGGCATTGGTAATGTTATCGGCCACAGGGGCTCACTGGCCTTTTGCAGTTTTAATGGTGAAGAGGAGCAGGTCTAGGAAGCTTTTGTCAGTGTCCAGCAGAAGTGTGCACCATTGGTAGATGCTGAGCCATGTTGCTAGCTCTGCATTTTTCGGAGGTGTTATTGCAGTCATTTGGTCCCCTCACATCCTGAGGTCCATTGGGGAACATGGGCTTTCTCGGTGGTGGCCCCCATTTGTGCAGTTCCCTCCCTAGAGAAGTTCATTGGGCACTCCCTTCCCCCCTTCAGATGTCAAGATGATATATTTTTATTTCCTAAAGCACTTGGGTTTTGATATTCTTAAACCCCTGCCTGTTTAGTGTGCTTTATTTTCTATAAGTGCAGGAATTTATTCTATTTTATATTGTGTCTAAAAAGCAAAACAACCCCCCCCCCCCGTTATTTCTTATTTTTGCATTCTACTTTGTGGACTTTTTTTGAACGTCAGAAGGCAGACTATAACCCTCCCAATTAGCTAACTAAAGAAATGCATAAATCCAGATAGGTGCAGCTGTGCTGAATTTCTCAGCATGCATAGTAGGTGGGTCCCTGCATAGTCTGTTAATGCAGATTACTTATATGCAGGCTTGTGAAATGCTGTGCAGACATTAAAGGTGAGAGGCACTTAAGTATAGCAAAACCACCCAAGCAAAGGATTTCAGCTTCTATCTGGCTAAATAAATATAGATAGTTTTCTTTATGATATGTGACTGGATTATTTTCCAGTTGATTTCCAGCTCTGGCCCCAAGTGGCCAACAGATCAAAAAAAGATAAGGGTCAGTTACAAGGTTGAGCTCATTCTCTGTTGCTATAGTAACTGACCTCCATCAACCCTCGGAGGACTTACACCCAGTTCCCCAGGTGATGCTTTTGCTGTCCACGCCATCAATCCCATGCTCTTCAAAAACCCAGGCTCCTTAATTGTCAGGGTTCTGTTCTGAACAGTTCCTTTTGTCCCACCGGTCCCACGCAAAGACCACCCGAATTCATTTGTGATTTCCAAAGGCACTTGGTTGAGAAAATGCTCAGAGGAAGGGGCCCAGAAGGATGCCGGGAGAGTGTTATGGGTGAGCTGATGTGCCGTTTTTAAATCTCTTTTTCGTTGAGTTTATGTAATTTTATAGTTTGTGCATTGTACCCCTCCCTGAGAGCAACAATGGTGAAGGGCAGGCTTTGAATATGCCTAATAACTGTGAGGTGGGGGCCACCCATGGGCCTCTGCCCTGAAGCCCACCACCTGCTCATGCAGTAGCTTTTGGATTGGACAGATCCTAATAGCAGCAGCTCCAAAAGTAGCAGTAATACACTGGGAATAGAGGAAGGGGTTAAAGCAGGGAAGCTAGTAGAGGAGGAGGAAGTGAATGTACTACAAGGAACAGGGAACACAGATAAAAGAAACTGTCAGTTTCGGCATATGCACAGGGTACAAGTTAATTGTGAAAGGGAAAGGGGAGAAGAAATCATAGAATCATAGAATCATAGAATCATAGTGTTGTGTTCGCAAAGTAAAGGAAGGATTGGACCCTGATTAAAAAGAGACTTGAACCAGCAAGACTCTGGGAAGGGTGCGTATAATCGTGTCTCTCTGTGCTTGTCCGAATCAGATTCTCGCAGCCCCTAGCCCAGGCCGTTTTTATTCACAAAATAGCTTTTTACAGAGTGTCCGTAAGAACCAATCAGCTTTCTTCTGAGCATTTCCACAAACCCACGTGGGGAGAAAGTTAAACCACTAAAACTAATTAAGCACAAATATTTCTGGGGTAAATAAGTTGAGAACTGCAAAGAAGAGTATCTGGCAACCCCGGAGGTAATAAACAAGCAATACATATGATAAGGAGGATGGCCAGGAGGATAGAAATCAGTATCACCTTCATGTGAGATCTGTTTCCTGGCCCTAAGATTAACATCCTAAGATTAATATACATCAAAGAAACTTGCCCACTATCTTTAGATGACCCAAGACGCCTGCCTGTCTGTCGAAGTGTGTACGTGACTCGTGAAGAAGAGGGGAACGGGCAGTAGAGGCAAAAGGGCATGAAAAGGACATGAATGTAGGATCTTATGGGATTTAATCAGAAATTATCGTCAATATATCAAACCCAGTCAACACAATGTCTTCATCGTGGACACAATGGCTTGATGTATATTTTATAATTCCTCATGGTAATCCCATCTGACCCCTACATCATAGAGTTGGAAGAGACCACAAGGGCCATCAAGTCCAACCCCCTGCCAAGCAGGAAACACCATCAGAGCACTCCTGACAAATGGTTGTCAAGCCTCTGCTTAAAGACCTCCAAAGAGGGAGACTCCACCACACTCCTTGGCAGCAAATTCCACTGTCGAACAGCTCTTACTGTCAGGAAGTTCTTCCTAATGTTTAGGTGGAATCTTCTTTCTTGTAGTTTGGATCCATTGCTCCGTGTCCGCTTCTCTGGAGCAGCAGAAAACAACCTTTCTCCCTCCTCTATGTGACATCCTTTTATATATTTGAACATGGCTATCATATCACCCCTTAACCTCCTCTTCTCCAGGCTAAACATGCCCAGCTCCCTTAGCCGTTCCTCATAAGGCATCGTTTCCAGGCCTTTGACCATTTTGGTTGCCCTCCTCTGGACACGTTCCAGTTTGTCAGTGTCCTTCTTGAACTGTGGTGCCCAGAACTGGACACAGTACTCCAGGTGAGGTCTGACCAGAGCAGAATACAGTGGCACTATTACTTCCCTTGATCTAGATGCTATACTCCTATTGATGCAGCCCAGAATTGCATTGGCTTTTTAGCCGCCGCGTCACACTGTTGGCTCATGTCAAGTTTGTGGTCAACCAAGACTCCTAGATCCTTTTCACATGTACTGCTCTCAAGCCAGGTGTCACCCATCTTGTATTTGTGCCTCTCATTTTTTTTGCCCAAGTGCAATACTTTACATTTCTCCCTGTTAAAATTCATCTTGTTTGTTTTGGCCCAGTTCTCTAATCTGTCAAGGTCGTTTTGAAGTGTGATCCTGTCCTCTGGGGTGTTAGCCACCCCTCCCAGTTTGGTGTCATCTGCAAATTTGATCAGGATGCCCTTGAGTCCATCATCCAAGTCGTTGATAAAGATGTTGAATAAGACCGAGCCCAAGACAGAACCCTGTGGCACCCCACTAGTCACTCTTCTCCAGGATGAAGAGGAGCCATTGATGAGCACCCTTTGGGTTCGGTCAGTCAGCCAGTTACAAATCCACTGAGTGGTAGCATAGTCAAGACCGCATTTTACCAGCTTCTTTACAAGAATATCATGGGGCACCTTGTCAAATGCCTTGCTGAAATCAAGGTAGGCTACATCCACTGCATTCCCTTCATCTACCAGGCTTGTAATTCTGTCAAAAAACGAGATCAAGTTAGTCTGACACGACTTATTTTTCTGAAAAAATCCATGCTGACTATTGGTGATCACAGTATTCCTTTCTAGGTGCTCACAAACTGTTTGCTTAATGATCTGCTCCAGAATCTTCCCTGGTGGAGACGGTGTGCAGGAGATAAGTTGGAATACTTTGAGGAGCATTTGGGGAGGAGGGGAAATACAGTATAAAATGCCTTCTTCACTTAAGAGTTTCTGAATCAGCCAATTCTGCCTAGAAAGGAGAGGAGCACTGCCACCATGTAAATATATAGTAAAATATTAGAAAGTAAAGGTAAAGGTAAAGGTACCCCTGCCCGTACGGGCCAGTCTTGACAGACTCTGGGGTTGTGCGTCCATCTCACTTAAGAGGCCAGGGGCCAGCGCTGTCCGGAGACACTTCCGGGTCACGTGGCCAGCGTGACATCGCTGCTCTGGCGAGCCAGAGCCGCACACGGAAACGCCGTTTACCTTCCCGCTGGTAAGCGGTCCCTATTTATCTACTTGCACCCGGAGGTGCTTTCGAACTGCTAGGTTGGCAGGCGCTGGGACCGAGCAGCGGGAGCGCACCCCGCCGCAGGGATTCGAACCGCCGACCTTTCGATCGGCAAGCCCTAGGCGCTGAGGCTTTAACCCACAGCGCCACCTGCGTCCCCAAAATATTAGAAAAGGGGTCTTCAAATACATGTTTGGGTTAAAAGTGGGTCCTGAGTTTAAAAAGGTTTACGATACCTGATCCAGGCCCTAGGGAACAGTTGCAGAAAGTGGAGGAAGATGCAGCTTTCTTCCTCGATTTCAGTGGGGCAACAAGACCATGGTACATTTTGGGGTGGAAAACAGGCTAATATCTTGACATTGTAAAAACAGGGGTTTCTTAAATGAAAAATGGAAGTACTGACATTCCAACATGGCAATAGCAATTAGATTAGCTGAGCCAAGGCTTTCTTTCTTGCCAATGGTCTAAACGATTCTTTGCCTAGAATTTGGTCCCGTTATCCTCACTGCAGTGTTTAATGACAAATCAATACTGCAATTGTGTTGTCTGTCTGGAGTGTGTAATGAGTGCTTCCCTCGTTCAGGTTTCTTTAGAGAGGCTCCGTTGTGATACAAGTTGATTTCATTCATTCATTCTCCTGCTCACATCTGTGGAAGGTAAACTCCTGAATCGGTTTGTACATTAAACTACTTAAACAGGGCTACCATTTCCTGTTTTGCACAGTGTGGCCAAATAAATCAAATGCAATCTAAGAGAATTCTTGGTGTGCGTGTTCTGCCTCTTCTAGGTTAGGGAGGCCCAATGTTAGTGCCATTAATGAGGTTCCCCAAAATCCTGGAATCACCACTGCAAATCATTTTCTTCTTCCGTAACTGATAACACTAATGCACTGTCTATTCCAGTGCCAATTGAAGTTCCACTTGCTGACCCTCTAAAAAACACCAATATACAAGATAACAGGACAAGACACATTATCTTTGAACTGGGTGGGTTATAGATATTTAACATTTGGTTGCACCAGATTTCAGCATCCCTGTATTCATTAGGAGTGTAGTTAAGGAAGGGATTTATGCGCTTCACTCCTACAAGTAAAGCTCATCTGCTTTCATTACCCTAATTTGTTGCAATGAAGCAGAAATGGACTGTTCTGGGAAGGAAACAGTGTGTGATTTACATGCAGGTGTCAAAAATGAGTGTCAGGTTGTTTTAAACGCCTTCACAGTAAAGCAGGAGGCTACTCCCCCCACCCTTTCCCTTAAGGGAGAATGTTGTTTTATTAAATCAGTCTGGAGAGGTCGTGGTTTTGATTTGTTTCTAAAGTAGCAGTAAAGGCTATTGTCTTTTTCCTACATGTACACATCTCTCCTTTGTTCTTGGTTTGATAGGGTGTCAGCCTATGCCACTTGTGTTGTTGCTTTTGCGTTGCCATTAATACAGTTTATAATTAGGATTTCAGGGGCTACAAGTGCATGGGCTCCACACGGTATTATTAATTATATGGAGACCTTGCCAGGAGGCTGCCACTGTCATCTCTCTTACGGGCTCAGAGACTCCTTGCAACTTGCATCAAGTGCACATTTTCTGCCACCGGAATCGCTTGAATGTCAAGGCGTGGCAGTGCCACTGCACTAAGCAAGGCAGCGCGAGGGAGTAGGAAGTGCAGCAGCAAAGCGTGGTCCTATCAACACCATGCAAATGCATTTGAACTTAAGAACAATGGGAGCCGGAGCCTCGCCACTGCAGTTCATCTGGGTCAGTGCAACTCACTAATCCTCACTAACAGGCAGTAAATTATGTACCTCCATATTCGCCCCTGTGCTTGCCTTTAGCATTGCTGGGCACCACCCAGGTTTCACCTTCAGGATTCAGATAATCAGCTCTCATTCCTACTGGCTTTCCCTCAAGACCTGTATGGAAATAAGTATATGTGTCTGCTAGGGATCAAATGCTTTTGGAGACAAAAGTAGGTACTGGGAACATTACAGAATACTATCATCTCCCCACGACACTTTTACACAAAGCGCTCTGTTCCTCTTTTGGCCTGACATAGTTTCTGCCTGATAAAATCCCGCAGGCCTGCTTGTTTTAAACAAGGACCACGTTTCTTTCTCTGTCTTTTTCCCCCCCTAGTGCAGAGAAATGAAGTGTAAAATTAATGCTTATTATTCTGAACTTGGGAGACAGAGAAAGAGACCTTAAGAATCTGTGATTTGATGCCGTGTTTGCTCAGCACTGAATCAATAGATCCACAAGCAGATTGCGGGGTTAAGGAGAATAATGTGGAGAGACACCAGCACAGCAAGTGGTAGCAATCTGCTTTTTTATGTTAAAAATGAGATGGGTTCCATATTTTACCTGTTAGGCTGGTCTCTCCTATGAATACCTGTGACGCCACTTCCATCTGACGACGTTCGCTCCCATACATGTAAGGCACAGGAAGGAAATAACTGGGTGTGTTCTTTTATGAAAAAAATCTAGTGCTGCATGTCCAGTCACTATGTTGTCAGCACCGTTCCGCTTCTTTAACATTTCCACATGCAATCTTTTAGCTGAGAAAACCATCTTCCAAAGTTCACCATGGTTCTAGCTCTTAGTTTTGCTTTTTTTCTGCTTAGCATATTTATATCCCGCCTTTGCTCCAATAAGGTTGCACACGTGTTTCACTCCCCCACCATCGTATTCTCACAACCCTGTGAGGTAGATTGGGCTGACAAGAAGGTGAATGGAATACCATTACCAAGTGAGCTTCATTTTTGAGTGGGGTTTTGAACCTGGAAGCCCCCATAACCCAAATTTCTAGAACCACTGCGCTACATTGACCATAGTATGATGCTAAGAAAGTATAGGCAATTCCTCTCCACATCTTTTGGGTATTTTTCTTAATTTTGAATTTGAGAAAAGGGAACTGTTTCTCATGCTAAATCACAGGAATTTCTCCTCTCTTTTTCCTCTTTCTTACTCAACTCACTCTCTCCTCCCCCCTTCCTTTTTTATTTCTTTCTGGATGGTTTCATTGACATAGAAAATATATAATAGACTCCTGGGGGAGTGCAACAACAACAAAAAACCCAACTGGTGAGAAGAAGGCCTTATAATTCAGAAGTGGATTTGCAAATCAAAAGGTCTTGCCTCCAGTGGGACGAATTTCCACATCTGCGGGAACCTATTATGTTTTTATTATTATTTTTTGTTTGAGTTTTGTTTGTCGTAGCTTTAACTGTTTGAAATACTTCCAGACTTGCCCCCAAATGATATACAATTAGCATTAACCAAATATGTGAAAACTGGGAATATAATTCCCATACATGTGTTTGGTTGTTTGGCTTGTGAGGAGAGCAGGTATAGTGTATGGGAGTGGGCTGTGAAACACAAAGGCACCTGGTTCAAAGACCACCTGTGCCGTGATGTCATTAAGTAGCCATAGCTAAGAAACACTCTGCATCAGCCCTGCGTCTGCCAAATGGGGCTGATAATACTTGCCTACCTTACAGGACTGTTGTAAGGAATTTAGTGATCTAATGTATGTGAAGCTCAAAAGTGTTCTATATGTAAATGCCTGCCAGTTGCGCTTCATGCACGGACTCTGGTCTGTGGAAAGTTATGGCATAATGAATTTGTTAATCTTTAAGATGCCACAAGGCATTTGGTTATTTTTGCTTCAATGGAATAACATGACTTCTGGAAATGGATATATATGATGGTAGTGGTGATTGCAATTCAGTTCTCATCCCAGCTTGTGGCTAATAACCCGTTTCTTTTCATTTCAAAAGATTGCACTCTCTATATCTTTATCCAATGTGCTTAAATAATAGTTCTCTAAGCCATGAAGAAACTATGCTACCGGAGCACGGTTCTGGAGGCACATGATGCAGCAAACATACTGACGTTAATAAGACCTAGACGGGGGAGTGGCTGGGACCCCCTATAAGCAATGCCCCACCTGTGCTGACCCATGACCAGATGTGTTATATCAGGGGTTAAAAAACATTTATCTGCCTGAGGGCCACATCTGCTTATGGTGGGAGATGTGGACTGACATTTTGATGTCCATAGTGTTCTGTGTACTATGAAAAAACATACATGCCTGAGCAGCACCCATCCCACAGTAAATATCTCTCTGGAAGGAACCTAGATCAGGGGTGGGAAGCCTCAGGCCTGTGGGCCAAGTGTGGCCCTCCAGGCCTTTCTTTCCGGCCCTCGGCACTCTCTCCACACTACACCCCTCACTGGCTCTGCTTTGCATGCTCCTTGAGTATTTTTGTTTTGCTGGGACATACCCCTGAACTGTGACAATGCTTCTTGCATGTCTGGACAGAGGATAGAGAGGGATGTGTGAGTGTGTGTAGAAAAACCCCTCCTTGTAAAGTTTACATAGTTGCCGTGCCCTTGTGCCCTTTGCCCGCTGGTATGTGGCCCTCAGAAGGGTGCCCAGAAGTGGATGTGGCCCCTGGGCTTTAAAAAGCCCCCACCCTCGCCCGCTCTGAACTCCCTCCCCCTACCTGTTGTTTTTGGCTCCGGGAGAGTAGCCTGGGTACTTCCAGATAGGGCTTAATATTGCAAACAGGTGATTCAGGCGGGCTTCCAGCCCTAGCACCAGTACCACACACACACACACACACACACACACACACACACACACAGAGTTTTTGTTGTTGTTGTCATATTGTGTACTCTGTCCCTGAATTGTGGAAGGTTAAACACATTTTGTTTTCGTGGACGATATAGGAAATACAAATCCATATTGAGGGAGGAACTAATTGCCCCACTTAGAATGGATTTTTTTTCCTAACTTGGCTGGCTCAAATCCTCATTTCGGGATCCCTGCTGTCCCTTTAGCATTGACACCTTCTCTTGAATTTGTTACAATGCAAAATGAGTTGAAGGTAGCAGCATTTTGGCCTCCCGTTTTCTACGGCCTCACCTGAACCTCCTGCGCTCTTCGATGTGGGTTTGAGTATTCTTAATAATATATATGTGTGTGTGTGTTTTATATGCCCGCAGCAGTGCTGTTGTGTCTGGTGTCTCTCCTTCTGTTTTCGCGGAGCGTAGAGGCATGGCATTGTGTCACAAGCCTGAGGAAACAGGAGTGTATGTTACTGGTGGTTTAATCACAATGTCACTTCCATCAGGGCTGTAAATAGAAATGCCCCTCAAATTTGACTTGCGGCTGTACACCTGAATACACTACAAGCATACTAACGCATGCTTTTGTAAAGGGGTGGGGGGGAGGCGGTGTTGCAAGTACAGCATCTTTGGGTCCCGGAAACCATGCAATCCAGTGCTGTGATTTCTCGCCGACTACTGCATTTCAGACGCTAATCTGCTGTGTCACTAACAAGTTGTATCATTTGAACCTTGCAGAGGAAGGCATCAATCATGAGTGCAAGCTGTGTAACCAGATGTTTGACTCTCCGGCAAAGCTCCTGTGTCACCTGATTGAGCACAGCTTCGAGGGGATGGGAGGCACATTCAAATGCCCTGTTTGTTTTACAGGTAAGACAGTCAGACCCAGACAAGCCTCTGTGTGCATGGCTTGATCCGGAAATGACACACAGGGGAGTTTTAAAATACAGTATTCCTTTCCTTGGAAGGGGGGAAACCACTACCAGAAAAGCTTTTGAATATGATCTCACAAACCAGAGCTACCTTGAAGGGCGGCCTTTCTCCCCTTCATTTCTCTTACTGGGCAGTATTTTCCACAGTCATTTAAACCTCCTGGTATGAACATTTAGAAATATTTCTGTATTCCAATGTGCAGTGATTTTACGGTGTGGTCATGTTGGATCTTGATGTGGGAGACTTGGGTTCAGGTTCCTTGACAGCCTTGACCTTGCTAACTCTCCTGGGCAAGTTACTTATGCCAAGCCTTGGTTCTCCATCTCTAAATTGAGTACTAGTGATCACTCTTACGGGATTGTTAAAATAGCCAATGTGCATTGCTCATAATGCATATTCAGTGTTGTTTGGTTGTTTGTTTGATTTCTATTCTGCCTTTCTTCCATAATGGAACCGGAGGACCAAATTTAGGTGTAACCATCTCATTCTAGTAAACTATGGTTTATTACACCAAAAAGAAAAAAGGGGGGAAAGCCTGCGTGCACACATCACCCCTTTCTTCATTAAACTACAGTTTTATGTTACATCTTCACTGAGAAACTGTGGTTTAATCACTGTCTAGGCCCCAAGTTATGAAACCAGGATCTAAATAAAGTTAACGCTAATCAGGAATCTGAGCTCAAGAAAGTATGGTTTATTAGACTAGAGTTGTTATGACTGCACTGGCCCAAAGTGGCATCCATAGAATTCTAGGGGGTCCCCCATCTGGCCACTGCCCAAACCAAGACTTACTTAGCTTCAGCTAAGTTGGAACATCCTATGCCATCAGACCACAGTGACGATTCTTATTATAATTACTATTTGCTGGGGTCTAGATATTCTATTTCTTCTGTGTGTTTTCTAAATAACATTGACAAGTGATCAAAGGGTGAAGTGTAAAGTAAATGTTCATGCTATACTCAGTGCATGACTGTGTATACGTGGAAAATCTGGGCAACTCTCTCAGCCATTCATAAAGCACCCCTTCATTTCCATGTGCATGTGTATTGGGGTAGCCATAATAATCTTTATATCTTAACCATGGTTAAGAGACTGGGAGCAGGCTGCAGAATCAGGTCTTCTCTTATCCCCCACATTCAAAAAAATCCCCCCCAAACCATGCCATCATTTGTCATCATAAAGGGTAGGGTATCAGCATATCTGCACTAAACATGCCTAATTCAAGCCCAATGTGATTGAAAATGCTGCAGCCCAGGTAGGGAGTGGTGCTGCTTTTCAGGCACATACCATGACAGTGCTGAGTTTTGCCACCGCCTGATGGTTATTGGCTTATGGTAACACAGAGGCAGGCTTTTCCACTGGTGGCACCGGTGTGTGTTGTGGAAAGCCCTTCCCGTGTCTCTGCTAAAATACAGGAGGTCCCAATCAGTGCTGCCATTGCCATGGCTTCTGAAGGCACATTTGTTTAGGCAAGCATCCCCCTGAACTGAACTTACGATTTTACTGTTTAAATAGGTTCAATTGCTACACTTTTTAATTTTTTGTTTTATGGTATAGTTTAATTAACGATGCTTTAATGTTGTTGTACATTTTAATTATGCATTGGTTGTATAGTTGTAGACCGCTTAGAAGCCATTTTGGTCTACAAATTAAAAAGTAATAAACTAGTAAATAGTAGGGTGGTCTGGATCTAACACACAATTTGTAAATAAACAGAATGGGAAGGGAGCAGAGGGACAAAGGAGTAAAAGCCCCTGACTCCACAGCCTGCTCCTGTATCTTTGGCAACAGGCCAAAGGTGCAGGCGCACAGGTGTCCATATGAATTTGACTATGCTGGTCATTCTCTCTGACAACACTGCTGTTTCTTTTCTTCTTTTTTGTTCCTCTAGTTTTTGTACAGGCAAATAAATTGCAGCAACATATCTTTGCTGTCCACGGGCAAGAGGATAAAATTTACGATTGTTCCCAGTGTCCACAGAAGTTCTTCTTTCAGACCGAGCTTCAGGTACCTTTAAAAAAAGATTACATGCAAATCTATGCCATTTGTTCCAGTTGTTATTATATGTGGGTAATAACCTCATTCTGAGTGAGTATCAAGAGCATCTTCCGTCTCTCTCCCCCCCCCCCAAAAAAAAAAACCCCATGCTTATTTCCTTGCAACATCAGAAAATCTTCCCTCTCCCTCTCTTTCTATCTCTGGGTGCAAGCTCAAAAAAAAAAAAAAAGGTCCTCTGAGTACGGGCAGCATAAATAAATAAGACCCGACAACTCTAATCATTCGCTCTGAGGATTTCGCTTGACAGGACGCCTTACAACGCACTGCCACGTCCACACCGAGCACAATGTAAATAATTTCTTCCCATTGGTTAATAATTTAAGGAAAGATTAGCATACAAAAACTCAAGTAACATTTTGACATCCTCCATCTCTTCTTCCTCTCCACCTCTTTCCCAGTTTTATAAGCACACACTTAAGACAATTGTGGCTCCCTTTCGAAAACCCAGGGCCAAAAAACAAACAAACAAACAACCCAAGCACATTTCTTTGTTTTTCATTACAGCTTGGATGTGATTGAGATGTATGGGTTCAGGATTGGGAGATGCAAATCATGGACAGGATGAGGTCTGTAGCAAAAGCATGACAGAATCTAGACCATGGATGTGCCATTGGCTCTTAGGCAGCTAGAAGGCTGGGAAATTGGGAGGTGGCAGGTTTGAAGGTGAGGATCCCTGTGACCCTTCAGATGTTG
Organism: Podarcis cretensis; assembly: GCF_951804945.1. Classification (NCBI taxonomy): domain Eukaryota; kingdom Metazoa; phylum Chordata; class Lepidosauria; order Squamata; family Lacertidae; genus Podarcis; species Podarcis cretensis. The sequence goes on from NC_137177.1 coordinate 59,963,453, forward strand.
CTGGAGTCCCAACTCCCATCAGTCCCAGCCAGCCAAATCAGGGGTGAGTCTAGCCATATCTGGAGGTTGAGGGAACCATATCTGCAGCTCTGCCTTGTTCAGTGCTAGCTGAGCAGGGTTGAGTAAGGAGTCTGCCAAACATCAGATGAGGAGGGTAAATTCTGCTTCCACTTGAGATGGCAGTCAGCTGATTGAATGCTCTTACCTGCACAAAGAGAGTGAGGTGTCAAGAAGAAGGGGTTCCAGCTCAGGCTTTTGCATAGTGCACCAGTATTCTTGATTCAGGGATTTTTTTCGTATGTACAAAGGAGCATTCAGCCAGGTGACGCCCCACCCAACTCTCCTGCCTGAAGTGGTATAGCCTAGAGACAGAGTTGCCACCTCACCTGTTGTCTGACAGTGCCAGGTGTCTTAAGTGGCATCCAAACAATGTTAAGCTTAGTTCTGCAACCTAGTTTTTCCAGCTTGCTTCTATAGCACCAATTCTGTTTCTTCCCCAAGGCACCCAGCGAGTGGCAGTGGTTCCTACTACCCCACCTGGGCATTACTTTGCCCAAATAAGTGCAGCGGTCTCTAGCCAGTAACAAAGCAGGAGCTGGCTCAAAAGTCCTGGTTCACGCCCCATAATCTCTGCACGATCTGCCATTCACATATATGCAGGTGAAAGCCTGCATTGCAATTTCTCGGCAAGGGTGGTGGTGACAGCTGCAGGCTGCAGTCCACAGTCCCCTGACGCTCCCAGATACCTTAGGCCAGCCCTCAGGCACAAGGACTCTGGGAACTCCCTCTTGGATGCCGGCACCCTCCTGTTCCAGTAATCGGTGGCTGAACAGATGCGGTTTTGGCTTTTAATGCAAGGAGATTTCTAGGGAAAGTAGGCTTGATATTATCAGTTGTAGACAGAACACACTCAAAAGCTCACATTTTGACCTTCAGTGTGGAACATGCTACAGTGTGGAGCACTGTCATCACTACGATTACCATTGCACTTCTAATCCTGAACTTGTGCCATTTCTGAAATTCTCAGCTCAGCCTTCTAACTTTTAAGGGACGCACCAAAAATACTCTCATTCTCGGCCTTCCGCATCATACGTATTTTATGAGGTTAACGCTTCTCCCAAAATGTTACTGCAGCCCCCTGGTATATATAATCATTTTATGGAATGGTGCACCATGCCTCATTTAAATCTATTAGCTTTATAAACCATGATGTACTTAAACTTTGGAGAGTTGTGTGTGTGTGTTATTATTTTTTTAATTCATCTTCCGCAATTCCCAGGCTGCTGCCTCTTGTGTCTTGCTGTCATGCTGCAGAAGGGATGGTTGATCTTTTCACTTTGTTGATTTTATTTTATTTTTCCCCTGGGGGGACCCTCTTCCTTCCCCTTGTTCTAGCAAACTCATTTGCATAAGTGTACAAAAGTTTTAACTATACCTTGTTAATATTTCAGTAAAGTCAGCAGTTTTTTGTTTGTTTGTTTGTTTCCCTGTTTTTTATATCTCCTGTCTTTAAGGAAGCCAACAATACAGTTGGTAAGAAAGCAAACTTGATGATGATGATGATGGTGATGATGATGAATAATAATAATGGTAGAGATATTTCTTTCTTCTTCTTCTCCTCCTACTATTAGTGTCTTGCTGCAATAATCAAAATGGCTGGATAGTTCATAAGCACACCATAATTTCTTTGTGTCACTCTGTTGACATTTAAAAACTAACTAATCTTGTTACCAATATTTTATAAAGTGCCTTGCATTTTATAAAGTGGCCATTTTAATCCTTAAGCTTAGTGGTTTGCTTGCCAGTACAGCCCACTCCTTCCAGCCAAGCAAGTGGGCCTAGGATGATTTCAGAAAGGAGTTGGACAAATGTATGGAGGCTGGCAGAGTCTCAATACCTGGCATGTTAGGGCAAATGTCAGGATATAGAATGACCAACTGGGCTGACTCTGGTATCCCTTTGATTTTTTTAAAAATACTTCATTTACATTTTAGGGCCTGGCATCATCTTCATTTACCCCCAGAATATCGCTGGGTTCTCACATAGGACCCAAGGGGATTCCTGAGAAATTAAAGTGGTGGATGCTGTTCTGTCTAGCATGCTTCTTGCCAGCACCAGGCTTCTCCCCCTTCTTACTCAGAATAAGATCTAGTATCCTTTAGGTGTTCATGCAGGAGGGGGTTGTAGGTGCAGGCATCCACCCCCGTCAAAATTCTGATCAGCCTCCATGAGTTGAATGATGCCTGTTGAAAGCTGGAAAGCTCCTATACTTTTGGAGGCACTCCACACATTTTAGAACTCTAGTTTTATTTTTAAAAAATCAGTGTACATTGGGGACAGAGCCGCTTCTTGTTCCCATACCTTTTCTTTCTTGTTGACTTAATGTGAATGACTGAAGAGGGCTATGAAATATCAGAAATGTGATCCATAATATTCTGCTAGGAAAAGACTTGTCACTCATCATGGAAGCAAATTTACCCGTAATTGGTAATGCTTTGCTGCCACTAATTCTTCAACATCTCACACTGGAATGTATTTAATGACCCTGGGAACATGTCTACTTAGCTCTTGAGTAAAATTTAAAATGAATTTATCCTTATTCATACAACAGAGAGACAAAAGGAAGTCTTCTGAATAAGGGAATGATTTCTACTTATCTCTCTTACAAATTGATCCACCGCTGCTTTCAAGCGTCCCCCTACAAGCCACCAGATCATTGGTAGGATTTGCTTGAAAATCCTCTACCACAAGGACACGCACTGCAGTCCTGTGCATCCCTGGAAACAATCAGTTCTCACCAACTGGGGACGGTCCTGCCAGCAACACCCACATGCCATGCAGACACAGAGGGAGCCAACCCTCGTAGGCCTGGGGGCATGCCCCCAGCATACAATGCACAGAGAACTAGGCAGCAGCCTCTGTCAGCATCAAGGGATCCTTGTCTTCTGTTAAAGCCAGCCACAAAGAATGGAGGTTGCTGGTTCAAATCCTCTATAGGAAAAACATGTCTCCCTTGCTCCCAGATGGAGGACAAAGCTGCAAATAGGCTGTGGCGCAACAAGCAAGAGATCTCTGTGGCGTCTTCTGCTGGTGGTGCTGGTTCCCCCCTGAGGCCTAAAGTCCCTCATCTGGCATAACTCCAGTACAAGCTTGTGCCCTTATTATAGAGTCGGAGAACTTGCACATAGACAAAAGCAGCATCGGATTCATCCAAGGCAGAGCAGTGTGTTGCCAGTGTCATTCTAGGCAAATATTATCCACCAGAAAAGGCTCATTGGGGAAGGGGAAGAGAGCCAGTGTGGTGTAGTGGTTAAGAGCGGTAGTCTCGTAATCTGGGGAACCGGGTTCGCGTCTCCGCTCCTCCGCATGCAGCTGCTGGGTGACCTTGGGCTAGTCACACTTCTCTGAAGTCTCTCAGCCACACTCACCTCACAGAGTGTTTGTTGTGGGGGAGGAAGGGAAAGGAGAATGTTAGCCTCTTTGAGACTCCTTCGGGTAGTGATAAAGCGGGATATCAAATCCAAACTCTTTTTCTTCTTCTTCTTGGTAGGTGAGAGATCTGTAAGCAAATTACAGTTGAGACTGTGCACACAAAATCATTGTGAATATATGTTGGCCCAACAGCAATCTCAATAAGACAAGCAAAAATGGTTGCCTTGGGCTGATTGCCAATCCTTAAGAAGAAGAGAATGTTTATTTACTGTATGCCACTCTTTTGACCAAGGTCCCTTTACCCTTCTATGGGTTTTTGTTAAAAAAATATGGTTATGCAGTATCAGTGATAAACCTGACATGCCACTTATAAATACAGTGGTACCTTGGGTTACATATGCTTCAGGTTACATACGCTTCAGGTTACAGACTCCACTAACCCAGAAATAGTACCTCGGGTTAAGAACTTTGCTTCAGGATGAGAACAGAAATTGTGCTCCAGCGGCGCAGTAGCAGCAGGAGGCCCCATTAGCTAAAGTGGTGCTTCAGGTTAAGAACAGTTTCGGGTTAAGAACGGACCTCCAGAATGAATTAAGTACTTAACCCAAGGTACCACTGTATACATTATAGTTTCATTAGCAAAACGTTTGTCATTATGATTGACCGGGGGAACAGATAGAGGGCTCAGCATTATGTCATCTCCTCTGACTGCTGATTTGTTTCTGGGATCAGTTCAAAGTGCTGGGTTTTGTTTTTTTTTACTCTTAAAGCCCAACATGGTCTGAATACCTTAAGAACATTATTCTCTGATTAAAAAACCTGTGCAACAAGCACAATCTGCGACCCTGTTAGGAACATAGGAGGCTGCCTTAAACTGAGCCAGACCATTAGTCCATCTAGCTCAGTATTGTGTATACTGGCTGTCAGCACTTTAGGGTTTCAGACAGAAGTCTCTCCCAGCCTTACCTGAAGATGCTGAGGATTGAACCTGAAACCTTCTGCATGCAAAGCAGATGCTCTACTTCTGAGCTACAGCCCTTTCCTAATACCCAGAGAGGTAGTGGGCAGGTAGGTATAAGAGATGAGACTTCCTAGACTATTTCATGCCCTCCCCGGGGAAAACGCTCCAGCTTTTGTTGTCGCTTGCCTTTTTTATTTAGCTTGTTGAAGTTGCTTTGAGGCCAGCAGAAAATTCTATACAGAATTCACACTTTTTTGATGCTGCTATTTTGATGCTGGTTACTTCATGTCTGATTATTTCATAGTTATTGTTTTGCAAGCACAGGTTTTATTACGCAGCTTTGATTATTTTACATAGAAAAGTAGAGCCAAAAATTACTGAGATAAATCAACTGAAGGGATCCTTGGGATTTGCACTGTATGCTGTGTCCCCCTGTGAGTCCCCTTTTATTGGGGGGGGGGCAAATGGCAGAGTTGTCAGGAACTGGGGGTCTTAGGTTGTATCCCTTGCCAACTGACATTGATTGCAGTCTCTTTACCCCTTGGAGCTCAATGGGGAGGCCTTGAGAGATGATTTAGATTCCACCTATATAGCTCTGCTCAGATTTCTGTTTCCTTGTCACACTGGTGACTGACAAAAGTGAAACGTTTAGCTCAGATTACTCAGTTTACCATTAGGTGGAAAGGCATTCTCTGTCTTTTCACTATAGATCCTCATCACCTACCCTTCGTCCCCCTTTCTGTTCTGTTGGCTTTAGGGTTCTTAGTTTTCTCTCTCCTTTGTGAGGCTTCACATGCTGTTCATATAACCATTTTATGGAACGGCAGTTGCATGATGGATGAGGGCAAGTGAATGGCCAGCAAAAAAAATCTAGATTAACTGCCCACATCTCAGTTACGTCTTTCAGCATCAGCACACAAAAACGTCACTTGATCAGGTCAGGTTTCAGCCATGGTGTTGAGGTGCCCGAAGCCTTGACAGCCTGCAAGTAAAAACACACACACACAAACAAACAAACAAAAAACACAGACACACACACAACTGGGGTGGGAAAATCATCATAGACAAAGCTTGTAGCACTCAATCAGAATGGTGGAACCTAACGTCCTTAATTGCCTTAAGAACTGCATTAAGCAAATTGTGAATGAGTAGCAGGGCATTTACAGGAAACTCGAGGAGGGGGTTTGTCTCTGATCTTCCTCCCCACTGTTTTGTGGGGAACCATTGCGTAGCCACTGAAGTATTTGTGTTTAAAGGATTAGTTCCTGCTGTTTGCTTGTGTGCTGCTAATCATACAGTTTCCTCTTAAATGATTGCAAGCAAGGGAAGCTAAAGCCAAGGATAGAGCAGCCCACCGATGAGGCAGGTATGGAGGGAGCAGGCTACCTGCCAGTTCCTTCCTAGCACAGGTGTGATGATGTCTGATCGCTTGTTAGGAATCTTTTTTTCAGATTTGGAGGCAAGTCAAGCCACAAAATTGCTGCAGCTCCTCTGGAGGAACCTACTCTCCTTTTGAGGCCAAAACTGTATATTATGGAGAATTCTCAGCTGTCTCCAAAACCAGGCACTCCACATCTCCTTCTCCCATGTAACATCCAGAAAGTGAGCTGAGTTAGTCTCCTGCAGCAAACACAACAAAGCATCTTGGTAGCACTGAAAAACATGACGGATAGCTGACATCAATGATCAGAAATAGGGTGGATGCTATAGAAACATATATTTATTTACTATTTTACAAGCTGTTTTTATCCCACTTTTCAGGCCATTATATTATCCCAAATGGTTCACATCAAAAAAGAGAGGTGCCCTGTCATCAGGCTTACAAACTAAAAAGGCAAGATACGAATGGAAGGGGAGTGGAAGGGAAGAGACAGAGGAGGTCAAAACAAAGTGGTCAGCTACAAGTGGGCATTTACATATGATATATATGACTGGTAACTTTAAAAATGTCATTCTTGGACTTCCGGGTTGGCGCCATCGCCGAATGGCGGACTCCCTCCAAGCTCCGGAGGGAGCCTGCTCGGAAGGGGCTGGGTCCTACCGCGCCGGCGACGCGGGGACCCTCAAAAACCATGGGCGCTGAAACCCATGGACATGGTGACTCGGCGGGCACCGTTTGCGCCACCACAACCCGCGAAGGAGCCTTTTTAAAGGCTACGGAGCGGGGGACGGGGGGTGGTGTGGTGCTATGAGTCCTCCGCTTCCCCTGCCGAGCAAAGCCGCATGCCATTTGACGGAGAGCGCTGACTTCTTCTATTGAAAATTTGGACTAAAAAGAATAACCCGTGAGTAATTGGGAAATCGGATTTAAAAGGAAAATTTTTTAAAAAATTCGGAACGAGCGGGGGAGGTGCAAAAAGGAAGTCCGTCTCCCCCCTGTTGTAGAGGATTTAAAGCAAGGATTTGGCAACTAAGATCGAGAGAAGGGTCTACTTTTTATTGATAAAGTTATTAATTTCACGATGGAAAATTACAAGACTGTGCTGGAGGAGAAAAGTGGAATGTGTGAGCAAAAGCGTAACCCCCCCCGCCCCCGGGAACCGGGAGTGATCCGAGAGAGTGCCTGGTGAGGAGACACAAAGATTTTGACAGCTGTCAAAGTAGCTGTCAAAGTAGAAGAATAAAAAGAGAACTTTGTTACAATGACTTTGCCGGTTATATTTGTTACAATTTCGATATAAATTGTTGAAAATAAGGGATAACAAGTTACTTTGACATTTGGGAGTGATCTGGAAGGAAACTGAGTTACCATAATCCCTCTAGAGGGGGCTTTTGGACACTACAAGAACTGCTACAAGTGGAAAATTATGCATAGAATCCAATGGGACTTTTTATCTCCTGGGAAAACTGCAGAAATGAAACATTATTTTGTCTACAGAGGTCTCTACACTAAAGGAGACAATAGATTCATCTATTGAAGAATGGAAGGGACTGGACGTAAGTTTTTGTTCCTGAACAAATAAAGCCTCTGTAGAGGAATTACAAGCTTTTGGAATTAGAACGTTTTTGCAGTGGAACAGGGAAAGAAACCAGAGGAAAGTGAGGAAAGAGAACAACAAGAATTGAACAAAGCTGGAAGTGGGAACATTTGGGACATTCAGATTTAAAAGGACTAAGAAATAAAATTTGAGCTTTACTTTGAAATATAGAGATCTGGATGGAGAAAATGGACCTTCTTGAGATAGAACCCTTCCAAGATTGGGTGTATGAAACTAAAGATTACCAAAAAGATGGTAAAGACTATTAAAAAGACGGCAAAGAGGAACAGAGAGAGATTTGGACATAGATGTGGGGTCTCCAGGTTGACAGCAGACATTGATGGACATTGGGGATCATAACCGGGAAAGGGGGGAGGGAAATTTGGAATCCAAAGGGTGTAAAATTATATTTTGTTCTTTATTTTTGTTATTTCATTCTGCTCTGCGTATTAAAGAGGGGAACTCGTGGAAGAGAACAGGGGTCGATTTTAGGAGAAAAAATATTTTCAACAATGGGTCAATGATAATGAGCATAAAATTTGGGGTAAGAACTTGCTGAACTAATGTAATGGAATTGGAATATAAGAGGGTGTGAGGTGGGGAAGTCCTGGAAAGACGTTAATGAAAATAAGGCCTAAAAGTAAATGTTATTTTGTTCTTTTTTTTTCTTTTTCTTTTTTCTGTCATATTTGGAAATTTCAATAAATATTATTTAAAAAATAAAATAAAAATGTCATTCTTTTCTATCAACCTAACATCTCCAGGTTTACAATATATACACAGTAACCCTACAGGTATGATTGGTCACCTAATCTATATAGATCAGCCAAATGACTTAATCTCCTCCTCCTGGTCCCATCTATGTGGTGTTGGACTTCAGCTCCCATCAGCCCCAGCCAGCACAGCCAATGGCCAGAGTAGATGGGGAATGTAGTCCAAAAGATCTGGGTTGGGGGACAGGCTATACTTTTCCGTCAGAAAACTACTGGGATGTGAGGTGGCTTTTCCCAGTGCAGATCTCTTTGGAGTCTTGTCCTTTGACTGGGCTGAGAAGTATTTGCAAGTTCTGTGTACAAGGCAGTCATGTTTTTAGACTTTTGACCAGATGTGTGGTAGTTGGGAGAGTTAAGGTCACTTAGAGATCTGGAAAGGGCACAACACTCTTCCTTGTCCAGCTGCCTTTCCAAGTTCCCTCAAAACAAAACAGCGTTGTCTGATCTCATAAAGTACTAATATGAAACTTCCAGTTGGGCCATTGTACGTCTAATTATACCTAGCTAATAGTGTACAAGTAATCTTTTATTAAGCTAGCTGTGTGCTAGCACACTTTTATTTTACACCAGTTGCTTGCAAATTCCCAAAGTGGCCAGTAGGGTTGGCTCCAAATATGAGGGAGCCTTTAGACCAGGGGTATTCAACCTTTTTATACCTACCACCCACTAATGCATCTTTCTTGATGGTAAAATTTCCTTACCACCCACCAGTGCTTGGTGGAAGGAGGATTCAGCTTGTGCCATAGAACCCCTTACTGCCCACCTAGAATCCTGAAACACCCACTAGTGGGCGGTAGGGACCAGGTTGACAACCCCTTTAGACTTACGTCCTTAGATGGGCCCTAGCAAAACACTGTGTCAGGGGCATATCAATTAGGGTGGCCATGTGACCTGTTTTACAGTCCTCTAATAGGAGTCCTCACTCTGAAGGGTCCTCTGGTCCAAAAGTGGTTAAAAGGTAAAGAACCATAAGGAAGGCTACCTGCAAGGGCCTTGAAGTTGCCCATCAGCCATTAGCACCTGAGTTAACAGCCACACAGGTCCACCTGGTCACAGTTCTCCCTGTTAAGGTGAGGTGCATTGCATTTCTATTTAAATTATAGTAAGATATAGATAGATATAGATGATAGATAGATAGATAGATGATAGATAGATGATAGATAGATAGATAGATGATATAGATATAGATTCTCTTCTAGAGTAGCACAGACAAATGTTTTGAAAGGCAGTGTCCCCTTTTGTCCAGGGGTAATAGGTAAGGGGCCACCCTAATTGCAGGTAATTAAAATGGTAGTTCCCAGTTCCAGACGTCTGTAAAAAATAATTTAGTGGGAGGGGATGTCTAGGGCAGGCATCAGCAGTGGGGCCTGCCAGAGCACTGAGCCCCTAGCAACTGCCTGAGGGTGCCATATGCTGGCACCATACTTCTTGCTCAGTTAGGGGTGTGTTTGTAAAAGAAACCTGAGTTGTTTGTGGAGTGGGCACCAAATACCTTGTTGTTTTTGTGGTTGTTGTTGGTTTTTTATTTAGTTAATACCCCCCCTCCCCAGCAGCCCCTCATGCAGTCTAAATTATGACTGTGAGAATAAGCAGCTTGTTCATTAGTGTAATTTGTGTTGTATTTTACAATTTGTGCTTGGCTTGGAAATCAAACCTCAAGAGACACTTTTTGGAAACAAACCATGAACTCATTCTACATTTGATAGAAGGCATTAATTCCGTATGCAGTTTTAATAGGTTTTGCGAGGAAGGTATGGCTTCTCTACCTCCCTACCCATCACACCTTAAAATCTGTTTCCACATAACGGTTGGAAAGATTCCCTAAAACCCATAAACTTGTGTTTTCCCCCCAATCAGAGAATACATCACCATCTCCTTAGAATCGGAATTAGTCAATTGGTATAACCATAATCAGTTACTTCTTCATTTAAAAATAGAAAGGGGGGGGGGGTTATTACAGGATCTACTTGGAGCATTTTATTTAATTTTTAATTATTATTAGTTATAAAACTAATAAATTACAAGGAAAACAAAATCCATTCCAACCCTGTTACTGGATCTCAGTCAAGCACCGTCAGATAATTATAACTAACATTAATTAAAAATTAACAGTGCTCTAGGCGTTTAACCATCATTTCTAGTCTGTTTTTGGCTGCAAATCCTTTACATATTAGAAGGCATTCTGCTTCACTAGTACTTTCATGGCTTTGAAAAAGGGCATTTTGGTTTTTTTGAAAAAGCCACACACGCGGAAAACCCCTGGAATTAATACCAGTGGCATTCTTCCTCTTTTCAAAACTGCAACATCCTTTCATTCACTCTTTGAACATTTTTACAGATCAGAGCTTGAATTGGGTCAGGGGTGGGGAACTAGTGACCCTGTATATGTTGCTGGACTCCCATGATCCCTGCTTCCCATGATCCCTGACCATTGACCATGCTGGCTGGGACTGTTGGGAGTCCAACATCTGGAGGGCCACAGGCTCCCCAGCCCTAGTTTAAGGGCTCAGCTATTATACCAAACTTGTAAATCAGCCCACAAAGGTGGTGACTATTGCGCCGTCCACACATGTCTCAAGGCGATGTACAGAATACAACAAAAATAGCTGAAAATTACACAGAAAATAACAGCAGATTAGATACATAGATAGATAGATAGATAGATAGAGGGTTTTACAATATTTTAACAACAAAAATTACGGTAAATCTAAACAAATTCAACCTACGTTTTCTTCGACTTTCCTCCCCCCCACCCTGTGGCTCCTTATTTTATATCATATTCTTACTGCATAAACAATTCAGACCTATTTACAAAGTTATCCTTTATGTTCCCTTTTAATTATTTCTTACTGCACGTGTTTATGTCAATCCTGCTAACATTCTTAATTGTTTACAGTTTGTCTTCATATATTCAACATATTTCCCCAGTTCTGTTTTTAAAAAGTCTCTCATCCTGATCTCTTATTCTTCCAGTAAACAGCAGATAATTTTAAACACAACGCAAAACAGACACTCTTGGTAGAGACCTAGTCATCACTCCTATCTGCACTGCAACATTTTGCTGCAGGTCCTCTTCCATTGGATAACTTCTAAGTTACAGTGGTACCTCAGGTTAAGTACTTTATTTGTTCCGGAGGTCCGTTCTTAACCTGAAACTGTTCTTAACCTGAAGCACCACTTTAGCTAATGGGGCCTCCTGCTGCTGCTGTACCACCAGAGCACGATTTCTGTTCTCATCCTGAAGTAAAGTTCTTAACCTGAAGCAGTATTTCTGGGTTAGCGGAGTCTGTAACCTGAAGCGTATGTAACCTGAAGCGTATGTAACCCGACGTACCACTGTATACCAGATGGCAAGGGGGGTGGGGTGGAGTGGAGTGTAAGGCAATACAGAGCAAAATCACCAAGAGCAACTGTAGTGGAATCTTTCTGATTTGGTTTGATGTGTTTGTCACTCTCTGTGTGTATATCATTCTTCTGCATCTCTGATGCATGGCATGATTTTCACCCAGCTATGAAGTCCTGGGCACAAGCCACTATCTTTTTGTCTGACCTGCCGCATGGGGTTGCTATGAAGATAAAATACTATGATGTCGCTTATGTTGCCTTGGGTGCTTTAAAGGGTGGTGTACAAATTAATCGATGTATCCACCACACAGAGTCTTTTGTCTGTGCCCTGCATCATTTTGAGAGAGAGAGAAATTGTGCATCAGTTTTCAGTGTAGAACTGATTTAGCTGGGCAGTAACCAGTCTTTTCGACAGACTCTCCCACTGCAAAGTGTTGAAAACTGTCAGTGCTGGCTGTTCTGACTACCAAAACACACATAACTCCACATTATAGCATGTGTCAAAAACCCAGCAGAAGTGGGGGAGGGGGCAAAGCGAGCCAGGTGAAAGCCATTGCTTGAGCCGTCAATGCACTTAAGTGCGCCCAAATGTCAACATGTGTGATCGAGTGCACGGAGGCATGTATTTGCAGTGTGGCAGGGCTGGCACCAAGAAGGGACTTCCAACAGGCGAGAGATGGAGCGTGGAGCTGATGTTCAGGCTGCCCGTCGAAACCCATTGTTGCCTGGCATTTTATGCCCCCTGGGGCAAAGGTCCAACCAAGTTTTGCGCAGGCAACTTGCCATACCAACAGATGGGCAGGAGTGCAAGCGGCCAAGAGGCAATGTATATGCATCACTTGTGTTTACTGAAAGTGCAGTTCCTTCTCATAAATGTCCAAATGTCTGGCCTGAGCTATGGCACCTCCAGACGTGGCAGCACAAATGCAGATTTCTCTCTCTCTCTCTCTCTCTCTCTCTCTCTCTCTCTCTCTCTCTCTCTCTGTGTGTGTGTTAGAGTGTCTGTCTATCTGTCTGTCTCATTAGAGCCTATATATAAAAAGAAAAGAAAGAAGGAGTCCTGTAGATGGGGAGCAGCATGAGCATTTTCACCCGATGGCATGCACACACTTTCAGGTTTCAAATAGACGCTTGCAAAGGAATTTCCCCTTTGCATGCATGTAGAAAACATGCATGGAATTGATGGGTTATTTGCCTGAGAAAAAGCTTTCCTACTTAGGATTACTATACTGATAAAATCCTGGTTGTGCCTGAGATGCAGGTGAAGCTGAACTAGGCCATTAGGGAAGGGCTGCAGTTCAGTGGTAGAGTGCATGCTCTGCGTGCAGAAGGTCCCCGTAATCTTCAAATGAAACTCTGGAGAGACATTGCCCGTTAGCATAGAAAATGATAAGCTACATGGACAAATATTCCTATGTTCCGAAATCCAAGATGTTCTACTATTCTCACCAGCAGCAGCTCACCAGAGTCTCAGGCAGAGGTTCTTTCCTGCCATGGTATTAGAACTCCTTTAGATGGAGAGGCCATTCATTAGCCACAGCTCCTTTTGCATGCAAGACACCTGCTCTCCCTTTGAGCTAGGTGCTGTTCCCTGAGCATGTATGAGCAGCCTGAAATTTTTTGCTGTAATTTTACTTCTTGGATCCCTCAAGAGGTACAGGGATGAGGAACCTGTAGCCCTCCAGATATTGCTGGAATTCAACTCCCGTCATGTTCAGCCAGCATGTTCCGTGCTCAGGGATGATGGGAGTTGTAGTCCAACAACATGTGCAGGGCCACAGGTTCCCCATCCCCGTTTTAACACAAGGCCTTATGAGATGTAGCAAGCCCCCATCTACACAGAAGAAGGCACAGGTACTTATTTGCTCACTTCCTTCACATGTAATTGTATAAAAATAAATGCATGAAATGCTGGAAATGTGCAGGCATTCTGTATAGGTGCAGTCATACTTCATAAATATCTGAAGCTGCTCTGACTTTTGTCACATATAAAAGACAATTAGGCCCTGCCATCTCTTAGTGGCAATTGTCTTCTTTCTTGGTTCTCTTCTCGTGGCAGTTGACTAAAATCTGAAATATCTGCAGCTGGGCTTGTGTTGGGGAAAAGGTTAATTTTGTATTTTCTGGTGTGTTGGTGAACAAAACTGGTGTGTATTAGAGGGTGGGAGGATTCAGAGGAACAAGTAGCTCCACAGTATTGGAGGATGAGAGAAGACTTAACAGAGACAGTGCTGAGATAGTGCTTGAATAAGGGACTATAGCAGAGGTGAGGAACTGGATCTAGTGGGCAGATCTAGTGGTCTGGCCTTTATTTCCCTCCACCGCCACACACAGGAAATGCCTACCTGTTAATCACCTGGCATCACAATGACATCAGGTGATCCATTCAGTACACCCAGTTAGAAATAAAATTGTGGGGCCAAAGGCACAGCCTGCAGAGTGCCAACGATTTGCTGATTGCTGTGTCTTGTGAAGTCCCATGCATAGAAGGCTCCTGCAAGACCCAGTGATCTGTTAATTGCTGGAACTCGCAAAGTGCCATGCACAGCATTTTACAAGCATTTTACATTTTACAAGATGGTGATCATCTGATGCTTTGCATAGCCAGCCCACAGTGAACTAAGCCAATCCACAGTGAGTACACATACATCAGATTTTAAAGTAAAAAAGTTTAAAAAATACGCAGTAACCCAAACTATGGAAGCACAACTGAAAATAGGAGTACTGGCTGCCATGCAACACAGCTGTCTATTGCATCACAAATGGAGAGCAGGGGAGAATAACGAACACTAATGCCAGAGGCCCCTGTTCTTACTAAGTCCTAATTAGGAAGGATATGTCTTAAACAAGCAAGTTACATCCCATGCTGCTGTGGAAGGCCAAAAGGTATTGTGATAGCTGTGTTTTGAGAGGAGGAAAGCAAATAGATGGGAAAGCTAATGTGGTAGTTCTGCCATTCTCTTCAGTCTCGCCTAGCTTCCGATTAGCATTTGCTAGCATTAGTCAAAGTTGATGCAGGTTAAGGTTGTCAGATGTCCTGTTGCCTGTTGTCACATTTTGGAAATGCAAAATGTGGATTTCCACATTTCCAAGGCTTTTGAGGTCCTTCAATTGACCTTAAAAGTCCCCACTATTTGACCTCTGGTTTTAAAAATATAAAAAACCAATATAGATGTTTTGAATATTTGCATTCTTTTAAATAACATTCTTAAATTTATGATCAAAGGAAACCATTAAGATGATCAGCCTCGCAGATCTCTCTTTATTCTGATCGTAAATTCTCCTTTGAGATCCACTTGCAAGGTCTTTGCCTTGAGCTATTACTGACTCAGGTTTTGCAAAACGTATCTTAAATAAACCTCAAAGGAGTTGAAATTGCTTTGATCTGACATCTCAGGTTCTGCAAAGGTGCATTAAGGGAAGATGTCCTGGAGGCACTTTGAAACAATTTTCCATGCATCCACTTGGCTTGTGAAGCTGAGCTGAGCTGTGTGGCAGATGGTCAGGCCCAGATCTTTGCCAAATTTACCTCCAGTGCCAAATAACATTGTTTAGGAAGCATTCATGAAAAGAGACATAGGCAAAATCAGGAAATCACTTTTCAAAGCAGGAAGGAAGGCTGGTGTGGCATAATGGCTAAAATTATGCTTTGAGAAATAGTGACTTGAATCATGCCTGAATTAAATCTTATCTTAGGCATGATTTCATGCCTTAAGGAAATTTGCTATGGTTTCAGCATCCTCCCCCAACACCTGTACTATGGAGTTAATGAGACAGACATGTCTGACAGGGGTTTTGTAAAGATGGTGGAGCTATTAGCCACATTGCAATCTTGGCTTAATAAGCTGGGATATGTGCATGTTTCATACACCCTCCCACCCACCTCTTTCTATCTGTCCTCCCTTTGCATGAGCAAATAAGCCAGGAAGCTGCAGTTAACCATAGTTTCCTGCTAAACCTGCATCAGGAACTGTGGTTAGTGCCCCCCCCTCAAAAAAAAAAGGATCTGGAAGCCGGCTTTAAACCAGACCTTCTTTGGATATAATGGGAAGCTGTGGCTAGCTTGCTGCTTCCTGGTTTGTTTCTCTGCTCATGAAAAGGAAAAAGCAGGAGCAAAGAGGCTGCATGCAGGTACATGGAGTTTATGCATATCTTGGCTTATTAAACTGGCACTTGTTTGTGCGAATGCAGCCCATGCATGTGAAGCGCTTGAATACTTGAAATTACTAAGTATTGGTTTTTATTATTAGTTTCGGAAGTGTTGCAATATCTTTATTTTGCAAAGATTACTACTACTACTCCATCTGAAGATCACAGGGCGGTTTACAATATAAAGCCCCCCAAACACATACTGCAATAACAAACAACTCCCATTTAAAAGGCCATGGATTGTTTAGTTAGCCAAAGGCCTGGCAGAAGAGTTTTTGCCTGGCACCTGAAGCTATATAATGAAGGTGCCAGGTGAGCCTCCCTAGGGAGAGCATTCCACAAGCAGGGAGCCATCACAGAAATGGCCCGTTCTCATGCTGGCAGGCCTCTCACAAGGGAGGCACACAAAGAAGGGCCTCAGATGATGGTTGCAGCATCTGGGTTGGTTCATATGGGGAGAGGTGGACCTTGAAGTATTGCAGTCCTGAGCATTTAAGGCTTTAGAGGTCAAAAGCAGCTCTTTGAATTGGGCCCGGAAACTAATTGGCAGCCAGTGCAGTCGGGCTAAGATTGTTGTTAAATACCTTATACAGGAACCGCTCCATCAGCCTAATATTACAGCTTCCCATTATTCACTCTGTCTCTGTATATATTTGAAGGAAATATTTGCCTGGAAGCCCCACACTATTCCAAAGAAACTCTCTTTCAGTTTTTAAAGAAAATTGAGCCTTGCGTCAAAAGATACAGTACAGCACTGTATCTCAGCAGTGAACGTATGCTTTGCATGCAGAATGTCCTAGGTTCAATGACTGGCATCTCCAGTCAAAAGGATCAGGTAGTGGATAATGTGAAAGACCCCTGCCTGAGGCCCTGGGGAGCAGCTGCCAGTCACAGTAAGAGTGCACTAGTCTAGATGGATCCAAAGCCTTGACCTAGTATAAGGACACCTCCTATGCTCTCTAAAGGAGCTGAAGTGTAGACAAAAACGGAAGGAGTCCCACTTCGTTCCACCATTACGGCTAGAGCAGCTCATGAAAGCTGCGGCACTGCCACACCACTCTCTTCATTTGCTACTACCAGAGCAAAACTAGGCTGCTTGTCCAGACATAACAATCTGTGCCTGAGTGTTTTCACAGGAACCGTCTAGATCATTAAATATAATAGGTCTCAGCTGCAGTTTTGATCACTGAAGCATGCACGCAATTCATCACAGCAAATTAGGTATGTCTTCGTAACTTATCTTTATGCTGTTTGCCGGCACTTTTGGAGAGCTGGAACTCAAGATTGTCTGTGCAGCAGAAAACTGTTTCGGATATATAGACAGTCACACATTCACATAGATAGGGTTGCTATATTTCAAACAGTGAAAATCCGGACAGAAATGTTGTTGAGCTTTTTGGGCAAAATCACCCAAAAAAATGTCGTTTTTAAGCTATTTTAATGGAAAACGGCACTGCCGACATGGGCTGCCATAGGTCTGGATTTTCCCAGACATTTCCCCGATTTCCGACTGGACACTGCTGTTGACTGCAGTATTCCGGATATGTCCGGGAAAATCCAGATGTGTGGCAATTCTAACATAGATATCTATTGTTGTGCAAGAACAAGGAATCATCAGTAGCAAAAATATGGAGTGTTCTGTGTTTCTTTTCCCAGCATCTTGCAGAACTAGCCGTCGTAGCTGTTGAGATCCCTGGCCACATTCATTATTCATCTATTTTAGTGAATTTCTTGTCCACAGAAAAGAGAGAGATGTACTCTCCAACATCTCATTCTCTTTGTGCCAGCAGCTATACTACAACCCCTTTTGAAAAGAAAAAAGGAAAGCAAAGAAAGACAAACCTGAAGCAACCTTTGTTCAAAGCCATTACACAGAGCATTTAGATGGTTGGAGTTTTGGTCCCTCTGACTTGCTGACTTGCTATTTGTTCTTTAAAAGAGCTGAGATTGACCTTTAAAGGGAAAAGGCGTGTTCTGCTATTTAGTTTTTTTTTTGGGGGGGGGGGAGGGAGGGAAGCGGCCATTCAAGGGGAGAAACACAAACTGGTGTTTTCAGTACACTCATCTATTGAAAAGCGGTAAAGCTTTGGGCTGGTTTAAGTTCGGCGGGTTTTTGCAGTTGCTCTGTGCTGTTGCTGCTACCATCAGTTATGTATACCATAGCTGGCCAATGGAGAAGGGGGCTCGCCAAAGGACACCCTTCCCAGGAACCCCCCAGTCCTGGAGCCAGCCATATCAGGATCCCAAGTCAGAGGGAGCAACTGAAGGTGAAACTGCCTTCGACTTTAGCTGAACCGTCTAGCTCAGGGATGCCTAGACTGTGTCTCTAGCTCCCACAGGAACGAGTCAATTGGCAACATGGTGTCTGCCCCTTGATAGGATCAGAAAGGAGTTCCTGTTGAACTTCAGTCCCTGACCAGAGCCGTGATGTGCAAATCAGCCCTTATTACAAGTGGAAGACAATGTGGCCTTTTGTTCTGTTTTAGTACATTGGCATGTTTCTGTGGCTGGTTACCAAGAGCAGACAGCTGTGTTAACACCAGATTTTCTTCACTTGCCTTTAGGCTGAATTACTCTCCTGCCCCAATTTTATTTAATGTAGGCAAGTTGAAGAGAAGATGGCTGTGGACTAGGACTCTTGCAACAGCCTTCCCCAACTGAATGCTGTGCCAACATGGTCAATGGTAGTGGAGTTGAGAGTTGTAGCTGTAATTTGGAGGGTGCCAGGCTCAGGAAGGTTGTTCAAGAATAGTTCCCTCCATGATCCTGCGGGAACAAAACCCCAAATCCACATCTCCATAGTGATTAAATCCCTGTGGGACTGTTGAGGAATCATTTTCAGTGCCCATATATTTTTAACTTTCTGTATGATGTATCTTGCTGGATATTTGCATCCTGCTCTCTCCACCATCCCTCACCATTTGACTCCCTTGATGGAATCATTTCGGATTAATGCAGCAGCAACATGCTTTTTCAAGCTGCTGTCACCCTCAAATAATGAGCAGGCACCAGCATTTGGTATTTTCAGATTGCAGTTACTTGCATTCAAGCCTGAAATTTGCATTAAGAGAAATAAATCATTAGCGTTAGACTCTTTGCCGGGAAAAAGATGTGGGATGCACACAAATCAAAACTTCTTTATTTCTGGTTTGTTAATCCACAACCTAAATACCTTGTAACTCTCATCTCACAGTTCTTCAGGGTGAGAACACACCTTTATTTTTAATCTGGATGATGAACCAGTTTTAAGTTCATCACATTCTTGTCTGGCTCCTGGAATAATTGTCTGTTGTAAAGGGAGACAGTGATTGGTAATGGCTGATCATGTTCTATTTTACAACAGCAGCTATCATCATCACCATCATCATCACCACCACTGGTTTATTACTCCAATTCTAAACAATCACTTCAAGGTTATTTATAAATAAGATGGTTAAAAACAGTTAAAAACACAAAAGTTACGTATGCATTTAAAATTGAAATGCAAAGAAGCATTTGAAACCCAAAGAAGCAGACACTTATGGCAAAGACCCATTTTTCTAACTGGGAAAGCCTGTTGGAGCAAATTTATCTTTGGTTGTTTCTGGAAAGTGCAGATAGTAGGCACCTGTCGTAATTTGACAGGATGCTATTCCACAGAACAGGAGCAGCCATACTAAAGGCTCTGCTCTGAGTTACTGCAGAGTAAGCTTCTGAGAGCTTTGGAATTTGCAGGAGAAATTCCTTCATAGACCGCAGAGTAGAAGTGAATTGGAGGATCTTGGGTAATTTTCCTGAACCACTTGGTTATTTGAAAATTGGCAGGAGTGGATAAGCATCCCTGAATGACAACTTGATCACCGCCTTGGATGTTCCTCTGCACTGTGAACCAAAAAAGGCAGCATGAGGACTGCATTTTAGAGAGTGTTCTCTGTTCGCATGTATGGTGATGGGGGAGGGAGGTTCAAGATACCCAGAGAAGCCTTCTGTGTGAACTGGAAGTATACTTGAACCTGTCTCCCAGAAACCACTGTAAAACACATCAGGGGTTCATCAGCAGTCACGGCATGTTATATCCAGTGTCAGTCTTGCTCAAATCAGACTAACTGAAATTAATGGTCCTGACTAACTTAGGTCCATTAATTTCAGTGGGTCTTTTCTGAGTAGGAGTTAGTTGGATACAGCCCAGTGAAATGAAAATCAGAACATTCTGAGAGCCCATCTGGATGTCATGTCTGCAGATCTGTTTGCTTTTAACCCAGATATGCTGCTTCAGAAGGGCCACAAAGCTGCCTGACTTTTTCATTCCACTTTCCAGGCACTCGTCTCCCAGCAAAGCTTATTTCCATTATCTGAGATTGGTCAAGGAGAAATGAGGACATAGGAAGAGGCATTAACACCCCATTTACTTTTTTTTATATAAGTCAGATCTTCCCCTCTTCATATGTAATTGGAGCATACTTGAGTTTGAAGAAATGAGTCTGCTGATGTCCTCATTACTTTGGCCTTGAACGTGCCATGCTAACTGAGCGAACTCAGAACAGCACTTAGGAACATGGCATTGTCAAGGACCCTTTTCCGTTGTCTCTGAGACATCACTTCCGAATGCCGAAGCAACATAGAAAGCAGAGGAGATCATCTTTTAAACAGAATAGCTGTTCTGATCAGTATGGCTCTTTTGTTCGACCTGCCATTGCAAAATAAAAAATAAATTCCAGTCTCAGTATCACTTAGGCAGGCTTCACCATCTCATTTAATCAACACTTTATTGCTTCCTTTTCCATGCAAATAATAAATGCGGGTGTTTAGTGTGTAAAAGGTAAAGGTAAAGGTACCCCTGCCCGTACGGGCCAGTCTTGACAGACTCTGGGGTTGTGCGCCCATCTCACTTAAGAGGCCAGGGGCCAGCGCTGTCCGGAGACACTTCCGGGTCACGTGGCCAGCGTGACATCGCTGCTCTGGCGAGCCAGAGCCGCACACGGAAACGCCGTTTACCTTCCCGCTGGTAAGCGGTCCCTATTTATCTACTTGCACCCGGAGGTGCTTTCGAACTGCTAGGTTGGCAGGCGCTGGGACCGAGCAGCGGGAGCGCACCCCGCCGCAGGGATTCGAACCGCCGACCTTTCGATCGGCAAGTCCTAGGCGCTGAGGCTATAACCCACAGCGCCACCTGCATCCCCTGTTTAGTG
This sequence comes from Podarcis cretensis, assembly GCF_951804945.1. Taxonomy (NCBI): domain Eukaryota; kingdom Metazoa; phylum Chordata; class Lepidosauria; order Squamata; family Lacertidae; genus Podarcis; species Podarcis cretensis. The sequence goes on from NC_137177.1 coordinate 59,984,259, forward strand.
TGTACCTGGTCACAGAAATGTGCAAAATGCTAATTAAGAAGTTCTAAATGTGTGTGTGTGTTTGTGCAATCACTTCTTGAAGCTTTGTTGCTACAGAGAGGATTTGCCATGAAAGGGCATTCTGTTTCAAGGAAAGGGAAAAGGTGGATTTTGATGTGTGTATTTGTGTCCCCTGCACAAATATGCTGGCTCAAAGCTGGCACAGTTTATTTCCTATCACTTCAGTGTGACAGCCAGAATTTGTATACCAGGCTCCTTCTTCCTAGGCTGTCAAGACGCAGCTGCAGCAAAGGGTCCTCTGCATCCCACAATATTAGGCTCTCAAAGCAAGGCTGCAGTGGTAGCATCTCCTTGGCATGGCTTTGCTCAACAGCAGATGTGATTAAAGGAAGCCCACGCTGGTCTCAGAGAAGACCCTTCTGTGCCCTTGTTTGGATGGATGGTAGTAGCAGCCGCCAGAGGCCTCTCGAGTCCAGGAATGAGGATTTGGATAGGGTCAGGCAGAATAAAAGAAAGGGGCATAGTTTAAAAATAAAAGAGGAGGCCCTTTTTTTTAATGGAGGAAAAAATCCCACCCTACTCTGTATGTTTCTACTTGGAAACATAGATTGCACAAGCTCATGAAGAATTCATGTGAGATTATCAATTATAATGTGACCTAATATTATTTATGGAGGGTCATTTGATCACTTAGTAATAACACAAAAGTGCCCTTGTACACATTGGCCTGGTTCACACGTTGTGCTAAACCAAACTATGGCTCAGCATGAATGCAAGTGGAGATAGTGTCCACGGTGCTCCTCCTTCATCCTTATTTAGGCTTAGGCTGTAAACCAGACCCGAGCTCATGGTTTAGCTTTCCCTGAACAAACCATAGCCCATAAGCCAGAATGAACCTTGGTTACAACTTGTGGTTGGTCCGGAGTGAACTCAACCATGAGCCCAGGTTGATCCTGCTCCAACATCTTGGTTTCCCTTACATCAGTGGTTCCCAATAGGTTACCAAAATTTTCAAAAGTAGGGGGTCCATGGCTTGGCTTTTGAAAAACAGGGGGTCTGCAGTACTTAGCTAATTGGGAACCACTGCCTTACATCAAAGTGGGGTAACAAATGTTCAGTAGAAAACAGCATTATTTAATTAAGCCATACAACAGGGGAGATGAACGCTAATTTGCTTCTTGGAGGGAGATGTACCCTGCAGGATCAGACCAAAGGTTCATCTAGTGCCACATCCTCTTTCTCACAACAGCCAATCAGATGTCTTTAGAAAACCCACAAGGGGAACTTGAAGGCAGCAGCCCTTCTCTACTGTGGCCGCCCTGTATTTAGAATTCAAATGAATACTCCCTCTGAAACTGGAGGTATCATGACTAGGCACATGGCCCTCCTGAAGTAGTTGCTGCTTGGTATGGCTGATCCTAGCCCAGGTCTGAGCTACATTTGCCTTGGCTAAACCTTTCATGAGCTTTGATACGTGCTGAAACAGTCAGGAGTCTGCTTTATGGCGCTGTAATGGTCAGCTTGCAGCAACTGTGCACCACCCATAAATAGGAAGAAACAATAAAGGCTTGTGAATTGGCCCTGGGACTTGCATACTGGGGGACATGGTAACAGCTGCAGCGTGCAACATAGCAAAGATACGATGCTCATCTGCCATTGTAATGAAGTTACGGCGGCCTTGCAAGCGGAAAACGCTGGCCCAAATTCAAGGGACAGATGGAACGGGAAGCTGCAGAATTCAGATTAATTAACCAATGTGACACCGTATCTCATGGCTTAAATAAGGATTAGGGGTGCTTTGCTGCAAAAAGTCATTGTCCCCCATTTGGTGCTAGAGCAGTTGTTATGTATTCATGCTCTGATGCGCCAGAAAAATGCAGATTGTATCTAGATTATGTTTTGTATTAATGGTTCATATTCCGGCTATGCAGGCATGTTCTTTGCCTTCCTTTGCTCATTATTTTCTGGTTATTTTTCACTATATCTCACTGCAAGTTTCTATATATTGAATGTCATTTTGCCCACCATGGGCTTTATTTGAAGTGGCATTCATATGGAAGGTGGTTAACCTGTTAATCTTTACAGAGCAATGGGACTTTTTAATTTCATCTTGCTACTCCCTTAAAGGTGCATGTTTTCAGTATAAGTACATGATTCACCTTATTTAGAAATGTGCATCCAATTGTGTTGTGTGTGAGAACATCCCACCGAAACCTTGGAGTCAGGTTGATCGTCAGATGTTTGCACATCAATGCAACCCTGGACTGCAGAAGTTGTAACTGAATGTGCAAGTACACCATAATGTTGCTGGCTTTTTGTGGAATTAAGATTCCATGTAATGCTTGCTTTTAGAACTGTAAATTTTGAGGTCTGTGAGGAATCACACAGAGGATTATAGTTAGGAAGTTCTCCCATCACGCAGCACATTATAGCTGAGTTATGGGGCTAGTAGTAGCTTTCTGTTCACTAACCCCAGGTTCTCAGCACTCTTAATGCAAAAATGCAGTTATCCTGCAGCACTGACTGCTGTAGGGCAGGGGTAGATGAGAAGGAAGCTGTTCATCTAGCCCTGAACCCAAACTGTATGGTGTAAATATGGGGTATATTTACTTCCATGTGCCTCAGTTGCCTCTCCCTTTGCTAGGGGTAGCCAACATAGTGCCCTCCAGATGTTGTGGAACTACAACTCCCGTCATCGGGATCCTTGGCTGTGCTGGCTGTGACTGATTAAGGTTGTAGCCCATTAAATACCTGAAAGGCACCCCACTGGCAACTCCTGCTTTGTACAGTTAAGTTTTAACTGCAAGCACAGTCACTAACAAGGTTTAGAGGGAAATAGTCCCCCCTTAATAGAAGATAAGATGCTGCTGGATTGGGCCAATGGCCCATCTAGCCCCACATCCAGATGCCTGTGGCAAGCTTGCTCCCCACATCACTCTCTCCACTTGAGATCCCTGGCAGCTGGCATTCAGAGGGCGTACTGTCTCCCGACAGTTATGGTGGAGCATAGCTGTCATGGCTAGTGGCCATTGATAGTCTTATTAAATTCCACAGATTTTGTCTAATCCTCTTTTAAAACCATCTGAGTTGTGTTAGATTAGCCTTAGAAGTGGAGAAAAAACATCAACACTGGCTTGGAATTTTTTGACTTTGTACTGGAAAGGTGGGCAGGGGCTCATGAAAGTCGTGAGTGGAAGGAAAGAAAGACCAATGGGGTACAAGAAGACTAAGAACTGAACAGGTATGCATCTCAGTCTGCAGTCCTAGCCAAACTTACTTAAGAGTTGAGTACAGTGGAATTTATTTCTGGGGGGAAACAAGCAGGGTGCCCTCACTGTAAACCTTCTAAATTCAAAGCAAACAGGTCCACTCTGCTTTTCTTAGGAGTGTAGCTACTATTGGCATTACCATTACCTTGTAGGAAGGGGCTGTTTAGTCCTAAAATGATGGGATTTGGCTATCATTTAAATGTTCTCTGCAGCTATTACATCCCAACATTAAATTCAAGGCTGATAATAGTTTGGGGAAGGGCGATTTCTTATCTTGTCCAAATCCCACCCAGTTGCCGTCTCACAGTTAAGCAGCTGAACATCAGTCTTTGTTGGGATGGATGCAAATTATTACAATGTGTTCAGCGGTGCATGCCAGTGGATCCAAGATCAGAAGCCAGCTCTTTTGTGCGTGAAGCCATTCTTGAGAACTTCAGACCAGGGCAAGGAAGCAGGCACATTGGCAACTCCCCAAGAAGATTGTGGACTGTCTAAGTTGAGGTTAAAAGGGCAACTATTTTCAACAGAACCAGCCTGTGCGCTGGGATCCTCCATTGTCTGTCTTCCTTCTCCACTCCAGATAAACAAAAAATCCATTATGCAGTCAGATGGAAATGACTTGAGGGTGGGGGGAAAGAATGACACAAGTGCTAAAGATTTCTAAAAATATTCCATTGTCGTGTGCTTCTGACAATAGTAATTTAATTTTGGTTCATTTTCTCCTTTTGCATTTTGAGGCTGTTGGGCAGGGGATGCAAGGTTCATTCTTGAGTTTATTTTGATCTTCAGCATGGGGTACCCAAAAGTACAAACTGGAGACAGGGTGATGTATCTACCTTTGCGAGAAAAATTCTCTGGAGCCCACCTTCTCCCGAGACAGGGTATTATTAGTTGCCTTGTTTCAATAGGTGCCTGAGTGAATCATGATGTGTTTACATATATCCCCCCTCTCTCTCTTTATAACAGAGAACTTCTCTTTATCTCTTAATAATGTATTCTCTCATGCTTTTTTTATTTATTTCCGAAGTGCTGTGTTAAGGAAATTTTCCCTAGAGTTTTGCTTTACCTTTCTTCACAATTGCATTTTATCCAGTGGGGCTTTTTTAAAAAATAAAAAAATAAAAAATAGGGAGCACGCAGTCCTTGTAATGTGATTCTTAAAGTTGTCTCTGAGACAATGCCTGCTCCAGCTATGTACTAGGAAGAGATTGACTTGGATTCTTTCCTGATAACTCATCCTGGGGTTCAAAGGGACAGTAAAGAGAAATGGGTAACCGTGCCTGGACTTTAAAGACATCAGCTTAGCACAGCCATTTGTTCTAGGTGTTAGAGCTCACAAATTGTGCACAAATTAAGTTTCTTCATTCGTTTCACTGGAGGACACAGTGCACACTTCTTCGTAGGTGTGAATTTGCTAACCCCATGATTGAAACACATGCACAAGAGCCATACGTACATCATAGAACACAAATATATATGGGTTGAGGTCAAGGGTGTCCATCCAACAATGAAATACCTTATGTTTGGCCACTGATATCAATGGCATTACCAATTTTGGATTGCTGGAGCTAAGCTATCTTGTCGTTGGTCAGGGTTGTTGAAGGCAGTGCCTTAATCTAGTCCCCAAGTTCAGTAACGGGACCTAGAACTAGAACTAAGGGTTGTATTTAATATTAAAGTCACTTAGTGGTATCCTTGTTGCACAGACAGAACATTGTTGTGCAGTGGAAAACACAAATACCTTACTGCAGATGATTGTACAACTGATTGCACAACAAGAATCAGCTGCTGCATTGACCAAGCTGAAAGTCAGGCTCCTGTTATTTAAAGTTCACCTGATCAGTCCAGTGGCTTTGTACTACCATCCAATTGCAGAGACTGGTATCACACACACTTGCTGCACCTGCAGATAGAGCCTAGCCAGCTACCAGGGACTGAGCGTGCTCTGAAGTCTTTGAGTCTCTTTTAAGAGCTCTTAACCTTCCACGTTTTGAACCATACAGGTCCTTCTTCAGGCTCCAGAACCCCTGACACCACTCATAATTCCAGGTCTGTTATCCCTATAAATACCAAGCAACACATTGAAAATAGAACTCCAGGGTCTTTTCCTCCAATCAACTGCAATCTTCTCATCTTCTCCAGCCAATAGTGTTCTCTCTTTCTCCCCTCGCCAGGGAGGCATCATGATGACATCAGCACTGTGTGCACACCTGTCTCTTGTGATGCAGCTGAGAGCCCACTGAACAGCTGTTTGGCAGGAAGCAGGTGACAAGACCTGCCACACCTGCCCCTGCCCCTTTTCTGCATTCCATTGCTATGGAAGAACATCAAACTAATGAGCTCTGAGCAGACGGAACTTGAGCATATTCTAACCAGTGTCAGCTCATCGCTTAATTCTGTTATCACAGCACTGTGACTGTGGAACATGGACAAGGAGAGACAGAATGACATGGGGAATTTATTCTTAAAAAAAAAAAAGAGAGAGAGAGAGAGAGAGAGAGAGAGAGAGAGAGAGAGAGAGAAATGTTTCCTGAAATACTGCCTTGCTGAAAGGTATTTCCTGGAGAACAATTACTCTACACCCACCCCAAACATAAGGTTTACTCAGGGAAACACCAGGCTTGAGGGGACCCCAAACAATATATTTCAGTGCCTCCCAGCCCTACAGTGGAGGCAGAGGGGACGGGCAGCAGTGGGCAGCAGAAGGACTGGAAGCAGCACAGCACCCACCACCAAGTGCTCCCACAGTCCAGTGCTGTGAAGAAAAGCAGGGCAACTGTAGCAGGCTGGCAGCTGTAGTGGGCCCTCCGAGGCCCGCGGACCCTGCCATTTGACCAAACATGTTGGGTGCTCCAGGATTTGGGGGAGGGGCATGGACATGGGAGCCCAGAAGAGAGGGGAACGTGCACATCGAGGATTTTCTTGAGTTGCATCCTCCAGTCTTAGATACTCTATGCCAAAGTGGAAATGGTAGTCCTGAATGGATGGCAGGCTCTCTACTGGCCTCAGGGCCCTGGTAGATGCCCAACCTTGCCACCCTCTGAAGCAGGCCATGGCTGTCAGGTGTTCTCGGTTCTCAGTGGGCTTTCCTATAGATCTGTGAAGTATATTTGGTTGCTTCTCTGGAATAATGTGCCTCGGATTACTGGCTGGGGTTTTGTTTTGAAACAACTGCACTGGTTGCTAGTTCATGTCTAGGTCCAATTTTAGGTGCTCTTGTTACTGTTTAAAGTTTAAACATAGGCCCCAAATATCTGAAAGGCTGTCTTCTTCCCTGAAGATCTTCTTGGGTGATAAGATGGACAAAGGGGGCCCACTGCCCTCAGAAGCTCGCGGGGGTGAGGTGGTGACCTGGTGACCTGGGAGAGGGTATTTTCTGTGGCAGTCCCCAAGTTGTGAAACTCCGCATAGAGCTGAGTCTGCCGCCTTCACTGTACAGCTTTCCAGGAATGCTGAAGACATACCTCTTACCCCGGGCCTTTTACACTTGAGATGTATATTTTAAGGACCCACCTTATTTTTGTGATTGAAAGCTGTTTTAAACTGTTTTTACTATTTTGTTTCAGTGTTGTAGCCCACTTTAAGGTGAGTGAAGGGCGGGTAGATAATTATTATCAGATAAACTAGCCCAACTCCATTCTTTACTCAGACACTGCCTGGAATTGAGAGCACTGTTCACCATACTGCGAATCATCCATGGCTCATTTCCCTGTCTCCTATTTCGTTAAGTGCATGGTGTGCTTCCAACAATGGATGGATTGCTTGTATTTTGAACCTAAAGCTCAAATTCCATCTTCGACTAAGGCAGAGCTGCCAACACAGTGGCCTCCAGATGTTGTAGACTAGGGCTATTATGTGCTGTTTGATTGCAGGTGCTGCAATCAAGTGGTGAAGTCAGGTTCACATCTACTGCATGTTGTGCTTCCTGCTTGTGAATGGATGCAACATTTAAAGGGGTTTGATAGGACCCATACCAAAAATAATGTATTTGAGCTCCCCTCTTGGGGATTTGGCTTCTTCTGAAGAAAATGCAAATAATGTCAAAGTAGGGAGATTCCACATTGCGAATCTATGGTGATGCGCGGAATCTAAATACAGTGGTGCCCCGCAAGACGAATGCCTCGCAAGATGAAAAACTCGCTAGACGAAAGGGTTTTCCGTTTTTCGAGGTGCTTCACAAGACGAATTTCCCTATGGGCTTGCTTCGCAAGACGAAAACGTCTTGCGAGTTTGCTTCCTTTTTCTTAAAGCCGTTAATACCCGGGGAATCCGCGCTCCGCAAGACGAAAAAATCGCAAGACGAAGCAACTCGCGGAACGAATTAATTTCGTCTTGCGAGGCACCACTGTAGTGGCATCATCTGCCATCACATCACTCCCTTGTAAAGTGTAGCCTCCAGATGCTAGTACAGTGGTACCTTGGGTTACATACGCTTCAGGTTACATACGCTTCAGGTTACAGACTCCACTAACCCAGAAATAGTACCTCGAGTTTAGAACTTTGCTTCAGGATGAGAACAGAAATTGTGCTCCGGCGGCGCGGCGGCAGCGGGAGGCCCCATTAGCTAAAGTGGTGCTTCAGGTTAAGAACAGTTTCAGGTTAAGAACAGACCTCCGGAACGAATTAAGTACGTAACCAGAGGCACCACTGTATGGCATTTAGTAATGCCCAAGTATCCTTAGTCAACATCATGCCCTTCAGATGTAGTTGTTGAACTACATTAGCCCTAATCAGCATGACCAGTGGTCATGGATGATGGAAGTTGTAGTCCAGCAATGTATCTGTTCAGAGCAATAGCCCCCTTTTCAGATATATATATATATATATATATATATATATATATATATGCCCTTTCAATAAATCCACATTTGAAATGTTAGGGAATTCTGTGTTTGGGATACTTCGAGTTTTATTCTCACTGAAAAAATACATATGCAAATAAACACACAGAAGGGGGGGGGTGCTTTGGCACAAATAATTCACAGTTTGTTTGACATAATGTACAAGAAGTGATAAAATAGCAAGATCTGGAGCTGCACAAAATATTTCGAGGAGGAAGACTAAGGAGGACTGCACTGGCAGTCTAACTCTGGTACATGAATAAGGGCAGCCTGCTGCAACAATGTGATGCTGCAGTGTGTTCTCAATAGAAATGCTGCCGTTCATCGTTCCAGCCAGAGGTCCTCCCATCCTGCAGGACTTTAAACCTCTTGAACTTCACTCCCTCCACTTTTCATTTTTCTTAATTTCCATCTAACACCCTGCATTCTATGGTTTTTGAGCATGCCCACTGCACTCTTTTTTTTTTTTTTTTTTTGGAGGGGCATTGTCCCATTAGAGCTTTTATTTATTTTTGTGTTTTTACAAACATCAGGGTTCCCCCAAACAAGCTGATCCTACCTTCTTGTTTCTCGGTGGCTCCATTTGTGTCAGCACTAGCCACCTGAGCTTGCTTTTAGAGGGAGTAATTTGGGATCATTATTTGAAACCAGCTTGGTTGGTCGCCTTGGTACACAGGGATGCTGAAAACCTTCCCCATAGTAATGATAAAGATGCTGCTGCATTCATTATCGTTCCATCAGTGTACGTGGTACTTTTTAGAGAAGTATGAAAATATGTCCTTGCCCTCAAGATGTTTACGGCCCTACATGTCAACAGAGGGAGAGACAGCATAGCATAAGTATCGGGGGGGGGGGGAATATGCAGAAAAAAACAGTGTCACAAGCCAAGGCTTAGTTTCTTTAAGGTATGTGGACTAACAGGTAGAGGCAAAAACTTCATGAGAACAGTGGATTTTAAACAAGGGGATAGAGAGAGCTTGAGAGCTATGCAAAGAGAGCCTTTGTATTCATCTAGAACATTGGGATCAAATCATCACTTTTCTTGCCATTTGTGAAGACTGGGTTTTCTGGTATAGCATCTAGCGGGGTGTTGCACTTCACTTATGATAATGACCTCCTTTTTGATGCTGCTGTTAAGAATCCACAATTCATCATTGGGCAAGTCCAACTCTTCTCATCCTCCTCAGCTTTAAGGGATCCTCCAAACAGAACCAGAAGCTGCAAGCTCTCATTCCTGGAAGACCCCCTCCTGCTTTTTCCCCAAGTGTTGCTCTGTAGGTTAGGATTCATCCTTTCCCTAGCAGTTGAGAAAGGAAATGAGGGTAGGCCACATATTTCTTGGGAAATTGAGAGCTAGACAGATAACGAACCACACTTGCGTGTTACCTGGAACAACCGGGCTGGGAATTGATGCCTGGGTTTAGGAGAAGCTCTGGTTACCCGCTATCAGTTTTAATGAAGTGTGCTAACTAAATTGGATTTGGAGTAGTCATTGAAAGCTGTTTATGGCATGCTCTTGAGTACATTTACCATTTTGTCGGAAGTGCATGCTAGCGAGCATATGAGTCTTTAAGACAGGCCATCTGTTAGTGTTAGACCCTTGGATAATTGTCAGGTCGTTCTAAAAATAAGCATATATACAAACTGCCCAGCAGTGCAAAGGTGATTTCCCCCTCCCACAATTTCCTTCTATGACAGAGAAAAGGGGGGGGGGGGGACAGCACAATGCCATGAGTGGTCATTCTGCGCTCTCAGCTCTCCCCCCCACCCCGTTTTCTTTTTGTTTTTTTCCTGCAGGCTTTTCTGATTTGCAGCCCCCTCCCTGCCGCAAGCCGGTTGCTGCCTGTCACATCTCAAGCTTTGGATTAGCACAGTCCCAATCTAAGCCTCTTGGGAGTGGGGCAGGGGGGTCCCTGGAGGACCCCCGTAATATAAGCTCTGCTGGCTGAGGCAAGTACTTTCCCCTCCGAATGAAAAATATCCGCATGAAAAGCCAAAGCACAAAAGATCTTGATCCTCGTGATGGGTTTGTTCTTAATTGCATCAAACAAACAATAAAATGTAATGGGTAACATTTGCAATTAAGGAAACACCCAAAAAGCAAAGTATTGGGGGGGGGGATGATTCCTTTAGGTTCTGGATGCAGGTTTGTTTGTTTAAGGTATATTTGGCATATATTAGCCGTGAGCTAGGAAACCACAGTTGAAACCTTAGGTTCCATGGTCTATCAGGTAACAGAGGGTGGGGAAGATGTCTGCCTGGGATTCTAGAGGGCTTTTGTCAGCCAGAGTAACTAATACTGGGCTAGAGGGACAAAGCTGAGACACACCCTAAGCCCACCTAAATAGGAAGCTGCCTTATTCTATCCTGCTCATTGTTTTCCACACTGACTGGCAGGAGCTCTTTGGGGTTTTAGATGGGAGCCTTTTCCCAGCCCTACCTGGAGATCCCAGGGATTGAACCTGATGCTCTGCCACTGTCCCCCTTACCTAAGTATCCGCCTCTGGTCATGTGAATACAGCCTTGGCTGAGTCCATGTTCCTTCACCTAGATTCCAAAATCTCCAGCTCTCACCAGTAGACCCTACCTGGCACACAGAAGATGCATAACAGATGTGGAGCACACCATCAAATGGACGTGTTGCTGTCTCAAACTGCCATTGCTCCCCTCCCGGTAGCATTTTAATTTTTTTCACCTGCTCCTGTTGTAGTACTCCTGTGGATTGCTGGCAGAGATTGTTACTGCAGGGTGGAAGATTCCCAGCTCGAGTGCCAGCTTTTTAGCTGTGCTCCATTTCCGCCCCCCACCCATGCCTCCTACTCGTCCACTTGGCTCTTCCGGCTTGCCAGCGTTGCCTTGCTATGCTTCTCTGTTGGTCCTCTTAAACCTCACTGCCTTTATTGCTGTTCTGAAGGCAGAGCATGAGTGTCATTTAGACATGCCTTTTTAAAAAAATACATTTAGTATATGCTCAGTAACAAGAATAAAGTTGTTCTTGAGGGTGGTGTGCTCACCGCAAACATATGTTCTGAACTTCCATAAGGAGGTAAATCACACCGGATGATTAACTGGCATATGCATTCTGCAAGGTACCGTGCACTTAGTCTGAATCTGCTATTTAGCCTGCAGGTATGAATGAAAGAGGTTCAGCCAGCCAGTAATATTTTTAAAATGTACCGTGTGGTGCCTTGTAATCATATGGAAAGGTGACACAACCTGGTCACTAGTCATGTCGCCAGAATTCACAATTACCTGCCTTTGAATACGCTTATAATGTTCAGGTGCATTGTGAGTTGAGTGTCATTTAATCTAAAGTTATTCTCTGGTTTGGATTCTAATGTGCTCCCCTGGCAGCTTAAGCACTGTAACGGTTGTGACTAGGGCCCCAGAGACCTTGGGAAATGTAATTTTCCCAAGGGATCCCATCCCCAGGTGCCCTGGGAACTACATGCCCCATCTCCTTCTGAGCATGTGGTCATTCATACCACGATGGGGGACAAATTTCAGGTGCCTAAGTGTGATTAATTGGGATGCCCACCTAAGTTCAGAGAGAAGGTGGTTCCATAATACAGGTGCCACTGTATTATGAAACCACCAAGTTGCAGCAATAGAGGGGCAACTTTTTTGGGGGGGGGGTGGCAGGAGATGGCTTACCCCTGAGAAGCAGTTGGAGAACTTCTCTTCTCCATAGATAAATTTGATGATATGGTACCCCCCACAAGCTCCAGACATCCCTGCCAACAAATAAGGGACAGAATTCTGAAAGGCCGTTTGTGCAAAGCTCTCCATACAACCTACAGGGCTTCCCCAAGAATAATATTATTTATATGACTCTCTAGTTTTATTCATGGCAAATGTTACTCTGAGGCCCTGGGACTGATGGGTGGCATGACAATCGGCTGAGGCCGTGGGTTGTTAGGGAGCTGAACAGTGACCCCGCTTGTGAATTGCTGTCAAATTTGAGCGTAATCAGCCTTGCATCTTTGCCCAGCCTCTTGCTTACAAAAACAGCATGCTCTTTATATTAGCTATGTGCAGAAGGTATTATTAACCCATGTATGAGAAGAGAAGGTTCACAAGGAGAGCTTCATTATCAGATTTAGAGCCGCATACCATTCTGTTATTGACCTGCCTGGTGTAATCAATGTGGCAGGCACACAGGTTGGAAATCATGTTCTGGGCCTGTGGAACGTACGCCTTGCCGCTAGTGCTGATTGTGCATTATCTTTTAAATGATACTGCCTAAATAAGTATGGATCTGCTGAGCACCAACAGCCCTCGCTTCGACTGGAGAATGCTAAATCTTTTGCATTTGTTTTTAAGAAAAAAGGAGGGGAAAGTTGGTATTAGGCTGTCTGAAGAAATTGAAATCTACGGCCAACAAGAAACATGGCTGCACTGAGGCAAGCAAGCATATGTCGGTAGGAGGTATAGTAACATGAAACATGTGCTGTTGCGTTTCTGATGAGGTCTGGTTTCTTGGGACATGAGGTGCATGCAGTGGGTTGTGAAGGCAAAAGGGAATCTTGGCTGTGGGTTTAAAAAAAAAATTAGTTGACTAGAGAATGAGTTTGAACAGCAATGATTTTGCCCATGTGAGTGCATGCAGGAAATGTCTGCACAGATGGACAGCCCAGACCAGGAACTGCTTTTGCTGCCCTGAGAATATTTGCAGTTCCCCAGGGATGTGCCCAAACTGACAGTGTAACTGTGTTTTCATGTGCAGCCTAGTCATAGCAAGATAGGAAGATGCTTTATAGCAAGTGAGACTGTTTGCCTGCTCAGACTGACCGCAGCTCTCCATTGCTAGAAATGGTAGGTGGGCAGAGTGGCAAGCTTGTAGGCTTCCCCTTTCAGGGCATCTTGCCAGCCACTGTGAGAACAGGATGCTGGACTAGACGGGCCATTAGCCTGATCCAGTAGGATCGTCTTGAGTCCCCGTGTTATTACAAGGCTGTTGACAGCTTGCAAGCCAAGTTTTAAGAGCTTTAGGAGAGGTGTGTTTGGCAGGAACACAAGAAAGGTATGTTGGCAGCGCTTAGAAGGCTGGAACTCTCTTCCTAAGGAAGCCAGTTTAGCCCCTCGCTTTGTCGGCCAATGCCAGCAGGTGAAAAGCTACTTATTTAGACAGGTCTTTGACTTACAGAGGGGGCTGTTTTCTTCTTCCTCCTCCTCTTCTTCTTTGATGCTGTTATCTTCCTCTACTATTTATTTTTTAAAGCTTTTTTAAAAACACACACACAAAAAACATTTATGCAGCAAAATGCAAAACCTTTACAAAAGAGAAGGAAAACAAGGGCATACCAAGACTCTGGGTCGTATCCTGTATCCTTGCCCTGCCTATTAATTGCCTCTTGCTTTTATTTATTGTGGCTTTATTTCTTTTGTATTTTTTTAAAAAATACTTTGTTGCTATGTAGTTCTTATTATCCTAAGCCGCTTTGAGCATCTTTTATGGAGAGTCGGGGGCATACATTTAATAAATGAGAACGTTAAAAAACTCGAAAGACATTTTGAAATAGCCGTGCCAGTGAGAAGCAGCAGCATTTTAAATGTCTTTCTCGATCTAGGCTGGGAAAGCTTCACCCCCTCCCAGATGTTGGGCTACAACCCCTTTCACCGCTGACCATTGACCATGCTGGCTGGGGCTAATGGGAGTTGTAGTCCAACAACATCTGGAAGGCACCGGGTTCCCCAGCCCTGAACTAAATGCTCACCATTATGCATAACTGCAATAAATGAACAACCACCTTCTCCATCTCCTACAATACAGTTCTTGGTGGAATTGCCCTGCTGTTTTGAAGCTCTGATTTCTCTTCTACATTTAATTTTTTTTAAAAAAAATTGCTGTACCTATTTTTCTACATAGCAGTGTTGTATGCTTGCCCCCCCTTTAACCTTTTTGTCATGTGGTGTGCAGAAGAATGAGCATTATTATGTGTAGTTTCATAAGAAACCCACTGGCCACAATGCCTGCTAACAACTTTTGATACGACTTAGAAATGCCACGGCACTTGTGACACCTGGTGGTCACTCTGGGGAAGTGCACAGTTCAGCAACTTAGTGTACAGTATTTAAATGGGGTCGCCGCTACCTCCAGAGACAAGGCCTGCAAATGGATCCTCCATTAGTTAGATGTTGTCACCAGACAATTTTCATTAGACTGATGTCATCTCAATAATAATGGATTCAGGAGGAGTTTCCTGTGCGGAGAATAACTTTGAGTTGCTTAGAAAGAAGTGAATGATCTGTAGAGAGTTAAATATATTTGTGTGTTTGTCTGATGTTACGCTGATGTGAAAGAGTAGTTGGACAGCTTTGCAGATAGGCATCACAAGGCAAACATTTAGGGTTGTTGTATCAGTTAATTTAGGAACATATTCCTAAACACACAAACACACATAATCATGAAATCCCAACAACCTGCCATGAAACCTTGGCGTAAACACGCAGACCTTTGTGTTGCAAAGGTGAAAAGGCACAGAAGCTTTGACTGAAAGCACATACAAATCCTTCTTAGAATGAATGGGCAAATTAGTGGTGACTGGCTTGAGTTCAGTGGGAGACAAGCATAACTCTTTTTCTCTGAATCAGGACCACAATCTTCTGTTTGCAGGAGTAGCTTCCACTCATGCAAGCAAAATTGGCACCCACTTTTGTAAATTATTGGTTCAGGTCGAATCCCCCTTCAGGAGACTGAGAACTGAATGGTCTCTCGTTCCATGCCACCAGATCAGCATGAGATCATGTCTTTCAACAGATCTTTGAGAAAAGAACAGTGTTTGGAGGAGTTGTAGACCTGGTTGCAGAGTGTTTTGATGAGGGAGAGTGGCCAGGAGATCTTTCCAGTGCTTCCTGGAGCTGGAGATTCCAGACGCCATCCCTGAGGTGCTTGTAACTCTGAGACACGACTTCTGTTTGCATTAGATTGGATATGCAACTACTGCACAGCATTAGCATTTATTTAGCCTGCTGGCAAATGACAGACAGGATGTCTGAACACTAATGTCTCCCTTGAGGGGAAGTTGCAGCTTCCTTTATGAAGGGATGGAAGCTGATTGCAGAGGTGTGTGGTAAATGCCATCCTTTCACCAAGTTTGAACCACTGAACAACACAGCCACCTTCCTCCACCCTCGCAGTTAACCCCTTTCTGCCATGAAATGGATACCCACCAAAATACTGCACTGTCAACTGTATCCAGCACTAGTGTGCCTCAGAGTAGAGCCACTGACTAACTTAGATCCATTAAGTTCAGTGGGTCTGCTCTGAGTAAAGCCCAATCACTGGCTATGGCCCTGTTTGTAAAGGTTGGGAGCGCTCAATGCCCCTTTGGGTTCCCTGTGCAAGTTCCCTTTACTATGCACCTGGGACTCCTTAATGGCGGGAGCCAGGTGTAGCTGGATGTGCCACAGGGGAGGCACACTGACCCTCTCCGTCATGCCGTGAAGCTTGGGAGGCCTGTGTGCACCTTCCCCGTGCCAAGTTCAGGATGGGCTGGAGCGCAGCAACTGGTGCGCTTCTCTTGCCGAAGTTATTTCTCCAACTGTCGAAGTGTTGTGAGTTGCAATCTGGCATCCCTTTCTGCCAAGACTGTCTTATCTGCAGCAAGTGAGAATAGCGAATGGAGATATGGCAAAGGCGGCGGCGGCGGCAGCCTGTGTGTATGTGTGTCCCTGTGCAACAGAGAATATTGTTTAATTGTTACAGTTAAGGAAGTCCCAGAAGGCAGGCACCCCTTGCAGAGCGTTACCACTTTGCCTAAATGCAGCGAATTCCTCGCGGTGCTACTTGGCTAACTGCAATCCATTTCGTTGTGTGTTTCTTTCTTCCTCTCTCTCCCCCCTTTTTTTCTTCCTTAAGTTCATGCCAGCATTAACAGATCTATCAGTACAAAGCAAATGTGTCACATTGGCAGCTGTTACTTAGGAGCATTCTCTCTTTCCCTCTCCCCCCCTTCCTCTTTATTGCATTTTGTTCTGTAATAATTGCAAAGCTTTTATGTTGAGTTCCGCATAAATGCGACTGAGTAGGAGGGTACGGGCTTGCTTTCTATTATTCTGCCCCTCACGCATGTCTCCTTTTCCCCATCTTTTTCCAGAACCACACGTTGAGCCAGCACGCTCAGTGAGCCCCTGGCACTACAGGACACCTCTCTGCAGAAGACTTGACGGAAGCTCAGTGGGGAGGACCATTTGAACATTACATCCAATCAAAGTGTCATTTGCAACCCAGATGTAAAACTCTAATGATTTGGCCATGAGGCGCTGCTATTATAAGCAGCTGGAAATGAATATTAATGGAAGAGATTAAAAGTATTCCATGCGCAGTATTTTTTATTGTCCTGCTTGAGCTTAGTGTACTTTAAAGCTTCTGCTTCTGACTGAATTTATAGTTGCTAGATAGGAATCTGCTTTGATGCTCTTGCCCTTTGTTGCTTCTTGTATTATACGGATAGTCCAAGATTTTAGGAGTGGTTTTTTTCCCCCTCTTCCCCTTTCCTTTAGTTTTTTCTCCCCCGTTTAACTGCTTTTTAATTGCGATTTTAGGTAATTGTGCGTCGTGATGTGATGGCTTGGCTATTGTCTGAATATTTTTTTTTACACTTTTTTGGGTTTATTTTTTTTTTAACAATTGAAGACTAATGCTTTGATTGGATTTGCCAGTTCACCGGACAGTGATTAAAAAAAAAAACCCTATGTAATGAATATCATCGGTTTCAGTGCAACTGGATGGTCTGCTTTATAAATGTGACTTAATCTGATTGCATTTAACTAATACAGTTCAATAAAGGGAATACATTGGATGAGTGTTGAAGTCTTGAAGTCCATGTACTGCTGCTGTGTGTGAAGTTTGGTGGAAGCAAATGTCTACATGCAATGTAACTTATCAGATGAGATATGTCTCTTAACCCTAAAAAGGTAAAGGGACCACTGACCGTTAGGTCTATGCTAATCTCTTGCCAATAAGAATTTGTAATGAGGGAAGCCAGGTAAGATGAATTAGAAAAGGTCTCCTGGCTCTTTGGTTATACAATTCTGTGGAACATGACTTAAGCCTCTGGAAACTCATTATCTTGCGGAGTTGGCACACCTAACTCTGGGATTCTAATCCCTTGTGTTATATATGGGAATGGTTTGTAGGAATAGCCTCTGCCATCCAGATTCCAATAGGAGTCTGTCATGTGCTTGAGATGTACATGAAACCCATTCTAAACATTAATATCTAACTAGTGAATCAGAAACACTGTGTATCCTGACATATACTGTATTATACACTCTTTCTAGCGATGGAAGAGAATTTCATTTGGTCTTCCTGCATGGACCACAGAGTAGTTCAGTGTGCTTTGGATTTCTCATTTTTCCGATTTTGCAATACAGTTCATGGCTCAAAAGTGCACCAAAATGCATAATTTAGGATAATACAAGTTTAGAAATGCAAACATTGAGACAATACATATTTTGAGATAAAATGTTCATCGAAGATTGATGCATGAATAGGACAGAATGGGTTTATGAATGAATTCTGAGCTATCCATCTTTTATTTATTCTATGGACAACTCTTTACAGGACACAGCGGGCGTTAATTTCTGAAGGCCTGTAATAATAATAATAATAATAAATATATATACATTGTGTACTCTGCCCATCTGACTGGGTTGTCCCAGCCACTCTGGGTGGCTTCCAACAGAATATATGGAAGGTTGTATAATTATTTATCTCTTTGACATTTGATGGGAGAGTGTTCCACCAGGTGGGTGCCACTACTGAAAAGGCCCTCAGCCCAGTTGCCAGCAACCTCACTTCTCACAAGGAGGCAACCATCAGAATGCACTCCTCTGAGCTAGACCTCAGTTTCCAAGCATTCTCCCAGCATATAATATTGTTGCATGTGTACTGATGGTAGCACATGAATTTGTGGCTCCTAGGACTGGCTGTAGCTGAGATCTACTTGGAAAAGCTTGAAGATAGCAAAATCTATTTTAGGAGGAGGGACACACCATACATTCACTGTTACATCTAGTTTTGTTGTTGTTGTTTAGTCATTTAGTCGTGTCCGACTCTTCGTGACCCCATGGACCAGAGCACGCCAGGCCCTCCTGTCTTCCACTGCCTCCCGCAGTTTGGTCAGACTCATGTTTGTAGCTTCGAAGACACTATCCAACCATCTCGTCCTCTGTCGCCCCCTTCTCCTTGTGCCCTCCATCTTTCCCAACATCAGGGTCTTTTCCAGGGAGTCTTCTCATGAGGTGGCCAAAGTATTGGAGCCTCAGCTTCACGATCTGTCCTTCCAGTGAGCACTCAGGGCTGATTTCCTTAAGAATGGATCGGTTTGTTCTTCTTGCAGTCCATGGGACTCTCAAGAGTCTCCTCCAGCACCATAATTCAAAGGAATCAATTCTTCGGCGATCTGCCTTCTTTATGGTCCAGCTCTCGCTTCCATACATCACTACTGGGAAAACCATAGTTTTTACTATACGGACCTTTGTTGGCAAGGTGATGTCTCTACTTTTTAAGATGCTGTCTAGGTTTGTCATTGCTTTCCTCCCAAGAAGCAGGCGTCTCTTAATTTCGTGGCTGCTGTCACCATCTGCAGTGATCATGGAGCCCAAGAAAGTAAAATCTCTCACTGCCTCCATTTCTTCTCCTTCTATTTGCCAGGAGGTGATGGGACCAGTGGCCATGATCTTCGTTTTTTTGATGTTGAGCTTCAGACCATATTTTGCGCTCTCCTCTTTCACCCTCAATAAAAGCTTCTTTAATTCCTCCTCACTTTCTGCCATCAAGGTTGTGTCATCTGCATATCTGAGGTTGTTGATATTTCTTCCGGCAATCTTAATTCCGGCTTCGGATTCATCCAGCCCAGCCTTTCGCATGATGAATTCTGCATATAAGTTAAATAAGCAGGGAGACAATATACAGCCTTGTCGTACTCCTTTCCCAATTTTGAACCAATCAGTTGTTCCATATCCAGTTCTAACTGTAGCTTCTTGTCCCACATAGAGATTTCTCAGGAGACAGATGAGGTGATCAGGCACTCCCATTTCTTTAAGAGCTTGCCATAGTTTGCTGTGGTTGACACAGTCAAAGGCTTTTGCATAGTCAATGAAGCAGAAGTAGATGTCTTTCTGGAACTCTCTAGCTTTCTCCATAATCCAGCGCATGTTTGCAATTTGGTCTCTGGTTCCTCTGCCTCTTCTAAATCCAGCTTGCACTTCTGGGAGTTCTCGGTCCACATACTGCTTGAGCCTTCCTTGTAGAATTTTAAGCATAACCTTGCTAGTGTGTGAAATGAGTGAAATTGTGCGGTAGTTGGAGCATTCTTTGGCACTGCCCTTCTTTGGGATTGGGATGTAGACTGATCTTCTCCAATCCTCTGGCCACTGCTGAGTTTTCCAAACTTGCTGGCATATTGAGTGTAGCACCTTAACAGCATCATCTTTTAAAATTTTAAATAGTTCAGCTGGAATACCATCACTTCCACTGGCCTTGTTATTTGCAGTGCTTTCTAAGGCCCATTTAACTTCACTCTCCAGGATGTCTGGCTCAAGGTCAGCAACCCCACTACCTGGGGTGTACGAGACATCCATATCTTTCTGGTATAATTCCTCTGTGTATTCTTGCCACCTCTTCTTGATGTCTTCTGCTTCTGTTAGGTCCTTACCACTTTTGTCCTTTATTATGGTAATCTTTGAACGAAATGTTCCTTTCATATCTCCAATTTTCTTGAACAGATCTCTGGTTCTTCCCATTCTGTTGTTTTCCTCTATTTCTTTGCATTGCTCATTTAAGAAGGCCTTCTTATCTCTCCTTGCTATTTTTTGGAAATCTGCATTCAATTTCCTGTATCTTTCTCTATCTCCCTCGCATTTTGCTTGCTTTCTCTCCCCCGCTATTTGTAAGGCCTCGTTGGACAGCCACTTTGCTTTCTTGCATTTCCTTTTCATTGGGATGGTTTTCGTTGCTGCCTCCTGTATAATGTTGCGAGCCTCCATCCATAGTTCTTCAGGCACTCTGTCCAGCAGATCTAAATCCTTAAACCTGTTCCTCACTTCCACTGTGTATTCATAAGGGATTTGATTTAGATTGTATCTTACCGGCCCAGTGGTTTTTCCTACTTTCTTCAGTTTAAGCTTGAATTTTGCTATAAGAAGCTGATGATCTGAGCCACAGTCAGCTCCAGGTCTTGTTTTTGCTGACTGTATCGAGCTTCTCCATCTTTGGCTGCAGAGAATATAATCAATCTGATTTCGATGCTGCCCATCTGGTGATGTCCACGTGTAGAGTCGTCTCTTGTGTTGTTGGAAAAGTGTGTTTGTGATGACCAGCTTGTTCTCTTGACAGAACTCTATTAGCCTTTGCCCTGCTTCATTTTGCTCTCCAAGGCCAAACTTGCTAGTTGTTCCTTTTATCTCTTGGTTCCCTACTTTAGCATTCCAATCTCCTATAATGAGAAGAACATCCTTCTTTGGTGTCACTTCTATAAGGTGTTGTAAGTCTTCATAGAATTGGTCAATTTCAGTTTCTTCCGCACCAGTAGTTGGTGCATAAACTTGGATTACTGTTATGTTAAAAGGTCTGCCTTGGATTCGTATCGAGATCATTCTGTCATTTTTGAGATTGCAACCCAGTACTGCTTTCGCAACTCTTTTGTTGACTATGAGGGCCACTCCATTTCTTTTGCGGGTTTCTTGCCCACAGTAGTAGATATGATGGTCATCCGAACTAAATTCGCCCATTCTCGTCCATTTTAGCTCACTGATGCCCAGGATGTCAATATTTATTCTTGCCATCTCATTTTTGACCACATCCAACTTACCCAGGTTCATGGTTCTTACATTCCAGGTTCCTATGCAATATTTTTCTTTACAGCATTGGACTTTCCTTTCGCTTCCAGGCATATCCGCAACTGAACGTCCTTTCGGCTTTAACCCAGCCGCTTCATCAGCTCTGGATCTACTTGTACTTGTCCTCCGCTCTTCCCCAGTAGCATGTTGGACGCCTTCTGACCTGAGGGGCTCATCTTCCAGCGTCATAACTTTTATATGCCTGTTGTCTTTGTCCATGGAGTTTTCTTGGCAGGGATACTGGAGTGGCTTGCCGGTTCCTCCTCCAGGTGGATCACGTTTGGTCAAAACTCTCCACTATGACCTGTTCATCTTGGGTGCCCTGCTCGGCATAGTTCATAGCTTCTCTGAGTTCTTCAAGCCCCTTCGCCACGGCAAGGCAGTGATCCATGAAGGGGTACATCTAGTTAGACCCTTCATATAGCCCAGAACCGTTGTTGATAGTAAGCCCATCAGTAAGCAATATTTTGGCTTCAGTCATTCAATGTTTATGGAAACATTTGGTGCCACTGCATTAAGCACATCTCTTGCTGCTGAGTGGATATTTCTCTGAAAAGCTTGGGCATGTAAATTCACTGCTTCCTTGCTCACTCGCTTCCCCAAATCCTATCAAATCTATTAGACAGGATAAGCCACATATTGGAATAAATGGATAGGCCCTAAGTAAGTACTCCTTTCTCCTGATTTAATAAGTTCTCCACCTCAAAGACTTAACTGCAATAGTAATCTGGAACTAGAGTCTTCCTGTAGCCCTGGGGTCGCCAACCTTTTTGGAACCAGTGAGCACGTTCCAGATGTTGATAATGTTGGGGTTGCTGCCACAAAAGCAACTGCTATGAGGTGGGGCATCACATAACACAAAATGGCTGCCGTGGAGAGAGGCGGAAATTAGAGAGACAGCTACCCTCATCAACATTATGCTTGCCATGGAAGTCAGCTATGCCCTGGTGGGCTTGACTATATGGAGATCACACAATATTGATTTTATGCGCATACACACAGATGTTTTTACTGTCAAAAGAAGCAGGGAGCATACCTCAGTACCAGGAAAAATATACAAGGTGGCCACACCACACTCTCATTTCACAGAGATCGCCTGCACATTTCCCCCATAACTTACTTTCTAGGAGGACTAGAGACCTTCTTCTTCTTTTTGAGGAAAGCTCAGAGTCCCCTGCACAGGCTAACCAGTGAAAGTCTTTGCAGGCTCCAGGTTTGTGGTACCTCGCTTTGCCATTGGTCTTTCACAATAAATAAACAAAATAAGCTGCACTTCAAACCCAAAGTTCCCCTTATTTTTATGTTCCAGCTATTCATGATGAAGGTGACCTATTCCCACACAACCCTGCTCAACAGAGAAAGTGAGCACTGCCTATGAATCACTGGCTAATTAAAATCTGAGACATTGACCACATAATGAAAATAACTTCCATGGTGAAATTTATAGAAGGGTCAGTACCAAATCTTGATGTAGTATAAAAGGCTGGACAAAACCCGATGGAATACAGAGTGTGTTTGGATCTGTGAATTGCTGGCTGCTCCTATCTTTGTGATGGAAAATAGTTGAAAGTATTATTAGAAACAAACAAAAATAAATAAATTGCAAGAACAATTGAGAGAATTGACCCAAATTCAATAATCCAAATATTACTTGAACTAACTAATTGATGAAGAGCTTCCTTGGAAGAGTTAACTGTGCAGCTGGCTTTACAGTCCATGTAGTTCTATGACAATCAATGAGAGTGTAATGAACTCTTGTTTTGAGGGCTAACACCCAAGAACTTGTAATTTCAGTGCAATCTGGTCAGTCTGAATAATGCTGGTTGCACCACTCAATTTATATATTCTATGTTGTGTTCTAGTCCCAAACACCACAACCTTTCTTCATTGGGGAGTTGTTCCATCCCCTTGATCATCTTGGTTACAGGTTGCCCTTTTCTGAACCTTTTCCAACTCTACAATACCCTTTTTGAGATGAGGTATCCAGAACAGTACACAGTATTTCAACCATGATCATACCCTAGATTTTTTTAAAAAAAATAATTTCTATCAAATATTTTTAACAGCATTAAAGCAGCAGTTTTAAAAATACTGGCTCAGTGCAGACCCAATTTAAGAATCAGGGTGTCTCTGAGCATATGCTGAGCCCAGCAATTCACTTCCTCATAGTCTTCTCATACATGAAATCTACTCCTGTCAGAGCTGCCCCTAGGTCCCAGCTCACAGAGGACCAACGCCAGGCTGTCGTTATGTACAAAAGTCTTTATTGAGGTTCAGTTTCCATTTCAAAGCCGCAGCGCGCAGCTCTACGTCTTAAACCCTAGACCGGCGAAGTCCCGTCTCCTGTACATTTGAACTTGCCTCTCGCGCCAACCCAGTGACCTTCCTCCTGACCGTTACACTACTTCTGTCACTGCTTCCCTCTTCCGGGATACTGGCCGGATCTGACCTCCCCTCCGTTGTCTGACTCTCCGATGGAGGTGTGGTCAGCCCTGCCTTATCTTCTCTCCCTGGTGGGGAATCCACTGGCCCCGATACCTGGGACTCTTCCCCCCCACTATGCTCTGGTGGGGAAGCTGGTCCTGATTTCCAACTGCTGCTCTGGGAGTCCCTGCTGCCCCCTTGCTCCTGGGGTGTTCCCCTTGGGAACCCCCTTCCCCTGGCCACTGGCGCCCCCTTCTGTGAATCTTCCGATTCGCTGGAGAGGCTCATGGAATCCCTCGGGCCACTGTCATCTTCTCCTACGCTGCCCTCAGATTC
Source organism: Podarcis cretensis (assembly GCF_951804945.1). NCBI lineage: Eukaryota > Metazoa > Chordata > Lepidosauria > Squamata > Lacertidae > Podarcis > Podarcis cretensis. Next base: position 60,007,975 of record NC_137177.1, read on the forward strand.
TTCCCCTTCGCTCTCCATCTCCCCTCTTCCCTGTGCTTCTGCTCCTGAACCCCTGACATCCATCCCCCCTCGAAGCCCCCCCTTCCCCCCTCCCCCTCTTCTGGTGTGGGTTCTGGGTGCTCCAGTGTTGTGGGGGTGAGTGCAGGATACAGTTCTTCCCCCGTGGTGTGCAGCCAGCCGGCTGGATACGGCCAGTCCTCAATGGGCTCGTCGACGTCGATCTCCTCTGCTTCCATCTCTCTGCAGGTGTGCTCGAACCCCGGATCCTCCCCCAACACGTCCATGACCCCCTCGCCCCCTGTCGCCTGGGGTGACGCTGCGTGCGAGGACCCACTCGGTAGTTCTCTGCGCCACCCCACCTCCGGTTGATCTTCCCACCAATAAGAGCCGCCTGTGCCAAACCCTGGGCACCACAGTTCAAGAAGGACACTGACAAACTGGAACGTGTCCAGAGGAGGGCAACCAAAATGGTCAAAGGCCTGGAAACGATGCCTTATGAAGAACGGCTAAGGGAGCTGGGCATGTTTAGCCTGGAGAAGAGGAGGTTAAGGGGTGATATGATAGCCATGTTCAAATATATAAAAGGATGTCACATAGAGGAGGGAGAAAGGTTGTTTTCTGCTGCTCCAGAGAAGCGGACACGGAGCAATGGTTCCAAACTACAAGAAAGAAGATTCCACCTAAACATTAGGAAGAACTTCCTGACAGTAAGAGCTGTTTGACAGTGGAATTTGCTGCCAAGGAGTGTGGTGGAGTCTCCTTCTTTGGAGGTCTTTAAGCAGAGGCTTGACAACCATATGTCAGGAGTGCTCTGATGGTGTTTCCTGCTTGGCAGGGGGTTGGACTCGATGGCCCTTGTGGTCTCTTCCAACTCTATGATTCTATGATTCTATGATTCTATGTAGGAAATAACTTTCTTACTTCAGCAAGTTTAATAAACTATTCTTTAATAATAAACTATTTTCAGCTGCCTAGGCATATAATTAAGTTTTGCATACTTGTTTTTAAAATATTGCTAATTTTATCTGTGTATTGCTGATTGTTATTCTGTATTATATTTTATGTACATTGTTTAGAATTCTTCAGCAGTTTATATCTTTTTTTCTAGATAATCAAAAATACTGTGGTGTTTCAAAATCTGGCATGAGTTCTAGATACTCTAGAGCGCAAGCCTATCTTTGTCTACATGGAAGTAAGTTCCATTCAGTTCCATGATGCTTACTCCCAGGAAGAAGTGTACAGGATTGCAGCCCTAAATCCCTTTCTAGAGATCAGCCCTCCCACTATTGATTTCAAATTCTAAGCAACATGTGTATAATAATCTTATAGAAAAATATATTTTCATATGATGACATTTATATAAGCTTTGATTTCTGCAAAGTGAGAGCTGCACTACCAGCCCTCTCACACATGTTAAACACCAGCACTGTTAATGGTTTTTTACACTTAAATTTATCTACATAATTACATGTCATGAGAACAATTATAAGTGCCCAGAGGGATAATTATAAGATATCATTAGACAACTTCAGAAGTCATTTTTGTACTGTCAATTTTTATAGGGTTCTGTTTTGACTTCATAGAACAGGGCTTCAGACATTGCTGTATTTTCCCATGTTTTAAGATGAAAAATTTAAATGCTTCGCCATGAGAAATCACACGATTGTTTTTGCTGGGGTGAGTGAGAGAAGGGGGTGTTGAGAATCCTGTGTATATGAACACTGCAAATCCTGGTAAGAAAAAAATCAGACTATGGATGGATAAGGACCATACATTTAAATCAACCCCTCCTGCCCTCCCAAAGAATAATGGAATTGTAGCATACCCCTCAAATGAATTCTCAGTCCCCTTAACAGACTACAGTTCCTAGGATTATTTGAGGGGGGTGTTGCTTTAAATTCAAGGTGGGTATGCAGTCTATGCCAAGGATAGGAGTGAAAAGTTGACCTGATTTACACTAATTTACAGTTCCACTTGCAAAAACAGAGGGCATTTCCCCCATAGGAATGGATTGTCATGAAATGGCAGAATGGTGAGGATGAGGAAGAGGATCCCAGTGAGGGGTGTAGCCAGGACTGGGACACACCGGGGCAAGCAGGGTTTGGGGAAGGAAGTTCTCACAGGGTGGCGGATGGTGGCGAGGGGATGGAGGTCACTGCACAGGAACCAGAGTGGCAGGACCCATCACCAGAACCAGAGGGGTCATGTCCCCATGAACACAGAGGGCTCAGAGGCATAAGGAGCAGCAGGAGGGGCGCTCTAGGAAGCTGAGGCAGACAAGGGCCCACAGCCCAGCTCCTTAGCTGGCCAGGTGCTGGTCGCCAGCTGCAGAAGGAGGGATGTGATTCCTTAGCTGGAGTAGGCTTGGAACAGGTGGAGGTCACATGCCTCATCAAGTCTAGATGCTGCAATCACCAGGCAATGTGCAAAAGAGAAGTAGAGCAGAGGTACTGTTGCTACTCAGCTGCCCATGTTGAACCTTGACTTGGATGTTTCTGGACCTCTACAGACTGTATCCTGACTGCTGGACTCTGGACTGTATCCTAACTGCTGGACTTCATTCTTGGATTGACCCTGGACTATGTTGTTGCCAGGTAGGAAAGGGTTCAGCATATGGATAGAATGAGGTTGTTTCCTTTTCATTCATAATTTGAGGGATAGATTGAAGGATAAACAGCTTTGTTGAAGGTCCCCCTTGTAAACTTCTCAAAGTTTTATGCATGCCCCTGAACACCCATTGTGGGGGAAAGGCTTTTGCCTTCATCCCTTGCTTCTGGTCATCCCAGAAGTATCTCACAGGGATCCTAGGAAGATCATTGGTCCACATAGCCCAGTAGTGTCCACACTGACTGGCAGTGACTCTTTGGGGCTACAGGCAGGGAGACATTCCCAGCCCTGCATGGAGATGCAGGGAATTGAACTTGGGACCTTCTGCATGCAAGGCAAATACTCTACCACTGAGCTGCGACTCCACATTTCGTTGATGTCTATCATAGGACCCAATAGAGCTTTGGTGTCTGCTCTCTCCTTAGCTCCTGTTTAGGAAACCATTAGGTTTTCACAGGCAAAGTCTTTCTGAAAATCCACGTCTGGAAGGAAAGCAGAATGCTTAAAAAGAAAAGCATAGGGGGAAAATGAGGGATTAGGAATGCCAAGAGCCAGATAATTACCTTGTCACCTACCAGATTCTTAACAAAATATGAGCCTTGGCTGTCTCTGTTAATGAATGGCAACTTAACTGCCTGAGAATGTTCTTAATGTGGAATCAGAACTAATTTCATTTTAAAATTCTGATATTAATTTGCATGGACAGTTTCTTTGAGAAGTGCAAAAAAAAGAAGAAGAAGAAGAAGAGGGGGAGCTTTTTGTGTGTGAAAACAGAACCCTGTTTGTGAGTTTCATCCTGTGTGCTGTTATGAGTAGTGGTGCCGTCAGGGCATGACTTTGGAGCAGGAAGGCCCTCAAATGCTTGGCTTACCACGATTCAAAGCTCTTAGCATCACCCCCTAAAGAGAGCTCCTTTTTATTCAGTGTGTTGCATCCCCTGGGTGCTGCAGAAAGCCAAGCCCCTCATTACCCCGAATGTTAAAAGCCAGAGTGAGGTGAAGGTCAGCATTTTAAAAATGCCACCAGTGTCAGTGAAGTTGACTCTTTATTCAAAGAAACCAAAATAGTGCAGGCCTAGTGATCCTAATGACTCTTCTCAGTAGGTCTTGCCCCCAATGAGGCAGTTGCAAGGACTGCCCACAACTGCCTAACTCCCCTCCTCTCTAGGTTTTCCCCAAGCAATTGGAGACTGTGTCTGCCTGCAACAAACCTCTCCTCTTTTCATTTCTTTGCCTGTTCTGGGAGACCAGAGAGTAGGGGAGCTGGTTGCAGCTGGAGGAGGAAACTCCCTGGACTCTTCAGCAAGCAGGCTCCTCTCGTTCTCCTTGCCCCCCTCCTCTCCAGGCTCTGAATCAGGACTGCTCTAGGCCCCAGCTTCTTCCTGCGTCCTAAACTCTGTTGCATCTTCAGCTTTTGACACTACTTCCTCCAAGTCTTCTCCCTCTGACCACCCATCACCATCCCACCATCAGTCCCCTGGCTCTGAGCCTTCTTTTCCTGGGGGTTTCCCAGCTGGTGCCTCCCACCAGTCCTCTGCATCCAGCCAGTCTGTGACATTCAAGGAGCATTAGGGTCCATTAGGGCCCTTGGGTACATTAGGGCAAATGGGGTCCATTAGGGGAAACAGCACTTCCATCTTGGTCATTCTTCATTCATTATCTGCAACAAAGCGTGAGTGAAAAGAACCTGTGTCAGTCTGCTTCTCTTAAGTGTGTGCACGGTGCTGTAATGGTTAAGAACATAAGAAGAACCCTGCTGGATCAATGGTCCATCTAGTCCAGCATCATGTTCTCACAATAGCCACCCAGATGCCTGTCAGAAATCTACAACATCCCTCTCTCTGCTACTGAATCTGAGCAACTGGTATTCAGAGACACCTATTGCCTGCAGTACACAGCCATCATTGGTGGAGGTGCTGTAGCACAGTGGTAGAGTATCTGCTTTGCATGCCAAAGGTCCGAGGTTCAATCCCCAGCATCTCCAGGTGGGGCTTGAGAGGCCCATGTGAAACCTTGGATGTGTGCTGCCGGTCAGTGTAGATAATACTGAGCAAGATGAGCACAAGGTCTGACTCGCTATAAAGCAGCTGCCTGTGCTCCTACGATTGTCCTCCATGAATTTGTCTAATCCAAGTTGGTGGCCACCACTATGTTTTGTGGGAGAAAATTCCATAGTTTAATTATAGCAGCTTTTTCTGTATCAGATTGAGGCTCCACAAGACAAAGCATACTGCTGAATTTAGTTCCACCTTTTTGCTGTTGATGTTGTTGCAACAATCCAGCATGAGATGTTCAGCAGTCCTTCCATCAACTTGAAAATACTTTCCACATGCAGAAGAGTAGCTTTGAACCTCACCCATGAATACGACTTACATTACTGTATTTCAACCTCTTTGTTTCCTACACTCCCCCTCCGGTTACATTCCCTACCCCTCTATTTTATTTTCTCTTTCTTGCTTTTTATTCCCCCCGCTCCCCATCTTGTTTTAGATTCCCTCTCTATGTTGAGTTTCTTTCTTTTTTGAAAGCGGCTGCATTTGTTGGTATAATTCCTGTTATTAAAAACAAAAAACCCCTCCAAAATAAAAATGTAGTAGGTGAAACTTTTCCCAGCAGGGCCATGTGATGATGTATGAGCTGGCCCTTGGACTTTGTTGTGGTTGGAGGCGAGGTCTGCAGGGAGGAGGGGGGACAGTGTTAAGCGAATCCTCCATGAGAAACCAGAAGATTTGAAGAAGGTCCCCCCATAAAAGTAGCCCCCTCGCCATATCAGTGTCCTGGGATGGAGTTTAAGAGCGTGTGCATTTTAGCCAATGTCGTCCCGTCCCCCCACCCATGGGGAAAATGCAAAAATACCAATTTAAGTGTCACTTCTGAAAGCAGCCTATGTAGGACGGCGGAACTGTAAGCACTTAGGGAAATCATATATACGGCTCTATTGAGAAACCGGTATGTTGCACTGCAGGGAGCTGTCGGTGACAAACACTGAAGTTCTCAAACTACGCCGCTATAGGTGTTTCAAAAGTCAAGCTGTAAGTTTCACACTGCTGGCCTTCTAACCATGTAATAAAGAGCAAAGGAGAAAGCGGTATTCAGACCCCATGCCGAATGAAGTCTTAAGTGTTCCAGTGTACAATTCATGCTATTTTTTGAACCTCTCTCTCTCTGCTTTCTCCATATAAAGATTGGTGTGTATGTGTGTGTGTGTGTCTTTTAATTCCTGCCTTGGCTGTTGTGTTCTTAAACTCCCCTCTTTTCCATGCTGCTCACTAGCCAGAGGAGGGCATGGGGGATAACTGCCGGTTGAGCTGCATGCTGTCAAAAAGGCTCCCTCTAAAAGTGGGGAAGCTGTTCTTTAGGCAAGTTGCAAGGAGTGTGTGACAAACCTTCAGTGGAAAATTTGGGGCAGAACAGGATGGAATGGAAAGCAGAAAAATGGAGGGCTCAGCTTTCAGCTCAGCCATGAGCGGACCTCCGTCTTGGGGCAAACCACGCGTCTTAATAATAAGATTTTTAGCCAAAGATCTCAAAGCTGGTTGCACAACCCATAATGATACTAGCTAGCCACTGGACCAGGAGTGGGGGGAAAGGCTGAAGTCCTCTGATGGACCACGGTCTAGTTTCTGGTGGGCTTTCAAGCACCTGCTGATTGCTGATACTCTTGCAGAGGATGCTGGAGTAGGTGGACCTTGATCTGATCCATCATCTGTTGTCACAAGGCACTTTTGGGCAGCTGCCAGGGCCATGAAAGCGCCCTTTGCTGATACTTGCATTGGACCCCCTTATAAACTCCCTACCACCACCACAGAGTCTAGCATGGTACTTTGAGCAACTCAAGAAAGCCAAGTCTGTGTGTCATTTTAATTCCCCTCAATCCCTTGGGGTGACTCCACATCCGCAGTATTGTGCAAAACTAAAGTAACAGCTGGATGCAGCAACCTGGCACTACTTGGGTGCTCTGTGGGTTGTTGCCAGGTAGGACCACCAAGGTCTACAAACATCAGAATGCAGCCACCAGAGGGTGTGTTTGCCCACAGCTCTCTCAGGGTAGGAGTTGGCCTTACCAGCAAAGGACATCTTACATTCCTAAGCAAGAGTGCGTATTCAGGACCTTTCTATTTATCTGTCACATTCTGTGCTTTGACTTCCCCATGCAATTTCCAAGGTGGCAAACCAAAATGAGGCAGCTGAAAAATAAACATATCACAGAGAGGCAACCAACTATTAGGCAGAGTGAGGCAGCATCTTTAGGTGGTGGGGGCTGGAGGGGTGTGCAGTGGGTAGCAGCAGCAACTGCAGCAACCTGAGCCGCTCCTCCCAAGACCCCTGTCTGTTTCTGTATGTTATGTCCCACAAAGCCGATCCAGCATCCTCTCAGCTGGTTTCCTGCCTTCAGGTTTCCTGGAGAATGCTGTCCTGACATCAAGACCTCTGTCTGTTTCTGTGTCTTATGTCCTACAAAACCTATCCAGTATCCCATCAGCTGGTTTCCTGCCTTCATGTCTTCTGGAGGATGCTGTCCTGACATCAACGTTATGCAGAGGTGCAGTGCTCCAAGGTTATGGAGGGTCAAAGACCTGTTACTATTTCTGCAGTGGGGTCCCTGTCTCCAGAGGCCTAGAGCTGCCCAGCAGCATGGAAGGGGAGCTTCTTAAGCCACTGTGGAAAAGCCAGCTCTCTCCCTTTGTGCTGATTGGAGCCAATCAGAGTCAAAGGACGCGAGTTAGCAGCTGTGGAAAGGGATACAGGAAGAACACCAAGGAGAAGTTATTGTGTATGCTCCAAAGCTAAGCATTTAGGAACACTGAAAGCACAAGGTGCTTGCTTCTGTTTTAAGAAAATCGTGTGCAAGTTCTGTTAAATACAATGGAACTTCAAGGAAAACACAACTTAAGCCACTCTGAAATAACATATTGGAGCACCCTGAATCATTTGCTCATGCACAGAAAATAATAGCTTTAGCTCAGTGTTTCCCAAACTTGGGTCTCCAGCTGTTTTTGGACTACAACTCCCATCATCCCTAGCTAGCAAGACCAGTGGTTAGGGATGATGGGAATTGTAGTCCGAAAACATCTGTAGACCCAAGTTTAGGAAACATTGTTGTAGATAGAAGGCAACACGTGGAGATCTGCACTGATGGTTGCAATGCATTCCTAATTATTATTGTATAACTATAAGATTATTGCATGCTCTTAGAAGGGAAGTGGGGTTGTGACTGTCATGAAGAGACCATGCACTTCTGAATTTGTCACTTCATGACTAGTGTTCAGCTGCCTCTGCTGTCAGCTTCCAGACCTGGAAAAGGTGGCGCCATCTTGCCCTTCCCTTCAGGCAGAAAAAAAAAAAATGGTCTGGCCCTAATGTTCAGAACCATCTAGAGATGGGGGAGAAATTAGATTCGGTTCACATTTAAAGGTGGACTTGCCTAATTCGTCCTTTCTGAGACAGTATGCAAGGTGGAACACAGGCATCTTTTGAAATTCACACTTTTCTGATTTTTGCAATTTTGTTCTCTAGTCGAGCAATGCATGCAAAAATACAAATCCTAGGGTAAAGTGTGCAAAAAATAAGAGCACAGATTACTGAAAATAATATACAGAAATACATTGTGCTAGGGAAAATTGCTTTGTAATTATATTGGGGAAAATTGCATACAAAAATGTGTATATTGGGAGAAATTCACACTAAAATGCTGATGAATTTTCACAAGGACTTTAAATAAAATAAATAAGCAAGCAAGCAAGCAAGCTGGTGTGTAAATATGAAGAACTGTATTTAAGACTGGAAAAAAGAGAAACCAAGAGAAGCCAAAATTGATAAATTCACCCATCCATAGTGGTCACCAGGGGGGCAGTTCACATTGTCCCTGGGGCTGAAGCTAGACTTTCAGCTGCGAATTGCCCTCCCCTCTTCTAGACCATTTGATGCACGAGCGCCATAAGAATGGTTTATGGAGCATTAAAATGAACATTAATTTCTTTTTTTAAAACACTAAATTGGAGATAGAAGTGGGGGAACATCTCCCAGCATCCTCTGCTTTAGCAAAGGGGGGCATGGTTATTTCTGACGCTCCCTCTTTGACTTTCTGCCAAGACTTGCTGACACAACTGATTCCCGACTCTATCAAGACACTCCAACTGTGATCAGAGACAAGGAGCCGAGTGGAGGCACCTTGACACAGTGTCAGAACAGCGGAGTCACAGAGTGGGGATGCTGCATCGAGAAGGCTTTTGTCTCCTGAATGAAAAGGAGCAGGATTATTTCCCCTCCTCCTCCTCTCCTCCCCCCTCCATGTTAGACAACATTTTTTCCCCTTAGGGAAAAGATTATCATAAAATACCACTACTCATTTAATGAAGACAGGGCCGAGAGAGAGAGGTCCATCATCTCACCCTGCTGGAACACCAACCACACCACTGCAATAGACAATAACTCTGCTGCTACATTACAAAGTCTCTCACATTTTTCTAATGGGAAAAGTTCTAGAATGAATTCCATGGGAAACTGTTCTCTAACCCAGTGGGTATAGTATTATTTCGTTTCATTTATAGCCTGCCCTTCCAGAGGAGTCTGAGACGGCAAACACACAAACAATAAAACAATGAAAGCATCTAAAATATATATTTAAGCCTCTTTGAAGGTTTTTGTTTTGTTAGATTTTTCCAATCAAGCTCAAGGAGGGACAATGCAGTCACTGTTCAGTGGCCAGAGCAAATCCTCTGTATTCTCCTTGCCAAAGGCCGTGACACGGAGGTAGAGCACATGCAAGTGTGGTGTAGTGGTTAAGAGTGGTGGACTCGTAATCTGGTGAACCGGGTTCGATTCCCCGCTCCTCCACATGCAGCTGCTGGGTGACCTTGGGCTAGTCATACTTCTGAAGTCTCTCAGCCTCACTCACCTCACAGAGTGTTTGTTGTGGGGGAGGAAAAGAAAGGGGATTGTTAGCCGCTTTGAGACTCCTTAAGGGGAGTGAAAGGCGGGATATCAAATCCAAACTCTTCTTCTCTTCTGCCCTTGTTGATGGACTGTGACTTGGATACTCCTGGAACTCTAGAGTACTGAGCTTTGGATTTGACTCTGGACTATCCTGACTGCTGGAATTCAGACACTTCTGCAAAGTGCTCATATGTCCGGCGATGACACTTTGGTCCTACAGACCCAGGCTCTTTGCTCTTCAGGCACATCCAATTTTAAATCTCTCTCTCTATCTCTATGTTTCGAGGCCTAGTTCTTGTGAAATCTGTGATATATTCATGAGAAGAGGTTCCCAAATCAATATGTGAGAGGAAAACAATAAAACGCCTTTGAACCAAGTCAGACCATTGGTCCATCTAGCACAGCATGACCTGTATTGCTTGACATGTGAACCAACTGGGACACACTATCGCTAGCACATGACTTTGGTGCTCAAAAGCCTGCTCTGGCTGCCCATATGCTATCAGGCCGAGTTCAAGGTTCTTGTATTAATTTACAAGGCCCTTACTGACTTGGCTTCAGGATACTTTAAGGACTGCCTAATCTCTTAGATCTCTGCCCAACCCCTGAGGTATTCAGGGGGTTCACTGTTAGGGGTCCCCCATGGCTTGGCTGTGCATTTCGTATTGTGGGTTCAGTTTTATGACACTCCCTTCCTCTTGAAGTCAGACAGGCTCCCTCCTTCTGAAATTCCCTACTGAAGATGACTTCTTCTTCTTCCTCTTCTTCCTCCAGCAGGCATTTTAACTGAAGCCTGATTTTGTAGTTTCAACTGATTTTTTCCCCATTTTTGCTGTACTTTTGCAAACCACCTGGAGGCTGCTGTGGCTATAAGCAGTATATAAATTGTGTCAATAAATAAAACACATTAATAAAATCGGTACATATAGCATGTCCTCTACCCCTGAGTCACAGCCTTTGCCGTAGAGGATTTGCTCTGGCTGCTAACAGTGACCACATTGTCCCTCCTTGAGACCATCGATGCCATGAATTAAAACTGGTAATGTGAAAAGGGACGTGAAATATTTCAAGCCAGTCTATTAAGAACCTGTCTGTGCGCTGCGTTTTTGCACTGGGGCTTCCCTGACTTACTTATATTTCAGGGCTGTTAATGCTGCTCCCTTTGCCTTTCCCTCCCAATTCAGCCGGCCGCCATGAATGTCATTTTCTTGGCACCTTTGGCGAAGAGCAATTAGCGTAATTGGGCCGATGTTTCAACCACAAGGCAGGGTTGTTTTCTTGCAGGTAGGGCAGTGCCAACTGCAAGATTTCTGAATAGCAAAATCTTTCTATTTGAGCACCGGATTCCTTTTCCTAATGTGGAGGAATTTGCAAAGAGGACTCCTGAAGGCTGGAGAAACCCAGCAGGTGTAATGGATACTAAGGATGGGAGAGAAATTCGGTTTGGCTTGAATTTTAACGAGAACCTACCTAATTCACACTTTCCAGAACAATGTGCGAACTGAAACAAAGCCATTCTTTAAAAAATCTATACTTTTGCATTTGCATTTTGCGATGTGGTTCTCTTTCCAGGTAACGTGTGCATAAGAATGTATATATTAGCATGGAAAATGCAGTATAGGAAGGAAATTTGCTTGCAAAAAAATGTGTGAGTTAGGCAACATTTAATACAAAGATGTGTATAATCGGGAGAAATGTACACTGAAGTGCTGAATTTTTAAATGAGGATTTTTAAGAAATTGCAAACTGATGCAAAAATGTGATGGGTAGAATATAACCCTGGAATGATGAGAAACTGAAATAGACAATTTTGTCCTTCCCTAATGGATAGGATACCTCATTAATTGTCCTCATTCACTCCCTTTGCAGGGAATCAAGCAGTGGAATCCTTGAACATTCAACTGGATGGCGGGTGGTTCTGCTGCATTGCATTACATTGAAACAATCCCTTAAAACTTCCCTGACAATGACAGAGGGAAGGGGTGTGTGTGTGTGTGTGTGTGTGTGTGTGTGTGTGTGTGTGGAATTAACAGCGCCAATGAAATGTACTTCTTTTTCTCCCGGGCCTTTCCCAAAAGAAGGCTGATACTGGCTGGCCCAGTTTGAGAAATGCATACTGAAGCCAATTGCCGGGCAGCCTGCGTTCCCAAGGGCAGCCTTGGTGGGCAGGATGCCATCTGAACAGATGGGCATAACTCTAAGCAAGCAAGAGACCATGGATGTGAATCAAGTATGGGTCTTTACTCCACCGATTCCCCAAAGGGAATGTCAAAATGGCAGTCTAAACTTGGTTCCCCGGCTTGCTGAAATATGAATCTCACTGTCTCAATTTAAGGCTTTAAGATTCACCAGGAGGAGAGAGGTGGCTTCCTTCTCGCCTCTCCCTTCCTGATGAATCCAGAAAAAAGGCCACTCTGGTGAAATGGAGGGACTCATTAAAACAGCCTCTTTGCTGCTCAGCCTTTTTGTCTACGTAAGGGCAGCTTCGGACGAGAAGGCAGTAAAAAAAAATCATATTCGCCTCTTTTACGTTTTAAGCCAATGGATTAACGTTTGGATCAGGATATGGAGAATTATGGAGAATGGTGGGATTGTCTTAAAGCTTAGAAACAGAGGAGACGAGGTGGAGGAGGGGGAGAATTAGGGTGAACACTGGAGTCCCAGTGGAGAAACATTCTTAGCTGTGCTGCATTGTGTGAGCTCACCCTGAGAGATGGTTGGGGAGGAATTCACAAGAGGCCTTCCTTGTAATAAGCGATTGCCTGAACTTCCCTGAAGGGTTTATTTGTTTGTTTGTTTGTTTGTTTGAATTCTTTTTCCAGCTTTCGTTGAGCTGGCCTCATGCAGCTTGGTATAAGCTGCCTTATCCCAAGTCGGAGCAATTGGTTCATCTCCCTGAGTACTGTCAACACTGACTGGCAGCCAAATTTCAGGGTTTCAGGCAGGTGTCTCTCCCAGCCCTACCCAGAGATGCTGGGGATTGAACCCAGGACGTTTTGCCTTCAAAGCACATGCTCCTCCAGCCCTGAGCTATGCCAGAGTTCAATTTCACACTCCTTCATTTGTCCCTACAGAATAGTGACTGGGGGAGGCAACAGATTATCTGTGAGGTCTGGCCTGCGCACCCAAGCCACGTGTCTCTCCTGGGAGTGACGCGGTGGCTCAGGGCCCTGCGCTGCCCGAAATGCGGCTTGTGTCTGCCAGGCGGACTCCATGGACAGCTCGCCGCACTGCCCCCCAGGGTGCGGATCGCTGTGGCACCCCTGTGTAGCACCCCTGTGCACGACTCGCCCCACCACTTCCGCTCTGGGTGCTGGAGCAGCTAGCTACGCCCTTGACACTGGAGAGGGAAGGGGTCATAGTTCATTGGCAGAGCATGTGGTTTGCACTCAGAAAGTCCTGGATTCAATCCTTGGTTTCTCCAGCTAAAATGATCTGGCCTCAGGGGATGAGAAAGATCGGCTGTGTCTGCGACCCTGGAGACCCTGGGCTTGACGGACCAATGGTCTGACCCCGTACAGTGGCGGAGCTTCATGCACAGGGAGGCGGAGAGCAGGCAGGGGCAGGGCACGCCACCTGCAGGGGCATGGTGCCCAGTGCGGGGGGCGGGGGGCAGCCGTGATGCCACCCTACTGGGATTGCACTGCTGGGGGTGGTGTGCTCCCTCCGCACTCCTCTTCCTCCACCAGTTACCCCTTATAAGGAAGCTTCCTATATTCCTAGACTGGCTGCTCAATCTGCATCGCAATCTGTGCATCAGGCCTGTGATTATATATGAGATGCATTTGCTCCAACATTTCGCAGATCAAAAGAGGGACATAACTGCCACACTCCACATGCCAAGCTTGACTTCCTGAGCCCCGATTTCTCTCTCTCTCCCCCCTATACATCACTGAAGGCTCTCCCTCACCCACTGTTTGCTACATTCACTGATGCTGCAACAGCTCATCTCCCTCACTGGCCTGAAAGCCAAGAGGGACGGTTCTCCTTTTAGGAAATATAGACCAGAAAGCCACATCCTAGCAGGAGTAGTCATGCTGGCAAGCAAAAATGGCAAAGGGTCTCGTGGCACTGGGGCCTTCCAGAGCAATCCACACCCTTTGGTTGGGCTCTGCCAATGGGGAACATCTGCCATTGTGGAGGTCCCTGTTGCTACCACTGAAAATAGAGGGGGGAGCTGCTACTGGCATTAGCTAGTGGGAAACCCCCAAATCAGGGGGTGAGGGGATGAAGAAGAGGTGGAACCTGCCTAGCCAAGGCTGCACTGGATCCTGGGCCAGTCCAGGCATCAGCAACAGGCTTGATCCAAATAATAATAATAATAATAATAATAATAATAATAATAATATATTTATACCCTGCCCATCCGGCTGGGTTTCCCCAGCCACTCTGGGCAGCTCCCAACAGATTAAAAACAGAATAAAACATCAAACATTAAAAACTTCCCTAAACAGGGCTGCCTTCAGATGTCTTCTAAAAGTCAGATAGTTGTTTATTTCCTTGACATCTGATGGGAGGGTGTTCCACAGGGCGGGTGCCACCATCGAGAAGGCCCTCTGCGGAGCCCAGCAGAACATGGGATGTAAGCACCACTATCAATGGCAATATGTATTGCATATCTTTTTTAATTTTTTGCTTTAAGTCGCTTGGGGTCCTTCAGGTGACAAGTGACTACTAAGTCTAATGAAATGAGCCATCCTCCTCTCATCCTGGCAGGTCTGAGCAGGATGGCTGAGGATGCAGAGCTGGTTCTACCTCTCCATTCACCCCTGCTGGAGAGTCCATCACCTTCTGTATGGTCGTCCATTCCACTGTCAAACGGCTCTTACCATCAGGAAGTTTAGTTGGGATCTCCTTTCTTGCCATTTGGATCCATTGGTTCAGATTCTACCCTCTGGAATAGCAGGGGACATGCTTGCTCCATTTTCCATGTGACAGCCCTTCATATATTTGAAGATGGCTATCATTGCCTCTCAGTCTTCCCCAGGCTAAACACACCTAATTTCTTCTATCTACTTAATTCAAAATACAGTCTGTAGAATGAGAATATGCACATTTGTTTTGCATATATAGATTTGCGCTGTTTGTTCCAAGTGCAGAATTTGAATTTCTCAAACGCATAAATACTCTCTATTTCAGTGCAAAACGTCACGCTCCCTCTTGTGAAATCTGTTATGTTGTGAATAAAACCATCACCTTAATGCTCTTAATGTCTAAGTGCAATGTTTTAAACATGAATTTTAAATATATAGCTCTCTTAACCTTGGCTGTTTTTATGAAAGCTAAACAATGGTCAATGACATAAAATTGCATAATTTAGTATTCATTTGCATAATGTAGCATTTTAGCATTTTTTGTCTTGGCATAGGATTTCATTGGTGCATTTGCACAGAATATTACCACTCTCATTAAAAGATAAAACATACATTCAAATCATATCCCCACCCCTATTAAAAATATATATTCCCTTTCCTAAATCGCCAAGGCCTTTTATTTTCAGAGGTGAAACTGTAACATTATGTGTTCCTGGCCAGATATTTTTCTTCTTGCATTTTCAAATCTAACCTGATGTGCAGCTGGGGAGGTTTGTAAGAAATACCTAGAGAGTTTGTTATCCACCCTCTTTTGTATTGCTCTCTGTTCAGATACACAAATATAAACCTCTGAAAAATACCTGTAAAAAACAGCAACATACAGCCCATTTATGTCACTTTTAGAACAAAGAACAGTGACCTGAAAATAGCCTCCTTCCTTCTGTATGCAAAACGTTGACAATATTCTTTTTCATTCCAAGCTATCAAAATAAGTCTTTTCGCTGTGTCGCCTGTAATCTGTTATGACGGCTCTGCGTTTTGTCATTAGACTTGCTAAAATGTTTTGCTATCATGTGTGTCGTTTTCCAGGGAGAGGAATGTTTATTTTCTTGCTGGGTGTCATGGAAACAGAAATGCTTACCTTACATTGTGGTTTGTCCATTTAAGAAGAACGGGGCATATGATCAGAGGCCAGGTTGTGCCCTACCTTAGAGTAAGACCTTTTAATATCTTCCCCGGGGGCTCCCTGGTGGTCGCTGCTGCTTTGTGACCACAGATGGAACCTCATTGAGTCACATTTTAAAGGATTGCGGTTCTGCTTGGATGTTTGCACCCCAAGCAAAGCCTCGAGCCCAGAGCTCCATAAATGCTCCAGTGCACATGTAGAGCCTCATCCCACAAGATTGCTCTGTTCCTATCAAAGAAGGAAGGTTCAGTCCTTGTGAAATGTGCCTCACGTTTATAGAAAATTATCTTCTTTTTGGCAGAGTCACCAACTGTTAATATATGCTCCAGCTTTCCCTATTTATCAGGGAAAGTCTTTACATTCTGATGCATGTTTCTGGTGAATTTACTGTCCCTAATTATATTGTTTGGAGGAATGTCCCTTAAAACATTTGTTACCAAGGGCTCCCAGAGCTGCTATTCTTTGGAGTTCTACTCCCTCTGCTGGTGTCATGAGCTACTGGGGATTGTGGATAGCTGCTCCATGTGTGGAGCCACCAAAGTACAGTTGGCAGCTTCTCAGTATCTGCCCATTCAGATATTCCTGGACAGGAAGGAGTACAACAACTCTTCCTGTTCCAACTGGACTTTGCTTGAGGAACATCAGCTTCCTGAGGAGTGGTGTGTTCCATTGGTTATCCTTTGATCCTGTCTCCTGGCTTATCATCAAGTTCTGACTTGTTCTTCCATTCTGACAGGCTTGTGGGACCCACCCCCATGATTTGTCCTCCACTCTTTAGTCTGTCCTACTGGTATGTCTCAACCTCCTGGTTCCTGGCTCACCTCAGTACTGGCCTTAGCGTGGTGGCAAATTAAGAAGTTCAGGGTCTGTTCCATATGTTGTTGTTGTTGCTGTTGTTGTTGTTGTTAATTTGACCAATACAGATCTTCATGTGTTGCTTTTCAGCTAGATCCACTATTTTCTGTGCATATACATAAAATATTTTAGAATCCTCCAATGTCTTCTTTTGGATTGACTTAAATTGCGCTTCCGTTGAAGTTCTGTTGTACGTAACGAAACTTTCAACCATTTTCTTGACAGTGAATCACCTTATGTTTTCATTGTTCCTAAATGCTTGCTTTGGAGCACACAGAACAAATCCCCAGGGTTATTCCTGCCACGCCTTCTCCAGAGTGACCCTAGGAGCCAATCCTTGCTGGCTGATTCACCTCCTTTGACTCTGATTGGCTCCAATAAGCACAAAAGGTAAAAAAGATTTATTCTCAGTGGCTAAAAGCTCCCCTTTCATGCTATTTGGGTGGCAGTAGGACACTGGAGACAGAGACCCCACTGGGGAAATAGTAAAAGGGCTTCAACTCCCATGACCACTATACTTCTGGCTGTAGCCCAGCTCAGACAACTCTCTAATATTTTAATCTCTGAATGATGGGAGTGGATGCATCTTTCTAGTGCACGTGCATCTAAATGCACTGTCAGGGGAGAGCCATAGCTCAATGGTAGAGTTTGCTTTGATGTGTGTACCCATTGGTCACTGTCTCCTCCTAAAAGTAACATGCCCCATGAGATAATATTTACCTGCTCTGAACTGCCTATCAATTTAAAACAATGGACACATTTCAGCCAAAGTGAAGGACTTAGGCTACAGTCAATGTGCTCACTTACCTGATGACATGATAGGAGAGGGGTTTCTAGAGCCAATGGGAAATTGTCAGGCTCCCTTGTTGTTTTTGCTCTTTACAGGAGGTGTAATATTCTCAATGCAATCTTGTCATGTTCATGAAACCCCATGTTTAAATTTCTCCCATGGAAATGAATGTGCTCTTTCCTCAAACCGCTCCACTTTGCCTGGACTGTGTTCAAACTCTTTTCTTTTAAATAAACAAGCAAACTTCTGAATTCATAAATCTTGCATTGACTTTAATGAAGGGCTTTCCTTATTCGACTTTGGGATTTAAGGCATCGTTTTTCAGTAGGTGAGATGTGACCCGAAACTGTCTAGATGTGAAAATATGGGATTGCCGGTGACATATGGGTACCTGAGAGCAACTGAACTTGAAAGGACAAAAGAAATGTCCTGTGGGTTTGCATATGCTTCGAAATGCTTTGGGTTGAGATGAGGGAAGCCTGCAAGTCCATCAAGGATGGAAGGGAAGGCAAAGGAATAATTAAAACCAAAAGTTAAATATCTGAGTTCCATTGTCTTGATTCTAAATGTTCTGCTCATTTTTGAAGTTCTCACAGAATCTGGAAGATAAAAGGAGCCAACCTGCTCCTTCCATTTGCATTCTTTCCAAAAATTATTCCAGCTGCACATGCACAGATGAACTCTTGCCTGCATTAAGACAGTATGTATATGCTGCATGCCAGATCTCTGAAGGGCTCTCAATCCACCAGGTTTTTCAGAAAGACAGAAAAGACAGCAAAGCAGGTTGGAGGATTCAGTCATTAAATGCAGCTTTTCTTTTCATACCCTTGAAGCACGCTCAGATTTAGCAACAGACCAACAGTGAAAAGAGGGAAGATTTATTTGGGGGCAGCAAGTGTGCATGGACTAAAATACTGTTGATATTATTTTAAAACATGTTAGCTCCTCTGGGTTACTTGGGGTTTTGCGGGGGCATCTGCTTGGGCAAATCTCCAGTAACATTAAGAACTCCACATGTATTATTTATTTGATACTGTTATACTTATCGTTTCCATTAAAAAATGCCTAAGGTAGCTAACAGTAAAATTCAACACATAATAAAAGGAGTATCACAATAAATATTGTATAGCAAGCCACATAACCCAGGTTAAAGCATATTTACTTTTTCTACTTTTCCTTTTTTAAAGTTAATGTGATGTACGAATCAGACCATTGGTCCATCTACCCCTGTATTGTCTACACTGATTAGCAGCGGCTCTCCAGCGTTCTTGGCAGGAGATATTCCCAGTCCTAACTGGAGATGCTGGGGACTGAACCTCAGACCTTCTGCATGAAAAGTAGACGCTCTGCTGCTGAATGAAATTCTAATGCACTGAGAGGGGTCTAATGCAGAACAAGCCTTGCCTGCCTTTATAGATGCCTGCCTTTGCTGAGACAACAGACCCCTATTAACTTCCAGTCAAGGGGAAATTCCAGGCAGTCTAAGTTCACTGAGAGCTGTCCGGAGTACTGATATAATTTGCCAGAACCTGAACGTGCTATGCTACAGTTCCCTGAACCTGACTGTTAAGTGGCATGGCTCTACTTACTGTAACCTTCCTGCAGTGTGTGTGTGTGTGTGTGTGTGTGTGTGTCTTTTTGAGTGCAAGGGCCACATTCCATTTTGGGTAAGGTTCCAGGGGCCACATGACAATGATCAGTAGGGCCAGAGGAGCAATTAATGTGAAGTTTTACACTTGTACCGTTAGGCTAGTTTTTACGCACACACACATGCCCCTGTCTCCTCCATCCAGGCAAGGAAAGAGGCATTATCAGAGGTCAATGACACATCCCAGCCAGCAAAAACCATCATGGAGGGTGCAAAGCAGAGCCAGTAAGAGGCGTGGCCTGGGCAGAGTCACAGGGGCCTCTTAGGGAGCCATTGAGGGCCGATTCTGGCCTTTGGTTCCCCAGTTAGCACCTTACTGGGTTTGTCTTTGCTTGTGATGCCTCTATCAAATGAGACCCTGCTACTGCCCTTTGCTAGGCAGGATCTTGTTTGCCAAGGCTCTGTTTAATAAGCCTTTTCTGAAATCAGCGAGGCCCTGTTCCATGCGAGCCCTGGACCTTTGCCAAACAGGATACATGCAGATTGCAGGACTGCAGGACCCACTTTTGCTTCTTGTTAGGACCTGGAGTTCCTAGCCAAATGGCAAGTGATATCCTCACTCATCACATGATGTCTGCATCTGCTCAAGATACAGGGCACAAGGGCTGGATGTCATAAGCAAAGATGTTCTCCCCAAACCTTACATGCCCCCCTACTTCACTTGTAAAGGAGCTGGGTGAGGCCAGTCGTTTCCACTGAAGACTGTGCTTGCAAGTGACCATTTGTAAAGGGAGGCTGGGTCATCTGTCCAACCCTTTGGCACTCCATGCACCTTCAATCTAGCTGGTTCTGTTGGTTTCTGCTCTCTTCACTGTGCAGCGAAGTGCTTGTCACGAGGCAATGTTTACATTCCAGTCAGAGTTGCTGTTGGAGTTTCTCACGGGAAAGGAGACTGGATGTGATGTACACTGGTTTCCTGCTGTTCACACAGTGTTTCTCTCCGTGCTTCAGAGGAGAGAGGTTGCTTTCTCTGCTCCGGCAGAGGCAAGATGTTTTTCTGTAATCTACCAGCTTTGAAGTGTAAATAAAGTAATATAGAGTATGTGGCACGTACTCCTCATCATTCCGCTGTGCTTGGGACACTGCAAATTCAACAGGTTCTGCCTACTGGCCGCCTGTCTCCTCAGTTACTGTGGGAACCTTCCTCTCAGAAGCAGGAGGAGAGCCTGGCTCAGCTGCGTCCCCCCTCCCATTTTGGGATGCCCAGCAGTCTCAGGGCAATGTCCTCCTCACTGCTTGGGTTGCCTCCTATTCACATCTTGGAATCCTCTTCTGACAGATGCTGGCATTCCGTCTCAACCCCATTTGACACCATGACAGTTGGCCCACTGGGATGGGCACAGTCAAATAGCCTCTTGGACCCATGATTTCTTTCAACAGCATTGCTTCTTGAAGCGCAGAAGCCACATACCTCCCCCCCAATCAGAATATTACTGCATTAAAGGTTTGAAAAAGGAAATGTCATTTTCTCCTTTAGCTTGCATACTTCTGTGTTAATTTATAATTCAGGACAAACAGCATCTTTGATCCCTGTGATACAAATAGATCTTGGAGCCTGGGCAGCTAAACAGTTAACATTTGTTTTAGTTTTTTCCTATTAAAAAAGGGTGAGGGGAGAGAAGAGGGGGAAAACAACGGGCATTTTACATTGCAAAGGTCATTTTACGATAACACATTAGGGGGCATATTTTTGGTACAATGTGCATGAACTGAGCTGCGTGATTCCCATTAGTTTTAATGGGAGTTTCACAACTAAATCTATGTCCATTTTGCTGGGGGGAGGGGCGAGGGGAAAAAAAGCTTGATGTACTTCTTTAGAGTAGCAAAACCGAACCAAACAAAACATTGTTAATGAATCTTGAGCCGCTGGCTGACTCTGGGCTTTGGACTGAATCGTATTGTGTCCATGGCTTAAGAAAACGCAATGGTAATTTGAATTTGTATGTGTATGCGATTTGCCTCTAGAAAAAATAGGGGTGAGCTGACCCTAGCAATATGGACTCTGTAATCATTTGTTTTCCCAGCTAACAAGAATCAGGAGGAGAGGACTATCGATGGCTGCTAGCCGTGAAGGCTACGTTCTGCCTCCACAGTTGGAAGTGGCAATGCTTCTGAATACCAGTTGCTGGAAACAGCATGAGGGTAGAGTGCTCTTGTGCTTGGATCCTGCTCTTGGGTTTCCCACAGGCGTTTGGTTACCCGTCTGTGAGAATGGGATGCTGGACTAGATGGGCCACTGGCCTGATTCAGCAGACTCTTCTTGTTTAGGGGTCTGCCTCAGGATAAGGCAGCGTTCTTCATTGCATTGTCCGTCTCCCAGGAGAACCTTTGAAATACATTCCTCAGAGTTTCAAGTTTTCTTCTTCTTTGTTCCAAAAGCTGGCCTTCTATAAATACAGTGCGGCAGAAGGTTAAAAGGAGCAAGGTATTTATTACCCTACAAGCATTCACTGGCTCGGGAGTACATAACAATAACTAATGCACTTATTTAATTTTTAGGCATTCTTAACAAGTGGACCATTTCACCTATAAATCCAAACTTGATTCATGTGCAGGAAGGGAACAGAAGGTCAATGAAAGGAAAATAACTTTTGATTTTAGGCCTATTCAATCCACAGTCTACCCTCCAGCATATGGTTTTGGTTGAAGAGGACCACAATTACTTTAAATGTTCCTTCTCTTTCACAGTCCAGCTGTATTTTCCTAATTTTCTTTGCCGCCCAGTACACAGCTATGCTGGGAACAAGTCAGTTACTGAGACACCTGCTCAGGATTCCAGCGTTGGAAAGCTTCATTGATAAAAGGAGAGGGAGAACAACAATTTTCTGTAACATCCCGATCCTGCGCTCAACATGCTTTATGCAGAACAAATTGGATATAATTCTGTAGCGATGCGTTTGGTGCTTAGCACGAAGCAGTAAACTTAAAATCTGTTACAAAACTTCTTTTTAAACCCTGGGAAAGTGATTGAAAATGTACAGCAGAGGGGGGAACTGCAAGCTCACCCCAAACTCACCCACCAAGCCTCTCTGAGTGACCTGCCAGTCCCCTTCTCCATTTTGTAATGGCGGCATTGCTGCTAGACAAGCATGGCAAGCACGAAAGCAGCAGTAGCCAGTCAACTCCATTGCGGTGTTGCACTGAATGGAGAGATTTAAGTGACAACAGAATCCTATGACCTTCCCATGAATTGCACCCTGAAAACAGCTTTCAACAGCTTTAGCAGTGCAATTGAACAGTGCCTGGACAGCTCAGTTGGTTAGAGCATGGTGCTCATAATGCCAAGGTTGCAGGTTCGATCCCTGTATGAGACAGCTATATATTCCTGCATTGCAAGGCATTGATCGAAGGTCCCTTCCATCTCTATATTTCTAGGGTGGGGGGAGTGGTTTCATTCCCCAGCATTTTTGAGCTAGAAGGACTAATGGTCTGACACAGTTTCCTCCGTTCCTAATCCTGCACATTTCTACTCATGTCCCATGAAGTCAATCAAACAAAGCATGCTTCCAAGTAAAGTGAGTATAGGATTGCAGCTTCGAACAATGAATAAAATCCCTTCTTTAAAAACAAAATGAAACAAAAACCCCAGCAATTTTGCAAAAGGCATTAGAAAGAGATAGCAAGGGAAACTTCCCAGGTCAGAAGGTGGGTTCCAAAGTCTGGGTGCATCTCTTGTGATATATACCTTTCGTACTCAGCCTAATCTTCTCATTGTAGATTGTTTTTAGCCAGTTTTAATATTGTATTTTTACATCATTTCAGCCTGCCCTAGGACCTTACAGTGAAGGGTGGGCTGGAAATCTAATTTACTATTATTAATAACAATGCACTGCAAACCACAAGCACAAGCTATTAGCCATGATGGTTACGGTATATCCCACCTGCACTGTTGGAGGCAATATATGCCTCTGAATGCCAGTGTCTGAGAATCACTGGTGGGGAGAGGGCTCTCTCCAGTCCAGCCTTTGGGCTGTGGCAACAGAGTGCTGGACTAGATGGGCCCTTGGCCTGATTCGGCAGGGCAATTAAATCACAGGTGACCTGTAATAGGCAGCACGACCCTGCATTTCCACCTTTAATTCTGTGGCGGAGGCAGATTGAAACAAAAGAATGCAGTTATTTTCACGACTCTTCTGCTTGAAAAATGGGATTTGCTGCCACTAGATGTGATGGCTTCTAGTTGAGATGGCATTGCAAGGTGCCACCCACCCAATCCCCCAGGCTCCCCTGACCTCCTTATATTCTTAAATATACGTCTCCTTCTGTGGATGTTGGTGCTATGCATGCAGACATCACGAGAAGGAGGAGAGCAAAGCCAGTGGGGCTGACTCCTCAGTGTGGCCCCGCTCCTTGCTCCCCTGCTCATCAACATGGGAAGCTGCAACTCCCACGTAGGGCTATGGATCTCCTTGAAGTCTGCCCTTTCGCCTCCTTATACCTCCCACTTCCTAGAGTAAATTGTGAACAATTTAAAACCGCCCCCCCCCCAGTTTTGTTTGGAAGATGAGACTTTGACACGCACAAGGGCCATTCTCTGTCTCGCTTTTCAATCCATTCGACCTATTAGCATTGTCTTGGTCAGGAGTCCTTGGCCTGATGTTTTCATGGGCCTTGTTCTAGTTGCTGCTGGGGCTAACTCCTCACCTCACCATCAGTCAGTGTTGTTAGGAACATCTGTTTCACTTTGCACTTTTTGGGGAGGCAGAACAGTTTCCCTTTTGCATGGTGTAATAACTTTCAAGCCGCTGGTTTATTATTCACCTCTCTCTCTCCCCCACCCCTTCCACTTTCCTCCTTTTCGGCTGCACAGATTATTCACACACACAATAACATTTTCTCTGCTTCTGACCTTTCTTTAGAATATCTGCTTTGATTCTGCACATACTTGGGTGGGTTTTTCTTTTCTTTTACCCCTTTCTTTGGGGTTTAGTATTCCTCCCTCCCTTGCTTGCTCTCCACCCCCCCACCCCCACCCCGGCCACTGTTTTCCCCCAGGTTCATTGTCTGGCTGGCACCAGCAGGCTCAGAAGACTTGCTTTCCCTCATCTTTTCATCCTTCACATGAATTCAGCTGCACATGGTGATCACCTTTCTTTAAAAACAGCTTTTGCAATGACTCTTCTTTTTAAAAATAAAATAAAGAATCCAAGTTACACTCGGATCTGTTTTGACTATTCCCATCTTTCCGCCACCCCCTTTTCTGCCCTGATTCCAGGTCTGTTACTCTGTGTGATCGAATAATTAAGTGCAATTGGCAAAACAGTTTTGGTTCTTCGATGCTGGCTCACTCTGGGTCCTCAGGTTTTATCACCCCACTCTGCTAGGAAAAAACCTGCCTTTTTCTCTCTCCCAGCACCGTATCTTGAGTGCTGCTCCTTTCTCTCCTTTGCTGCCTTTGTCTCTTGTCTCCAGGGCTTCTCTTGTCACATCATACAGTTTTTCCATCATATTTGGCATTTTTGACCTGATCTACCTCTCCAGCTTGCCAGCATTTTCTTGTTAGCTATAGAGCATCCCCTACTGATCTTGTCAAGGCATTTTCTTAAAACCATTTCCAACAGCTTTACTAAAAAATTTTTTTTGAAGGCTTAAATAAAAAAAGACCTCTATCCTCAAAAGTACACTGGTTGGAGTTTGAGGTTAAGAGTTATCTTTTTAAAAAATGTGTCCCCTCCCAAAAAAGAGAGAGGAATAGAATAATTAAAAAAAAAAAAAAAACATTCCTGTAGTTTGTTTGTTTGTTTTTTTAATCCACAGATACATTTCTGTTATATCCCATCCTATTATTTTTCTTTCTTCTGGAACTGTTATTCATATTGATGTTTACTGAAGCTCAAACCAGATAAGACTGAGATAAATCCACTAGTGGGGGTTTTCCTAGACCAGATGGATGGGAGTATGGGAAGTGAGTGTTTTGGTTTGTGAACGTTCTTTTGGAACCTGAACGTCTGACATGGCTTCCAGTTGGCTGCAGGAGCTTCCTGCAGCCAGTGGGAAGCTACGCCTTGGTTTCTGAACGTTTTGGAAGTCAAACGGATTTCCGGAACGGATTCCATTCAACTTCCAAGGTACCTCTGTATTATTATTATTATTATTTTAAAAAACCCCAATGAATTATAAAACAAAGCATAACAAATCAAACAGCTTTTTTTTTTAAAAAAAGCCACTGAAAGCAATAGAGTGAAATGTTCAGTTCCAGGGAATGCTTGTCCCTGAATGAGTGAAATTATTGACAATTGTTGCCAATAATTCAATTATTGAATTATTGACGAAAAGAATATCCAGGTTGTGCCAGTAGGCTCTCCCTTGCCCTGAAGATGACCAGTCCTGTACCACTCAGAAATTGAGCTGCCTCTAGAGGAAAACCAATGCCTTATTTCTATCATAATTTACGACTGATGTTTCATTACTACGGTGTGAAGAAAATTGCTTCGAAGCCTGCCTGACCCGTCCCCCTTGCTATGGGTAACGATGCATCATCATCTTGGGTTGGCAGTTGGGTCCCCAAATGCTCGTTCAGTCATGTGCTTGCATAGGTTGTACCCTTGGCTAAATGCACAAAGGGTGTTGGCAGCGACCTTCCTACACATTCCATTGTTGTGCAAAAGAAAGTCTGAACTAGGCAAACTCCCCCCCCCCCACTCACACACCCCCAAACGGTTATAAACGGTTCTCTGTCCATTCTGCATATGGCTGAAATAGGAAACATTCCTGCCCCCTCTTTTTATTACTTGATCTTGCGTAAAACGACAATGTGTGCCCAAGAAGGCGGCCCATCGTTCCGGATCCAGGATTTTGTTTAAAGGACTGTTTTAAGAGGAAACATCTCTCCCTCTCCCTTCATCTTAATCTCACAGTGTGTCATGGAGCAGAAAAGAGCCATAGACTTTTGTGGCGCTTGAGTCCACAGATCTGGCTTTGTGGCGGGCGTTTCCCGTGGCGATCATGCTGAAAGTCTGGACGTTCATACACTGTCTTGTGGAATCAGCTGGACCCAATTATGAGCTGCCCCCTTCCTCTCCCTCTGCAGTACAGCTTTTTGTGTCCTCTCTGGCTCAGTCAATGGCGAGGTGTTTGCTCCTGGCTGCGAGACACTTTGAAACTTGAACATTCAGATTTTCTGTTGCTGCTTGTGGTTTTAAGTCCCTTTTGAAAATGGGCTCTCCACCCCACCCCAACCCCCGCATTCTTCTTCTTGGTTCATTTATATGTGGTGTATGCCTGACGGAAGCAAAAAAAAATCTGTCAAAGATAAATATCTACGAAGGTGCTAAGATATCTAGAAGCAGAGCAGCAGCAAAAAAGAAGAAGGCAATTTTATAAGAAGCACCCAAGGATCTTTAAGGGGGGGGGGCACTGAAATTAAGTTAATACAGCAGTTGTTAAAATATACCAAAGGAGAAGAACAGAACAATGAAGGCAGTGAGAAAGAATTTGGCTTGTAGAATTGCATCTTTGCCTATGCAAATTTTCCCAATCTCCTGTCAGTAAAATGGGAATGATAATGGCCTACCTATCCAGGTTGTTGCGAGGCTAAATATGACAGTGGTTTTTAATTTGGGAGAATATTTTGGGCTTTCCCTCCTGTGCTTTGAATCCATGGAGTGAATAATCAGCCATACTTAGCAAACCACTTTCCTGGCAAGGATATTTGACCTTAATGCAGAGGTGAGGAATCTCTTCCTGCCTGAGAATCAATTCAGGGCAACCCCCCGAGAGTGACATGCCAGTGGTGGGTGGGGCCAGAAGCAAAAGTGGGAGGATCAATAAATAGAGCAACATTGGGTAGAGCAATAAATGTAAATTCTACCTTTAGACAGTAGGTTGGTTCCAACACAGACTCACACTCCTCCTCTGAGCAAGAGGCATTTTATCAGAATTCAGGGGGACATCCCAGCCAGTCAAAAGCAAGGAAGGTGCAAAGTAGGGCTGCCGAGGGGCATGGCTTGGGGATGGTTGTGGCTGAGGTAGTGGCATAGTCTTGAAGGGCAGTTAGAGAGGGCCTAACAACATGAAATGTGGAAGAAGAAGTAGTAGTAGAAGAAGAAGAGTTTGGATTTGATATCCCGCTTTATCACTACCCAGGGACGCAGGTGGCGCTGTGGGTTAAAGCCTCAGCGCCTAGGGCTTGCCGATCGAAAGGTCGGCGGTTCGAATCCCTGCGGCGGGGTGCGCTCCCGCTGCTCGGTCCCAGCGCCTGCCAACCTAGCAGTTCGAAAGCACCTCCGGGTGCAAGTAGATAAATAGGGACCGCTTACCAGCGGGAAGGTAAACGGCGTTTCCGTGTGCGGCTCTGGCTCGCCAGAGCAGCGATGTCACGCTGGCCACGTGACCCGGAAGTGTCTCCGGACAGCGCTGGCCCCTGGCCTCTTAAGTGAGATGGGCGCACAACCCCAGAGTCTGTCAAGACTGGCCCGTACGGGCAGGGGTACCTTTACCTTTACCTTTAAGGAGTCTCAAGTAGGGAAGCGGGTGGCACTGTGGGTTAAACCACAGAGCCTAGGACTTGCTGATCAGAAGGTCGGCGGTTCGAATCCCCACAATGGGGTGAGCTCCTGTTGCTTGATCCCTGCTCCTGCCAAGCTAGCAGTTCGAAAGCATGTCAAAGTGCAAGTAGATAAATAGGTACCACTCCGGCGGGAAGGTAAACGCCGTTTCTGTGTGCTGATCTGGTTCGCCAGAAGCAGATTAGTCATGCTGGCCACATGACCCGCAAGCTGTACACCGGCTCCCTCGGCCAATAAAGCGAGATGAGCGCCACAATCCCAGAGTCGGTCACGACTGGACCCAATGGTCAGGGGCCCCTTTACTTTTAAGGAGTCTCAAAGCGGCTAACAATCTCCTTTCCCTTCCTCCCCCACAACAAACACTCTGTGAGGTGAGTGGGGCTGAGAGACTTCAGAGAAGTGTGACTAGCCCAAGGTCACCCAGCAGCAGCATGTGGAGGAGCAGGGAATTGAGTCCACTGCTCTTAACCACTACACCACACTGGCTCTCTGGAAACCAGACCTTTGTAGCTCTGCAGACCTGATGATCTCCTGCCAGTTGCAAGGTTGTTGCACCCAATCACTGTTGTGGGGATGGGGAGAAATACTGGATGGACCTGTGTAATGTAGCACCTTTTTTTCAAGTTCCTTCTCAGTGTGGTGCATCTGTCTGGGCTGTACCACTTCTGGGAATGGTGGTGGCACAGCAGTGGAGTCCCACATCGAAAGTCCCAAGTTCAAACTCTGGCATCTCTGGGTAGAGCTAGGAGAAACTCCTGAGTCTGAAACCCTGGAGAGTTACTGACTCAGTTTCCTGTGCTCCTATGATACCAAAAAGTATCTGCACATAGAAAATATTGAAAGGGTTGGGTTCTAGCCGGAGTCTTGTCTTGACACATATCCTAGCTTACCTCTTTCCTTCATACATACTATGCATGTACAGACCACTATCCCTTTGGTTCCAAAAACTCATCCCCAGTGCCCTTTGCTCTACCCTACAGTAAACATTATTCAGACTTGATCCAGTGACAGCAGATTTTCAAAGTCTGATATAGTCTGGGGTTTGTGCAACTTTTGCTAAACACCCCATCTCATGGGCAACATTCCTTTGTGGGTGACCTTTGGGGGGGCACATGCCAATGGTTGGTGTGACAGAAAAATAGGGTGTGGACAGACAGATGCCACTGTCCATCTTCCATCCCTGGGTAAGCAGGAGATATTATCACAGCTCAAGGACACATTCCAACTCGGTGAAAATCACTTGAGCAGGCCAGTGGGGGATGTGGTCTGGGGGTGGGGCCGGGGAAGAGTCCTGGGGGCCATAAAAAGATGCTGGGGGGGGGGCAGGTAGAGATCTTTGTTATATAGCCCAACAACATAAATTGATGTGCCCAGACAATCTCCTTTTGTACAAGAAATCAGACGTTTTAATTATGCCCCCCCCCCACTTTCCCTTCTTCCCACCTGATGATGTACAGGCCTTTCTGAAAAGAGTTTGCATTTTGTTTTAAAGTTTGCATGAAAGGAATCTAAAGTTGAGAAAGGGAGGTTGGCACTGTGCAGGATTAACTTTTCAGGTAACAGAAGAATTACCTTTGGCGACATTTCTCTTGATGACACGCAAGAATGGAGGGAGGACATAAAAGGGGCCACCTAAGATGTGGAAATCTTCCCCTTCAACTTGAAACACGGCCCTTTAAAAGGCACTTACAACCTCATCTGTACATCCCAATGTTTCTTTTCTTTACCCAGAATGTCTTTTCATGAAATTTGTCTTGGTGTTTGATCTGTTACCCTTTCTTGGTTATCTTTGTCTAATCTTTTGCAATGTAATTTTTTCTCCCTTGCAGAAATTAATTCTTTCGCCCTCCTCTCATCTCTGATTATTTTATGTTGTGAGCTCTCTTGAAAGTTTTCAACTCCATTGCTCTTTTCAGGGTACATTTTCCTCTGCTCAAGATGCATTCAAAGTGGAAGTGGGTAACCTGCTGCAGCCTGGGTGACACATATGGAGTCCCCAACCTCATTTTTTCATGCCTCTGGAAGCTGCCCTTATTCATCAACCCTATCAGATTTTGAAGATTTTCAGAATGGTGGTGATGGGCAGGAGTGGGAAATGAGGCATTCTTCTATGACTCAGATTTTGCTCCAAACTGGAGAAGGATTTTGGGGATTTAAAAATTAACCTCTCATTTGAAGTGAGCTGGTTTGTTTGTTTTTTAAGCCTCCAAATTTCATTCCCAGGCTTGGTTTAGGAACATTCATGGAATGCGAATGGTTTTCTTCAACATTTCTCCTGTCTTACAATTCTCTGCTTGAGAATACATTTGCCAGCCCCTTCTAAAACATAAGCCACTGAAGTCCCACTCAGAGTAGGCCCATTGAAATTAATGAGCCTAAATTGGCCATGTCAATAAGCCCCGGTGGGTCTACTCTGAGTAGGACTAGCACTGACTATCACCCATAGTTGGGAACAAGGGAGAGGGTTATAGATCCGCGTGGAGGGGCAGAAAACTCCTAAAACATGTGCCAGAAATAATCAGGATCATTGGCTCAAATAGAGAAGATATTCAGTGAATTAAATGGTGTTTGGTAGGGTGGCCTCTGATCAGTGGCGTAGCGTGGGGGGTGCAGGGGGGGCCGGCCGCACCGGGCGCAACACCTGGAGGTTAGGGAAATCCACGGGTTAGGGGGCGCAAATCCACGGGTTAGGGGGCGCAAATTACTTGCCTTGCCCCGGGTGCTGATAACCCACGCTACGCCACTGCCTCTGATGCCTCCTGAAGCTGCCCCATTCAGCCCCATTCACTTGGCTGAAGTGTGGGGCACAAATTCTCTAAATTAATAATAAACATTCTTCCATCCCATCAGAGTTTCAACCTTCCTACTTATTTCATCTGAATCCACACCCTCACCCCAGTTTTAAAAAGGATTTCTCTCCCTGTTGCTATGTAGTTTCAGAACAATTAGAAGGGGAAATGTTTTATTTTGTAAGATAAAAACCCACCCCTGCCATTTCCATAGCCCCGGGGAAAAGAAACGTTTTCTCCTGCTGTCTGGTAGGCTTCTGCAAAGTGCATGTGAAGCACACTAAAGTCAGAAAGGAGTTGCTTTCATTTGCTTTCTGGAACAGTTTTGGGTGTCTGTATCCAACCTTTTCCATTTGCGAGCTCAAGGGCTCCTAGCAGATGGGTGTGTTTTAACTTTGTGCAACAGAGAAACTCAACACAACTACACTAGTAGAAACTTGGGGCAAAACGGTTTGCAGCATCTATTTATGACAAAGCTATTGGCAACCTATTTATGTATTCTATTGTGTGACAATGTCCCACTGGGGCAAAACAGTTTGCTGGCGGAACAAGTATGTGGTTAAGTGACTTTAACGTAGTGCTACAAACCCAAAGTTTGTTACATGAAAAATAAATTTTAAAATCCTCTGTATACTAAATGAGAGTAGTCCTATCAACCCAATGGAGCTTACTTCTGACTTGATTTGCACAGGACTTGGAATTCTACCCTTTGTCTACTTTTGCCCCTAGCTCTGCCCACCACTAGAATGCAGCCCTCAGTTTGAAAAATGTGACAGAAGGGTATGGGCATCTGATTAGGCCAGACCCCAAATGTTTGCTTCTCCCCTGCAACCATTCTGCACCCTGGACTTGAGGAGCTGCATTTCCCTTCTGCGAAGAACTGCTGTCCTCAAAGCACTCAAATCCAATCCTGGAATTTATCTGCAAATTGATGTATCTTCAGAAAAGTCACTGTCAGTATTATTTATAATTGCGTTCTAAGTAGTATATGGAAACCGCCTCTTACACAGACAATAAGTTAAATTGGTAAATGTCACGAAAACTCAGCAGAAACTTAATCAGAGGTTTATTAACTTCAGACGTGACTGCTGAAAACCAGGGATAGGTGGTGGCAGAAAAGGACAGGGCAGAGTGCACGGTGGCTGACAGCCAGGGGAGCAGGCATCCCCAAACTCGGCCCTCCAGATGTTTTGTGACTACAACTCTCATCATCCCTAGCTAGCAGGACCAGTAGTCAGGGATGATGGGAGTTGTAGTCCCAAAACATCTGGAGGTCTGAGTTTGGGGATGCCTGAAGTGGAGCTAGGGGTGGGTGCAGCCAAAGCTCACAATAGGTAGAGTATACTTGTGTCATGACCCCTGAACCTGTCAGTGAACTGGATATGGAATCAGACTTCAGGGTCACTTTGGTGAGATGGGTCAGATCTGACTGCAGAAGATAGAGAGACCTGAGGGGATTGGACAGGAGCTCCCAGAGGAATCTGCCAGATCAACAGGGCCTAGGGGGCCACAGCCCAGATCCTCATGGACACCTTCCCCTGAGACTGAAGAACCAGATGCCTCTGAGGTAGAAATTCTGTAAAAAACCATTATCAGTGAGGCCAGTGACACATATGCAATAGTGTGTCCTGACCGGAAACAGTTTAGGTAGAGCCTAATGGCTGAATGCTAGAGTGAAAAGCAACTCCAGGTAGAGAAAAACAATTCTCAGAGGGCCGTGTGCATACAGTTTAAAAAGAAAAAAAGATGTTAAGAAGTGTCTGCAAAGCAGGTTTTCTAACGGAGCATTATGGCACCATTTTTTAGCATTAGAAATCCCTGTCAAGCAGAAATGTTGTTCCATGACCAAAGTGCCGCCATTTTGCTTTTCCAGCTTTCATGGAGCTGATAAATACTTTGCAGACTGAAAAATCAACCTACATCGTTAACCAGGTAACAGGTTTGCCATGTTGCCAACTTCAGTATGTGCTGAATTTCCCACCTGACAAAACCTGAACTTTGCATGTGTTAATTGCTTAAACGTCAGAGGAAAGGAAAAAAATTACGTTGAGTGGTCAATGACAATAATGAATGCCAGCATCCGGCTGTGTCAGGCACTTGGCTAGCCAGTGCTGCAATATCCAGTGCCAAGTTATTGCTGGCAAGGGCTGTAGCTCAGTGGCAGAATGCTTGCCTTATATGCAGAAGGTCCTAGGTTCAATCCCCAGCATCCCCAGGTTAGGCCTGGGAGAGACCCCTGCCTGAAACCCTGGAGAGCTGCTGCCAGTCAGTACAAGCAGTACTGAGCTAGATGGGGCAATGGCCTGGCTCAGTAAAAGGCAGCTTTGTAAGTCTACAAAGGGTAAGACTGGGAACTTTCCCTGTTTGAAAATCTACAGTGCCTTTGCCAGTCAGTGTAGACAGTACTGAACCAGATGGACCAACAGGTCTGATTTGGTAGAAGTCAGCTATGTTCCTATGGGTAACATGGAAATCACCACTGATGCTTTTTTGCTGCAGCTAAAAACCCAGGAAGGATATTTTTTTGGATGAGGGATAGACAGAGAAGAGCAGGAGAAGGCAGTGGGGGCTCCTGCCCAGCAGGTTAGGCACATTCTGCAAAATGGAGGTCTTGCCCTTTTGCTTAGCTGCGCTATAGTCCAAATTCCAAACTCTCCAGAATCACAAAATCTGGGTGATTTCTCTCTCTCTCTTCTGAACGGCTTTGCTAGCTTCCTTTGTGAATTGGATAAAGACCAGGTTCTGCAAAGCACTGAGCGGATGGCTGGCAGCAGCTCCCATTCAGAAGATCCCAGCATGCTGTGTAAATGGGATTTGAGCTCTTTTGATAATTGTTCTCACATGGGTCCCACTGAGCTGCCCTGAAAATCCAGCCCCATGTCCTAAACAATAATTTGAGCTAGCAGCCCATCCTTGGACCCAGCTGAGGTGATGATGGTGTAACAGAGCTTCAGATGCCAATAATGTCAAAGTGAGACGGATAAAGCAAGTAGATTGCCTACGGTTGGACCTGCTATCTCCCCCCACCTCTTTTCATGTTTCTATCTCATGGGCTTCAGTAGACTCTGTTTACTATGGAGAGCCCTGATTTTCTGGGAACTGCCCTAGATACATCATTGCCCCCATTTTTCTTTCTGGGGCATTGCAGGGAATACATCTAATTATTATTATTATTGCTAGTGTGTACACTGGGGAGAAAGTGGATAGAGAAAAGTTCCACCCCCCCCCCATAACACTAGAACTCTTGGGACATCCAATGAAGGTGACAAATAAAAGGGAGGACTTCTCCACGCACAGCACATAGTTAAACTATGGAACTCACTGCCACAGGAGACAGTGGTGGCCACCAACTTGGTTGGCTTTAAAAGAAGCTTAGGCAAATTCATGGAGGTAAGATAAGGCCATCAATGGCTTCTAGACATGATGGTTGTGTTCTGCCTCCACTGCATCTGAATACCAGTTTCTGGAGGTGGGAGGAGGGGGTGGGAGAGAGGGGGCTGTGCTGTGAATTCGGGTTGGGATTAAAATAAATAAATAAATACCAGTTTCTGGAAACTGCAGGAGGGGAGAATACTGCTGTGCTCAGATCCTGCTTGAAGGCTTCCCAGAGCCACCTGGTTGTCCACTCTGAGAACAGGATGCTGGACTAGATAGGCCATTGGCCTGATCCAGCAGGCTCTTCTTAAGTTCTTCTGTGGGGCTGTGCTCCTCCTCGTTCCACTCGCCAACGCCTCCCTCCACCCCCCCATTAACCCACTAGAGCTTCCCCTTCCTACCCCAGGCAACTTGCTTTTCACACGTCCGCCTCCATTTCTGAAAGCACTTTCCTGCCCTACAACCCCACATAGCACAAATTTTCACCTTCCCTCCCCTGCCCATGCCCCTCACTCCTTCTGCGCAACTCCCCCTTACACCCAAAACACTCCCGTGGTACACTGAGTTAGACTTGGACCTCGTCTGCGCTATACATTGAAAGCAGTGTTATCCTGGCTTCTCCCAAAGAATTCTGGAAATGATGACTTCTCATCAGGACACCTCCCTTTCCCCATGGAAATCTGGGAATTGCAGCTCTGGGAAGGGAACGGGGTCTCCTAACAATTCTCAGAGCCCTTAACAGATGACAGTTTCCAGGATTCTTTGGGGGAAGCCACAACGTTTAAGTGGTATAATACTTCTTTAAACATATGGGGCAGATGGGACCGTGGTAGAATTCAGCTTCTTACTCTTGGCTATAAGAAGAGGGGGTATATGTCCACACGAGAGGGCCCTCCTTTTGAGGTCTGAAATGTTGGAGTCTCTTAAGATGGAGTTCAACTGCTTAATGATATGGAGGGAAGGAAAGTTCTTACCTACCCTCCAAATCAAGAAGAATGCAGCCGCCACATCAACAATTTAAATATCTTCCATTAAGGTGAGTTGGCGCTTTGGACTTTTACTCTAGTTTCTCCTCCCCCCACCCCCCTTCCTCTCCCTTTGAACAGCTCCTGCTGCTAGGTCTGGAAAGTCCTGTGCCATAAAGAAACGCCGGAGCGCCAGCAAAATAAAGACAAAGAGAGAGAGAGAGAAAGCTCTGTGAGAAGAAGTTCAAAAGAAGCGGAGACTAAGAATGAAGTTTTCAAGCTATGTTCCAAGGCAAGGACTTTTTCATCTTTAAACCTTTGAATTGTGAATTCACACCAGTAAAAGTTACTACTAGGTTAAAGTTTAAATGGCATAGAAAAAGGAGTGAGAGAAAAGATTAAACATGTTCTGTCTGGACAGTGGAACAAAGACTTTGAATCCTTATCTATGCACCTGTCTATAGACCGTCTAAGTTCTCGGAGTCCCACAGAGGACATGAGATGAAGTCCTCTTATTGTTCGTATTAAGGACGGAAGTAATTGAAAGGAAAAGGGAAAGGAAGGGAGAAAAAGAGTCTCAAATCAGCTATGACTGCCTGTATGGTTAAAAAATAATTTAAAGGGAAAGGGACTGTCAAGCAGTTCATATTATGGAAATTTGACCGTTGAAGGCAGAGTCCCCCCCCCTCCCCCCCAAAAGATCTCTGGCTATTATTCTTTGCAAGAGTTTCTCATGCCCTCTCCAAATTAACGTCAATGGACACACTGAAAAATTGGCCATTTTTTTTACAGCTGTTCCGTTTTTTTGCCCAGTTTAAGTTTTGGGATCAAAACTAGCAATTTCCTGTTGCCCACAAGCATTAAGGCAGGGACGGCTCTCCAGATGTTTTGGCCTACAACTTCAATCAGCCACATTTGCTGGGGCCCCCAGATTGGCCAGCATGGCCACTGGTCAGGGATAATTGGCGTTATACCACCATCTGAATGTTCACCACGGTTTAACCACCCCTGCCCTAAGAGATGGTGCAGTCCAGCTCTGGATACTTTCCATGTATTTTGAGGATTTCTGCAAAGCTTGAGAGAGGTATGTTTACACCCAGCCTCCACAGCAAAAGGAAAGGGGTTGCAGCTCAGTGGCTGATCACTTGCTTTGCATGCAACGGGTCCCAGGCTCAACCCCTGGCATCTCTATGTGGGGCTGAGAGAGACCCCTCTCTGACACCCTGCAGAACCACCGCTAGTCCACCCAGACCAGCCTTCTCCAATTTGATTCCCTTCCAGATGTTTTCAGACTCCAATTCCCATCAGGCTCATCTGGAATGGCCAATGGTCAGGGATGACAAGAGTCATATTCCAAAACATGTGGAGGTCACCAAGTTGGGAATGTCTGGGATAGACGATGAGCTTGATGGACCAGTTGCCTATGCAGGGCTGGCACCAGGTTTCTGGCCCCAGGGTGTCAGTGGGCCCCTTAACACCTCCCTTTCTTCCTCAAAGCATACCCATCCCTCTTGACCCTGCCATTTAAACCAGTGGTTCCCAAAGTCAGCAGTGGGATTATCTAGGGAGGCACTAAGAGGCAAAGGGGTGGCAGGAGGTGTAAATGACTATTAGACTTTGGAAATCTGGTATCACTAGATCAAGTTAATTCATTGAATTAATTCAGCTAAAAGGTTTTAGTGGGATTGTGCAATGCTGTGCTCTTAATTGCTCCTGTTTTGAATTTTATTGTGCTATTGTTTTCCTTATTGGATTGTGCAAACTGCTATGCTGAAAAATGACACTTATAGGATAGGGCTGGGGGCACTGGGGGTGTTTATGGAACCAAGGGGTTGGCGGCCCCAAGACGTTTCGGAACCACCGATTTAAATAAAAACAAATTTTGATCGATTGTCAAAGAAATAGGCAAACTTTAGTATTTAGCTTATTTTTATTCATCAGATATTGGATAAATATGTCCCAATACCCCAATGAGTGTTATTTTGTGATGCATTGCTCCCAATTGTCTTAAAGTATGAGATTTTATACATTAGTATCTTATGCCATATGGCATTTAAAAATAATATTTTACTCAAAGTACCAAAATGCTGCAAATGTGCTGTGAAACATAGCAGGTGCTGCTGAGTTGTATTGATTAAGCTCTGTCAGCAATTGGGTGTAGTATATAAGGAGCAGCACCTAGCTCTCCCATTACCCTGGGGGTTGGGTTTGGTTTGTTGTTGATGTATTTATGTATAAGGAGTTTTTGTTTTTGTAATTAAAACCTTGTTTAAGTTATTTTTGAGTCCCTTTTTAATGCATGGTCTCCCCAGCAAGCTCTCTGCAGCGCTACTATGCTGCAAATAGCCAACATCTTTGGTTATGGGCCCAGCTGCTGAGTGGATGACTGCATATTTTTGGACTCTGAGAAAGGTTTAAAAACTCCTTCTCCTGTTAGCGTAGTTCTGTGGGTCTGGAAGAGTTCCAGAATGGTTGACCGGGTTCCTGAAGCTGAGAAGGCTCTGGTCTTCCCACAGCTGACAGATGAGAACTATACTTTATGGTCTTTTCGGGTGGAGGCGCTTTTGACCTCTAGAGAAGTATGGACCTATGTAACTGATGACCCTCCTGATCCTGTAACTAATGCTTGGTCGAAAGGAGATGCAAAAGCCAGGGCAATAATTAATTTGGCAGTCAGTGACCAGCAAGTAGTCTATTATAAGGAATAAGAAAACTGCCAAAGAAATGTGGGACAGTCTTGCAGCAGTGCATATTAGAAAAGAGTCAGCGTCTGCATTGACGTTTTTCAAGCAGCTGTACCAGACGAAGTTGCAGCCTGGTGGTGATTTGGCAGCACACTTGAGACGTCTGGAGGCAATACGCTGCGAATTAATTTGAAGGGACATGGAGATACCTGATATTCAGTTTGTTTTTATCATCCTTTGTTCCCTTAATGAGGACTTTGATGGTATAGCTAGCCAGATATCTGCTGTTCCACCAGCACAATTAACTGTGGAAGGGGTAACAGCAAGATTAATGGGTGAGTTGGATAGGAGGGAGGCTTGTGCCATAAGCACTCCTATTTCCAGAAAGAATGAGGAACACTATATGCAAAGTTGTGGCGATAAGACTGCATTTAAAGCTGCCAAGCGTTGTTGGTTCTGTAATAAGCAGGGACATTTTGCAAAGGACTGCAGATCCAAAAGAAAGCAAAGTACTCGCAAGTCTGTTTCTGTTTGTCAGTCACGGTCGTCAGCCCAGCAGCCGACATCTCGTAAAGACAGAAACGAGCTGCGAGCTTTTCACGTTCGGACTACAGATCGTAAAAGAATTAAAGGTGCCAAGTGGAATTCTTTTATTGTGGACTCAGGAGCATCTCAGCACATTTGCAATGATCGAAGCTTGTTTATTTCTTTCTAAGAGGAAATTGGTAATGTACATTTAGCCAATTCACAAGTCTTGCAGTCGCTTGGCAGGGGTACTGTTAAACTTGACTCTTTAAACATTACAATAGCGAACTGCATTTACTGCCCGTCAGTGGACAATTTATTGTCAGTAAGGTGTTTTGCTCATCAAGGCATAACTGTGTGTTTCTTAAAGTCAATGTGTGAGTTTTTTGATGGGAACAAACGTCTGTTGTATGCCTGGGACTCTGATGGTTTATATAGACTGTATTTTCACACCTACTCCCAATCGCCTATAAATTGCAGAGCAGCACAGTCAAGCCAGGGGTTGAGGAATGTAAGGCCACATTCCGGGTGTGTCCATGAGGCACACAGACTTTTAGGACACCTGAATTTTGCTGATGTAATTAAGGCAAAGAATATTGTTAATGGCCTCAACTTAAAACCATGTAAATTCTTTATGCAATTTCTATCCTGTTGCAAGAATAAGGTTGCACGCAAGGGTAGGTGCTCAGATAGGAAAGTAACTGAGCCATTTGAGCGTGTACATTGTGATTTAGTTGGGCCACTCCCACCATCATTAGGAGGTTCTAAGTACTGGCTTACCCTGATGGACCAGAATAGTAGATATTGTTGGACTTAGGCAATAGCTGAAAAGTCGCAAGCATTTGAGAAGTACAAAGCTTTTTGCAACTGGGTAAAAACGCACTTTAACAAACCAATTAAGAACCTGTTTTCTGATTGGGGCGGAGAATTTGTTTCTGAGGTTTTTGAGAATTTCCTGGAAGCGCAGGGGACTACTCATGAGTTATCTTGCCCTCGAAGTCCCTGGCAAAATGGGCTTGTTGAAGTTGTGCAGCGTGACTTGCAGGCAGGGGTTTAAACTTATCTGCACGATGCTAATCTGCCCAAAGTCTTTTGGGCTGAAGTGCTGAATGCCTTTTGTTATGTGAGAAATCGCAGTTATCATTCTGGTTTAGATGTCACCCTCTATGAGAAGCTGTTTAAAAAACACCCTAATCTGAAATACCTACGCATTTGGGGTTCAGATGTAATTATGCATTATCCTGCTAAGCAGAAATTGGGTGAGCGTAGTGTTCAGGGAAAATTAATGGGATACCAGCAGGGGGCGTACAGAATTTACATACCAGCAACTGGCAAATTTCATATTACCAGAAGCATGATACAAACTGTAAATTGGAATGGAGTTGCTGTTTTCCAAGATACTAATGGTATAGATAATACTGAGGAAGAAGAGGAAGCAGCAGCAGCAGGAAATGGTGCTTCTGAATTAATGGAAAACAACAAAAAGCCTGTTGAATCTGATAATTTGTTTGATTTAAAGTCACAGGCACCTGAGGGGAGGTTAGATTCTCTTGAGTTTTCTGTTTTTTTTAAAAAAAACAATATTTATTACTTTTAAAACTTACAAAAAGGAAAGAGAAGAAAAGAGACAAAAAGGAAAAAAAACAAGAAAGGGAAAAAAACAATACAATACAATATATAAACAATACAAAACACAACATTAACCTAAACAAAACAAAACAAAAACAATTTAAAAACATACATTATACCATTTCAGTAGTCTATCTTTCATACCCTTGTTTCATCGACCTCCTCTCACCTCCCTTTTTGTATTCCACTTCTATTAATTGTTTCAGCAATTCATTTCCATCTTTCTCTATTTTCTGTCATATAAACATTTTAACTTATTTTTGTGAGGAGAACCTGAGCTTACAGGGTTAAACAGCTCAGAGTGTACGCACTGCCCACTGTTGGGAGGGGGGAGATTCTACGTCATGTCCGAGAGTCTCCAGTCTTTGTTCTTTTTCTCTACTTTCGCTTTTGAGGAGAGAGGACGTGTTTTTCACGATGCTGTTTGCTGTGATAGATAATGGATAGTGTGCTGTAAATAAACTGCTTCTAGCTGCTAATATCCTGAGTGGACTTTATTTTAGCACACTGAAGAAAGCTCTGAAGAAGCTTTTGCAGCTTTCTCTTGCTGCTGCGTAAACTCTGCGTTTTTTTTGCTCAGAGCCTTTGGAATGTGGCCTTTGAAGTCCAGCAGAGCTGCGTAGCCGAAGTGGGCTGGACGCCAGGACTTATCTGAGCAATAAATCTACTATCTGACAATTTTTACCCTTATTTTCCATTAATACTATAATGCTTATTTATGCTTAACTCCTTATAACATTTCAACTAAAGCCATAAGATTTCATTCCAACATTTTTCTAACACTCAGTAATTTTACAATATTTCTATTTCTGAAAATAAACTTTAAAACTTTTTCCAATCTTCTTCCACCATCTCTTCTCCCTGGTCTCGGATACTGCCAGTCATTCGGCGATTCCAAATAGTCCATCAACCTGGTGATCTTCTGTCCGAGGCTCTTAACTCTTTTCCAAGTCCCTTCTGCAGGTCTTCTTCATATTTATACATGCACTTTACTTTGTCTTCTACTGATCTTGTTCTTATTTTCCTTCCTTTGATACTGAAGAGCAGATCTCGGGGAAGCTCCAACCTAGCAATGCTTTTATTCCTACTCGACAGGTCAGCCAAATCTCCATGGTTAAATCTAAAATCCATAAGGTATTTCAGGACATGTTTCAAAATTCCTCCAAATCCAAAGGCCCCCACAGCTCCAATCTCCTCATGACCCAAGTCCAAATCCCAAAAGACAGTAAATCCCTGCATGAAGGGATGTATCCAACTTTCCTTCTCCAGTCCAGGCAGGGCTCCAATCTTCAAATTCTGACTTTTTCTAAATTCAGTCATAAAAGGCCTCAACTTATAGTCCTCAATTTGCCTCTGTAAGGCTGGGGCTCCCACTTGTATTACTTTAGGTTCAACAACAGCAACTTTCTCCTTTGCCTTCTTGACAATTTGCCCTGTCAAAGTAGAATACTGTATCAGATCCTGAATAATTTCTGTATTGATGTTCACTTTTTGTCCCAAATTAGTCACTTTTTGTCCCAAGTTAGTCACTTTTTGTCCCAAATTATCAATTTTTAGTAGTCATGACATCTGTCTTCTTCTGGAGTTGTTCCAACGAGTGACTTATCTTGCATAATGCAATCACTAAAGCTTCTTCTGTCGACATTCTCAAATAGTCCAAGGTCAATCCCTGATTCTCAGTCTCTTATCTTGCAGCTGGTTCCCCCAGCTCAGCTCTTATAACAGTTTCAAAGGCTCCCTCTAGAGGGAAACAGTTTCTATTTGTGTCAATCCTTTTAAGCACAGTTAAAACAGTAAATATAGTTTCAATTTTCAGTTACTTTTCCTCCTTTTTAAACACAGAAGAGGACAATGGAAACAATATATTTCTCTTATTTAGCTAACTGTCAAGATACGTTCTATTCACAGCCAATGAACTTCAAAACGTCAAATCTTACTGGCAGCCCCTTTCCAGGTTCAGAGCAGTGGTGATTTAATTTTCAACACACTCTCCTGCAGGCTTGCGCGATCCAATATTTTCCCCCTCTTCTCCTGCTTCCAATGGGGGGTTTAATAGTTTTAATTGATGGAAGTTTAATCATTTGCGAAAGACTTTCCAAGACCTTAGCTTGCAGCGTCTTTGCTTCAATCTATTTACAAAAGGGGAAGGCGGACTTCCTGTTTAAAACCTTCCCGTTTTGTGCCAAATTAAGACATTTATAGATCCAATTTTCCGTTCTACTCACGGGTAGTTGTTTAAAATCGAATTGTCCACAGGAAAAAGTCAGCGCTCTCCGGCAACAGCAATGCGGCTTCACTCCGTGAAAGAAGCAATCAATTCGAAGCACCGTGCCGCTCACCCCACGTCACTCCGGATCCCTGAAACCGGGTCTCCCCATGAGTAGGGGAAGTGCAAAAGGTGCCAGCCGAATTCCAGGTTCACAGGCTTCTCCCGCTTGTGATTTTTAGTGGGTCTCCGCCTTCGCCGTGGCGGCCAGACCCTGTTTCCACGGAGTAAATTCCTCCCGATCAGAGGAATTCCGCCATTGCCAGAGGCACTAACCCGGAAGTCCGATTCTCTTGAGTTTTCTGACCGTGAGCTTAGCCTACAGGCATCTCTTCAGTCTGACAGTGATGATTTACAACCTGAAACTAGTAGTTCACTTAGTCCCATTAAGTCTGAGGAGTCTGACTCTCCTTCCGGACTGAGACGTTCAGATAGGAAGAGGCAGAAGCCACAACATTTTGCAGATGAACATTTTAATACTGTGTATGCCAATAAGGCGGGTTTTGAGCCAAAAAGCTACAATGATGTTCAGAATTTACCTAAGCACCAAGCTGTAAATTGGTATAAAGCTATGAACTCTGAGATAGCTTCTTTAAAAGAGCATAACATTTGGTCTCTTGTACCACAAACCCCAGATATGAGACTTATTGATTCAAAATGGGTTTATAGAGTTAAAATGAATGACAAAAATGAAGTTGTAAGGTACAAGGCAAGATTAGTTGCTAGGGGTTTTCAACAAATTCCAGGCGAAGATTATGATTTGTGTTATTCACCAAGTGTAAAATATGAAACAGTTAAGCTTTTGTTAAAAGATGCATCGCAACGTGGACATTCTGTTTATCATTTAGATATAAAAACTGCATATTTGTTTGCAGATTTAAAAACAAATTTTCATGCGTGTTCCTGAAGGCATAGACGCCGCTGAAGGTTTGGTATGCAAATTAAATAAATCCCTTTATGGTCTGCACCAAAGTGGAAGGAATCGGCACCAAACTTTAGCAAAAGAATTGCTGGATATTGGTTTTTCGCAAGGAAAGGCAGACAACTGTGTGTTTATAAAGGAAAGGGCAAACTCTGTGACAAAAATATGTGTATGTAGATGACGTGTTAATTTCTACAAAAACTAAACAGGAATATGAACAGGTAGTATCACAGTTACAGAAGAAATTTGATGTGGTGGAATTAGGCATAGCTAAAAATTACTTATCCATGCAAATTGAGAAAGGCAAAAATGGATCTTTTCTGGTTAATCAAACTGCAAAAATTGATCTAGTAGAAATGCTATGTTTAGAAAATGCAAATGGGAAGGAAATGCCTATGGTGTGTGGTTTCACTTTTACAGGTGAAGATAAGCCATTTCCTAACAAAACTTTGTATCGTTCTGCTATAGGCAAGCTAAATTTCATTCAAAGAATCTCAAGACCAGATATAACTTATGCTTTTCACTTTCTGGCAAAATTTGTGGAAAAGCCCACTACGCAATGTTTCTCTGCTCTTAAGAGAGTGGTAATGTACCTTAAATATACTAAACATTATAGGTTGCAGTTTACATCAAGTATTGACAAAGGTTTTGAAATTTTCTGCGATGCATCTCATGCAGTAGAACAAAATAATTGCAGGGGTGTCTGGTATGGTGTTTTGTTATAACGGTTGTCCATTTGAATGGAAGTCCCAGACACAAACCATTATTTGTCTCTCCACAACAGAGAGTGAATTATGTGCATGCGTTCAGGCCACTCGTGATGTAGAATGGTATCTGCAAGTATTTGCTGACCTACAGATGCAAGTAACACTACCAGTAAAAGTTTACCTTGATTCCCAGAGCGCACTCGCTATCCTGTGTTCAGAGACCAATACGCAGCGCACTAGAGTCTTAAGGTTACGTTTACAGTTTGTAAAGAAACTAATTGCTGACGAAATGATTGTATTTGAATATGTTCCAGGTGACAATAAAATTGCGGACATTTTTACAAAAGCACTTCCAAAGGTTACACATGAAAGACATGTACAAAATATGCTTTATGTTTCTGTTCCACAATGATGAACCGCAGGGGAAATGTTGAATGGTTTCTTTAAATGTAAAGGTTCATCATTGTTCCACTCGATGTGTATGTCTTTAAGGGGCCAGAGCAAGGGCCAGAGCTAAATAACGAGACCCAGCTTTACAGCTGTGAAACATAGCAGGTGCTGCTGAGTTGTATTGATTAAGCTCTGTCAGCAATTGGGTGTAGTATATAAGGAGCAGCACCTAGCTCTCCCATTACCCTGGGGGTTGGGTTGGTGGTTGGGTCTGGTTTGTTGTTGATGTATTTAGTGTATAAGGAGTTTTTGTTTTTGTAATTAAAACCTTGTTTAAGTTATTTTTGAGTCCCTTTTTAATGCATGGTCTCCCCAGCAAGCTCTCTGCAGTGCTACTATACTGCAAATAGCCAACAATATGAAGGTTGTATACATGGTTTTCAGCCCACAACATACCAAAACAAACAGAAAACCCATATTCAGATGGGTCTCTTTTCTTTGTGGCTTATAGAATTAGAATCTCAGAAAATAAAACTCCTGTTTGAGGGGTGGGGGCTGCATATGATTTAATTTAAATTCAGGCACTGTGCAGATTTGACACGGCACCATTAATTTTACAGAATATATGTCCGACTGGGTATTGTACACAATGTCACTTGGCGTATGTCTTCATTTGTTAGAGTGTGCTGATTTGTTACAGCGCTCCAACACCTGCCCTGTGAACTGAAGAGTACATTCTCTTGCCAATCCTGAAACCCTTAGATTGAATTGCGTATTTGAATTGCCCATCCATCTCATACATTGAAAGTTGTGCTGTGCTCTTATGCCGCTGCAAAATACTCTGGCACCGTTGAACATAAAGCATTTAGAAATGCACTCATAGCAATGATCCAAGTGGCTACA
Source organism: Podarcis cretensis (assembly GCF_951804945.1). Classification (NCBI taxonomy): domain Eukaryota; kingdom Metazoa; phylum Chordata; class Lepidosauria; order Squamata; family Lacertidae; genus Podarcis; species Podarcis cretensis. Next base: position 60,052,472 of record NC_137177.1, read on the forward strand.
CTGTATCACTTTCTCCTTCTCATGAAGTAAATCTCTAGGGGTGGTATCTGACTATGTGGTATCCAACTAAGTAGACCCACTAAAATCAATTATTTCAGTGGATCTACCTGGGGTATGATGGCGCTGTGGGTTAAACCACAGAGTCTAGGACTTGCCGATCAGAAGGTCGGCAGTTCGAATCCCTGCGATGGGGTGAGCTCCCGTTGCTCAGTCCCTGCTCCTGCTAACCTAGCAGTTCGAAAGCACGTCAAAGTGCAAGTAGATAAATAGGTACCACTCCGGCGGGAAGGTAAACGGCATTTCCGTGCGCTGCTCGGGTTTGCCAGAAGCGGCTTAGTCATGCTGGCCACATGACCCGGAAGCGTACACCGGCTCCCTCAGCCAATAAAGAAAGATGAGTGCCGCAACCCTAGAGTCGGTCACGACTGGACCTAATGGTCAGGGGACCCTTTACCTTTTTTACCTGGGGTATGATCAAGGCTTTTTCTTCTAGGAAAAAAAAGGTGTCAGTACTCCATACACTTGAGTACCCCCAGAAAAAAAGCACTGGTATGACACGTCCTTTCACCTCCAGGACATGGGGAAACTATTTTCTCATGCTTATATTGTTAATATAAAAGGTTACTTTTATGATGCCCATGTGAACTTGTGCACTGACTACATAAGATCTAGCATGTATTGGAGATGGATGAATTCATCAATTTTGGTTCTCAGAGAGTCTCATTTTTCCAAGTCTTAAATTCAGGACTCCACAATTCCACAGCAATTTGTGATTATTATTTTAAATAAAAAAAACCCTCATGAAAATCCATCAACATCTTAGTGTGATTTTTATCCTAAACACATTTTTCTAAGCAGTTTTGAGTAATATACACGTTTTTGCAGACAATTTTCTCTACTAGAATGCAATTATGTATTTGATTTTTGTGATTATATATGTGTGCTAATGCACATTTCCACCCCCACCCCCCATGGAATGTCTTTTGGTACACCTTGTTTTATCATAGGACTGCATTGTAAAATTCAGAGATTTGCAAGTTTGGAAAGACAGCTGCTTTTCAGTTTGTATGTTGGTTCGAGAAGTGCAAATTAGGTAGTTTCTCGTGAAAGTGGGAACAAAGCAGTATTTCCCCTCCACCCACAGGAAGCATGCATTTGCACAACTTCAAAATGTGTTGTATCAAACTCTCTTGTCAAATAACCTGGTTTTTCGAGGTGAGGCTGGTCTTCCCTTTTGCAGTTGGATTTGGCAGCTGAGCCATTGCGCTTTCCCCTGAAAAGCTTGGAAAGTTTGCCCCCTTTTGTTTCAATTTTTTAGGACCTGAGGAGTTGTCCATAAAGGAGGCTTCCTGTAGGGATGCCAGGGTCTCGTGGCCAGTTGGTAGAGAGGGCAGAGCAAAAAAAAAAAAAAAGGGGGGGGGGAGAATAAAAATCTGTGCAGGAGGGCATCCACAGAAATCTTTTCAGGATTTCCACTTTGTTCCCTTTGGCTGGGAAGTTTCTTTTGAAAATTGGTGCTGTGGAAGTGGATAAATGAAAGAGAAGGACATGGGGCTGAATGGCAATGTTCTTTCGGGAGTTCAATAAATTTATATAGTGGGAGATGGTGAGAAAGAGAGAAAAGGGTGGGGGGCAGTGAAGAGAGGAAGTTCATATCTGATAAAATGCCCACCAGAAAACCCTCTAATTTGTTAATAGTGCAGGGCGAAAGGGTGGGATACAGACAATTTAGGCTATTCCCTCCTTTGGAACGCGTTCCATGGTTTGCTCACGGTAACGTTTCATTTCATTGCAGTAACCGCTTGGCTTTTTAAAGCAACAAAAAATTGAAGCAGGAATAATGTAGAATAGATAGCTTGTGGTCAGTGTGATTCAGATCTATTTCACAGCTAGGGTTTGGTGGTTTTCTAAGTAATTTCCCTCCCTAAATCATGTCCCTTATGTCTCAGCATCCCCACTTAAAACATATGGCTGAAAGGATTTAGGCTCTGACTGCAACCCTTTTTGAAAATGCAGATCAAGGGAAGAGCGACAAAAAAGCATCATTCCAAACCCACATTCTCTCCCTCTCTCTATTAAAAAGAGTAAGTGCAGATGCAAAATGTTCCAATCTCTTGGAGAAATATTTCCACTATCATACTTATTTCCATGCTTAGGATTGAGCCTTAACCATAGGAAAACAGGAAGCTGCCTTATCCGGAGTCTATTTTAGTATTGTTTACACTGAGTGGCAGCTGCTCACCAGGATTTTAGGCAGGGGTATCTCCCATACCTTCCTGGAGATGCCAGAGGTTGAACTTGAGATCTTCTGCTTTCAAGGCAGATGCTCTGCTACTGCCCTTCTCCCAATCTTTGGTCGCATCTGCATTATGCATTTAAAGCAGCATCATGCCACTTGGAAAAGTCATGGTTTCCCCCAAAGAATCCTGGGAACTGTAGTTTGTTAAGCATGCCAAGAGTTCTTAGAGGAACCCTATTCCCTTCACAGAGCTACAATTTTCAGAATGGTTAACAATTGATACCTCTTCTCAGGGAACCCTGGGAATTTAGGGGAGGGTCATTGCTCAGTGAGACTCTTGAGAGTCCCATGGACTGCAAGAAGATCAAACCTATCCATTCTTAAGGAAATCAGCCCTGAGTGCTCACTGGAAGGACAGATCCTGAAGCTGAGGCTCCGATACTTTGGCCACCTCATGAGAAGAGAAGACTCCCTGGAAAAGACCCTGATGTTGGGAAAGATGGAGGGCACAAGGAGAAGGGGACGACAGAGGATGAGATGGTTGGACAGTGTTCTCGAAGCTACCAACATGAGTTTGACCAAACTGCGGGAGGCAGTGGAAGACAGGAGTGCCTGGCGTGCTCTGGTCCATGGGGTCACGAAGAGTCAGACACACTAAACAACAACAACAACAACAACAACAACAACAACAACAACAAAGCCAGGGACATTGTGCCCCATTTCAGCACTTGAGGCAACATGAGAAGTGCTGCTCTGCCCACCTTGACACTTCTGCTGTTGGCACCACTACTGTGCCACCCACAACTGCCACCACTGTCACAATGCCCACCTATGCTGCCGCTGCTGCCACAATGCCTTCACTGTTGGCATCATCTGTGCAGAATTCCGGTAAGATCTCATAAGACCTCCTGCAGTCCGTGAGATCTTGTGAGATTTTGGTACAATCTCTTACGATCTTACCAGAAATTGGCACTGATGCAGGCAGTGTAGGTGGTAGTGCCTCAGGGGCTTCCAGCGCCTGAAGCGGCTACTACACCTCACTGCGTGAGTGGGCCGGCCCTTATGCTTTGCCAGACATCTCCATGTAGGACTCAAAATACCTGAAAGCCCCAGTTGTGAGACAATGAGAGCGAAGCTGACAAACTATTGAGGAAGTATGGCTGTATAAGGATACAACCTCATGGTTCCACAGAAGGCACCCCAGGGTTTAGAGTTAGAAGAAGGCATTATTTTCCTTTCTGTCCTACACAAAGCACCCTTTCCGTTCCACTGCAGTTTGTCTGGCACCCCCCACTCCCCTGATGTTAGTCATCGCACGGTCATGTCATGTTATGTGTTCTTCCACCCTGTTCATTTCAATACAAAGGAAAAACAAGACAAAGTGTACAGGGTGGGGTGGTAATGAAGCATATATCATTTGCAGACTGAAAGGAACAACAACGGAGAATACAGGTTATGTTTGCTGGGGTGATTTCCGATTCGGGCATGGGATGAATAAGCAAAACAATTGGCAATTTCAGCACCTGGTTCCATTTTTGTTGAGATTGGGTGGCCAAACAATTTGAACCAGCATTTTTAGCCTCTGCAACTGAAACAGGGGCACCTGGCAAGTATGTCCAAGGCATGAACGGATAGGAAAACTTGTTAGCCTGAGCACCGTGTCTTGTGTTTGGATGAAATAGGATGAGTGGCCAATTCCTTTTCACTTTAGAACATAAGAAAAGCCCTGGTGGGTCAGAACAAAGACCAATCTAGTGCAGGCATCCTGCTCTCACAGCCATTGACCAGATACCTGTGATGATGATGATGATGATTTATTATTTATACCCCGCCCATCTGGCTGGGTTTCCCCAGCCACTCTGGGCAGCTTCCAACAAAGTATTAAAATACAGTGGTCAAACAGGATCCTAGCTCAACAGCATGCTCTTTCCACGTGTGATGCTCAGCTAGTGTCACTGAGAGGCCTGCTGCCTCCAACAGGGGAGGCGGAACACAGCCCACATGGCTAATAGCCAATGAGAAGAGATGGAAACACCACCCAAACAATGACATCCATACAAAGGCTCATTGCCGTACGACCTCTGTGCAAATAAATCACGACAAATGCTCAGGAAGGACCATATATTGTCTCACCTCCGTGTGATCTTTGTGCAAGCAAATCCGGATGGATGATCAACAAACAGGCCATCTGGCAGAGCCCTGGGTTTTGCGTTGCTTGAGCAAGCTGTCTTTAGCTTTCAAGCACTGTGGATGTTTAAAACATTGAAGAACAAATATATGGCCTCAGGTAAGCCATTAAGCAAAATAAACAAGCCAGGAAGGAGTTGGAGAGTGAAGGTGCTGCTCGAATAAGGAAGCCCTTCAGTGAGGAAGGCTCGTATTTTAATCATCCAGGGGAGCAAATGCTGGCTGGATGTGGCAGGTGACTTATTTAATACCGGCCGGCTCTAGCTAGCTGTACCAAGACTGCCATAAAAAAGCATGTATTTATATGCACATGCCTAAGAGTCTGCAGGCAGGGCATGTAATAGGCTTGCTGTACTCTTTAGACTGCAGGAAGCTGAGCTTATGTTTTCAAACTCCAGATTTCCCGTCCATCTCAAGCTTGTCCCAACGGCATTTAGGCCAGCGACTTGTGTGATGAGAAAATCAGCAGTAGAGAGAGGCAGAAGGTATCTGGACTTCCCCTTCTCAGTTAATTTCTCTACACATAGATCATTTGGGTATGTTGGGCCAGCAGAGAGCTGCCAGCAGCACCTTATGGACGATTTAATCCATACCTATATATCTTTATTGTTCTGGTGTTCAGAGCCATAGCTAGGTGATCTTGCGCCCCTGGCAGAACCGTCCAGATTGCACCCCCTAGCCATGGACAAATGAACTCTTCTTTCTGCCTCTCCTCCAACCCCCTTCTCCACTCATTCAATTCAGCCTCTATTAGAAACCTTTTCTTATGAGGCAATAATCAATATTTTTATTTATGGACATATTTTTAGCTGATTTTGTGCCCACCCCACACCTGCGCCCCTGGCGGGGGCCCACCTCACCCCCCCACAGCTATGGCCCTGCTGCTGCTGCTGGTTGCTGTTGTTGCTTTATTTGTTTGTTTAGTGCATTTACAGCCCACCTTCCCTCCAAGTTGTTCAAGGTGGCGTACAAAGTTATTCTTCCTATTTTATCCACTCAACAGCCCTGTGAGGTAGGCCGGAAGTGAGTGAGTGACTCAGTGTCACTCACTGAGCTTCATGGCTGAGCAGGGATTTGAACCCTGGTCTCCCCAGTCCTGGTCCAATACTCTAACCACTACACCACTCTGGCTCTTCTCTGTATATCTATAGCTGTGGGATGCTATGGTGGGGCTAAATGTGGTTAGGGGTTGAGAACCTTTTTCAGCCCAAGAACAACTTTTTTTTGGGGGGGGTGCTGGGGGGAATAGATGCCAGTGGTGGGCAGGGCCAGAGGCTAAAGTGGGTGGGGAAATGAAGGCAAATTTTACTTTTGTGCAATAGGCTAGTTTCTATACATGCTCTTCTCTGTCCTACATCCAGACAGGCAAGAGGCATGATCAGAGTTGAAGGACACATTCCAGCAGAGAGAACCCACCACACTATTTGTCCAAGTAGCCCAGGATTCTCTGTTCTGGTAGAAGCTCCCTAGGCTCACAGACAGATGTAAGTCTTTCCTATTCCCCAGGAAGGACTCCTGTTTTACACACAAGATAATTAAAAACAGTTAAAAATCACAAAACCAAACCAATAAATTTAAAATAACACCAAAACCAGTGCTTTTTTTTCTTCTAAAAAAATGTTTAGGGGTACTCTCATTTTGAATCAAGAAAATCACCATTTTATAGTTCAAATCAGGAAAAATAAATATGTACCGTAAATGGACAAAAGTATAAAGAACATGCATTACTCATATTGAAATACTGCCCCTCAACGAGGCCAAACGTTCATCAGTAAAGCACCACACATCCAAATTCCACACTGCTTCACACATTAAACACTCGCTTCCGTCTGAGACTCAGGAAACACCGTGACAGGAAATGAGGCCACCATTGGGGGTAGCAACAGAACTGACGATTCACCATGTTAGAGAAGAACCTTAAAAAAAAAAAAGTTTCTTCTCCCGTTAAATTCACAAAATGTTTAGGGGTATGCATACCCCTGCATCCCTCCAGAAAAAAAGCACTGACTAAAACCATAACAAGTGGCGACTTGTGGTAAAACCCATTTATTCAGCTATGAAAAGCTGTCGGAACAAAAACACATACCCTCCAACATTCCTCCGACAAAAATAGGGATGTCCTATTCTTCTTCTTCTTCATCATCATCATCATCATCATCATCATCATTTTATTATTAATTTTATTTATACCCCGCTCATCTGACTGGGTTGCCCCAGCCACTCTGGGTGGCTTCCAACATATATAAAAACATAATAAAACATTAAACATTAAAAAAGCTTCCCTATACAGGGCTGCCTTCAGGTGTCATCTGAAGGTTGTCTAGTTACTTATCTCCTTGGCTTGGGGGGTCGCATAACTCCATACCCTCCAACATTTCTGCAGTGAAAATGGGGACATCCTCAGGAAAAGCAGGACATTCCAGGATCAAATCAGAAACTGGGACAACTTCTCTAAATCAGGGACATCCCTGGAAATTAGGAAGACTTGGAGGGTCTGCTGTTCCATAGAACAGGGTCAGCCACACCCAAAGCCCTGTTCTGAGTTACTGTGGTTTCTGAGATCTTTGGAACTTGCAGGAGAAACTCTGCAAGGCCTGCAGGAGGCTGTGGCTCACCAGTCATGCGCAGGGGCTCACTTGGTGCTTACCAACCACATTTCTGCGATTCTGGGAGCAAGCGGCAAAAACTGGAGGTTAACGAGCCCCCGGTGGGCTGCTGTGCATGGCTAGTGTGTTGCTTTAGGCTCGGCGGGTCACAGGTTGAGGAGGCCCAGCTGTAAACTGAGATGCTCAGAAATTCAAGGATTGCTCCTGAATGTGTGCATGGTAGATTAACGTCCCAATCTGCATGAGTTCTACTTCTGAGATAATCAGATTCAGTGCCCTGCATGCTCCCCCCACACCACCCCAGCAAAGATGCACCGTCCCCCAGTGTAAGAAGTGGAGGTCAAATTAGGATTCAGTGTTTTATTTCTGGAAGATTTAACTTGGTCCAGACTGTTCATTAATGGGTCTTTCCACTTCTCATCCGTTCACTGTGGCAAATGAGTTTCTGGAAAGGGCAAGAACAGTTCTGGAATGGGATTCTCTCTGTGTGTAAGAGGGAGGCATATTGGATGTATTAATTACAGTACAAGTATAATTTTGGCTTCTAGCCTCATGCAACATCTGAGGTCATTTGAGAATTAGGTTGAACCCAGAACTCTGGAGCCTGAAGGTGGAGAACTATGTCTGGCATCAACCAGGAATGTGACCAACACCACCAAGAACACAAAATAAGCTTTCCTGAACCAGAAAACAGTCTTCCTTTGAAATGCACATTTCTCTGAATTTTGCAGTGCAGTTCTGCAGTTCTCCAGTTCTCCAGGTAGTGGGTACAAACAGCATATGTACTGTGGTTAAGTGTGGATAAAATGCATCCATTAGTAAAAAAAATATACAATAATGCATTAATTTATTATTTTTATTATTTATTTGCATTTCTATCCCACTGTTTCTCTAAGGAGCTCAAGATAGCAGATGTGGTTCCCCCTCCTCATTTAATCCCCAGTGAGGAAGGTTAGCAACTGACCTCCCAAGGTCACCCTGCGAGTTTCATGGCCAAGTGAGGATTTGAACCCTGGTCTGCCGGGTCCTAGACCGACACTCTGACCACTGTGAAAATGTACATATTAGGCAAAATTGCATGCAAAAAATAATGTGTCTGTTAGAAGAAATTTGCACTAAAATGGTGATGAATTTTCAGGACGACTTTTTAAAAATCGCAAAGTGATACGGAAGTGTAGAGAACTGGACTTAAGAGTGGAAAAAGTAGAAACAGAGAGAAACCAAAATTGGCAGATTTTCCCATCCCTACTCATGTGGTAAGTGGCTTGCTTTTCTAGCCTACCTTTTTCTCCAAGGAGCTCAGGGTAATGTGCATTGTTCTTCCCCTCCATTCCCACAACAACCCAGTGAGGTGAGTGTCTGGTCTCTAAGGTCACCCCTTGTGAGCTTCATGGCCAAGTCCCCCCTGCTGTCTCCCAGGTCCTAATCTGATGCTCTAACCACTACACCACACTGACTATACTAGATCTAAACTAGATCTATATCTAGTTTAAAATAGCCATGTGTGTGATCTCTTTCTTTATATCTCTCTCACACACATGGAAGCCTTCCCCCCTTATTCTCCTCTCTTCCCCTTGACATGGGTTCTCTGTGCTTTTCTATAAATATTTCACTAGCACTTCTAAAAGTCTATTTCATCCCCTCTTTTAATAGTATCAAATATAAATGCAGCACTGGAACGGCAGCAAGTGCCGGTGATGGCTGGGCAAACATAAAACTTCCCTTGAAGTGCAAAGAAGTGGATGGCAACAATTTGGCTTTATCTATTATATATAAATACATACGGCTTGCCATTGATACGGTTCCTGTGAAACTCGCAGGACAGAGATGAGGCTTTTTGCTAACGTGCTATCATAATTCACTATGGTGAATCGGGGTGGGGAAGAGGCTTTGTTATGTTGTTGTTGTTTAGTTGTTTAGTTGTGTCCGACTCTTTGTGACCCCATGGACCAGAGCACGCCAGGCACTCCTGTCTTCCACTGCCTCCCACAGTTTGGTCAAACTCATGTTAGTAGCTTCGAGAACACTGTCCAACCATCTCAGTCTCTGCCATCCCCTTCTCCTTGTGCCCTCAATCTTTCCCAACATCAGGGTCTTTTCCAGGGAGTCTTCTCTTCCTTTGTTATGTTATCTTTGTGGTATTGGAGAAGCGGTCGCACAACTGTATTCCCTACCTGGCCACTGCCACTATGTGGCACTTTGGGGCATAAGCAAAGGCTGGGGTAGACCATGGCTGTGCAGCTCCTCAGAGTGGGCTTTTACTTCTAGGTAAAACATAGGGGGTTTTTTTCTTCCTTCCAGCTTTTTGAAATGGAGAACTCTGCATCCTGAGGCTGGAACTGTCCACCCAAGTCTTTAAACCTGGCTACAGGTCTAGGCCAAGGGACATAAAGAGATGGAAGGCTTTCATGCTGAAATTCAGCCTACATGTTGGGAAGGAGGTGAGGAACGGAAGCCATAGAGAGGGTCTGCTAAACTGTGGTTTGAAGTGGCCAAGACCACAAAGTCTGTTCCCAGAGGGAATGGCAAGTGTGACTCAGGAACAAAACCCTGCTGCACCAAGTGCTTCTGCACTCAGGGATGCCTGTGTGGTGTAGTGGTTAGAGCGCTGGACTAGGACTTGGGAGGTCAGGGTTCAAATCCCCACTCAGCCATGAAGCTCCCTGGGTGACCTTGAGCCAGCCATTGCCTCCCAACTGAACCCACCTCACTGGTTTGTTGTGGGGTTTAATGAGGACGACAACTATGTATGCCACCCTGAGGTCCTTGGAGGAAAAGGTGGGATAACAAATGCAATAAAACAAAACCAGAAACAAATTTCTCACTCCAGGCTCCCCAAGTTCCATTACGGGGGAAATGGAGAAGGTCCATAGCTGAGTAGAAGAGCATTTGCTTTTTGCACAGAAGGTTCTGGGTTCAGTCCTTGAGATCTCCACAAAGGGCTGGGGAAGACCCCTCTCTGGACATTGCCGGTCAGGGTAGACAATACTGTGCTGGATAAACCACTGGCTTGAGCAGGTACAAGGCAGTGTCCTGCACTCCTGTTTTCACAAGGGAAGGGACATAGCTCAGTAGTAAAGCTCTTGTTTTGCATGCAGAAGGCCTAGGTTCAATCTCTAGCATTTCTGTGCAGGGCTAGTAGAGACCTCCACGTTCGAAACCCTGGAGAGCTGCTGCCAGTCAGTGTGGGCAATACTGAGGTAGATGGACCAATAGTCTGACTCTGTAAAGGGCAAGTTCCTATGTCTGTCTCTCTCTCTCACACACATACCCTGCAAACACACACCAAACACCACTTGGTCCACCAAGGATGTTCAATCTTCACTGAGCTGTTTTAGGAGTTTTGTTCCAAAATATTTTTTGATTTGATTTGATTTGTAAGCCACTTTTCCAAAAAAACTAAGCAATATATGACGACAACAAGAAAAGCGTAAGCTAAAACATAGCTAAACATAAACATAGCTAAAACGTGGGTCAGAAAATGCCTGGGTAAAATTTAGTTTTTAGGAGGTGGCAGAAAGAGATAGCTCCTTGCTTCTTCTTCTTCTTTTTTAAAAAGAGGTCCTCATGAAAATTCATCAGCATTTTAGTGTAATTTCCCCCCTAATATTTTTCATGTGATTTTGACCAATATACACATTTTCGCAAAGCCGTTTTCCCTAACATGAGGCATTTTTAGTGTTATTTTCATGAATATGTGTATGCACACCAGTAGATGCATTTGTTGCCTGCACTGCAAAATTAGGAGAAGCGCAAATTGTGAAGGGGCATGTTTCGATTTGTGTGTTGTTCCTAGAAGTGCAAATGATGTGGGTTTGCCTTTAAATGCAAACAGTGTCAAAATACCCCCCCCCATCTCTGCCCTGCAGGGAAGACCTTCTGCTGCCTCTCAGGGCCAGAGAGGCCAAACCCTGTGAATGGATTGGATTTTCTTTATTAGTCCTTTCCGAGGTGCTTTCGGAATGCCTTTCGAAGTGCAAACGTTTAAACGTGGACTTCAGCTGTGAATTTAATAAAAAAAAGCGCGATCTGGAAATGTCGATTCTGTTTGTCTAGATCTCAGGATTTGACAAAATTGCCATTCCTGTCATCAAAAGCCCCAGGACAAGCGAGGTGCGTTTTCCTGAGGCTTTCCCCTTGTTTTCATATTTCTCTCGTAATGAGAGATGATGGAGGGAGAAACGAGGTTATTAGAAATGTTATACGGCCTGCGAGAGAAAAGCCATTTTCTTTTTCATTTTGACCCCCATGTGCTGTAATTGTGAAGGATTCTTTTTGGCTTCTAAGTTAATGCACTTTCATTGATTTGGTTTAACTTCATGCATTGGAATGAGCTTTCTTTTGTCTTTCTTTTGGTCTTTTTTAAAAGCAAGTTTAACTTGGTTGAGAAAATGCAAAGGGAAAACACCCACACCAGATATTTGAAGTTGCTCTTCTCAGACAAAACATCCTTATTCGGTATATACTCCAGCTATCTCACTTCATTAGGACCATCCTTATTTACCTTACACTGGCAAAAGCCTGTTTGTATCTTGTCCGGATTTACTATTCTTCAAATGATATAAGAAAAAAACTGCTCCTTTTCCGTTTTGGGGTACCCATATAGAGTCCTTTTGTAGGTTCTCTCTTGGTAGGAGAAAATAACAGAGACCAACCAGAGAATATTGAGAAGCAAAGCAGCTAGTAAACCTGATCTTTATTAACTGTTGCAACAGGGTGCTCTTCCACATGCAGGAGAGAGGAGGAGGACTCAGAACAAAGGTGTGCCTGCCCTTATATTGACATTTTAAATTGCCCGCCCTGGAGTCCAAGACCACCCCCAGATACATCTTACTTACATCACAGAAAAGGCGGTCTACAACAGAAATCTGAATGCGTTGTTTATCTCCTGTTTGGCAAGTTACCTGATTGCATCATCTGCGTTTTGGCCACTCTTTTGTTATTATAACTATAGTGGTACCTCGGGTTACATACGCTTCAGGTTACAGACTCTGCTAACCCAGAAATAGTACCTCGAGTTAAGAACTTTGCTTCAGGATGAGAACAGAAATTGCGCAGCAGTGGCACAGCAGCAGCAGCGGGAGGCCCCATTAGCTAAAGTGGTACGTCAGGTTAAGAACAATTTCAGGTTAAGAACGGACCTCCGGAATAAATTAAGTTCTTATCCAGAGGTACCACTGTAGCTTGGGTTAAGAACTTTGCTTCAGGATGAGAACAGAAATTGTGCAGCGGTGGCACAGCGGCAGCAGGAGGCCCCATTAGCTAAAGTGGTACCTCAGGTTAAGAACAGTTTCAGGTTAAGAACGGACCTCCAGAACGAATTAAGTTCTTAACCCGAGGTACCACTGTACTTAATTCCTGAATCTAGGTCACAGGTTACAGGCTCACACCCCGTTTATATCTTGAATGTGCTCTTAAGACAGGATTTGTGAGGAAAGAGACAATGGGGAGGTTTCTCACTTTGACCTTGCAGAGAAATATTTGAGGTAAATTTGTTCACGACCTCTTCTATGGGGTTTCAGACATGTGGTTTATATATATAGTTATGAACATTTCATTCTTTATATATATGACCTTAAAATTCTTATAGCACAACCTACTACCCCAGATCTGTAGAAAGCAGACATCTCCATTCTGGGTGGTGATGCATGTCTCTTCTGTCTATTGCAGATATACCGGTATATATCAGGAAGGGGTTTATCTCAGTAGCATCAAGGCATATTGCAATGGTAAGATCTCAGGTTAAATCCCTGGCATATCAAGGTAAGGCGGAGGAAGACCTTTCTCTGAAATCCCTGGAGAGCTGCTGCCACTTGACTTGACTTTCCCAACCTGGTGCCCTCCAGAAAGTTCAGGCTACATCCCCCATTAGCTTCAGCTAGCATGGCCAATGCCTCCAGCTGTGGCCACTGCTAGCCTTCTCCTCCATGATCTTGTCAAAGGTAAAGGGATCCCTGACCATTAGGTCCAGTCATGGCCGACTCTGGGGTTGCGGTGCTCATCTCGCTTTATTGGCCGAGGGAGCCGGCGTACAGCTTCCGGGTCATGTGGCCAGCATGACTAAGCCGCTTCTGGCGAACCAGAGCAGCGCACGGAAACGCCGTTCACCTTCCCGCCGGAGTGGTACCTATTTATCTACTTGCACTTTGACATGCTTTCAGACTGCTAGGTTGGTAGGAGCAGGGACTGAGCAACGGGAGCTCACCCCGTCGCAGGGATTTGAACCGCCGACCTTCTGATTAGCAAGTCCTAGGCTCTGTGGTTTAACCCACAGCGCCACCCGTGTCCCATGATCTTGTCTAATCCTCTTTTAAAGCCACTCAGGTCTGTGGTCACTGCTACCTGCCGTGGGAGCAAATTCCAGAGTTTAACTATGCATTAAGTACTTGGCTTTTTCCTGTCTGGAGTCTCCCAACATTCAGCTTCACTGGATGTCCCCAAGTTCCAGTCTTAGGAGAGAGGAGAAAAGGAACTTTTATCTACAACCACTTTCTCCACGCCATGCCTAATTTTCTAAATGTCTTTCATGTCAACCCACCGTTTCTCTAAATGAAAATGCCCCAAATGCTGCAACCATTACTCATAGGGAAATCACAGTCCTTACTTCTGAATTTGCATCTATGCAATCAATTGGTATATGCAAACGTCACACAGATCTGTGTCCTCTTCCATCTTCTTGTTCTGCAGATGCATTTCCTGGTTTGGGGGAGATGTGTGACTGGCTACCTTATCTCGGAAAGTCAAAAGCTGCCAGGACAGGTGCCAGCCAATAGGGTTGGTCCTTGGGACAGTTGTTGTGCATATGGTAGCATGCCAGGGGAGAAAAAACACAATGGGATTTAATTGCTCACTTAGTAATGTGTCTGTGTTCGCTGGATACTTCTTACACATATACCTGTGGGCCTGCCACACTCCAAAAAGGACTTTGCCAAGGTTAGTCTTAATGGCTAAATTATGCAAATTCAAATTAAAAATATTTTCTTAATAGAAGATGCATAAATTATTCCCAGCTGGCCTGCAAGTGACAATAAATTTCATGCTCCTGGAAATTAAGATGGCCCACTTTTAGTAGCTTGCTGTTCCATTACAAAGGATGCATTATTCATTTCAGAAGGCTCCATCCTTCCTGGTTTCTCCAAGAAAGGACATTTAAGCTGCCGCCTATGCAAACTTAACCTGGGCTGAAGCCCTGCCAAAAATAAGGGAGCTTACTTCTGCATAAATGGGACTGCACCACTGGACACTTCTCAAGCCTCTGTCTCCTTTAACCTCTGCATCCATTACTGTGGGATTTAGAACTCTATGCAAAAAGTTATACCTTTTAAGGAAAGGCGTTTTGCATTTTTAATAATTTATTTTGCAATTATGTCGTATGGACACCTTTATAGATTATACGTTCCAAAGTGGCTTGCATAAATGTTTCCAATTCATCCATTGCAAAAAGTGGTGCACAATACATCTGACAAAATGTAGCCTCTAGTTTTGCATAGGGCTCTGCTATCAGTTCAGGGTGGGGCAGCTGTTTTCAGTTGGAAGGCTGCATTCCCTTTTAGGCACGTTTCCGTGTGCTTGTGGTGGTGGCTGTCAAGGAGCCATCAGGCAAGTGCAGGTCATCCACAGGGCAGGAAGAGCGTGAGGCACGAAATGCAATTTGCTTCTATTCACAGAAAGTAAGAACGCAACACAGTTACAGTGGTACCTTGGGGTGCGAATGGGATCCGTTCCGGAGCCCCGTTCGCATCCTGAATAGAATGTAAGATGCAACAGCGCATCTGCGCATGCGTGGGTCGCGTTTTGCTGCTTCCGCGCATACGCGTGATGTAATTTTGACCGTCTGTGCATGCGCGAGAGGTGAAACCTGGAAGTAACGCACTCCGTTACTTCTGAGTCGCTGCAGAATGCAACCCAAAAATACTTATCCTGAAGCATATTTATCCTGAGGTATGACTGTACTCAGGCTCAACTTCTTCAGCTGGAGATGTTGCTCCCCTCTTCCCCTTTAGCCTCCCACTCTGGATCCCTCCCAAGCAGACGAAGCCTGGATCGAGGGGATGGGCTCCTCCTCTGGGCCTGTCTGCTCCATTGATCAGCAACGTGCAGGACTCTCCTCGAGCGGGCTGTCAGGGCAGGAGGAGAGCCAGCAGGACTGGGACTGTCCTGCTGCTTGGTAGCAAGGGCAACCTCTGACTCCTCTCTGCCTGAGTCTGTGCTCACACTGTGACTCTCTGCCTCTAGCCCTGCCATGGAAGGGACTCCTTCTCCTGATGCACTTTGATCGCTCAAACCTCCTGCTTCTAGCATCTCCCAGCTCCTTGCTCCCCCAGGCTACTCTCCAGTGTCCCACCACCATGATCCAGGGTCTAAGTCATCTTCTGTGTCATCCCTGGGGGGGCTCTAGGGCAGGTGGCACCCACCACTCTTCCTCATCCAGACAGTCCCTGACAGTCCCATTGCTAGAAGGGTAACAAATGTAAAATTTTGCCTTTTTATAATAGTTTATTTTCTGCACCCACACCCAACCCTCTCTAGCATCCAGACAGACAGACAGACAGACAAGAGGCATGATCAGAGTTCAAGGACATATTCCAGCTAGGGAAAAACACTCAAGGAGGGGGTATCAAGCAGGGCTGTGCTGGTGAGAGGAGGTGTGGCCTGGGACAAGTCCTAAGGGCTCGGTAGAGAGGCCTGAAGTTCCCAGTCCCTGACTTAAGCTCTGCACTGATTGACCTTCCAACTCAGTAAGGAGTTAAGGTGGTAAAGTGGACAGCATAGAAGTGAGTTTTCGGCTGAAGTTACTGCTGAAGCCAAATGAGCCCTTGTTTGAGAGTACAGGTGCAAATGCACTCTATTTATAACCAGGAGCGTCGGCGTCACGCTAGGCCAATGCAACATTAATGCCAGTAGTAAAATGTGTCTTTTTCTTCTTCTGAAGGAGTGACTCCCTGCCCCTGCCCTCCCCCCCCCCAAGATGTTAAAGATATTGAGCTGACTTGTAACAGTGCCTGCTACAAGATCGACGAGCGCGATTTGCCAAAAAGAGAGAGGGAAAACTCCCAGATCCAATATTGTCGAATGCTCTTCCCCATTGAGAGAGAGAGAATAGGAAATTAAGCATTCAGATCTGGAAACTTCGCTCTCCGGAGATTTTTGCTCTTTTGGAAAAGGCAAGTCTCTCAGCACAATGGCAGTGTCTTACGTCGCAAGAAGAAAAAAGGCATTTCTGCAAGGCATTTCAATGGAGATATGGAACTATACAGGCCACACAGAAGCCGGGGGGGGGGGATGAGTGATAAGGAAGAATGCAGCTTTAAAATACTAGAAGAATGCTGAACTGTCCCCTTTATTAAGGTTAAGTAAGCCGACGAGCCTTAAATCTTTCTGAAAGAGGGAAAAGAAACCCCATCCTAGTTCTCTGGATAGCTGTTCATTCAGTCAGCATCTGCTGATTGACTCTCTTATTGTATATAATGTTGACTCCCCACCTCAATGTGAACAGCGCATACTAGTAGATTTTGAAGTGCAGAAGCTCATCCTGAACAAAATGCAGGCAATTGTGTTGTTCCATTATTAATTGGCTACACACACCCACACCCACACCCACCCACCCACCCACCCACAGCAGTATGTAGCATGATACACAATTTATTAGGATTTGCACAACCACAATCCTATGCTCTGTTTTTCTTGGGAATAAGCTCCAATGAACTCAGCAGTGTTTACTTCTCTGCGCTTTGGTTCGGTTTGTTTAACACATTGTGCTTTGACAAAAGATATTTCGCCAGCTGAGATGCAACCTGTAGCTTTTCATTAGAAAGGCAAACGATCTTACAGAGATGGGTTACTACTGAAACTGTTAGCCGGAAGCAGGAACCCCATTGAAGAAAAGGAAAGGAAAGGAAGAAAAGAAAACTTGGCTTGGTCCCGCTCCCCCGCTCCCCCCAATTCACCAACTTCTTTTCTGCTAAACTGTCTCAGACAAGCTTGAAACCTTCATTATCGCTTGATCTGGTTGTCAGAGCAAAGAGAGCCTATCAGTTACACTGGCAGATGATGCTATTCCATCTAGTTGTGAAAAGTCAGTACAGTGGTTCCTCTGGATGCGAACAGGATCCGTTCCGGAGCCCCGTTCGCATCCTGAAGCGAATGCAACCCGTGTCTGCGCGTCTGCATGATTCGCCACTTCTGTGCATGCACGTGACGTCATTTTGACCGTCTGCGCATGCACGAGCGGCGAAACCCGGAAGTAACACGCTCCATTACTTCTGGGTGGTCATGGAGCGCAACCCAAAAATACTCACCCCGAAGCTAATTCAACCCAAGGCATGACTGTACTGTTAACAAAAATAAACATAGTAGTTAACATGACAATGCTGCTTAGACAGTCTGATAAGTACCATTGTAATGCACCCAGTCAAATATGCATTACTTAAAGGGTTCAGTCTAACCCAGTGCCTCTTTCCCAAGTGATCTCTCTCTCTCTCATATCCCACCTTTCATTCAAGGATGGGATATATAGTTCTCTCCCCCACACACATTCTAGCCTCACAAACAACCCTATGAGGTAGGGTTGCAACTGAAGGTGAGAGACCAGCCCAAGGTCACCCAGTGAACTTCATGGCTGGATAGGGATTTGAACCCTGGTCTCCCAGGTCCTGGGTCCAACACTCTGACCACTACACCACACTGGCTCTCCAATCATGTCCTTTCTGCATGTAAATAAAACAATGCCACTCTTCCTGAAATGCGTCTTTGGTGTTCAATGAGGTCTTTTGTGCTCTAATATTTTTCTTATACCAGTCCTCCATTAAGAGTGTTATCTATTATTTCCCCGTGTTTGGTGATGGTTATTTTGGCTGATTTTGGTGCATGTTGAAAACATTTTTGTTTGCCTTGCCGCTTGGCCCTTTCTGATGCCAGCTGCTATAGTTTTGGACACCAGCCTTTATTATTTTCATTGTTTATGCTGTATTGCAACTGGTATTTATAGAAGGATTGCTGCCTCCAACGGTGGAGGCACACACTATCTCCTGGCTAATTGCCATTGCTAGCCCTGTCCTCCGTGAATATGTCTAAACCTCTTTTTAAGTTCTCCAAGCCCGTGGCCATCCCTGCCTCCTGTGGCAGTGAGTTCCATAGTTTAACCATGTGCTGTGTGAAGAACTTCCTTTTACCTGCCCTGCATCTTCCAAATAAATTTAAAACCTGTTAGCTACAAAGCATAAATGCTTGATGCAATTCCGGGGTTGTGTTGGATCCGCTTCTGCTGCCAATGTCGCTTTTTAAATATTTGTTTCCAGTTCCTGGGATTTATTACAGCTGATTTTGCTCCAGGCATGGCTCACCTAGGGAGCCGATACCTGGGGTTCTGTTGATATTCCTGTCATTGGCAAGGTAAGAGCAGGTTGACCTGCCTTCCATATGAGCATCAGACTAGAAATAAATCTCATTTCCATATGCTTTTGGGAGATTAAAAGAAGTAAAAAAAATAAAATAGGAAAGTTGCACAGGTGTTGTATTTTATGGACAGGTTCCACATGTATGACAAACTCCCACTGCTGATTTACTTTGGACATGTGATGCTTTTCCTTGCTCTGGGTGATATGGAGCTGTGTGTGCATGTTGTTATTATCAGGACAGCTGGCATGTAGTAGTTACACAGATGTTGAGTCCATTTTTATTTATTTATAAATATATACATAATACAGCTGGTGATCACGGCTCCTGGGGAGTGTCCCTGTGTGATGAAGGTGGGCATAAGGTAGATTGGGTAGATCTCCTGGTGATCCACAGGAGATACATTTGAAGATCCAGAGCATAGAAACAACCTTTTTTCACACAGTGCATAATTCCAAGTGGAATTTGCACCTGAAGGAGGCAGTGATGGCGGCCATCTTAGGTGGCTTTACAAATGCATTGGGCAGATTCATGGAGGAAAAGTCTGTTGGTGGCTACCAGCCATGATGGCAGTGCTCTGCCTCTGCAGCTGGAGGCAGCAATGATTCTGAATACCAGTTTCTGGGAATCACAGGAGGGGAGGGTGCTGTGGCGCTCAGTTCCTGCTTGTGTGTTCCCCACAGGCATCTGGTTGGACACGGTGAGAACAGGATGCTGGACTAGATGGGCCATTGGCCTGATCCAAGAGGCTCTTCTTAATCTTCTTATAATGGTGAAAACTGTATTGTGGGACTTGAGTAACAATGAGGTGCGAAAATTACAAGCAGTGATATGTTAGATAGGCACACCTTTCACCTCGTACTGTAGCAGCCTGAAGATAATTGCACAGACATGTTTCTGATAATACAGTGGTTCTCTGGGCCACACTTTCAGACTAAAAAAACGATCACGCCACACCAAATTTTTTATCGATAAGAAATACTTTGGGGGTTGGACAACTCCTAACAGTGCTTGATTTATAACATAGAATGCAACTACTGTATTTTTTGCTCTATAAGACTCACTTTTCCCCTTCTAAAAAGTAAGGGGAAATGTGTGTGCGTGTTATGGAGCGAATGCAGGCTGCGCAGCTATCACAGAAGCCAGAACAGCAAGAGGGATTGCTGCTTTCACTGCACAGTGATCCCTCTTGCTGTTCTGGCTTCTGAGATTCAGAATATTTCCCCCCTTGTTTTCCTCCTCCAAAAACTAGGCACGTCTTGTGGTCTGGTGCGTCTTATAGAGCGAAAAATACAGAACTTTATGATATGATCACAGGACATCCAGGAAGTATAAAACAAGGCAACTACATGAGAATACGAATCATTCCAAAAATATAATTATAAACGAGCCTCTTGCATATGTACTTTAACTACAAACTCAATGAAAGTTGTGAGCTTGCATTTGGCAGGTAATCTCATTTATATTAGGTATCATCTGAGACAAGCAATTGCTCATCTCCTCATCAGCACAAATAAGGCTTTCTCTTTTCTGATCCTTCATATTTGTCAGAGGTGAAAATCCCTGTTCACAACAATATGTTGTGGAGAACTGTGGAAGATATCAGACGAACATATCAGACGACACAGCGATTCTTCAACAGCTCTTGTTTATTCAGAGGCCAGAATAGAACTGAACTGAAGAGCTCTGTCAGCCTGCTTATATAGAGCTCCAGAACATAGTAACTGCTGCAACTTTCTAAAACTATCCAATCACTGAACGTCACTTTCGATCCTTCATTTGCATACAAATTATCCAATCACTGAACGTCACTTTTGATCCTTCATTTGCATAACTATCTACAGTATCCCCCTGCTGGCCCAGAGTGAAAACTTCAGTACATAACAGAAGACTAGCCAATGCTCTTGGAGAGAAGATTCTATTTCTGACTGCAAACTTGCCATCCTCTCCTGCCACACCAGTGTGCTGAGCTACACCCTTTGAGAGCCATCATATCAACACCTGGAAGTACGATGGTGAAAGTGGGTGCAACTGAATAACTTAGAAATCTTGTCTGTTTGTAGGTTCGTTTTCTTCTTTTTTAAAAAAGGGGATTACACACACACACACACACACAACCCTAAATTCAGCAAAGTTCTGCATACAAGCAAAAACATGCAGATATTGTATTTAGTAAGATGGCTATGTATATGTAGCCAGTTAATAATAATGCTAAAAATTGGGTAGAGAAGCCAATGGGAGAAAGTGATCTTTGATCAGCTAATTATTTTGGAAGGGGGGTGTACTTGCATCAGAGTTTAGTAAATCAGCATGCAGCAACTGCAGGGCTAACAAAACTAATCTAAAACACCGGCTTCCCTGAGGAGACAAAGAAATGTCAGAGCCCGTTGAGACTCCCACTGCATTTATGCAAGTCGCCCTTTTCTGTCACATATTCAACAGACCTTCCTGGAAGAGGGCCACAGTTCTTTAAACAACCTTAACGTGCAGTTTGAAAAGAGATTAATGAATATCTGCCTTTGTGCACAATAAATTTCGTCGCTTGGTTCCCTTTCTGCCTCCCCCCCTCCCTCCGGATATGCTAAATGAACTTGGATCAGCGTGGGCACCTCCAAACAGCACCTCTAACTCCCTCCAGCAAGTTTGATGGGCTAATGGCAAATATACCTTTGATGGAAAACACTCCTCCCCACAACACACACAAAGTTACCATGTTTTTCTCCATTCACCCCAGAACAGCTATTTTTACATCGTTGCTTTTAAGGACATGAGATTAAAGGACTTTAAAAGGTTTTTGTGTGTGTTTTAAATCTACATATGTGTGGGCAGGTGGACTTCTCTCTCTCTCTCTCTCTCTCTCTCTCTCTCTCTCTCTCTGTGTGTGTGTGTGTGTGTGTTCACAAGTAGCTTTTTGTCTCTTATTTGCAAGTCTTCTCGTATCAGTTCCCAACCTGGTGAGAGATGAATGCAAGCATAAAATGAGACTTCCTCTTTTGCATATCCAGTGCTGGATTTGAAACTTTGCATCGAAGGCTCTGCCTGGTTCCTTGTAGCCTCACTTCTCACACTGAGGGAACTGCCAAAAGGCCCTCGGTGCCGGATCTCAGTGTCCGGGCTGAACGACGGGGGTGTATACAGGTATTCAGGGTCGAGGTCATTTAGAGCTTTAAAGGTCATCACCAAGACTTCAAATTGTGCTCAGACCATATAGGTCTTTCTGGACTGGTGTTATATGGTCCTGGTGGCTGCTCCCAGTCACTAGTCCAGCTGCCACATTCTGGATTAGTTGTAGTTTCCGAGTCACCTTCAAAGGCAGCCCCATGTAGAGCACATGGCAGTAGTCCAAGAGGGAGATAGCCAAGGCATGTACCACTCTGGTGAGACAGTGTGCAGGCAGGTAGGATCTCAGCTGGCATACCAGATGGAACTGGTAGGCAGCTGCCCCTGGACACAGAATTAACCTGTGCCTCCATGGCCAGTTGTGAGTCCAAAATGACTCCCAGGCTGCGCAACTGATTCCCCATTCAGAACCAGGGAGTCCCCTATACCTGTCCGCCCTCTGTCCCCCAGAAACAATACTTCTGTTTTGTTGGGATTCAACCTCAATCTCTTAGCCGCCATCCATACTCCAACCGTTAATTCTCCTCACCCTCTCAGTGACTTTCAATACTATTGACCATGGTTTCCTTCTGCAGCAGCTGTCTGAGTTAGGAGAGTGTGGCTCCGCTTTGCAGTCCTGCAGACACACATACCTTGGGTTACAGACGCTTCAGATTACAGACTACGCTAACCCAGAAATAGTACCTCGGGTTAAGAACTTTGCTTCAGGATGAGAACAGAAATTGTGTTCTGGCGACGCAGCGGCAGCGGGAGGCCCCATTAGCTAAAGTGGCACCTCAGGTTAAGAACAGTTTCAGGTTAAGAACGGACCTCCAGAACTAATTAAGTTCTTAACCTGAGGTACCATTGTACACACAATGCAATGGAGCAATAAATATTGCTTCATTTATTTCTCATGAACACGTGTGTTTTTTAAAAAAATTAAACAGCAGCAGATGCAATGGCTACAATCAACCCCAGAATTAGGTGTGATGAAAACCCTGCATATATAATTGACTAAATTAAAATTAATTAATTTTGAATTGAATTAAACATTGCCAAGAGTTCCACCATGAAGAGAACTTAATTCATGTCCTTTTCACTCAGAAATGATAGTAACTCTTTTCAGAAGTAATTCAGAGATTTGTGAATTAGTTAATCCAAATTAGTTCATTTGTTCTAAGCACAGCACCTGGCATTGCCCACCAAGCAATGGGCCTCTGGCCATTGAGTAACCTCAGGCCACTGGAGGTTGGATTAAGGTGGATGGATGAGGCATTGCATTTCATTGGTCTTGACTCAGGGGTGGAGCCACCCAGTAGCAGAAATGCCAGAGGGACATCACTCCATATGTTCATGTGATTATTTTGATACTGTGTTTCTTGACCTTTTGGTGCTGTGCTTTGGAGCAGGTGGTTGCTAAGCGGCTGCCTTAAAAAAGAAAAAGGAAAAAGGAAAGAGGGAGGGGGGAAATGCTCACTAACAGGTTTGAGACTGTCTGAGATGCTGGGGCAGAGCCCGTGAATTTCTCTCATACTTGGGGCAGTCTTCATATCTCGGAGGCTGCTCAGCTACTCAGACCATGACCTGCCTGACACTGCGGTGCCCCTTAGCCCTTCGTCCTTTGACCTGTTGTTTTCTCTGTTTCCTTGGAGCCCTGAATGCAAAACACACCCTCCTAGTGCAGCTGGATACCTCTGCATATGAGTGGGGCAGGGGGCTGCCTTTGCCCTTTTCTTTCCGCTTGACCTTGGAAGATCTCTTTATGTACACCAGACACAGACACACATGGCTGTCTCAGAAGAACATTTGCATTGTATTCCACCTTTCCAAAGTAGGAAGGTATGAATATTTACCTTCCCAGTTGTTGACTACATTGTCTCCACCATTAAATTCATTCCCACATATATATTTTTATTTCATTTCTATTCTGCAGAACATAGGTGAGCCGCCAATCCACAAAGCACCAGAACATGGGTAGGCAAACTAAAGCCCAGGGGCCGGATCCGGCCCAATCACCTTCTAAATCCGGCCCACGGACCGTCCAGGAATCAGCATGTTTTTACATGAGTAGAATGTGTGCTTTTATTTAAAATGCATCTCTGGGTTATTTGTGGGGCATAGGAATTCATTCAGTTTTTCATCTTCAAAATATAGCCGGGCTATAGTCGGACTAGGTCTGAGGTACAGTGGACTGGCCCCCTGCTGAAAAAGTTTTCTGACCCCTGCACCAGAACATAAAAAGCCCAGTGCAGGCCCTGATTTTAAAAGACCAAAACAACTTCATTATTAGTAATTACTCTGATCACTGTCACCACCACTCTATATGCAGTTTCATATTTCAAAGAAATATTGCAGCACCCTAAAAATATCACAAATAAAAAAAAAATACAAAAAGGTAACTATTCCACATTTTAAAGCAGCATGCATAACAATTAACAAAGTTATCTTCTTAAACATCAACATAAACTGGGAGGGAAACTACAGTGGTACCTCGGGTTACATACGCTTCAGGTTACATACTCTTCAGGTTACAGACTCTGCTAACCCAGAAATAGTACCTTGGGTTAAGAACTTTGCTTCAGGATGATAAAAGAAATCGTGCCGCGGTGGTGGCGGCAGCAGCAGCAGGAGGTCCCATTAGCTAAAGTGGTGCTTCAGGTTAAGAATAGTTTCAGGTTAAGAACGGACCTCCGGAATGTATTAAGTACTTAACCCGAGGTACCACTGTACTTGGGATCTATAATAACTACCAAGAGATCCAAAACCCTATCCTCCCCTCCCTCCGATTATATTATCTTTTAACATAAGAAAAAAAGGCAGCTGTTAGCAGTGGCGGAGGAAAGGGGTGCGGTGGGTGCGGTCTGCCCCGGGTGTCATTCCTGAGGGGTGTTGACATCACTGCCCTGCCGCCCTGTGATGCTCCTCACGGGCGGCACCCCCCGGATGCTTGCCCCACCCCCACAGACAGCTAGCCCCGCCCCATGGGCGGCTAACTCCGCCCCCGGATGCACAGCATATGCGCCGCTCTGGGTGCTGGAGCAGCTAGCTCCGCCTCTGCCTGTTAGTATTATTGTGAGGCAGCAGAGGCAGGTGAGATTTTCTGTTTTGCTTCAAGCAGCAAAATGTCCTGGGCTGGCTCTGCTTCCTGGTAGCAATGGATGTTCCTGAACTCAGTAGTATCTGCTGCATCTGTGGAACTGCAGGGAAATGTAGTTACCAGTGGGCTGAGGTGAGAGGCCTGAGGAACAACACCCTGTGGGGGAATGATATTCTGGTGCTTAGGTGCCACCACTAGGTAGGCCCTGTTCCTCACCACCATTCTCTTATTTCAGAAGGTGGGGGCACTCTGAAGCACTCCCCTGAACGAGATCTATAAAATGTTTGTTAGGCTCGTGTAGGATCGCACAGTTTCAGGATAACCCAGAAGCATTTTTCTTGATAAATAATACAGCCCCTGGACTAGTTGCTAAAAGCGGCTCAAATATTTATTCAGTCTCAATTCGTCTCCCCCACCCCACCAAGCTCCTCAGTCCCACTTGTAACATGAAGAATTTTGCACTGCAGTTGAACATTAACAGCCTTAATAATTCCCCATACCATCTAATTAGACTAATAATAAAGGCTTAATTACATATCCAGTTAATCATCGAGTTTGTTCACTCAAACGCTTTTAATTGGTAACTCAAAGCGCCAAGGTCTTTCAGGTCCTAAAGACGTCGCCCGCCTTGGCTGACGGCTAGAGCCACACACACAGGGATGATGAAGATCTCTGCAATTCTTTAAAAACAGATTTTCTCCCTAAAGTTCTAGAAATGTCACAACATTCAAAAATAATGACGAGCAAGAGGAAAGCTTGGGTGCAACAATGCATCACATGTGGTACCAAAACGGGGGGGAAACAAACCTGCAGTCAAAATGTCCTTAGAATTTCCCCCCTCCTTGAGTAGTTGCGGGGACAGTCTGTTTTGATCAAGGTTTTTGTGGACCCCAACTCCATCCATCTCAGCCAGCATTCCCAATGGTCAGGAATGAATATGCTATATCTTGGGCTGCCCTTGGTTGGACCTGTGATTGGAAGCTCCAGTTGATGCAGATTATAGCCGCCAGACTGCTGAAAGGGGGAACCTGGCTGTCAACATGTGACACATCTGCCCTGGCTTCCCATCTACTACTAAGCCAGGATCAAGGCGCTTGTATTATTGGGCAAAGCCTGGACGGCTTAGGCCTAGAGAACTACAGCAACCACCTGAACCCTTCTATCCCTGCTTGATAGTATTGAACTGAAATCAGGGTGGCTGTAGGCTGTTCTCTGAGTTGGTGAGGTTCATTTGACGACAACAGACGCCTTCTCTTTCAGCCCTCACCTGACATAACAACAATAACAACAACAACAATATTTTATTAATGGCAACCATTGGGCTAGAGTTCTGTGAGGATTACTGAAGGAGGGGGGTCAGACTGTGCCTTGGCCAAAGGCTTGGTGGAACAGCTGTGTCTTGCAGGCCCTGCGGAAAGATGTCAAGTCCTGCAGGGCCCTAGTCTCTTGTGACAGAGTGTCCCACCAGATCGGGGCCATGGCCGAAAAAGCCCTGGCTCTGGTTGAGGCCAGCCTAACCTCTCTGTGGCCTGGGATCTCCAAAATGTTTTTATTTGAAGAGTGTAAGGTCCTCCGTGGGACATACCAGGAGAGGCGGTCCCGTAAGTACGAGAGTCCTAGACCTAGGGAGGCTTTCCAAAACAGCTTCCAGGGTTTGGGCAATTAGGAATGCAGGGGTTGCTGTTCCCATGGGATACATAAATTGTCTCGGTTCCACCATATATCTGAACTGCTATGATTCCAAACAATGCCACAGTCCCCTACATGTGCACAACATTCCCCTAAATTGCTGGTCCCCGATGAGCGGGCAACCTCACAGAGGACTGTGACCAAAGTTTGCATTTTTAAATGCTTCAGAGTCGACAGGATAGAGAGAGAAGGAACCGGGACTCAAGGGACGTGGAAAGAAATTGCCCATCATAACTATGGGAGCACCCTTCTCCCGAGGATCCGGTATGAAAAGGCGAGCCTGTGATTTAGAAGGCTTTGTACTGTCTGCACTCACGGAACTCTGAATAGCAGAGAGTTCTACAAAGCTCCGTGAGAATGGGAAGCTTTTCTGTATTCTGCCCAGGTAGTTTCTTGCAAAATGATAGTTAAAGACTCCGGAAATTGGGGGCCTCTGGGTTTTGTACGATTCAGTAATATGCCACCTAAGCCATTTTGAAATAGATACCTGTACTTGGGTAGCCCCGAGTCTTTTCTTATTATGGAAACGTATAAATTGGCTCTTCGTGTAAAAAGCTCCCCCCTCCCTTCCCTGCTACCTTTTGAGTGTGTGGAAAGTAAAAAAAAATCTAATTGCCTTATGGACATTTGAAGAATCGAGGTGCTTCTCCTGGGAGGTTTTGCGCTGAATCAAGAGATAACGGACCTAGCTGCTGATTAAGAATGAAATGGAGAGTCAATAGCTTAATGCTGGCAGGATTTCCTTCCTGTTCAAAGTTCGGTTTAATTGCTAATTTGTAGTTACATTGTAAAGAATGCTGTCTCCCCCACCCCCCTTCTTAATTTTCCCTTTCCTTTTAGGGATTGTGTGTGTGTGTTACTGTTCTGGGGTGGGGGGGAAGGATTGCTTTGATAGAAAGAGAATCATATTTCAGTACCATAACATGATCTGCATGCCAAAAGTCCTGAGTTTAATCCCTGGCCAGGTTAAAGCAAGGAGGGGATGTCTGTGGCTAGGAATGGATAAATCAATCAATCTCAGTTTCTCTCAAACTCTTGGGTGCATTCAGATGTGGAGATTCCTGTGTTAGTTTTTTTTACTTATTTTTACTTATTTATTTTATTGCATTTATAATTCCCCCCTTTCTCCAAGGAGCGCAAGGTGGTGTACATACATCTCTTCCTCTTCATTTTAGGGTTGCCATACATCTAGATTTTCCCAGACACAATGGAAGTAGATAATTGAGGATTTCCTGATTTTTGGAATTTTCTCCAAAGAAGCTCAACAACTTTTGTGTCCTGATTATTACTTCTTGAAATACGGCAACCCTACACAACACCCCTGGGAGGTAGGTTAGGTTGAGAGGCAGTGTGTGGCCTCCAGGGTCATCCAGCGAGCTTCTTGGCCGAGTGGGGGTTTGAACCCTGGTCTCCCAGGTCCAAGTCCTATACTGTAACCACTACACCACATTGGCTTTCCTGGTTGGAGTGCTAGAGCTTCTGCCCTACATTACCTGCTGAGTAACGGAACAGTGGCTTTTTGACCACGTTGCACTGTGTTTCATTCATGCCTGTGATTCCACAGCAGATATCCTTGGGCCTGCCACGCCCCCCCATATGTGCATGCCTGGTTCTGTTCTCCCATGATTCCCCCACGAAAATGTTAGGGGGTGGGGGAGAGAAGAGAACTGTATGACCCAAATTTTATTGCAGGACGTGATCCATGCAAATGGTGCCATGATGGTGCAAAGCTCTCACAACTTTCTGGGTTAACAGGATTGTAAATGGAGTGTGTCCCCTACCCCAATGCATTTTACAGAGAAATAAGTCAGAAATTTCCGCTGGATTTCCAGAATTATTATTATTGCATTGTGTGAAAGAACACATAAAATGCAGAAATTATCATGCAAGTGAACATTGGTACTTTCTAAATGTAGCTGTTCTCTTCTTCTTCTTCTTCTTCTTCTTCTTCTTCTTCTTCTTCTTCTTCTTCTTCTTTTGTGGTTTAAAAAACCCAGCTGTGTTTTTTTTTAATTACTAAAAAAATAAAGTTAGTTTGCATATTTTCCCCCCCAGGCACAGTTCTGCCAATGTATGTATTTTGGTATGCAATTTTACATAGTAGAAGCACTTTGGTGGAAGAATTGTATCACAAAGCTTGGAGAAGAACTAATTTCAAAGGAGAGAGGCACTTTGGTTCACACATTGGTTCAGGAAGCATGTGTTTGGAGCGTTTGCACTGAGAATAACAACAACAAGAAGCAGCCTTTTAGATGCTGTCGATATGAAGTTGACTTGGTGACCTTGGACCAGTCATTAATTCTCAGACTAACCTTCCTCACAAGGTTGTTGTGAGGGCAACATGAAGCAGAGCAAATGCCACATGCCGCCCTGGGCTCCTTGGAAGAGCAGTGAGTTCTCAAATGTAACAAAAACATTTTAAAGAATGGATATAAGAGAGGTGCAAATTTTGACAGTTGGCTCTGTTTTGGTTCTTGTATAATTTCAGGCAGTGGGAACTGGAGTCAATTCTCATTTAAACATTAACTGAATAGAATTTCTGCCCTCGTCCTGAAATTTGATGTGATAGGTGAGATCTTGCTGGGATTCTGCTGGGATGGTGCTTTGCCATCCTTCAATAAACCCCAAGCTCTTGCCATCCATGAAACTCTCTGGAGAGACTTGTTGGGAAAAGGATAAGGATAAAATGCTACACTCAATGAAAATATTTGGAATGTCATGGGGGGAAAATATTATAATAACAGATACATTTCAGCTAATTTACAACGTAAGCAAAATATGTACACCATCACTGTTTTTGTGTTGTTGCTGATGTTTTTCTTTTTCTTTTTGTGGAACAAAATTGTAACAAACTGTACTCATTTTCTCAGGAGGGAGAAAGTTCTTGAATTCCCACCTTCTCACAGAGCTACAATTCCCAAAGTTTGCATTTCCCCCCAAATTTCCATTTTGTTGACCTGAGCCGGCCCTCCCATTAGGCATGCTTGTTCTGGACTGTCTTCCAGTCTGACTGGCCTTCTCTCTGCAGCATTAAGAATGGTCGCTGACTGGCTGAGTGTCCAGAGAGACAGACAGCCCCAGGGGCTCATGCTCCAGCAGGTGTCACACATGCACAAGTGTTGCAGACCCTCCAAGTGTCCCTAATTTCCAGGGACGTCCCTGATTTAGAGAAGCCATCCCAGTTTCTGATTTGATCCTGGAATGTCCCACTTTTCCTTTTGATGTTGGAGGCTTTAGAGTTATCTGACCCACTGAGCCGTCTGAAGGCAATCCTGTATAGGAAAGTTTTGTTTTTCTTTAATGTTTTTATATCCTGTATTTTTTGCTCTATAAGACGCACCAGGCCACAAGACGCACCTAGTTTTTGAAGGAGGAAAACAAGAAAAAAAATATTCTGAATCTCAGAAGCCAGAACACCAAGAGGGATCGCTACGCAGTGAAAGCAGCAATCCCTCTTGCTGTTCTGGCTTCTGGGATAGCTGCGCAGCCTGCATTCACTCCATAAGACGCACACACATTTCCTCTTACTTTTTAGGAGGGAAAAAGGGAGTCTTATAGAGCAAAAAATACGGTATGTTGGAAGCTGCCCAGAGTGGCTGGGGCAACCCAGTAAGATGTGTGGGGTATAAATAGTAAAATTATCACTATGGAATGGGACATCCCTATTTTCATTGGAGAAATGTTGGAAGGTATGGTGTTTCCTCACGTGACACACATCACTGCAGCTGCTGTGTTGTACATCCGAGTTCTCTGGACAGAGAGATTGGCTGTTAACTTGCCCTGGGATTTGTAGCTCTGTGTGGGGAATAATAGTGGCCTCCTAACAATTCTCAGCACGCCCAACAAACAATAATTCCCAGAATTCTTTGGGGGAATATATGGGTTTTTAAAGTGGTCTGACAGTGCTTTAGATATGTCATGTGGCTGTGGCCATAACCTGATGAGGGTGCAACTGAATGGGACTTTTCCTTCTTCTACTTCCTGTCTTTCTGAGCTGTTTGCAATCATATTTGCTAGGGAAGTTTTTTCTTTTTTTCCCCATTTGGAAGAAAACAGCTTCACTCTCCTTCAGAGAAGAAAACGAACCCCCCCCATCTGCAGAAGTGTGGTGATGTCACAATTTTCATACACCACCATCTTTTTGTTCCTCAGAGACCCACCTTTCTAGCAGAGGTTGTCTTGATTAAACTGCCCTTTTCTCATGTCTCAAGAAATGTGTCTTCTTCAAATTTCCTGTAATACATTTCCCCACCCCCACCCCTTTATCCCGGGGTGAAGGGAAACATTCCTTCCTTGAACCCAAATTGCAGCTCACTCTTAACACAAACAATTCCCCATCCACAGAAGCATCTTTTAGCAGGCTTCCATGCCTAGGGAACCAAATGAAATACAGAAAAATGGAATATTCAAAGAGTCAGACTATAGAAACAGTGCTCTCTTGCTTTAAAAAAGAGCAATGGGGGTGGAGAGAGCGAGAGAGAGGGTGGGTTTTATGTGAATTAGGACCACTCATTATATATATATAACAGATTATTGGCTTACATTTCCTGCACTTTGCTGGGATATAAAACAGCAAAATAAATGGCAACCACTCTCCCTGGCCCTCAGTGGCTGCCTTTCTGATTAGACGCCATCTCCAGCTTGACTGGTAGAATCAAGGCGGCTGCTGCTGGGGAGCCCACAGAGCCACTATGCCTCAGAGTGTGTGCTGAGCGTTGCCTTTAAACACGTTCTAAAAGATATCTTTCGGGTTTTTAAAGATTGTTTTGTACTTCTTCAAAGATTGTTTTGTACTTCTTCAGCCCTTGAGGTTCCTTCCCTCCTCTGCCCACTGCTCCAGCCTGCTAATATTTTCCTCCAGCGTACATGGATGCTGCTCCTTTGACTAAGCAAGGACCAGGAAAACTGAGATCATTATTAGTACATAAAAGTGGGGCCTTGTACCAAAATGGTGTGTGTGTGTGTGTGTGTGTGTTTCTGAGCAACCTGAAAGATTGCATCCTCCTTTAGAAATTCTACTTGGTCCAAGTAAGTACGGACAGGGGCTGTTCATGGACAGGGGCTGAAAGAGCTGATATTCTTTTTACATAAGAAAAAAAATAAGTTGACTACAAAAATCTGGAGTGGCTTGGTGAGAATAAACATGGGAAATGTTTTTCTAACCCCTTAAAGAAAGGAAATAATAATAACCTGAATTATTCGCTGAAATTATTAAAATGCCTCCACATATTTCGGATTAGAAGGCTTTCAATTCCAAAAATTGGTTTGGAGGCAAGCCTTAGGCCCGAAGCAGTGGCATCAGCAAAACCATCCCCTATGTCTATTCCAGTGGATAATGGTGATGATGTTTAATGGCTTTTACAATATAAAGGTAATCCTCACAGAGCCTTCAGATTCTATTAAGAAGTTGGCATCTATCTCAAGATTTAATCAATTGACAGGTCAATCACCATATGAGAGGATGCCCTTTGAATCACCACATTTGTAGGAAAGATATTGATGGGGAGGAAGAGAGGCAAGGACCATGTGCCTCAAGCCAGTCTTGAATCAGAGCATCTTCCCTTTTTTGTATTGGGGTGGGGAAGTAGAAGGTATTCTTTTGATGTTGTGTCCAAATTATTCTCTGCAGGATCCAGACCTTATATGCACCCCCCCCACCAGACTCGTTAAAGCTCAAATGCACCAGAATATGTGTGTGAAGTATTCACAGAGACACGTGCCTTAAGAACCAAATCACATATTACCTGCATCATGCAGAGGCCACTGGAAATTTGTTGTTGTTTAGTCGTGTCTGACTCTTCGTGACCCCATGGACCAGAGCACGCCAGGCACTCCTGTCTTCCACTGCCTCCCGCAGTTTGGTCAAACTCATGCTGGTAGCTTTGAGAACACTGTCCAACCATCTCGTCCTCTGTCATCCCCTTCTCCTTGTGCCCTCAATCTTTCCCAGGGTCTTTTCCAGGGACTCTTCTCTTCTCATGAGGTGGCCAAAGTGTTGAGCCTCAGCTTCACGATCTGTCCTTCCAGTGAGCACTCAGGGCTGATTTCCTTCAGAATGGAGAGGTTTGATCTTCTTGCAGTCCATGGGACTCTCAAGAGTCTCCTTCAGCACCATAATTCAAAAGCATCAATTCTTTGGCGATCAGCCTTCTTTATGGTCCAGCTCTCACTTCCATACATCACTACTGGGAAAACCATAGCTTTAACTATACGGACCTTTGTTGGCAAGATGATGTGTCTGCTTTTTAAGATGCTGTCTAGGTTTGTCATTGCTTTTATCCCAAGAAGCATGCCCCACGAAAACTTGCTCTTGCTGCAGAGCAGCCAGTGTGGGCATCGTGTCAGTTTAATACCTGGCATTCTGGAGAAGTTTCATGCCACTGCTAGCTGCTACCCGTCAGCAGAAATTGCGTACTTCATTTCTTTATTTAAAATATATAATCCCCAGTCTTTAGCAGAAAAGGGCTCTCGCAGTCGCTCACAAACAATCGGTAATAAGGAGGTCCCTGCCCTCAGGTTTATAATCTTAAAGAACAAAAGACATAGCACAAAAGGAAAAGGTATTTGGAAGGAGGAGGGTGGGGAAAGCAAAGGCAGGCACTAGATCTTAGAGACAAAATTCTTATAAGTGTTCTTATTAGCAGGAAGTAGGGGATCATACTCTCTAGCTCAGGGGTAGGCAACCTAAGGCCTGGGGGCCAAATGTGTCCTAATTGCCTTCTAAATCCGGCCCATGGACAGTCCGGGAATCAGCGTGTTTTTACATGAGTAGAATGTGTCCTTTTGTTTAAAATGCATCTCTGGGTTATTTGTGGGGCCTTCCTGGTGTTTTTACATGAGCAGAAAGTGTGCTTTTATTTAAAATGCATCTCTGGGTTATTTGTGGGGCATAGGAACTCATTCATTTTTTTTTTTTCAAAATATAGTCCAGCCCACCACATGGTCTGAGGGACAGTGGACCAGCCCACGGCTGAAAAAGGTTCCTGACCCCTGCTCTAGCTGATGGTTGGAGCTAGAATATTCTTGCCACAGCATTCTTCCTATGAGGCAGAATGGAGCCAAAATGTGTCCTCCGACTTTTGCCACCCTGCACACAGAATGTGAAGTTGAGGACTGGGGCTCACAGAGCTATAATTCCCTGGGAAGGGTGTGTGTGTTATATCATGCAGGGAATTGTAGCTCTGTGGAGGGAAATAAGGG
Source organism: Podarcis cretensis (assembly GCF_951804945.1). Taxonomy (NCBI): domain Eukaryota; kingdom Metazoa; phylum Chordata; class Lepidosauria; order Squamata; family Lacertidae; genus Podarcis; species Podarcis cretensis. The sequence continues at coordinate 60,085,986 of NC_137177.1, forward strand.
TTCTCCTAACAACTCTCAGCCCCCTTGACAAATAACAGCTTCCAAAATTCTTTGTGGGGACGCATGCCTTCTCAAAGTGGTGTCTTAGTGCTTTAAATGTATGGCTTGAATGTGGCGTTAGGCAGCTTTTTGCCTTTTCATATTTGATAAAATAACTGGCACAGAAACACACAAATGGATTTTACAGAACTGTTCACTCTATTGATAACTGCAATACTGTAAAACTGATACAGTCATCCCTGAACATTATTCTTAAGTCTCCCAGTACTCTACGACAGATTTTAATATACATTTTTTTTGAAGTCATTAAGATTTCCAAAAGTCCTTAAGTTGTCACATTAGTGGTTTAAAAAATGTGAACCATGAGAGGAGACAAGTGGGATTTCTTTTTTGAGGAATGCTAATATAGTATATTAGAAAATGGTGTATATAATAGATTTTTGAGTGAGAGGTATAGATATGCATGTATGTGCAGGTAATAGAACATTTCGGCTATTATTGAGCCCCATCTGGTGGTGATATGCAAGAACAGCGGATATTTACACCAATGTGGACTTCCCCGTAGTTACACTGTAGTTTCATGGAATCTTTCATTTTCAAAATGTTTTATAATGTAATGGAGGGGGGAATGTGGTTGTGATGCTTTGCCAACAGATTTCAGATACCCAGCCCAAAATTGTGGACCGTGTTGATTTTCAGCAATGGGGAACAGGCAGGTGATCCACAGATGCCACATAACATGGCTTTGACCCAGCCTGGTTGAAAATTAAAAACTTGATTTCTCCCTCCCTCCCTCCCTCCCCCCTCTCCTTCCTTCCTTCCTTCCTTCCTTCCTTCCTTCCTTCCTTCCTTCCTTCCTTCCTTCCTTCCTCTTCTTTTATTAAAAACCATAACCCATACATTAAGTCATGACTAATTTTAAATGTATGCAGTTGAAATATATGACCGCATCTTATTATGCAGAGGTTCGGTTCCAAGGGTTCCATGTATATATACATACATCACCTTCATAGACCTGAGAAAGGCCTTTGACCTCATCAACTGAAAAGGACTCTTCACAGTGCTCAGTAAGGTAGGATCAGGGCCAGATTTAGGTTTGATGTGGTCCTAAGCTAGTGAAGGTAATGGGGCCCTTTATATGTCCAGCTGTCCTTTGTCAACAACAAATTGTCACTGTTTTTTGTGTTGAATATATGCTATATGGTAATTTATGGACCTAATAGGTATCAAAAGCCATTTGCCACTGTTGCTGGATGTAGGTTTTATTTTATTTGTTTTTTATCTTATATTTTGGAAATGTACATCCAGTGTTTTTTTCTTTAATTTTTTTGGGGGCCCCAAGAGAGTGTGGCCCTAAGCTATAGCCTGTTTAGCTTATACGTAAATCTGGCACTGGGTAGGATGCCCACCTAAGCTCCACAATGTGATTGTGTTCTTCCACAAGAACATGTGTGGCACCATCCAGCATGATGGCTTGTCCTCGGATGCCTTCTCGATAAAGAGCGGTGTGAAACAGGGCTGTGTTCTCGTGCCAACTCTCTTTGGAATATCCTCCTCCTCGTCGCTCTCATATGCCTTAAGCTCAACGGAAGGCGGTGTGTACATTCATTCAAGGAGTGACGGGGGTCTGTTCAAGCTGGCATGTCTCCATGCCAAGACAAAAGTGTGGCGAGTCCTTTATCCGAGAGATGTTGTTTGCAGGCAGCGCGCTCCGAGGAAGCTCTACAGAGACACATCAGCCATTTTGCCCAAGCCTGCATGGAGTCTGGCTTTACTATCAGCATTGCTTTTTTCTGGGGAGGGGGCCACAGGGGTACACATACCCCTAAACATTTTGTGAATCTAAGTTTGGCCTCATTGAGGGACAGTATTTCAATATGAGTAGGAAAATGAGAGTACCCCTAAACATTTTTTTTAAAAAAAGAAAAAAAGCACTGACTATCAGCCTAATGAAGACCAACTTCCTGTAGCTGTGGGTGAACAGAGCTGGAAGCAGGCTGGAAGCTGAGAAGCTGGAGGCACAGTCCCAATCTTGATTTGTGTGGAGTCCAAGCTATGACCAATGGAGAAGCCAGGTCTCCTGGAGTGTTAATGCTGTGAGCCCCTCCATCTTAGGCTCAGGTTGTATATAAAGGTAAAGGGGTAAAGGCACCCCTGACCATTAGGTCCAGTCGTGGCCGACTCTGGGGTTGTGGCGCTCATTTCGCTTTATTGGCTGAAGGAGTCAGTGTACAGCTTCAGGGTCTTTTGGCCAGCATGACTATGCCACTTCTGGCGAACCAGAGCAGCGCACGGAAATGCCGTTTACCTTCCCACCAGAGCGGTACCTATTTATCTACTTGCACTTTGACGTGCTTTTGAACTGCTAGGTTGGCAGGAGCAGGGACCGAGCAACAGGAGCTCACCCTGTTACGGGGATTCGAACCACCAACCTTCTGATCGGCAAGCTCTAGGCTCTGTGGTTTAATCCACAGCGCCACCCACATGCCCCAGGTTGTATATAGGTGTAAATAAACCATACATCTTAAAGACACCACTTTTCTCCAGCCTTGCAGCTAGACTCATCTGTGACACAGGCTTTGGGAGTAAACCCTGGGCAATTTTTTTTTACCCATAAAAGGCTAAGGAGTATGCCCTACACAAATCCAGAGTGGAGTCCCTAAGACGGTTGGATGGCACCTTGTATGTCTCCTTCCGGCAACTCCTGCAGCTAAGCTGATGCCAAACATATTGCTCTGCTTTCCTTCAGACCACATCAATGAGGCCAAAATGAAGGTCTTAATGTCTGGGCAGCCCAGGACTTCCATACACACTGCCCAGGTTTGTGCCCCGCGGTGTGAGGTCACTTTGGTGCTGCTAACGCAGCAAAAGCAACATGGGAGGCAGCCGTTATGAGTTACCGGTCTCTGCAGCCACAGTGGGCACTGTGATGCTCCAGCGGTTTGTCTTGACTCTCAGAAGCACACTCCATTGTATCTCGAGACAGACAGATGCCAACACAACAACACACTGCAGGTTAAGGGGGCTGCAAACAGATTTTTTCCCCCTGGAATTGAATAACATGGAAATGAGCACTAAAATTGCCTCATATTCCATTAGTTTTCCAGAAGTGGCTTTTAAATCATGAGAAAGCTCAAATGCTGAAATTAACAGGTAGGGAAATGTTGGGGGCAGTGGAATAAATTGATGGGTGGACGCTACCAGAGTTACATTTACCCATTTCTCCCTATGGACTAAGGCTTCCCATTGAATGATAAAAAGACTGTTAATGGTCTCCACATTCTTGCCTCACTTAGGTTGGCTAAAACAAGCTAGTCAGTGGTCATTGTGCCTTCTGGGATATGAGTTCTAGTTTACAGCAAGAAACAACAACCTTAAACCAAAGAGCTGCCATTCCAAATATTTCAAGGCAACCAGAGCAAATGCAGATGAATGGGGAAATGCATCATTTAATTTGACTTTTAGATCAGTTTTTGACCTGCTTCACTCCTTGGGGGGGGGGGATGAGGAAATAACTAATATTTTTTTTAAAAAAACCATTTCAGCTCACAGTTTTACTCGTAGTGAGTGCAAGAACCATTTTATCATTGCATCATGAGAACACACGCCTCACACACTATTTTTACTCCAAAAGGTGACCGGCTCTTCCAAGTATAGGTAGTGGTGGAAATGTTCCCCTAAGAGGCTGTTTTCTAAGCAATGCAACCGAATTTGGGCAGCAGGCCCAATCTACAATACCTTGCTAGGAGTGGATGAGAGCACCTTACTAACATCAATGTCTGATGCTTTCATATGAGGATGCAAGTCAATATAAATCCCAGCTTCCTTGCACAGCTTCAGCAAGGTATCAATATTGCTCTGGGACAAACGGAGGTACCTGTGCAAAGAAAATAAGAGGGAGGGATACTTGTAAGTCACATTTGTTAAGAGGAAAAAATCTACTGCCCTGGATTCTCTAAGGTAAAGGTAAAGGTAAAGGTACCCCTGACTGTTAGGCCCAGTCGTGGGCGACTCTGGGGTTGCAGCGCTCATCTCGCTTTATTGGCCGAGGGAGGCGGCGTACAGCCAGCATGACTAAGCCGCTTCTGGCAAACCAGAGCAGCGCACGGAAACACCATTTACCTTCCCACAGGAGCGGTACCTATTTATCTACTTGCACTTTGACATGCTTTCGAACTGCTAGGTTGGCAGGAGCAGGGACTGAGCAACGGGAGCTCCCCATTGTGGGGATTCGAACCACTGACCTTCTGATCGGCAAGTCCTAGGCTCTGTGGTTTAATCCACAGCGCCACCTGCGCCCCTTCTGGATTCTCTAGTTCACCATTAATTCTAAGTCAGGGCTGGGGAAACATTTGGTCCTCCAGATGTTGCTGAATTACAATTCTCCCAAAGGCCAAGGATGATGGGATTTATAGTTTGTTAGCATCTGGAGGGACGAAGGTTCCCCACCCCTGTTCTAAGAGATGTGGCTGGCGCCAGCATCTGACAAAACAGGGCCAATATGCAGGCCTCAAGGATAGTTGAGGGGCCTTCCTACCTTGCTCCAATCCTCCTCCTGATAAGCTAGGGGGCAGGTGGTGTAACTGGATGAGCAGAGTAAGTACAACAGGAAGTAGGCAAACAGACTGGGTGAGATGCAGAAGATGGACTGGTGTGAGGACCTTGGCAGAGGAATGAGCCAAAGAGCTGCAGAAAACAGGAGAGACTTGAGCAGCCTTCTCCAACCTGCCATTCTCCAGAACTGCCATTGGCCCAAGCCAACATGGCCCATGTTCAGGAATGATGGTCCAGCAACATCTGCAGGGCATTAGGTTGGGGAAGGCCAAACTAGACACACAGCCAGGGAGTCAAAGCTGGAGCTGTTGGCCAGCCGGCTATCCTCTTCCTGCCTTTTTTTACAGGGCCTACTGAGAGTTGGCACCATACAGCAGCCTAGATTGGTGAACCCGCAAGGCAAGGTTGGTAGTCAAGGAGCGATACACAGCACCAAAACAGTAATCAGTTCACCCTCTTTGCTCGTCTCCCCATGCTTGTCAAGAAGCAGATTAAGGAAAAAGAAAAGCCCTGTTCTGCTGTTATGCTCATGAGTATATAAAACACATCAGCAGGGGGAAAGGGGGGTGAGTGCACCAGCTGTGGCCCCACCCACAAGATGGGAGTTGTAGTTCAGCAACATCTGGGGACCTGAGGTCAAATAATGCTGATGCATGAGGGCAGTGCTTTTTTTCTGGGGGGACGCAGGGGTATGCGTACCCCTAAACATTTTGTGAATTTAAGTTAGGCCTCCTTGAGGTGCAGTATTTCAATATGAGTAGGAAAATGAGAGTACCCCTAAATATTTTTTTAAAGAAAAAAAGCACTGCATGAGGGTGCAATTTAAAATCAGAGTTCTGTCACCACACAGGGTTCTCCAACCTGAGGTGGGCAACAGGGGCAGCCTGTTCCCCACTATCGTGTTGTCCTTACTTGTGAACACCTGGATAGGGCTAAAGTGATGTAGACATCACAGGGTGCAGGTTCTACATGAGGGTTGCCCTTTTTTGTTTTTTTGCTAACCTGCAGCTCAGAAATTCTTCAGGCTTAATCTCAGGCAGCAGTTTGAGAGGCTTTGAGTTCTCTTCCTCCCATTCTTTCTCCAGCAAGCTTTTGAGCTTTTTCTGCAATGCTGGGAATGCAGAGAGTGGCTTATGGAGATGCAGTGTTGACATTGAGACCCGGTCTCCCCTTGCTGACAACCTTTGCAAGGAAGGGAAGAATGCAATGGCTTCTTGGAGTGATATGCTGTTGTCCTGGCTAGGCCCCCCAGGGCTGCTTCCCTTCCTGGTGTCTCTGTAAGGTTGGAACCCATGGTAAACACTGTTTCTGGGTGCAGTTACATGTCTGCCCGAGATGGTCTGCATGGGCAAATCCATTCCACTGAAAGGTGTGAGATCCTTGGAATTCTTCCGGTCTGAAAAAGATCAAGCACTTTGCTCAGAAAAGCAGCTTCTGATTGCTGGTTTTGATTTTCTCATTGTTTTAATTGTTTTTACTACCCATCTCAATCTCAAACCTTTTATTGGCACATAGACAGAATTCTGAAAGTCATAAAATCACTCAGCAAAATCTGCATCTAACAACTAAAACACTGTTGTATGACATTCACAAATCTTCATTGCACATTGCAGAGACCTGGCAACTATCTCCGTCTTATTCCCATCCTGGGTTAGGAAGGCTACCTTACATTCATCTAACTATCACTTCCTGCTAACAGTTGTTTTTACTAATAGTTTTGCTGCTTTATTATTTTTGTAAACTGCTTTGAGGAACAGGTGTCATGCAGCATCTCTAAGAGTGCCCATTCTGCAGATCAAAGAGGTCAAGAGGGCATGAAAAGGATAAGGTGATCTTGCAGGTTCAGGGTCAACAGCTTCTGGAAGGCCACAGGTCCCTCACCCCTGCTCTAAACCTAATCAAACCTGACAGCGTGGAGTCGGGGAGCCCCAGACTGGGTCTTGTGAATGCAATAACTGTGGGATGTGAAACACATAGCAGTCAAGTACAACATTCCTAGAATGAACATGCATGGGGATGCTTTGTATGCAGTCAGGAGAAAACTTCCTGTTTCCTCCTGAGCTGTGACTAGAGGTGGGTGTGGCCTCATCTGGACTGGTTGTCCTGGATTACAAGAGCAACGCAGGAAGCACATGTTCTCTTCCTTTTGCTCTTCTCCACTTTGCTGTTCTATGTGTGAGCAGAAGTGGCTGCCTGTTCGCAGTCACTTAGGAACTAACTCCCTTATGGGATAGTTCCACATGTGTATATAGTTTTGTAACCTAAGTTTGCCTTCAGGGAGCCAACCGTGAACTGAATGATTGTGAGTAAACTACTTTTATATAGACTTGAACAAGATTGTCTTGTCTATTCTTTTTAAGAGGGATAAGAAGGGATCTTACCAGGAATCGAGGCTTAGACGAGCCTGCAACAAGCAAACCGCTGTGCGTTTAAAGGGGAATGTTACTCTGCTAAGATATAAAACTCACTAACACAAGTTAGGAAGGATATCATTAAACAATATATCCTCTCCTGCATCCCCGAACATTCCCACAATAATTCCTACCATTGCTTGACCTTTTGGTTGGGAGTCTCAGGAAGCTCACAAAGTTGGGCAGATGGTCACCAAATTGGGTCCACGGGCTATCGAAGGAATCTTTCCGAGAGACTGTGCGAGTGTCTGTGAATTGTTCTTGGCTGGACGCAGGGTGGCTGGGCGTCTGAGGTGAGGAAAAGGAGCACATTTTCTAATTTATTTGGGGATCACGCCTTGCAAACATTAGACCTCCTAAGTGTCCCCTGGCATTTTGAAAATCTCAACTTTTTTTTACACACACCCATACCCTCACACAGACTTTTCTCATTACCGTTGGCTCCTTGCTGTGGGGGGTGCAGTTTCTGCCATGGCTTAATTCAACCCCAGGTAGCTTATAATCTAGCCTTACCTTCTGTTACATGCTTTAAATGTTTGGTGACAACGGGGCCTTTGGTCAAAGGCAGAATATTATGGGAGCACGACTGGTGTGGCTGCACTGGGTGCAGAGCCTCGGGGATGCCACAAGTATTATTCAGAATGGAGAGCGATAGGCAGGGGGGCACTGAATTTTGGCACTGTCCTGGGCGCCACTGAAATTTGAGAGCCCTAGGCTGGCCACTGCTTTGGTCTGATCCAGTGATGCCTCTTTCTGATGTTCTTGCAAAGTCTATAAGATGTATGTTCCTTGTTATTATTGTGCATTTTTAAAATAGAGTCACATTAGGCACTTGATTCCCCCCCCCCTTTTCAAATGGCAGGCACTCTTTCCCTTTTCACCGGCAGCTGGTGGGTAAACATGTTGCTGCTTCCTTCACCCTTAAAAAAAATGTTCACATGGGAAAGTGTGAGACAGATGGCAAAAACAGATAAACGTTTCCCAAGAGATGCTAATCAACTACTTAAGGAAAATATGATCAAAGGGTCTTAAGGGGCAGTGATGAAATCTTTCTCTGTTTTAAATATAGAAGGTGGCAGGAATTTTGATTCTTTCCCAACAGTATTTTTCCACAGGATGTTTGGACCACGTTCAAGGAAGAAGCTGCGTTGGATTATTTTAATTGCTGTGTTTTAACAACATGCCACATCCAAACGCTCCTTTGAACAAAGGCTGCAAAAGGTGATTCTTGACTTTGAGAAAAGCGAGACGAGACCCTTCTTCATCTTCTGCTCATTTTCAAGTTTGCAGATCCCCTGGGGAGGGATTGCAAACTTTTATATCCAGCTTTTGTGCTGTCGTTCAGTCCCAGCTCCTGCCCACCTAGCAGTTCTAAAGCACATCAAAGTGCAAGTAGATAAATAGGTACCACTCTGTCAGGAAGGTAAATGGCATTTCTGTGCACTGCTCTGGTTCGCCAGAAGCAGCTTAGTCATGCTGGCCACATAACCCGGAAGCTCCCTCGGCCAATAAAGCGAGATGAGCGCTGCAACCCCAGAGTCGGTCACGACTGGACCTAAGGTCAGGGGTCCCTTTACCTTTACCTTTTTTGTGAAGTTTATGCTGGGTGAGGGAAGTGTATTATTACAAACGCAGCCCACTTCACTGAGTGGGGAGAAGATCTGGGGAAAGGGCTGACTCAGGTTTGGTTTCCTTTCGCAGGAGAGATCACGGGAGAAATGCAATGCAATATTCAAATGTATTTACAAAAATGCAAGCTGGGCATAAGAGTCACACTGCTATAAATCCATTGCCCCATTTAGGATCTCTAGCCAAGCATCACAGCAGCACAAGATGCTCTCAGGTTAGCACTGCCACCTTAATTCTTTCTCTTTCTTTTGGTCAGGGTGCATTCAAATATGGGGTTTTATAGCATTAGTTTTCCTGATTATAATGATAGTGCTTCTGTGCTATATACTAGTGTTCCTTTCACATGGCAGGACCTGTTGTTTAATGGAACTGTGGCTTGTTGACTTATATGCCAATGCGTCATGCTAAATTTCATTTGCACCAGTGGGCGTGGTGTGACACAACAATAAATGTCACTGGACAAGGTTGCTACTTCATTCGCAGGATTAATGTAAAGACGTGCAGTGATATAAAATTACATTTTATTACATTGGATAAATAATAATTAGATCCTGCTTGGAGATGCAGCAAATGTATTATAAACATAAGTAACCACAGAAAGGAAGGGAGGGAGGTCAAAATGGGGTTTTGAAATTTGATGTATAATTACTTTATTGTTTGATGTAAAATGAAAAATGAAATTAAAAAAGAGACAATGTTGCTACTTCCCCTCCATTTCGGCACATGTGTGCTTCTGTTCCCCATGAAAACATCAAGAAATAACTTTATGTTCAAAATTTCATCACTTTACTCCCGTGGTTTTCTGGGTTAAGGGGGCTGCAAGCCCCCCCTCGAAATCAAATAGCACAGAGTGCTAAGCATATACTATGTTCCTTTAGTTTTCCAAAAGTGACTTTTACATTGTGTGAAACATCAGGTATAATGTAGAAATTAACAGTTGGGGAAATAGCAGGGGAAAGGAGTACCAGGGGTCAGCAAACATTTTCAGCAGGGGGCCAGTCCACTGTCCCTCAGACCTTGGGGGGGGGGGACTATATTTTGAGGGGGGGGAATGAATGAATTCCTATGCCCCACAAATAACTCAGAGATACATTTTAAATAAAAACACACATTCTACTCATGTAAAAACACCAGACAAGCCCCACAAATAACCCAGAGATGCATTTTAAATAAAAGCACACATTCTAAAAACACGCTGAGTCCCGGATTGTCCATGGGCCAGATTTAGAAGGTGATTGGGCCAGATCCGGCCCCCGGGCCTTAGTTTGCCTACCCATGGGGTAAACTGTTGTGTGAATGCAGCCTCAGTCTCATTCTAAACACACATGCACACACTCCCTATTCTGCTGTTCACACAGAGAGAGATCTAGCTTAGGGCATGCTGGCAGGGGGTAGGACAGCTGTTTTATCCCAGAGATACCTCTGGACCTCTCCCATTGAGAAAGCATCAACCATCCATGCCCTGAGCACTTAGCTGGGGACCTGCTCAACAGGAAGGAAGTTAAGGACAGGAGGACCTGTATGAAACATTATTCAGAGCAGGGAGGCTGAATGCCAGTGGTTACAAGAGTCAGGCAGCTGCTCTGGCCAATGGACCGAACCAAAGGTTACACTGTGGAAAAAGTGGGTATCGAGGATGGATTTGAAGGGAGGGAGGAGGGATGGGGGAGAAATCCTGTACTGTTCACATTTTAATGTGAGCCTATCTCGTTTGCACTTCACCAAAACAATATGCACACCAAACCACATCTGTCCATCAAAATCCACACATTTCAACATTTACTGATGCAACGCTTCAACCAAGAAATCTGTACAAAGGATTTGTGTCTTAGGGGGAAATGTGCAAAAAATATATATATGAATGCATTTATTCATGAAAATCCTACTGGAAAAAATGCATTCTAGTAAAGGAAATTGGTTGTCAAAAGATGCCTATTAGAGAAAATCACATGCAAAGATGCGTTATCTGGGGATAAATGCTTATGGAAATGCTGGTGCAGTTTTTGGAGGGGACCTTCTTTTTTTTTTTTTAGGAAAAAGTTCAGCTGGCAAACTGATGTGAACTGAACTTAAAGTTGGGAAATTGAGAAATAGGAAGAAACTGAAATTGACAGAGTGCTCCACTCCTGCTCCTGGGCCAGTAATTTCACTGTCTTCTGTGTTCTTTAGAGGCACAGAACCAGGACATTTTCTCCCTCTTTCTCCTGACATCACAGAGCAAGCATGCCCAGACCCACCTCTCAAGTCAGGCCTATCTGGGCATGCTGTTCTTTGCCTCTCTATCACCAATCTGTGGTTCTTCTGACTTCCCACTTGGAATCATAGCAGTTAATGGAGTATCCTGAGACTGTAATAAGCAGGTGCAGTACTGATGAATACAGCATATTGTGGGGAGGGATTCCCTCATTAGGGCTGCAATTTAAGAAGTCATGGACTTTTGAATAACTTCAACCCCCCCCCTCAAATATGCAAAAGCTCCCCTTTTCATTCACAGGTGAGGCCATTGGGGTAGCAAAGCTGTCGGAAAACCCAGCTCCATGTTTAGTACTGGAGGAGATTGGTGCTAGTGATCATGTTGCATTTGGGTGTGACTTGGGATCTGTTGGCATTTAAAAGTGAGCCTATCTAATTTGTGCTTTTGGAAACAGTATGCGAACCAAAATACAGCTATCTTTTGAAATTTGCACTTCTCTGAATTCTTGCAATGTACCTCCCCTGCCATGCAATGTGTACAAAAATGCATTTGCACTAGGATAAAATGTCTGTAAAAATGCACACATTAGTGAAGATCGTATGCAAAAATGCATTATATAAGGCAAAATTGCACATACAATTTTGTGTATTAGGAGAAATCCGCATTTAAAGTATGTTTCTGAACACAATTCAAAGTGTTGGTGCTGACCTTTAAAGCCCTAAATGGCCCAGTATACCTGAAGGAACATCTCCACCCCCATCGTTCAGCCCGGACACTGAGGTCCAGCACCGAGGGCCTTCTGGCGGTTCCCTCACTGCGAGAAGTGAGGTTACAGGGAGCCAGGCAGAAAGCCTTCTTGGTAGTGGTGCCCACCCTGTGAAGCAGCCTCCCTCAGATGTCAAGGAAATAAACAACTATCTGACTTTTAGAAGACATCTGAAGGCAGCCCTGTTTAGGGAAGTTTTTAATGTTTGATGTTTTATCGTGTTTTTAATATTCTGCTGGGAGCCGCCAAGAGTGGCTGGGGAAACCCAGCCAGATGGGTGCGGGGTATAAATAAATTACTATTAATAATAATAATAATAATTTTCATGGGGATTTAAAACAAACTTACAAAAATAACAAACATGTGGAAATGTGGGCACCTAAACCTAAGATGAATGAATGAGAAGCTGCAGCCAAGAGATTCAGCCATCTATAGGTGTGTCCTATAGAACCAAGAATGGAGCTAAGCAGAGAGGTGCAACATTTTGTAGCTAAAAACAAAACAACCCTCTTTCTTATGAGTCTGTGGTTTCTGCATTGCGGGGGTTGGACTAGATGACCCTTCAGGTCCCTTCCAATTCTACAATGAACAATGTTTCTATATTGCCATTCTGCCCTTCCAGACTTCTTCATTACCTTGTAGTATAATGTTTTATAGGCTGAAGAAGAGGGTGAGATCTGTGCTTGTTTCTTCAGCCACTTTTTCACCTTCCTCTCCTCTTGCTTCAGCAGGTTATCATTAATCGTCTTCATGGAGTCAAGAGACCGCCGAATCTTGTTCAGCTGAAGAGTTTGGGAGATAGGAACATGTGTGAACACAGGAAGCTCCCTTGCACTGCGTATGACCATTGAGCTATTTAGCTCAGTCTTGTCTGGTCTGCCTGGTAGCAGCTCTCTGGGGATTTAAACAGTTGGGTCTCTCCCAGCCCCAACTGGAGATGCTGGAGATTGAACCTGGAACCTTCTGCATGTAATCTATTACACCACTGTGCTGTGGCCTTTCTCCTAGTCCTGGTTGCTTGCAGGACCTTAGATCTGAGCTATCTAAACAGCTCAGGTAAAAGCAGGGTGTCCCCCACCCCCTGTTAAGTGCCTGGTCACTCGAAAACACATGCAGATAGTTTCCCTCCTCCATACCTGAAATGCCTCTCTCTCATTGGAGACCCGCAGGGACTTTGCCCTTTTGTTTTCGAGCCAATCCATACTCCCCAGTGGCTTCCAGTTTCTTTCCCCCGTGGTTCTGATTTAGTGGAAGCCAAGGCACCAGCCAGGGTCAAGGTAGCCAGAAAAGATTTGAATCATTTGCCTACTGCCCATCTTGCCAGTCTAAAGCCATTGGCTGAGCCACGAGGAAGGTGAAACAGCGGCTCATGAACTGTGATGCAACAATCTGTGTGCTTCCATGACTCTTGAAAGCGTTGCCTTGGCAACTAACCTGAAACCTTGAAAGGGACTGTGGTATCATTAATAGATAATTAGTCAAAGGATAACGATCAGTGGCTCTTTGCTGGAGTTTTCATAGAGGCGCTTTTAGGTTTGTCTGTTAATATTGTGGTTGACAGAAGCTTATATCATTGTGAGTTGCGTGGAGCAGTGGGAGTATCCTCCACATGCTGCAGATAACAACTCTCATTGGCCATGCTGGCTGGTGCTGATGGGAGTTGTAGTCTCAGACATCTGGAAGGGACCAAGTTGACTACCCCTGGTTTAGAGGAAGCACTTATTCATAGCTAGAGAAGTTGGTGAACCCCTTTCACCAAATTTATCCAGGAGGAAGAGAAATCCCCCCCCCCAGTTTTGTGTAGGTGGTAGGTCACCATTCACAATTGCATAGCTTCCTGGTTTTCTTATTTATTTATATATTTTTTGGTGCTGACACAAGTCTGCTGTCCCCCATCACAATATCCCAGGGATAATGTCCTCCTCAAAGCATTTTGTGTTTGTGTGAAATAGGAACTGCAACAACAAAAACAAACCTAAATATTAAAAATTGTGGTGAATATTTGGAGAAAGCAGCCTTATTTATCTAGGGAAAGGGGAGAAGCACAGAATCATAGAGTCAGAAGGACCCCAAAGGTCATCTAGTCCAACCCCTTGCAATGCAGGAATCACAGCAACATTGTGGTCCCGACTGGTGGTCATCCAATCTCTTTTTTAAACATTCCAATGAAGGAGGTTGAACAGCTCTTCCCATAAGGAAGTTCTTCCCAATGTTTTGTCAAAATCTCCTTTCTTGTCAGTGGTTTAGGTCCTGCGCTCCAGAGCAGCAGAAAACAAGCTTGTCTCCATGTCTTCTGAGTCATTTTGACAATGCCGCAATTCTTTTATAATTACTATAAAAAGGTGCAAAATGTAAAAACAATAGTAATGAGGATCTGGCAGCTTGGAAGGCCTATTTGTGAGAATCTAGCCTTCTCTGGGCTGCTCAAAAGGAGCAGGCGAGGGTCAGGGAGTGGGCCACTGTGGCATATGCCAGCCATTCTCCCCTGTGTCCCTGAGCTTTTCTACACCAACCACATTGGTTGAGGTCTGAAGGGAGGCTTCTAGCAAAATTCGCTCAATGTGCTTAGAAACCTCCCCATGACTGGGACCTCTATGCTTTCAGGCTCCCTTGATTGCAAGGAGGCTTCTCTATGCTTTTAGCCAAATGCACTTAGACGTTCCCTTTAGACCTTCCCATTCAGCATGAGGTCAGGAGTGGAGCAGGGACTCCTGGCATGCATAAGAACTTCAGAAGAGCCCTGCTGGATCAGACCAATGTCTCATCTAACCCAGCATCCTGTACTCACAGTTTCCAACCAGATGCCTGTGAGAAACATGCAAGCAATGTTTCCGAGGACAAGAGTACTCTAACTTCTTGTGGTTTCTGGCAATAGCTCTTCAGAACCATTGTTGCCTCCATTCACGGAGGCATGCATAACCATCATGGTTAGTAGCCATTGATAGCCCTCTCCTCCATGAATTAGTCTAATCCTCTTTTAAAGCCATCCAGGTTGGTGGCCACCACTGTCTCCTGTAGGAGTGAGTTCCATAGGTTAACTGTGCACAGCGTGAATAAGTCTCCAGCTCTGTGTTGCAAAGATGGCTGCCAGTGCAACATGAACGCTGGCACATATGAGAACCCTTTGCAGAAGATCACAGTGCCTGGAGACAGAAGACAGTCAGGTCACATATCCACAGCAGTGACCAAAGGAGAAATGACTACTAGGAGGGACACAAAGAGAAGAAACGCCATGGTGTACCTGAAGCAGCAAAACCAGATCCCTTCATCTGCCCCACCTTCAATAAAACATGTCTCTCCCATATTGGTCTTTTCAGCTACAGCAGGCATTGTAACTTTCCGATGGTTTGACCTTATCGCCAAAGGTGCACTCTTGCATTATCTCCTGAGACAGTCAGGTGCAAACAAAAATCAGTCTTGCATACATTGGATGTCTACAAGTTCTAGTGTTAGGAAAGAGGGAAAACAACTTTTCTCTATCCACTTCCTGCCTGCCATGCATAATTTTATAAGCACTCACTCTCGTCCCCAGTTTGAGCTTCATTTTAAACACCTGGAGAGGGTCTGTGGTGCCTACCAGTAAGCAAAGGAAGAGGAAGGTGTTCTACTCCGCTCTGATCTCTCGCTCTAGCAGATGGAGGTCAGAAAAGAGCACCCCCTTTGGAATATGCCACCAACAGCAATTGCTTCCTGTTGCTTTATGGTGCTGTTTTTCTACCTATTGGCTCTGAGCAGCCAGAAAAGCTACTCAGTACTTAGACATCCCAGATTCCTTGGGCCTTTGGTGACAACAGGCTGAAAGTTTGGACATCTGTTCTTGAGTGGAGAATTGAAGATAGTGTCGGAGGCATAGCCGCCTTTGCAGGCCACAGGTCTGGAATGGAGAGGGATGTTTCCGTTTTCACAGTGGTGTTAAATTAAACCAATAAATCTTTGGAAATGGTAGAAAAATCATTCACCCATAAACATTTCTCAGAAGGGAGGATGGAAGCTAAGGTTTTTTCTCCACTCCAAAAAAAGTTCAGATCTACTAATCTAAGCCTCCAAGGGGTTTTAGACATCTTAATAGCTTGATGAAACAAGGTAGCTGGAAGATTTTCGCTTCCATGGGGAACTGGAGCCATCAGTGGTATTGGACCCATGTTAGAAATATTGGACAGGGAAACGAACTAATGGTTGAAAATTAAGGGAGTTGAGCAGAAGGTTTAATGGGGAAGCCTATTTTCCAACCCCCACCCCTTTCTTAAAGGGTTATATGATTTGTCAGATACAAGTCTTAGGAGGCCAGTAGCATAAATTTGATACGAAAATGAAGTGTTAGTCTGGTTGTGCCCACTCCATAAAAGCATGCTGTGTTTGGATTTTTCATGTATTTTACTTCTACTTGTGTTGTATATTACTCTGAACAATTTTGAAGAAAGTCCAGTTATTATTATTATTATTAAGCAATTTATATACTGCTTGATAAAGGTAAACGACATTTCTGTGCTCTCTGGCTTCCATCACAGTGTCCTGTTGCACCAGAAGCAGTTTAGTCATGCTGGTCACATGACCCGGAAAGCTGTCTGTGGACAAACGCCGGCTCTCTTGACCTGAAGCGAGATGAGCACCACAATCCCATAGTCTCCTTTAACTATGAACTTAATTGTCCAGGGTCCTTTACCTTTTTATACTGCTGAATTCCTAAATTGGTTTCTAAGTAGAAAAAGTAATTACAAGCACATTAAACTATAAAAAAGTAAAGGTAAAGGACCCCTGGCAGTTAAGCCCAGTCGCAAATGACTCTGGGGTTGGCGTGCTCATCTTGCTTTACTGGCTGAGGGAGCCAACGTTTCTCCACAGACAGTTTTTCTGGGTCATGTGGCCAGCATGACTAAGCCACTTCTCGCAAAACCAGAGCAGCGCATGGAACCGCCCTTTACCTTCCCGCCGGAGTGGTATCTATTTATCTACTTGCACTTTGACATGCTTTTGAACTGCTAGGTTGGCAGGAGCTGGGACCGAACAATGGGAGCTCACCCCATCGTGGGGATTCGAACCACCGACCTTCTGATCGGCAAGCCCTAGGCTCAGTGGTTTAGACCATTAAACTATACACGTTCATAATTAAAGTGATTTCATTAAAGCATTAAAATATAATCATCTATCATTAAAATATGCAATAAACCATCTCATTAAAACAACACAGCAATTAAAGCTGGAGACTCAGGTTGAGAGATTAAAGGAATGCTTGTGTAAACAGGTGCATCTTCAAAAGCCATCAGAATGTCAATGTAGATGGGACCTCTTAAATTTCAAGTGAAAAAGCCCACCTACAAGTTACCGCAAGCCGATAATTATTAGACTGTGACAAGACCAACAGGTCTCCATTTGCTATTTTGATCTCGTTTTTTGACAGAATTACAAGCCTGGTAGATGAAGGGAACGCAGTGGATGTAGCCTACCTTGATTTCAGCAAGGCATTTGACAAGGTGCCCCATGATATTCTTGTAAAGAAGCTGGTAAAATGCGGACTTGACTATGCTACCACTCAGTGGATTTGTAACTGGCTGACTGACTGAACCCAAAGGGTGCTCATCAATGGTTCCTCTTCATCCTGGAGAAGAGTGACTAGCGGGGTGCCACAGGGTTCTGTCTTGGGCCCGGTCTTATTCAACATCTTTATCAACGACTTGGATGATGGACTCAAGGGCATCCTGATCAAATTTGCAGATGACACCAAACTGGGAGGGGTGGCTAACACCCCAGAGGACAGGATCACACTTCAAAACGACCTTGACAGATTAGAGAACTGGGCCCAAACAAACAAGATGAATTTTAACAGGGAGAAATGTAAAGTATTGCACTTGGGCAAAAAAAATGAGAGGCACAAATACAAGATGGGTGACACCTGGCTTGAGAGCAGTACATGTGAAAAGGATCTAGGAGTCTTGGTTGACCACAAACTTGACATGAGCCAACAGTGTGACACGGCAGCTAAAAAAGCCAATGCAATTCTGGGCTGCATCAATAGGAGTATAGCATCCAGATCAAGGGAAGTAATAGTGCCACTGTATTCTGCTCTGGTCAGACCTCACCTGGAGTACTGTGTCCAGTTCTGGGCACCACAGTTCAAGAAGGACACTGACAAACTGGAACGTGTCCAGAGGAGGGCAACCAAAATGGTCAAAGGCCTGGAAACGATGCCTTATGAGGAACGGCTAAGGGAGCTGGGCATGTTTAGCCTGGAGAAGAGGAGGTTAAGGGGTGATATGATAGCCATGTTCAAATATATAAAAGGATGTCACATAGAGGAGGGAGAAAGGTTGTTTTCTGCTGCTCCAGAGAAGCGGACATGGAGCAATGGATCCAAACTACAAGAAAGAAGATTCCACCTAAACATTAGGAAGAACTTCCTGACAGTAAGAGCTGTTCTACAGTGGAATTTGCTGCCAAGGAGTGTGGTGGAGTCTCCTTCTTTGGAGGTCTTTAAGCAGAGGCTTGACAACCATATGTCAGGAGTGCTCTGATGGTGTTTCCTGCTTGGCAGGGGGTTGGACTCGATGGCCCTTGTGGTCTCTTCCAACTCTATGATTCTATGATTCTATGATTCTATGATTCTATGTTCTTTCTGGGCAACAAAGGAACCAGTCTCAGATTGTGTCAGAGCTGGGCTATGGACAGCAGTCTGAACCAGGGAACCAAGCATTTGTCAGGCCTGAAGAGTAAATCAGAACCACAGGGCCAACCATGAGGCAATATTAAGAAGCAAGCTAGAAGATGAAGCCAAAGATTACAGTGGAACTAGAGGACAGGAAGGAAGCAGGATCTGGAATCAAGCCAACAGTCAGGATAAAAGAAGAGTCAAGAATTCAGGAACACACCAGGAAGACCTTGTGGCTCAAGCAAGACTCAACTGAAACAGGAAGTGCTCTTATCCTTCCCCTCCAGCTTGGGCAGGTGGAGACAGCCCTGGAGCTGAAGATACTACTTTTAGAAACTGTCCCTTACAGTTCAAGGTTCAACACATGGGGGAGCAGCATACAGATCTAGCATATGGCTGAAAGTCATCACTGAGTTTGCTTTTCTGGATACAGTATGCTCAAAGTGGCTGTGTTCAATAATACTGCCTTCGCCTAGGCATCTGGTTGGCTGCTGTGAGAACAGGAAGCTGGATCAGATGGGCCAATGGCCTGATCCATCAGGGGTCTTCTTCTAAGTAGGGAGAGAAATAGCATGTGTGAGCCTGGAGCCCACTCCCTTTCAGCTCACCTGTGTTTTCATCTGCCCCACGTCAAATGTGGGGCAGATGGGTGCGATCTGACTGAAATGAACCGGTGGGCCTTACGATGTTCACAGGGGAGGCGGTTTCCCAATCCTCGATGCCTGAGATCCATTCTTTCCCCTCTTTAGTGTGCAGCGTAATAAAGCATTTACGTTTGAAAACACACTGAGGTTCCCTGCTCCATTTTCACACGCAATTACTTCGGCATCACTCCCGAGTGGCCCTTTTAGACATGTTACCGACAATTTCCTTTCATGATCACAAATAAAAATACTTGTACCCCCTTCATCAATTTTGCTTTTAATTAATTAGAGTGCTCCGGTGACAGTAAGAGACAGCTGTGTGCAGAGGACTCGATGGAGAGGGAAATGAAGAATGGGTGAAGGATCCGTGTTAAGGACTCCTCTTCCTCCAATTCTTTCTTTCTATGGATCTCTAACCTAGAGATAAAAGGCTGAAGGCACCTCGCTCACAGGGTGTCAGGATGCGGAGCTGGTCCAAGATGTTTGACCAGCTGAGGCAAAAGCTAAGATGGCGTCACTTCCTCACCTGTGTATTGAAGCCAGTGGGGCAGCTAGAGATGGGGAGTAAATTTGATTTGAAGGCAGACATTCATAATTTGAACTTTCTGAAACAAGGTGCAAACTGAAATGCAGCCATCCTTTGAAATTCACACTTCTCCAGTAGCCAACCAGGTTCCTGTGGGAAACACGCAGTCAGGACCCAAGCACAAGAGCACCCTCCCCTCCTCTGGTTTCCAGCAACTGATATTCAACAGCATTGCTTCCTCCGACTATGAACGCAAAGCATAGATGTCATGGCTAGCAGCCATGGATAGCCTTATCCTCCATTTATCAGTTGACTTTTACAGAAATCCCAATTGGTAGCCATCTCTGCTTCCTGGGGGAGTGAGTTCCACAGACTTTCTTTGACCTGTTTTGAATTTTCCAACATTCAGTACATGTCCACTGCTTAAAAAAATGCATACGCCTAATGTGTCTTAATTCCCTCCGCCTGTTTTTCAAATTGCACATTAGCAGTTTTCCAACTGCACCATTTCCCTGCCCCTTAAATTCACATTTTTTAGTCCAGCTAACACATTAAGAAGAACACCCTTGTGGTGCAGTGTATAGAGTGTTGAACTAGGGCTTTGGAGATCTGGCACATATGCTGTCTTATATGACTGGGGCACACCCTCAGTTGTGAAGGGCCTGGGGGAATTTCAACAAGACACAGCAAGAGGACTCCCATGGGAGTATCCCCTATAGGAGACTATAGAAAATCATCCAAAGGAACCAGCCATTGGCCTGGAACATTTGCTCTGTCTTTAGGACAACCAGCCTGATCGTATTTCTAGCACCTTTATAATTTAATTAAGAAAAATAAAATAAAAATAAAACCCAGCAGGGTGTCTCAGGACCTGGTTGGGAAATTGAAGGATATTTGTCTCTGGCAAACGTCTAGCTCAGACAGAAGCAGAGCAAACTCTTCCCTATGACTCCCAAGGGTGGCAATAAAACTGGCTGGGAGTTAAGAGATTCATTTTGTGGGCCTGAACTGATCAAAGACTGCCTATTGTCTTTAATTGTGTGGGGGGCTTGGATGGTCTAGGAGGCGACAGGGGACCAAGAAGGAGCATCTGTGACCTGCCTTTGAATTACCTTCAGGATTAAATGTCAAGAGTTTGAATTTAAGGTGGCTCCACACACGATGCATTTCCTGCTACCCATCTGTGGAGACATTGCGTGTAATTTATGTGTGGGCATGTGGCTTGCAGCCCATGTGGCAGAAGACACCCTCACTGAAGGGTGCTGTTTCACAAAGAGGCAGACCCAGGGCAAAAGACCAAAGGTGTCCAACCAACATCCCAGGGAATTTGTTGCCAAACTTTCCTCTCTCCCTTCACCCCATAGGCCACTTAATGATTTATTCATTTTTGGCATGCCATAGAGTGATTGTAATACTAGATCCTGTATGATATTTAGTTGCATATTTATTGCTTCTTTTATTTTTTCTATATTATTTTATTGTAACCCAATTTGAATTCCATGAAAATCAGATTGTAAGTGTTCTGCACAGACAGGCCAGGGACCACAGAGATGCAGCTTATGGACAGTTTGAGAACCCTTGTCCAAGGATCAATGGATGGCTGTTGGTAGTGGTGGTGAGCTCTAATCTCTGCACAGGTTCAGAACGACACATGGATATCTGGGGTGAGGCCAGCAGGCACGAGACCAGTCCTCAAATTTTCATTCACTATGGATCCTAATCAGAAAATGGTTAATGCCGAGTGTAAGTTAAGTGGTTATTCTGCGCAACAACTGGCCATTGTGCAGATCCCCCAGTCAATATATGTAGCTCCTACCAGGCCTTGGAGAATATTTCCTGAATTTTGTACATTCTCCAGTCATTATCCATTTCCCAAATCTTGTTGGGGATTGGGCATAATAGCTGGAGAATGTACAAAATCCAGTATTGCTCTGAATTCAATTATGCTAAACCCTCAAAATATGAAGTCTTAGTTATTCAGATAATTTTATTATCCAGATCTTCCGGCTTTCCTGTCAGCAACTCTGTATGTCCTCCTTTTTTATCCAAACTTCTGGCTACTTCAATTTATTTTTATTTTTTTTAAATAATAATGCCCTCACGTTGTCCTGATGAATCAGATCTTACTCCTACCATCATGCAATCTGCTAGCAAAAAAACCCTCCAATTTACTTGGTCATGGCTGGTTTCAAAGGCTACAGTTACCATAGTAACAAAAGTTAGTTACCTAAGTGACAGTGCTCTTCTGATGTCACTGGAACAGAAAGTGTTCCAGGAAACACCCTTGAACTTGGTTCATAACAGCATTGTTCAGGAAACATTTAGCGGGGTGGGCGAGGGGAGGATGAACACATTTTCTCTAGGTAACAAACACTTATTTTTCAACGGTGAGAATGAGACACCTTTGCACTTTTGCTGAAGAAGTTTCAGAGGAAGAAAACCAAGTGACACTTTGAACTTTTGTTCCAATGGGCTTATCAACAGATCTTAATATACAACATTTATGAAGTTGGAAAATGAGCATCACACGTTGCGTCTGTCACAGTGGTTGGCAAATATGTTTCCTGGCACAAAGCAAGTTCCCAAGTGCCTGTTCTGTGGGCTGGATGTGCTCATATGCTCAAGTGCGCAAGCACACGGTGCTCCAGCGGGTAATAGTAGCAGGACTTTGCCGCTGGATTTTGCTGTTTGGTTGTTTGGAACAATTAAAACACAAACATCAGGATAGCCCTGCTGGGTCGGACCACAGGTCCATCTAGTTTAGCATCTTGTGACCTATCAGATGCCTCCAGGAAGGCTGGCAGCAGGGCCTGTGGCCATTAGTCCTTGCCCATTATTGCTCCATGGAAACTGATCTTCAGCATAAAGCATATGCATTTAAAGACATAGGACCTACTACAATGTATTTTGCCTGGAAAAACTACTGCCTCAGAATAGCGGCTGGGCATTCCACTTTGGAAGAGGGGTTGAACATGGTCCTGATAGAAGCTTCTCCCCATCCAAGAGAGGGAGTGGAAGAATAGTAGACAAAGTGTTTTATATATATATATATTTTAAAATCCTCAACCTTTCTGCAAGTCCAATAAAGCATGTTTCTACGCTGGCTTTTGGAGCTGTACTACAATTCAGCATCTGATTTGTTCAAACATGTTGCAGACTGGGACAATCAGAATCAGATGTGATCTCCAGAACAGATGCCCAACCAGGGCTGGCAGTTAATTAAAAGCACCATGTACTTAAATGATTAACTAATCACAGCATGGTGGCGTTCAGCAGAGAACCTTCTCTGCTGGATTCGGCAGAGAAACTCCTAATGTCTGCCTTCAGGGCAGCGTTCCTACTGCAGCTTGCTTCTGTGTCGCCAGCAGAGACAACACAAGCAGTTAGTCTCACAAATTTCATTAAAACCCTGCTTAGTTAGAGCTTTAAAAATGGGCCGAGACAACTGTATCAATAGGTCTCCATCGCAGACGCATCAAGATCGCCTTTGTTCTGATTAGGTTGCTTCCAGATGACCCATTTTATCTATCATTCATCCTGACGTCTTTGTGGAGAGATGGCATGACATCAAGTGTTCGCAGAGCACCCATTCCAATTTATTTGCAGGGAGATGCATGCATCAAGCAAGTCTGATCCCACACTTTCCAGTTTCATTTTCTGGTCACTTTCCTTTAGTGAAAAAAAAGGTGATTTGGGTGAGCGGGGAAGGGAAACAGGTTTCTTGCAGAAGTGTGTCAATTCAACTTGAACTGCACTGTCTGAATTTGCTGGTATGTGGTTCGCATATCACATCCGCATGATGCATTGAAAGCACACTGATATCCCCAAAGAATCCTCGGAGCTGTCTTTTGTTAGGGGGGCTGGGAATAGTAGCCCTGGGAGTGGTAAACTACAGCTGCCAGGATTTTAGTGGTGAAGTGAAAACATTACATTTAAAGTGGTCTAAATGTGCTTTGGATGTATGGTGTGAATTTAACCTACATCTCTTCTGCCACAGCCAGGGATGATGGGCTTTCCCAGTTTTCTGGCCAACTGGTATTTGACCCAGTTCATCTGCTGCTATTTGACAATGTCCCTTCAAAGGACTGAGTATTTCTGGAGTGGGTGGGGGCTTGGAATAAGCAATAAATGCTTTGCTCTTTCTCTTTTTCGGGAGGTGGGGTTTATTTATCTTTTCTTCTCATTTCTTCCTGAACTCACTTCATCACACATAACAGCTGACTCGTGCAATGAAAGAAACACTAATAGAATATCAATGTTTGCCCAACAGAGAAGTTGAAAACCTCTAAATCAGCCATGAAAGAATGTTATACTTTCAACTCTTCAGACAAAGGAGACCAAAATATACTGTGGAAAGTGCTGGAGCACTGGCACTTAAGCTCTGAAGGCTGGCAGTGGTGATGGGAAGATGGAAAGCGAACTTGTGGCTGTAAAACAAGTAGATTTTATAGCGATACCAGTTCGACTATAGTAATGCCAGTTGCGTGCAGTTTCTGCCACTTGCCAGGGAGCAGAGGAAGACCCCCCCCTCAAAGGTTTCCAGGCATAAGGCCATCAGTGGGGCTCCTTAGAAAGGGGAACTAAGCCAAGGAACAGGGAAGACAAAGCAAAAAACCACAGGTTGTCATTGTGCCCCCAGTGCTAACATGCAGGTTGTAAATTATTTTTATTATTAATAAAATAAAATTGATTACCCTCCCTTCACTAGCTGCTTCCAGGGCAGGTTACAATAATTTAAAGGGGTGCCAGAGCCACTTGGTCAGGTCACTCACATCTCTTAGGTAGGCATATTGAGTCTTCCTTTTTGCATTTGAAGAGAACAGAAGGAAGATGTGAGACAGCTTGGCTTAGAGGAATGGTGGAGCCAGGAGACCATAGTCCGGTGAAGCAGTAAATGCCATTGGTGGCATTTCTGCAGGTAGTAGCCAGTATGGAACACCCCCCCCCCCCCCGCCAAACAGGGCATTGTGGAGACAGGGGTAACTTTAAAATGGAAAGCATAATGCTGGTGGTCAACAAAAGAGGTTCAAAGACTCTCTCAAGGCAAATCTTAAAAAATGTAGTATAAATACCAACAACTGGGAAACACTGGCCTGCGAGCTCTCCAATTGGAGAACAGCCTTTACCAAAGGTGTCATGGGTTTTGAAGACGCTCGATCTCAGGATGAAAGGGAGAAACACACTAAGAGGAAGGTACGCTTGACAAAAAACTAAAGGAACTTTTATGAAAGGGAATTAAGATAATGGACCTAAGGGTTGCTAAAGAATCACTAAACAAGGATGGGGAGGTATGGGGAAGTCAAAAGAAAGAAGGGTATGAAACGATCAGTTGGAAATTATGTTGTTTTGTGGTACTTTTGTTATCTGTTTGAAAAACGAATAAAAATTATTATAAAAAAAAAAAAGAGGAAGGTACGCTTGACAAACTGCCACCATGTTCAACTCCTGCCTGGA
This sequence comes from Podarcis cretensis, assembly GCF_951804945.1. NCBI lineage: Eukaryota > Metazoa > Chordata > Lepidosauria > Squamata > Lacertidae > Podarcis > Podarcis cretensis. Next base: position 60,110,807 of record NC_137177.1, read on the forward strand.
AACCCATGTTCCCACTGTAGAAGGATGTGTGGATCCAGAATTGGCCTCCACAGTCACTTACAGACTCACTGTTAAAACTGTGTTTATGGAAGACAATCTTAGAATCATAGAATCATAGAATCATAGAATTGGAAGAGACCACAAGGGCCATCGAGTCCAACCTCCTGCCAAGCAGGAAACACCATCAGAGCACTCCTGACATATGGTTGTCAAGCCTCTGCTTAAAGACCTCCAAAGAAGGAGACTCCACCACACTCCTTGGCAGCAAATTCCACTGTCGAACAGCTCTTACTGTCAGGAAGTTCTTCCTAATGTTTAGGTGGAATCTTTTTTCTTGTAGTTTGGAACCATTGCTCCGTGTCCGCTTCTCTGGAGCAGCAGAAAACAACCTTTCTCCCTCCTCTATGTGACATCCTTTTATATATTTGAACTCTTATGAGTGATGGCCAAAGAAAAGGAAGAACAGCAATGGTAATAGATCAGCTGGATCTTTATCTGTCTCACTGCAAGAAATGGGACTCAATTTGCTGCACCAGCCTGGAGCGCCATTGATGGTTGCTGCTCCTATCTTCATCTTCTTCTAATATATGCAACTTCTAACATATGCATTTTGGCACAAACGTTTACCCAACATACACATTTTTGTATGCATTTATGCACGTTATTTTCACTAACATATGCATTTCCCAAGCACAGCGGAATGATGAGGAGTACGTGCCACATACTCTATATTACTTTATTTACACTTCAAAGCTGGTAGATTACAGAAAAACATCTTGCCTCTGCCGGAGCAGAGAAAGCATCCTCTCTCCTCTAAAGCACGGAGAGAACACTGTGAAAAACAGGAAACCAGTGTACGTCACATCCAGTCTCCTTTCCCGTGGGAAAACCCAACAGCACAGACTGTGGAATGTAAACATTGTCTTGTGACAAGCATTTCGCTGCACAGTGAAGAGAGCAGAAACCAACATCCTCCCCCTTTCTGTGAACATCACTGGGCAGCGTGTTCGTACAATATCAGTACAAACCCAACTTCTGCACATAGGTACAGTGTTGATCCCTTGATACAATCTTGGACAATACATCAGCAGGAATTTCATTACCTGGCATATAGGACACCGTTACGAGTCCCTTCTGAATACGTTCCCTAGCATGTTGCACCTTCAATTGCAAGTGCTTCATGCTTTGCTTACAACCTTCAGAATTCAGCAAAGCCAAACATGCTTTGTTGTCCTGGTAAACCTGGATTGGACATTTGACAGGAATTTTCATGTCTTTGCACAATTGTAACAACCATTCACAATCTTTGAGTGAATAAGACAGTGCATTCAGTTCAGCTTCACAAGTACTTAAGCTAACTGTTGTTTGCTTCTTGCATGACCAATCAAATAGACCCTGATTGTACATGTAGCAAACTCCAGACGTGCTTTTCCTGTTTGTAGTGTCACTTCCAAAACTTGCATCTGCAAATATCTCAAGACCACCAGACTTCTGATTGTTAAACCTCAGTCTGTAATGCATAGTGCCTTTCAAATAGCGCGTTATGCGTTTCAGAGCTTTCCAATCCTTAACAGTAGGATTGTTGACTTGTCTGCTTAGCAAATTACAGCTAACAGCAATGTCTGGTCTTGAACATCTGGCAATGAAGTTTAGCTTGCCTAGCACACTTCTGTACAGTGTAGTGTCAGAAAATGCTTCTTCAGTGTCATCTACCTGATAACCTGTTGTCATCGGTGTGTCTACAGGGTTAGCATCCATCAGGTTTAGTTTGCTTAACACATCAGCAATTTTCTGTGACTGGTGTACTAGAATGTTACCATCTTGATCTCTTTCTATTTCCAGAGATAGGTAGTTGTTTACCTCACCAAGATCTTTCATGTCAAAGTGCTCTTTCAGTTGAGCTAGGGCGTTATTGTACATTGTGACATCCTTCCAAAAGAATAAAAGATCATCAACATAAAACAAACAATACAGTTTCTTTTGCCCCTCCTCTTTGACAAATACACATGGATCAGCTTTCCCTTGCTTAAAACCTAGAGAAAACAATACTTCAGTGAGTTTTGTGTGCCAACACCGTGCACTTTGTTTGAGACCATAAAGGGACTTTTTCAGAGCACAAACAAATCCCTGTTTTACCTGTACGCCATCAGGTGGAAGCATATAAAGAGATTCACCTAGAGATCCGTACAGAAAAGCTGTATTCACATCGTGGTGACTAATGTGTAAATTCTCCTCTGCAGCTAGCTTGAGCATAAGCCTAATGCTCTCATACCTCACTGTGGGTGAGTAGGTCTCGTGATAGTCTTCACCTGGTACCTGTGCAAAACCTCTGGCTACCAATCTGGCTTTGTGTCTGACTACCTTGCCATTTTGATCAGTCTTCGCTTTGAAGACCCATTTGCTTCCAAGCAGTTTCATTCCTGGAACTACTGGAACAAGGTCCCATGTTTTGTTCCTTTCCAAGGAATCAAGCTCAGCTTTCATGGCATTTAACCATGGCTCAGCTTCCTTTTAATCCAAATCCTGGATTTCTTGGAAACTTGAAGGTTCAAATACCTTCTTGGAGCTTTTAACAGCTGTTACTGCTATCTTAGCAAACTCATCAGCAAATCTCTTTGGAGGTCTGCCTTTTGTGGCTCTTTGTGACCTGCGAATTAGCCTTAGGTCTTCAACACTCTCCTCTTCCTTCTTAGGAGAAAAGTGACCTATTGTGAACAATGGTTCCTCCAATTCTTGATCAGAGCTTTCAGAGGGTCGCATAGAGGCTTTCGCACTCTTGAAATCCTCTGAATCACCTGATTCAGTTTCAGACTCAGAATCAGAACCTTCATCAGTGGGTGTGGGTTGCTGTGGCTGCTTTTGACTATCCTCAGTCTCATCACTGTCATCAGGATAACATTGGAAAATTCCCACATTCTCCCCCCACTTGGCATTGTACTCAACACTTCTTGTGAGCTTAATTGTCTTAGAGTCAGTCATCATTATTCTGTAAGAACCTTTCTGATAACCTAGAAAGATACCATGCAAACCACGCTTGTCTAACTTGGAGTTTTGTGGTGAGTGAACCCACATGTCAGAACCAAAAATTTTCATGTGTTTGATGTATGGCTTCTTGCCAAACATCTTCTCATAGGGGGTACAACCAATCGCTGAAGATAACCTGCGATTATAACTGTAAACAAAACACGAGAGAGATTCGGCCCAATAACTCTCTGGAAGATTTGCATCATGCAGCAAGGTTTTTAACCCTTGAAGCAATGTTTGATTTGCCCTCTCGCAAAGTCCATTCTGCCATGGCGAGCGAGGACTAGACAAATCGTGTTGAATTCCTTTCTCAGTCAGAAAAGCTTCAAACTGCTGAGAAGTGAATTCCCCCCCGCGATCAGTGAAAAGAATTTTTATCTTCTTACCATGCACATTTTCCAACCAAGCACAGAATTCCTTGAACCTTGGAAAAGCCTCTGATTTCTGCTTGAGATTGTACACATAAATATACCTGGAAAATGCATCAATGAGAACTATGAAGTACCTATTTCCACCCAAAGAGGGCGCTAGTGGTCCAACCAAATCAGCATGAACAACCTGGTATGGTTCTGTAGCTTGCCTACTAGACACCTTACCTTTCGCAGCCATTTTCACCTTGTTTGCTGTGCATGCCTTGCACTTCATGTGGTACCTGCAGGGTTTAATAGTCATACCTTCAACCAAGGCAGGCATTTTAGATACTGCCTCAAAATTCAAATGACCAAATTTCTGGTGAAAATCATGAATACATTCTGCATGCAAACTTTTGTTAGAACCTGCAATGCAACAAGTTTCATCCTGCACAACATCATCATAATACAAAACATACAAACGATCAACATATTCAGCATGCAATACATAATCATTTTTCTTTGTGATGATGCACTTTTTGTTCTTAAAGGAAACGTCAATTTTCCGCTCATTCAGCTGTCCAACGCTGAGCAGATTATGTTTGGCATCTGGTACATAAAGCACATCCTGTATCGATAAGTCCAAACTGTGAAGAACAACAGTTCCATAGCCTTTACTGGGGATTGTGTGGTCATCCGCCTGGTGAATTGCACCTTCCTGCGGTGTAAAAGACACGAACAGTCGCTTATCGTTGCACATGTGATGCGTTGCAGCCGAATCAACAACGAAGAAAGATCTAGACGTCTTCTGGACCTTTGCAACCTTTGGAGCGAAGCGTGAGACCATTGCCTTGTGCTGCGTTGTCCTGGACACCGGACCTTTGCCTTTGCTCTGGCCTCTTCCACGCGATGAGCTTCCGCTGCGCTGCTCTGTCTTGGCCCTGGGATATTTGCATTCCCTCTTCATATGGCCTAGACGTCCACACGAGTAGCATTTCACTGCCTTCAAAGCTTTGGCGCCATTTGGTGGTTCCACTGCACTCTGGGATGACGTCTGTGAAGACTCCCTCTTACCCATGCAGCTATCACCCTGGCGGTCTGCTTCATTCTGAATCACGGCAGTATCACAGGCTACTCTGAGTTGAGCATGTGGCTGATTGGCATCAGATTCCCCATTTGCATCAGCCAGCCTTCTGCAGCTAGCCATCATGACTCTGGCATTAGCCTTCTGCGTCTTCTCTGCTGCTTTAAATCAAGCCGCTTTATACAAGCTGCGTCTGTGTACAGCTGCAGCTGCTGCATTCCAAAAGCAAGTTCAGAAGTACTTTCGATTTCCAACCTCTGCCTGTGAGCCTTTGCCTGGTCGCGGCAAACGGCCCTAAAAGTTCAAAGTCCAGCCATAAAGCCATTAATTAGGAGCTGGCAGGCTGCCCGGAGCATGAGCAACATACCTCTCATCAATCATCCTGACGCGCAGAGATATCGTCTGATCCGTCCCTCTGCATTCTGATCCTTTTGCCGGCATTCTGATTCAAATTCTAAATTCCATTCTCAAGATGACTGCGTTTTCTTCTGGGCCCCATAACCAGGAATGTTGAATTTTGCAGAGTCCCAAGCACAGCGGAATGATGAGGAGTACGTGCCACATACTCTATATTACTTTATTTACACTTCAAAGCTGGTAAATTACAGAAAAACATCTTGCCTCTGCCGGAGCAGAGAAAGCATCCTCTCTCCTCTAAAGCACGGAGAGAACACTGTGAAGAACAGGAAACCAGTGTACGTCACATCCAGTCTCCTTTCCCATGGGAAAACCCAACAGCACAGACTGTGGAATGTAAACATTGTCTTGTGACAAGCATTTCGCTGCACAGTGAAGAGAGCAGAAACCAACAACCACCCCCAGCACCTGGATTTTTTGACACATTACTTCCCTGGGGAAATGCGATGCTAGACAAAGAGAAGGCAAATTTTTGAAAGATGGCTGCGTTTTGGTTCTTGTATTGTTTTGGAGATTAGGTAGGCTTGTCTTTAAGTGTGAGCTGGACCAAGTTTCTCCCCATCCCTGTCCTAGACCCAAGTACTAGTGGTCATTGCCCAGATCGCTCATGTATCAGAAGGACTGTTGTCTTTCTTAAATAGCCTCAGGAACGTAATGTAGAGCTGAAAGAAGGTTTGTTCAGAAGCGTCTTTAAACAGTTAATTTGCGTCCTTCGAGAGCAGTTTCGTAACTGATGAGAGCAGTTCAGCCTTGGAAATAAATCTCAGGTTTAATTGCCTTTTTTGTGCTCCCGATTTCTGTCAATGCAACAATGTCTATATACCTGCATGTATTTCTATGTCGTGATTAACTACACAAAAATACAGCATGGAGTTTGAAGGGAAACACTTAAAGCAGCCTTGCCGACACTAATGTGTCTTTAAAAGGAGCAGGAGAAAAACGCCAGCAGCTTAAGGATTTCACACCTCACTTAGTGCCAAATTCAATTTGGTATTATTTATAAAGATTAACTCCAGAAAGAGGACATTGCTGGTGTAATACGAGGCCAGGAAGAATTGGGGCACTTAGAAGCTGCAATAGAGCATGCCAAATTAAGCTGGTTTTTCTAAAAGCTGGCAGTTTCCATTTGATTTCCATTAATTTATTTGGTGTGTAATTATTTAAAGTATTAGACATGGAGCTAACAGGGGGTGTAAAAAAAACTCTCTGAATTGGTTGGGAAACATCCATTTAAGCTTAACAATGATGTTACAATAATTGGGAGAACAGGACCTTTAATTGCAAGAACAGTCAATGGGTTTCTGTTATTTGCTGCAGCGAGCACATTGATATTCAGGATGCAAGCCAATTTCCATAAAATATAGAAAGTTCTTTAAATTTAGATTTTAAATCCAATTCATCTCATGCATGGATATTACTTCATTGCAGGGGGTTTAGACTGGATGATCGTCAGGAACACCTCCAACTCTACCATTCTATGATTCATGATTCTATAGGTAAGGACAATTTATTTGTATGGATGGGTTAGGCCTAGGTTTCAGGGTCAAAATCTGAGACCTAGGGGTGGCCCCTGGTGATGTCACACTCATAGGGAAGTTTCTGGAGATGGAGGCTAATTGTGAGATGGGAGCTGAGGAGGCCAAACCCCCTTAGAGTGCCTATTTGTAGCTGGGGGGAAGTTTCAAACTGTGTCGCACAAAGAGAAAGGAACTTGCCCACCTGGAGATACAAGCCCTATGCTTGTCACTTGGAAGAAGCCAGGAAAACCTGGCAATTTCAGGTCAGACACAGGTCTGGCAACCTTTGTTTGGCCTCATTTTTTGTGGGCAATTATTATTTTTGTTCCTAACCATATTGTCAGGGGCTGGGCTGAGGAGGAATGGTAGGGACCGTTCCCCGCCCCCTTCTCCTGAACCTTCCAGAGAACAGGAGGGCAGTATTGATTTAGAACAGTGGTTTGCAGAAGGGCATAGTTCAGAGGCTGCAGAGAGCAGAAGCTGGGAAATATTGTAAGAGGAACAGCAGGAAGAAGAAGCACCAGGGCAGAGACAGCTGACAGACTCAGTGTCCTTGGAAAACATTCCTGATCCTTCTTCTCCCAGAACCAGGTGGACATTGAGGGTGTTAGAACAGAGAACTCAGAAGCAGAAAGCTCAGATTAGCCGACGCAGGAGTGACGTCTAATAGGGGAAACGTAGGGGGGTGGGACTTTATTTGGAGCAACGCCATTATTAGGGAAGGCTGCATTCCTTCGTCACTCTCTGTGAATTATTGAATAAATTGCTTGGTAAGAACTTTTATCGTTTCCCTGATTCATGGCTGCCACTATGGGAGGGATCAGATTCCCCGAAGCCTGAAACATACTTAGGAACACGGGAAACTGCCTGGTACCGAGTCAAGCCATTGGTCCATATAACTCAGTATTGTCTACACTGACAGACAGAGACTCTTCAGGCAGTCAGATGGGATTCTGGTCCCAGCCCTACCTGGAGATACTGGAGGTACAACCTGGACCTTCTGCATGCAGAAGAGATGTTCTGTCACTGAGCTCCCATTCTTCATTCAAGCAATTCAAGGCAAGAATACATGTGCCATTTTATGACACTGTGAACCTGTGCAAAGAGAGTGACTTGCCCAAAGCCACTGGTAAACCTTACAGGAGAAGTTGGATGCAGAACCTGACCCTCCTCTCCCTGTGCAGGCTCAACACACTCTCCACCAAAGGATACTGACAGTGGGATATAAGTTAGCTAAGGGTGGATATTTGAAACTGAAGGATAAGTAGATGAATTCCTCAAGACCGAAAAGCTCTTCTGGCACCACCTCCTGGATCAGGTGGCCATGTAGGAAGCTACCTTAGATACCAAGTGAGACCACTAGTCCATGTAACTCAGTGTTGTCTGCAATGATTGGAAACAGCTCTTCAGAATTTCAAATGGGAGCCTTTCCCAACCCTACCTGTAAATGCCAGGGATTGAATTTTGTGCCTTCTGCTTGCAAAACAGATGCTCTACCACTGAGCTATGGTCCTTCTCCAATGTGTGGAGTGAGTGTTATTATGTTCTAATCTTACTCTTGTTAAAAGGAGTCCAAGGAAGCACCTATGGCTCTCTTACAACAACCTTGGGCGATAGACCAGGCTGAGAAAGACTGATGGAAATAACCTGTCTACCGGTATTTTCTGGAATCTTAATCCTTTCTGCCAACACATCATCCCCCAAAGATGTTACCACTGGGCAGTCCCACCAAAGGGGAAAGTAAAATCCCTTTTGCTTACAACCCCTGTAGCACTCCTATGAATTAGCATTTTTCATACGTGCAAGTTTCAGTTGTGTTTAGGCACCATCTATGCTCTCTTAAGAGGATTTTCTGTAATGGCAGATTTAAAGAGCTTAGGCTCCCAGACCCCATTCCATTCCTGCATGTCCGGTTCTTCCTGAAGATTATGTTCCCGTGTTGACTTAAGCCTCATTAGCATCCCTGTAGATTTTTCAATTAATATATTATATATTTTTGAAACCAGGCCTTTAAGTCTCTCTCCTGCTTCCATCATTCGTAATTCAGACAAGTGCTGGCTGCTGCAAGTTGAGACTGGTAGGGCGGATAGCAGAGAGACCAACAGCAGGTGGAGCCAGAGAGTCAATGCCAAGTGGAACCAACTGATTCTTGTTTTGTTTCCCTCCTCTTCCTCCTCACTGCTGAGTTCTGTAAGGGCAACACTGAGGCCACATTCACACCATCCATTTAAATATCCATAGCTTCCCCCAGAGAATTCTGGGAATTGTCATTTGTTGATGGTGTTGAGAGCATTTGTTTATTTATTACATTTATACCCCACTTTTCCCTCCAAGTTCTGCCCCTCCCCATTTTATGCTCACAACAACCCTGTGAGGGAGGTTAGGCTGAGAGGCAGTGACTGGCCCAAGGTCATCCAGTGAGCTTTATGGCGAGTGCAGATTCACACGGCTGCAAAGCGTGTCTTTGGCACTTGCCGATAACATCTTCTTATTTTTGCTCACAGGTAGCTTTGTACTCATTCCTCTTTATGGCAGTAGGTTTGTTTTGAAGAAATACACAATAGAGATAGTTTTGGCAGAGCCCTTGATCTGCATAAATTAAGCTGCCCACAATGCTTAATTATCTCTGATAGCTAACCAGCTAATTTTGCCTGGCATTTGATATTTACGGCATACAAGTGGCTTATAGCCTTAATGATATGAATGAGCATAAAGTCTGGTTTTTTTGTGGGTGTACTTTTTGCACACCTCTTACACACACACACACACAGAGAGAGAGAGAGAGAGAGAGAGAGAGAGAGAGAACTAGAAAGGTTTTCAGCAATATGGATATTGGAAAGAAACAGTGGGTATACTGTAGGTCTATAAAAATCTATTGTGCAGCCCTGCCATATCTTGAGTCCAAAAGCTTGCGGTGTTTTGTGGATTACATGAAGCCTTCTCGAACCAAGCCAAACCTTCCAGCATCTCATTTCCATAGCGGCCAAGCAGATGCCTCTGGGAAGCCCACAAGCTGATCATTTTGGCAACAACTCTCTTATTTTTTGCTCCCCAGCAACTGGGGCTCAAAGACCTGCTGCCTCTGAAATTTAGGGGTTCTCGTCACCATCGTGGTGGAAATTGCCAATGCTTGCTTATTCATTCCATGTCTGCAATGAAACACAATCCAGGGAATACTATCAGTATCTGATGTTGCTGCTTTCAGTCCTCAAATGATACAGGCAGGATTACATTCCCGCCTCCCCTTCATTTGCATTGCGTTTCCTATGCATCGAAATGAATGGGGTGGAATAATATAATGACAATGCAATTTGCATAACTCATTACATAAACTGTGTAAGTTATGTAAGTACACCACAGTGAGCAGGAAGATGAATAAAGTAGGTTCTGGTGGAAGATGAACTGCTGCAGAATGGAAACAGTACCGTACGGCATGTGATGGATGTGGGAATGTTCAGGGATGCAGGAGAGGATATACAGTGGTACCTCGGGTTACATATGCTTCAGGTTACATACGCCTCAGGTTACAGACTCCACTAACCCAGAAATAGTACCTCGGGTTAAGAACTTTGCTTCAGGATGAGAACAGAAATCGTGCTCCGGCAGCGCAGCGGCAGCAGGAGGCCCCATTAGCTAAAGTGGTGCTTCAGGTTAAGAACAGTTTCAGGTTAAGAACGGACCTCCGGAACGAATTAAGTACTTAACCTGAGGTACCACTGTATTGTTTGATTAAGGCCTTTCCAATTTGTGTAAACAAGTTCACAATTTAGCAGAGTAACATTCCCCTTTTAAAACTCACAGTGGATGCGTTTGCTTAGGCTCGATAAAGCCTCTATAATAACTGTTCTGGTATTTTCCCCTTATTCCCTCATAAAATATAAGATACGACACAGTCTTCTATAAAAGTATAAAAAGAGTTTACTCACTCGCATTCTGTTCACAATTGGATCCCAGAAGGCAGACTTAGCTTAGAAAAGTAACATACACCTGGAAACTATCTCATAAGGAGACAGTCCCTTTGTCCTCTCTTGGCTGGAGGCCAAGAGAGCATCTTTGGCTAAGCAGATCTTGCTTCTTCAACAAAAGTAGTCATAGAGAGAGATGGCGGCCAGTCCTATGCTTTTGTTACCTGCACAGGTGAGGCCACACCCACCTCTAGTCACATGCAGAGGAAGTCTGTCCCAGCCCAGAAGGAAACAGGAAGTTTACCTGCTGGCAGGACAAACATTCCTCCCCATGTGTAAACATGTTCACTCTAGGAATGTTGTACTTGACTGCTCTTGTGTTTCACATCCCACAATGGATGCATACTTATTATTATTTATTACATTTATTTACCACCATTATCTTCCAAGGATCTCAAGGTGGTGTACATGGCTCTCCTCTTCCCCTTTTTATCCTCACAACAGCCCTGTGAGATGGTTTAGGCTAAGAGATGGTGACTGACCCAAGGTCATCAAACGAGGTTCATGGCTGAGGGGGGATTTAAATACAGGGCAGAATGGAAAATGGAGACTTTATACAGACTTCCTCCTCAGAACATTAGTCCATCCAGCTCAGCACCATTCACATTGACTGGCACTAGCTCCTCAGGGATTCAGGCAGAAGAAATCCCCAGTCAGGCTGGAGATGCTGGGAGCTGAACCCCAGAACTTTCACAAGCAAAACAGATGTTCTACAACTCAGCTACATCTCTTCCCCAAATGCAAACAGGGCTTTCAAATGGTAATTCAGCCTGTTTTGGATGGAGTAGAACCTGGTTCAAAGTTTGGGACTTTGTTCTTGGATGCTCAGGCAGTGGCTGTAGATAGGAATACCTTTGTCTAGGCTAGTGAGCTAAGTCACTTAGGCTAAATTACAATGTTGGGCATTTTGCTAGTTTGAAAGTTCTCTTGAACCTCTCAGAATCTCCCAACTTCTAATCCCAACATATTCATTTAGCTCAGTTGGTTTGAGTGTGGTGCTGATAATGCCAAGGTTGCATTGTATGGGAAAGCTGCATATTCCGGCATTGCAGCAGTCGGACTAGGGACCTCAGGGTCCCTTCCAACTACATGATTCTATGATTTGATGAAACCAATTTTGGGCCACTTTAAAGTCACCTGGAACCATACTGAGAAAGCAAGACTCCTCAATTCTTGTGTGGAACCACTTCAAGGAATGCTGAAAAGGACTCATCCAAATAAGTGGCAGTTTGAACAGCAGACAGAATAAAAAAGCACCAAGATTGCAACCTGCCAGTCACAGGCTCTTATTTGCCAGACCTGCTCTTACTTAGTTCCCTTAGGTGGCAGTAAATACAGTCTTTTAAAGCTGAGAAATGCTACTTAGATCAGCAGTGTCAGCACTTGGGAGCTCAGGTTGGAGCTGCTTCGAGCTTTGGCTACTTTTGGGAAAGGACAAGTGATATTTCAGCACCCAGATCAGCACAGATACCTGGATTCTAAATTGCAAAGAAGTTTCATTGATGTGGCAATTTTGTTAACAAGCCAGTTAGTTAGGAGATTGTTGGTAACTTTGTCTTCTGACAAAGGGAGATCCGTTAACGGATATGTCGCATCAATGAAACTTACTGGCAGTTCCAGGAGGGACCAAGGAGGTAGACCCAGTTTGGTGTAGTAGTTACAGTGTCAGACTAGGACCTTGAGCTCCTTGGAGGAAAAGTGGGACAGCAGCAGCAGCAACAACAACAACAACACCTGAGTAGTGGAGGACATGCATTTTCTTTTGTTGGTTCCAGAAAGTCTCAGCATCTCCAGTTAAAAGGGTTTGCTTCAGGGTTTGTTTCAGCGCCTGCCAGTCAGAATAATGCAGGGAAACCAGCATGGTGCCCTCTGGCTTATTCTGGACGATAACTCCCATCATTCTTGATCACTGGCCATGGTCCACATCTTGACTCCATGCCCCAGATGCTCAAAGTACAAGCTTGGCTACTTATACCTCCTGGGAGGCCACTTGTCAAGGGGGGCGTGTCACCCCATAACACTACGCATGACTAGAGTGAACATTTCAAAACCTTGAATTCTGGCATGTTGAACAGATCATCAAAACTGGCTTTGCTCTTGCATGCTTTGCCTGCATGTCCTTAGCAGAGCTCTGTCCAGGTCACCAAAGTGAACAAGTGACTTAAATAACTCTCACAAATGCCCTTTGAATTACGCTGAAAGAGTTCCATGTGCTGTGAAATTGAAGGGTTTAAGTGTTTGCCATTAGTCAGGCATAAGCCATCCTAAGCCGCCCTCTTTTGCTTGGCTATATCAGGCTGTGGTACAGGAAGCCATGGGAGGAAAATTTCCCGTGGTGGCCAACATCAAATGTGCTTTTTGCAAATGGATACATCCACTGCATTTAATGAGACCATCGCTATGCACAACCCAGCGCGCCCTGTTTGACTGTGCAGGTGCTTATGGCTTTCATTAAGAGTTGCCAGATCAAAATGTTAAAAAAGAAAAGAAAAGAAGAAACCCAGCCCTGGGGAGACTGTTCTATAGAATGGCAATATTCTGCAGTAAGCGACACCCGTTATGTTCTACAAATGGCCTAATATAAGGGACAATTCTTTAAAACACTGAGGGCTAGTATGGTGGCTTTGGAAAATACACTTTCATACTTTGGAAAGATAACTGTAGCTTAGTAAAGTGTGGCTCACCCATCAAACAAATCCTACTATATGGGCAAATCCTGCTATGTGAATTTTGTGTGAATTGTCATGCAAAGAGGATGCTTCATAAGTGCCTATTGACCCAACGTGGCTTGCAATGATTTCCAGCCACTGTAAACCGAAGCGTCTAATTTAGGTTAAGCACCTTTCTCAATTTCTCTCTCTCTGAAGCATTTTCAGAAATGCTACAGTGATTCTTTTCTTTCTTTGGACATGAAGCAAATAAAAGAAGCTGAGAACTCAGGAGAGAATTTTTATTATTATTGGGCATTGCTCTTAATGCATTTGGATGTTGAGAAGTACATTTACCTCTAAACTTCCAAATACATTTGTAACTTTCAATGGCAATGGCCTGTCAATCTTCACTCCAAGACATACAACAGAGCTACGATGTTTCTGGCCGGTTGTAGCACAGAATCCTTAAGAATCCACTTGTGCTGGTTGGTGAAATGGTTCAGGGCTTCAAAAGAGCACGGGAAATTTAAGCAGACACCAAATGGAATCCTGAAGTGCACTTAACTTGATTCAGAATGCTGACTGGCCCTGTTTCGCATCCTCTAGATTTTTTGCCTGGCTGGAATGTGTCATTGAGCTCCGATAACCCCTCTTGGTTGGCTGGATCCAGAGGAAAGCAGCGTGTAGAAACTATCCTGTTATACAAAGATAAAATTTATATTCACTGCTCTGTCCACTTTTTGCCTGTGGCCCCGCCCACCACTGGCATATGGCCCCCAGAAAGTTGCCCAGAAGGGAATGCAGCCCCCCAGGCTGAAAAAAGTTTTCTATCCCTAGTTATTTCTTAGGAGGAGTCTATGAGCTGAGAAAGCCTCCCCCCCCGCTCATTTAGCTGTCTTGCTACTCCTTCACAAACACGGTTCTCAGTTTGCCCTGAGATTGTACAGCCTGTTTCCAGTCAGTGCGCACCACCAGGGCGCATAAAACCAAGCATGATCGCTTTCCCAGGCTCTTCCTGATACCACTGACTGCACAGTCAATGAACTGTGAACTGGCTCCTTCCAAAGAGTGTTAATGATAATTGTAATCTCTGCTGCACGTTCCCGCAGATGGCCAAAAATATGTCGAAAGGAGAAGGGCTGAGAGGTGCACCTATAATATCATACTCTTTTATTAAGGCGAAGCCATCTGTTTGGGCTCAGGATTGTGCCGCCACTTCTGCTATCCTATCCTATTAGGCTGTCGATTATCCTCACGACCCTTTGGAGGAGTAAAGGTCGTCCTGATATCATGCAGTAAGCAAAGAAACGGATGTGGATTATTTGTGTATTAGATGATGTTAGTTCTACAGTGATGGGAGCTTTTATCTGTCATCAGACTATTAGGCATCATTCATGGCAACTCAACGAGGGCCTTTCTTTGACTACATTGCACTGCTGGCAGAGGAAGTCTTATGTAGTGGTTAGGGTGACAGACTAGGACCTGGGAAACCTGGGTTCAAATCCCCACTCAACCATGAAGCTCACTGGGTGACCTTGAGCCAGTCGCTGCCACTCAGCCTAACCTACCTCGCAAGGAGGGGTGAGAGCTATATATGCCACCTATATGCTGTTTTAGGGACTCCAGATTTGTGTAGCGTTTACCCCTTAACCTTTTCATCTCCTGGTGATTCCCACAAGGCAGTGGATGTTGGGGGTCAGAATTTTCCTTCTCCTAGATCAGGGATCAGCAACCTTTTTCAGTCATGGGCTGGTCCACCATCCCTTAGACCATGTGGTGGGCCGGACTATATTTTGGAAAAAAAAAAAAAGAATGCATTCTTAATGCCCCATAAATAACCCAGAGATGCATTTTAAATAAAAGCACACATTCTACTCATGTAAAAACACCAGGCAGGCCCCGCAAATAACCCAGAGGTGCATTTTAAATAAAAGGGCACATTCTACTCATGTAAAAACACACTGATTCCTGGACCGTCCGCGGGCCAGATTGACAAGGCAATTGGGCCGCATCTGGCCCCTGGGCCTTAGGTTGCCTACCCCTGTCCTAGATGGACTGACTTCCCAAGCTGATGAGCCTGATCTGCCTCTCACTTCCCTCAACAGCACATGCAGAAACCACCTTCTTGACTATTGGGCCAGTATTGCTTTTGTCGACTCAATCCACCAAGCCATGTCTTTGCATGTAGAGGGACTCTAAAATGGGAGACCCGTTGGCTACCCTCATCTGGCTTAGCCGGCCAGTCAAAGCTGCTCCCAGACTGTGGGCATCACCTTGGCAACCCCCTCCCCCCAATGCTATGCCCCTGAAAGGTACAGGTGGTCCCTCAAATAGGGCATCACTGGCACTTCAAATTAGGTCCTGAAATGCACTGGCAGTCAGTGTGGCTGGTACAGAATTGGTGTTATATGTCCAGATCACCTAAACCCCACAAGCAACTAAAGGAAATGCATTCTGAAGCTTCCAAACCATCTTTATAGTTTACACTTTCTTCCCTGAGAGAGAGACTGCAGGGGCTCCCCGTTCCTCTCCCTCAGTGCAATAACACTGCCATGCCCCCACCAGTTTAATACTGGCATTTGTCTAGATCAAGCATTACAGTGCGCTAGACGGCGTAATCTATGTTTTCTCTAGCACATACGATACAGGCACAAGGTTTAACAAGCAGAAGTGATAGTTTTCTCAGGACCCTGGGAACAATTCATTAACACCAACCCTTGTAGTTTTCTGCATGAGAGAAGAATGCATTTAATTGCTGAGAAATTTCAGAGCAAAATGGTGAAGTGGGGGGGGGGGGTTGTTGGTTGCCTTTTTAATTGCCTAACTTTTTGTTTGCTTGTTTGAATTCCAAAATTCTATTTGGAATTTTAGTCTGTTGCATCCTGTTTTGAAACCAGATTTCAGTGCAGCAGATCTTGCTGCCATGGAGGTAAGCCACTTTGGGGGAGGGGGTGGAATTGTGGCTAGCCTCTTTGGCATCTGCTGGGTCAGAAACAATGAACAAGCCTCCAGCTGCAAGAAAGGAGATAGGAACATAAGATGAGCCTGCTGGATCAAATCAAAGGCTTTTCTAGTCCAGCATCTTCGTCTCCACCAGAAGCCTATAGGAAGTTTGCAAGCAAGCCATGAATGCAGGAAAACTCTCTTCCCAATGTTGTTGTTGTCATTTAGTTGTTTAGTCATGTCCGACTCTTTGTGACCCCATGGACCAGAGCATGCCAGGCACTCCTGTCTTCCACTGCCTCCCGCAGTTTGGTCAAACTCATGCTGGTAGCTTCGAGAACACTATCCAACCACCTCGTCCTCTGTCGTCCCCTTCTCCTTGTGCCCTCCATCTTTCCCATCATCAGGGTCTTTTCCAGGGAGTCTTCTCTTCTCATGAGGTGGGCAAAGTATTGGAGTCTCAGCTTCTCTGCCCAATAAAATATGCAGTTTGTCTCAATGAATTCGTTCCTCAAGGCATTTTAACCTACAGATATTTTGGTGTGTTTCTTTGAGCCTCAAAATGTTATTGCACAGTTCAGAGGTGTGCACAACACAAATGATGGTTATGTTCCAATGCACTCATTAGTCCAGCAGGTGAGGATTAGGTCAGCCTGCATTAGTTTTCATAGAAATCCAATTAGTTCTCCTTTATGCGAAGGGCCATAGATCAGTGGTAAGTCATCTGCCTTGCACAAAGAAGGTCCCAAACCCCCAGCATCTCCAAACAGGGCTGGGAAAGACTCCCACCCAAAACCCTGCTGCAAGATGATACTGAGCCAGATGAATCAGTGGTCTGACTCAGGTCTCACCCGACCAGCATATTACTACTTCCAACAGTCATGTATTCCATGCTATCATTTGCTCAGGGTGCTGAGAGTCGTTAGGAGACCTTGATTTCCCTCACAGTCCTCAGAGAGGCTCTACAGTCATTCCCTCTCCCTGGGAAACTCTGGGAACTGTAGCTCTGTGAACAGGTCTCCCATAAAACTGAACTGAACAAACTACAATTCCCAGGATTCTTCAGGGGAAGCCATGACTGTGGCATGATAGTTCATTAAACGTATAGATGAGGCTTCAACATACGGCAGCTTCCTACATCCCTATCCCTAAGCCACGACTAGTAGTAATCATGTTTTTCTGTATTGGAATATTCTTAAATGTTGCCTTCCAGCTACTAGCTTGAAAAGGGACTAATGAACAGAACAACAACGCTGTTTGGATACGGCAGCCGACTGTCACCAACCTCCTGTAACCACATTCAAGTCCTTCTATTCATCAGCCATTCTGAGCAAGCTGTGGCCTCGCCCTTTGCTAAAACCTGCCAGTATTTATTTCATCAGCTCCAGCTCTGGAAGTAGGCTTGGACAAAAGATGTACTTGATGCATCACAACCAATCCTGTGCCTCTTGCACATCTGAGTAAAGGGCCTTTTGTATATACATTTCTCTAGCTGCCCCAAACAATCCACTTTTCTCTATATGGATGCATTTGGTGTGGGGTTTTTTAAGAGCTATTTGCAGATTAGGTTCCACGGTGATGTCATTGCCCAAGATAGGCTATCGGGCAAATGTGACCTTTTTACTGCTGCGGAATATTTTGCCGTCCCTGTACAAAAGGCACCGCTTGCTGTGCTGAGATGGAGTCAAAGAAACCCCACCAGGCTGATTGCCTGGATACCAGCAACCAATTGAGCACAGCGGTACCTTTTTCAATCCTCATTTTATTTTTTGCTGTTATTACGAGGTCAGTAAACAGCAAATATTCACAATGAAGTTAACACCCACCCACCTATCTGTCTAAAGCAGCAGTGGAGAGCCTCAGGGATGGGGGCCAAATGTGGCCCCCAGCACTTTCTATATGGCCCTTGGAACTCTCCCCAGGCCACACCCTCTCCCAAGTCACACCCTTTCTCCCAGGCCATGCCTTTCGATGGCCTTTCTTCAAAACCTCCTTGAGCATTATTTGCCTGGCTCTGATCGTGACTCTTGCTTTCCTGGGTGGGAGGACAGAGGCGGATGTGTGAGCCCTTGACCAACTGCTAAACCAGACATGTCCTGGCAGCAAGCCAGGTGCCAGGAACAATGGGAAATGGAATGAAATGAGCCAGGCGACAGCTAGGGAGCAAGTGACATAGAACTGGGAGCAACTATGGCCGAACACAGGTGCAAGTGTTTGCTCCCAAAAGAGACAGTGCTGGCTGCTAACTTGGATAGCATTAAAAGAGGATTGAACAAATTCTCTCAATGGCTACTAGTCAGGATGATTGCCTCAGAGGCAGTGAAGCTTCTGAATGGTGACTTCAGGAAGGGAGGGGGCTGTTGTGCTCAGATGCTGCTTGTGGGCCTTGCATAGCTTGGCCACTGTGAGAACAGGGTGGTGGACAAGGTGGAACCTTGGCCTGATCCAACAGGCTTTCCTTGAGTTCTTATGTTCTTACTTAGGGCTGTGCCCCTGCTCACTCTTCTAGCTACCCACCCCCTCTCGTTCCCCAGTTAGACCCGTAGAGCTTCCCCTTCCTGCCCCATACAACTGCTGAGCTCACTTTTCACCTTTCCAAACCCAGTTCTAGAACCCCATTTCTTTTCTGCCAGCGGGGGAGAGGGCAGAGAAAGAGAGAGAGATAACCCTCCTTTCTCCCTCTGTTCCTCTGCCACTGGTGCCAGGGCAACCTGAGAAGTGGCGCCTTAACTCTTACCGTTGCTGGCAATCCGTGGGAATCTTGAAGCGAAGCCTAGATTGCAGCAGCGTGATCTTTCTTTGACCCTGCTGGAGACAGTAGTCACAAATGTCCTGGATAAATAGGTAATGTAGAAAGAGAAAGGATGTCAAGCACTCCTGCAGAGTGTGTCTTATCAGCTTGTCCTTTGCTTGTTATGATATGCCTGTCGTGTTAACAGCCAACGTTTGCAATTTTGAGGATGTTCGTTTTCTGAGGATGTAATATTTTTGTAGGTCAGTAGATGGCGATGGTGTTATAAAAACAGAGGCCAGTTTTTTCCAGGTCTCTAAAAGGCAAACTATCCTTTCCTGGATGGCGGGTGGGGATGGGGGTAGGAAGGGTGACAGCTGAAGAATAAGAGCATATCCACACTTCCCTTTTGCTCTGCTCTTTCCAGGCACAAACCTTAAAACTCAGTGTCTGAGCCCCCCTCTTTTTTTGACCCAGGTTTCCACAGGTAAAAACTTTGGAACAAGAGAGAAAGAAAGAAAGAAAGAAAGAGCCTTAAAGTGCACACTTTGCCTGGAAAGAGTGGGGCAATAGGGAAGTGTGGATAAGCCCTTAGTAAAAGCGATATAGAGGCATTTTCTTTCCACTCAAGCAAACAGCGTTTTGATAGCTGCAAGCTTGACCTATTGTGTTTTGCAGATTAATCTTCTACTTAATTTTATGAGCTGGACCTTCTGATAGAGCGACATACCATTGCTCATTTTCTAACTTTGTTAGAAGTATGCTTGTTTAAGTAACTTTTGTGATCAGCACATACATTTTAATGCAGATCATTCTTAACATTTATACTGCGTTTTCCAGTGTATCATTCTCTAGCTGAAATCCTTACAGCAGCCCAGTAAAGCAAGCCTGTCTTGTCTTTCATGTTATAGACTGCGGTTGTTGGGAACCAAAGCTGGGAGGTCATGATGTAGCTAAAACCACCTAGTAAATCTGAAGGACTGTATTCTTCCAACAAGCCTTTGGAGACTAACTGTTTTTTAAGGAAAGGGATGTTAATAGTGCTTTGCTGTTTTTGCTTATCTGTATTTTAATAAAATATTTTTAATAAATTAGAATTAAAACAATACAAAAATTCTATTAGCGTTTAATTACCTTTTAATGATAATTGTTTATATTTTTTAAGCTTTTTGTATTTTATCTGTATTTTAATTTAAGCTTTCTTGACTCCCAGTATGGGGAAAAGGCAGAATATAAAAATAATAATAATAAATCCAATGCAGAACCAAGATTCAAACTGTGCACTTCTTGCACTTCTGTCACTCAGTTGCTTTTCCACTAAGCATGTTGGAGAATTCCATCAGAAACAGAAATCAGGGCAGAAATGGCCATAATCTTCTTGTTTGCCCAAGATCAAGAATGGAAATCATGCAAGCAAATACTAACAATATGAGCTGCTGGTATTTTTTTAAGTGCCAAACATTACATTAATGTTATTTCCTGCCTTGTGTTTTCAGCGTCTCCTTTCCACTGAAATTGATTAATTAATTACATACCTCCCTTGCTAAGATGACCATTCAGTCATGGGGTTGGAGACTATCAAGGGCAGAAGTGAGGGATCTAAGGTCCTGGGACCAGATGTGGCCCTCCAGTCCTCTCTATCTGGCCCTTGGAAGGAGAAATGGGAGCAGGAGGAGGCAGAAATGGAATAGGAGGAAGGAAAAAGCAAGAGGAAGGTAGAGGATGAAAATAAGGAGACAGAAGAGAAAGGATCAGGGAGGAGGAAGGGAAAAAAGAGTTGAAAACAGCAGGAGGAGAAAGAGAAGGAGAATGAATAATATCAGTTTTTAAATCCTCATCTATTGATTCGTCCTGATCCAAGAGGTCTTCATGTTCAGGCCAACCCTGTTTTGCTGTAGCAGCCTGGTCACAATTGTTGAGGCACAGCCAGCTTTCAATTTGTTTGGGCCCTTGGCATGCCCCTAATCCCACCCATGGACCTCACACTGCAGTGGGTGATGTCCCCATCTCCAGCCTACCGTCTTCCTGCTCCTCTGTCTTACCAGTGTCTGCTATGGGTGAGACCTTCTCCTTCTCATGCACAGTGGGGAGGGAGAAGAGGAGGAGGTGATGAGCCAGTAGTGGCACAGATGGAGGAAGCAGAAGTGGTGACCTGGCTAGGAAGCAGGAGGGGGCAGTGATGAGGAGGGGGCAATGGGCCATCAACAGCTGCCTGGCTACAATGCCTGCATTAGGGAAAGGGGCTCTGAAGTCAGCCAGTGGAGAGTGGCACTGCCCAGTCTGCCTCAGCCTGCCCCTGGCCAGCCTTCTTACAACCCATTCAGAGGAGGACCCTGTCTGCCACCTTCCCCTTCCTTAGTCTCAGCGTTCCCTTTGTAGAACTGAGCCAGGAGGAGGATGGGGAAAACTAGAACTAGTTGGCTCCACTGATCATTGTTCTCCCTCTTCCTGTTGTTGGCTCTCTGGCTCCACCTACTGTTGGCCTCCCTGCATCCTGCTCTACTGGTCCTAATGAGCACTAAACACCACCAGTGTTGGCCTCCCAGCCCCCAAAGGCAGCTGATAATCAGTGATTCCCAGGCGGGTGTTTGGCAGCAATCCGTTCTAATGCTTAAAATCGATTGTTCACGCAGTTTACAATTCTGGAAGATGACGGTGTGTGGATATGGGTGCATACACACCCTCTTTCTCTCTCACACACGAACATCATGCATGTGCTCAAAAGCACAGAGCCACCAAGTAGGAAGCTGCAGCTTTAATATCTGTTTTCCCCGATGATCCTCTTCAAACATGTACAAGGTCACTGTGAAGCAGAGCTTGTTCCTAGGATACAGTTGCCCCCTAGTCCTACAGCGCAGATCTGATAAAAGAGCCAGATCTGTAGAGATGCATGCCTCACTCAGTGAAGGCCATGTTGCCGTGAGTGGGTGTGACCTTGGCCTCTGGGAGCCCATTCAGCCTGGCTTCCTTATATTGCAGGCATGCATTAGGTGATGGGGAAATTCCAAACAAAGTAAAGAGGTGAGTCAAGAACATTCCCCAGCTGTTTACTGTTCGTTTCAGTGAATAATAATAATAATAATAATAATAATAATAATAATAATAATAATAATACAATGGTACCTTGGGTTACAGACGCTTCAGGTTACAGATGCTTCAGCTTACAGACTCTGCTAACCCAGAAATAGTACCTCGGGTTAAGAACTTTGCTTCAGGATGAGAACAGAAATCATGCGGTAGCAGGGCGGCAGCAGCGGGAGGCCCCATTAGCTAAAGTGGTACCTCAGGTTAAGAACAGTTTCAGGTTAAGAACGGACCTCCGGAATGAATTAAGTTCTTAACCCGAGGTACCACTGTATTCAGTTATAAATGCACCAGAGAGAAAACCCTAACATCTCTTTCCCTTGCATTATTTATCTGTTTATTTAGTTCATAAAATTTATACACTGCTTTGTTGTAAAGAAAACCTCAAAGCAATTTATAAAAAGGATAAAACCGTATAGTTTTCAATAAGAAGAACTGACAATAATTTAAGACTCTGAAAAGGCAAAACAACAATAGACTAAAAATAGATTAAGCTCGCACCGGCTTTCTAAAGATCTAGGTAGGGTTGCCTAAATAAAACTGCTATTAGCAGGCATCAAAAAGAGCACAGGGAAGGTGCCTGCCTGATATCAATAGGCAGGGAGTTCCAAAGTGTAGGTGCCGCCACACTAAGTGATCAAGTTCTTACAAAGGAGAAACAGATATTATCTAGCACCTGTAACAGTGCCAATTGTGCTGATCAAAGCAATTGAGTGGGTGTATATGCGGTAAGGCAATTGTGCTGGTTAACTGGTCCCAAGTTGTTAAGAGCTTTATATACTAGTACTAACCCCTTGAACGTGGCCCAGTAGCAAATTGCCAACCAGTGCAGAACAAAATTCACAGTTGGCTAATTTTGCATATAAGCCAGCCTAATATGCTGAGCCAGTTCACTGGTTCATTTTAGGCCAGTATTATCCACTCCAACCTGCTGCTCTGTTGTTGTTTTTAAATAATATTTATTAACATTTTAAAGACTACAAAAGAAAGAAAAAGAATTAAACAAAACAATACAATACAAAAACAAAAACACCACACAACACCAACCCCAAAACATTAACAAAATCCAACAAACACAATTTAAAACACATCTAATAAGTTCAGTATCTTAACTTTCATTTACTTGTTTCAACGACCTCCTCACACCTCCCTTTTTGTATTCCACTTTAATTAACTGTTTCAGCAATTCCTTTCCATCTTCCTGTTTTCTGTCCTGTAATTTATCTTAACGTATTCTAACCCTATTTTTCCCTTTAATATATAATTGTCTTAACATATTTTAACCTTATTTTCCCTTTAATACTCTAATAATCTATTTGTACTTAATTCCTTGTAACATTTCTACTAAAGCCATATAACTCCTTTCCAACATTTTTCTAACACTCATTAATTTTACAATATTTTTATAAATAGTCTTTAAACTTTATCCAATCTTCTTCCACCAACTCTTCTCCCTGGTCCCGGATTCTGCCAGTCATATCTGCCAATTCCCTATAGTCCATCAACCTGGTGATCTTCTGTCCGATGCTCTTAACTCTTTTCCAAGTCCCTTCTGCGAGTCTTCTTCATATTTATACATGAGCTTTACTTTGTCTTCCACTGATCTTATTTTCATTATCCTTCCTTTGAGGCTGAAGAGTAGATCTCGGGGAAACTCCTACCTAGAGATGATTTTGTTCCTTCTCAACAGGGCAACCAAATCTCCGTAGTTAAACCCAAAATCCAAAAGATATTTCGGGACGTCTTTCAAAATTTCCACTATTGACTGTTGTTCTTCTAGGTTCTTCTGGTAGTTCCAAAAGTCTCTTATTTTGTTCTTCTCTTTTTTCCCTCCTCTTCCAAGTCCAAAGGCCCTCACAGTTTTAATCTCTTCTTGACCCAAGTCCTGGTCCCAAAAATCATCAAATTCCTGTGTGAGGAAATCTATCAAACTTTCCTTCTCCAGTTCAGGTAGGGCTCTGATCCTCAAAATCTGATTTTCTTTAAACTCAATCATAGCAGGCATCAACTTATGGTCATCAAATTGCATCTGTAAGGCTGGGACTCTCTCTCTCCAATTGTGTTACTTTAGGTTCAACGGCAATAACTTTCTCCCTAGCCTTCTCCACAGTTTGCCATGTTGAAGTAGATTCCTGTGTCAGTTTCTGAATAGTTTCTGTATTGGTGTTCACTTTTTGTCCCAAATTGTCAATTTTGGTAATTACCACATCCACCTTTTTGTGAAGCTGTTCCAATGAGTCACTTATCTTACATAATACACCCACTGAGGCCTCTTCTGTCAACATTCTTAACTGATTCAAGGTCCCCAGAATCTCACAGTTTTTTTATCTTTTAGCTGGAACTTCCCCCAGCTCAACTCTTGTGACAGTTTCAAAGGCTTCCTCTAGAGGGAAACAGTTCCTCTAGAGGGAAACAGTTTGTATTTGTATTAGTCCTTTTCAACTCAATTCAAACAATAAAGTTAGTTTCAATTTTCTGTTACTTTTACTCCTTTTTAAACGCAGACAGAGACAGTGGAAACAATGTATTCCTCTTATTTAACTAACTGTCAGTGAACGTTCAATGAGCCTTCCAGAACACGTCAGTCCTGTTGGCAGCCCGTTTCCAGGATCGGAGCGGTGGTATATTAGCTCTATTCACTCTCTCCTGCAGGTATACTCAGTCCAAAACTTCCCCTCCTTTTCTCCTGCCACCGAGGGGGGTTTAGTATTTTTTACTGATGGAAATTTAGTCCTTTACAATAGGCTTTCCGAGACTTCAGCTTGCATCCTCATTGCTTCAATCTATTTACAAAAGGGGAAGGTGGACTTCCTGTTTTAGACCTCCCCATTTCGGCACCTAATTAAGACGTTTAAAATCCAATTCTCTGCTCTACTCACAGGTAGTTGCTTTAAGATCAAATTGTCCACAGGAAAAAGTCAGCGCTCTCCAGCAACAGCTATTTGGCTTCGCTCCGTGGAGGAAGCAGTCAATTCGAAGCACCACGCTGCTCACCCCATGTCGCTCCAGATCCCCGAAACTGGGTCTGCCCGCAAGTAGGGGAGGCGCAAAAGGTGCCAGCCGAATCCCACGTTTGCAGGCTTCACCCGCCTGTGATTTCTAGTGGGTCTCCACCTTCGCCGTGGCGGCCAGACCCAAATTCCCACGAAGCGAATTCCTCCCGATCAGAGGAATTCTGCCATTACTGGATGCGCTAACCCGGAAGTCCCTCCAACCTGCTGCTCTGTAGCAAGGCCAGTGATCAGGGGTGATAGGAGATTCAGTCCAACAAAATCTGGAGCCCATATCCAATAGCTTGGCTGTGGTATCCTTTATACAGAAGCTGATAGGGACTGAACCTGGAACTTTCTACATCCATGACAGGAGCTCTACCGCTGAACAACAACTTGTCCTCTAGCTTTCAACTCTACCCTGTTGGGTGAAATTCTGATGGTGCACAGCATACCAGCTACACTTGTTGAAATTCCCTTTTCTACGCAGTTATTACAGGGCGTAGGAGCCCTGCCCTCTCCCCACCTCTCACCTGACCACCCTGTTTCTACCTCACCCTCTGAACTTCCCAGCACGACTTACAAGGTCACATTCACACCATACATTTAAAGCGTATTGCTTCTGCCAAAGAATCCTGCAATCTGCTTCTTTGGGGGATGCTGTGTGTTTTAAGTGCATAGTGCAGATGTGAGCAAAGAAACAAAATACAATGTGCACCATTAAAACATAGAAATAACTTCCTAAAAGCTAGGGCTGTCCCAGTATGTTCCTCTGACAGATGAACCACGTGTGTTGCCTTCCATTCCATATAGGGAAGCCATTTGGGATGGCAATCAAATCTCATTTCAGCACCAGCAATGGGACAGCGCCCCTGAATCTTGCTTAAGAAGATGCTGAGCACCCATAGCTCTGTCTTCCAATGCCTTGCAGCTGAAAAGTGTTTGGGGTTGCCTTTAAATGTGTACTTAATAAAATTTCTCCCCCATCCTTACCCACTAATGATATCTTGGTGGGGTATAGGCATGAGAATTAAATTACATGGAATCTGGATACAGAGTGGTGGGGTTTTTAACAGTTTTTTATTTTTAAAAATATTCTTTGAGATATGTCTTTCTAATGGGGGGAAAAGGAGCCAGCTAAGCTCATGCTATAACAGATTTGCTTTTCTCAAGCATCCCTGAGGTTTTACCTTAGTATCCCTGAATTGCCTTAATATTACAAAGTTAGAACTGCTACATGCTATTGAAGACTATCTCAGCATGGATCACAAAAAACACAATGAAGAATGTAAGAATCAATAGACGCATGTTGGACTTCACTTTGGTGGGGTGGTAGAATGGAACTAGCTCTTGATATTGTAGTTGTTGTTGTGGTGGTGGTGGTGGTGATGTTGCTGATCCCTGCAACATTCCTACCTCTCCAAAAGTTCATAGGTGCAATCTTTGGGTGCAATCATATTTATTCTTGAGTGTATATTGCCCCCCACCTGCCTTTTCTCAGCCCCCTGCTTCAATCCCAGAAGCTGGCAATAAGTAACTAATATGAAAAATAAGACAACCTTTCTCTAACCTTTCTGACCAGAAAGTAGACTATGTGCTCTAGTGAGCTTTCTTTCAAATCCATGCCTCACACAAAAACAGAAGAAGAGTGAAGTGGGTGACCTTGGAGGTCAACTGGTCCAAACCTCAACTCAGCATAGGAACTACAGGATAGAATGCAGCTACAACATCCCTGGCAATTGGCTGTTTGGCCTCTGCTTAAATACCTTCAGCAAAGACGCCCCCCTCCACTACAGCCCTTACCGTTAAGATGTTTCTCCCAGTTCCAACACACATGCTGCACTAGCTGACGACACATTTCTGGACCCAATTCAAAGCACTGCCTTTAACCTACAAAGCCTTACATAGATTGGGACTCTAATACTTGCTGGAACACCTCTCTTGTTATGAACCTGCCTGCCCCTTATTATTACATTTACATTCCCACCTTTTTCTCCAAGGAGCTCAAGGTGCGATACACAAATCTCTCATTATTATTATTATCATCATCATTATTATTTAAATTTATATTTAATATATATACCTCTTAATTTTATCTTACAACAACCCTGTGGGACAGGTTAGGTTGAGAGGCAATGACTGGTCCAGTTGACTTCATGACTGAGTGGGGATTTGAACCCTGATTTTCCAGGTCCTAGTCCAACACTCTAGATACTAAACCATGCCAGCTCTTCCCCTTACCATGCAATTAGAATCGGAGGCCCTATTTTGAGTCCTTCCTCCAAGAGAGGCTCAGACAGCCATGATAATGGGAGAAGGCCTTTTTGGTAGTGGCCTTCCATCTTTTCAGTGTTCTCCCCAGCAAGCACCACCTGGCACAGACATTGACACCCGCTGGCAGGTTAAGATGTTCCTGTACTCTCAAGTCTTTGAAGGGATAGGTTGTCCATTTCTTAAAATATACTGTATATATATATTGGCCTTTTACTAATTGACTGTTTCTGATGGTTTTGTGTCTTT
This sequence comes from Podarcis cretensis, assembly GCF_951804945.1. NCBI lineage: Eukaryota > Metazoa > Chordata > Lepidosauria > Squamata > Lacertidae > Podarcis > Podarcis cretensis. The sequence goes on from NC_137177.1 coordinate 60,138,083, forward strand.
GGGGTGCTTTTTTATTTTATCAGTACTGTTCTCCCCACTATCTGAATATTTTGAGTCTGTTGTAACATGCCTTGGAATATATATATTTGCTGATGCTTCTGAGGATTACCTGTTTTGTGGGTAAACATTTTCACCCTGCCTTCTTGTCTTCAAGAAGCAGCTCAGAAAGTCACCAGGCAAAAATGAAATAGAATATCTCTTTTTGAAAAACCATAACCCCAAACCAAATCAGCACTTTGGGTGAATTCCCTGCACTGGTGGTTTGGTGATATGTAGTGGAAGGCATCTGATTCTTCAAGGGAAGAGACTTGACTATGGCCCTATAGGTCATGGTGGCCTAGGGAGGTGGGTGGGGTTCCTCAGGGGCTCCTGCAATGGTCTCTCTATCTTCAGTAGACATCTCATTACCCTGCTCCTGCTCCTGCAGCCTCCAACACCATGTTTGATCCCTGTTAAATGTATCATTACAGGTCACAGACAAGCAGATACCTTTTTCTTCTTTGGCAATCACTCGTAGCCGAGTAAGATTGTCTTCTATAAACACAGTTTTAACAGAGAGTCCATAAGTGACCGTGGAGGCCAGTTCTGGATCAACACATCCTTCCACAGTGGGGACATAGGTTTCTGGGCGGGAGTTGATCATGGTGAGGATTTGCCAAGCGTGCCTTCCTCTTAGCACATTTCCCCCTTTCGTTCTGAGTTCGAGCTCCTAAAGAGGAAACAAGGGCCACAGGTAGACCACAGTGGTCATGGATGGGTTACAGGTCAAACACAAGGCGATAAGTTGCTCGAACTGGCTTGGCTTGGCTGCCAGGATTATTATAGGGCCTAGTGTGGCCAGATGGGCTTGTTGAGTCAGCAACTGACTCTGTACAAGCTGGAACTACAGCCTAGAGGGTGCCATTGATCCATAAGGCCTATTCTGCCTGGTCTTTTGAGGAAACTAGAGCACTAGTGGTTTATAGAGAGTCTTATGAAAATAAATGAAAATATAGTGGTACAGATGGCAAGGCACTAGTGCCTGACTCATGGAGGTCCCAGTGTGTGAGAACTACCCTGGTGCCTTTTGTCACCTGAATGGTAATTTTTACATTTCCTTCATCCAACCAATTCTATGAAAATCCATCTGGTACTCGAGGTAGTGCTTCTCATGTTTGTCTTTTGATTGGATGATGCTATAGCTTGATGGAGTCCTTCATTTTAACTTTAAGTGCATTGTGTTTTGTTTATGCTGTGTGTGTGTGTGTTCACGCGCGCTCCCTCTAATAATATACATCTACCATCTCCAAGGTACACTGGGGACAGTTAAATCTAATAAGTTAATCTTTACTCCTGGAAATGAGATTAAATTTTCAAATAAAGGTATGATCTGACAGCTAAGGCATAAATCTTTTATTTAAAATAGAAAAATAAACCCATTCAAATGCAATCAGAGAAGACAGATGCAGATAAAAACAAGCTGCGATGGGCTATAGTACATAAATTGGTTAGGGCTGCATGATGGATAAAAAAGGTGACCTTAAAGTGTTCCACAACCATCAGCTAAAAGGGGATTTGCATATATCTGAATGTTTGCTTGTTATCCAAGATGGTGAGAAAGTTTGGTGGAGAGAGAAGTTTTAAAGTATAAGGGATAAGTTTGCAACCATCTCTCAAAACAGCTAGAAGCTAAACTGTTATGGCCAGTGTAGCCAGATGTGGTCAAAACACTCAACAACCAAGCACATCAGATAATACAGTCCCACCTGAATAGGCCTGAAGGTAAAATATTGTCCTTCCCTTTAAGCAAAGTCTAGGTCTGTGGTGGCTGATCCTCATTGAGACTGGTAGAGTGGAAGGCAGGAGGACTAACAGTAGGTGGAGCCGGAGAGCCAATGAGAGGCATAGAAGCCTCTGACTGACTGGAAGTAAAAAGGTTGGCAGGTGGGGTCTGCCTGTGGGCAGACTGAGATTAGTGGGGCAGTGCCCTATTCACTGTAGTGGACCAGCACCCACTGGCCAAGATGAAATTTCTTAGAAGAGATATTTCCTAGAAAAGGTCTGAGAATTTAATTTGTCTCGTCTCTTCTGAAGCAGAGGGCTATTTTGCTGCACTCACTTGGCACAATGCCCTTTGAATTCTACTATTGCCACACTCATATTATACATCGAAAGCACTATGATACCACTTTAAGCAGTCATGGTTTCCCCCAAAGAATCCTGGGAGCTGTAGTTTGTTAAGAGTACTGAGAGTTGTTAGGAGACCCCTATACCTCTCACAGAGCTACAGTTCCCAGAGTGGTTCAACAATAAATCCCTTTTCCCAGGGAACTCTGGAAATTGTAGCTCGGGGGTGTGTGTGTGTTGGGGGTAAAGTTTATTCTTTTAATTTCATTTTATAAAGTGTAGCTCTGTAAATTTGACATGTTGTTTAACATGTAATTTTATTTTTAGGATGTATATTTCAAAACTGCCGATTTTATTTTGAAAATGTTTAGGCTACCTTGTTTTTAGCATATAATTTTATTGGTAATTTTAATGTAGATTTTATGTAAAGCACTGAGAGGTTTTAATGATTAAGTTGAATAGAAACTTATAGATAGATGGCTTTAGGGACACAAATGGCATGAGTTAGAGACTTTGCTGTGGTGACATCCTGACTACTGACCATCCACCCCTCATAGTTATGACTGGTGCCAACACTGATATCATTTTAGTGCCTGGTTAAAAGCTTTTTCATCTCTGACTCAGTAAGGACTAGAAAAACTAAACCAAAAACTTGATAATCTTAAAGAACTAGAAAGGGTTCCTGCTCCTCATGAAGTTGTCTGCACACAGCTCATGGACCTTACATTGTCCACTTCAGGGATAAAGCCAGTATCGTGGAGATCTCTGGGGCAATAAATGATAATCAGCCATGCAATGGTGGATAATAAACATGCCATTGTGAGTTTAAGAAGCAAAAGCTCTGCATGAAAAGTGGTCCTCTGATTGACATATTTTGACCAATATGGCTTCATTGGGGTCACAAAGATTTATGCAGTCAGGCCAGCTTAGCCTATTAAGAATTCTCCACTGAGCAGAAGTTGTTAAATTGCATCGCCTGAAAACACACATCATTTCAGTGTGTGGCCATCATTCTTTGCTCGACTATCTTTGCTGTTTGAGCCAGCAGACAGATCGCCCTCCGTGCTTGGCAAATGACCAATTGCTCCCTGAGTGTTGCCACTAAGAAGTGACTATTGATTCTTTCGCATCCCTCGTAACCAAATCCTCTCATTTGTTTTCAGACTTTTGTCTTCTCAACCCCACTTTTGTTGCTGTTGCTAAACCGTTGGCCTTTTCTCATGCTCCACGGCAACTAACCATACATGGGTGTAACATTAAAAGCTACCACCTACTGAGTCAGACACTTGTTTATCTAGCTCAGTGTGTTTTACACCATGGGTGACCAGCTTGGCACCTGTGAAGGCTTTCACTGGGGTCCCTGCACAGGTGCTCCAGACCCTGAGCTTTTTTATATATAGTGGTACCTCGGGTTAAGTACCTAATTCGTTCTGGAGGTCCGTTCTTTTTTTTTTTTTTCCAAATACATTTTTATTGAGGTTATGCACATAATAAACATAAAAACAAATACAAAAGAAAAAATTATAACCAAAAAAAAAAGCGTCAAGGTATACAAGCCAACTTTTTCCTCTCTCTAACTATACAAAGATAGATTAATCTGGCTGTTTCACAAAACAGTAAACGATTAAAAAAAAAAAACACACACACACACGCAAAAACCACCTCCTGGAGGTCCGTTCTTAACCTGAAACTGTTCTTAACCTGAAGCACCACTTTAGCTAATGGGGCCTCCTGCTGCCGCTGCGCTGCTGGAGCACGATTTCTGTTCTCATCCTGAAGCAAAGTTCTTAACCCGAGGTATTATTTCTGGATTAGTGGAGTCTGTAACCTGAAGCATATGTAACCTGAAGCGTACATAACCCGAGGTACCACTATATAAAGAAGCAAGACTCTTGTCCTCCTAGAAAGGAAGTTGTGGGGCAAAATGTGCAGGTACCTTATAAATAATGTCTGTGAAACAAAAGTGAGTTTGGTGTGACAATCTTGCATATTTTCCCCGGTGCCGAGGAATGTTCTCAGTTGGTATTAAAGGTAAAGGTAAAGGTACCCCTGCCCGTACGGGCCAGTCTTGACAGACTCTGGGGTTGTGCGCCCATCTCACTTAAGAGGCCAGGGGCCAGCGCTGTCCGGAGACACTTCCGGGTCACGTGGCCAGCGTGACATCGCTGCTCTGGCCAGAGCCAGAGCCAGAGCCAGAGCCGCACACGGAAACGCCGTTTACCTTCCCGCTGGTAAGCGGTCCCTATTTATCTACTTGCCCCCGGAGGTGCTTTCGAACTGCTAGATTGGCAGGCGCTGGGACCGAGCAGCGGGAGCGCACCCCGCCGCAGGGATTTGAACCGCCGACCTTTCGATCGGCAAGCCCTAGGCGCTGAGGCTTTAACCCACAGCGCCACCTGCGTCCCCAGTTGGTATTAGATTTTGACAAAATCAATGTGGGTGGGGTGGTGTTGTTGTTTAGCATGTGTGTAAAATCAGGACCAGCAGGACCTATCTGCCTCCCATAATAAGCATAAGATTGTTGGGGATGTCTCTCCATTTTTGTGTTATGTCTCCTCCCCACAGCAGCTGTTTTGCATCCGTAGCCCCACCCTCCTCATTCTCTCAAATTGAAAATGTGCCCTTTGGTCTACAAAAGTTGGCAACCCTGTTTGTTCTACTTCCTACAGGATACTTTCCCAGCACCTACATAAAGATGATGGGAGTTGGATCTGGTACCTTTCACATGCAGCACAGATGCTCTATGAATGAGCTCTTCCACAAGGCCCTTCCCAGAAGCCTTAGCATTTATCTGGAATAAGATCCTACACATTGGAACAGCCAAGAGATTTAAAGTAAGACGAGATAAAAGAAAGGATTTTTTCACACAGCACATAGTTGAGCTGTGGAACATGCTCCCACCAGAGGCAAGTGATGACCACCAAATTGGATGGCTTGGGAAGAGGACTAGACAAATTCATGGAGGAGAAGGCTATCAGAGGCTACTATCTCGCTGCATTCTGCCTCCACTGCCAGAGGCATTATGCCTCTGGGTACCAGTTGCTGGGAATCACAACTGGGGAGAGTGCTGCACTCATGTCCAGCTTGCAGGCTTCCCATAGGCATCTGGTTAGCCACTGTGCAAACAGGATGCTGGACTAGATGGGCCATTGCCATGATCCTGCAGGCCTGTCTTATGTTCTTATGAGCTTTAAAACAAAAAGCATAGAAAGTTGTCTTATACCAAGCCTGTGCTTCGGTTCATCTACAGTTCAGCATTGTCTGCGCTGACGGACATCTCCAGGTTTTCAGTCTGGAGTGCTCCCTCCATCCTCCATCTTCTACCTGGAGGAACCAGGGGTTGAACCTGTGACCTTTTGCATGCAAAGCCTGTGTTCTACTAGTAGACACATTTTTGCTACAGCTCTTTCACAATGTGAAATGTGAATGTTGTATCTCTAATGCACCTTGTGATTCACCAGCCCACCAGCTACCTATGATCACCCACCGGGAGGCCAGGCAAACTTCCCACTCTGCCCTCCGTGCTAATGACACTCACAAACATCTTGGGCAAAGTGGATGGATGACAGGAGAGCTTCTGCAAGTGTACTTTTGCAGCTATAAGGGTGCAATTCTTTAAAATCACCTCTTTGTACTGTTCATTTCTTGAAAGGTTATAATTTGTCTGAGTCATTGATTAGTGACAAATGGCATCTTTCGAGAAGTATTCTTAACCTTTGGGGATATTTTTGCTTTGAAGGTCAGCTTGTTTGTTTGTTTGTGTGTGTGGGGGGGGGGTTAAGGCTCACCTTTGCAATGGCAGGCCTGTTATAATTTGGTAACTCTTTCTCACTTTGCAGTGCTTCCATAACATCAGGAAATTGCCTAGCATGAGAACCACAAAAACAAAGGAGGATCCACCCGCCTCTTCAGAACTTTGCTAAGCTACAATTCTCAGAGTTCCCTGCAAAGAGGGATTGATTGCTTAAGCACTTTGAGAACTGTAGCTCTGGGAAGGAAAATGGGTTTCCCTAACACAGGCACCCCCAAACTTGGCCCTCCAGATGTTTTGGGACTGCAACTTCCATCACCCCTGGCTAACAGGACCAGTGGTCAGTGATGATGGGAATTGTAGTCCCAAAACATCTGGAGGACTGAGTTTGGGGGTGCCTGCCCTAACAATTCTCTGCACTCTTAACAAACTGCAGCTTCCATAATTCTTTGGGGTGAGAGGAAACCATGATTGTTTAAAGTGGTGTCATCATTCGTTTAATGTATGATGTGAATTTGACCTAAATTAAACTAACTTAAAACAGTTTATTTCAGTTGGTTTACTGAGCATGGCTTAGTTGCATCAGTCTGTCTCTCTATGATTTGTTGAGTCCAGTTGTTTGCAATAGATACAACATGCATTCTCCATTAATATGAAGTGAAAGGTGCTTTCTTACTGCCTGCAGAAGAGCAGCCAGCAGTGGGAATCAACCTGCTGTAGGGAAAATTGAGCTGGAAGGCCTTGTCCAAAAGAGAGAAAATATAAGTTCATGAGTAATGGTAGCAGAAGGAAAGCCGCCCACTCCATTGCTTCCATAAGCCTGCTGACCTTGGCTGTGTGGAGTGGGGGGATTTGACAACAGGTTGGTGGGTGGTACACAAGGGGAGGGCAGCAGTGGGGTGCTTTAGATCATCATGATCAAACATGGGACCTTCAAGAAAGACCTGCAGAGTGTCATTTCTCCTAAAAGAAGTGTTTAGAGTTAATAACATAAGAAGAACCCTGCTGGATCAGAGCAAACACATATCTAACCCAGCATTCTGTTTCTCACAGTGGCTGACCAGATGTTTCTGGAAAGTCCACAAGAAGGACACCGGAGTTCCAGCTCAGGGTGGATGGATCTGACCATTTCAGTTTTTCATAGTTAAAGTGTCTAGTTCAGTTTCCCACACTTCTGCATCAGTTTTGCAATCCCCCCCCCCAAGTATTCGTGCAAATCCGTCAGCATTTTAGTGTCCCTTTCTCCCAGTAGACATATTTCTGCATGCATTGTTTTCTAATACACACATATTTGCAAGCAGATTTCCTTGATATAATGCATTTTTGGAAATGTAAAATATAAGCATTTGTTTTTGCACGTTTTCTCCAAATATATGCGGTTTTCTACAAATTTGGAGAACAGCATTACCAAAATTGGAGAAGTGTGGATTCCTTAGGAAAGCTGTGTTTTGGTTCACTTATTGCTTCCCAAAGTGCAAATTAGGTTGGATCACATTACATTTCAAACTGAATCAAATTTATCTCTCATCCCTCGTTCAAGCCAACCGTTCCCTCCAAGCAAGTCATTCCATTACCTCTCCTTCCTTGTCACTATCTTGTTTCCAACTCTCTGTCTATATTCCAAGGCTATTCAGCATGCCCAGTCCTCATTGGGCTGCCTTTGAGTCATTTAAAAAAAAAAAAAAGAAATTAGTACATCTGCAAGCTTGGTTCCTGCAAGCTTGCTGATATTTCCCTCTTGTTTCATAGTGATTGTGTCCCGGCTCCAATCCTGGGAGGAATTACAACACCTCTCCCTCTCTCTTACATTTACACACAAACACAGTGTATCATGTTCAGATGACTCCCAATCATAATCATAATAATTTATTATTTATATGCCACCCATCTGATTGGGTTGCCTCAGCCACTCTGGGTGGCTTCCAACAATTTATAAAATACAGTAAAATATCAAACATTAAAAACTTCCTTATACAGGGCTGCCTTCAAGATGTCTTCTAAAAGTTGTGGGAGGGGCAGTTTGTACTTAGAAGGAGTAATTTTACCTGGAAAATTAACCCCTGTTGGTTCTTCTCAGCCATAAATCAGCTTTAAAGGAATCTACACAAAAGTGCTTACATATTCAGAAATTGTCAACAAGCACCTTTAAGATCCCAATATAAGTATCAGAATTCCCTCATGTATATATAGTATACTTTTAATAAACCAACATTTTACTTTAAAGTTCATCCTATATTTAGTGTTGATGTCCAGTTCACGCCTAAGCCTACTATGTATTATACTAGGAGGTTTTGTGAGCATTCTGAGTGAATTGGTGGCAGTAGAAAATTAAAGAAGCACAGAGAGCTAAACTGGGTCATTTATGTAAGTAAAAAAATGGAAATGAGTTTATTACGGTCATAGACCAGAGAAACATGGAACAACAATAGTTTACAAAGGGAGTAATGGTGTCAATTTAAAAAAAAAAAAAAAAAAAAAAAAATTGTAAAATTATACATAAAAAGCAACACATATGCACACACACACACACACACACATATATGCACATTTATGCACTGCAATATATGTATAGGCTTAAAAGATAAGGGGGCTTGTCCAGGGGTCAAGTCTTTTACTTTTTTACAGCTAATGCCCTCCGCTTGATCGCAGCCGCAGAAAATTTGGCCACTTTCAGTGTTACTTCTGGGTTTTTATCTCCTAGTAGGATTTTCAGCCGCTGAAGTTCAGATCGACCTGGAAATTTCTGAACGATGGGGGAGATAAACAGTGACCTAATATCCCCGTAAAGGTCGCAGTGTAGCAACACATGTAAAGCCGTTTCCACCTCTTTCAGACCACATGGGCAAACTCGTTCAGCATAGGGTTTGCCCTCGTATCTGCCCTTTAGTAAGGCAGATGGCAGTACATCAAATCTGGTAAGGGTAAACGCCCGCCTGTATTTTGCGATTTGTAGATCCAGCAAATATGGTGTTAGATTAAACCCTTTTCCATAATCTTGGATGGCTGGATATTTATCTATCTTGCTCATATGATCCTGAAGCTCTGCATCTCCTATTCGCTGGCTCACCATCCTTTTAGCCTTTTCAAAACCTGAGGCTATAAGTTCTTGTGAGGAAAGCCCCAGGCCCTTCAATTTTTCATAAAGCGACACTCTCCATTTAGACTGGAACGGGTCTAATAGAGTCAATGGAGCCACTCCCACTGGGAAAAATATAAGTTTTAGCCAGAGGTGAATCTTCAAGATCCATATCCTGGCATTTATAGAGAGTTGACCTACCTCCAGCCTAATGGCTGCGTTGGAAACGCAGGTAGGTAGCCCTAGTAGGGAGCGGTAAAATTTAGTTTGTACAGATTCCAGGGACTTAAGTTTTTGACAATTGAATATCTGGGTGCCATACATCAGTTGTGGAAGTATTTTTGCGACAAAGACCTGGGAGGCAGCAGGAACATATTGACCTCCTTTTCTGTAGAAGAATCTTATGATAGCTCTAGAAGATCTTTGCGCATTTGCAATGGAATTCTTAATCTGATGGCACCAAGATCCCTTCTCATCAAAGATTATTCCAAGGTATCTAAAAGATGTTACTTGCTCAATAGGTTGGTTATTAATTTTCCATTTATGTCGGAGTTTTCTCTTGGAGAACACCATAATTTTTGATTTAGTGTAATTTATTATTAGGTCTTCGGCTTCGCAATACTCTGTAAGAGCTCGTAAAAGTTTTCTTAGGCCCACACAAGAGAAGGAAATAAGTGCCGCATCATCTGCGTACAAAAGGACTGGAATTGGTATATTATTTAGGTTTGGGGGGTGAGTACTTGCTTCCTCCATCTTTCCGACTAAGGAGTTTATATAGAAATTAAATAGAATAGGGGCAAGAACACAGCCTTGCTTGACACCATGGAAACTTTGGATTTCCTTTGATAGGTTCCCATAACGGTCGCATCTAACACGGATCCGAGTATTTTCATGTAATCTACGGATGAGAAGCAAAAGACGTCTGTCGATGTTTGTGGCATTTAATTTTTCCCAAAGTCTGTGCCGGGGTATCAAATCGAAAGCTGATTTGAAGTCTATAAAGGCTACATAGAGGGAGCCTCCTTTCTTTGAGGTGTATTTCTCCACTAGATGTTGCAATACCAGTCCTTGGTCTAGAGTTGATCTATGTGCCCTGAAACCAGCCTGGGCTTCCTTAAGGATGTGCTCCCGTTCCAGCCAGTCCGCAAACTTTCCACGTAAGTGAGTTGCATAGAGTTTGCTGATGATGCTTAAGAGACTGATTGGTCTGTAATTGGCTGGATCAAGTTTACAGCCTTTCTTGAATATGGGAACGATGATTGCCAATCCCCAGTCCTCTGGTATTATTGCTGTTTGATCTATGCTGGTGAATAGGCTGGCAAGGACTGGGGCCCACCAGTCAACATTGGCTTTAAGAAGCTCAGGAGAGATATTATCTGCTCCCGGGGCTTTTCTGTGTTTGAGTGCCTGAATAAGCCTCCTGACCTCCGCAACCGACACCGGAGGCCACTCGTCACCTGCCTCACACTGTGTTAGTGGCTGTGTCAAAGGCAGAGCTGAATATGAAGATTGGAAAAATGCCTCCCATGTCCCTGCAGGTATAGTATACTCCACTTCTGAGGAGGTAGATCGCACTCCATTTGCTACCATTCTCCAGAAGGTGGCCGAGTCTCTCTCTCTGGATGCATCTATTAGGCATTTCCATTCTCTTTTCTGTGCCAGGAGTTTTTTGTTTTTGATCAGGATTTTATAATTTCGTTTATCTTCAAACCAGACCGTGGGGAGTTGGGGTAGGTTGGCAGATCTATAATTCTTGTATTTTTTCAGTAAGTTTAGCTTCATGTCCTGACATTCTTGATCAAACCAGGGTTTGGAGTTTTTATATATTGAGGATTGCCTACTTGACCTGTTCCTTTTTTCCTTCAGGGAATCTTGAAGGAGTGAAATTAACTCCTGAAATAAATTTATTTTTAATTCATGGCTTGAGGAAGTTATAAGGTTATCTCTCTTAATGAGGAATTCCTTTGAACACAGCCTACTTGAAATTTCCTTATGCAGTTCATCTGTCCATCTGATACGAGAATATCTGAGCTCCAAAGCTGTAGGGCTCGAATGTTCGATTTTCTCAGCGCAGGATAAATCCTTTCCCGCAACTACGAGTGCACTTAATGGCAGATGGTCACTGTCTAAGCGCTCCTCCACTTTGCATTCCAAAACTTTGTTTTGAAGATCATGCGACACGATTATATAATCAATTGTGGAGGCGCCATTATTAGATATAAATGTAAATTCTCCGACCTTCTCCCCCTCAGTACGGCCATTCAGTATAACCAAGTCCAACTTGTTGACCAAGTGTAATAGGCATAAGCCGGCATAATTGCAGCCTTTATCCTTTGAGGTTCTAGCTGGTATTGAGTAGGCTTCCTCTATAATGGGGGCTGTTTCATGGAAATGGGCATACAAGGCCTCATCAGATTGTCCAGTTCTGGCATTTAGGTCGCCTGCCACCACTACAGAGGCATCAGGAAATTGATTTGATAGTTTGTCAAGATACTGTTCTAACTGAGCCCAGGTATTTCTTATCAATCTTTTCTCTCTTTGTGGGGGTAGGTATACGTTAATCAGCAGCAAGCTGTGGGTTCTCCACTGTACTTGCACAGCTGTGGCCAGATGGGCTAGTGGGTCTAGTTTTTTAAATATGGCCCTTAGCCTTGTTGAGATTAAAGTAACTAACCCACCTTTAACTCGCCCCCCTCTAGTACTTAAGAGACCTGGGAGGGAGAACGCAGAAAAGCCATTTAACTCCACTTCACTTGTGCTCCAGGTCTCCTGGAGAAACACAATGTCATATCTCTGAATATATTTAGCAAAGGATTGGTCAGAAGTCCTCTTTTGCCAACCTGCAATATTCCAAGTTAGCAGGGCAAGGTTGCACGTTGTCTTGCCAAAAGTTGATCTTAGTCAATTTGCCTTTAAAAGGTTTTTAGGGCCTATCTTTTTATTTATTGGTTGAATTTTGTTCATTTTGGCAATGTCCATAGATGTATTATCACCCAGATACTCAATGGAATCGATTGAAGGGTGCAGCGTGCTAACATTAGTGATCAGTACTCCTTTTTTTGGCGAATCTACCTTAGGGTGTTCTATTTGTCTGATACCAAGTTCATCCTCATCCAGGTATCTCATGCTAGTCCAAGAGCGCGTTGTAGTTGTCATAGGGATGGTTTCCTTCTTAGATGGTAGTTTGTTGCTGTCCCTTACGCACTGTGTTAGATCTGTTGCTGTCAGATTTATCTCTGCAGCTGCAGAGATATTGTAAGGGTAGTCTTTCATGGTTGCCATAGGGATGGTTTCCTTCTTAGATGGTAGTTTGTTGTTGTCCCTTGCGCTCTGTGTTAGATCTATTGTTAACAGGTTTATCTCTGCAGTTGCAGAGGTATTATAGGAGTAATCTTTCATGGGGTCTGTCTTGGCTTTTTCAAGGAGGTTCTCTTTCTTTAATTGGTCCGTTGCCGGATCTTTCTCTCTTACTTTTTCCTGAACATTCATCTCTGTTAGCTTATTTCTAAGGGTCTCCAATCTTCCCAAGATCTCAGATTGGGCAAGGAAAGGCAACAATCCAAACTGATTTATTAATGCCTTTTCTTCTGGATAGAAGTTATCAGTCCCCTCATTAGGCAGTCTCATCTCCTGTCTTAGTTTCAGGGACCCTTGCTCAGTATGTTCCAGTTTGTCTTTTGAGTGTCCTCTCTCCTCCTTTGCTTTACAAGTAAATCTTATCTCAGCTGTCGTAAGATCATCAGAAAACAAATTCAAACATGTGCTGTTTTCAAAATATCTTGTTACCGTTATCCTTTTCTTTAACAGCAAATGTCTTAATCTATATATATATTTAGCCAAGTTTTGATCTTTGAAGGAGGCAATCACTCGCAGGGAGTATCCATTGTAGAATATGAAATCTACTGAGATAATGTCATTTAATTTTATTTTCCCTGGCAGCATATCATCTAAAGTATTCACAAAATGCACCGAGCGTTCTTTCTGTGTGAGGAAGCCCTTTGGCTTCGGGTAGTTTAGAAAAGCCAACTTCCTATCTGCCAGTATCAGTTTCCATCCTTTATCCTGGGACAGATCTTGCCCTGCTACTGGCTCATCTTGAGATCTGCCATAATTAATGGTATGGGGTGAGTCTTCTTTAATATTTATGGGTCCTTGAGGTTTCAGCATAGAGCACCCGGGTAGTGATTCCGTTACCTCACTTATTTTGTTGGGCAGCAATGGTGTTTCTTTCAAGGACTTCAGCTGGATCTTTTTTCCTGGATCCACACTGTTGTTCTCTCTGCTGCCGTGTGTAGCAGGTTTGTTAGAGTTTGTTTTTGATTTTGTTGGAATCAGCTTATATAGTCTTTTCCAACATACTTTGCATGCACGTCGGTTTATGACAGATTTCCTTGTAGTTTTTATGTTCTTACTTTTCTTTTTAGTTTCAGCTTTCTTCTTATGGGATCTCTTACTGATACCTCGCTTCTTTTGATTTACTTGGGTAGGAGATTCAGTTTTGGGGACAGAGACATACAACCCTATGTCCTTTCCTTGGTATAAATGATTTTCCACTGATGATCCTTGTGTGCACTTGCTGGTTGCTGGTTGCTTTGTATATTCTGACTCTTGAGGGATGGTTGGTGGGTCAACACCATGAGATTCTGAGCCTTTAGCTTGGAGGGAATAATTTTCCACTAGTGTCAGGAGCAGCCCATTTGTTATTGTTAAATATTTTTTCATAGCTGCCAGATCCAGATTTATAGAGAGCAGCCAGTCCTGAGGATAGCAGTCATTGTTTTCCGTCTGGGAGCCCATAGATGAAGTCTGGGTTTTCTGGGAGTTTCGGGTTTCTTCCTGTAACTCTGAGGATAATATCTCAGCCAAGACTATTTCATGGGCCAGGCTCATTGTATTTCTATTTTGGTTGTTATTCTCCGAGTCCTGTATTCCTCTAGAGAAGGTTGAGTGATCTTGAGCAGCAGAGGAAAAAAGAAGGGCCTCATCCTGCTTCGACTCAATCATCTCAGCCATCTTTTGCTCGTTTCCATTTCCATTCTCGTTGTCCCTTGTATGTGAAAAGTATTGCGTGATTTTACTCTGTTTCTCATAACACTCCTGGAACAATGGACTTGTCGCTATCCCCAGGTCCTTACGTTTCTTCCTAGTAAGTACCATTTGTAAATCTTTGTTACCAGTCAGGGGTTATTCTTCCTGTTTCAGAAACTATGTCTCTTAGGAAGTCAAAAACTCCACCCAGCTGTAGACTGAAGTCCAAATTGAGGCAAGATTTGGGGTGGCTGTTTGTAATTTGATAGCTTATAGTTCAGAGCATAACACGGAGTTGGCTTACTTTATGTAAGTAAGGTTGAGGGAAACCAGTATCGCTGAAACTGCTTGACACACTAGCCCTTTGATCTATTTGTCTGTAACTTGTCAGGCTTTATCAAGTCTGAAGTACTAGTATGCCTACAAATTTCACCCACTTCTGCCAAAAGAGGGGGAAAGTTAAAAAAGAAACCCTATAGGGATATTTTTGGGAATGGGGGTAGGGGATAAAGCAGAGTCAGCAGACCCCAAGCTGAATTTGGCAGGCTAAAAAACACCTTAGACTGAGGCGGGATGTTTTCCTAAAATGCCAAATCAGGATCTGAATGAAACCATGTCAGTATAGAGCCCTACTTGCCACTTGAACTTGCTATTAGAAGGAGTGATTCTGCTTTAGGAGTGTCCATATTGCAGTCTAAGTCACAGGATTTACACACCAATGATCTGATTCAAGTTTCCATAAGGCAGTCTCAGACAATCACTAGTGAGTTTGCAGCTGGAGCAAAAGTTGGGACATTGCAGCTCATGTTCTTAGCCACTAAACAACATCAGATCTCTCTTGCTAGACCAGTGCAGACACACTGGTTCAGGACAAAACACATGCAGAAAATTAGCTTTTTATACCAGCCCCTCAATTTGTTAACATTCCCTTGATTTGACAGCTGGAATAGATGAATGTCATTCTTGACCTTTTCGGGGTTTTACAGCTTCTTCACTCTGCAGATTCAGATTTTGCTGCAGCTGCGGCCCGGGAATGAACTTTAGCAATACTTTCCTTCTGCCGCTTACAAAGAAGAAAAAGTATTACCAACAATTAAATACTTTGAACAACAAGAAGATATAATTTCATGAGGGCTTAAAACTATTGACTAAATGTTAGCAATTAAAAATGGAGGGCATTTCCTGGCAGTTTTCATAGAGCCGGACTGAATAATCAGACATTAGGACTCCAGATTTTCTTTGTGATTTATGGTGATGGGAGGATGCACATTATGGCTAGAACTACACTTATCTTGGCTAGAAGTTGCTTTCTGGAAGACCTTTATATAATGCTAGAGGGTCAAAGCCCACTTGGTTTGTTTTCTGGGGAGTTTTGGTATATTTAATGCAGTCTCACCTACCTGGTTGCCCTCCAGATGTTCTTGGACTGCAACTTCCATCATTTCTGACCACTGGCCAAGCTGGCTGGAGCTGATAGACATTGTAATGCATGATATATGGAGGCAAGCAGGTTGGGGAAGGTTGATTTAATGCAAGGTTTCCAAATTTTGGGTCTCCACCATTCCTGACCACTGGCCAAGCTGGTTGGGGTTGATGGGAGTTGTAGTCCAAAAACAGCTGGAGACTCAGGTTTGGGATACCCTGATCTGATGGAAAGGAGGCTTAATTACTCAAAACAGTATTGCCTGGCCAGGCCAAGACCATCATTAAAGGATAGTTGACCAACTGTGGTAGATCCTAATGCCTGTGGATTTAGAGTGACCACTTGTGCAATGATCCAAAAAGAGGAAACACGAGAGACAGAGAAAAAATGAAAAGACAAAAGAAGACACAGATTTGTTTTGTATTTCTATTTGCATATTTATTAAAAAGCAAATTTAGCAATAATTATTACGCTTTGAACAAATAGATATCACCTTAGTGGGGAAGTCTGCAACCAGGTTTACCTGTGTACCTGCCCATTCTGCTGTCCAGGTGCTAATTTCAAGGCCCCAGCAGGTGGCTATTACTAAGCTTCCCATCTGCCACGCCGTTCCTTCAGGAGCAAAGAATCCCCCTTGTGAGACAGTGTCTTCTTTAACAATAGGGGCTGCAGGGGAAGGGCAGTTCTGCACACATGACCACCTGGCAGTGAAGTCATTGCTGCTTAGTGAAAGGGAGGTGGGGATGTTGGTGCTATATAGGCAGGCAGGGAGAGCCAATCTGGTTCATCGGCTGGTCTGCCTACTCAGTACTGATAATCCCACACTGCCCTTCTCCCCTCCCACTCAGTAAATGGTAGGGTCAGGCGTTTGTCAGCATACCTCCTTGCCAACTGCAGTTGTTCTTTACTTAAGAAGGTTGTTAGACATACAAAAGCAGATTGATTTCAATAGGATTAAGTGTCCTAATTTTGGATTGAAGCAACATCTTAAGAACATTTGCAGCATCAGTCCATAGGTCCATCTGCTCAAACATTCTGTGTTCACAATATCCGGCCAGATGCTTAAAGTTAGCAGTATATGAGTTGCAAGAGCACTTTCTCAATTTTTTGATTCCCAGAAGCTGGTATTCAGAGAGACATACTGTCTCCAACACTGGAGGTAGAGCTATCATGATTAGTAGCGACTGATAGCCTTCTCCTGCAGGAATATGTCTAATCCTCCTTTAATAATCCATCCAAGTTTTCGCCAACAACCTGAAAACAAATGAGGTGCTGTACAAAATTGTAGCCAGGGTGCACCACTGACTGAGTGGACCACTGATTAATCTGAAACATGTCTCATTTGTACAAGTAAAGCTCCTCAAAGCAACCTGTCATGACCCCCTTTTCTAAAAGATGAATATTAAAAATGCAATTAAAGTCCCCCCTCCAGTCTTCAGCTGGTGTAAATTAGCATCACTTTAATATCTTAAGAGTGTAACAATGCTAATTTCCTGCACCTGTTCCTTTCTGAAACACAACAAACGAGGCATTAGGAGACTGTTCTGCGTAATAAAATAAAATTGCAATATATTCGGGGGGGGGGAGCGCCTTTGAATATATTGACATATTTAAGGACAACATATTCGAAACAGGATGTTATTGTCTTGTAATTTGCAAGCTAACGTTGATCTTTTCCAGCAAGAAGGGAGGAATTATTAATTTATTTATTTTTTAAAAAAGAATGATGTAGTTCAACCTGCAAATGTTTTGACAGGTGTCTGCATTCCCTTTTGCTTCCAGTTTGGAGTCTATCTTCCATTAAAAGAATTAACACCTCTTGTTGCATGGCAGAGCTCTCTTTGATGCTAGGCAGCAAAACGTGAGTATAAGCGGCTGCCCTTACTTGCCTTGTGTCAAAAAGGTAGCCCGACCCTCCTTCTGCCTGCTGCATGGAATACCACTTGCCTGTGTGTTGGGCCATATGAAAATGCTCATTAAATGCATCGCCATTCTAGCATCAATTTCTCATAATGGGCTCCTGCGGCCATTCTCCCATCTTTGGTGGGAAAGCCCTCGGGTTCCATTATTCTGGTCTCAAGCGTATCAAGAAATATCTAAAATAATTAAATGACCTGTTCAGGCCTCCCCAAAACTGGCATTAGTGAATATGTGGACTGATAACATGAAAACTTGTCTCTCTAAACAATTTTGGACATGGAGTTAGTTGCAGCTGGGATTTCAATAGCTCAGCAATGGAAAACCTTGAAAAGTCTACATTTGTCTTTGTAGTATATGAATTTATGGACTTTGGCTATTGTGGAACAAATGACACATGAACTGTGGGTCTCCAGAGGGATGGAGGACCCAGACCGCTTTTATGTCATCTGGTGGCATTTTATATCTTATGCTTCAGACCTAGATACCCAACATTCACCATTCGTGCCAGGTTGGCAAATATGGATGTCTTTATTGGTATGATACAATTTCTCCCTTTTATTATTTATTGTTTGTTTCCTTTGTATATAGTATGATGTAATACCCTGCGACTTCTCATGGTATACACATTTTAATGCAATTTGTCTAATATGCATGCTTTTGCAAATCTATTATTATTATTATTATTATTATTATTATTATTACCTGTCCTACATCAGCTGGTCCCAGGGTAGGCTACAACAGTTTAAAATTCAGAATTTAAAACAGTTCAAACAGATTGCAGTCACAGGAACAGGGTGGGCCCTAAAAACACACACATCTCAAAGGCCAGAGGAAAGTGATGAGTCTTCAGCATTCACCAAAAGCTGTACAATGAAGGTGCCAAATGCATTCTACGATGTAGGGTCTGCCACGAAGAAATGCCCTCTCCTGTGCCTCCACCATCCTCGAACTTCTGAGGGTGGTGGAACTACAAAGAGGTCCCTCTCTGCTGATCTTAACATCTGGGAGGGTCTATAATTTATTTATAATTTATTTTGCATGTTATTTTCACTGATATATACATTCATGTGCACACTTCCCCTCATGATATGTATTTCTGTATGCATTACTAGGGATGCGGGTGGCGTTGTGGGTTAAACCACAGAGCCTATGACTTGCCGATCAGAAGGTCGGTGGTTCAAATCCCCACGACGGGGTGAGCTCCCATTGCTCGGTCCCTGCTCCTGCCAACCTAGCAGTTCGAAAGCATGTCAAAGTTCAAGTAGATAAATAGGTACCACTCTGGCGGGAAGGTAAACGCCGTTTCCATGCACTTCTCTGGTTCGCCAGAAGCAGCTTAGTCATGCTGGCCACATGACCCAGAAACTGTACGCCAGCTCCCTCGGCCAATAAAGCGAGATGAGCGCCGCAATCCCAGAGTCGGTCGCAACTGGACCTAATGGTCAGGGGTCCCTTTACCTTTACCTTTATGCATTACTAAGCTGGAGGTCTACACTGCAAATTCAAAGGAGCATGGATTTCAAAAGAAGGCTGTGTTCTGTTTTGCATCTTGTTTCAGAAAGTGTGGATTAATCAAACTCACTGTTAAATGTGAGATGGATTGGATTTCTCCACCATCCCTAACGATGTTAATCATGTGGGAGTAAAATAGCCTATTCCTTAGATACTGGTGTTTAACTCCATCTGTCCATATAAATATCTCTATAAGCAATGGAGGACCACACTGCCTAATGAAGGCTCTGATGCTTCAACTGAAATGTTCGGCAGCTAAACAAGATCTCGTGTCACAAAAACAACAGTTTATTTAGGGATTTGCTACCCTGGTTGGGCGTAATGATTCAGAAAGCCTTCCATTTAAAAAACGAATCTCTCTAGCATCTCAGCTGGCTAAAGAGCAAACTTCCAGCAAGGTTTTTCGTGGAAACAGAAACGTTATCTACTCCCACTGTAGGGCATATTGGGATCGAGCTTTTATTGTTCTGACAGGGAAAATAGCTCCTGCAATATGACAGCTCAATGAGCCTGGTGGAATTTAGTAAGTCAGTTTAGATGCAGCTCTGTCTTTCTCTGCCCCCCACCAATAGAGTGGCAGTGGGAGAGGACTCTGCTGAACACTAGAGGAAAAGCATTTGGTTCAAAATGAAAGGATGCTAACAAATTGCTGTTGAATGATTGCAGATGCTATAAAATAAGATGCAAAACAGCCCATCTTCAAACATGCTTTTTTTTTTTTTAAAAAAAAAAGCCATTTCTACAGAATGAACATAAGAAAAGCCTGTTGGATCAGGCCAGTGGTCATCTCGTCCAGCATCCTGTTCTCATAGTGGTTAACCAAAATGGAGGGATGCGAGTGGTGCTGTGGTCTAAGCCACTGAGCTTAGGGCTTGCCGATTGAAAGGTTGGCGGTTCGAATCCCTGTGATGGGGTGAGCTCCCATTGCTCTGTCCCAGCTCCTGCCAACCTAGCAGTTTGAAAGCACACCAGTGCAAGTAGGTAAATAGGTACCACTGGGGCAGGAAGGTAAACGGCATTTCCGTGCACTCTGGTTTCTGTCACAGTGTTCTGTTGCACCAGAAGCTGTTTAGTCATGCTGGCCACATGACCTGGAAAGCTGTCTGTGGACAAATACAAGGCTCCCTCGGCCTGAAAGCAAGATGAGTGCCACAACCCCACAGTTGCCTTTGACTGGGGTCCTTTACCTTTTTTAAAAAAAACCAAGATGCTCACAAGAAACCCCAAAACAGGACCTAGGCACAACAACAGCACTCGCCACACGTGTGATTCCCAGCAACTGGCGTCCAGAGGCCTGTGACCTCTGGCCGTGGAGGTAGAACATAGCCATTGTGGCTAGTAGCCACTGAGCATTCAGTCATGGGTGCCCACAGGATTTCCTGGGCCCAGTTCACTCCATGTGGATTGGGACCTCTGCTTCATTCACAAAACTTCTAACCCTTTTAAAAAAGTGATCCAGGTTGGTGGCCATCACTGCCTCCTGTGGGAGCAAGCTCCACAGTTTATGTGCTGTGTGAGGAAGGACTTCCTTTTGTCTATTCTGGATGTTCCAACATTCAGCTTCTTCTGAGATTATTTTCACTGTCTACAGCATTCATAAGCACTTATACTTTATTTCTTTCTTTCTCTTCAAAGAGACCAGGTAACATTTTTAGTTACTTAAATGTTTTAAATTGGGTCAAGGCAGCAATCTCTACCCATTTTCTCAGGAGTAAGTCCCATTAAACTAATTGGGACTTACTTCTGAGTAGACATGCGTAGGCTTCCGCTGAAACCAAAACAATACCTCATTGAGAGCCAGTGTTTGTGTAGTGGTTAAGAGCGGTGGACTTGTAATCTGGTGAACCGGGTTTGATTCCCTGCTCCTCCACATGCAGCTGCTGGGTGACCTTGGGTTAGTCACACTTCTTTGAAGTCTCTCAGCCCCACTCACCTCACAGAGTGTTTGTTGTGGGGGAGGAAGGGAAAGGAGAATGTTAGCCACTTTGAGACTCCTTCGGGTAGTGATAAAGCAGGATATCAAATCCAAACAACTACTCCTCCTCCTCCTCCTCCTCCTCCTCCTCCTCCTCCTCCTCCTCTTCTTCTTCTTCATTTCACTGCTGCAGCTCTACTTAATATACCTGTCTTTGTGCAGCGAAGGCTGGCCAATTAGCACAAATGGGGTGTTGCCCCATCAACCTCAATCTACCCTCAGTCAGTCTCAACCTTCCAGTGTTCTTATTTACAAGCAGTCCAGAGGTGGCCTGACAGCTCCCTCCATTTTGTCTCAGGACTGCCCTTGTAGAACTCCGCAGGGAGAAAGATAGGGCCCAGAATTAGTTGACTCTGTCTGCCATTGGCTCTGGCTCCACCTAGTGCAGGGGTACCCAAAGTGGGCAGTAGCACCCCTTGGGGGTAGCGGGATTATCTAGTGGGGAGCTAAGAGGCAAGGGGGTGCCGGGTGTGTGTGTAAATGACCACCAGACTTTGAAATGCTGGCATCACTGGATCAAGTTCATCTATATTGTTGACTTAATTAAACCAAATAGTTTTCCTTCGTTACTGTTTCGAATGGTATCGTGTTATTTTCTTCCTTAGTGATGTTGTGAAAACTGCTATTCTGAATTATGTTTTTATAGGGTAAGGGCCATTGGGGATGAGTTTATAGAACCAAGAGGGCAGTGGCCAGAAAAAGTTTGAGAATCACTGATCTAGTTTTTGGGCTTCTTGCCTCCCAACCCGCCAGTCCCCAAAAGCTCCAGTCAGTACAATCTCCTTGTGAAGCTCCCATCTGAAAGAACAAAAATTGAATTTCCAAGTGAATTATACCTACTTTTTGGTTTAAAATTCCTCCCTTTCTTCAAAAAATTTCAAAGCAGAGATAAGACTGGAGCATCTTCTCTTTCCCCCCTCTAAACAATGCTTCAAAATCTCCACATTCTTTTGTCACTGCTGATAGTTGCTAAGATCTAAAAATACGATGGGATATTTGCCACTTACATGATAAAAGTGAAGGTAAATAATGAAGACATCTTCGAGACGCCAGCTGAATGGCTTCTTCCCTCAAAGATGTACATCAAACTCGATTTCAAAAGTGCACCAGCACAGTTGGATATTGTTTGTGGTAGAATCGCCATGCAGACTTCAGTCCACTGCAGTGTCCTTTCAATGCCATCTCAGCCATTTTGCTTCACCCCATTGAGAAGGATGGATTTAATTAGGTGGTGTACATTGTCCTCAACTTTTCTATGCTAATGCCCATACAATGGATGGCTTCAAGGATCCACCTGGGCTTTTTAAGACTAGAAGATGTGTGGTGTGCGTGGGTGCAGGCTCAGCGGATCCCCTCCCAATGGATTCCATCATATTTTGAGCACCTCCAGTTCCAATGACATGGTGGAAGAAAATACTCATGGACAACAGAGTTCTCCTGCAAAGGCAGATGTTACTGTTTGGGGGTGAATATAGGAGGAACCAAGGTAATGGAGATGCCATAAAGACCTTGGGGAAATGAAAAATTTGCCCCTCTGCCAATGAACCCCATTACCTGAAGGGTAATAGGTAGGGGTGGGCTTCTTCCTGCAAATAGACTTTTAGGAATACAGTGCAGATCTTTCCATTGACATGCATAGATTAAATGGGGGGAGAGATTTGATCCCCAAGAAATGTCACCATGCCAGTAAGGACCCTGCTTCCTCAAGCTCTGTTGGCAGGGAGAAGGCTTCTTCTCTCCCCACCATAGGCATAGCCAAGGTGGGGGCAGCTGCCTTCCTAAACCAAGTAAATAAATAAAACTACTTAACTAAATGACCAGTCACATCACAGATAGCTTGGTTCTTGCCCCCCAATTTTTGGGGACACACCACTTCTATACTCTATACTCCTCCCCTCTTGAACTCTAAGAGTTTCCTTACTCATTTATTGGGGGAAGGAATGAACAAATGCATCTGATCTGAACAAATTCAGGATCCGAAACTGAATCAGGCTGATTTAGGCTACTCTGGAAAGAGTTTTGACTTTAAAGAGTTGTCCACTCTGTGACGTAACCAGACCTCCTTGTGGGCTTTCTGGAGACATCTAGTTAGCAACTGGTGATAACAGGATGTTGGGCCTTTGGTCTGATCCAGCAGGGCTCTTCTTGTTTATATTCTTAATATCCCACCTCCTGACATCACCAAATCCCATCTTTCAGGACACTGGGGACTTGCACAACTGGAAACTCATGCAGGGGACTTGGTCCATGCTGCAACACTGCTCCATCTTGAACAAAGTGGGGGCATGTTTTTACATATTTTCCAGCACTAACATAAGGAATGAGAGCCAAAACAATATCTTCTCCTGTACTGTCTGTTCTGTTGAGCACTAGCTGGTGGTGCCATTAAATCCTGCTAGTTCTGCAACTATGATCTTCTTTCCAAATAAATCAAGGTAAAATGAATTACACAGAAGGGAAGAGTTGTAGAAATGCTTACTTTCCTTAAACACTTACAGGTCTTCTACACATAATGAATCGCAACCAGCACAGGACATTGCGGTTTTATTATTTATTTATCCCTGTACAGACCCTTACCCTTGTAACATGTGGTGGAGATTTTGAGGGATTTAAATATAACCATGATTAGTCATGTTGAGGAGCAATCCTATGCTTGATAGAAAGGCAGCTGAAGCACCATAACACATTGCATTGTCCATGGGTAGAGAAATCCATCACTAGAGCCTTTCCTGGTTCTGCTGCTGTTGTTCACTGTTCCACCAATGGTGCAGCCAGAAATAGGAATGTATTGAGTGGGTGTCAGGAAGCTCATGCATCTATGAGTACCCAAACCCCCTTGCTCTCCCAAAACAAAGGAGGCATGGAAAATTCCCTTTCATGATGTCCAGTCATCTTCCACCTGGCCGCATTTTTAGGACCCAGCTCATTTTTATTGTTTTAAATTGTGTTTTAATGCTGTAACATACCCTGGGACCTTAGGGTGAAGGGTAGGATATATATATATTCAAACTGGCAGGGACTATAAAGTGGTGTTAGTGTCCCAGTTTTGGAACTAGATGGAATTGCCCAGTGATGCAGTATATTTTCAGGTGCCTCATTTTGGCCAGGAGGGTGAATAGACAGTTGCAGAATTTAGAGCATTGCTGAGTGCCTAGAATATATATATTTTTTAGAATAGGTGATCTGCTCCTGCTCCCAACTTGCAAAAAACCTATACCTTGATCAGCTCATTTTTAAAGTTCATTCTCATAGCACCAGACATTTCTTTTTTATTTCTTTTTTAAGGGAGCTGAAGATTGTTAACTTGTGCAGCAGCTCTCTCTACCCCAGCCAAAATTATTACAACTTTTAATACATTGCATTTGGAAGGCAGATTTCCCCTGGTTAAACGCTTTGGAATTCATGTCCTTTTTAATTGCCTGGAATTCATGACGTTAGTGTGGAAAAGCAATAAACATATACAATCATAAAAACACATTTAGACACCCCAAGCAAAATCAATGGCATATTATTTTTCTTTATTATTCCTAGTGGAGCACAGATTGGTCTTCTTGCTTGAGTATTTATTTATACCAAAGAACTGCAGGAACACAAATGCTACACTTGGGATGATGCTAATGCTGGGATAGAGTGTGTAAGGGGGGGGACACATTCACCTCATCCTCCATTTTGCAATAAAACATAATAGTGTTTAGCTATAAACCTCGTAGCACAAAGGACAAAGTTGAAGGTCAAGTGGAGTCAGCAGAATGGATGGGATTCAGGTAAGTGCTCAAGACACAGGCTTCCACTGAAAAGCATCCTTACAAATAGCCAAACGTGAAGATGAAGAATTAAAATTAACAGGAAATTCTCCTCCCTATTATTTTGTTTTCTGCAAGGTCTCTTGGAAATCTACATCCAAAGAGCCCCTGCACTCTTCCAAGACGTTGGCATGCTTCTGAAAAATTCATGATGGGGAGGGTTGTTAAAAAAATAAAATCTCACTCAATTCTTATTTTTGTCTGCCTCCTATCTTTTGCACCTGATTAACAAAGAAGGACCCCTGCGCAGATGCAAGAGCCACAGCAAGGGCAGCTTCTCGCAGAGCCCAGCTCACAGCTTCGCACCGAAACAGCAAATGACATGGGAAAATGCCCACTTTTATCTCATGACGGCAATGCAGAGAGGCTGTGCGCAGGGCCGAGCCTGCCAAACAGCGAGGAGCAGGTCCTCGACAAAAGGAGACGTCAATCCAAATAAGTTGAGAGAGGAGCGGTGGGTCAGGCCTGAGATGTGCCCGCAGGCTGTTTTGTTGGGTCTGCAGCAGGGCTGAGTGAAAGGCAGCCTCCCTGATGGGCATTGTCTGGAAGGGGGATTATCTGCTTGCTCCTGAGCATGAGACCATCAGATGGCCAAAGCACAGCCAGAGACTGGGATACAATTACCCCTCATGCTACATACACACTCTGGAAAGGGGCTCTAGGGGATTACAGGGAGTGGTGAAGTCAGTATAATTGAACATACTTGAAGAGTAATTCACACATGCAAGATCAGATCCTTTCTTTCTAAATTAATTACTGTACGTCAAATGAAGAGCCGCTGATGGGATGTCTGTTGAAATTTGACAGCCCATTCAGGATCCCCAACAGACGTTGGAAACGTTTATAAAACAGGGTTACATACAGCTCCTTGGCAGGACTCTTAATTCATGCCTGCAGCAGGCTTTCTCCTAAAGAGAGCAATGGTGGTGGCTAGAGGCTGGGTTGCATTTAAGGGGACATGGTGGGATGCTCTTTTCAGAGAAGCCTGCCAGGCTTCATGTTACTTTCGTCCATTGGCCAAAACATGTTTCTTAAGGGAGGTCTCTGGGCGAGGGGGATGGGAAATGATGTTTGCTTGCCATTTGCCTTGGGTAGAATGGAGCCGTTTCCCTTTTTATAAGGCTGAGTTGTTATTAAATGGGTTGTTGGCTTACCCAGTTTACTATTGCATGTATTTTATTGTTAGCAACTCTGAATCTCTTGAAAGGAAAATAGGAGGATGCTGATGATGACAACAAATACAGATTCACTGTGCCTGAATATACCACCTTCACTACCTAGGGAAGACTCTGTTTCTTGCTGGCGCCCACTCACCAATACACCCAGAAGGAATGAACAGGGGGGTGATCGGCTGCTTGGCTTCAGACCAGAGGGCTACTGCTCAGGACGGAGGGATAGTCTGGCCCTTATAGCCCAGGAAGGTTGTAATGAATGGGTTGGGAACCCACGGTTCTCTAGATGTTGCAGGATACCAATTCCCACCAGCCCAATGGTCATGATGATGGGAGTTGCAATTCAACAATTTCTAGAGTGACCTTTGCCAACCTGGTACCCATCAGAAACTTTGAGCTCCAAGTTGTAGTCCGAAACATCTGGAAGGCACCAGGTTGGTGAAGGCAGGTCTAAAGGAACAGGGGTTCTTAATCCCTGCTATAAATGGTTCAGGTGAAGTTAATAATCTAATGAGACAGGTTGTTTGCTGGCTAGGATCTGTCCATGGTGCTGAAGGACCTATCATGGACAGCCTGTGTTATCTGGTTCAAGGGCACCTGCTCTTGGAATGGACATGCAGTCCCTGCTCATTTCATGTCTGCTTCTTTCTTGCCAAAACCTCTTTTCTCCCAAGCCATCCATGGTTCATGGGTCAGCCTCACCAGGACTGGACACCCTGTAGATCTGGAGAAGATACAGGAGAGGACGGTGAAAACTTATGAGGAGGGTACAGCAGCTTCACCCGTATCCTATGTCCCCTGATCAAGAACGTATTTGCTTGAAATGCACCGTGACTTATTAAAAACACATATTCAGTTGCTCTTCCACCCACTGCTCAAACTTTTGATAACCATTGTAGGGTAGTTCAAAGTTCATTGGAAGAATCCATTGTTGGAATATTCAGGACAGAAAAAAGAAGGTACTTCAATACATAGTTAAACTATGGAACTCCCTCCCACAGGAGGCAGCAGTGGCCACTAACCTGGGTGGCTTCAAGAGGTTGCACAAATCCATGGTGGTAAAGGCTATGCATTGCTACTAGCAGTCCATGATCAGAGGCAGTAATGCTTCTGAACATTAGATTCTGGAAACCACAGGAGAGAGTGCTGCTGTGCTAAGGTCCTGCTTGAGGACTTAGCACCTGGGTGGCCACTGTGAGAATAGGATGCTGGATTGTATGGGCCTTTGGCTTGATCCAACAGGCTCTTAATGTAAGTGCTGGACTTGCACTGGGTAGACTAGGTGCAAATCCCTCCTGAAATGCAAAGCTTACTCCACCTACCCTACCTCACTGGGTTGTTGTGAAGACAATATGAGCCCTTGTGTACTGACCAAACTCTTTAGAATGATGGGGTTAATATAACTTTGTCCTTACCGGCATTTAGCCCTTATATACAGGCAGCAGTGACTCTTGCTGTCCATTAAGCAACCACAACCAGTCCTGCCCTTTCTGGAATTAAGAGAAGCTTTCCAGCCCTAGGGTACAATGCCCATCCAATGGGGAGACCCAGTATGTCTTTGTCTTTTTATGGAATTCATCGGTTAGTCCTACAGGCAGGGGGAACAGGAGTTAACAAGGTACATTGTGCAAGCTGATCTGCAGAACAAAGAACTTGTTCAAATAACCAAGGCTTGATCCCAGGTGCACAATGAAAGTAAACTCAACCAATTTGCTCGGGGGCAATTTTTTATTTACCACCGTATATGTTTTGGCCCAGCAAATCCCACTCATGGCATCCTTAGTGCTTTTAGCAATTGTTCACTGCTGAAATGCCTCACCTCCTGATCCACAGTCTGTTATTATAATGACAATATCAGGGATGGGTGGGTAGTTTCTTGTGCCACCTGAATGCAATTTTCCTTAAGGATGAAGCTTCTTACAAACCTTTTCCTACACCTCATCTAAAATTTGGTAGATTTGTCAATGGGTTGGACAAAACTGTTTCAGGGGCTGATTCCAACCTGCAGGAGACAGTTGGCCAAAAGTGCCTTGGAGAAAGAGGAGAGATGCTGAGGGATCTAATGGAGCAACAGGCACGACTACCAAGGCTCTTTCAAGCATGAAATCCACTACTGGTGTTGCAGGCACTGGGTGATGAAACATGTGTGTGAATCAGCCCTATGTCCTTTCCTTCCAGTGCAGCAGAGATGGGGAACCTGTGGCCCTCCAGATGTTGTTCGACCTCAACTATCATAATCCCTAACCATTGCCCATGCTGGCTAGGGATGGTGGGAGTCGAAGTTCCCATGACAACTGGAGAGCCAGTTTCCCCATCCCCTGCAAGAGAGAGAAAGATAGGAGCAGTTTCTCTAACCAAGGCCTATTACTTTGCAAAGGTGGGCAAACTAACACCAGCTCTTCAAAGATTTGAAAGAGCAATCCACGACCCGTGTAGCATGCTGAGATCAATTTATGCATCTTTTTAATCTCTGAAAGGCCAGCACAAGACCCTGAAGCACATTTCCTTTTTTAGCATCTCTTTATTTTCCTGAGCTTGTGGAAGCAAGTACAAATAATTTCTCCAGCCCTTCCTGATGCAGAGCATCCTTTTGATTTTGGATTCCCCATAGTGAGCATGGCTAACAATGAACAAGAATCGAAACAAACTACCTTCTGATATTAAATTCTCTCTCTCTTCTGAATAATGGGTGAAGGAAAGAGCGAAGGCCATCCATTCCAGAAGGTGCCAAACACTGCAATCGTATGTTTGCTTGGAAGTAAGTCCTATTAAATTGAATGGGACTCCCTCCCAGGTTAAGTGTGGTTAGGATTGCAGATGGAATCCACTGTCTTCCAGCTTCCCAGCTCTGCACCATGCAAGTATGGAAAGGGTGATAGTCACAAATCAAGCATGAACTCTTGAAAGCAGGCGTGGGAAACATTTCCCAGCTCGAAAGCTGTGTTCCCTTCTAAATAGTCTTCTGGGGCCACATGCCAGCAGTTGGTGAGGCCAGAGGCAAAAGTGGTCTGAGCAATTAATATACATTTTGCCCTTGTTCAGTAGACTAGTTACTACGCACACTCACACATCTCTCTCTACTTATAGGGGGCTACAAAATGTCACTGGTAAATTTTATTTTGGGGTCTCCAAGTAAATTTTTGTCAAGCACTCATCTGACAATGGGGGGAAACAGTCACTTTACAGTTGCAGACTACAACTCCCATCAGCCCCAGCCTGCATGATCAATTAGTAGTGATGATGGGAGTTGTAGCTCAAAAAATCTGGAGGGGACCAGGTTAGCTACACCTGGTCTCTTTGTTATCTGGCACAGGATTTTCAGGATTTCAGATGAGTTCCCCAGACCTTTCCAAAATTACCCAGGATATCAAGGTGTACTACTTACCATTTGATGTTTTTAAAAAAATCTCAGGAGGGGGTGGAAACCAACCCTAATGACCCTGCAAACATCTCTGCATGCGGACCATTTGGAACCACTTAGCTGCCTTTTGTTCTATATCTGCGCAGTATAACTTGAAAGGTTTATGAATCTCCTTTAGTCAATTCACCAGTGACCTTGAAAGCATCCCCCACATGGCCTGGTGATTGTGTGGTGTATGCATTGCAATATGGAACCCTTTAAAAGAAAAAGAAAAAGCCCTTGATATATTGGAAAAGCCATTTACCAGCATAAAACTCACATGGAGAAATACAAACATTTCATAAGGACGAGTGTGGAAGAGCATTTTCAATGTATTGATCCCACTTTCTGGGCAGCTGGAAAGCTACTGGAGAGGCGAACGCAAAGCAGCCATTATGACGAGATACTTTGGGGGTTTATTGATTAGGCACAGTAACACTAAACAAGCCAAATCAATAGACAGACTGATTATTCTTTGGAGCTGTTACTGCTCATTGCATAAAACAATACCATTACATCAAGAGATGTCAAGTCACTGCAACAGATTAGCAGCATTTGACCTGCTACTGGTTTTCAGGTCTTCTTGCGTTTCTTCCACGGTGGAGTTTAGGACACTCCATGTTGGTCTTACCTGCTACAGACACAAAAGTCATAAATTCAGTTCCCAACAACTGGTAGTCAAAGGCCCCTTGCCTCCGACAGCAGAGACTGAACACAACCATCATGGCCAGAAGCAATGGAATAGCCTTATTCTCCACGAAAAAGGGTCAGAGAAGTATGGCTTCCTTCAGACTATTTAATTCGCTATTTTATTTCTAAAGTTTCTGTCCTGCCTTTCACCACAAATGCCTTCAAGGCAGCTAACAACACTATTGTGAAACAAACAAACAAAAAAATACCGTATCAAACAGCAGCAAAAGCATGAAATTATTGGAGCCAAGTCAGCAGCTAAAAAAGATAAAAAATATGGTGCCAGGAGAATGTGGAGAATGTGGAGAATGTGGTGCCAGGGCATTTTGGATAATGCATGGAAGAAGCTGTGGAGGCAAGAGGAGCAAGATTTAGTAGAACAGGGAGAGTATCTGCCACTGTGAGAAAAGGATGCTGGACTAGATAGGCCATTGGCCTGATCCAGCAGGCTCTTTTTGTGTTCTTAAGTGTGAGTGTCCACCTAGTGCTCTGCACAATCAGGCATGTGTGACTGATTCAAAAATATCTACAAACGGCCCCAGTGTGCCTTTCAAGAAGAGAATGAAGGAAGCCTCTTAGAAGAAAAGTTCTCCCAAAGATCAGGAAAGTCTCTCCATTTCTGCTTCCAAGCAGACATAGCCAGTGGAAAGGCAGTATGCATTTCACACTCCAGTCTCTGTTCTCAGTGGAGGAAAGTTTTAAGCAGGTTAAGTGATGGCTGTTCGTATCTTGCAAATCATGAGCTTCTCTCTCTTTTCAGTAGGCTGCAGATTCTGCTGCAGGGTTTTGCAATAAAACTTACACAAGGAGGTCTCGAAACTCCCCAAGAAGCTTTCAATAATGTGCACGTCCCATGCTTCCCAGCTTTACATCAGCTCAGCAGAAACTAAAATTGCAGGTCCAATCAGCAAGTTTGTGTCCTCAAAGTGAGTATAACTGGCCAACAAATAAGACAAGTGGACTCAGGGCAGAAAACTTGATTCACCTCCCATCAAGACTGCTGCAGTGCTAATTGGTACTTCAGGGTGGAGGGGAAGGATCTGGGCTCTCCATCAGAAAAGTTCACGTGGGGTGATCAAGTGTCCTACATTACAGTCCTCTATTGAAGGACAGTCAGAGGACGGTCCTATATTTGAAGAGCTCCTTTTGATCAAACCCAGTTTAAAATCAAAGAACGAAGACCTGCAGTGGCCCCAAAGATAGAATCAAGGAATCATATAACTGTAGATTTGGAAGAGACCCCGGGGGTCATCTAGTCCAATGCCCTGCAATGCAGGAATCTCAACACATGGTCCCCCATCTGATTTGAAACCATAACAGACCCTGTTTAGCTTTGCACAGGCTGCTGTCACTGTTCCCCTTTGTTGCCCGCCAACAGAACACCAAGCAGGCATAGGAGCATAAGAGGCTGGTGTACTGAATCAGACCATTGGTCCATCCAGCTCTATATTGTCTGCACCAGGGATGGGGAACCAGTGTCCCTCCAGATGTTGCTGAGCTACAACACCCATTGGCCCCAGACAGCATGGCCAGTGGTCAGGGATGATGGGTTCTATGGTTCAGCAACATCTGGAGGGCCACAGGTCTACACCAGTTAGTAGTGGGTCACTGGCATGTAAGTTAGGAGTCTGCTTCTTTCTTGCCAATAATCCCTGATTATTGGCCATTCTGGCTGGGTGCTGATGGGAATCCAACCAACATTGGAGGGGCACAGGTTAGCCACCCATGCTATAATAACATAAGAAGACTTTGCTTCTAGGGACCATCAATGTTAATCAAGTAGCTCAAACACTTGTTTGGGAAATCAAGTGGCCCTCTCTTGTCTAAAGCATGCAAATAATGGAGTTTCTTGTGAAGCGGTCTGTGCATGCTTTGCTGTGTAACTATTATTTATTCACTTCTCCATAGTGCTTTGGAGGGCTTTGGAGACGTAATCATAACCTACAAGATGAAGGAGAACCGGATACAATTCCTCAAATGGCATTTATTCTTTCAGCAATAAACACATCTAATCAATGCAAGATCTCATTCCCTTACCTTGATGGTACATTAAACAAGAAATGCTTTAGTTCATGTGTGGTTTGAATTTAGACCACAAAGGTCCAGATGGGAGGAAAACACTTCTCCTGATATAATTAAGAGCTGATAGCCAATCCATACTGAGGCTATGCACTCAAAAATCAGTGCCTAAAAGGCTGTCACATGGAAGATGGATAAAGCTTGTTTTCTGCTGCTCTGGAGGGTAGGACCCAAACCATTGGATTCCAGTTAAAAGAAAGGTGATTCTGACTAAACAACAGAAAGAACTTTCTGACAGTGAGAGCTGCTCAACAGTGGAATGGACTCCCTTGAGAGGTGGTGGATTCTCTTTCCTTGAAGGTTTTTAAGCAGAGGCTGGATGGCCATCTGTCATGGATGCTTTAGCTGAGATTCCTGCATTGCAGGGGGTTGGGCTAGATGACCCTCAGGGTTCCTTTGAACTCTACAATTCTGATTCTATGACCATGAACTGCCAATCTCAGTGTGCAAAGAAGCTCTAGACTGTAACAGTCTGCAAAGCACACAGTGTAGTATACTTAAATCAAATGGCGGGGGCATTCAGCCACAAAAAAACCTCTCAAGTAAGACATAAATAGGGCTGCAGTTTAGTCTCTAAGTGGTTATGCCCACCTCCAGTAGGAAAAAGCTCCTGTAGTTCAAGGGGCATTGCCTGCTTTAGCAACTGCTGATTCTGATGGGAATGGAAGAACTGTAGTTTCTGGGTATGAATCCTTAAACTATGATGGTGGCAATGTGAAACAGTGACAAAGTTGGCTCTCTAAATGATGTTGGGGAAGGCAGGTTCTGGGTGTGTGGAGTCATCCAGGGTCAATGCTCAGAGCAACTGACCTCCTCAGAGTCCAGAGCACCAAACATGGGAGCACTGATCCCAGCATGCAAGTTTGCAGCTTCCTGAGTAAAAAACAACAACCAGGGTCAGTTCTGGAAGGTGGTGAGGTTGGGCATTCATTGAGGTTGTCAAAGTGGCCAAGCAACCACCATTCTCACTTTGCAAATGAAAGTCAAGGAAGCTACAGGTTACGTGGGAAAGGCATCTCAGTTTACATGCCTCATCTCTTTCAGTTTAATGGGGCCAATTGAAAGTGCATTTTCTGACCCTCCCCTCAAATTCTGGAGTCAACCCTATGCGCACCCCCCAAAAAAACCCCAGATATACTGTGCACAGGATGTGGAGGGCAAGCGTAAGGGACTTCTCTAATTTACATGCT
The DNA here is from genome assembly GCF_951804945.1 of Podarcis cretensis. Lineage (NCBI taxonomy): Eukaryota > Metazoa > Chordata > Lepidosauria > Squamata > Lacertidae > Podarcis > Podarcis cretensis. The sequence goes on from NC_137177.1 coordinate 60,171,208, forward strand.
CAGTGATCTGGTAATTAAATGCTGCAGACTTGATGAGCATTTCCTTACAGACCTCAAGGCTAATTTAGACACAACCATCAAAATATCTCCTTTTCGTTTGCTTGCACATGTATTGTACCAGTAGGGCTCAATGTCACCACAAATGGCTCTGTCCAACAATGCTTGGCTGACTCTTGCATTCACTAAAAGCTGAGCATAATTACAGCTACAGGCATACACAACCAAACACACAGTTCCTAATGATTTGCTGAACAATGAGCAAAATGCTTATTCCCTTGCATGAATGAGAAAGTCTGGGCTGCACAGCTCTGAACTTCATGGAGGTGGAGAGAGGAGTGGAGAGGAGGATATTGTGTGTGCATCTGTCTGAAAACAAAAGCTCTTTCATTTAATTATGGAAATGTGTGTATAATTAAATACGGTGTCATTTTTCAGGGACTTAGCCATCACTCAAAATCCCTAGGTGGCCGGGGGGGGGGGACAATGGGAAACTCAAATAGGTGAGGTCCAGAGGATGCCACAGAGTGGTGTATTATTGATAAGGCCAAGAAAATCCATTAGGCATGCAGAACTCCCCTGTTGCTTGGAACCCGATTCCTGCCTCTTGGCTTTTAATAGAGCAATTTGCAGTATCACAGAAAGAACACTGAAGAGATTGTGGGGCACAGAATGTAACGCTGTAACGCAATGATCTAGCTCCAAACAGGGATAGCCAATACGATGTCTGGGCATAGTCAAGTTCCAGCTCCCATCAGCCCCAACCAGCATGGCCAATAACATATGCAAGGCATCACACTGGCTACCCCATCCTTGATCATGAAACTCTGCATTTCAAAGCTTTTTGCAGTGCATGCCTAGGTGTGTTTACTCAGAGGTAAGGCCCACTGGCGTGCTCTAGTCCATGGGGTCAAGAAGAGTCGGACGCGACTAAACGGCTAAACAACAATGAGCCCCACTAAGTTCAACAGGACTTACCCTCATGTAAGTGAGTCTTGGATTGCAGCCCTTTAAATTTTTTATCCTGATAGACATGGCAGCAATATGCAGTTGAGTGGAGACCTCTGGATAAATTCAGCAGACGCTCTGGCCAGTTGAAGTGAAATGACAGCCATTTTGAGATGATGTTCTCATAATGCCATGTGACATTAAATACCATGCTTTATTTCCTCTACGTGTGATCATTTTAAATGAATGTTGATAAAATGTTTGGGGGCCTTTTATGATAAGAATCTGCATTACATTAACACTGTGCCAAGGAGAACCCACAAAACTGTGTTGTCCTGTTGACATTAGAGAGCTGAACTGTGATGCCAGACCTCTGGTATCAGGATAAAAGGTGTGGTGGTGGTGATTTTAAGAATTGCTCAAATGCCAGTAAGAGAAAATAGAACCAAATCAAACCTGGGAGCACAGCTTCTCCAAAGAAGTGTTCATTGTAGGGATATGAGAATCTCCACCATTTTATGATTCCCAAGTTGTTTCAGGAAGACTTTGGGCTATCTATCTAGTTCCAGGGCAGGGTACCTTTGGCCATCCCATTGCTTTCTGATTCCAGTTCCCATCAGCCTCATGCCACAACGACCAGTGGTCAAAATAATGGGATTTGTAGTTAGGGATGGAAGCAACTGTCCATTTGGGCTCTCTCTGTTTCTCATTCCCACCCCCACCTCACATTTTGCAAAAGTCCCTCATGAAAATTTCTTAGCATTTTAGTGTTTATCCCAATAAACATATTTTTATATTCGGTTTTGACTACTGGGCACATTTCTGCAAGCACATTCCCCACATATAATGCATTTTTGTGTTATTTCCCACAATATAGTATTCATTTCTATGCACACTCTTACCCTAATAGATGTACCTTTTGCAAACCTTGTCTGGTTGACACACTGCAAAGCAGAAGTCGGATAAGTGCAAATTTCACAAGAAAGCTGTGCTTCAATTTCCATATTGTTTCAGAAAGTGTGAATTTGACATATTCATCTCCCAAAGGGACCCGAGTTGAATTCCTCTCCCATTCCTAGTTGTAGGAAACAACATCTGGAAGGTCACAGGCCCCTGATCCCTGTTCTAAGACGTGTCCCCCCAAGACCTTTGCTAACATTGGTTTAGGAGAAATGCTAGCAGATCTCAAACCCTCACAAGACAGTGTTCTCCAAGTGTGGGTCCTTTTGTGGCCAAAATGGCATTAGCCACACAAAAGACAGGTGTATCACCAGGCTTGGGGGAACCCCAAGGGTTTGGAGAAGTACAAAAATTATAGGAAAAAATAAGGGCAACCTCCCCCCTTGCAATAAGCAGCCTAATAAGGACTGGAGATGCTCAGCCCACACAGAATACTGGTTGACTGTTGAAAGAGGGAGGGCAAACACCAGGGAGCTGGGATGGCGGCAGCAGGGAGAACGGAATGGAGTCTGCCTGCCTCCCTGAACAGATACATGTCATGCTGATTGTTTCATTGCAGGTTCCACTCGTATGTACGCATGTATATATCATGCTTAAAAGGCCTGTGGTTATTTAAAGGTGATTTATTCCTTTTCTTAAAAAAGAAACAGAGTAGAGCATCTCACAAATTCCCCACCAGTGAGCTCATTAGTATAAATGATGGACCCTCACCTCGGATTTCAAGTCAGCAGTTCTCCTGGCCCCCTTTCCCCAAAGTTATCGCCAGCTATTTTTCACGATAGCACAGCGGTGGAGGAAGATTTGAAAGCGAGCAAATTGGTCCCGGGAGCCGGGGCATGAGATTTCAGAGAAAGGGAGGCGAGGTTTTCAGCAAAGTTTAAAGGTCCACTCTTGGATAATCAAGATTAAACTGTACACCATCTGTATGCTCCGAGAGTGGTCGTTGCACTTTTCTTTAACAGTTTGCCAGAAAAATGCCTGTCACTGGGACGGTGGGGAATGAATGTGCAGAAAGAGCAATGACCCAAGTGGAGTCTATGAAAACTTACCCCTTTATCAAAATTCACTTCCTGGTCTCCAAAATGCAAAAGAGGAGAGAGAGTTTTGTCCTGTATGATAAATATATATCCCCAGCATTTTCAGCTTAATATGGCTAAAAGCATCCTAAGTTTATGGGAAAAGAAAACTCTTGTCCCAACACTAGGCATTTGTTGTTGTTTCCCAGCCCCCGTTTGAGAATTACTTCTCTGGAACAGTTCATCTTAACTGGTTATTTTCCATGAACAAATTTAAAAGTTGGGAATGTATGCCACCATGCCCCAAAATATTTCACAGACATTTGGATACTGACTGCATCTAGAAGAGTGATGAGGAACTTGTGGCCTTCCATATGCTTTTGGACTACAACTCCCACCATCCCTGCACATTGACCACGCTAGCTGGGGCTGGTGGGTATTGGAATCCTCCACCATCTGGTGGTCCACAGATTCCCCACCTCTGGCTAGAGCCTTTGGCGATAGATATTATATAATGTTGCTGAAGGTAATTTATCCAGTGTGATGAAATCACCAACTATGGGTTTGCAGCAATATCCAGGTATCTGTCTTGATATATTGTGGGCTTGATATGGGAATACCGGAAGATATCTCAACCTCCAGCAGTTTGGAAATGGTTGCTGAAATATCTGGATGCTGCAGAGATCGGGTAAGTTAAAAGAAATGATGGAATGGAGGAATGTTACAATCCGCTGAAGCTGTGATGAAATGGACAAACATCTATTGGAATCCTAAATTTGGCAGAATTTCATTTCTGTGGTAGATCTTGTAATCCTATAGTCCCTGGGAGGGTATCCTAAGGATCATAGGAAGTACCAAATTTTCCTCTCTAAGGGTGAAGAGAGAGGTTCGTCTTCAGAGAAGGAATGATGATGTGAGGAGATGGTTGTTAAGAAAGAAGACAGGTAGGTGAGAGTTGGTTGAGTGCAGACTGAGGTTGGTGGGGCAACAGTGCCCCACTTGCCCTAACACACCAGCCTCCACAGGATAAAATGTGGCCTTCAATTACTCCAAAAGAGCTTTACCATTTCCACTGCCCTTTCAAACCTCTGGATTTCAAGCACCCCTGACCATTCTGCAAGGTGGTGGGCCATCGTCGCAGTGTGTCGCTAGCTCTGCTCTTTAACTCAGGCACAATCAATTTCTGGCTTACTTGAGGATAACGGGATGTGGGGGGGCACTCTAATTGGCATTCTCTACTCCCCCTCCTCACCCCGTGCACTTTGCCGGGCATTCTGCAAAGCCTCGTGCCCAGAGCCTCTGGGAGCTGCTGCTAGGGAGATGCGACTCTGCGCTGACCCCAAATGCAAGCCAAGGCTGAAGACTTCAAGCTTAGCCCAAAGTCAAGACCGTGAACCAGAAAATATTCCATCTACGGAGTTAAAAAGGGAGAAGCACTTCTGCAAACATGTGCACATGTAAGCAAAGGGGAAATACAGAGATGTAGAAGAGGAGCACAAAATGCACTGAGCATCACATAGGTCAGAAATTCTCCAATTTATGCCTCTCAATCTTCCTAAGTAAATGTTATTAAATGCAGTAATACCTCATGCTACATTCGCTTCATGTTATGTTGTTTCAGGTTGTGTTCCGCAGCGACTCGGAAGTACCAGAAAGGGTTATTTCCAGGTTTCGCCACTCACACAAGCACCAAATCGTGTCGCCTACCTGCGCAGATTCGGCACTTCAGGTTGCAGGCTTTTCATGATGCAAACGGGCCTCCAGAATGGATCCCGTTCGCAACCAGAGGTACCACTGTATATGAAAGATTTCGGCCACATTCATTATCACAGAAACCAGTGGGGGGGCCCTCTGCCCACTGGCTCTTACCCTGACATCTATTCATATCATTCAGGCTGCAAACAGAGTGTACATGCATCCAGGCTTTCTGAACATATGGAGACAGTGCATGACACATACATGCTGTAGATATGTTGGCTCTGGACACTGGTTCAGCTGAACACGTTGCAGTCAAGTTCCAGCTGTCTCCTCCGCACACTCATTCCTATGCAGATGAGTGTGTGAACACTGTGATTTCCATTCCAATGCTGCAACTGTGACCCATAACAGAGAATGGTTCCCCTACTCCTGCAAATATTTAGTGATAGCTGGTGCTCATTGTGACTGGTGGGTTGGAAGGCAGGGGGGGTCAACAGTAGGTGGAGACAGAGAGCAAATGACAGGCAGAGCCAAATAATTCTAGCTTTGCCCCCAATCTCTTCCCCGCTGAGTTCCATAAGGGGCAACACTGAGACTAAATGGACGGTCAACTTCTGGAATGGTTTTGAGAGAGAAGGTAGGCAGTTGGAAGTGCCCCATTTGCCCTAATGGGCCAACCTCTGCTGCAGACTAGAGGTCTGACTTAGACTCCGGAGAGTGCTTTGTTGTGTACAGGACCTTGCAGGTGCCTGCAAAGCCTCTTCAGCCACATCTTCATCTGACTTCAGGTGCAGGGCAGGTGGGCATGGCCTGATCAAAATGCCCCCACAGGCCGAATCAGGAGGCTAGCAGGTCTAATTAGTCCCATGGGCTAGATGGACAAGTGGCATTTCTCTGTATAATGTTCACTTTTTCTCCTCGTGTCCAATTAAATGTGCCTCAGGACAACTCACCATAAATTTTAGCTCACACTCCGGGGCTGACGAATTGCCATATTTAGATTCCAGACAGACCTCTAGGTTGGATTAGCAGTGGCCTTATCAGATTTATGACTTCTACCCCAGGAATGGCTCACTTGTGTGAATCATCTATAAGACAGGCTCCAAATGCTTGTGCTCACACACAAACACAAGCATCTGCTCTGTGGCAGGCTGGCCGCAGCATCTCTAAATGTTCCATTGGTGAATCCTAACTTTGGGGTCCTCATCTGATGACTGCAGCATCAACTAATAACCTGCATGTGTGAATAAACTACCCCAGATCAACCAATACAGGAAATGCTCACAAGGCAAGCACTCCCATGAGCATTTCAAATTATGGAGGAAGAAGAGTGCCTTGCGAGGAGAGCAGCAGGGTGACACTGTTACTTCTTTGACTCAGGAATGGGTCTGGCAAAGCAGTGCCTGCTTTGGAAACAAGGTGACCAGTGCAATACAAACAGTATCCCTTTCTTAAAAGGGTGGAAGTTACATCCTGTTCGCTTTTATTGCATTTTATTTCACAATGACAAATAGTCACCTTTCCCCAAGAACCTCATAAAAAGCCATCTTGACAGATGGCCAAAGTAGATACATCGTACAATTCTATGCTTTTGACAGGCTTTTAAAAACCAAAACAAAAGGCAACATCAGGAGGCTGTGGATTTGAGAGGAGGTATGGCAAGAGAGGAAAGGCTGCTGAATGCTCTCCCCTTGCCATTGGTTTTCCTACTGGAAAAAATCTCACTTCCCATCAGAGACAAAAAAACCCCACTACCTTTGGGAAAAGAAATACGCAGCCATATGTCTCCTGCCTACTTTGGACTGGAAGTGTTGCAGCATGCAAACATATGATAATGTACAGTGGTACCTCAAGTTACAGACACTTCAGATTACAGACACTTCAGGTTACAGACTCTGCTAACCCAGAAATAGTACCTCGTGTTAAGAACTTTGCTTCAGGATGAGAATAGAAATTGTGTGGTGGCGGCGCGGCAGCAGCAGCGGGAGGCCCCATTAGCTAAAGTGGTGCCTCAGGTTAAGAACAGTTTCAGGTTAAGAACGGACCTCCAGAACTAATTAAGTTCTTAACCCAAGGTACCACTGTAGTCAGTTTACTGACAACTGGTTGAAAAGACCAAAAGATCTTTTATTGACAACTCTATCATATCATGCATCATGGCTTAGCCTTACTCTTTCAGTGTTTTCAGTGGTAGAGGAAGGGGGGTGCGGTTCGCCCTGGGTGTCATCACTGGTGTGTGTGTGTGACAAAATGAGGTGTTTTTTTTTAAAAAAAACTGGGCTCACAAAACTTTTTAGGAGTGACGTGGTGGCTTAGGTGCCTGCAGGTTTGCGTTTGCCTACTGCCTCTCCCTCAACCACCCTACAGCTGAGGGGGAGGCGTCGGAGAGGCTCCAAGCATCAGAGAGCCTTGCCCTGCCCCCATAGGCAGATTGCCCTGCCCCCATGGGCAGATCACCCCGCCCTCGGCTGCAGGACACCCCCCCGAACCAGGCACCCGAGCGGCTAACTATACCGCTGAGTGTTTTCAAAGCATGGACAGTTGCTAGCAATCAGCAAGGTTGGAAAAGCCCAACAAGCTACTAGTGCCATCTATTCTAGCACCATCTTCGAGATGCAAGCTATAGGCCACCCTCTCCTCCACCCGGATGCTGATGGGCTCCAACTCCCATCAGCTGCATCAAGCATGGCCAATAGTCAAAGATGATGGAAGACAGTGTCCAACAACATCAGGAGGCAATAGTTCCCTTTCACTGCACTACACTCTTAAAAGTCTGTACTGAAAGCAAGGCAAGGAAAGACCATTCAAAACCTGGTTCATTAGGAAGAGGCCATTTCTCAAGCATAATTAGTTACTGTTCCTAAATGATTTCTAAAACAGTTGTTGGTAAGGAAACAAACTGAATTCTATTTTGAGAATGTTTGGAAACTATTGCTTGTATATTGGACTAACGAATTTCCTTGCTGTAAGGTGCATACAACAGGCTTTCTATTTTATTACTCCATTGTAAAAGCTTGGTAACAACAACAAACCTGTAAGGTAGGCCCAATATCATCTTCATATCACAGATGGGGAGCTTAAGGTGAGATGTTGGCTTGCCTAGGTAAAGTCACGACAGACACAGGAGTTGGACTGTGGCTTTCCTTGTCTACAGCTCAGTCATAAATACTGCAATACAACAAGGCCTCTTGGACCAATCTAGAAGCAGAAACTGGTGTAGAGGTGATATGCATCTCCTGCATATCATACTGAGAGACTGGTTTTATATACAGATAAGTATTGGCTTCAGTAAGTTTAGCGCCCCCTACATTCCGGTGGTGTATATTTAGTACCATTCCCCATAGATCTTTAACTTGTAGGCTTTTTTCTTTTCTTTGACATTTTTTAGACAAGAAGTGGGGGAGAACTGAATGGGTGAGGTCAACATACGTGGGAAAGTATTTAAAGAGGGTCCCAGGCTGTGGTTTAGCTAAAATGAGGATTCTGGAATTGAAAAGGTTGAATGCTTTTATATAAACTCTTTTGATTACCTCTCCTCTCAACCTCAGACCCAGGATATCTTTATTTACATCAGTGGCCACATGGTCACAAACAGGCATATTGAATTAGATAAGTGACACAGTGCATGTCAAGTCTCTGTTAAGAAATGTGGCTTCATTCATAAACTAAAAAAATTTAGTTTTGCCCATTATCATTAAATCTCAGTTATAAGGTCTTTGCTGAATTGTGTATATATAAAAAAGGGTTTTGTTTTTTTAAAAAATCTTTTGCAGTGGGAAAAACAGAATCTCTGTGACTGTCAGATGGTGAAAAGGTTACACTCGCCTGACAGTTTAATTCCAATAGAACAGTGAATCTATTTTTGTTTGCGACACCAGGTTGCAATTTTGTGCCGCCCAGTTCAAAATCAATGCTGGCAATAACCTATCTATAGAAAGCAATTTTTGAGCTTATGCAGTCCTGACTACAAATATGTTCCAGTCTGAGCAGCACTCAAAATTAAGAGGGGAACACTTAATGCCTAATAACATGAAACCAGCAAATAAAAGATCCAACTTTACCACCAGCAAAAATGTCTTAAGTCCAAGGAATGCCTGATACTTTTTCAAAGCATCTCACCTGAGGAAACTCTTCCATGATGCTCTGGACATGATTCAGCAAAATTTAGTTATGACCGAGGTCTCAAAATGCAACCCTATACATACATGCTTAGCTGGGCCACCTAAGTTCTACTGAGGGACAGGGTAGAAATTTAATACACTTCACATTAAAAGGCAAAGCTAATTTGTGCTTCCTGAAACAACAGATGTGCTGAAACACAGACGTCCTTTGAAAGTCATGCTTCTCTCAATTTTGCAATGCAGTTCACTAATCAAGTAATATGTAGAAAAATGGATACACAATGGTAAAGTGTGTATGTATATAAATGCATATATTTGTGAAAATAGCATGCAAAAATGCAGTATATTATGGGAAATTGGCTCGCAAAAATACATTTGGGCAAAATCACATTGCAGAATCATGGAATTGTAGCATTGGAAGGGACCACAAGGGTCATGTAGTCCAACCCCTGCAATGCAGATATCTTTCACCCAATGTGGGACTCAAACCCACAGCCCTGAGATAAAGAGTCACATGCTCTGCTGACTGATCTATCCCAGTGTCTCAGATTTCATTAGATGGTTGCATCTCTCCACCTGCAATACATGGGGTGATTTTGCCTAGATGCATTTTTGCAACATGTTATTGACGCATCAGTAGTGCATTACTGGTGAATTTATTCTCCTTTATTGGCTGTTCCGATTCCCCAATGCTTTCTGGAGGGTCTATAGCACAGCAAAAGCAGGACAACGGTGGTATGAAAGTTGCAGGATTTCAGCAGGAAGGTTCAAGAGGTGCACTACTTAGAAATAAAGGAGTGAGACTACCGCAAAGCTTTTGCAGGTGCACACAGTAGTGAAAACATCATTACATATGACTACCCCAATAGCATGACAAGTTCAAATCATAACGAATAATAAAAAGGATGCCTGGAAGGGCTGCTAAACACAGACCCAAATAACTGTGAGCTTTCATATTTTTAAAGAGTGTACAGATGTTGCTTCCTTGACCTGGGAGCTCTTGCAGCAACCTGGAGTCTGTTTTGCACCCGGCTTGATTCAACTTAATTAAGCCTGCATAATGAGAGGATGACAGTGTATTGGAGAATTAATGTATTGTATATTGCTTCTGGACTCTTTAGCAGGAGGCAAAACATAAACTTAATAAACCTAAATATATTCTGCTTATTAGTATAAAATTTATTTGTTTTTGCAATCTATATTGTTATCCCTTTTAATAATAAAAAGGTTTTATTTATAAAGTGTTATGAATTGCAGATTATGGACTTTCCACCAAGCTGAGCCTTTCATCTCTCCGCCCCTTTTGTCATTGTGGCTTGGTTTTAACTTTTAAATGGAAGAAGCATTCTGTGGAACCAATAAAGTTGGTTCCAATAAAATTATTACAGGACGGCAATAAAGTATCACCCTCGTATAACTTTTGGATTTTATTTTATTTTACCCTACCAAACCAACACCTGTAAATTTTGTACATTAAATGGATAAGGGGGGAAAGGTGTGTTCATGTGTGTGTGCAGAACTCAAAAGATCCTTCCTGCTGTGGAATATGTAACTGATTTCCAGTGAAAGTCTTCTGAACTTCCACAACATTGCAGTAGGCATGAATTTAGACCACAATTCGTCACACACACACACCTGGGCATAAATGGTATGGCTCAATTACATCAAGTGATAAACTGAATTGGTCCTGCAGATTGTCATTGCTGCATTTTTTAAAAAAAACAAAAATTATATACCACTTGGTTGTAAGAAAACTTCTAAAGAGTTTACAAAAAAAAGTTCAAGACAAGGTAATTAAAATTAAAATGCATGTAACTTCTACGTGTCTAAATAGGCTGATGTAAGGGAGCCTGCCTGGTGTCAATAAGTAGGGAGTTCCAAAGTTTAGGTGCTGCCACACTAAAATATAAGTTTCTTACAACTGCAGAATGAGTATTATGTGCCACCTGTAACAGTGCCACTTATGCAGATCAAAGCAGTTGGGTGGGCAAACACAGAGTCAAGTAATCTTGCAATTGAACTGGTCCCAAGCTGTTTACATACGGTACTATTCGCAACACTTTGAACTTGGTGTGGTAGCAAATGAACAACTTGTGCAGATTTCTGAGCAGAAGCATATATACTGACAGGGTCTTACCCCAGCTAGAAGCTGTGCTGTGACATTATTCACTAGCTGCAGCATCTGGATTAATAATAATAATAATAATAATAATAATAATAATAATAATAATAATTTTTTATTTATACCCTGCCCTCCCCAGCCAAGGCCGGGCTCAGAGCGGCTTACAAACAATAAAAACAAGAAGAATGATTACAACTTAAAAATAAAAATAAAATACAACATTAAAATAATGGAACATTAAAATATTAAAATGTAGCCTCATCGCAGGAGGAGAAGGAAAAGAAGAGAGAGAGAGAGAGAGGGAATCAAATTGGCTCCAAGCCAAAGGCCAGGCGGAACAACTCTGTCTTACGGGCCCTGCGGAAAGAAATCAGATCCTGCAGGGCCCTGGTCTCATGAGGCAGAGCGTTCCACCAGGCCGGAGCCAGAGTTGATAAGCACAAGGGAAGCCCCAGATGAATTGCATTGCAGTAATCCATTCTTGTGGTCAAGCTCTCCCAGTCCAGGAACAGGAGTTTGTATAAGGGGCTCCTAGCCACTAAGGCTACGTGGTTCCCTGGTTACTGAGCCAGGTCCAAAAGCCCACACAAACTGTGCAACTCCATCCAGTGCAGACAATTGACTTATTTCTTGGACATGGGACCTACTTGCCCACAGTGCATCTATTTTGCCAGAATTCAAGCTCAGCTTATTTTCCCTCATCCATCCCACCACTGCATCTAGGCACCAGTCCAGGGCCTGCTCAGCCTCTCTTGATCCAGATATTTTGGAGAAATAGGGTTGAGTGTCATCAGCGTAATGATGGCACCTTGACCCAAAACTCTTAATAAGTGATTCCAGTTTCGTGTAGATAATAAATATCAATGGGCATAGAATAGTGCCCTGGCACCCCGTAGTGCAACCGCTGGGGGGCTGAAAATCACTTTCTCTGTGCCACTCTCTGGACTCCATAGGTAGGACAGGAACAGCAGTAACACAGTGACCCCAATTCCCATTCCTGAGAGCTAGTCCAGGTGGGCATCATAGTCAATGGTATAAAAAGTTGCCAAGAGAGAGAGAAGCAGAGCAAGGTCACAATCCCCTATCCCGCCTCTCTGCAAAGGTAATCTGACAGGGTGACCATGGGTGACTCAGTGGATCTAAATAATCCATGCCATCCAAGAATGCTAGCAGCTGCTCCACCACAACTCTCTCCATCACCTTCTCCCCAGAGATGATATTTGCAACTGGTTGGTCCAAGGGGTCCAGGGCTGGTTTTTTTAGGAGTGGTCACATGACCACCTCTTTCAAGGTTACAGAATGAAGTGTTAACCACACTCTAGACCAGGCATGGCCAAACTTGGCCCTCCAGCTGTTTTGGGACTACAACTCCCATCATTCCTAGCTAAAAGGACCAGTGGTCAGGGATAATGGGAATTGTAGTCCCAAAACAGCTGGAGGGCCAAGTTTGGCCATGCAGTCTAGACCCAGCCAGACAAACCCCTACTAAAAGTAATAATCCAAGAGGGACAAGAGGCCTCATGGTTGAGTGTCCAGCCACCAGCACATTGTCCATGTCAGCTGAATGCATAAGATGAAACCAATCCCACAATACATCACCCAGTTTATGTGTTCAGATATCAACAAAACTGGACTTGCAACTATTTGTCTCCCACATTATACTGCATGCGCTGAAGGCCGTTCCACACACGCATACCCCTTCATCATTTGATGTCAGGTGTGGCATACTTGCATGCATGATCCAACCCCTATACCAGCAACAGGGAACCTGTGGCCCTCTGGATGCTGCTGGAGTGCAACTCCTATCAGCTGCAGCAAGCATGGTCAATGGTGAGGGATGATGGGAGTTGTAGTCCAGCATTGTTCAATTACTTAAAATGTGCCCAAAGAGCACATTCAATGAGCTCTTCCCTACTTCCTCCTTACCCATACTGCACTTGGGTAATATCCTTCAATGACATGACACACTGATGTGATTCCTAGGAGCCTTTCAAGAGTTGCACCAAGGACATACAAACCCCAATATCCACCCCTTTCTCTGTCTTTGCTTCCTGTCCCATCCCTGGCAAACCAACACTCTATACTTGCACCTCCTTGCTGTCACACATGTCCACCCCAACCTTGTCTGGTCCTCAAAACCACCAATGAAGAAAATTGTCCTGTTCAGATCTATGATGTGGAGCTTCATTTGATCCTGGGCACATGAGGGTTCCCCTTTAGCACTCTCCAGGGTGGCGCTGTGGGTAAAACCTCAGTGCCTAGGACTTGCCGATCGTACGGTCAGCAGTTCGAATCCCCGCGGCAGGGTGAGCTCCCGTCTTTCGGTCCCAGCTCCTGCCCACCTAGCAGTTTGAAAGCACCCCTAAGTGCAAGTAGATAAATAGGTATTGCTTTATAGCAGGAAGGTAAACGGCGTTTCCGTGTGCTGTGCTGGTGCTGGCTCGCCAGAGCAGCTTCGTCACGCTGCCCACGTGACCCGGAAGTGTCTCCGGACAGCGCTGGCTACCGGCCTCTTAAGTGAGATGAGCACACAACCCTAGAGTTGGACACGACTAGCCGGTACGGGCAGGGGTACCTTTACCTTTACCTTTAGGGTGCAGTCCTGGGACAGGCAAAGTTAAAACAGGGCCTCTGAGCATGTATAGTGCTCTTTTACCTCACTGGCTGGTAATCCTAGCAAACCCCCTGGCCTTTATGCTGGGCAGGATCTCTCCTTTTAGGGAGATCACTGCAGCCATCTTTCAGTCTCATTTTTTGCCCACCCAAGCACCCAGCCTCTTCCTGAGCACCAACACATGCAGTGCTGGATTACCCAATAGGCAGGCCAAGCACCTGTATAGCAAGGACACCAAAAGAGATTTTAAAGGGAAAAAAAGAGTTTGACATTTGACTTTTGACTTTTTTAAGGATCCAATTCATCATGGGAAAAATCAGAACTTAGTTAGACTTCCACTCCACTCCACACTTTTACCCCTACAGTATTGTTCTTTTCCCTTTTGATTACTTGCCCCTACTGAAACCAGAGGGGATCCTAGTAGGTTAACAAAAATAGTATTTTATTTCACGGTTTTATTTCAAATTATATAAGGGAGGAGACACCATCACGGTACTCGGGGCTCCTAAAGCTCTGGCCCTGAGCACGTGCTGTCCTGGCCCCCGTCATCTCACGGACTTCCACGCCCACCCGAGACCCCAACTATTCCTCTCCTCTTCCTGCGCCTGACCAGCTGAAGCTACCCCATAGGATGGTGCTTCCCCGCCTGCTAAAGACCCTCTCCGACGGGGCACGATCGTTCTCTCCCACGTAGAGGCTGCAAGAAACCTCATTTTTCCCCACCCTCCCAACCCCCCTCTCTCTGCCAGAGCACCCGGAGTTCGTGCGCCCCTGAGCCACGAGAGTCTCCCCGTCGAAAAGCGGGAAGGACACGGAGGGCGCCCTTTCCTGGGTCCCCATGCCCTGTCCACACGGCTCCTTCCGTGCTCTCCTTACCTGTGCGGCCCCTGAGCGAGAGGCAGCGGACCCCCCTCTTTCCCCGCCAGACTTTGCCCAAGCGCGGGCGCCGTCCGTCCCCACCACCATCCGCCGCGCTCGCCATCTCTCGCTCCTTCTCTCCACCTGCTCCTGACCACCTAATCACCCGAAAGCCTCCGCCCTCGGGGAGAAGGGGGGGGTGCTGAAAGAGACGGACCGGGCACCCATTGGCTGGCGGCGAGCGCGCCCGCCTGCCATTGGCCGCGGGCGGCGCCAGCGCTGGGAGTGGCCGGCGCTGACGCCAGGCTCGGGTTGGTGGGGTGGGAGCGCGGCGCGGCGGCGCCTTTTGTGTGCTTCGGCGACGGCAGCGAGCTTGCCTTGGCCACTGCGAGCGAGGAAGAGAGCGAGCAGGCGGGCGGCGCTGGGGCTGGGCTGTGGCGCGCGCGCCCTTCTTCTCCCCCTCCCCTCCTTGCGCTATGCATTCGAGCGCTCCTGAGCCTTGCCAGGGGCTGCCGATGCCGCAGCTGCCGCCGCCGCCGCCGCCACTGCTTCTTCCGGCACGTCGAGGGGCTTGCGAGGAATAGAGCCAGGCGGCCGGCTTAGGGGGCAGCCGGGCTCTCGGGAAGGCTCGAGAGAAGCCCGAGGCGGCTGGGGAAAAGAAGAGGAGGAGGGAGGATCAGGCTAAGGAGCCGCCGGTCCGTCCGCCCCTTCGGGGAAGCTGGATCTGCTGGCCGCCTAGCAGCGTTGTCCCTGCTGGGGGGATCGGAGGAGGCGGGCGAGACGAAGCGGCAGGCGGACCCGCCTGGGACGCGGCGGCGCGATGCTGGCGCTGGAGCTGCTGGGCTTGGCTTGGCTGGCCGGGGTGGCGATGGGGCAGAACGAGACGGAGCCCATCATCCTGGAGGGCAAGTGCCTGGTGGTGTGCGACTCCAACCCGGCCTCGGACCCGACGGGCACGGCGCTGGGCATCTCGGTGCGCTCGGGCAGCGCCAAGGTGGCCTTTTCGGCCATCCGCAGCACCAACCACGAGCCGTCGGAGATGAGCAACAGGACCATGATCATTTACTTCGACCAGGTGAGAGACCCCGCAGGAAATCGGAGGGCGTCGGTAGGGTTTTGCTCTTTGCTGATAAGGGAGCGTGAAAGGGGGTGTTCTCGGGGTGACTGCGTGGAGGGCATGAGTGGGTGTGCTAGAGGGAAGGGGCGCTGGCTTTGGAGCAATTGCCCCTCTTTCCATTCCCCCACCCCCACCCAAGAAAATACCCTCTGAGCCGTCCGCAGATCAATCCCGGGTGCATAGACGGTTGTAAGCTACCGTCTTTAGATGTTCCCCGAAGAGATTTCGAATTGCCCGTGGAAACTTTAGTGGAGGGGAGTGAGGAGAGCGCGTGATCGTGGGGTGGGGTAAGAGCTGTTACTGTCTTGGCTGGCTCCATGTTCTAGTAAGAAATCCGCAGGCGAGGAGGGACCGCGTGGCGTCTCCAGATGTGGTTCGCGGTCCAGATTCTAGGGAGAGGGACGGGTGTGTTTCTCATTCTGGAGTGCCTCCTTCCGTGCCTCTTTAAAGGAAAAAAAAACTTAATCTGGGCCGGCGACAGATGGCCACGTTTCCGGGGAATCCATCCAGCCGCTGGCGTTTTCAATCTTTCTCCCTGATTTCTCACTTTGCTCTGCCTTTCCCTTGTAGGTACTAGTGAATATCGGACTGAACTTTGACTCTGAGCGGAGCACTTTCATCGCGCCCCGAAAGGGGATCTACGGCTTTAATTTTCACGTAGTCAAAGTGTACAACAGGCAAACCATCCAGGTCAGAGAATGCTGGTTTTGCTTGAGACACTTGCCCTTTGTGGCATGCAAGATTGTGTGAGCATCTGTTTGTGTATGCCTGTGTCTTACTCCAACTGCTGCATGCATTATAAGGTGCGATAAGTTCCACGGAACTTAGCAGGGATTACTTTGGAACAACATGCAGAGGATCAAGGCCTCCTGATCAAACTTTTAATACTGGGTTTTGTACAGAACTATTTAGCTACCCAGACTAGCGGTAGCTCTGCAGGAGGGGGTCTTTTCCATCCTCACCTAAGGAACCTGGACCTTCTGCTTGCAAAGCAGATGCTATAGCCCTCTCCATCTTCCAAATAACTTTCTTGTGTCTTTAAAATTCAGAATGAAATGAAGTAGGACAAGGAAGGGGCAAATTCCCCCCCCACGCACATAACAATTAAATACAGAGGCACTCCCACAGCAAACAACAGAGAAAATACGATTCTATGTAATCGGGCATACAAAAATCTCATTGAGCATCAATGCCCTTCATAATCAGGGCCCAGCCTTCCAAACAAAATCCGGAATGCCACAATCAAAGTGAGCAAATCAGAATGTTTTCCTATCTCCCCATTCATGGCATTTATGCTACCAACCAAGGATGAAACCCAGAGCACGTTTTCTTGGAAATAAACCCCATAGAATAAAAGCAGGCTTGATTCCACATAATGTGCCTAATGATCAGATTGCTTTAAAGAGTGCAATTCAAAAACAGTTTGGATTTTGTTTTTTTCCCCATTTTCTGCCCCATCTTTCCTCCCAGCAGCTGAAGGCAGTGTACCTGGTTCTTCCACCACCACCTCACTGTTAATATTATCACAGCAACCCCGCAAGGTTGGTTTGCTGGCCCAAGGTCACCCAGGATGCTTCATGGCTAAGAAGGGATCTGAATCTGCATCATACAAACTTGTACAGGATGATCAAACCTACCACCCCACACCAATAGCTTTCTTTTGATCTAATATTATGCTTTTCCCCCCCCCTTGCATTCCACTCCCTTTGTGGTCTGTGACTGTCTGAAGGATTAGGCTTAAAAATATGGAAAATCTGTACATCTGAATTTAGACTAAACATGTAAAATTATTAACCCTGCAAAACATCTAAGTCACATTCAGTCAAGGGGGCCAAATTCTAATAATAAAAAGGAGGTTGGGGATGAAAGCAAGTTCAGTAAACAAAACTACTTTTGAAGACCAACTTATTTAAATTTCTAGATAGAGATATAAAGAATGGTTTTCTACCTTGCTCAGTTTAATACCCTCCTTAAAGTGTCATGTTGTGTGACTTGGGTGTTTTTTTTTATTCCATTTGTGCTTCAGAAATCCACATTCCTGCTTCTTCCCCCAATACTAACTGCTGCCCACATGCTACATAAAGTTTTATATGTCATAATCCTTACTTTACAACCTGTCAGTCTCACTGTAGTAATTTAGGATGGGGACTCGCTCACAGGGCTGAAATTGAAACCGTCTTTCTCCAATGGCTTGGGAGTCGCCTCTATCTTATTTATCCTAGAAGTACCTTATCAGGTGGGGGTGGGGGTGGGATTGGCCTTTCTGCTGATGGGCTGGGCATTTTAGACCTTTCAGAAGTCTCAGCAGATCCATTTGGGGGTTTATTAGCTGAATGGAGGTTGACAGAACAAGGAATCTTCCCTCCCATGGGCCAACATGACTGAGTTATCTGGTTGCATGTTTCCCCAATATTACACTGCTCCCACTTTCATAACATCATGGGGATTGGTCTGAACGAGTCATCTGAACAAGGGCATTGCCTGTCCACAGGCTCTTATTGGTGTGGAGTAAAATGGGATATGGTATCCAACAGCCTGAATACTGTGCATTGATCAGATTGGACTCCTAAACTGTTTATCATGAATACATTTCTATTATTATTATTTAGACTGTATTTGTCCATGTTTCTAGCTATAGGTCAAGATCTATGCCTGAATCTATTTTTGAATGACTTGGGTGTTCCTTTGCAGTTTTTCCCTAGCTCTTTCTGAGTTCGGTGGATTTTAGGCCAACACATTAAGCCAAAAATATGTGTGCCGTACAGAAAACATAACCTACTCATCGTATTTTGTGTAGTTACCTGCTTGGGTCCATTAATTCTAGTAGGTTTGTTCTGGTAAGAGTAGGTGAGTCTGTGTATATGTAAAAGTGTGCAAATACTTTTTTTTTTCATTAGATCTACAATTTCTGCTTTAGAAAGCCCTAACTGAGCCTTTGTGGCTAGCTGATTTCTACATCTATAGCTAGGACTGCTCTGTTTAAGGAGGAATGAAGGCAGGCTGGCCCAATTTCCTTTTGTGATGACCTCTCAGTTACTGTTTTTAGCTGGCTAAAGAGGCATAGAGTAGTGGTGGAGAATTATGGCCTGGATAAAAAATTAGGAGAGTTGGGGGCGAGGGGCCCCCCTCCACCATAATTTGAGCAATGCTTTGTTCTGTATAAATTTAGATCCACTCTTAAATCCGCTTCAAAAGCTATCAGTCACTGTCACAATGCCAAGATGGACAGCTGATCGATCTATGCTTTTATGTCCATCTCTAATTACTGGTGGCTGTGTTGTTTGCTGTGGTTGTATCTGAAGGAGCTGGATAAAACCCACTATCTCCCTTGCTTAGGCAGGCAGAAGGCTCCCGCTCTGTAGGATGCAGATTGGCTCTGTCAGGGATTCAGCATCTTTGCTGCTTCACAAATGGATAAGCTGCCCCCCTTGATGAACTTCAGAGATGCTAGCCAGAGCTTGAATGCCTTTATCTCTTTCTTCAGTCTCTGAGGTTTTGGGGAGGGGGGCGCGGAGTGTGTGTCCAGTTTTCCTCAAGGACAAGCAGCCCCTCTTGAGAAGTGTGGGGAGAGAGAGAAGCATCCATCTGAAAGGGTTTCACCCTGGATTTTGAGCCATGCCCCATAAGCGCCCCAATTTTCCTCACAGGCAACTTGCCCTTCGATAATCAGATCTACATTTAATTTTTTTTTAGAAACAATTGTGATTGTGGTGCTGTAATATATTTATTTGTTCACATAGCGCTTTGAGGTCTCTCCAGGGTGGGTAGGCAAGCAGCATTTACATTTAAATATAGTAATATTTCTAAAAAATGTTTGAAGGAGGGGGTTGCGAGGATAATTACAGCAGTGGTGAAAAGCAAAAGCACTCTCTACTGCTGAATCTGGAGGAGCACAATTAATCTGATCTGGCAGCAGAACGGACGGTACCTTTCCTTTTCTACAAAAAAAGAGAGAGAAGGAAATGGAACAATGCTATCTGGAGGTCATTCCTAGAAAGTTTGGGAGAGTGACATCATAACACACAGCTGCCAGCCCTTAGATCTGCATCCTTTTCATTTACCCACCCATTTTCCTTTGTTTCTTTGGCTGATATACATGGCTTATCCTATACGATTTCCTCATGCATTGAAGAAGCAAGGTTTCGTTCCATGCTTGTCATGACAATATAGTCTGGGATGCTATCGGAAACATTCTGGCTAATACCTCCCCCCCCCCCCCCGCAATCTCATGCAATGCTACTCAGAAGGAAGTCCCATTGAGCTCCCGTCCCATTGAATGCCTAAGATTTTGCAGCCTCAGGCTGGAATCTGATGCATACTTTCTTGGGAGTAAGCCCTACTGAACACAGTGGGACACCTCTGAGTAAACCTGCATGGGATTGGGCTGCTGATGTTCACTTGTTGCAACCTTGTGAAAGAAAGAGAAAGAAAGGAATTCTAATAAACAATTAATGGAGGGAGGGGGAATTCATTTCACCAGGTGCTTCCAATTGGAAAAAAAAACCCCTGCCAGCCATTTCTGTGAATTTGCCTGCTGCCTCCTCTTCCTTTCATTCATGGGGACTTTGTCTTTCACTTGCTTTTCAGGTGAGCCTGATGCTGAATGGGTGGCCAGTGATTTCCGCCTTTGCCGGGGACCAGGATGTCACCCGCGAAGCCGCCAGCAACGGGGTCCTGATCCAGATGGAGAAAGGAGACAGAGCTTATTTGAAACTGGAGAGAGGAAACTTAATGGGGGGTTGGAAATATTCAACCTTCTCTGGATTTCTAGTATTCCCTCTTTAAACAACTTGCCGACTGGCTGAGGAAGGGAGGAAGGAGCAAGTCTTTCAGCACTGCTTACCAATCCCTGAATTTGTAGCTGGATAGAAGGAATCTCGGACAGCAAAAAGCTTCTGGATACTATCGACATAACTGCAGAAGTTAAACCCTTAACTTAGGTTTGTGTGCATTGCTCTGAAGATCTCTGTAATGGCGCAGCCGGACAACAGAAGACGCTTGAATTCATCCTCCTTCAATAATTATTTCTCTTTTCTCTCTCCCATTTTGCAAACAAAATTATGTTACATCTCAATTTAACTGATATGATTAGCTACCATTGTACCCCACCCACTGCCCCCCGCAAGCTCCTACATGGTACCTACTTCACACATCCTTTTTACAGCCAATTTGGGTTTGTTTTTAACATTATATATCTCTATTTTTTACTCTTTCCCTGAGTTAAAAAAAAAAAGTATTTTTGAATACAAGGGTGCCATGGTTGAGAGGTGCAATGCAAACCCTGCTGTGATGCTACTAGTAAGGAAATCTGGGGAGGGTAGGACTATCAACACAAACTTATTCTAGCCAAATCCTGATTTTCACTATTTCTATGTAATTCTGAGTGATTGTGGAATTTTCAGGCTGCTCGATGTTTTGATGCTTGTTTTTCGCTCTTGTAAATTTGTGGCCCAACTACATGCCGGAAAGTATATTGAACTTTTACTAATTAATCTGTAAGATAAAAACCAGAAAAGAAGTGTGAATATTGACATAATTTAATTTAGGCTTTAGGTTTTGTTTTTTTAAAAAAGGTTTAAATGGGGTTTTTAATTTAATTTAATTTTCCTTAGAAGAGAAACAAACCAACTTGGTGTAGTTATCACAATCTTAACCAGATGTAGGAGGAGGAGAGAGATACCAACAAAAAAATGAAAGGGGGAGGGGGCAGAAATATGCAATCACAGCCATTTCTTGCCATTTCCACTTGTCTGTTCTAATTCTGAATATGAAACAGAAGAAAACGAAAGCACAGTCTTCAGAAACAAAGAGTGCAAATACTCCCTTTTAGCAGTGTTTGAGTCCTTGTTCTTCCTCATAGTTTCATGTGCCGTTTTTAAAAGTTGGGGCTCATGTGTCAATTTCAGTAACTACTCTCTCAGTTTAACAATACTGCTCTATTGGCACAAGTTCCTCAAGGTAGGAGGAAGAGGAGGAGGAGAGCCCCCACCCTGAACAGTCGCCAAGAAAATGCCCACAAAATTCTCCCCTCTGTTCTCTTTACCATTGTTATGTATTACATTCTCTCAATCAAATTACGTTTTATAAAGCTGTCTTGCTTTCAAAGGAAGAGAGGAAAGAAACCCCCTTACAAGGTATACCTAAAATGCTAATATTATTATTTGCTAGTAATATTTTGTTTACAGTCTTTCAGAAATGCAAATGCTATAATTTTGCAGCACTCTAAAGAGAACTACTACTTTTATTATCAAGGTAAAGTAAAATACTTTTGATTGTAATCAGAACATAATGTGAAATAAAACCAGTGGAATAAACAAATGGATTTATTGGGGTGTAGAGAGCCCTCCTGCCCCCGACTCTTGTTCACAAAAAATAATAACACAGGTCGGACTTGGAGGTTAACTAGACATCTATAAATCAAAACAATAGCTGGATATAAACAGCCAATTTCTCAATTTGGAGCCATAATGTGGAGACTGGCTGCCACAGAGTTAAAATGTAATGCCCCCCCCTCCTTCCCCAAACCTGGGTTCCAAGAAGGAATTTAATTAGCTCCTAGGGGGGCAGTTAATTCTGGCTTAATAAGCAATGCTTTATTTTATGCTCGATGGAGGGTGATGTGTGGATGTGTCCTTGTTAATAGTTCCATACAGCAAACAGAGATGCCAGTCTTTTGAAAACCCTGTGGGAAAATGGGATGGGAACAAAAGAGGAAGGTGAGTTTTGTTCATTGGGCACACAGGTTGAAAGCTATCTGGGAATCCTTTGATGCAGTTGAGAAGTGGAACTGCAGCCTGAAAGGGGAGCTGGCCAATTTCCACCAGGGCAGGGAGACGGAGAGGAGAAGGGTTCACATGCTATATGGAGGTGGTTGGGCTCCAGCAACGCAAGAAGTCCCAGGTTCAAATTATGCCTCTGCCTGCTACAAAACCACTCAGGTGCTCTTAGGCAAATTCCTTTGCTTCAGGTTCCCACTTGCACTATAAATTGTAAGCAATACTAACCTGCTCGGGGGGGGGGGGTAGCGAAACAGCAACATAATGTGGCACCGTAAACACTTAATTTTATTACAACAGAAGCATCTTTTCAGGATGACTGAGGGCATGTATGTGAAATGCTTTTAAGACTTCATGAGTCCTAGGTTTGATGGTGAAAAGTCCACTGAGCATTCCCTGTTTCAGACAGACAAACAGGGTGACGTAGGAAGGGGTCACTGATTCGGGGTGGTTGCAGAGCAAATGCCCCCAAATACATCCTGAACCCCTATTTTCCAAATCTCCCTGCCCCGAGCATCTGCTTGTATATGCTTCTCTGCCAGGAGAGAAATGCAGGTGTGTTTGACTACTAGGAAAATTGGAACTGGGTGCATGGAGGGATTAGGAGGGCCAGTTTAAGAAAATATAATCTCTGTGTCAGTGTCTTGCTCATACAACTTCCCACTGGCTTTGTGCATTTTTATTTTTATTTTAATATCTGATCATGCTAATCATGTGATAATATTCAATACTGTATACATTATTCTTTTGGGATGTGTGTGTGTTCAAGCTCTCCCTCCAGACCATGGGGTGGTGGTGAATCCCTGACCCTCCAGATGTTTTTGGACTCCAACTCCCAGCAAGCACAGCCTGCGGACAGTGGTGATGGGAGTCCTAACAACATCTGATGGGCAGCAGGTTTCCCACTCTTGTCCTCAGAAGGACCTTGCAAGGTGGACCAGTAGGAGAAGAGGAAGTTCTTTTGTCTTAAGATCAAGCGGCAAGTCTTTGATTTAAATCTGAGGGCTATTAAGTAATGACCGGCTCCAGTCCAGGACAGAGGCAGTGTGTGTGTGTCTGGAGGAGGGCACTGCAGTGGCAGCTGGCTGTGATGCTGTCTTGAAAGGGAAGGAGAGACCCAGCCGCTCGGCTAGGAACGGATCCCGGCTTCTTTGGCATGGGGAGTCTCTGGCTAAAAGCCACCCTAAACCCTCCTCCAGTGATTAAGATCGCAGGGGAAAGGCGAATGGTGGCGGGAGAAGAGGAGGGTGAAACCTGGCTGCGTGGTCTTTGTCTTGGTGGGAAATCGCGGAGGTCGGAGGAGATTATTTTATTTTATTTTTAACCCCGAGATTTTCACGAGACCATTTTCGGGAACCGTTTCCTTTTCAATACTCCTCTTGCAGGGCTGTTGTCTCCCTACTTTAAACCTCTGAGTAGACTCACTGAAATTAATGCGCTTGAATTAATAACGCTCATCTATTCAATAGAAGGCCTAACAGTGAAGAGAACCCTTATTTGATCATTGGGGATAGGTTTAAAACGAATTCTTTCATTTGGCGTGTGTCTGCAGAGAAATTTTAAAAATCACTTTTTTAAAAAAGGAAGGGAAATATATATTTGATAATGATATACTTGAAAGTGCCAGGCAGGTACTATTTTAGAAGAGGCCTCCATGCCCACCGTTCTAGCCCCAGGGTTTTGTTTTGTTTTTGCGGGGAAAGAGTCTGCAGAAAGATAGATTTTTTTTAAAAAAAATGCTCACAAGGTTAACCGAACCAAATTGATCAGCTAACATTGCGATCCTATGCTTTCTTGGGAGAACGTGCCATTGAAGTGAGCGAAACTAACTTCTTACCTAGGATGGTCACTGGGCGATCCTATGGTTATTTAACCGGGAACCCAGCCTCGCTGTGCTCAGTGGGAACGTTTCAGCTCTGTTGGATAGTTCCCCGCGGGAGCCGGACGCGCTGTCCCCTCAATCCGCTTCCTTCGCTTTCCCCTTTCATTGAAGCTGTCCCCCGCGCGCAGACACACCACAGTCATCAGTGGGTTGGACTAGATGACCCTCGGGATCCCTTCCAACTCTACAATTCTATGATCTCATCCTTTCCGACTAAGGACCAAGTCGGTTTCCTGCCCGCACCGCTGGCGGGAATTTACGCGCGGTTATTTATAGGACCTCGCCAGCAACGCGGGGAAACTCGGAATGTCGGGTCGCCTAGCGGGGCTGCCGGCTGCTCCACGGGCCCCTGCGACGTCCCTGCTGCTGGCGGGGAGGCAGCGGCAGTCCCAGCCAGGAGGGGCTCGTGACATTATTGCTGGGAACTCTGCTGCAAAGCAAGTGAGCGAGGATCGGACGGAGAGACGTCTCCTCTACGCCACTCCGAAGGCGAGAGCGTGAAGCTGACCAACCTAGTCGGGCTCTGAGCCCTAGGGGGCTCAGAAGCAAACAAAAAGTAAAAGGCTAAAAAAGAAAACCAAAAAACCCCGCACATAACCCAGAGGATTGGTGGGTTGGGGAGAGAGATACGAAATTGACTAGTCGGCAGAGAAATTGATGCGCGCGCTCTGCTTAGAAGCACAGCATCCTTCGCGGTTTGGCTATCCATAGAATATCCCCCGCCTCCCGCGTGGTGTGCGCAGTATTTCGAACGTAAGAGGCTCTCAAAATTTCAGGCCCTGGCTGTCCATTTCCTAGGCACGTGCGCCTACTCAGAGTAAGACCCGCTGCGTTTGCTCGGGAGTTCATACGTGCACCCAACGGCCACCTTTCTGACAAGAAGTGCGCACGGGCTTAGCAGCATGTTAGCCTTCAGAGAGATGGAGAGAGGTCTTAAAAGATGTTTAGATGGGAACAACTCCCGCTGATGTAAAATCGAACTGGCTTCCAACTGTAGGCGCGCGGGAAGGTTCTGTTGCTTGGGAATTTGCAGGTATGAAGGTGAGTCGAATGGTCAGGCGGGTGGAATCTTTGGGTGTCTCTACATCCCCCCATTTTACCTTACCCTGCGGAGCAGGGACCGGCAGGAACGTAGGGCCGTCGCTTACGTCACAGCAGTGATGATAACGTCACCTCCCCAGGGCGCTATTGGCCCAATCCTCTGCTTGCCAAATAAAGAAGCTTTTCTCAGAGACAAGCACACCACGTAAGATAAGCAGAGGAAAAGGTAAGTAGCATTGTCATGGATAGCCAAGGCTACCACTTTGTTTTGAATAATAAAAATAAATAGTAATTATTGTTATCAACATTTATTACAATTTGTTAACTGCCCTTCACCCTAAGGTCCCAGGGACAGTTACAACAATTGAAACAGTATTGGGAGGGGAAAGTAGAAAACAACTTAATATTGCAGAAATAAGGTGGACCTGAAAAATATGAGTCTTCGGTGTCAGGTGAGTTTTCAGCATTTGCCAAATGCAGTACAATGAAGGTGCTAGATGCACCTTTCTGGGGAGGGAGTTTCACAGCTTCGAACTTCAAAGTCCATTTATTATGACCAATGGGAATTTCACAAAGCAAGGCACAAGCTTCTGAGTCCACCAGAGTTCTTCATAATCAAACTGGATGTTAAGCAAAGACAGAAGCATGAGGGTTGGAGAAAAAAAATGTTTTGGTACTGATGTCTGAACTGATTGCATGGTCTTAGAAGGGGTGTGGCTATGGGGATAGTCATGGAGAGTGCCTGGACTTCAGAAATAACCTCAGTACTACTTAGGATATGGAATTTAGCAGTCTGCTTCATATGGACTCCACCACTGGTCCATCCAGCTCAAAATTGCCTTTACAGACTGGCAGTGGCTCTCCAGAGTTTCAGGAGGAGGTCTAGGAAGCTGTGGTGCTCCAGATATTGCTGGACCTCAACTCTCAGCAGCCCCAGCCATCATGACCAGTGGTCAGGCATGATGGGAGCTTGAGTCCAGCAACACCAGGAGGGCCAGCTGCAACATTGCATGGGACCACGAGGGTCATTGAGTCCAACCCCCATGCAATGCAGGAATCTTTCGTGCAACGTGGGGCTTGAACCCACAGCCCTGAGATTAAGAGTCTCATGCTCTACTGACTGAGCTACTATAACTCCCCACCTCTGCCCTACTGGAAATGTCAGGAACTGGACTTCCTGTGTGCAGAGTATGCCCTTTCCCAGTGAGCACAGCCCTTTGTTAGAGTTACAGAGGAATCCCATACACATTTGCTCAAGTAAATGCCACTGAGTTCAAAAGGGCTTACTCACAGGTAAACAGAGGTGCAGTGGGAGGCAACAGGACTTGGAATTTACCAAGAAATTTGCATGAGAAAGTGAAACAAAGTGCTCAGCAGGCGTGGGAGAGGCACCTCTCCTTTGTAAGAGGTTTTAAAGCAGAACCCAGATGGTTACCAATCAGGCATGTTGTGCTTGCTTGTGTTATGTTATTTATTACATTTCTATCCCCCCCCCACTTTCCTCCAAGAAACTCAAGGTGGTATGCATATCTCTCCCTCTCCCCCATTTTATCCCCACAACAACCATGTGAGTTTGGTCAGGCTGAGAGACAGTGACTGGCCCAAGGTCACCTGGCGAGCGTCATGGTTGAGTGTGGGATTCCAACCCTAGTCCTCCAGCCCTTCGTCCATCACTCTAACCACTACACCACAATGACTTTCTCTTCTTACTTGTAAAGCACCCTGATAATCTTTGTTATTGGGCAGTATATAAACATTGCAAATAAAAATACAAGGGAAGGGGAAAACTGTAGGAGTAGCAGATTCCCTGCACCTCCTAGAGACTGGAGTAGATGATGGTTTTCAGAGCTTGAGTAACTGAAATCCCCCCCCCCCCGGTTCAATGAATGACCAGCCTATTTTGATGCTTTTGGGGGGATATATGCTTAGACTGGGGACGCAGGTGGCGCTGTGGGTTAAAGCCTCAGCGCCTAGGGCTTGCCGATCGAAAGGTCGGCGGTTCGAATCCCTGCGGCGGGGTGCGCTCCCGCTGCTCGGTCCCAGCGCCTGCCAACCTAGCAGTTCGAAAGCACCTCCGGGTGCAAGTAGATAAATAGGGACCGCTTACCAGCGGGAAGGTAAACGGCGTTTCCGTGTGCGGCTCTGGCTCTGGCCAGAGCAGCAATGTCACGCTGGCCACGTGACCCGGAAGTGTCTCCGGACAGCGCTGGCCCCTGGCCTCTTAAGTGAGATGGGCGCACAACCCCAGAGTCTGTCAAGAGTGGCCCGTACGGGCAGGGGTACCTTTACCTTTTACCTTTACCTATGCTTAGACTACATACTCAGGGCTGACATGCACTGTTTCCCTGTCCTGGGTGACATCCCCCCCCTTCTGTATTGTGTTATATGCTATTTATTGGTCAATTTAGGACAACAGGTCTTGGAGCTGGGGGTGGGGTTTTTTTGGGGGGGTTGTCTGCCTTTTAAGGCCTTTCATAGGCTGTATCTGGACAGTTGCTAATTTGCGGGTATAATTCAATTGTATGCTGGCAAATTTAGGTTGTGCCATTTTGGTGGTGGTGGTACTAATAAGTCTGATTTGGGAGTGCACTGAATAACAGCAGCATCAAGATGTTGTCATATAGCCTCAGTGCGAGCAAATGAGAATGAATGGTCAATAAACAGCCCTGTCATATGACCTCCGTGCAAATTTTGTGCAAACAACTCAGGAAGAATGTTCAAGCAGCAGGTCACCTGGAGGAGCCCTGAGCTGCAGCTGATTCTTCTGCTCCATATTCTGAAAACCTCTAATAGTTTGGAAAGCCCTGCCATCCAGCCCCCGGAACCCTGCTACACTGAGGCTGTGCTGCCTAGGAGATGAGTCTAGCTTCTGCATATGCTGCCTCCCTTTTGTAAATGCACTCCAGCTATCAATAGTGCATGTTTGCATTCTCATTTTATTTAGCACTCAACCTTGGCTTGGTTCTTTCTCCGGTGCATCTCAAATCATGTGCACCCGTATAATCCCTGCCCTCTGCATGCATCAGAAGCAAGCTACTTCCTTTAAAGCCTTGGCTCATGCCACAATAAATGTGTCCGTCTCTGAAGTCTTACATCCTTCTTTTAAAATAATCCCTGTGTTATTGTTATTAAATACACACACACACCCCTACAACGCCATGAAATCTGCTGTGCTTGTTCCATTGGTGGGTTATATGAGCCTTCCAGATCCCCCCTCACAGCTAGAGTCTGCTGGCATCTATCCAGAAATTCATTAGGCAAGCCCAGGATCATTATGGTTTTATTAGACCAGGTTAAGCAATCCACAAACTCAGCAAGAATCGTATAGGCAAGGGGAGGGACTGGAGCTATAAAGGAGCGTGAATGAGAAGAGGATAAGGTAAAGATTCCCCAGCTGTTGCTGCGGGATTGGAACAAAAGAAACACTATTTATTTATTTAGCGACTCCATCTCTGTGTTTGGCATTTTGCAGCACGAGCAAGAGGGGAAATGGAGGCAGTTCTCTGCCCTGCAGAGCTTACAGACTGAGATCTAACCATTGAGAAATAACAGAGGAGAGGGACTGATGCAATAGTTGAGCTCAGGACAATGTTTTTTACTGAAGCTTCACAAATTATCATACCTACCTATAGAGTGGTGAGCTGATGTCATAGACTGGTTGGATGCAAAGGAATGGTGGGAGGCACCAGCTGGGGAACAACCAAGGGAAGTTGACTCAGAGCCTGTGGATTGGTGGTGGGACAATGATTAGTGGTCACAGGGAGAAGACTGGGAGGAGGTGTTGGAAGCTGAAGAGGTAAGAGAGCTTAGTGAGCAGAGGCAGAAGCTGAAGCAGGAGAGGAGGAAGGCCAAGCGGCAGATATGAGTTCAGCTGGTGAAGAGCCACAGGGGTCTGCTGCTGCAACAAGCGCCTCTCCCCTCTGATATTTCAGAACCAGGAGAACATGAAGAGGGTGGAGGAGAAGTTAGCTTTCCATAGGTGCAGTCTCAGATTGCTCAGTCCCTGGAGAGGAGGGGACTTAGGCAGCTGTAGGGACCTTCAGTCTCAGCAACTCCTTCATGGGGGCAAGACCTCCCGGAGAATAGTTGCTTTGCTCTTTAAGCCTGATGCTCCTGTGCAGATCCTGCATTGCAAGAGTTAATTCCAACTTGCTTGGTGTGATTTACTGCTGGCTTGCTCCTGCCAGCCTGCTCAGTGGCCTCCAGAATACTGGAACTGCTAACTGGGAGGATGTCATGACTCCTATATCCACCAGTGATCTGGGCACAGAGTTTGAGGCTGCAGGGCCCTGGATGGTGAGCACAGAGCTG
Organism: Podarcis cretensis; assembly: GCF_951804945.1. Taxonomy (NCBI): domain Eukaryota; kingdom Metazoa; phylum Chordata; class Lepidosauria; order Squamata; family Lacertidae; genus Podarcis; species Podarcis cretensis. The sequence goes on from NC_137177.1 coordinate 60,200,669, forward strand.
ACTTCCAAAGATAGGGAGACCCTTTGAGCCTGAGATGGTTGGACAAGAACTCCCAGAGGAACCTCCCAGGACACCAGGGCCTATAGTACCAGGCCCTGGACTCTCACTGTTGCTTCCCCTGAGCCAGAAGAACCAAGAGCAGCCTTAGAGGAGCAGGAGTGGGAAAGCCTGGGACTTTTAGATGTTGCAAGCACATAGTTTCCATCACTCTTTGGCCATAGAATTATATTCTTTCTACCTCTGTTGGTTATCTTTGGGGGGTGGGGTGGGGGTGGAATGTGAATTACTTCTGAGTTATTGGTTTATTAAATTAAATTTTTTATTGGGTATTTATGATGCGATCCATACACCGCATCTCTCATAATATGTTACATGGCACCGAAACACCCCCAATCCTCCTACTCATCTATTACAGATTCCCGGATACAGCTCAGCAGAGGTGAGCATAACATATATTTTAAAAGGAACAGAGAATCAAGATTTGAGCAATCAGAAGAAAGGATATGCAGCCCCGCTATGGAAACATACAATAGATATTACAAGGCACTGGGTTGTAGCCACCTTTGACTGGACCTAACCATCCAGGGGTCTTTTACCTATACTTTTACCTTTACCTTACCAGTAATTTTCCTATATACACAGTATATTACCATTCTTATTATTATTCATTTATTATTGTTTTTAACTGTAAGCAGCTTTGGGTGGGCCAAAAAAGAGTAGCTTTGAAATATTTTCAATAAAGAAAAATACAAGTACAGTATAATTTAAAAAATTAAAAAGGCTGGGGCTGATGGGAGACGGGGTCCAGATACTTTTAGAGAGCTACAGCCTCGGTCCAGTATACCTGAAGGAGCGTCTCCACCCCCATCATTCTGCCCGGATGCTGAGGTCCAGCGCCGAGGGCCTTCTGGCGGTTCCCTCATTGCGAGAAGCAAAGCTACAGGGAACCAGGCAGAGAGCCTTCTCGGTAGTGGCGCCCGCCCTGTGGAACGCCCTTCCAGCAGATGTCAAAGCGATAAACAACTACCTGACATTCAGAAGACATCTTCAGGGAAGTTTTTAACGTGTGATATTTTACTGTATTTTTGGTTTCTATGGAAGCTGCCCAGAGTGGCTGGGGAGGCCCAGCCAGATGGGCGGGGTATAAATAATAAATTATTATTATTATTATTATTATTATTATTATTATTATTATTATTATTATTCTCACTCCTGCCTACCTCTCTGACTGTCTATAATTTTCATAGGCTCATATAGTTAGAAGTAACCTCCAAGTTCATCTAGTCCGTCCCCCCGAGGATCAAACTCAGTTGATCAATCTGCTGAAACTAATTTCTTTTGTTGGGTGACAGCCCTAATTTCCATGAGCACATGCTTCCTCAGGGTACATCAATGAGTCCGAGCTGCAGCAATTTAAAAACAGCAAAAGAAAATCTCTATGATTCCAACCCAACTACCGTATTTTTTGCTCTATAAGACTCACTTTTTCCCTCCTAAAAAGTAAGGGGAAATGTGTGTGCGTCTTATGGGGCGAATGCAGGCTGCGCAGCTATCCAGAACAGCAAGAGGGATTGCTGCTTTCACTGCACAGCGATCCCTCTTGCTGTTCTGGCTTCTGAGATTCAGAATATTTTTTTTCTTGTTTTCCTTCTCCAAAAACTAGGTGCGTCTTGTGGTCTGGTGTGTCTTATAGAGCGAAAAATATGGTGCTTGTTAGGAGACCCCTTTTCTCCTCAAAGAGCTACAGTTTCCAGAGTTGCTTAGCAAGTAATCCCTCTTCTCAGGGAACTCTGAGAATTGTTGCTCTGGAAGGAGAACAGGGGCCCCCTAACACTTCTCAGCACCCTTAACAAGCCACAGCTCTCAGTATGCTTTGGGGGGCAGTTGTTCAAGGGATATCATAGTGCTTTAAATTTATAGTGTAGATGTGGCCAATTGTGTCTTTCCAAGTAACATTTATTGCACAAGGATTCCGCTATCCTTACACTTTTCTTTTCTTTTCAAACCCACCCAGTTATTGCCTTTTACGAGCATTTAATATGTTTTCTTTGGATGTGAATAATGTCCGGCACCATTAAACTGCTGCAGTTTTGGATTTGCGTTCCCCCAATTTATGTCCCGGGAAAAGTGATGTTTGCTTTCACCGTTCATTAGCGTGACTGGCGTGGGGGAATTTTACAAGCCATCTTGCTAATGGTAATGAGCATCCTTGATTGATTTCTAATGGGAAGATAATTACCAAGATGAAAGGGAATATTCTTGTTTGCTTGTTTTGTTTGTTTGAAATTCACAACATTCGCTGATTGGGGGGGTGGCTTGTGGGGGGGGTGGGAGGCGAACCAACTCTTCTTTGTTCAAAAACTACATGGATGTTAACTACCCCCCCCCCCCAAAAAAAAGAAACCCAGGGCTCTGCAGATTTCAGATTTGTTTGATCTCCTTTATTTCTCCCTGCCCCAAGGTCTACCAACCAGATCCAGGTGTAAAAGACATTCAGGGTGCCTAGTTTCTGAGACTAGCCATTAGCGTTCAGACTTAATCCCTTCACATAAAAAAAAAAAATCACTCCTAGACCAGATGCTAGACCATCAAGAGAACAGCCTCAGTGTCTTTCCCTCACATCGTGAGCCCAAATCATGTCTGGCACCACAGCTTGTATGGCACATGCACATAGCAGGAGGTCAAATGCTGGACTGCACCAAAAGGGCAGTGCCACAAGGAAGAAACATATGGGGAATCTAACTGGTGCAGGAGCAAATACATTAATCCAAAGTGTATAAATCCCAGTGCATTTTGAGTCACCAGCTCTTTGTCAAGGGAGCCTATTTCAATTCCTTTGTTTATGGTCTCCTACACTGGAAGGAGCTGCCGTGGTTCCACTGTAGGAGTCAATAACTCATTTGTCGAGCCAGGAGACTAACAAAGGCCAAACTGATTGCCCCAGTGAATAGCCCATTGCTCAAAACGGGGTTCTTACAACTTAGATTAACACACTGCATCTGTTGACTTTCCATTTGTTTCATTCAAATGTTGAATAAGTTGCCAATCTGGGGCATGTATGTAGCTCAGTGCTGCAGCACTGGCTTTGCATGCAAAAGAATCCCGGTGGGATCCCAGTCTCTCCAGAAAGGGCTGGGAAGAGAACCTTGCCTGAAACCCCAGAGAGCCACGGCTAGTCAGGGAGCCCATACTGGGCTAGATGGACCAATGGTCAGTATAAGGCAGCTTCCTGTGTCCCTATGTTCCTAATCTCATCCCTCTCCCCGTAAATGAGCTAAGCCAGGGACTGGGGAATCTGTGGCCCTCCAGATCAGTGTTTCTCAAACTTGGGTCCTCAGCTGTTGTTGGACTACATCTCCCATCATTCCTGACCACTGTTCCTGCTAGCTAGGAATGATGGGAGTTGCAGTCCAACAACAGCTGGGGACCAAAGTTTGAGAAACACTGCCCCAGATGTTGGAGAACCAATGTGATTCTTTCCAGATTTTGTTGGACTACACCTCCCTTCTGCACTAGTCAGCATGGCCAAAGATCAGGGATTATGGGAAATGGAGTCCAACAAGATTTGGACAGCCACTAGTTTCCCATCCATGAGTTAGGCTTTCCAACATAGTTGTTGTTGTTATACGTATCCACTTAAATGTATGCGCTTATCTGTTTGCTTTTTAAAGAAGAAGAAAAATATTTAAAATATTTAGATTGGCAGAACTGTTCTAGGGATTGAAGTTGGAGAGTTGAATATGTGATGTCATGGGTGCCAGCCAGTAGGTCCCTTCCACAAGGTGGCTTTTCCCCATTCAAGCTCCACCATGTAAAAAATTTGCAGAGCCAGTTTATCCACTACATTCCTTGAACAGAAGATGTTTGTTTACTGAGTGGCAAAACTGCCTCCATCACTCCCACAACTAGTGCGCTTGTAGGCATTTGAAGGATATATTTTGAGTGCTGCAGCCTTTCAGCTAATCAAGGGTTCTTGATGCAGCTACTACCCATATGCCACCACTTTTGTAGTACAGCGGAATGCGAAAGATAGCCCATTGTCTGTTGTTTAAGTTGGCACAGAAACAGGTTTCTTGAAGGATGTGGGATAGTGAGAGCTGAGTAGGAACTAATAGCAGGCCACAACAGAAGTAGAAGGGGTGGATTTGAAAACACTAACAGCAACACACACAACCCTTGTATTCTTCAGGGCAGGGCAGGGTGAAAGAACTGCTAATTCTACAAGGAAAGCAATGCTTAGAAAAGGGCAACCAAGGGGATGAAAGGTTACTGAGTTCCTCTCTGGTTCTGGTCTGATCTGGTTCCAACAGAATCTCTGCCTGTTTTTGACTATACATCTGATTCTGGAAATCTGGTATTGGAAATTGAGCTGGGATTGTTTAAGATGGGAAGCCTCTTGGGTTTTCAAAAAACAAAATTGGTCTATAGTTCATAGCGGAGTGAAAAACCTTGGTAACTGGATCTACCCAGTCCCTCCAACACCATTCTGTCTCATTCAGACATTGCTAGCATTGCTTAAAAGAGCAAAATAAAACACATTGGTAAAGGAAATGAAGGTTCTTCATATTTACAAGGATAGCTTTGGATTCTAAGCCTACATGGCTTAACTAGTATCTCAAGGCTGCTTCATGGCAGAGCAGGAGAGAGAGAGAAAGAGAGAGAGAAAGAGAAAGAGAAAGAGAGAGAAGGAATGTGTGGAGCCTGGGCATTTGGCAGAACAAAACCACAAAGCACATTTTCCTCTGTCTATCTGTTAGTCTCAACCCTGCCATCTACTGACTAGAGGCATGTAAGATGGCTTAAATCCCCAACACAACCAGCATAGACTGACAGCCAGCTCCCTCTTGGTCCCAGAACCTTGGGGCCTGGAGCTTGCCCCCCAACCAAACCAGACAGTAGGTGAGTCTGGATATTTTCAAGCCAAGCCCATGTGGGCTTCTCGTGAGCAGCCATTTTGCATGCTGCTCCACCAGTGCACAGTGCTGGCTCCCAGCTCTCATCTCTTGACTGCTGAGATGAAATCCTCTTGCACGGAAGGTATTGCTCCAAAGCTTATTATACCTGGGAGCTGATCTCATTAGGGTAATTAACGTCAACGTAGATCCCTTAGAAAGGGAAAAGAAGGTTCCTTGCTTAGGTGGACTTCACATGTATTCTTTTAATTTGAAGATGAGTCGATGCGTCTCCCATATTTCCTGATGTCCTTGACATTCCCTCCCGAATAGTGACAGCATATTACGCTGTTTCTGTCACACTCTCCCTGCCGTTCTGTCTAATGAATGCCAGCACACAAAGGTTCGTGTACACATCATGCTAGCTCGAGTCACACAGACAGCTTCGTTTCAGACCTTTTAAACTTCCCAATTTATTTTAGTGTTTCCTTCCTGTTGCATCCTGGGGCCAGGCTGGGGCAGCCCTATATGAATACCTGTGTCTCTTATTTACTGAGATCAATGTACTGTATAGTCCATGCACTTAAGAAGAACTCATAAATTAAAAAGTAGGTGATGGCGGTGGGGTGGGTGTGAAAATCCACAATAAAATGTAGCATAAGCTGTGAGAAAGTGCTCAGAAGCCTTTTAGATCTGGGTCCCAATGCATAGTCTAATGGCATGGAATGCAAGAACCTCACTGAAGCTTTGGGTCTGGTCAACGCTTGTGTGGAAGACTGTCAAGAGTACTGTGTATGCTACCTTGTGTAAAAGAAGTAAAAATAATTCATCTGCAATCCTACATCCCCTCATCTAGCAAGTGGCCCTGCTGAACTCAATGAGACTTACTTCTGAGTAGACATGTCTAGGATTGCTCTGTAAAAAAACTCAATCCTGACTTGCAAAGCTCATCAAACCAGGTAAACTTTGGACTTTGTTGAACTCAGTAGGGCAAGTAAGTTATGTCTTAAAGCTCACTGTTTTCAATGGGAACTTAGGCTGAAATCTGAACCCCATCTACGCAGAAGTAAGTCTAATTGAATCCAATGTGGCTTACTCCTAGGTCAGTGGGAGGTACCCGTAAGCTCCCTTGGATTCAATGGGACTCAGTGGCGGAGCAAGCCGATCAGGCTCCTGTGGCAGGACACTCCATGGGGCCTCTGAGGAGTCTGAGTGAGAGGAGTCCCACTCAGCTGCCCTACAGCTGAGGGGGAGGCAGCGGGCGCCCAAGCCACTGCATCATTCCCAGGTGAGACGTGTGGCTTGGGTGCACTGCAGGCCCCGCAGTGACTGCCGCTGGGCATTTTATCACCCCCCTCAGTGGTGACACCCGGGGAGGACCGCCTCCACTGCTCCCTTCCCCTGCCCTTGATGAGACTTCCTTCTGATTGGGCATGGTTAGGTTTTCAGCCTAATCGTAGCTTACATCATCTGGAGCCAACCCGCGGTTTGTGGTTTTGGAATGCTCATATACACACTAATCATAACACCGAACTCTAGTAATTAAAGCTTATCAACTACCACTCTAACATGGACTGGATCCCCACTTCACACCTCCCCAACTGCATAGCTGCAAAATTCACTTTAACTGCTCTCTCTGCTTTTTCCTCCTCTGTGCCCACCACCAGCACCAGATCCCACCCTGCTAGAAGATTGCCCTGAAGGGAATGTGGTCCTTTGTCTGAGAAAGGTTCTGCACCCCTGATTTAGGTGTATCTGTTACATGCTCATGAAGGATGTCTTCTGAATTCTTTGTATAATGTGCATGACTTGTTATGTAGAGCATAATACTACAAAACCTATGTTTCAGTGAGACAACTGTGAGCAAAACATGCATCTTCAGACACATCTAGAGGCTGTAATTAGAGCAATATCCTGCTAATCTCAGAAGTTTGGGAGTGGAAGTGAGATTGGCGGAAATCTGAACATGTGGGTGGATTTCCCATGGGATTTTGCTTTGGTTTGGGAAAATGGCTGTGATATTCCTCCAAAGGTTTATATATATATATATATATATATATATATATATATATATATATATATACAATTCCCAGCTGTTTCTGCATTGAAAACACACACATGCACGCCTCTCCAAATTGAGACTGCGCTGTCAATTTCATAACAGTTTTATGTCTGAACATGGAGATAAAAAAGGAGCCTGCCATCAATAGCTAGTCTCTATGATGAAAAATTAGCTATCCTTGACCAGTCAAAGTTTTTTATTTTGTTGGAGAAGGATGAGAGGATTTTCTTTGTTCCTGGAGAGATTAAATTGCTTTGCAGGCATGTCATGTGGAAATGCTTCATGGAGGAGAGGAAGCAGAATGACTTCTGAGCACCTGATTTTATGGGGTTTTGTGTGTGTGTGTGTGTGTGTGTGTGTGTGTATGTGTGTGTGTGTGTCTCAGAATGACATTATAACTCATGTATCAAGGATGTCACAGATTTGTTATAGTTTTTGGATGTCAGCCAGCTTTTCTTAGGAAGAAGACCTATCAGTTCCCTGCTAGCCCATTTTTGATATGTTAAAGAAAAGTTGGAAATGCCTGTTTTAAACAACCAATTTATCAACCAGCTGTTATATAGACAGACTGGAGACCTACAGAGATATCAGTTGATAAGAAATTGCCGTCAGTCTTTTCACACCCAGATTCCACTTTTAACCCAAACATACATTTGGGGACTCATTGCCCTAATCTTTTGTCACATATTGGAACCTAAGAATAGCCTCCTGGATCAGGCCAAGAGCACATCCAGTCCAGCATCCTGTTCTCACAGTGGCCAGCCTGTGAAAAATCAGCAAGCAGGACATGAGCATGAGAGCACTCTCCCCCTTTGGGGTTCCTGGGAACTGGTATTTGGCAGCATCACTGCCTCCAACTGTGGAGGCAGAGCATAACCATCATGGCTTGCAGCCACTGAAAGCCCTCTCCCCCATGAATTTCTCTAATTCTCTTCTTGTAAAACCATTCAAGAGGGAATCACTGCCTTCTGTAGGAGTGAGTTCCATAGTTTGACTAGGCACTATGTGAAGAAATACGGTACTTTCTTTTATCTGTCCTGAATATCCCGACATTCTGCTTTATTTGCATTGCAGTAGAAAGATAGATAATTTATTACGGTCAGAGACCAGCTTATAAAACACACTTGGAGGTACAATCCCAGAAGGAAACAAACATTTAAAACAATGTACAACAATAAATTTAAAATTTATACAGTGGTACCTCAGGTTAAGTACTTAATTCGTTTGGGAGGTCCGTACTTAACCTGAAACTGTTCTTAACCTGAAGCACCACTTTAGCTAATGGGGCCTCCTGCTGCCGCCGCAGCGCCGGAGCCCGATTTCTGTTCTCATCCTGAAGCAAAGTTCTTAACCTGAAGCACTATTCCTGGGTTAGCAGAGTCTGTAACCTGAAGCGTATGTAACCCGAGGTACCACTGTAAATGCAATAAGCGTATAGACACTTAAAACTTTAAGATAAGCTACTGCAGAGAGATGACCCAGAGTCACCCATGGAACCGAGTTTGGGGATTTTCTTAATAAACTAGTTTGGGTTGGAGGATGGTCTGTGCCTACAGATCTGTACACAGAATCTGGCAATCATCCGGGTTGTCTAGCATGGCAGTAGCATGTTGTGAGCCATCTTGGATCAAACTGCAAGCCAGTAGTGGGTCCCAATCCACTAGTTAAAGACTGGTGGATTAGATCACTACAAACAAATAGTACTTATTGTGCTTTACCTGATCAGATTATTAAAATGCTCCATACTTTAGAAAAACAAATAATAATATAAACGAAGGAATTGTACCTATAATTAGGGAGGGTGGAATGTTAAAAATAAATAAATTATTGACCCTTAGGGCTGTAGTATAAATCTTTCAGGAAGAGACTTCTAATAGTTTTATCATGCCCTTATTACTACAGCCTTGGTTCTCTGCAGAATGCAGCCATGCAGTTAGTTAGACTATGGACTTAATGGTCCTACAAGAGGGCACCCCCCCTTCACAAATGTGGTTAGCCAGCATTTCAGGGTCCCTCCACTGATTCTGCTAAGTGGAGCTCTGACCTTCTGCCCCAAAGTCTTGCCTTTGTGGTATTACTGGCTGACAACCCAGTCTTCAGATAAGTAGGAAGATAAAATGAGCACTAGGTTGCATTGCTGGCTCCCTTGGTCTGCCTGCATTGACGGGCCTATATTGTATGTCATAATAAATGATCTGGTGATCTTTAAGATGCTGCAGAACTCATAGGGCTTGTATGGCCAGATCTCCTCTGTTTGTAGGAGTTCTCTTATACCAGGCAAAGTTCAACATGCTACTCTTTGTATATAAACATCTTGACAGCTTGGGTCCAGTTTATTTGAGGGATCATGTAACTCCATTCATGCTCCCTCAACCACTTTGATATACAGAACTGGCACTTGAAAGAAATATTTGTTCTGCACTTGTAAGAAATCAATCTTTTAGCGCATACCTTCCAACATTTCTCCAATGAAAATAGGAACTTTCCATTCCATAATGATGATTTTACTATTTATACCCCACACATCTTACTGGGTTGCCCCAGCCACTCTGGGCAGCTTTCAAGATATATAAAAACATAATAAAACATTAAACATTTTTTTTTAAAAAAAAAACATTCCCTATACAGGAAGGCTCAGGGGTCGGATAGCTCCAGTGCCTTTTTTCTTTAAAAAAAAAGTTTGGGGTACTCTCATTTTCCTACTCATATTGAAATACTACCCCTCAATGGGTCCAAACTTAGATTCACAAAATGTTTAGGGGTATGAGTACCCCTGTGTCCCCCCATAAAAAAAGCACTGGATAGCTCCATATTCTGCAACATTTCGCCAGTGAAAATAGGAACATCCTAAGGAAAAGCAGGACATTCCAGAATCAAATCAGATTCTGTAAATCCTGGACTGTCCCTGGAAAATAGGGACGCTTGGAGGGTCTATTAGAGTGGCAACACCCACCCTTTGGACCTTTCTGCCTGTTGACAGAAGGTAGGTGCCTTTTGTGTAGTTGTTCTGATGCCTGCTTAAAAAAGCATTTAGAAGCTGGCATGTGTTTTAATTTTCTTTTTAGCTCAACAGCTGATTTTCATTCCATTTTGAATTCTTTGTTTTTAACATTGTCTTTTGTTACAATTTTAATATTTTCCTTTTATAATAACAATAAAAAACATGGAGATAATAGATTTCCAGTCAAACAATGTTAAATAAAATAAGCAAATAAATAAATAGCTGTCCTTGGCAATGGTCTTTCCACTGCCCCTCTTTATCTTCAGAACAACCCAGTGAGATTTGTTAGGCTAAACAATGGTAGCTTAGCCTAGAGGATAAGAACAGCCCTGCTGGGTCAGAGCAAAGGCCTATCTAGTCCAGCATTCTGTTCTCACAATGGCCAACCAGATGCCTGTGGGAAGCCCATAAGTAAGACAGGAGTACAATAGCCCTCTACTGCTCATGATCTCCATCAACTATTGAAGGCTATTAATATCAAGTTGAAGCAAACATAAAGGGACTCTGTTGATAAAGAAGGGTCAAGTACAAAATTCTTTTGCACAGGAAAGGAGAAAATAAGCACAAGTTTCTCCTCATTGTGTGCTGAGAATCCAAGGCAACTGTAGAAGAGCTATTGATTTGAAAGGGTGGGTGTAAAGTGTTCCATAAACCTGGAACAGACACAAAATAAATGTTAGGTCCTGAACATTTACATAATATGTGAATTTGTTTAATGAGAGCTGCCTCTTATACTGGAGGCAGCACATAACTATTGTTGATAGTAGCCACTGATTGCCTTCTTCCGCCATGATTTTTCATGAGTTTGTCAAGAATGCTCCATTGGTTGAGTGTGGACTTCAACTCGGGTCTCTCCAGTTCTAATCTGACACTCTAACTCAGGGGATAGCCAATATGGTGCTCTCTATGTATTGTTGGACTCCAATTTTCATCAGCCCCAGCCAGCATGGCTGATGGTTAGTGATGATGGAAACTGTAGCATATCAATATCTGGAGGTCACCACCGTGTTGACCAACCTTGCTGTAACCACAACCCTGGCTCCCTTGATCTCTCTTTACCACAGATTCTCCCTTATGCAGTGTTGAAATCTATTCAACCTTTCCAAGGGCGATGGGGAATTTGGTAACTTGGCAACTGCCCCCTCTCATTTCAGAGCACATATTTGCTTTTAAAATCCTAAACTTACCATATTTTTCCATCTATAAGACGCCCCCATGTATAAGATGTCCCCTATTTTTGGGGACTCAGATTTAAGAAAATGGGGGTGAGGGAGAGAGATGTATCTGTGTATAAGACGCCCCCTGATTTTTGACATTATTTTTTCAGGAAAAAACCTAGTCTTATACATGGAAAAATATGGTATTTGAATGTCTATTTTCACCAATAGATCCAATGAGCTGATGGACAGTTGATTGCTGGTGAAAAACTGAAGTTTTAATTTATTGGAGTGGCCAATGGAACTGACTGGGTGGAATGCAGGGAGCCCAGCACTAGGTGGAGCCAGAGCCAACGAAAGACAGAGCCAATTAATTCCTCCCTGCTAAGTTCTACTGGGGACAACACAGAGACTGATTAGGAGGAAGCTCCCCTGGTTGAAAGGGCCCATCTACACTATACATTTAAAGCGCTACTTTAAACAGTCAGAGCTTCCACCAAAGAATCATGGGAATGGTAGTTTCTTAAGGGCGCTGAGACTTAGTAAAGGTAAAGGTAAAGGGACCCCTGACCATTAGGTCCAGTCGTGACCGATTCTGGGGTTGCGGCGCTCATCTCGCTTTACTGGCCGGCATCTGGGTCATGTGGCCAGCATGACTAAGCTACTTCTGGCGAACCAGAGCAACTCATGGAAACTCCATTTATCTTCCCGCCGGAGCGGTACCTATTTATCTACTTGCACTTTGACATGCTTTCAAACTGCTAGGTTGGCAGGAGCAGGGACTGAGCAACGGGAGCTCACCCCGTTGCGGGGATTCGAACCGCGACCTTCTGATCGGCAAGTCCTAGGCTCTGTGGTTTAACCCACAGTGCCACCTGCGTCCCTGAGACTTAGTAGGAAACCTATTCTGTTCACAAAGCTACAATCCTCAGAGTTCCTTGGGAAGAGGAACTTACCATTCAAATCAGTCTGAGAATTGTAGCTCTATGAGGGGAATAGGGGTCTCACTAAAGTTCCCAGGATTCTTTGGGGACAGTCCTGACTGTTTAAAGTGGTGTAATACCTGTTTAAATCTATAGTGCAGAGGGAGCCAAAGTGTGAAGATAGTCATATTGGGAATGGCTGAGGGCAGACTGAGCTTGGTGGGGGCAGCACTCAATTTGCCCTGAAAGACCAGCCTCCACTCTCTAATTCTTAAGTCACATAAGGGAAGTTCTATACAGGGTGTGTTTACAGAACAACACGGAAAATCCTGACATCTCTCTTTCCTCTACCAGGTTTGTGGCTTGTTTCGGTAGGCTTCTTTGGTAAGTGCTGCCACCATATTTCTCTCCCCCCCTCCCCATGTGTAAGAAGCAGCTATTTATACACAATGCTAATGTTTCTGGGCAGAGTTTGAAAAGAGCTTGGGAGAGAGAGCATCCTCTTCCCCTCAGCCTCCTAATGGTGGGGATGTCTTGGAAAATGGCAACTGGGGCGGGAGAGTGCTAGAGTCCTGTCTGGTCAAGTTGTGTGGGATCAATTCCAAGCTGTTACCTCCGAGGATGTGGACAGGCTGCTCGGACGAGTGAAGTCAACCACCTGTCTCCTGGATCCTTGCCCATCCTGGCTTATAAAAGCTAGCCGGGAAGGACTGGGCGATGGGCTTCGTGGGGTGGTGAATGCTTCCCTCCGTGAGGGAGCCTTCCCAGACCCGCTGAAAGAGGCGGTTATTAAACCGCTTCTTAAAAAACCATCTCTAGATGCGGCCACGATGGCCAATTATCGCCCAGTCTCAAACCTTCCATTCTTGGGCAAGGTGATTGAGCGAGTGGTTGCTGAACAACTCCAGGCACGCCTGGAAGAAGCGGACCATTTGGATCCCTTCCAGTCGGGATTCAGGCCTCATCATGGGACTGAAACTGCCTTGGTCGCACTGGTTGATGACCTCCGGCGGGCTAGGGACAAAGGTGAGAGCTGTTTCCTAGTTCTGCTGGATCTCTCAGCGGCGTTTGATACTATCGACCATGACATCCTTCTGGACCGTCTTGAGAGGCTGGGAGCTGGGGGCACTGTCATACAGTGGTTCCGCTCCTTCCTCCTGGGCCGTGTTCAGAAAGTGGTGGTGGGGGATGAGTGTTCAGACCCCTGGGCTCTCACTTGTGGGGTGCCTCAGGGTTCTGTCCTCTCCCCCATGCTTTTCAACATCTACATGCAGCCGCTGGGAGGGATCATCAGGAGGTTTGGGCTGGGTGTTCATCAGTATGCAGATGATACCCAGCTCTACCTCTCTTTCAAATCAGAACCAGTGAAGGCGGTGAAGGTCCTGTGTGAGTGCCTGGAGGCGGTTGGAGGATGGATGGCGGCTAACAGATTGAGGTTGAATCCTGACAAGACAGAAGTACTGTTTTTGGGGGACAGGAGGCGGGCAGGTGTGGAGGATTCCCTGGTCCTGAATGGGGTAACTGTGCCCCTGAAGGACCAGGTGCGCAGCCTGGGGGTCATTTTGGACTCACAGCTGTCCATGGAGGCACAGGTCAAATCTGTATCCAGGGCAGCTGTTTACCAGCTCCATCTGGTACGTAGGCTGAGACCCTATCTGCCTGCAGACTGTCTCGCCAGAGTGGTACATGCTCTGGTTATCTCCCGCTTGGACTACTGCAATGCGCTCTACGTGGGGCTACCTTTGAAGGTGACCCGGAAACTACAACTAATCCAGAATGCGGCAGCTAGACTGGTGACTGGGAGCGGCCGCCGAGACCATATAACACCGGTCTTGAAAGACCTACATTGGCTCCCAGTACGTTTCCGAGCACAATTCAAAGTGTTGGTGCTGACCTTTAAAGCCCTAAATGGCCTCGGTCCAGTATATCTGAAGGAGCGTCTCCTCCCCCATCGGTCTGCCCGGACACTGAGGTCCAGCTCCGAGGGCCTTCTGGCGGTTCCCTCCCTGCGAGAAGCAAAGCTACAGGGAACCAGGCAGAGGGCCTTCTCGGTGGTGGCGCCCGCCCTGTGGAATGCCCTCCCATCGGATGTCAAGGCGATGGACAACTACCTGACATTCAGAAAACATCTGAAGGCAGCCCTGTTCAGGGAAGTTTTTAATATGTGATATTTTAGTGTATTTTTCATCTCTGTTGGAAGCCGCCCAGAGTGGCTGGGTAAACCCAGCCAGATGGGCGGGGTACAAATAATAAATTATTATTATTATTATTATTATTATTATTATTATTATGGGGAAACGGAACAAATGGAAGGGAAGATGGATCATCAGGTTAAACAGGTGAACTGGAAAGAGGATACATCAGGGTACAAGTGCAAATGGAAAGATGGAGACGCAAGGGACCCCCCAGCCCTTAAAAACACCCCCCAAATAATCTAACAGTTTAGCCTTCTGCATTTCTGATTACTTTCCTAACACAACTCAGCAGGCTGGGAGGAATCAAGCCTTCTGGCAATAGGTGGGTTGTCAATAATAGGACCATAATTTTTTGTTAGGGGTGGGAGAACCTGTCAATTTTTGTGTCTTTCGATTTCAGCATATAGCAGGAGGCAGTGATGGCCACCAACGTGGATGGCTTTAAAATAGGATTGGAAAGATTCACAGAAGATAAGACTATCAATGGCTAGTAGCCATGATGGCTGTGTTCTGCCTCCACAGCTGGAGGCAGCAATGCTTCTGAATACCAGTTGCCGAAAATTACAAGATGGGAAGAAGGCTCTGGTGCTTGAATCCTGCTTTTTGGTTTTCCATAGGCACCTGGTTGGCCACTGTCAGAAGAGGCTGATAGACTAGATGGGCCTGATCTAGCTGCAGGCTCTTATTCTGTCCAAATTCACTTTCTGAAACAGTATGTAAACTGAAACACAGCTACCCTCCAAAACTGGCACTGATTGAAATTTCACTCTGGAGCTTGCCGTCCAAATAATGTTTACCAAAAAATGCACTGAGTAGGGAAAAGCAGGCATAAAAATGAACATACTGGTGAAAACAACACACCAAATTGCCTTTATTAGGGAACGTTGCTTGAATTAGTCAAAATTCCATATAAAATGTGTTTATGAGGAGAGATTCACTCTAAAATGCTGAAGAATTTCCGTAGGATTAACACCCCCCCCCGAATAGTGCAAAATATGGAGAACTGAACTTAAGATTGGAAAAATAAGAAACAGAGAGTACTGAAATTGACTGATGCTTCAATTCCTAGTGGAGAAGTGATTAGAAAAAAAGATACCCAATGTGGGGCCCTCCAGCTAATGTTGGACTATAACTCCCAGCAGCCCCCACCAGTATAGCTAATGGTTCACCTGTTGTTGTTGTCGTTTAGTCATGTCCGACTCTTCGTGACCTCATGGACCAGAGCACGCCAAGCACTTCTGTCTTCCACTGCCTCCCGCAGTTTAGTCAAACTCATGTTAGTAGCTTCGAGAAAACACTGTCCAACCATCTTGTCCTCTGTCGTCCCCTTCTCCTTGTGCCCTCCATCTTTCCCAACATCAGGGTCTTTTCCAGGGAGTCTTCTCTTCTCAAGATGTGGCCAAAGTACTGGAGCCTCAGCTTCAGGATCTGTCCTTCCAGTGAGCACTCAGGGCTGATTTCCTTCAGAATGGAGAGGTTTGATCTTCTTGTAGTCCATGTGACTCTCAAGAGTCTCCTCCAGCACCATAATTCAAAGGCATCAATTATTCGGCGATCTGCCTTCTTTATGGTCCAGTTCTCACTTCCATAAAGGCGGCTGATTGCCGAAGAATTGATGCTTTTGAATTATGCTGCTGGAGGATTGATGTGGTCAATGGTGCTACTCTGAGGTGTGTGTCTGCAATTATAACCTGCATGGCAGTACATCTGTGAGCTCTTAACAATTCAACACACCTGTGGTATCTTAACAATTTAACTAAATAGCAGGGGGAGTTTATCTACTGCACCGAATGCAGTGATATGATAGGGCAATTGATTATTTTGAAAACTGTATGTAAGTTGATCAAATGCTTTGTATGGTACTTGCTGGTGTAGAGTGGTAAGTTGCAGCTGTCTGAGTATTATTTAAAAATAAAGTAAGCAAAGATATTGTGGGCAAGTTTTTATTCCATCGCCCCAGTCACTGTGAAAACTTGGTTGGTGAAGAAAGTCCAACATCACCATGATGGGAATTGTAGTCCAACAACTTCTAGAAGATGCTGTGTTGTCTACCCCTGAGTCAGTGGGGCAGATTAGAATTGTGGGGAGACCTGGGTTCAACTTGCCATTCAGCCATGAAGCTCACTGATAAACCAGGGGCCAGCTAATCCCTTTCAGATTTTAGTGAGGTTAACTGGAGGTAAGGAAAGCATATATGCCGCTCTGAACTCTTTGAAAGAAGAACAGAGAGTGCAATAAATAAATCAGCTGCAAATTGCACTTGATATATTGTTGTACATGAGTCATTAAAAATTACAGTAAAGCATAAAACCTTTGAACACTATAATAAAATCCAATCTCGATTGAATAACTGAAGAAACTATAACTCAGCTACCTGATGTGGATAAAATAAGGATTTAAGTTGCCAGATGCATTTTGACCACATGGTCTTTTGCAGTGGCAAATACTGATAGATTAGCTTGTCCCAGGTATATCCAGAATACACAGAATTCAGGGCTGAAAATATGGTCCATATTTTTGCATTGCAGTTCAGTGCTGGGTGGTCAGGAACAATTCCCCATCCCTTGATTCTTCTTACCATTTGGTGCTTTCTGAAGGTCTTTAGCTCTTTTGGGGGAAAGGACGATAGCTCAGTGGTAGACGACACGCTTTGCAGGCAAGAGGTCCAATTCCATTCTAACATCTCCAGTAGGACTAGGCATGTCTCAAACCCTGAAGCATCACTGCAAGTCAGTGTAGACAGTAGAGGGACTAATGGTCTAACTAAGGACCCATTTGCACCATACACTGAAAGCAGTACTATACCACTTTGAACCCCATAGGTTCTTCACCAAAGAATCCTGGGAAATGTAATTTGTAATGGGTGCTGAGAGCTACAATTTCCAGAGTTCACTGAAGAAAGGAATTGACTGTAAAACCACTCTGAGAATTGTAGCTCTGTGTCCATTACAAGCTACATTTCCCAGGATTCTTTGAGGGGAAGCTGTTACGTTGTGGGTGAACATATCAGACAACACAGCAATTCTTAAAACAGCTCTTGTTTATTCACAGGCCAGAACAGAACTGAACTGAAGGGTTCAGCCAGCCTGCTTATATAGAGCTCCACTAGAACGCAACAATAACCATTTTCTGTAACTATCCAATCACTGAACGTCATTTTCGATCCCTTATTTGCATATGTGGACCTGAACTATCTACAGTATCCCCCTGCTGGCCCAGGGTGAGAACTTCAGTACATAACAGAAGCCATGACTGTTTAAAGTGGTATGATGATGCTTTAAATACATAGTGCAGGTGGGCCTTTAATATAAAGGAAGCTTCTGAACCTGTACTTGTCATCTGAGGCCCTTCTCTATGTCCCTGCCTCCCCAAGAGGTTCAGAAGGTGACATCACAAGAACAGGCCTTTTATATGGTGGCTCTCCATTTGTGGAATGCTGTCCTCAGAGAGTATTGCCTGGTGGCATTATTACATATCTTTAGGCACCAGGCGAAAATATTTCTCTTTACCCAGACCTTTGGCCATTAAATAATCTATGGTCTGTTAAATGTGTGTATGGGGGAACTGTTGTTATTTTATGCTGTATATTATTAGGCTCTGTATTATGTCTTTGGATAAAGACTGGTATATAAACTGAAACAACAACAACAACAACCCCTGAGGGAATAATAAGGGACAGCTTCAAGGAAATGTGGAATTCCTTCCTTCAAGGCAGTTCTGTCACATGTTCTGGTCAATGCCATATACTTTGAGACAGGGGCAGGGAACCTGAGCCCCAGGAGCTGAAAGTGGCCCTCCATACCTCTCTGCCTGGCCCTCAAGACCCTTGCCAGACCATGTACTTTCTCCCCAGGACATGCAGAAAGACACTTTTTTTCAACAATTCTATGAAGAGCACCCAATGATTTGTGAAGATATCAAAGCCTTCATAGGGGCCACATCATAAAAAGGCAACTGAAGGTATCTCGAAGACACAACAATTTTATTTTATGGGGGAAAAGGAAGGAGACTGTATAAAAGGTGTAAAATTATACTTCAAACCCCTAGAGAACAAAAAGGTGGGAGAACGAGAAGGAAGAGGAACAGCTGGACCCAAGGCAGATGGCAGAGGTTATTTTGAAAAGCAGCAACTTGGGAAGGACACACAAGAAAAGCTATAGGCAAAAAATAAAAACTGTGATGGAGACCATTAGCATCAAGTTGAAGCAAATGCAACGGGAGCAGACTGGTAAAGGAGGGTCAAGTACAAAATCCTTTGTACAGCAAAAGAGAAAACAATCACAGCTTTCCCTAATGGGTGCTGAGAATCCAAGGCAATTGCGGAAGAGCTGGTGATTTGACAGGGAGGGGAAGCAAAGTGTTTTGTAAACCTGGGACTTAAAAAATGTGGAGGAACACCCCACACCCTCCACACAATCACTGCCTCACAAACAGGTCGCTGCATTTCTTACCCCTTGGTGGAGTCCATTTCTAGACATTTACATATTATGTAAATTCCTATAAATAGGAACTGCACGGCCAATCTCTCTGGGGTGCAATATGGCATCCTACTATAGACAAAACGAACCTCAACTTTATTACTTGGCTTGTCGGCTGCAAAATGAATGGGAGGCAGTTTTAATATGCTCTCTTCCCAGAGCTGGAGCCAGGAGACCAAAGCTCTCCCTCGATTATTGCAAGGGCAATAATGTTTTATATTTAACTCAAGTGCAGTCCTTCCCTTCAGAGCACCAATACCCCAAGGCCCATGCACACACACAATTTTATTTTAGGATGCAGGTCTTCAGCTGAAGTCAGTGTACACAAAGTAGGTCTTCAGGTGTTTCTTGAATTTGTTCTGTTTTTCTCGGTTTACTTTCCACCTGCCTCTTCATATGCTCCCATCTTCATTTGCACACAAAGATTTGGAAATAAATTACTGTAACTTAAATAGAAATGCAGTCTATCTCACTATAGTGTGGAAGACTGTGTGTTTGCTAGGAAATGGGTGGGGTTGGGATTGATATTTTGGTGCTGGGATGAGAAACTACCCACTTTGCACTTCCTGAACCAATATGCACACGGAAACACAGCCATCTTCTGGGTTTTGCACTTCTCGGAATTTTGTGACACATTTCTCTAACTAGAAAATGTGCATAGAAATGTACAGTTTAACCACGCACAAACATTCTTTTTTTTTTCCACATATAAATTTTTATTAATTAACATCAATAAATAAAACAAAACAAAATACATTAGTTTCACATCGTTTTTCACAACTTATTTCTCTTTTGGACTTCCCTCAGCTGTTCCGTAAATCATCCATAGTTATAATTTTAATTACACATTTCTCAAATTTATATTGACATTGTTTATCTCTTTTTTCCTATTCCCTTTAGACAATACTTCTTACTTTTTCACAGTGCTTCTTTAAATCCCTTAAGCGTCATCTGTCCCTCACTTAAGTATTCCAGATATTCCACAAATTTCCCCCAGTCCTCGATGAACTTTTGGTCTCTTAAGTATCTAATCTTCCCTGTCAATTTATCTAGCTCTGCGTAGTCTAACAGTTTCATTCTCCACTCTTCCACCGTCGGTATTTCTTGTTGTTTCCATTTCTGGGCCAGTAACACTCTTGCAGCTGTAATTGCATATTGAAAAAATTTACAGTCTTTCCTTTTTATCTCATTTCCTACTATTCCTAACAGAAAGACTTCTGGTTTCTTTGTGAATGTATATTGTGGTTCGAGGACCCGACCCCCGCGAAGTGAAATGAAGACACAGGGACACGTGATAAAAGGTTAATGGGCTAGAAAAGGCCACAACTTTATTGATTACAGCAATGAAAAGGTATTGGCTTAGGCATTGGATCGCGAAACAAGTGGGTTTATTCACCAGGGGTTCATCACCTGTTGATGCTAATCCAACTATAGGCTCACCCCTAATGTCACCGAGGGTCGTGCCATGGCCTCCCGCCAAGCAGGCTTCGGACGGAATACACGACCGCCAGATTCCTTTAACGGAATACCCCTAGAGATTGAAGGCATAGGCGATGGCCACACCTAGCACTTCGACACACCACAACACATTATTCCGGGGAGAGGCTGGCCCTGCAGCATAAAGGCTGCTGGACACGCCCCCCCATGGCACCTGGTTGGACGGCCACCGGGGGGGGGGGGCGTGAGCGCCAGCCAGGTGAGCTGGAGGCAGGGGGCAACGCCCCCTGCTAGGGGCGGTGTTCGGGCTCCCGCCCACAACCACTCCCCTCTCTTTCAGGGAGGAGAATCTTTTTAGAATCTTCTTCAGTTCATTGTATATCTTTTCCCAGAAGTCTTTCACTTTCTTACATTCCCACCACATGTGATAAAAAGTACCTTCTTTATCTTTACATTTCCAACACTTATTGCATGTCTTATACATTTTTGCTAATTTTGCCGGTGTCATATACTGTGGCTAGATTCAGAACTTACAGGGTTAAGGAGTTCTGAGTGACGTCTCACATTCCTGAGGCATGTCTACGGTTTCACAGAGGGAGTGGTTTTGCTCTGTTTCTGCCTGTTCTGTTCCAGCTACTGACGGAGAAAGAAGCAAGATGAGCGCTTTGAGTCCAGGAAATCTCTTTGTTGTTTATCTGCATGATTAAAGACTGAGATATGATACGCACTAACGTCTGAGTGTGTTTGATTCGATACACACGCACACCAACAGTTTCTACGCTGCCAGAGAGCTCTGCTACGTAGCTGCCGGAGGACGGGGGACGGAGTGAGCACAGAGAAGGAAGTGTGCTGGACCCGATCCAGTCAGCTACGCCAATTTCCAAATATATACCATCTATAGAACATTTTCATCACATTCTCTTTTAACGTCATGCAAGCAGTAAATTTTAAACGCTCCTTCCATAATTTTTCCCAGTCCTCAAATTGTATATTATGACCCACATCTCTGGCCCAACGAATCATTACCAATTTAACTTCTTCATCTTTCAAATTCCATTCTAACAACAGTTTATACATTTTAGATAGATTTTTACCATCATTATCTATAATCTCGCTTTGAAATTTGGAATCCTTGTCCGCAAAACCTCGTTCTTTACCATCTTTATTAAACATCTCATTTGTTTGGAAGTATTGCAACCAGTCATATACATGTTCTTTAACCTGCTCATACGGTTTTATTCTCCATTTTTCTCCTTCTTTAAATAGCAATTGACCATATGTTATCCACTTACTTCTCATATTAGTTTTCTTTACACTCATAACTTCTAGAGGTGATAGCCAACGTGGCGTTCTAGGTTCTAATAGGTTTTTATACCTATCCCATACCTCAATTAAAGGACCTTGGAAGATGTGGTTCTCAAAACCTTTATGGACTCTCTTTTTCTCGTGCCATAGATACGCATGCCATCCAAATCTATTATCAAACCCCTCTAAATCCAACAATTCATTATTTTCTAGTTTAACCCACTCTTTCAACCAGCAAAGACATGATGCCTCGTAGTACAATTTCAAATCTGGCAGGGCAAAGCCTCCTCTTTCTTTTATATCTGTTAGCAACTTAAATTGAATTCTTGGCTTTTTGCCCTGCCAGATATATCTTGAAATCGCTCTTTGCCACTCTTTAAAAATTCTATTCCCCTTAATTATGGGGATAGTCTGAAATAAAAATAATATCTTTGGAAGCACATTCATTTTAATTGTGGAGATCCTTCCCCAAAATGACAGTTTCATGTTCCCCCACACCTCCAGGTCCTTTTTTATTTCCTTCCAAACTAACTCATAGTTGTTCTTATATAGATCTATATTTTTGGGAGTTATCCATATTCCCAAATATTTCACCTTTTTAACCACCTCTATCTGTGTTCGTTGTTGCATTACTTCTATTACACCTTGATCCATATTCTTCACAATCATTTTTGTTTCTTTCTTGTTTAATTTAAAACCTGCCACACTTCCAAACTGTTCCATTTCCTCCAACACTTCTTTTACCATACTTATTGGTTCTTCAGTCATTATTACCAAGTCATCTGCAAACGCTTTAATCTTATATTCATTCTGGCTGATTGTTACACCTTTTATCTCCTTATTTTGTCTACTCAAATTCAAAAGGACTTCTAACACCGTTATAAACAATAACGGTGAAAGTGGGCATCCCTGTCTTGTTCCTTTTTGTATCCTTATTTCTTCTGTAACTACATTTTTTATAATCAGTTTGGCTTTTTGTTCTGTATAAATTGCCTTTATTCCATTGAAAAACTCTTTGCCAACCTCCATATATTCTAGATTTCTCAACATAAAATCCCATGTTATATTATCGAAGGCCTTTTCCGCACCCACAAACATCATTATAGCTTGTTTATCAATCTTAACAGACAGATACTCCATCATATTAATTATATTTCTTATATTGTCTTTCATCTGTCTGCCTGGAAGGAAACCTGCCTGATATTTATGTATAATTTCTAATAATATCTTTAGCATCATCAACCATTTCACCTCAAGGTTTATTTTTTTAAAAGTAATGGCATCACAGCCTTCTTGGACCACTAGGACCAATTACAGTGGTACCTTGGGTTAAGTACTTAATTCATTCTGGAGGTCCTGAAACTGTTCTTAACCTGAAGCACCACTTTAGCTAATGGGGCCTCCTGCTGCTGCTGTTGCCGCTGCCGCACCACCGGAGCACGATTTCTGTTCTCATCCTGAAGCAAAGTTCTTAACCCGAGGTAATATTTCTGGGTTAGCAGAGTCTGTAACCTGAAGCGTATGTAACCCAAGGTACCACTGTATACACATTTCCTTCCTCCCCACCATGTTTGGGCTTTGGATGCAAACCCACCCCCCATCTGAACTGGTGTGACAGGCTGTATAAATAAAGCAGCTGCTGTTTTTCTCCTTCTGCCACTCCTCCTCCTCCTAATATTCTGCAACAGGAATGCTAATTTGGGGGTGAGGGTTATGTTCTACTCACCTGCTGAACTAAAGCTGAAGTGCACTGGGCATGCTCCCATTCCAGAATTATTTTTTACACACTCTCCTAGTTAGCAGCCCTGACCTCAGCTGCTACTGAGAGGCTACTGTTGAAGCTCCGCCCTACAGGGCAAGCCATTGCTGTTTGCAGGAGGAATCGATCATGGGGCAGAGGATACTAGTGAGGAGCAACCAGGGAACAGTGTGGGACATTCTCTCATCCCTAAGAAAACAACTCAGTCACCTAACATTAGCAACATGTTCTGGGGTAATGAAAAGCTATGTTGCAATCGTGAAAATTCATTTGTCATTTTAATTTGCAAGTGGGACCTGCGACAAAATGTTGCAGCCTAAGTATTGCTGTTCAGGATGCCAGCCGCTCCATTCCATCTCCTTTTCTCCAGGCAATCAGCTTTCCAGGGTCTCATCACTGTACTAGCTTTCAGCATTGAAAGTTTTTGTATTTCTGCAAATCTTGGGGTTCTCCCTAGCCTGGTGACAGCTCCTTCCAGTTTGTGGGTGACACAGCATTCACAGCCTGAACATTGAAAGTAGAAGGAATGAATAGACCGACAAAGCAAGCTGCTCTCCCTTCTGTTTTAACTTGTTTTGTGGTTGAAAATTAATTAGGGTGTGTGTCTTTGCTAAGCACATGGCTGACTTAGGTAACACCCACCTGGTGGCTATTGTGATGCAAACGTGAGAAGCTAATGCTGGACAAGTTTGACAATTCAGGGTATTAGTCAATTGTGAGATGGTTTGTAAATGGCACTATGAACGCTGAGCAACATTCAAATCAAAAGCCACTAGCTAAGGTGGGTGGTATGTTACAGTCACCGCAAATGATGCCATTTTCAGCAACAGAACTGCAAATTGGCACCATACAGTATGTATTGTTTCAGCTTCAGAAGCCGGGTAATTGTGATGTATTGAAGGTTGATATTGCAATAAAAATAGAGACCATTAGCGAGTACTATTTATGTCATTAGTACTTAGTGGTTGTGTGTTGCAGGGTTATTTTTAGTGCTCGTAAAACTGTCCCGGCTTGCAGCTAAGTCAGAGCACTGATATAAATTGAAACATCGAGCAATCCAGAAGTTGTAAAAATCCAACACTGTAAAGGGAGGGGGGACTGCATTAAGGGACAGCTCCCCCCTGGCCCCACCCTTCTATAGACATGCTTTGTACAGAAATAGTTATCACATTTTGTGGCAGACTGGACTGGTTAAATATCCCCATGGCTCTTTGTTGTACCATCAGAGGTAGGCAAATGATGTAGAGCAGTGGCCTAGTGTGGGGGCCCACAGGGGTGGTTGCCCTGGGTGCAAAATTGTTAGGGTGCAAAATTTCAGCACCCGATGTTGCCTCAGTACAGATGTGTGCTTCCATTGCTGGGCTCCGTTGAAAACGGCTTCCTGATGTGAACCAGGAAGTGCCCTCTAGACAACAGAACAAGACTTCTTTTCTTATTTCTGTGGCTACAATCTCCTGGGTGACACAGATGCCATTAGGCAACTGGATGCGCATATGTACTCCATCCATTTCCCTCTCTCCTACCCCCTCCATGCAGTCCTAGGCACTGGATGAGGGAGGATGAACTATTAGTGTGTTTCTGGGATAAATACTCCAGTTTTTGCAGCCTAAGTGTAGGAGTTAGCCTCATCCACCTACTTCATTATCATCTACCTTCCTTTGGACATTCTGCATTTGCCCCTGTTAAAGCTCTTGTGCTTTAATGGCTAAACAACAGTTAGGAATTCAAGTGTATCTCCTTATCCCTTCACTAAATCTCCAAGCTCTCTAAAGCTTCACCTGTTGGATATTTTCTTCTTTTGCTATTAGAGACCCAAGAGCCCAGAATGGGGTGGGTGGGAATATATAAAACCCCCTCCCTTTTGATTAATTTGTTTATAGATTAGGCTGTAGAGAAAGCATTATGCAGGAAGCTTGATCTTCCCCTTACAAAGCATTTTTTGTTTATTTATATGCAACAAGCATCTTTAAAATGCCTTAATCAGATATGATGTAGCAACTTCAAAGCAGGGTAGAAAAGCTATTTTGCACTCATGTAAATTTTGCAGTCCTTTTTTTTTTTTAAAGGAGGGGGTTGGTTTGAAACATTTTGCCTTCCTTTTTATGCTTGGGCTTCTGCATGGCTTGTTCATGTACTGAATGCTATCGATTTCCAAGCCTCCCTCTGTGACACAAAGTGATAACTTTAAGAGAGAAAGCCACCCCGCTGAGTAAAAAATTTGGAGGGGGAAAGTGTGTTAGCACCACAAGTTTTGCAAATAAAGCAGCAATTAAATGACATCACACGCTCCCATCTTTATATGCTGGGGAACTGCTGTTCCTTGATTGGCCCAATTAAGAGATCTGAGACATCCATGGGTCAAATCTCACACCTTGCCTCTGGTGCTCAAGAACTGGAAGTAGCATATACAATAGTCATGCACCAGCCCTATAACCCACCAGTCTGAACAGAGCCCACTTGCTTGCTGATTTATTTATTCCATTTCTATCCCACCTCCCCCCACCCCCAAGTTGTTCAAGGTTCTTTTCCGACTCCTCATTCAAGCCCCACAGCAACCCTGGGAAGTGACCCAGTGGGCTTCACAGGTGTTATGTGTTGAGTTGAATAGGATCCAAAATGTAGCAGTCTGGTTGGTCCTAGAACAAAAGGATCCAGAATGCAGCAGTCTGATTGGTCCTAGAACAATAGGATCCAGAATGCAGCAGTTTGATTGGTCCGCAGGAGCCACCCAATCCAACTCCAGGTGGAAGTGAATTCGCAACCTGACTGGCCTACAGGTGAATCCCAGAATTAGCCAATCATGTGGGGCCCATTGTGTAAATAATGTATATAAAGCAGACATTTCGGAGGAATTGGCATTCCTCCTCACTACTATGAGCTGAGTAAAGAGCATGAAATCCACACTCGACTCCGAGTATATTTCAACAGCCAAGTGGGGATTCGAAGCCTGGTCTCCTAGGTCCTAGTTTGACACTCCAACCACTGGCTCCCATGTTTTGAACTGTGGTCTGTTATGTGGTTACCTGCTGGAGAGCAGATGAAAAGGAGGAGAAGCTGTGGCTGCTGAGGCCCAGGCATGTGTAATGCACCAGCTCTGAGGGGCAGGCAGAGGGCAGGGCTGCCCCGGGTGGAAAGAAAGGGGGAGCGAAGTGAGGGACAAGGAGTTATTTATTGGTATGTAAATTCTACTGAAGGATAAAATGAAATTGGGATTAAGGATTTTCTTAGGAAGGTGGAGGGTGTGTGTGCTGTGTCCCATTGGTATAGAAGTGGTGGCATTTGCCCTTCTTCTGATAGGAAATGCTCTGTGGGGTGGGAAGAATGGACAAAAATGGGGTGTGTGTGTTGAGGAGGGTCAGTTGGTGGGGGGAGTGAGCAATGTCCCTATTTTCATCTGAGGAATGTTAGAGGGTATGCAGCCTGTGTAGACAGTACTGAGGTAGATAAACCAATGGTTTTATTTGGTATAAAGCAGCACCCTATATGGGCCCTACAGGGGCCCTGGCAGCTGCATGATTTTGCCATATGTTGGTGCCTGGCCTGGTCTTATGCCTTCCTCAACCCAGTCTTAGCGCTGTTTTAGAAACCAAGGCAGCGTTTGATCCAAGAAATCTTGGCTTAAACACACCACAAAGGAAGAGACAGCAGAGGCAGTTAAGGTCTAATAGAAGGAAAATGTGAGCTTCTGCCTCTCACACACATTTATAATTACGCCAGCAGCATGCTGTGCTGGTTCTTATTGGCCTTGTTGAATCTCGCTGGAGATCAAGGATTGCAAAATGCAGAGTCGGTGCTGTTTTCCTCTGACGAGGCAGTGGGTGTCTCATGTCACTGGAGTGGATTCAGAAGAAGCTCGTTAATGAACTTCCCTAGTTGCCCAGTCCATGGTGCGCTGAACAAGGAAGCGGAATATTGATTCGGTAGTAAGTCGCAGCTCTCAATTTGTAGGTGGCTTAACAGGAGCGATAATAGTGATATTTCCCAGGCCCGTGTTTCTGGAGAGATCACACTGTTATTTTGGCAGCAACTTAGAGGCCTTTAAAAACCTCATCCTTTCCCAGAGGACTTTGAAAGAAGATCATTTTTGCATTGCTAACTGCATAAGACAAGCAGAAATTAATACTCTATTTACAGTGCTAAAAAAAACCCACAGTGACAATCCCAAGTCTGCCTAGAAATCATTGGATGGCGCTGAAGTTATTAGTCATCTATTAGCGACCTCTCCATTATTTACATGTCACCTGTCTCTCGTG
Organism: Podarcis cretensis; assembly: GCF_951804945.1. Lineage (NCBI taxonomy): Eukaryota > Metazoa > Chordata > Lepidosauria > Squamata > Lacertidae > Podarcis > Podarcis cretensis. The sequence goes on from NC_137177.1 coordinate 60,228,131, forward strand.
TGCTAATGAATTCTTGATTGCTCAGTGCAACCTGAGCCTCGTTCCTTCCACATAACACTTTATCTCCTCATTATTCTTTATAGGTTATGGGAGGTGTTATGTACTGAAGTTCTCACCCTGGGCCAGGAGGGGGATACTGTAGATAGTTATGCAAATGCAGGATCGAAAGTGACATTCAGTGATTGGATGGATACTGTAGATAGTTATGCAACTGAAGGATCGAAAGTGACGTTCAGTGATTGGATAGTTTTAGAAAGTTGCTACAGTTACGTTGTACTGGAGCTCTATATAAGCAGGCTGACTGAGCCCTTCAGTTCAGTTCTGTTCTGGCCTCTGAATAAAGAACAGCTGTTTGAAGAATCGCTGTGTCGTCTGATATGTTCACCCACAACTTAACACTGGTGACGAGGATGGGATATTATAGGATGTACATCTTATGTAGCGGGGACTGGCATTACCTTGGTCTTTGACCAAAAAATTGGTAGTGACAAGGGGTGGGACTTGCCCATGGACTCCAGTGATGAATGGCTCTGACCCATGATTATTCCTGTCATCTTAAATTACCTGGATTGGACTAGGAATGGAGTCTGGATCTAGACATTTTGGTGGAGGTGGTGGTGGAGGTCCAGGCTGATTCCCATAATTTGCTGGCCCAGGGTAAGCTGGTCTATAGTTTGGCTGGGTACCTCTATTCTGTCCAAAGGACCCATTCTGCTGCAGTGCATATCCTGGTTGGGAAGGATGGCTGGGAGGTGGTCCTTGAAAGCCTGCCATTGGTGGTCCAAGGGGTGGCCCTGTCATAGCTGACTGAGGTTTACGCTCATTGTGCTCACATCCCCAAAAGAGCAGAATGCCCATCTACATATAACATAAAAGATTGCAGCTCTGCTTGCTACTGTAACGCAGTAACAGATGGCACCTAAGTGGATGGCTTGTAGACCCGTTTCCTTTTCCCTGCACCAACATTATTTGTGGCATTGTTTTGATGCGTTAGCAGTTGTGTGGCAGGATTTACGAGCTGGGAGTTTATTTGCAGTGGGTTAATGTCACATAGTCAGTGACTTCCCCTACAGCCGTGCAAAGCTTTTGGAAGACATGCTTCTCTGGGTTGGCCCTAGCATTAGACGGAGGAATGCGACTGTGACCCATGGCAGAAGCTTGTGGTCTGTGGGTGGCAGGGGCCACCGGTGAAGATTAGAGGGCCTATAAACAGCCCACTGAAACAGCACAACAATTAAAACAACAGTTACAACAATTACAACAGGAGTTGCAGGTCAGGAGACCAGGGGAAAGCTTGTCCAAACAGGTGTGTCTTCAAGAGCCGGTGGAATGCCAATACTGATGGCATGTTTGAGTGTGTGGCGGGCATCTATAAAACCAGTGAAAAATCCTGTCTTCCTATTACCACAAGCCAATAATCAGGAGGTAACTTTCACATCCATTGCTCTGCCCACTTCTGCCTCTGGTCTCACCACTGGCATGTAGATCCTGGAAATTTGCCTAAGAGGCAATGTGGCATCTGGGATGAAAAATGGTTTGTTGCCCTTGTGTTAGGAGGAGGCTTACCAACTTGCTGTAAAATCAAGTTGGGCTCCCTGACTTTGGGAACATGCTAGTGAACTGTGCCCAAACCCTTTAGAAGAAGTCCAGCACAGGTCTGTCCTTATAAACCCTGACCAATAGGTCTGACACTGAAATCTCAGGTTTCAGGCAGCGTTGCACTAAAGGCTCCACTTCCAAATTATGTGGCAATGACATTTTCATTTAAACAATTACTTACACCCAACAACACTTGATGTTTTATTAAGTCTAAATTGGATAGATATTTGGGAATAATAACTTAATAGGCTGCACTTAGTACGTCCCCTAGGATGGCGTTTAATGAAGTTCCAAACAGTTGCTAATTCCTTCATTCATAAATAAAACATTAACAGTTTTTTGGGAGGAGGGGAGGGAGTAGATGGGGGAGGGGAAATATGCAAAACAACTAAAACGAGGGAGATTTCAAAGAGCAGTAAATAATAGCATTTTGCCTTTTGGGATTTTGGTATGTTAATGCATGTTATGGCTTTCTCTGAGGAGCCATCGGTGGTCTGTTGAAGCCCGCTTGCACTGCAGCCCTCTGACATTTAAACTGCTCTGGGATTCGTTTCCACTTACGCCTCTGCTTTCCCCATTAAGTACTCTTCGCTTTCTGAGAGAGCTGATCTCACAGGAAAACAGATTTGTCAGGAAGCCACATTGACCTCTGGGGATTTTTTTATTTTAATGGGCTGAAACAATACACTCCAACTGTTTACCTGCAGTCATCGCTGTTTTCCATTATCTCTCGGTGTGGTATGACTCTATCTAGTGCTATTTTTTCCAGAAAAAGAAGTGCTGGAACTCACAATGAACTCTTCCCTTGTTTACTTATAATGGCAATGGCACCCACCTGAGAGGTGCTGGAACTGAGTTCTGGCAAGTTCTGGCTGGGAAAAAAAGCACTGATGTTGTTGCCCTGTTGTAAGGTTCAATGAGAGTGTGAAGACGCCTTTCAAAGCTGGAATTAGGGTGCACCCATATGCATTAAGATTGTTAAGGACTTCCAAATTCTCCTGTGGGTTTTGTGAGTTCAAACCCCTAGATCGAGGTGTAATGCAAGCAGGAACTAAAGTGATTTGGAAATGATTGTATGGGGGGAATCAGTTCTGAGTGACACTAGGAAGCAAAGAATCATAGGGTTGAAAGGGTCTCCAAGGGTTGTCTAGTCCAACTCCAAGTGAAACTAACTAGTTTAAGTTTTCTATATACTTTGGTAGCAGCATCAGCTAAGTTTGTTCCTTCTCCGCTCTCTATGTATCATCTTGTCATCTTTCAAATACTACAGGAGGCCTGCTCAGGCTCCCAGCCCAACTCTTACCCGTGAGTAAGCCAGGGTAAAAGTCAGAGGCATTTCCTAATACATTCATCCTTAACAGGGACCATATCAAGGTGTGAGTGAGACCACCAGACAGCTACACAATCTTCTGGTTTTGCAACAGCCCAAGAAACTCCGAGATGGTAAGTGTGTTTCTTCATAAGCGCAGCACACACTGCTTTTTTCCAGGCATTTTTCTCTCTTTCTTTTATTTGATAAAACATTTAAGCAAACAAACTGATACAAAGAAGTCAAAGCATTCCAAAGATCACATCAAGAAAAATAAATATATACATATAGAATCTATGACAACAGCAGACTTGCAAAGTTAACAGCAACCTTCTCTAAACCTCGGAGAAAGTCAGTGATAGAATCTCTTAAATAAATCAAATGTGGAATATTGATATAACGTTCAGAATAATATGTCTTTCCAAAAACAAAAGTGAACAGAAGGTGGTCTAGATCCTTTTGGTAAGGAATTTATGAAATTCATGAAGAGAGGCCAGTTATTGTAAAACTTACTTCTGGAAATGTCACATCTGACTCCTCTGCAATGTTCTGTTAGATTGTCTACAAGTGCAACCTTCAAAACACTACCATACCAATTTTGCATGGTAAAAAACCAATCACTTCTCTATGAGAATCCAATCTCTATCTGGGATGCTACCAGAAAAGGACTATTTATCTCTTAAACAAAGTATCTTTATTTGCTCCTTGAAATAAAGATAGTACTGCCAAGCCTGTAGTATTCAGAGTTCTAGAAATTACATCCAATTCTCAGTTGTAATGTTTGAACCATCTTTCCATCCCATGGTTACCACAAAGCAGGCAGCCGCCAGTAGATGGTATATATCTTCAGCAGGGGAAAAGCCCTCAAGAAGTCACCCTGGATGGGAGAGAAGGGGCACTCAACATGTAAAAGACTGTCTCTATTTTCATTTGTGAAATGTCCAATGGTATGTGTGCCTACTAGCCAGAACAGCAGTCCCACAGTCAGGGGCCTTATTTGGTGGTCGCCCTGGAGTGGAGATTTGCCAGCCCGAGGACCGCATTCCCTTCTGCTCAACGTTCCTGGGGCCACATGGCAGCAATGGGTAGGGCCAGAGGCTAAACAGGTGGAGAAAATAATATTTAACTTTGAATAGCAGGCTTACTTCTACACACACTTGCTTACCCTTCTCTGCCCTCTGCCCTCCATCCAGACAAGCAAGAGGCAATCTCAGGGTTCAAGGTCACATTTCATCCAAGCAAAAACACTGAAGAAGAAGAGGAGGAGGAGGAGGAGTTTGGATTTGATATCCCGCTTTATCACTACCCTAAGGAGTCTCAAAGCAGCTAACATTCTCCTTTCCTTTCCTCTCCCACAACAAACACTCTGTGAGGTAAGTGGGGCTGAGAGACTTCAGAGAAGTGTGACTAGCCCAAGGTCACCCAGCAGCTGCATGTGGAGGAGTGGGGAAGTGAACCTGGTTCCCCAGATTACGAGTCTATCGCTCTTAACCACTACACCACACTGGCTTAAGGTGCAAAGGAGGGTCTGTGAGGGGTGTGACTTGGGAAGAGGGAATGTGACCAGGGGAAAGTTTGGAGGGTCTGACAGACCCACCCCCATCCAAGGCCTGTCTGTGCAGTACCCTGCCTGTGCAGACAGGAGGCTGCTTTTCCTAGCCTTCTGTTGTCAGCTCAGTCCCAATCTATTTTTACCATTAATTCATTATCATTACAACGGCATGGATTTTCTCTGCCTTTGTTTTGCGATTCCCCACCCCCCACGAGCCCAGTCTCCAACAATGTGCAAAGATCACAGAGATTTGGAAGGCGCTTCTTTATCAGCAGAATGAAGAAGCAGATCCAGCTAATGCTGTGACCACCCATGGTTTCCATGGACTTCAGTCGGGCGATTGATGCCTGCCTGGCGCCTCCTGGGATATAGCCGACTTTTTAGATAAATTAGGGCTAAAAGGAGATGATAGACCCAAGAAGGAAGGACAAAACATTCCAAAAGTTTGTCATTAATTGAGGCGATGGGTGATTTGTGGTGGCAGCCAAGTAACTTGGAATAGAGCTATTGAAATGAATGGGCTTAAGTTGGCCATGTCTATTAGATTCAATGGAGAAAAGACTGAGAGCCTGGAAAAGAGGCGATACCAATAGCCATCTCCAGATATCTGAAGGGCTGTCAAGCGGATGGAACAAGCTTATTTCCTGCTGCTCTAGAGGGGAAGGACCTGAACCAATAGATTCAAATTCAAAGAAAGGAAATTCCAACTAAACCTTAGGAAGAACTTTCTGATGGCAAGAGCTGTTCGAAAGTGGAATGGGTTACTGCAGAAGGTGGTGAACTCTCCTTTGTTTGAGGTTTTCAAACAGAATTTGGGGAGGCCATCTGTCAGGGATTCTTTAGTTGTGGTCTAGAATACCGTTTGTGTCCCTTCCAGTTCCATAATTCTATGATTCCATGTTCTACTCTGGGTGCAACCCACGGTGTGCGGTATGGTTTGAAATCCTGTGTTAGTTGATTTCAACAAAAACAACTCTGAAGATTAAGATCACCGCGTCAATATCACTTCTTTGCAATGTTCCATAAATATACATATGAGCATCAGCAGTGGAGGCTGGTTCATCGGGGCTAAGGGGGCACTGCCCCACCAACTTCAGCCTGCCCTCAGCCAGACCCCACTTGCCTGACTTCTGTCCTCCCCCCCCCCCCATGCTTTTCAACATCTACATGCAGCCGCTGGGAGAGATCATCAGGGGGTTTGGGCTGGGTGTTCATCAATATGTGGATGATACCCAGCTCTACCTCTCTTTCAAATCAGAACCAGGGAAGGCAGTGAAGTTCCTGTGTGAGTGTCTGGAGGATGGATGGTGGCGGCTAACAGATTGAGGATGAATCCTGACAAGACAGAAGTACTGTTTTTGGGGGACAGGAGGCAGGCGGGTGTGGAGAACTCCCTGGTCCTGAATGGAGTAACTGTGCCCCTGAAGGACCAGGTGCGCAGCCTGGGAGTCATTTTGGATTCGTAGCTGTCCATGGAGGCGCAGGTCAATTCTGTGCCCAGGGCAGCTGTTTATCAGCTCCATCTGGTACTCAGGCTGAAACCCTACCTGCCCGCAGACTGTCTCGCCAGAGCTGGCTATCTCCTGCTTAGACTACTGCAATGCACTCTACGTGGGGCTACCTTTGAAGGTGACCCAGAAACTGCAATTAATCCAGAATGCGGCAGCTAGACTGGTGACTGGGAGTGGCCACCGGGACCACATAACACTGCTCCTGAAAGATCTGCATTGGCTCCCAGTATGTTTCCAAGCACAATTCAAAGTGTTGGTGCTGACCTTTAAAGCCCTAAATGGCCTCGGTCCAGTATATCTGAAGGAGCGTCTCCACCCCCATTGTTTTACTTGGACACTGATGTCCAGCGCTGAGGGCCTTCTGGCGGTTCCCTCACTCTGAGAAGCCAAGTTACAGGGAACCAGGCAGAGGGCCTTCTCGGTAGTGGCACCCGCCCTGTGGAATGCCCTCCCATCAGATATCAAAGAGATAAACAACTACCTGACATTTAGAAGACATCTGAAGGCAGCCCTTGTTAGGGAAGCTTTTAATGTTTGATGCGTTACTGTATTTTAATATTTTGTTGGAAGCCGCCCAGAGTGGCTGGGGAAGCCCAGCCAGATGGGCGGGGTATAAACAAACAACAACAACAACAATTATTATTATTATTATTATTATTATTATTATTATTATTATTAATTATTATTATTATTATTTGTAACCTGTCAGGGTGTAGCATTGCCTATCAGCTTCCTCTTCCTTTGTCTCAGTGTCGCCCTTGCAGGACTCAACAGGGAGGAAGATGGGGACAAAACTAAAATTTGTTTGCTCTGCTTCTCATTGATCCTGGCACCACCTACTCTCTACCTTGCACCCTACCAGACCCAGTAAGCATCAACCACCACAGTGAAGCCATAGCACTGATAACTGGTGGGAAAAATGACAATGAATGGGAGTAACTGAAAGCTGTGGAAAATAGTTCTGGAGCTAATTTTAGGTCTGTTCTATACTGAACCAGAATTTGAATGTAAAGGAACACAGGGCATAGCAAAATGATGGGACAATAAACTAACAGGGCGAGGGAAATCTACTCATCACTAGCGACGGTGTCAAAAAACCCTGGAGCCAAATTTCCGTTGTGTAATTCATGAATTATCTCCCAGTCTGCTTACATCCGTATAGCATGCATTGCGTTGACTGATACCTGAGAGTAGTAAACCATTCAATATCTACACACAATGGTTGACGGGAGCAAATTAGTTAATTTAAGTGACTGGTTGTAGTTCTCCAAACTTTGCAGCAGTACAATGGGGCTTTTTGAGGAGAGTTTGCCTGCTTTCTTTTATAACAAGAAATAGTTGCCAATTCTACTTTGCCTCATCAAATCATTTCTCCAGCTTTTCATGATATAGCCAACTGCTACATCTCTCAAGCATCTTTTATTATCCTTCCTGCTAATGTGTTTTATTGCCTTGTATTTTTATGTGTGATGTATCTTTTCAACCTAATATTTTCAACCTAATATTCAACCCTTCCTTTAAGGACTGTAATTACGCCAACTATTTGTATCTGCTAGAACTTTATAGTTCCTTAAGTCCAACGCACCAACACCAGCATACTTAGCAAATGGGGAAGGGAACTCTAAACCGGCCTGTGTTGACCCTCATTGATGGATTTAGTGCTGCAAGTCAACCAGTTACCTTCCTTGTCTCACCTTCTTCTAGACTATGCAAGCTTGCACTGCCCGGTTTTATTTGATTTCTGCCTCCCAGATGATTTCTGTGCTCAATGGCGAGTCTCCATAACTTAATCCTAGACGTGGCTTTGATTGCTGATCATTCTGGGCATCCTGTTGATTGCTAAACATGAAGTCCTGACACAGCAAGGAGAATGCCAAGAGCAGCCTCAGATAATAGATACAGGGATATTTTGGGGAGGGAGAGAAGCTGATGAAGCAGGTGACCCACATTTCAAAGCTTCCTGCCATGCATGGATCACTCTCACTTGATTGACTTCTCTCTGCAGTCATGAGAGCTGGAAAAACGTTCATCCAAATATGAAAGTGCTGGTACTCTGTAGTGTATAATATGATCCCATCTGCTGCATCATGATGCCTGAGGGCTGCATGCCAACCTCTGGTATCTTATTTTCTTAACCAAACCTTTTCTTTTTTCTTTTTTCTATTTCCCATACAGGCATAGAGGAAGTGGAGACCTCTTCGTAGTGGTATGGTATTTCAATTGGCCAGCAGAGAAAGGAAATGGTTGTGCATGTGTCCGTGTGTGTGTATTCCCAAAGAAAACAGAGCAATAAAATGGAATCTGAGCATCTGAGCAAAGGATCGAGGCTCTCCAGTCAATCAAATTACGGTTCAATCAGTTCATTTTAATCACTTCTCTGGAGACAAGTAATCCCCCCTCTGTTGAAGAATATGCAGCAATTTTAGTGATGGAAAGTTTAATTGTTTCATTTTTGCCTTCCTAGCTGCAACATGCTAGACTTTTAATCATTGGGAACTGAAGTTATAATGAAGTAAAGCCCACTCTCCATAGTTTGCAACTAGCTGAAAATAATTGGGCTGAGACTCCCATCCAGACACTGTAATGCCTCTGGCATTTTCCCGAAAACTAGACTTAATTGCTTTGCTGATATTGTTAAGTGGTCCTGGGGGGCGGGATGAAGTAGTAAAGCTACCCACATATGGAGCCAATGGTACACAAAAAGTGTCTTCTAAGATCCTTAAAGCGAGCCCATGAGGGCTTAGGAAGGAGCAGACCGCCTGGCCTTTTGTGGCTGCAGACCCAAGAGAGCTGAGAATTTGATAAAACAAAGAGAGAAAGTTTTAGAAACAACAAGCGTCAATTTTATTTAGGACCCCCCAATGCCTGGTGCTGAAAAAGGCAGGAAATGTTAACCTGATATTGCTCCTTTATAGTATGCCGTAGTTTTCTCCTTGTAATGTTTGGCCAGAGACTAGAAGAATGGAATGCTGACTGCAGCAAGAGCAAAGAGTTGTCATGTGGATGAAACATCTGGATCTCTCTCTCTCTCCACACACACAAATACACTCCCATTCCAAAAACTGTCTTGCTTTATCTATTTTCCCTCACACCTCATGGTAACCTAGAAACAAGAAACCACGGCACGGCTATGAGGATAGTGGTGACTCTTATTCTTAAGCATAGTCCTCAGTCATTCCCTTTAAAATTCTATAGGACAATGTACATAGAATTTGCCGGAGGGCAAAAAATTTGTTGGTTTGTTAGTTATTTCATTACACATGATCATAAAACAACCCCCACCTCAATGTGGTTTGCAAAGAGCCTGAAATAAAATTATCAGTAAAAACAGTTAAAAACAACTATTTAAAACATTTTTTAACATTTTTTTAAAAAAAACAATAAACTAAAACACACAGGAACATTATTATACATGTCTGGGTAAGCTTGGCTAAACAAAAGCATTTTCAGCAAGTGCCAAAAACATTACAGTGAAGGGACCTGCCTGATGCCAAATTTTCAGATGACCGGGGGAGGCTATCTCACCCACCAACCAACAGTTGTGTGTGTGTGTGTGTGTGTGTGTGTGTAATAAAGCACAGCATGTGGTGACATTATTGTACTTGGATACCCTATTGTGGGAGAAGCAGAACGTGCAGAGAGATGCATTTCATCCCATCAAGGTATCCTGGCAACCTATTCTTCCCCCAAGCCTCACAATTGTCATAATGGGCACTTCTGGAATTAATAAATAAATGGAGTTTAGGATAACAGGAGCATGGGATGATCAATGGCTCCTTTAAAAAGCTACATTAGCTCATAAGAAGCTGATTGACAGCCTATTATTCAGTGTAGCCACGAAACAGTAGTTTGCTGGTTTAAGAAGATTAGAATATGGATTAGAGCAGAGGTGGGGAAGCCTTGGTCTTCTAGGTGTTGATGAACTGCAACTCCCATCAGCCCCAGCAAATATCGCCAGTGGCTGAGGTTGATGGGGGTTGTAGTTCAGAAGCATCTGGAAGGCTAAATTTTCCCTACCCCTGGATTAGAGTGAAGGTCCATCTAGCCTAGTTTTCTGTTTCTGATAGTGTCCAGCTAAAACAAACTCATGGTCAGGGTTTGATGTCATCGTTCTGCCCTGTTGTTTCCCTCCGACAAGCAGCCTTCAGAGATTTATTCCCTCTCATCATGGAAACGCCATTTGATTTAGAATTATGGAACTGGAAGGGTCCCAACATTGTCCCTGTAAGCCTTGGGTCAGTCTCTGCCTCTCAGCCTGACCTACCTCATAGTGCTGTTGTGGGAATTACAATGAGGAGGAGAGACCCATGTACACTACCTTGAGTTCCTTGGAGAAAGAAATGGGATATAAATGCAATAACTAAATATATAATAGACTAAAACCACATAGCTAAACTTTGTGCAGCTCCAGGGATGGGGGAGAAAATTGATTATGCTTGCATTTAAAGGTGAACTTAGCACACTCACACTTTCTGAAACAATAAGCAAGCTGGGAAACAGCCATCATTTGAAATGTGCAATCCTTCAGATTTTGCAGTGCAGTTTTCCAGCCAAGCAGTGTGTACCATAAGGTTTCTATTAGTGGAAATATATAGCTTAGTATATGCAGAAGCACGTGTGCATGAAAATGCATCTGTTTATGAAATTAACATACAAAAATGCATTATCTTCGGGGGGATGCCTTTGCAAAAATGTGCATATTAGGCAAGATCGCACACATACAGGTTTTTATTGGGAGAAAATTGCACTACAATGCTGATGAATTTCCTTGAGGATTTCTATTTTGAAAGCATCTTCAAATTGCTACAGGAGCTGAATTCAAGATAGCAAGGATGAGAAACTGAAATGGGCAGGTTTCCCCTATTCTTTATCCACTGAACATGTGTGGTCTTCATTTGACTACTTTTAGTGCCCCCACCTAGGATTCCCCTCCTAAAACATTTTTTTTGGGGTGCATCTATTAATTATGCCCACCGGTACTTCCCTCTTGCACATGAGTAGTGCAATTTTTGCAAACCTAAGCAACGGTATGTGCAGCCTGAGCATCAGGAACAATGCCTTGTAATACATCAAACTGCAAATGGGCTCCAGTAAATTGGAAGTATGAAGGACGTCAAGCCCAATCTATTTATTGCTGGAGAAAAGCTCAGCTCCCCACATGGGCCTTTCATCCTTGTTCTATCTCATGGGCTGGAACAGAAGTCTAAGCTAGGCTAACAACCTCACTCTAGGCCACACACTGTGCCGGAATGTGATTTTCAGCCTTCATAGATCAGCCTACCTAAGTGAACTGCCACCTCCCGGAGAGTTAAAAAAAACACACACCCAAAAACTTTTCCACGTAAAGTTGAAAAATAGTGCTATCTGTTGCTTTAAAAACTTAACATTACAAGCTTGCAAGCCAGGCAGGTGTGCAATGAGTAGAACTTTCCCATTTGTTGGTTTTGGGAAGGAGGGGAGAAGTGGTCAGTGAAGAATGGAAGTTCTCCTCCCGCCACTCCATAAATGTGGATTTTGGCTGATGAAACTAAGCATAGTTATATCAATAAGGTGGTGGGTGGCCTTTGCATCACTTGATCTCTCAAGGAAGGATGAGATGTTTAGGAATCATCAGCCAACTCTGCCAGTAAGGAAAGTCACAGTTAGAATCAGTTGCACAACTCATGATGACTTGCACACAAAGGGAGTGACAAGTTGGGGAACCCCTGCGCTACACAAGTTTCTCTTTGGGATGGTGAAATCATGTATAGGAACTTCTCATGAGACCACTTCAGATTTTGCATAGTCCACATGTGGAAGGTGGGAGAGCAGGCCCAAGCAATTGGTCCTGCCCGCAACATCATGCCCTACTCATCCACACTTCCAAGCTTTGTATTCCAAGCCCAACTTCTGGAAAGTGGTACCTGTGCTTGCACATGTATGGGTGTGCCACGTAATGGGGAACCTCGAGCTAATGGGCTTCCTGAGCATAGGGAGCACCTATTCAAGGAACACCTTTTCAGAATGTTGGGTGACGGATGTTAAAGTTGAGGGGATGGTTAGGATGACACGTAACATTAGAGGAGAAGTCACTGGTGCAGTCCCCTACATGCCTCATAGGGTGAGGTTCTGAAGAGGGCTATAGAGAGAGGCTCGTAGAGTTGGTCCATAGATTCATTGGATTCCAGCTGACTTTTATCCAGAGACCTTCCATTGTGCTGTGCAGCCATTGATAGCCATTATCCTCCACGAATTTGTCTACTCCTCTTTTGGTTGGTGGCCATCCCTGCCTCCTGTGGGAGTGAGTTTCATAGTTTAAACTATGTAATGTATAATGAAGTATTTCCTTTTTTTGGGTACTGTATCTGACAACATCCCATTTCACAGGATGTCTATGAGTTTTAGTGTTATAAAAGAGATGAAAAACTTTTTTCTATCCACTTTCACCATGCCATGCATAATTTTACAAATTTCTATCATGTCGCCTCTTACTTGCCATTTCTCTAAACCAGGCTTCCTCAACCTCAGCCCTCCAGATGTTTTGAGACTACAATTCCCATCATCCCTGACCACTGGTCCTGCTAGCTAGGGATCATGGGAGTTTGTAGGCTAAAAACATCTGGAGGGCCAAGGAAGCCTGCTCTAAACTAAACCATCCCAAATGCTGCAACCTTTCTTCATGGGGGAGTCACTCCATCCCCTTGATAATTTTGGTTGCTCTTTTCTGAACCTATTCCAACTCTACAATATCCTTTTTTGAGATGAGGTGACAGGAGTCTTCCCAGCCAACCTGGAGATGCCAGGAATTGCGCATGGGATCTTCTGTATGCAAGACAAATACTCTCTCCACTACTGAGCTGTAACCCTTAACAATAAGCCTATAAGCAGGAACTGAGTCCAACAGGAATCTCCTGCTCGTGATTCCCCACTCCGGTGCTACTAGATAGTTTTCTTCTTTCCATAAAAGTCCTCCCCCCCCCCCCATCTATTTTACCTTCTCTAAAAATGCAAAGGGCTTAGCAGATAATTAAACCACAGTACAAAACTGATCTTTATAACGACGCTGCCCTTTTCAATGTTTTCCACAGGGCAGCCAAAAGAAAGCAGCATTTTATCTGGCTCTCTCACCTATCATGTTTTAATAACAAAATCTTTGCAAGGTCAAAGCTGAAATCAACAAAGTCACCACAGATTGGATTTAAAGCACTCTCCGTCTTGTAATGCGCTGGTCAGATATGCAAATTCGGAAAGAAGAAGCAGGCAAGAAGCTTAAAGTTCTAGAACAAGCGTGGAAAAAGATGTAACTGAGATTACTCATAAGAATAAGGTAGGCACAAATAATGCATTTTAACCTCTGTGATTTAAGCAGCTGGGAGAAACACACCAGCACGCTATCGCCCTGGAAGCATTAATTAAGCCAGATTTTCAGAGTCACACACAGTGGTTATTTCTATAAAAAGAGCTCAAAACCAGCAGATATAAGAACAAAACCAGTCTAGAGTTTAGAGTCTGATGGGACCTTGGGATCAGCCTGCTGGTCAGTGCAAGATCTTTTAGTCACAACATCCCTGAGAGGCAGCCTTCTAATTAAATGGGCACAAGACATTGGTCATGACATTATGTTTGCTGACTGGGAACAGTTATGGACCACCGGTATCAAATTCACGGCATGCAATGCCTTAAGAGAAAATATTATGAAAATGATTTATAGGTGGTACATGACCCCAGTCAAGCTTGCGAAGATTTATCATCTGCCCAATAATAAATGCTGGAAATGTAATGAGACTGAAGGTACCTTCTTTCACCTTTGGTGGACCTGCCCAAAGATTAAAGCCTTTTGGGAAATGATCTATAATGAAATTAAGAAAGTACTTAAATGTACCTTTCACAAGAAACCAGAGGCATTTCTCTTGGGCATGGTCGGCCAATTGGTGTCAAGGAAGGATAGGACTTTTTTTATGTACGCCACTACAGCAGCAAGGATTCTTCTAGCAAAGTATTGGAAGACACAAGAACTCCCCACACTGGAAGAATGGCAGATGAAAGTGATTGACTTTATGGGATTGGCAGAAATGACTGGCAGAATCCGTGACCAAGAGAAAGAGACGGTGGAGGAAGACTGGAAGAAGTTTAAAGTTTATCTTAAGAACTGTTACAATATTGATGAGTGCTAAAATGTCAAGGGAAAGGAAGATACAGAATTGCAGCGGAAATTGTTTGTTGAAATAAGATGAAATTGAGAAAGATAATAAGTTTTAATTAATTGGAGTAAAGGGTTGCTGAAAAATTGTAAAATATGGATGCAAAAAGGGTGAGGTATGGGGAAGTCCGAGAAAGAAGGCTTATGAAAATGAGGTTATGAAATTATATCTGTGTGTTTGTTTTTGTTTGTTGATGTATGTATGTTGTTTTGTCTTAAAATTGGAAAAATAATAAAAATTATATATATATATAAAAAAGAGAGGCAGCCTTCTAGCCTCTGCCAGCAAAGGAGTGCCCACCATCTTCAAGGCAGTCTGGTCCACTAAGTCAGACAGCTCTGACCATCAGGAGGTTTCTCCTAAGGGTTAGCCAAAGTCTGCCTCTCTGTAATCTCCATTTATTAGCTTCAATCCTGTGCTCTGGAATACAAATCTGCTTGGCCTTTATGTGACAGCCCTTCAGATATTTGTAGACAGGAAGATATTGTATCATTTAGCAAAGTTACTTAAATAACACTGATGAAGTCCAGAGAGAAAAGGAATCCTGATGACACTTTACTGAGGAAAACTGAATGAAAAAGTACGTAATTTGAAGACAAATTCAGGCCTTGTACAGAGCAGGGAGACATTCAACTACACATACAGAGGAAAAATTTCCTCAGAACTACATAGCTAATTGGGGCACATGTTACCTCAGCAAAAATCTGCCTGGTTACAAAGCAACACCCACCCCACACATCCTTGGTTAGCTGAGTTAGAATTACCCTTAAGTTACAAATTTTCAATAATGTCTTACCTTAAATAAAATTGGACCTACAATACTAATCTCAGAGTTCCTGGTGGATATGAGTCTTGCATCAGAGCCATGGGGGTACTAACAGTGATTCCTCCAAAGATCTCAGTGACTTGGCAGGGATATGAAGGATTAGGTGGTCCTTGAGGTATCCTGGATCAAAAGGGTTCAGATAATATTGAGCTAGATGGCCTCATGGTCTAACTAAGGTGGTTTTATATATTCATATATAAGTTAATCAAAGCTTATGGGTGATATCCAGTGTGAATCCTAGGGTGACTTTGGCATACTTATTGCAATGGGTCTACTCTGAGAATAACCAATGTTGGGTATCATTCAGTATAAATATCTGCTAAAGAAGCTGTCATTTAGTGCAATGCCTACCAATATATTATGCACCCTATTTTTAGAGCAAAAAAGAAAGAAAGAAATACCTGCCCATATGTAACATTTTGTTCCTTTTTTTAAAAAGCAGTGGCACAAGTTTCATTAAATGTTTTGTCTTGATTTCATTCTTCTGCCTCTTCCCTCCCCCCACAATCGTTACTTTAACCTTATGGGAGATACCCTGAATTGATTTCACTTTCAAAAGCATCATTCCGACTATGAAATATTTGATGCCACTGGAGAGTTCTTTACAAAGATTCTTCCCCCCTCCTCATTAAATACATCTCCTCAATAATAGCGAGGCCTCATGTGGAACAATCAATGAGGCCTTTCTTGTTCCTGGAGTTGAACTCAGAAACAGCAAAAAATGGAACAGTGTGAAGGATTCTTTCAGCTTCGTTGAAGCGTTCTGAGTAAACGTGTGCGGGCATAAAGTGAGGAGTGGGTGCCACGGAAGCCCCCACCCTAAATATATCACATGCAATTGGCTCTACTTAAGAACTTACTGCATAGAACTAGCAGGTAAGGAGCATCCCAGATCCTGGGATTTCAGGGTCCAAACCTGAGACTTGGGTTAGCCCCCTCGTGATGTCATAGGGTGATGTCGTTCATCAGCTCTTGCTGATGTCATTCACAGTGGGTGAGTTCCAGTGATATCATTAAGCATGACACATTAACCATAGTTGCTGAGAGCATGTCAATCAAATAGGAAACACGGTGTAACAAAGGAGCAAATATGTCACTCCCTGGAAACTAGGACAGAAACCTTAGCTAAAGGAGGTGTTCCCAGGTGTAGCTGAAGTGAGGGGACCATTCCATATCACCTGCTTAGGGAGCCTGGGTAGGGAAGGCACTCTTGCCACCTGGAAATTCAAGCCCTTGCCTGCTACCTGGAGACTGTATCATCATCTTCAGATTCCCTCCTGTGGGGGAGAAAAGGAGGGATGCCTTTTTATATTTCTTTTAAGATGGTGTTGCCATCTGTAGGTTGCACAATTACTTGTATTAAAAAATAATATATATTTTAAACCATCTGCTTACCTGGTTAAATGGAGCACTTTCAGAGATGGGGAAAAATTGCACTTCAGATAGCAAAGCAACCTAATTTGTTCTTCCTGAAACCAAACACACATCTCTGCTTTGAAGTTTGCCCTTCTCTGAGATTTTCGATGCAGTTTTCTAACAGAACAAATGTGTTTAAAAACGTGTCGATTAGGGGAAAGCCAGGACCCAAGTGCATTATATTAATGACAATAAGGCTAGGAAAAATATAATTCAAAATTGTGTACGAGGCAAAATTGTGTACAAAACCATGTGTATTAGAAGAAAGGAGTTGTAGAATCCTGATAACTTTTTATGAACACTCCTCACCGCCGCCGCCAAATGCAAACTTATGCAGAAATGGAAGAAACTGAAATTGAGATTGGACCAAATGAGAAACTGAGATGTATAACAATTGATATTTCCCCCATTCCTACCCACTTCTGGAGTTGATGCCCACCACTAATGAATTCCCTGCCACTCCCATGTTCATCATCACCATCACCATCATTGATTTATTAACCACCTTCTAAGCAACTCTCAAGGCACTTCCCACATAAGGTAATTAAAAAAACAGTTAAACACACAAATACAACAAACACTTTTCAAACAAGACTAAAACATTTGTAGGCACTTGTGGTAAAGGCCCATTTCTCCAGCTGGGAACAAAAAATGTCTTGAGTTGTTTCCAAAAGGCCTGTCACATCTCCACAGGAATGCTATTCCACAGAACAAGGGAAGCCACCATACAAGCCCTGCGCTGCATCGCTCCTAGTTATTCTGCCCACATCCCCAGGTAGCTAAACTGTGGAAGCTACCATTCACATTTCCCATGGTATCCTTAAAGCTGTGTCACGTCAGAGCATTGTCAGAAATGAAACTTTGAGTACAGCTTCATGAAATTGGGAGCTACTATATACATCCATAGTTCCCTTCGGCCATAGAACCATAGAATTTTAGAGTTGGAAGGGACCCTGAGGATCATCTAGTTCAACCCCCTGCAATGCAAGAATATGCCGCTGTCCCATACGGGGATCGAACCTGCAACCTTGGCATTATCCGCACCACATTCTCACCACTTGAGCTATCCAGGCTGACATGCATTACATTCCCTTATTACTTCTGAACGTTCCCCCTCCCTCTGCTGAAACAGAGTCAAATGATATTGTGAAGACCCCCCCTTCTGAAATCCAGCCATCTTCACAGCTCAAGTTTGTCACTTGAAAGACAACCATCACTGGCCTCCTTGGTGCCCTCTTAGCCTTCTGTGCTTGAAATGTGAGCAGGAGCCTCACTTCCCTTAAATAACCAGGCCTCTGTCCTTCAAGCCATCTGCTCACTACAAAATCCATATTATTAGCAGAAATATGCTTTGCCAACATCTGGTCAAGTGTCCATATATCATCCAAGTACAGCATCACCTTGATGTGTCCTTTGATCAAGTTTTACATTTTGCATTTCTTTTATTCCAGTAGTAGTTCTTATTTTTCCTTATTTTTTTTCTTTTGAAAAGAGCACGGTTGACTTTCATTGGATGAATTGTTTTTTGCCTTTATGTTTCATTTTCAGGAAGGAAGGATTAACCATAAACAGGCACAGCTAATAACGCATCATTTTCTTTGAGATGGGGCAGGTGCACTTTTGGATACAGGGGGCATGATATTTATCTGGCCCTGTACTAGAGGCCAACTTTGACAGATGGGGGGGGGGGGGGGACAGCCTACCTGTTCTCAGACAACCCTGTCAGGGACAGGTGTGTGCAACTAAGCCAGAACTGGACCTTGCTCTTCAGCCCAGCAGCTGACACCACAAGAGATGCCAGCTGATTGACAGATAGCCATGATTTGGGGGGAATGGCTTTGCAGGTCAAATTGGACCCCCTGGTGGACCACATTTGGCCTGCAGACTGGAGATTCCCCATCCCTAATCTTAAGAATTCAAAGCAGTATACTTCAGGGAATTAAGAACCAGATTTTTTTTTTTTTTTTAAGCATTTCATATACAGCAGATCTCTAGGGTTTCAGATAAGAATTTGTCCCCGTCCTAAATGGAAATACCAAGAACTGGACCAGGGACCATCTGAAAGCAAGTGAGATGCTGTACCACTGAACTACAGCTCTTCCACTAAATATGCCCACACATAATATTCAAAATGCTTTGACCCAGTTGAGCTGAATTCCCAGATAAAAATGCAGAAATCAACTGCACAACCGCAACATGTATGCATTAAAGTATTCGCATAGGCCATATCCAAATGTTATTCTCCATGTGAACATCTGAGGACACCAGAGGAGCAGGCATGCCACTCAGTTTGATGGGTTGAGGCACATTCTCAACCCAGAGGGATCTACTCAGTCCTTCTCAACATACTAGCAGAATACATGTATTGGACCCAACATTTGAAAGTCATAGGAGTATGACAGGATGGCCACATACAAAAATGGAAAGCCTTGCCAACCACCCCATTCAAATAGGTATCATTGGTTACAAAGGATAGCACTGGTCACTCAGCCTACATGACTGGTACGTTACTAACCCAAGGCATGCTACGGAGGCAGCCTGCACTTCCATTGACAAGTGTGGACCAAGGAGCATTCCCAGATGGTGAACTCATTGCTTCAGCAGAGGCTGACCTCCTTCCTTCACAGGGTGAATCACACCAAAACAGAAGAGGGATCACTTAATGACATAACCTCTGTTTTGGGCTTCATCCTCGACCAGTTCATTTCTGCATCCTGGCCATTGATTTAGCATTGACACTGCCTCGCTTGAATCGAAGGGTAGGGAAGAGAAATAGGGTTGATGGGGAAAGGGCTCCCTTATGGAACAAAGTTTGAAAGCCAAAGCTGAGGGAGAAAAGACCAGCTTGCCATTTCAAGAGAGAGAACATGTCATCACCATCAAGGGGCAAGCTTTGCTACCTGCTTGCCCCCCCCCCCACTGCCACTTCCTGGGACTCTTAGAAGTAATTGCTGCTTGAGGGTTTACTCCTGATATCTCTGTGACAACATCCCCCCTCCCCCGGATAGGCAGGGGGTGGGATTGGCTTTTGTCTTTAGGCAGGAGGATGGATGTTTGAATTTTAGAGGGTCCCCCCAGACATGTTTTTGTTTTTGTAAATTATGTTTCATTGTTTGAATTTTTTACTTGTGTTAGCATCTTTCCATACTGCCTTGGGAACCTTTTTTTAAAAAAATCAAAAGCTAGCATCATGGGCCTAGCTAGGATTTTTGTTAGGGGGGCAAGCCTTTGTTTTGTGTGTGTGGGGGGGCAGAACCTCATTTTGCTTTGTATATTAATTGATTTTAATTTATTTAGGAGGAGGGCAGCTGCCCCTCCCTGCCCCCCCCTGGCTATGCCCATGGGTAGCATAACTATTAGTTTTTAGCATTTATCTTAAAGAGGACTTCCGGGTTGGCGCCATCGCCGAATGGCGGACTCCCTCCGAGCTCCGGAGGGAGCCTGCTCGGCAGGGGCTGGGTTCTACCGCGTCGGCGTCGCGGGGACCCTCAAAAACCATGGGCGCTGAAACCCATGGGCATGGTGACTCGGCGGGCACCGTTTGCGCCCCCCGACCCGCGAAGGAGCCCTTTTAAAGGCTACGGAGCGGGTGCCGGGGGGGTGTGGTGCTATGAGTCCTCCGCTTCCCCTGCCGAGTGAAGCCGCATGCCATTTGGCGGAGAGTGCTGACTTCTTCCATTGAAAATTTGGATTAAAGAACAACCCGTGAGTAATTGGAAACTGGACTTAAAAAGGGGGGGGGAATTCAAATTCGGAGCGAGCGGGGGAGGTGCAAAAAGGAAGTCCGTCTCCCCCCTGTCGTAGAGGATCTAAAGCAAAGGATTTAACAACTAAGATCGAGTGCTACCTTGGTTTGATAAAGTTACTAATTTCACGATGGAAAATTATAAGTGGGCTGGAGGAGAAAAGTAGAATGTGAGCTAAAATGCAACCCCCCCCCCCGGGAACCGGGAGCGATTGGCGAGAGCGCCGGGAGAGGAGAAATAGAGGCTTTGACAGCTGTCAAAGGAGCTGTCAAAGCTGAAGAATAAAAAGAGAACTTTGTTATGAGGACTTTGCCGGTTACATTTGTTACAAATTAGATATAAATTGTTTAAAACAAGGAATAACAAGTTATTTTGACTGTTGTGTGTGATCTGGAAGGAAACTGAGCTACTACAATCCCTCTAGAGGGGCTGTGGGACATTACAAGTATTGCTGGCATGGAATTTGAATGGGACCTTTTATCTCCTGGGAAACTGCAGAAATGGAACACTATTTTGTCTACAGAGGTCTCTACACTAAAGGAGACAATAGATTTATCTATTGAAGAATGGAAGGGACTTGACGTAAAGTTTTGTTCCTGAATAACAAAGCCTCTGTAGGGGATTTAGAAGCTTTTGGAATTGGAACATCTTTGCAGTGGAGCAGGGAAAGAAACCAGAGGAAAGTGAGGAGAGAGAATAATAAGAACAACATGAACAACAAGAACTGGATAAAGCTGGAAGTGGGAACATTTGGGACATCCAGATTTGAAAGGCTTAAAGAAACAAAATTGGAGTTTTTACTCTTAAATATAGAGATCTGGATGGAAAAAATGGACCTTTTTGAGACAGAGTTTTTCCAAGATTGGACGTTTGAAATTAAAGATGATCAAAAAGATGGCAAAGACTATTAAAAAGACGGCAAAGTGGACTTGTGAAGGATTTTGGCTTAGATGTGGGATCTTCAGGATGACAACAGGCATTGATGGACATTGGGGAACGCAACCGGGAAAGGGGGGAGGGAAATTTGGAATCCAAAGGGTGTTAAACTATTTTTTATTCTTTTTTCTATTTTCTTTTATTTTAATCTATTCTGCATATTAAAGAGGGGAATTCGTGGAAGGGAGCGGGGTCGATTTTATGGGAGGGAAAAATATTTTTAACATTGGGTTAATTATAATAAGTTTAAAATTTGGGGTAAGAACTTGTTGAATCTATTTGAAGGAATTGGAATACAAGAGGGGGTGGGGTGGGGAAGTCCTGGAAAGATGTCAATGAATATAAGGTTACAAAATGGATGTTTTATTTCATTTCTTTTTTCTGTTATATCTGAAAATGTTCAATAAATATTATTATAAAAAAAATAAATAAAGAGTAACCCAGCAGAGGCTGAAAGGCATTGGAGCCACTTGGTTGCATAACAATGGTGTTTTAACACCTATTGGTTTTACTTCTGTATCTCTTGATAGGAATTTGGCTGCTGTGTGTCTTCACTTGCAAGTACCTTGCTCTGTTTGCATGATTAATGAAAGGACTGTGTCTCCATTACAGATTGCTGAAGAGGCATGGTGCAGTTGAGTGGGAACCGTTGTAGAGCACAAGAACAGATGGAAAGCCGCAACATCAAAACATTCTTTCATTAAGTGCAGTTCATTGCTTTGCAGGTTCTAAGTGGATACTGTGAGCTTCTTGATATGCATTTTTAAGAAAAGAGCAGGGAAAAAGTTTAAACAAAGATGAGAGAAAATGAGAAAATACTCATCTGGATTGTGTCACTAGTAATGAGGCAGCATGGAGAGGAGGCAAGGGGTACAAGCAGTAATTAAAGAATTTTCTAAACAGCCACACCTGCTCTCCTTGCAAAAGAGATGTGCCTAGAAAAAACAGAATGAATGGGAGGTACATGGTTACCTAAAGTCACATGCATTAGTATGGCTAAACTGCACTCCACCGTGCAACTTGATTGTGACCATTGCCAGGCATGTTGTGGCAAAACAACAGGATCCATGACTGCTGTCCTAGAGGTGTCCATAATAGTTGTGCAGAATATGTCAAATGAAGCCTAACCAAGAGTTCAAGCCATCTAGCTAGATCTGTGGTTGTCAGGTCAGAATACTGTTTTGTATATGCTAAAAGGTAAAATTAAAGGGACCCCTGACCATTAGGTCCAGTCGTGACCAACTCTGGGGTTGTGGCGCTCATCTCGCTTTACTGGCCGAGGGAGCCGGCATACAGCTTCCGGGTCATGTGGCCAGCATGACTAAGCCGCTTCTGGTGAACCAAAGCAGCACACGGAAACACCGTTTACCTTCCCGCTGGAGCGATACCTATTTATCTACTTGCACTTCGTGCTTTCGAACTGCTAGGTTGGCAGGAGCAGGGACCGAGCAATGCGGGGATTCGAACTGCCGACCTTCTGATTGGCAAGTCTAGGCCCTGTGGTTTAACCCACAGTGCCACCAGCATCCCTTGTATATGCTACTATATTGTAAATCACTTTGGGATGCCTCATGGGTTGTGATTCATGAATGAAATAAAAAATATTGCACAAAGTCACAGCTGCTGCTATGCACATTTTTTGCCTCTGGTCCACCCAAAACTGAGGTGGAACCCCAAAAGAATGCCCATAAGGGAATGTGACCCTCAATCTGCAGAAGGTTTTCTAACACTATGCAAAATATTTTATTTTTTAAAAAAACTGGCTAGTATATTTATCCAAAAGAAAAACAATACAGGATAAAAACAAAGGAAAATTTGAAAAAATAACCAAAGGACAGGTGTAATATAAAAAACACATCATGACTTCCTCAAGACATATAAAAAACCCATGTTACATACATCAGAATTGCCAAATGTCCCTAACTGCCATTGTTGTGGGTTTTTGTAAGTCATTGCTGGATGCATACGCAAAGTTTTGCCAGGTAGCAAAAAAGTGATTGTGGTTTTTCTTCTATTTGCATAACCCTGATTTTATGTGTAATTTCTCTGCTATTGCTGAGGCACAAATTGTTCTGTACTATGTTGATAAGTTTAGGGTATCAACTTTTGAGTTTGTCAATTAACAGGTGCAAAATTAAGTACTTAGACTAGATATCCTTATTATGTCCCGTAAATGTAGAAAGCAAAAATAATTATGGAGTGAATTCAGTGTGATCACCTGCAATACTAGTTAGTTCCTTGTATACATCAGACCCAAATCTTGTATTGGAATGCATTCCCACCAGAGGTAGCAATATGTGCCTGGTCAGTATGGATAGACTCTTAGAGAAGTGGAAGCTGCCACAACCGATGGTTCAGAGAAGATCAGGGTGAAAGCATGGTGTGGGATGAAGAGGAATCATAACCACACAGACAGATGAAATACCAATGACAATATTGCAGTTTGAAGAGCGAAAATGTGTATGCTCCTTTAAAGATTAGTTGAAAGGGGAATTAGGAAATGCCTGTTCAATGCTCAGTTAATGGAGATGGGAGATAAATAATCCATTGCTACATCGTTATCCTGTAATATTTCTGCAGTTTGTTACACTGATGAATATGAGGCGCAGCAAATAACAGCAGCTTGAAAAATGCACTCTGCTTTTATTTTCCTCCCTAGACAAATGATTCTCTGGACCATACATTTCAAAGGTGCAATTGACATAAATAACCTTGAAGTAACCCTGACAAATAGCTCCACGCTGGAATTACAAACACAACACAGAGAATTACAATGATTGCTGTGAAGAAATGGCCTTGGAGCTGTGTTGCAGGAGAACCCTGGAATTCCTTGCAAGATTATTGGGGATTCTCTTCTGAGAAGATCAGCTTTCTCACCACTAAAAGAATGCTTGTTCACCACTACTGGCCTTCTCCTGAAATATGTGGAGCCCTGGGTGTGCTTTATGGTAGTCCTGTGCATAAAAGAGGCTCCTGTGTTTCTGCCTTACTTGCCTGGCGCTTTAGAATTTCCATGAAATTTCTGTGGGTTCCATGGCACTGTAAGATGAGGGTGCTGAGCATGTTTTTCTTGCCATGAAACATTTCCCCACCTAGTGTTGTGCAGCCTTCCTGGCTGCCTATACTTCCTGATCTGTCTTCTCCCCATTTTACCCACGAAGAACAAAGTTAGGTTGAGAAAGAGCAAATGGCCCAATCAGCTATGAGAACCTAGGTCCGAGTATGAAATTCTTAACCACTATACCACACTGGTTTCCTGTGTTAGGAGGGCTAGATAACCCAAACCCTCTAAGTGACCCTATTTTCCAGGGATGTCTCTGATTTACAGAAGCTGTCCCAGTTTCTTGGAATGTCCCACTTTTCCTTAGGAATCCCTATTTTAATTGGAGAAATGTTGGCGGATATGGAGTTACCTGACCCCTGAGCTTTCTGAAGGCAATCCTGTATAGGGAAGTCTTTTTTTAATGTTTAATGTTTCATTTTGTTTTTATACAGTGCTTTTTTTCTAAAAATAATAATGTGCAGGGGTACTCTCATTTTCCTACTCATATTGAAATACTGCCCCTCAGTGAGGCCAAACTTATATTCACAAAATGTTTAGGGGTATGCGTACCCCTGTGTCCTCCCCCCCGAAAAAAGCACTGTTTATGTTGGAAGCCGCCTAGAGTGGCTGGGGCAACCCAGTAAGATGTGTGGGGAATAAATAGTACAATTATCATTATGGAATGGGATGTCCCTATTTTCAATGGAGAAATCTTGGAGGGTATGGATCACCTATGCAGCACCTAGGTGCTGTGTACCTTTGAAAGCTACCCAGCATGTCAGTAATGGGGAGACAAAGACAAAAATGGCCAGAGAATTGGATGCAGTTCTTACCCTTGTAAACAGTATGCAGCATTTCCAGGCACACACAAAGTCAGAGGATATATGTATGTATGTATGTATGTATGTATGTATGTATGTATGTGTGTGTGTATATATATATATATACACACACACACACACACACACACACAGAGAGAGAGTGGTACCTCGGGTTACATACGCTTCAGGCTACATATGCTTCAGGTTACAGACTCCGCTAACCCAGAAATAGTGCTTCAGGTTAAGAACTTTGCTTCAGGATGAGAACAGAAATCGCGCTTCGGCGGCGCGGCAGGAGGCCCCATTAGCTAAAGTGGTGCTTCAGGTTAAGAACAGTTTCAGGTTAAGTATGGACCTCCGGAACGAATTAAGTACTTAACCCGAGATACCAAGGCACCACTGTGTGTGTGTGTGTATAGTGTGTGTGTGTATGAAACCTCTGACTAGATATATATATTTAAATTTCCAAAAGTTCCACATAAAATTCCAATACATATTTCAAACAATTCTTTTATATTATCTACTTCCCAGCCCAGGAAGTAGATTTGGAATGCCTGGCGTGCTCTGGTCCATGGGGTCACGAAGAGTCGGACACGACTAAACAACAACTTCCCACCCCATTTACTGTGATGTTTTTCTTATCCTCCACTTTTGCTGCACCCTGTCTTTCCTCTTTTTTAAGATAGTCATAACACAACAATCTTTCATTCTTCTGTTGCTCATAGTTAAGAGCTGCCATACAACAGGAATTTCCCAGGATTTGTCTGTCGAAAATAGAGTCTGGCAACCCATATCAGCAAATTTCCTTTTTTAAAACCAAAAACAAAACACTTTTTGAAATATGGCAACCCTATCATAGTTCAAAACCTGCTCAGCGACTCTTCATGTTGTGGTATTTCTCCAAAAAAGGCATCCATTCTTCAGAAAAAAACCCCATCATCATTAGATTCTCTTACGTTAGCTATTAACTTTGCTGATTCAACATAGTCCATTACTTTACTTATCCATTCTTCTTTAGTGGGAACCTCTTCATCTTTCCTTTTCTGGGAGTAAAGGATCCCAGCTGCTGTAGTTACGTACATAAACAACTTAACCATCTTTTTTGGAATTTCTAAAAGTCAGAGTTTTCTACGCCCCACCCCTCTCTCTCAATTCAGGCGAGCAAGAGCCACAGACACAGTTTATGGACCTATTCCAGCCAGGCAAAAGTACCTGGGGAGGATGTAAAGCAGGGCTGGGGAGTGGGGCCTGGGCAGAGGATGGAGCTGGCAGAGGGTCCCGAGGGACATAGAGAGAGCCCTGGAGGGCCACGTTTAGCCCCTGGGGAAGAGATTCTCCACTCCTGAAATGTTCACTTATAGGGAAAGGCTGAAGGCAGAGTACATGAAACAGTCTTGTTTCAAACTTTGTCAAAGAACATTGATCCTGAGAAAGAATGTGGGCGAGATTCATCACAGAGCGAAACTTCCAAGATTAGATTATGGTGGGGTGTTTTTTCTTCTTCTTCTCCCTTCCCCAGCCTGGCCCCAAGCGAGATGATAATATTTCTCCTTTGTAATGATTTTACCATTGGAAAGGTTCATTTTGGAAAATGTCTGGGAAAACAATAGGGCCACCTGCGGGGGGTGGGGGAAGAGATTTCTTTTTCTTTTCGGAGAATCTATCACTTGGCAGCCAAAAAAAAGAGAAAGATTCGGTGGGATGCCTCCTCTTGTTCCATCCTATATCAATCTCTGTTTGATTACTGTGTTATTGAGTTGCTTGTACCTTGAGAGATTAAAAACACAGCTAGGTGAGTGAGAAAGCGAGGCACTACTGTGCGCTTTGAATATAAGTCAGACATCAAAATAGCTTTTGAAGTGCAGAATTACTGAGCCCTCACTTTGTCACCCAAGCAGATACTGCCCGAGGCAAGGAGGAGGAGAAGAGATACTGTATTTTTCACTCTGCAGCTGTACCGCGTGTTACCTGAAGAACCATATATTTTGAGGAGTCACTGGTTCAATGTGTTTCAAAGCAGACTTCCGCCTAAGGGCTATCAGATGTGCTGTTGAAGGGAAGTGTCAGTCCCCCTCCCCCCTTCCCCAGTCCCAGCCTTTGTAGAGGAGTTACTTGATGCTAGTATTGGACTGGGCCAGGGATTTGTTAATTTAGAAGTCAGGTTGTCCTGTCTTCCTTTTCTGCTTCAAGGAAGGCTCTTGCATCCCTCCTGAATTCTGATGATATTTGATATTTGGCTCTGATTTATTATTGGAAGGGAAACCGAACTGGAATTAGACTTGCAGAAGACTGAGAAAAAGAAGAGCGCTGTTGAAGTTGCTCACTTAAAGACAACATTTCTTTGAAAAAAATATGCACATGGTGCAAAGAGAGAGAGGGATATCATTTACATTGCCCTCACTCACTTCCCTTAATAGCCTTCATTTTCAGTTGCTTTCATTTGTCCTCAGCAAGATCATCATGCTGCCAGATCTTCAGCATTGCATGATTTCCTTCCCCAGGATTCCTGATTGTGATTAGATGTGGAAGAAAGAGGAAGCAGCTAAGCTATAAATGGGTGCTTGATACAAGAGGTGGACCAATGCAAGCAAGGCTTGATCAGATCAGACCTGCTAAGCACCATGTATAAATCTGTTTTAAATGGATTCATTACCCCTTCATCCCTATCCACATGTAGTCAACTGACTGAGGCCACATTCACACCATACATTTAAAGTACTATGATACACTTTAAACAGTCACAGATTCCCCCTCCCAAAGAGTTTCAGGAGCATTAAGGGAGATCCCTGTTTCCCTCACCGAGCTACAATTCCCAGAGTTCCATCTGAAGAGGGATTGATAGTTAAACCACTCTAAAAACTGTAGCTCTCCAAGGGACAATAGGGGTCTCTTAACAACTCTCAGCACCCTTAACAAACTACAGCTCCCATAATTTTTGGGGGAGAAGCCATGATTGTTTAAAGTGGTATCATAGCACTTTAAAGGTATGGTGTGAATCTGGCCTGATGAGATCAGGGGTGGGCGAGGCCTCAGCTCAAAGGCCCTTGGGCTCTTTGTACATCACAACTGCATCCCAGCCACCCACTCTCTTGAGACCAGTCTCTCTCTCTCTCTCTCTCTCTCTCTCTCTCACACACACACACACACACACACACACACACACACAGAGAGAGAGAGAGAGAGAGAGAGAGAGAGAGAGAGAGAGAGAGACTCTGGGATGCATCCTCCTTGAATGTTTTTGTCCATAGAAGTACACCAGCATTTTCATGTAAATCTTCCCTAACATTGAAATGTTTGTACGCTGCTTTTGCCCTGCAAAGCACATTTCCCCTTATATTTGTATTTTCTCTAATATAATGCAGTTTGTATGTTGTCTTCGCTACAATATGCATTTTTAAATGCACACTTTACCTTGGTGTATGCATCTTTGCATATATAGATCACTTAGCAAGATTAAGAGAAGCACAAATTTCACAGGATGGCTGTTTTTTCGGTTTGCACCTTGTTTTGAACGGGGTAAGTTCACCTTTGGATGAGAACTAAATTGAAATTCTCTCCCATTCCTACCTCTAGGCACTCCCAAATTGCTTGCCATTCTTAACGTTTGCTTTTCCATTGAAGCTGAGCATCCAAAAACAAAAAATCCATGGGATGCTCCAGACCACTGGAGTAGCTTAGCAAAAGAAGCATGGAGGGACCCCCCACATTAAGGAATCCACGGCTTTGCTCTGCTCTGTACAATGGAACTCATTACTGCTTGGGTCAGGTTGGTTACCTGAAGCTAATTAATATTTGTAGGCAGCTATAGGAAATGTGAATCACAAACCATCTTCTCCGTTTTAATTACAACTTGAGTGCTGAAGAATTCCTTCTGGAGATGCCTCCCACCTCCCTGCCAAACAATTTCTGACTTCTGCAGTAGTCCTATCCACAGCATCCTTAACTCATGATCTGCTGTCATTATGTTATAATTACTCTAATGCATCTTCACTCTGCAGTTCTTTCTAGTGCTTGGGGGAAAGAAAGGAAAAACCACCCAGACCAGGTAATTAGGGAATAGAGACATTAACATAAACTCTGAGTTTACTTTGCCTTCCATTAATATATCAGGCACAGGGATTTTATTTTATTTTATTACAAGGATGCTTTATCACTAAAAGAGGGGTGTAGAGCTGGCAACCCTTGGGCCAATTCTGGCCCATAAAGCAACCTTGCTTGAGCTCCCAGTGGCCCCACCAAATAGGAATCAAGGAACCAGTAATCAAGGAACAAGTAAATCCTTTCTAATGGTTTTACTCCTAAGACATTGGATGTCTCTTTCCAATGTTGCAAGAGAGAGCTTGCACATTTAGAGCATGGGCCATCTCTGTGCAAGTACAACCATCCTCATGTAGAAAATTGTGTAGGGCTAAATCAGAGGCACCGGCAATCACTCCAGGGACACCTGGAGATTTCAGTCCCACAAGAGGTAATGATGGCCAACAACTAGGATCAGACTGAAAGCCCATTGAGTCCAGTGTCAACCAGAGATCCACGGGAAGCCTGCAAGCAGGTTAAAAGTCCAGCAACATCTGGAAGACCACAGGTTCCTCATTCCTGGACTGGGTTTACATTGGAAGAACTCTGTTATAACGCTATGTTGATAAGCCAATTCCCATATAAGGAACATGTGGGTCTTTTTAGCTTTGAGAAAAGGTGAGTAAGAGACAACACAACAGACATGTATGAAATTATGCATGGCATGGAGAAAGGTTTTCCTCCCCCTCTCATATAACACTGAGGTCACGAACATTCAAGGAAGCTGAATATTAGAAAATTCAGGGCACGTAAAAGAAAGCACTCCTCTATGTAGTACAGAGTTAAACTATGGAACTCACTTCCACAGGAGGCAGTAATGGCCACCAACTTGGGCAGCTTCAAAAAATGGGATTGGCATATTCATGGAGGATACGTCTATCAATGGCTACTTGTCACAATGGCTGTGTTCTACCTCCACAATCAGAGGCAGGAATACTTCTGAATACCAGTTGCTGGAAACCACAGGACAGGAGAGTGCTGTTGTGCTCAGGTCTTGCATGCAGGCTTTTCACTGGGGCACCTGGTTGGCCACTGTGAGAACAGGATGCAGGATCCAGCAGGACTGTTCTTATGGTCTTCAAAGGGCTCTGAGGATGATGTCAATGTCTGTATACGTGTAGTTAACATCATTCCTAACATAAGGTACAGTGGTACCTCGGTTCTTGAACGTAATCCATTCCGGAAGACCAATCGACTTCCAAAGTGTTCAAAAACAGAGGTGCGGCTTCCCATTGGTTGCAAGAGCTTCTTGTACTCAGTGGAAGCTGTGTTGCATGCTCGAGTTCTGAAAAACATTTGAAAACAGAAGCACTTACCTCCTGGCTTTTGGCATTCGAGAACTGAAACGTTCAACAACAGAGACGTTCGGGAACCAAGGTACCACTGTATTGAAATTTTGGGCAAGGATACTCAATGAAATAGAGCAGGAGTGAGGAATACCCCCCATACACATTGTTTTTGGGCTCCCAACTCCTATCATCCCTTGTCAACATGGCCAATAGTCAGGGATGACGAGAACAACAATTTAAAGAGGGTCAGAGAGGCCCCCTCATCCCTGACTTAGAAGGCCAATGATTCCCCCACCCTTTCAGGTTTGTAGATTCTACACAATTTCAAGGAAAAGATCATTTTGTACAGGAGAAAAGGCTGGGGAGTTCCAACATGTCAAAGGAAAAGATTGCGCTATTGTCACATCCCACTCTGGCACCGCCAGATGATTCATGCGCTCTCGAGGATCGAGGTATTAACAGCTCAGCACATCTCTCTGGCAATCATCATTTGTCATGTGTGAATACCTCCCGGGGTCCTCCCGTGGATTTTGTTTTCTGTGTTATCGGCGGGGAAATGTAACAACCTTCATGGTGAAGAGCAAAACAGGGAGTGGAATTGGGTTGCTTTGTTAAGCGTCTTCACAGATACAGATATAGATATAAATCTGCAAAATGACAGTGGATCGCTAGAAGCAAAACGCTTGCTCTGGAGCAAAAGAGAAGCCAAAAAAGAAGCTCACAGTTCCTGGGTGGGGGAGTGTGGGACATCCGTCACGATTCATAGGGCTAAATGACCAGAATGCCACCCTGTTTCTACTTTAACAGCCAAGGCTCTTTCCTTCTAATATCAGAATAATTGATTTGCTTATGTTGTGGCCGGAGCTTTTTATTACTACTATTATTAATTTTTGGACATCTTTATCCCATTCTTAACAATAACTTCCCCTCCCTCAAGACTGCCCAACAAAAAAAAGGAAGCAAAATAGCTACAAAAGAAGAATGGAAAAAGAGGAGTTTGCCAAATGGCAGGTGGAAGGTTGCACCGTTCGGAATGAATACCGTATTTTTCGCCCCATAGGATGCACCGCCCCATAGGACGCACCTAGTTTTTTAATTTTTTTGGGGGGGGGGATAAAGAAAAAAAATATTTCCCCCCCAGGCGCGGGGCTGGCGCGGGGGAAGCCCGAGCTTCCCCCGACCCCAGCCCCCAGAACAGGCTGCTGCCTGCAAGCCTTGCGTGCCCAGAGGGACCTCCCGCCGGGCGCGCAAGGCTTGCGGACACCTTCCCGAAGCACGGGGCATCCTCCGGAAGGCGCCCCATGCTCCGGGCTGCAGGCTGCTGCCCACAAGCCTTGTGAGCCTGCAGGAACTCCCCCGGGCTTGCAAAGCTTGCGGGTAGCTTCCTGAAGCCTGGAGAGTGAGAGGGGTCGGTGCACACCGATACCTCTCGCTCTCCAGGCTTCAGCGAAAGCCTGCATTCGCCCCATAGGATGCACACACATTTCCCCTTCATTTTTGAAGGGGAAAAAGTGTGTCCTATAGGGCGAAAAATATGGTAAATATTGTATGGGAAATTTGCTCTGATGAAGGAACTTCCAGAATGCAATATATACCGCTTAATGCCAAATAGGTTTCTAGAGATACAATCCTGAGCATAAAAAGCCAATTCACTGCACCCATTGGCTTGGCCTTTTTGATCTATTTCTGCATGTGGGGTGTGGCCCTCTTGGCCTCCCTGCCGAGAGAGAGAGAGAGAGACCAAAACCCATTACACTCAGATCAGCAGAACTCCTCCTAGCCAACTATGATGGATTTCCCTTCCCAAAGCTGTCATGCATCACGAACCAGGACCATAAATCTGGGGAAGAGGGGACCCTTAGAGAAGTAGGTGAGTGGGGGCTACCTTGAGAATCCTGTAGATCCCAATCTGACCCCTGTGCTAAGAAACCCATGTGTTCTTTATGGGGAACTAGTTTGTTGATGTGTGCCAAGGCAGAATTATTGTGAATACATATAATTTGCTTTAATTTTACCTAACAATAGGGCCGGCCCCCTTTGTCCCAGAACGGGAAGTGCAGCCACTTGCTCCCCAATATCTACCACTTGCTCCCCAATATCTTGCTGTCTGGGGTCATTTCCTCACTCTGCCTAACACTACGATGGATGCGATTAGAATCTTGAATTCTAATAACCAATTAAAAAACCCTGTATTAAAAATAAATGCAGATAGCTATCAATTGCCAATAAAGCAACTCGTATGGCCTCCTGATCCGCTCTGATGCTCTCTCCTCCCTCCTGTAGATGAAAAGCACTAAAGAAACTTTTTCCCATTGGAATTTATTCAGTGCCAATTAACACAGAGTCTGTTTTAAGTTTCCAGGTGTGTCCTTCTGGCAGAGAGTTACCTGAACATGGCATCCTAGTGATCTAAATGGTGCTTATTGCTTTGTACTTCTGAGTTTATCATAAGATTAACGGCCTTATTATTATTTTGCAGAAGTAGCAGCAGTAGCAGCAGCCCCTCACTGTGAGTGCAATCGCTACTATGGAAAGAAAGAAAAAAGGACGGATAAGCTCTTCACTTCTAAACATGCTAAAAATATAGTTGGACACCTTCCGTCTCACGCTGCGTGATGAAATGTATCGTGTCGACTGAGCATCTTTTGCATCTGCCATCCAGGCTCATTCATCCTGGCACCCATTTGCCTTTCTCTTCACCACCAAATTTAGCGATGAAGTCAGTCCCACCAAAGCACAGGAGCCAGGAGTGGAATCGGAAAGGCACACTAAAAATAGAAGCCTGGTTGCACATGCAGGCAGAATGAAGTGGTAGAAAACTTGAGGTGGATGGATCTGTCCCTTTCAGTATTTCTCCATTCCATTTCTCCCAATTTCTTCACCAGTTCACAATTTTTTGTTGTTGTGAAGTCCTTGGGGAAATTCACTGGTGTTTTAGCATTTGTTTCTACGAACATACATATTTTGTGGGGTATGCAATTTGGCCTGATATACATATTCTAGACAGCAATCGCCCCTAAAATAATGCATTTTAATGTTACACCCCATCTTTTTCTCCACGGAGCTCAGAGTGGCATATACATGTTTTCCCCGACCTTTCTTAATTAATGCCTACAACAACCTTGTGAGGTAGGTAAGGCTGAGGCACTGACTGTGGCCCAAGATCACCCAACAAGCTTCATGGCAGAGTGGGGATTTGAACCCTGGTCTCCTAGGCCCTAGTCCAAGCCCTAATCACTACACCACCTTGGACTCTTCCCTTAATATATGCATTTTTGTGCATGTTACATGCTTGGAGAACTGCATCACAAAATTCGGAGATGTGCACATTTCAAACGATAGCTGTGTTTCAGTTCATGTATTCTTTAAAAAAGTAAAAATTGGTTGGTTCATGTTCAAATTTAAAGCAAGTCAAATTTCTCCCCCTGGTAGAACCCAGAGGTGGCAGAACAGAGCATGCCATTTCAGGATGGGAATACAAGAAGGTGCTTTACACCAAATCAGACTTCTGTTCTATCTAGCTCAACAGCATCAACACTGACTCGTAGTGGCTCTCCTAGGATTCAGGGAGGAGTCTTTGCCAGCCATACCTGTAGACTGATCCCTGGAATAATTTGCATGCAAAGCCTGTGATCTAGATGGTGGGTGCATGTTTTGAACAGAGATCTATGCAAATAATTAAAAACAAGAACCACCTCAACAAAACATTTCTTGACTTTAGTTACCAAACCAATTTTAGTTCTTGCTTGGGGGGGGGGTGGATCTTACAATAAGAATGCAGTTTTCACTGAATAACTAACCACCGAGACTGTCTTTGTTATACTGGATAACAAGGTTTTAAATGGACACACACACACACTCAGTTTAATGCAAAAAGTAACTTGAACAGACTCATCCAAGTGTCTGCTTTGGTGATGGTGGAGACATCAAGAGAGTCAATTGAATCACTGCACAAATGTGGGAGATTTTTATTATAGAGGCAGCACTTCCACCAAGAATTAAATGGCAGAAATGGTAGCCGAACATTCCGCTCCTGAGTTAATTGGCACCTCAGATATTAACATTGCAGATTGCCTGTAATTACGAAGTGTTAACGATAATGGAGCAAATATGTAATTCTGTACTTGAGAATGATGCATGTACTGGCTGCAGATAGCATCTCTTTCCCATTTGTGGTGTATTGTATTCCAGAAATAATAAGTCACAAATGATTATCAAGGGTTTTCTTATGGGAAATCTCTCTCCTTCTCTCTCTTCCACCCTTGGGAAAGTTCACCTATTGACTATTTCAGGAAGATGGGCTTGGGTTGCCCAAGGGTAAACCTCATGAAAATAATCTGTGTAGATGGGTAGCCAGCATGATTGCTATTTTCAAGTGTTTTGGTGCTGCCTAGCTGAATATAAGTTGTTTAAGTGAATAAGATAATGACAATTCTGCTAGCCATTTTGTAAGAACATAAGAAGAGCTCTGCTGAATAAGAACAAAGCTCCATATAATTCAGGGATGAGGAACCTGTGGTCCTTCAGATGTTGTTGGATTCCAACTCTTTTGCAGACCCAGTCAGTGTGGCTAATGGTCAGGGCTCTGAGTCCAACGATCAGCAAGT
Source organism: Podarcis cretensis (assembly GCF_951804945.1). Taxonomy (NCBI): domain Eukaryota; kingdom Metazoa; phylum Chordata; class Lepidosauria; order Squamata; family Lacertidae; genus Podarcis; species Podarcis cretensis. Next base: position 60,263,043 of record NC_137177.1, read on the forward strand.
CCTAGGCACTGAGGTTTTACCCACAGCGCCACCTGCGTCCCTCCAGATGTTGCTGACCATCAAATCCTATCAGCCCCAGCAAGCATGGCCAATGGCCAGGAAGTTGTAGCTCAGTAACATCTGGTGGGCCAATGGTTCCACAAACCTGAGGGTGTTTTCCTCCAAAGGTAAGGTCAGCATTATTAATCAACTGATAAAAACAAACAAACTCCAAATGATATACATGCATGTGTGACCTAATCTCATGGATGTCTCTCCTTGGATGCAGTTACTGTATTTTTCGCTCTATAAGACGCACCAGACCACAAGATGCACCTAGTTTTTGGAGGAGGAAAACAAGAAAAAGAATATTCTGAATCTCAGAAGCCAGAACAGCAAGAGGGATCACTGCACAGTGAAAGCAGCAATTCCTCTTCCTGTTCTGGCTTCTGGGATAGCTGCGCAGCCTGCATTCGCTCCATAAGACGCACACACATTTCCCCTTACTTTTTAGGAGGGAAAAAGTGAGTCTTATAGAGCAAAAAATATGGTATATATCAGTTTAGCACCCAGTTTTGACACTGGCTGCTCATGAATGATCTCTAAACTGCACTGCCTTTTCACAGAAGAGCCACTGTGATCCATATGACTAAAGCCTAGTGAACCACAGTGTACATCTTCAGCTTTACATTCTGTTGCATTCCTACAATTATCTTGAGCAGTCAAGAGCTTGTCATTAACTGGAAAAGTTTATAGTGTGTTAATAGAAACCTGTAACTCTAAACCACCTTAAGTCCCCGTATGCCATTATATGCAATTTGTAGGTCACATGAGATTGAGATCTCCAAGGTTCTAAACCTTAGTCCGCTGGACTCACCGTTATTACATACATTACAGCTTTGACATCGAAGCAACTGTATATGGTTTTTTTGTGTGGAGGGCAGACATATCATGCAATATGCATTATATGTGAACATAAAAAGAACCTGCTGGACCAGGCCAAAGGCTCACCTAGCCCAGCATCCTCACAGTCGGCAACAAGATGCTTATGGGAAGTCTATAAGAAGGACCTGAATGCAACATACACTCTCCCCACTTGTAATTTCCAGCAAATGGTATTCAGAGTCATATTGCCCTCTGCCCTCTAACTTCCTGCCACCTCATCATTCCACCATTCTCTTCCTTCATCCACAGTCCTGAAATGCAACTTCACTCAACCTATTTTTTTCCTCCTGTATGTGTGGAGCTCTGCTTCTTCCTTATCTGGAGTTGTTTTTCAATCTAGCATTCAGCTGTAGTTCTGCCTTAACGTACCAGTTATGTGGTCAGATCACAATCTTTTGATGCTGGTCTCACTGATAATGGGTTTTGCAGAAATTCCATGTCAATTGTCATGTGATAGGACACCCAAAGATGAGTTTTGGGAACTGAGGTTGTCTGAATTTTGGCTTCATATAACCAAAATTACTTAGTTACTGCTGAACAGCCTGAACTTCCTGATGAAGCAATAGCTGTGCTGCTGCCATTTGGTAGTACATAATTTCATGAGAAAAGAACTTCAGCAATGACTGACAAGAGGATGGAATACAGTCAACTGGCTATGGCTCAATAACGATTTCAAACTATGTCCGACAACCATCAAACCCCACACTGACCTACTTTACTTGTTTATCTATTGCATTTCTATCCCACCATTTTTCTCCAAGGAGCTCAAGGTTGTATAGATGGTTCTCCCTCTCCTCATTCAATCCCCACAACAATCCTGCTAGGGAGATCAGGTTGAGAGATCGTGCCTATCCCTCAAGGTCACCCAGCAAGCTTCATGAGCCAAGCAGGATTTGAACCCCGGTCTCTCCTGAGCCCTTGTTGGCAAAATGCAAATTCCACCAACCCACTGACACTTGCTAAAACAGACTTTTGTTGTCAACAGAATATTAAAAATATTCATAGTTCATTATATGTAGCACTGCTTGTGTCACTGTGTGTTTCTGGAATAAATATTTATAGCGCATGAAGCAATATCCCACAATTAGATGGTTGCTGTTCTTACATTCTGATAAACAAAACTGTGAATAACTTTGTTAAGTACTATAAATATTTTAACAAATTCCACATTCATAGGGGCGTTAAGTGATTTTTTTGCTTGGATGCCTCAAATAACAGTTATAAAACAGGCAAAGCTGAAGTTCAAATGCATGAAAGAGACAGCTGCTGAAGAACTAAGGCCCAGAAATCCCGTGGCAACAAATGGATGGGTCACCATATTGAGTGTATTGTAACCTGTGGACTACCATACCAAAAAGGTTGGGAACCACTGATCTGCAGATATAAGAAAGGAAGAGTCATTCCATTGTCTAGAGAGGTCACTTCCTGGTTCACATGGAGATGCCATTTTCAATAGAGCCCAGCACTGGAATCACACAGCTGTATTGAGGCAGCACCAGGTGTTGAAATCTTGCGCTCCTAACAATTTTGCACCTGGGCCAACAACCTGTGTGGCCCCCCCCCATGCTATGCCACTGCTTTAGAGGCTAGAGTTCCAATCTCTGCTCAGCCATGAAGCTCAATGGCTGACCTTGGGCCAGTCGCCATCTCTCAGCCTAACCTACCTCACAGGGTTCTTGTGACAGTAAAATGGAGAACAGGAGGAGAACCATGTGTGCTATCTTGAGCTCCTTAGAGGAAAGTTGGCATAGAAATGTAACCATAAATAAAAATAAGAATAAAATACAGTAAATGAAAACGAGTACCCGGGTCCTCAGAAGCGTCAAGTGCAGGAGGCAGCCCACTGACATTTTTTCCACACTGCAATATGTTAAGTGGTCCTGAGGAAAAAGCTGGATGGGTTTAGGAGTTGGCTTGACTCAGAGCAGCTGCAGTCAAAATGCTTAAATGAAAACGGATTGGCAGACTTAGCCTCTTAGAGAAGATGAGTTTGCTTCACTGCATCCAATCAGTCAACGGAACCGGTTCCTCTCCATTTACCACCCCTTGTCTCTCGCCAGCTTCTGAGTGATCCATTGTGGGGATAAGACTCTGATGCTACGGAAATTGCTTCATTGTGACAAGCTCTCCAATTGGGAGTGGGGGGTGGAGAGGGGCAGCTTGAATAAGAAGATGGAACTTGAGAGGACCAATAAGGCATCCTTGAGAAAGGAACTCCAGAACAGCTACGTCAGGGATGGGGAACGTCAGGCCTCGGCCCAAATTTGGTCTTCCAAACCTCTCTGTCTTGCTGTCGGGACTCTCCCCAGCCACACACCTCTCTCCCAAGGTGACATCCATCAGAGACCCTGACTTGCATCCTCCTCAAGTGTTTTTGCCAGGCTGGATGGGTCCTTGAACTCCAATAACGCCTCTCCCTTCCCTGGATGCTAGTGGGTGTGCAGAAACTAGTGGACTGTACAAAAGGTAAAGTTTACATCCATTGATCTGCCCACCTTTGCCACTTGCCCCACCCAATACTGGCATGTAGCCACAGGAGGTAATGTGACATCTAAGGTGTGTCCACCAAACCTTGACAAAGCCTCCCCCCAAAAAACACCTGGAGTTGACCTTGTCTATTGGCCAGATGGGTGGACTATTATTATTATTATTATTAATTATTATTATTATTATTAGCTATGCAAAAACTTTGGTCCTGGAGGGAACAGCCAATGGCTTTGCATGTAGTAGGTCCTCAGCTGAATCTCTGATATCTCCTAAATCACTATTTAGCTGCAATTCCTGCACTGAGTTCCTTCCAACTGTACAATTCTATGATTCTAGTTAAAGAACCTTGTACCTGGTGCTCAGAGCACATTCTGCCTGAGAGCTGACACCAATCAGAATAGATGATACTGAAGTAGACAGACCAATGGCCCAACTTGGCATAGGCATATTGCTGTTAACATTAGATGCTTACTGAAATCTTTATTATAAACATGTATGTGATAGCTTGGAACGAGAGAGAGAGAGATACTTTCTCTGTTGTCATACAGGAACATAAGAACCTGTCCTGTACCGAATCAGGCCATTGGTCTGTCTAGCTCAGTATTGTCTACAATGACTGGCAGTGGCTCTCCAGGGTTCCTAGCCCTTTCCTGGAGGTGCCATTGAACCTAGGATCTTCAGCACTCAAGGCAGATGCTCTGTTGCTGAGCTGCAGCCCTCCCTCAAATCATGCGTATTAAGATTTCCTTTTCTATGCAGTGCGGGCCACTCCAGAGTTCTGTCTGCTTGCACTCAAATTCTGTGAGGTTGCAAGAGAGAGAGAGTGGGGTGGTGGTGGAGAGGGAGGTATGTTGCTGCATTGGGGTGTGGATGGCAAGCCTCCAATCACCAGCAGTCCCACTTGTTCTGTCATAAGCGGTGCTGTTATTTTAGGAGGTGTTGCTCTCCTCTGCAAGCTGAAGCTGAACTTCTGTCAGAAGAGAGCACAAAGGGTGAGGTGAAGTAAGTGGGAAAGGACGTGTTCCTGACTGCCGTTGAACAAAGCTGTAGGTTGGGGAATGTTTTATTTGATGAGTGCAGAACCTCACCAGAATAATTCCCTTGCTGGGTCTGGTCAGAAGTCCATCTAATGCAGCATTTGGTCCCCCAAGTTGCCTTGCAGATCCAGGAGCAACCAGAGAGGAGAGTGCTTTCTGTGCTCAGCTCCTGCTTGCAGGTTCCCAAATGGGTATCTGGATGGACACTGTAAGAACAGGATGGTCTACATCAGGAATGGCCAAACTTGGCCCTCCAGATGTTTTGGGACTACAACTCCCTGTTGGGATACTGCCAGGGAGACAGAGGCATCAGGCAGGCCCCCAGTTGTCTCCGGACAATCACCAGTCTCCCGTGGAACAGCATCAGTCAATTAGCGACACGAGCCTCAGAGACATTCCAAGACTTTTCAGCAGAGTCTCCATAACAAAAGATGCAGACAGGAGAGCATATTTACAGCTTTATTCAACATAGTTCAGAACAAAGGAAAAACATGACTGCTTGCCTCCGTGTCCAGGAAAACAGCCAGAATGCAAAAGCAACATACAATGGAAGTTCCCAGCAGATAGTGCTGGGAGTAAACAGGCATGTGATACACAACAATCATGCCTTCTCCTGACCCTTTTAAGGTGGAATGGAACTATTTCCTAACTCTCCCATCATCCCTAGCTAACAGGACCAGTGGTTAGGGATATTGGGAATTGTCGTTCCAAAACATCTGGAGGGTCGAGTTTGGCCATGCCTGGTCTACATAGACCATTGGCCCAATTCAGCAGGCACGTCTCAGATTTTTTATTTTTCGGGAGTGATGCCATTGCCTTCCCAACAATGGCTTTGTTGCCACTTACCAGGATAGTGCATGGGTAGCAGTGATGAGGTCAGGGTGGCAGGGGTTCACCAGTGAGAACACTGGATTGGCTTCACCTGTGCAGCCATGGTGTCCTGATCTCCCTACCCTGTTGAAAACGTTGGGATGCAACTCAGCTTATATTAAGGCTGATGGTGTTTACGTGGGGAGAAAGCAGGTAGAGAGAGAAAGCATCAAGCTTCCCAGTCTGTCTTTTTGACCTAACCTGGGCTGTCAGTCTTCTGATAAGAACATAATAAAAGCCTGCTGGATCGGACCAAGTGGTGCATCTAGTCCAGCATCCTGTTCTGACAGGCCCCATATACCTGAGAGACCGCCTCCTTCCCTGCAGACCCTCTTGAGTGCTGAGATTGGCAGAGGGGCCCCTCTTGGTAGTTCATACACCCTCAGAGGCTTGTGAGGTGGTGGCTCAGGAGAGGGCATTCCCTGTGGCAGCTCATAGGTTGTGGAACTCCCACCCACAGAGTTGCAACTGGCCCCTCCATTGTACAGCTTCCTGGGAATGCACATCTCTTTGACCCAGATTTTGACACTTGAGGACTCGCCTTAATTTGGTGATTGTAACTTGTTTTAAGATGCTTTTAATGGTGTGACCCTGGAACCTTGGGGTAAAGAGCAGGTAGTATACAGACATATAATACTTCTGTTGAGTCTGTTCTTTTGTAGAACTAACAGTGGATACAACCCTAATCCTCAGAGAACAGCGCGGTCCCAACCACAACCAAGTCTACTCAGAATAAGTCCCATTAAATTCAATGGGGCTTCCTCCCAGATATCACGTCAAATCAAATATTTATTGTTGTGGTTGATGACCGGAACCAAGGGAACAAAATCGGAATCGCATAAAAGACATTACCCAAAGCTATCCTCAGGTGTATTTCCAGGTAATTTGGGATTAGGATTACAGTCAAAATCCTCCAAATGGGACTTCAGCATGAAGGAAAGACTACCTTCGCTGTTCTTGGGATTCTGGTTCAGAACACCCTTCTGACATTTCTATCTCAGGCTGCTCAACCCTTGCAAAAACAATTTTATTTTCTTTCAGTGAGGAAGAGCTTAAATGTCACATTTATAATCATTCTAAATGCAGAAGTTTTTGACTCTACCTGATTATTACCAAAGCGCCACAAACGGGACTCCTATAATAAAGCACATCTTATCTGATATTAAATTGTAACAAAAGGCATTTAATGCACATTAAAAAGAGCTGCTGTATGGATGTTTCCAGTAAGTGGCAGATGTTATGAATAATAAACTATAAAACTCATCCGAATTCTAAAAAAGATGCATTCCATAAAAGCTTTCCTATAAATCTTTCGGCAAGCTGAGCAACTGAGAACAGTAATTACGGTAAATCTCTAATTGAGTCTTGAGCTCTCTGAGTTCACTGAAACAGGATGTGAAATGTGTAAAAGAAAATTATTTAGCTTGCTAACAATCCCCACCAGCCAGCCAATCATTTCACGGCAATTATTATTAAGCTAAATAAAATGAATGTTCTGAGCGTTTACTACAGCTTTTTGCATCGTGCCCAGGTAAATCAACTCGCATTCTTTCCCGGGAACTATTTAGGAGTTGTTTGCCTGCCATTTAAATGGCAAAACGTAATGTGGGCGACGGGCGTCATGAAATAAGGGCCCGGCAGAAGTTCTGTTACCGTTTTCCGCTTTCAGATTGTCTTGAGACAATGAATAAATGAAAGGTTACTAAAAGACAAAACTGCTGGATTTATATTTACTTAATGTGTTTCAGTCCAACCTTTCTGAAAGCCTGAGGCAGCTCTCAACATAATTAAATATAGTAACAAAATCATTTGCATTCCAAAAGCCACAAACACAATTAAACTCAAGAAAGGAGCGAAGCAGAATGCCTTACACAGAGTCAGGCCATTGCTCCATCTAGCACAGTATGGCCATATTCACACCATATTATTTAAAGAACTAAGATATCACCTTAAACAGTCCTGGCTTCCCCCAAAGGACTCTGGGAGCTGTAGTTTGTTCAAGGTGCTGAGTGTTGTTAGGAAACCCTTATTCTCCCCCTCCCTGAGCTATAATTCCCAGAGTGGTTTAACAATGAATCTCTCTTCACTGGGGACTCTTGGAATTGTAGCTCTGGGATGGGAAGAGGGACAATAACCACTCTCAGCACCCTTCCCAGACTACAGCTCCCACACAACACAACTAACTCCTGAGAAGGCATGCGGGGGGGGGGGGGGGGCTGTTAAACTGCTCTAGGAACTGAGGCAGGCTAGGATGATGGCTAATCCAAAGTTCCTTTTGTTTCAAGGTACTGGTCTGGACTTCAAAGCTCGATGTCCAAGCTTTGGTTTTTCCATCCACTCCTGGTGCTTTCCCCAGGAAAACCCATGTTTTACTGCTGAATTGGAGCAAATGGCAACCAGAATGTTGTAGAAAAATTGGGGTTTGTCTACGTTCACCAAGGTTTTCCACATATTGCTGTTTGCTCCGATTCAGTAGTAAAATGTGGGTTTTCCTGAGGAAAGTGCCAGGAGAAAAAAATTACCGGTAACCTGTCCAGATAAAGGAGCTTTAAAATGCGGACCTACCAAAGTGGTGCAAAATGAGTGCTGAGAGGCAGCGACTGACCTTCGTGGCTGAATGGGGATTCGAACCCTGGTCGCCCAGGTCCTAGTCCGACACTCTAACCATGACACCCTCAATGGCTCTCTGTTGTTAGGTTCTCCTCCTACTGAAAGGAGGACAAAAAGATGTGTCAAACAAACAAACAAACCATAAATACATAATGCGTGTATCCTCTGATGACAGCTGAACTTAACTCATGCTACCTAACTTTTTACTTGCTGGAAGCCCGCAATATTTACCTAGCTAAATGGAGATATCTTGCACCATACAGTAATAACAGTGGGGGGCTGGGTGTGGGGAGGGCCAGGAGAAGACGAGCTAATAATCTGATAATCTGCTTGGCTGATCAAAAAGCAATAAAGCCATTAGTTTAATTAAGGGGCAAGAGGATTTAATGAAACATCAGTGGCAAAATGAAATTAAGCATTTAGGAGATATTAAAAAATACATATTAACTCATCTGGCGATATTGATTCAAATAACGCTTTGCTGGGGGGAATGTGATCTAAGAGTCCCTTTGTAATAAAATGAAAGAGTTTAGAAGATCTCACACTGGACATGCAGCTTTATAGAAGCAGCTTTCCAGGAGAGGGGGAAATAAAATAGAAGGATATCCTTTCCTGAAATAATTTTGTTAACTCATAAGAACATAAAGAAGAACCCTGCTGGATCAAGCCAGTGGCCCATCTAGTCCAGCATCCTGTTCCCATAGGGGCTAATCAGATGCCCATTATGGGAAACCAGCAAGCAGGAATCTGAGCGCAACTGCACTCTGCCCAGCTGCCATTCACTGCAACTGGTACACAGAGGCACACTGCATCTGACAGTAGAGGTAGAGCATAGCCATCGTGGCTAGTGGCCAACAATAGCCCTCTCCTTCAATAATTTGTCTAATCCTCTTTTAAAGCCTTTCAAGTTGGTGGCCATCACTGCCTCCTGTGGCAGTGAGTTCCATAGTTTAATGATGCACCGTGTGATGTTGTCCTTTCTTTTATCAGTCCTGAGTCTTCCAACATTCAACTTCATTGGATGTCCATGAACTTAAGTGATAGCAACTTTTCTCTATCCACTTTCTCCACACCATAATTTTTATAAACTTCGGTCATGTCGCCTATTACTTGCCTTTTCTCTAAACTAAAAAGTCCAAAATGCTGCAACCTTTTCTCATAGGGGAGTGGCTCCAGGCTGCTGATCATTGTGGTTGCCCTTTTCTGGATGTTTTTATTTATTTGTTTAGTCGTGTCCAACTCTTCGTGACCCCATGGACCAGAGCACGCCAGGCACTCCTGTCTTCCACTGCCTCCCGCAGTTTGGTCAAACTCATGTTTGTAGCTTCGAGAACACTGTCCAACCATCTCATCCTCTGTCGTCCCCTTCTCCTTGTGCCCTCCATCTTTCCCAACATCAGGGTCTTTTCCAGGGAGTCTTCTCTTCTCATGAGGTGGCTGAAGTATTGGAGCCTCAGCTGCACGGTCTGTCCTTCCAGTGAGCACTCAGGGCTGATTTCCTTAAGAATGGATAGGTTTGATTGTCTTGCAGTCCATGGGACTCTCAAGAGTCTCCTCCAGCACCATAATTCAAATGCATCAATTCTTCAACGACCAGCCTTCTTTATGGTCCAGCTCTCACTTTCATACATCGCTACTGGGAAAACCATAGCTTTAACTATACGGAAATTTGTTGGCAAGGTGATGTCTCTGCTTTTTTATTTATACTGAACATAATATTCTGTCTAAGCCCTGCATTGAATCATAGAACCGTCCATGATTGACTACTAAGTGGGATAATCCAGCTCTCAAAGTCCATGCCTCAGCTGGTTGTTGGGTGCTTGGGAACCACAGTACCAAGGGGCCATGTTAGAGTTGCTCCAAACAGAATCCCTGATCTGGACCTTGTGCAGAGTAGAAATGAATTTGCTCTCCATCAGAAGAATGAGTTTCAAAGCTTTGCTGCAGAACAGTCTTAAAATAGTTACAAACAAATGTTACAAAGTAACACATTGCTCTTAAACAGCAAAAAATGTGGTCCAGTCTTATTTTTAGTCCTTAATACAGTTCAAAAACTTTCCCCTCTCTGGTCCCAGAGAGAGATCCCATACAAGCAACTTGCTTGTTCATCATCGCAGAGCTGCAACAGCTGACTAAGACTCTGAGTTCTCAGGTTTCATCTTCCTGCTGTGAGAGATCTCTGCTTGGGTTTCTGATTATGAGCCATTAATTAGCCGAAACGGTAACATCCAACCATTTCCGCCACATTTGCTATAGTTAAACCTCCTGCCTATTGCAAACCTCTCTGCATAGCATTTTTAATACAATATGTTCAAACCACATCATTTTACACATATTAAACTTATATCTTTAACAGCCTTGTCTTGTCTTGAGTTTTAAAAAATGAAATTGCTTAAAAGAGTAATTTTTTAAAAAATGCACAGGTCCCATTGGTAAAAAAACCCCACAAACTTAGAGTTTATTCATATTTACAAGAATAGCTTTGGATTATAAGTCTACATGGTACAGCTAGTTTTCTCATGACTGCTTCATGTGGGGGGAGAGGGAAGGAGAGAGGTACAGAGAAATGAAGGGCATTTTCCTTGACTATCTGTTAGTCTCAACCCTGCCCTCTGCTGACTGGAGGCATGCAAGGCTTCTTTTACCCAACAGCTTGGTTTCAGCCTGGCTTTCTGTAGGTATCAGCTGCATGGCTGAGTTCCCTGCAGGGAACCGAGTTGTGCAGCCAGTCCAGGTCCATTGCAATCTGCCCCACACCTAACATCACCTTTAGCATCTGGTGTGGGGGAGGTGGGTGCATCTAAGGAAATTGGTCTTGCAGGGCAATTTGGGGTCCGTACTAGATCACATTTGGCCCATAGGCTGGAGATTCCCTCGTCCTTGATTCAGAGAAAACTGAACTTCATGGACCAGTGCCTTGACCCTATAACAAGCCAAAGCTCCTGGACTTCACGTCTGTGAGAAGCAGTCCTTTGTTTCCAGCATACTTGCGGGCCTTACAGTGTTAAAAAGAATAAACACCAGGCAGAATAGCCCTGCAAACATTATAAAAGTGTGCCACTTTGTTCATTATCCTCTGCACCTTGCAAATCTATGTCAACCCATGTGGGATACTTAGGAGCAGAAGAGCATAATCTGATCAAGCATAATTTTATTTTTCTGCCGGTACATAACTTTTTATAGGTAGCATATAGGAAGAAAACATCTAATGAAATCTACCATAATAAATGACTGGGATAGTACGAGATTGTGCAGTGACCAAAGGCAAGAACCAATAAACTGCCCTTCAGTTACCATAAAAGACTATTTATCAGCAGCGCAGGATTTGCCAAGGTTTCCGACTTCAGCCTTTCCCAGCCAGGAGCTGAGCATCTTTTGTTGCTTCCCATTAAGTACATCTTATGATCTCATATGTCTATGTATATTTTTATTTCATTTTCTGATGCGCTCCAAACCTTGGGGGAAATTAGTCCATTATTTCTTCTCTTCCCTGGAAATTAACATATCCCACCTATCAGACTTAGCCACTTGCCAACCAGCAGCGGAGCCACTGGGACAAGACTCTGGGGTAGGGATTTGGGTCCCAACTCAGCAGGAAGAGCCAGAGGGCCCTTCCAATGAAGCAGAGCTTGGCTTGCCACACTGTGAAGTAAATGAAGCAACACCTATTGCCATCTGAAGAGGGTGCCTGTTCATGAAGTCCAGAGTCTAGAGTTCCCTAACAGCACCTCTGCCTATCAGAACATTGGCAGTCCATATAGGCTCTCCACACAATGTAAGATCATGCAAAACGACGCCATAAACTTAATGCTATGTTCTTTTCCCTGTGGAGACTGTATTGAAGAAGAAGAAGAGTAGAAGAAGAAGTGTTTGGATTTGATATCCCGCCTTTCACTCCCTTTAAGGAGTCTCAAAGCGGCTAACATTCTCCTTTCCCTTCCTCCCCCACAACAAACACTCTGTGAGGTGTATGGTATGGTTTTGTTTTGTTTGAACCTTTTGTAGGTTAGAAAAGAATTTGCTATCCACCACAAAGAATGGATTTCAAAGCTTTACTGCAGGACAGTCTTGAAGTAGTTACAAATAAAAAATTATAAAGATACAAAGCACAGTCATGGCTCAGCTTCTGAATGCCTTGGGAGTCAAACGTTTCGGCTCCCGAATGATAGAAAACCAGAAGTGAGTGTTCCTGTTTTTGAACGTTCTTTTGGAAGCCGAACATCCAGCGGGGCTTCCGCAGCTTCTGATTGGCTGCAGGAGCTTCCTGCAGCCAATCAGAAGCCACACTTTGGTTTCTGAATGTTTTGGAAGTCGAACGGACTTCCGGAACTGATTTCGCTCGACTTCCGAGGTACGACTGTAATACATGGCTCTTAAACAAAATAGCAATGGGGGATCCAGTCTTCTTTTTTGTCTTTAATGTAGTTCAATAATCTTTCCTTTCTCTGGTTAAAAAAAAAAAGAACATTGCAATTGCTAGGTCTTTTTTGTTCTGTGATTGGGCTACACATCAGGGTTTGGTTTTCTATTGGAGCTTGAACTCCAGTAGGGCAGGTGTGGGGAACCTCTTGCTTGGGGTGGGTGGGAATGTGGCCCTCCAGGATTCTCCCCAGGCTACACTTTCTCCTCGGCTGCTGCCACCCCTTGTTGTGCCTCCCCCTCTCTCAGATGCCCTGGCACTGCCCACAACTCTCCTGTGCCACCTTCCCGCTCTTAACAAGGTGTGCAGCTCTGAGCTGGGTTTTTGATGTGTATTTGCTCCAGGACTGCCTCTCCCCATATGAACCAACCACAACCTGGCAATTGTCATCTTTGTGTGCGCTGGAGGGTGGCAGCATGAGAAAGGGCCTTTTTGTGGTGGCTCCCTGCTTGTGGAATGCTCTCCCCAGGGAGGCTCACCTGGAACCATCGTTACAAATCTTTAGGCACCAGACCTTTGGCCCCCTCATTTTAGAAATGTAGGGTTGTTGCCCACTATCCTTTACACAGAGTGGACCCATGGAAAATGTATGGTCATGGCTGACTTGGGCCTAGTCGTTTCAATGGGTCTACTCTGAGTAAAAGCTAATTGGTAACAACCATCTGTTTTAAAGCTGGGGTTTTTTTTAGAAATGTCCTCACCCACAGTCACCCACTTCCTATGCTTTCCAGAAACAACTGAAGACATTTTTGGTGTGGCAGATTTTCCTAGCTGGATAAACGAGTCCTTACCATGAGTGTCTACTTGTTAGGGTTTTAGATAAAGGGACCCCTGACTGTTAGGTCCAGTCACGAATGACTCTGGGGTTGTGGCGCTCATCTTGCTTTATTGGCCGAGGGAGCCGGTGTACAGCTTCTGGGTCATGTGGCCAGCATGACTAGTTTTGTGTGGAAATTGCTTTGAGATAGTGGACTAATAAATCATTAATAATAGTAATAAATAATAATTTCCTTATTTAACCCATGTAGGGTTTTCTTTGGGAGGGGGGAGGAAAAGGAAACAGCCAACCCTCCCTCATTTTCAATCCGCGAGCCACACTTTTGCCATTAACACAGGCTTGTAGCGGTGGGCTCATAAAAATGGATAGCATGTTCATATCTGGAATTTACACAGGGCCCTCTTCAATAAAGCACATTCTGCCCTCCCTCGAAGGGTATCCTCCAGAGCTTTAAAGTCTTTCAAGTGGAATAAAGATGTTACTGTAATGACAGTGAATGTAATGAGATTAAATGTAGTTGGGAGTTAAGGTAAATGGCCTTACACAAGAACGTATGTCGGATCGGAGGCTTTGTATAATGAAGACAAAGGAGATTATCGTGGCTTTTTGGCTGTACTTCTTCAAGTGAATGGTGGGACGCAATGGGGGGGCTGGGAGGGGGAGGGAGAAGTGCTGCACAACAGCAATTGCAGGGACCTGGCAATATTTTTCATTAAAGAAAACTTGCAAAAAAAATTCGCCATAAAGGAGTATAGCTAAATTGGGGAAAGAACAGACATTGTGTTAAGGATATATCCTTTCCCTTTAAATAAGGGTTGGTTGGTGCAACGAGTTATATTATAAGCATTGTTAAAGATAAACTACATACCTTCCGATGAAAATAGGGATGCCCTATTCCATAATAATAGGGACGCAGGTGGCGCTGTGGGTTAAAGCCTCAGCGCCTAGGGCTTGCCGATCGAAAGGTCGGCGGTTCGAATCCCTGCGGCGGGGTGCGCTCCCGCTGCTTGGTCCCAGCGCCTGCCAACCTAGCAGTTCGAAAGCACCTCCGGGTGCAAGTAGATAAATAGGGACCGCTTACCAGCGGGAAGGTAAACGGTGTTTCTGTGTGCGGCTCTGGCTCGCCAGAGCAGCGATGTCACGCTGGCCACGTGACCCGGAAGTGTCTCCGGACAGCGCTGGCCCCTGGCCTCTTAAGTGAGATGGGCGCACAACCCCAGAGTCTGTCAAGACTGGCCCGTACGAGCAGGGGTACCTTTACCTTTACCTTTATTCCATAATAATAATTGTCAGGGGTTCAGGAGCAGAGGCACAGGGAGGAGAGGAGATGGAGAGCGAGGGGGAGGAATCCGAGGGGAGCGTAGGAGAAGAGGACAGTGGACCGAGGGATTCCACGAGCCTCTCCAGCGAATCGGAAGATTCACAGAAGGGGGCACCAGTGGCCAGGGGTAGGGGGTTCCCAAGGGGAACGCCCCAGGAGCAAGGGGGGAGCAGAGACTCCCAGAGCAGTAGTTGGAAATCAGGACCAGCTTCCCCACCAGAGCAGAGTGGGGGGGGGAAGAGTCCCAAGGATCGGGGCCAGTGCATTCCCCACCAGGGAGAGAAGATAAGGCAGGGCTGACCACACCTCCATCAGGGAGTCAGACAACGGAGGAGAGGTCAGATCCGGCCAGTATCCAGGAAGAGGGAAGCAGTGACAGAAGCAGTGTAATGGTCAGGAGGAAGGTCACTGGGTTGGCGCGAGAGGCAAGTTCAAATGTACAGGAGCACGGGACAGCAGAGAATGAGGATTGGGAACCGGGTCCTAAAGCCCGCCGGAGGGAGGGGGAGGAGCTAAGCGACTCAGCGTCGGAAGAGTCCAGAAAGGGCAATGCCCCAGCGGGCAGGAGGACCCAGAGGAGGAGAGAGCAGCGTAAAAGGTGGAGCCAGGCTAGGATCTTAAACTGGTGTCATAGGGGAGGAGACTCAGACGGTACTTCGCCGGTCTAGGCTTTAAGACGTAGAGCTGCGCGCTGCGGCTTTGAAATGGAAACTGAACCTCAATAAAGACTTTTGTACATAACTACAGCCTAGCGTTGGTCCTCTGTGAGCTGGGACCTAGAGGCAGCTCTGACAATAATAATAACAATAATAATAATAACAATAATAGTAATAATAATAGTAATAATAATGCTCTAGCTATCTGACTTTGTTGCCCCAACTACTCTGGACGGCATCCAACTTGTATAAAAACATAATCAAACATTAAACATTAAAAAAACGTCCATATATAGGGCTGCCTTCAGATGTCTTCTAAAGGTTGTATGGTTACTTATCCCCATGGCTCGAGGATTGCATAACTCCATACCCTTCAACATTTCTCCAATGAAAATAGGGATATCCTAAGGAAAAGTGGGGCATTCCAGGATCAAATCAGAAACTGGGTCGGCTTCTAATAAATTCAGGACCATTCCTGGAAAATAGGGACTCGTGTCCTGAATTCAGGGGCTCCCAAACCAGTGTTCACTAGTGTTCTAAAAGCTTCCTTCAGAGGAATGGCATGTGTGTAAAAATACAATGAAAGGTCAAGTGCTGCATGTGCCAATTGCTACATCATGCAGAAAACCCCCGAATTGATCTGCCAAGACCCTCAGCAATTTCCAAATGGTCTTTGGGGGAAAAGGTTTGGGAACCACTGAGACAGATCATAGTCTTGTATGCACTCAAGCTCCTGGCATCTCATGAGACACGGCCAGCTTGTCCCAGGTGGGGGACAGCTGGAAGAGGAAAGACAACCTTGCACACCTTTACCACTCCTGCCTCGGCTGCAGATGCAGCACTACAAAGATCTCTCTTCTGACCCCCTGGGCAGAGCTCCAGACCTGGCAACTCCCCAGGCTGCCTCCAGTCACCTGAAGCCATAGCTTCCCTGTGGAGGCTGCTGTGGGGTGCGTATGCCCCAGCCACTGCCCCTCCTGCCACCCCTCGGCCACTGGCTCAGCCACTCTGGTCCTCAAAGTCGTTCCCATCCAGAGCTGAAGCAGATAGACCAAAATGACCTGACTCAGTTTATAGCAGCTTTCTATATTCCTGATGCTGGACTAGATGAGTCTTTGGCATTACTTTGCAAGGCTCTTCTGATCTTCTTATGAGAGCTAAGTCACCCCCTAACCTTGTTTCAAAATAGTTGAACCTCATCAACATTGCTGGATTCTGACAGAAGGATTTTGACATGCATTTATTACTTTTCATTTCCATCCTGACTGCTAGTCCATGAGGGGCCTTCAAGGAAGTGTAAAAATAGCATCTTTAACACAACACGGTCATTAAAGGCAACACAATCTAAAGCCACACAGACGTTGCTTCAAATCAACAGTCGGCAGTAAGAATCCATATTTAATTCACCATGAAAGCCTCAACCAACTAACCAAGGAAAAGTTTTAGAACAGAATTCAGCAGGAAATCTTTCTGTATATGTTTGATTTTATTTGAATTATCACCCATCCTTTGCCAGAAGGTCCTAGAATGTGAGCAGTTACTACCCTACAACACATAGCTGTCAACTTTTCCCTTTTCTTGCAAGGAATCCTATTCGGAATAAGGGAATTTCCCTTTAAAAAAGGGAAACGTTGACAGCTATGCTACAACATAAAAAGTGTAAAAACACTTTAAAAGTCCCCTACAAAAACAGTTATATATGTATGTAAAACATTGTAAAACTTATGAAGGGCTTGTCTAGGGGAACCAGATTGGGGAAGAGAACCAGTGTGGTGTAATGGTGAGTGTGCTGGACTAGAACCTTGGAGACCAGGGTTTGAATCCCCACTCAGCCATGAAGCTCACTGGGTGACTTTGGGCCAGTCACATAACCTACCTCACAAGGTAGTTGTGAATATAAAGTGGGGAGTGAGGGAACCATGCATGCCAACTTGACTTCCTTGGACAAAAAGGTGGGATATTAATGTGATCACTCAATCAAGACTGGTTTAACTCCAGGTAAATATTTGCAAATGTCCTGCCTTTACAGACCAATCATGGGCATGTTTACTCAGAAGTAAATCCTCATGTACGTGTGCCTAGAATTGCAGGCCTTGGATCCTAGTGCTCATTATAAGCAGCAGGTTTCACTTGGCTCTATTATGTATCAATGTCATTTATTTCAATAAGGATATTACCTTCTTTCAAAGATTCAAGGTAATATGATGCACGTCTTTAGGGTTGCCATGGTTTCATTTGTTTGTTTTCATATATGTATGTGTGCGTATGTAAGCACACCATTTCAGACCTTCAGCAGTCAGGTATATTTAGAGATTTTTCTATTATCTGTTCAGGGGCAAAAAGCAGGGGACATTGCTATTTATCTGACATTCTTCTTTCATTCTTTCTCTCACAACCACCTCTTCTTCTTTTTTCTCTCCTGGCACATCCACAAATGGAGATGCCTTTGGTCTAAATCCAAGATGAGCATAACCTTTCAAGTATACAGTAATTATGCTTCCAATCTCATTATGTTCCAGTGTGTCATCCATCAGACAATGGGCTACGATTAGCAGGGCAGAAAGTCAACACTATTTATTTCAACAAGCAATATGTATATGGATTTTGACCAATCAGACTGTATAGGAAAGCTATCTCTGATTTCATGACCATAAAAACCCTGATAAATAAGGCTTGCCTTTTAAAAAAATAAATAAATATCTAGATTTCTAAATTAGTAAACATCTCAGGGCATAAGACAAGTCCGCTGGATCAGAACATTGGCTCATCTAATCCAGCATCCTGTTCTCACAGTAGCCAACTAGATGCCTATGGGAAACCCTGAAGCAGGATCACAGCACAGGAGTGCTCTCTCCTCCTGTGGTTCCCAGTGGCTGATATTCGGAAGCATTGTTCCCCTCTGACCATGAAAGCAGAGCATAGCCACCATGGCCAGAAGGCTTATCACCTGTGAATTTGTCTAATCCTTTTTCAAAGTCATCCAAGCTGGTGGGCATGGCTGCCTCCTGTGGGAGCAAGTTCCATAATTTAACCATCCTCTGTATGAAGTTCTTTCTTTTATCTGCCCCGAATCTTCCAACATTCAGCTTCACGGGATGTCCACATGCTCTAGTGTTAGGAGAGAGGGAGAAACATTTCTTTGCTCTATCTACTTCTTCCCTGCAATGCATAATGGCACAATCCTAGTGCCTCTTGCTCACCTTTTCTCGAGACTAAAAACTCCCCAAAGTGGAAACATTTCTTCATAGGGCAGTCACTTCAACCCCTTGATTATTCTGGTTGCCCTATGCTGAACCTTTCCCGACTCTACAATATCCTTTTTGAGGAGAGGTGACCAGAACTGTACACAGTAATTTGAAATGTACATAATTTAAAGACCAATTCCAGCCAGGCGCATGGACTCAAGGTGGTCATTGTGCAGGGGTGTGCCTGTAGAGGGTCACATTCGACCTCCAGGCTTAAGGTTCCTCATTGCTGCATTGCAACATTTTGTTTCAAGTAGGTAAAGGTAAAGGGACCCCTGACCATTAGGTCCAGTCATGACCGACTCTGGGGTTGTGGCACTCACCTCGCTTTATTGGCCAAGGGAGCCAGCGTACAGCTTCTGGGTCATCTGGCCCCCATGACTAAGCCGCTTCTGGCGAACCAGAGCAGCACACGGAAACGCCGTTTACCTTCCCACCAGAGCGGTACCTATTTATCTACTTGCACTTTGATGTGCTTTCGAACTGCTAGGTTGGCAGGAGTTTGTTTCAAGTAGGGTTGCCATATTTCAAAAAGCAAAAATCTGCACAAAAACATTAATTCGGACACAAAAGTTCTTAAGCTTCTTTTGCAAAATCTCCAAAAAATTCGCCAATAAATCAACACTTCCAACATACTTTGCCATACACCCTGGTTTCCCCCAGACATTTTTCCAATTTTTGAAAATTTCTCCCAGCCGCTATTTCCGACAGATGAATCCTGGATATGTCTGGGAAATTCCGGACGTATGGCAGCCCTAGTTACAAGTACCCATTTCTCTCTTTGTGCATGTATTTTCCAGCACCACAGGCAGTGAATTTTAATAACAACAACAATTTTATTATTTATACCCCACCCACCCAGCTGGGTTATTAAAAGGTAATAACAACAAGGAAGCTCTCGCAAACACAAAATTTTTGCATTGCTATGAAAAAAATACTATGTTGGCATCCAAGCAGGGCTGATGGTGAAAAGGACAAGAAAAATACCACTGTGTATTTTAATCCTTGCATTACACCCATGCCATCGATCAATAGCTGTAAATGCCATGCCTCCATCAAGGCTACAAAGTGTGATTGCTCAACCTGCCTTGGCAGGTTATCTATTGGGTAAAGATAAAGGACCCCTGGATGGTTAAGTCCAGACAAAAGCGACTATGGGGGTGCAGTGCTCATCTCCCTTTTCAGACCAAGGGACTGGCGTTTGTCCACAGACAGCTTTCCAGGTCATGTGGCCAGCATGACTAAACCACTACTGGTGCAATGGAACACCGTCATGGAAGCCAGGGCACACAGAAATGCCATTTACCTTCCCGCCATAGCAGTACCTATTTATCTACTTGCACTGGTATGCTTTCGGACTGCTATGCTGGCGAAAGCTGGGACAGAGCAACAGAAGCTCATCCCATCACACGGATTCAAACTGCTGACCTTCTGATCAGCAAGCCCAAGAGGCTCAGTGGTTTAGACCACAGCACCACCCGCATCTTATCTATTATCTCCATGACACTCCAGAATATTACCATGGAGAGCTACAGTTCCCAGATTTCTCTGGGGAGAGGGACTGATTTTTAAACCATTCTCAGAATTAGAGTTTTCTTAGGGGAACTCTCAGCTTCCTGAACAAACTACAGTTCCCTGGATTCTTTACAGGGAAGGCATGTCTGGTTAAGGTGGCATATGACTGCTTTAAATGTAGAGTACAGATGCGGGGCGTGTTCCATGTAAGAGCGGGTGACAGGAACTGAGTAGGAAGAGCAAACGGTTTCCTGTGTATTGTGGAGCTTTGGTGTGATATTCACTGAGATCTTTTCACGGGTGCCACAGGAAGTACTGGCAGGCACACACATGCATTTGCAATGCCTAAAACTATATCCAACGCCCTCTCTCAACTTGAACTGAGAAACCTGCAGTTACTTATTTGCTGACATTAGTATACCATGTCAATTATTTGTCAATTAAATATTCCCCGCAATTATGCACCAGCCTTTGAAATATAATTAGAAAATCACCCCCTCCCAATTCTTTAAATAAAGGCTAGATAGAGTGAGGTTTTGTTTTGTTTTCCTTTGTAGATGTAGGAGTGATTTATCTCTTGTTATTTCCATGTTGAGATAAATTGATCTGGCTGCTTAGAAGTGGCTTTTCACATTGTATGATTAGTGTGTCCTAATCTTTGTTGTTGTTTTTATATGGATGACCCAAAATCCTCCCCACACCCAAAAAGAAAATCTTCCAGCAGTGCCGTCCTAGACTTAATAGGACTTCCTGGCTCCACTTGTTTGAAAGCAATGAAATTGAAATTCAATACGATAACTGATTTCAATGAAGGGGATCTATGAAATTCTTTCCTGTGTCTAGTAAATGAATCTTTTTGATAGTTTTAATGCTCTTTAATTCAGTGGGAGATAATTTCAGTTGCCTTTGCTTATTAAATTACTCCTGGTGTTAAATGCTTTGACAACTCAGAATATTTCAAATGTAAATAAGGAAGATAAGATCTTTTATGGTTGGTGCTAGAGCAAAGCTTCAACTCTGTTGTGTTTAAAAATCTGGAAAATAAAACAAACTTTGTTTCAATATGATGAGCAATCCTAGCCCATCTTTGACCGAGTCACATGATCTGCTTACCCAGTCATGTGGGCTTGCCGGAACCAAGAGTGTGCATTCTGAATGGAGATTTTGTGTCTGCTGAATCAGAGAACCTACCCCACCTTCAATGACCCTCAGATGTCCATATTCCCCTCACACAGCTACAAATCCCAGCATTCCCTGGGAAGAGAAATAGTTGGAAGCCGCCCAGAGTGGCTGGGTCAACCTGGTCAGATGGGGGCATATAAATAAATTGTTGTTGTTATTAAAGTGCTCTGGGAACTGCAGTTCTGTGAGAGGAAAAGGGGTCTCCTAAGAACTCACAGCACCCTTAACAGACTACAGTTCTCAGGATTATTTGGGGAATCAGCCACAAGTGTTGACAGTGGTATGACACTACTTTAAATACATAGTGCAGATGGGGCCTAAGACTCCTGCATACTTTGAAAACTTTGGTTTGATTTATTGTCTCTGACAAAAAAAAAGTGAGTGGCAACAGAGCTCCCGTTGGAAGGTTCCTTGTGATGGTTGTACATGGACTCTTCATTTATTCAGCATGTATAATAGGCCCACAAAAAATGAGAAAGAAATGAAACTACATTTAATGGGAGTTCACCTACCAGTGCTTTGCTAGAATCATAGAATAGTAGTGTTGAAACTGACCCCGAGGGCCATCTACTCCAAACCCCTGAAATGCAGGAATCTCAACTAAAGCATCCATGACAGGTGGCCATCCACCCTCTGCAAGGAAGGAGAAACCACCACCTTTCAGGGGAGTCCGTTCCACTATCAAACAGCTCTTACTGTCAGAAAAGTTTCTCTGATGTTTAGTCAGAATCTCCCTTCTTGTACCTTAAAGCCATTGGTCCTACCCTCTGGAGCAGGAGAAAACGAACTTCCTCCATGTGACAGCCCTTAAGATATTTGAATGTGGCTTTCATATTCTCTCAGTCTCCTACTATCCAGGCTGAATGTACCCAACTCCCTCAACTGTTCCTCATAAGGCTTGGTTTCCAGACCCTTGATCAGACCCTCCTCTTCGCACATTCCAGTTCTCCAATCTGTTAAACTCACATTGAATCCCAATTCTGTCTTTTGTGACATTAGTTACCCCCTGCCCTAGTTTGGTGTCATCTGCAAATTTGATGAACATCTCTTCAATACCTTTATCCAAGTCCTTTATAAAGATGTCGAACATCAGCGAGCCAGGACAGAACCCTGTGGCACCCCACTTGCTACTCCCCCCCCCAGAATAACGAGGAACCATTAGTGATCATTCTTTGCTCAACCAACTGTTACATCTGAATTCAAAAAGCATTGGCATGCCATAGTTATTGCCTTTGCTTTTGCTACATCATCTAGACAGGAGTGATCTTATGAGCTTATGAAGCTAGATGTGAGATTTGTAACAAAAAAAATTCAGCACCGCATCAAAACTACAGATCCATTGTGGGAAAGCTATGATATACTTAAAGAGCTATGGAACAATCACTCAGAGTTAGATGGAGCCCGGATTTAAGTACTTGTTTTGGTCTTCTAACTCTTTAACTGTCTCAGTTATCTCCATGAGGAATAGGTGAAAAGATCCCATGTAAAAGAATCAAACTCCCCAATAGATTTAATTACATGAAAATAAATGCTTTCATTATCATGACAGGGGAAAAAATTAAATCCCCATTTCACTGGAAAAAAGCCCCACATTTTAAATCCTCTATGTTTGTGTTTCTTTTGAATTTTTTTCCCACAGTGAGAACATTATTTATAGCACTGTGGAGGAATATGGATATTATTATTATTTTTTAAGTTTCCTGATGAATATACAGCAACCCATGCAAAATTTATTATAGCATTCAGTGGATTATCTATTATTTATGAAAAAAATATATGTTACAAATTTTGGCACACATACGCGATGGCTGGTTATAATAGCTTCAGCAGGGGAATTAATATAAATAAGTAAGAATATAACATAATAAGAGCCCTCCTAAATCGAGCCAATGGACCATCTAGTCAAGCACCTTGTTCTCATAGTGGCCAACTATATGGCTGTGGGAAACCTATAAGTAGGACCTGAACACAAGAGTCCTCTCTCCTCCTGTGGTTTCCAACAACTGATATTCACAAGCATTACTGCCTCTGACTGTGGATACAGAGCATAGCTACCATGGCTAGCACTGGTAGCTTTATCCACCACGAATTTGTCCAATTTTTAAGCCATCAAAGTTGGTCAACATCAGTGCGTCTTGTGGAAACAAATTCCATAGTTTAACTCTGTGCTGTGTGAAGAAGGACTTTCTATGATTCAATGATTTATTTATTTTTGTCCCAAATCTTCCAACATTCATCTTCATTGGATGGCCCTGCATTCTAGCATGATGCAGGAGGGAGAAAACACCTCCTTACTGTATTCACTCTCTCCACACAACACCTACTTTTATACATCTTCCTCATGTCCCACGTGGAACAGGACCTATTTTGCTTTCTAACTCCTTAGGGCAGCCCTCTTCAACCCAGTGCCCTCACAATATTTTGGACCACAACTCTTCTTTCAGTCCCATCAACACCAGAGGCATGATTGGTGGTGACAGAGCCTTTTCTGAGGCTACTCCCATATTGCAGAATTCTCTCCCAAGAGAGGTCAGGCTTACTCCCACCTTATCTTTCTGCTGGCAGACTATTCCTATTTAGACAGCCCTTTGGAAATTAGGTACAGGCGACACTGACTGCTCTCAGGGCAGTGGGTATTTTAATGCTGGTTCTAAACAGGTCCTTCCATATTTTAACTATTGTTTTGAACCAGTTTGTTTTTATTATTTTGTATTTTAAAATGTTGTAAGCCACCTTAAATCCCAGCTTGGGAGAAAGGTGAGATATACATGCATACATACATACATACATACATACATACAACAATTTCTCCCATCAGCCTCAGGAAACAGGCTGGAGTTGAAACTCTGAGGAGCACCAGGTTGCAGATCCACTTTGTTTTCTTTTTTAAAAAAGTTTTACAATTAGACCACAGGATAGGAAAGTTTTTCAATTAGTATCTGGGCACAGTAGCCGGAGAGTTCATTTCACAATATCAGACATAAAAGCACCCTGCACTGTTTTCCAGCATCTAAGCAACCCTGAGCTACCTCGACAACAAGATACCAATAAACCTGCAATTTCAATTGCTCCCTCCCCTCCCTCCCTTTTTTTATGTGTTCTGAGTCTTAGCAAATTCTCATCTCTCTCGCTCGCTGCCATAGGCTAATAGTCTGTAACAAAGCTTACCTTCAGAAATGTCAGATATAATGAAAAAAGCAACATTGCAGAGGAGAAAGTTGGCCTTCACCAAATCCAGTGGGGCCACCTCTGAGGTTCTTTAGCTTCCGCTGCTTCCTTCTTCCCTTAAAATTGAATTAGAAGTTTGCAGTAAATTAAACTACTTCAGTTTCCTGCCCTTCATTAATCATTACCCATGGAAAAGGGAGGAAATTGAGGGCTAGTGGAAGCTACTCATATGTGAGACTCCATGAGACATTGCTTGGTTGACCAGGCTTTGTTAAAATCTCTCCTGCCCTCCATCAAGATGCTCAGAGTGAAAAGCAAGATCACATCTGCACCACTCATTTAAAGGATGCTTTAAGAAGCATGGCTTCCCACAAAGAATCCTAACAGCTGTAGTTTGTTAAGGGCCTTCTAAAAGCTCTCCGCTCCCTTAACAAACTACAGTTCCCAGGATTTTTGGGAGGAAGCCATGACTCTTAAAGTGACATAAAAAAGGTAAAGGTCAAGGACCCCTGATAGTTAAGTCCAGTCGCAGACGACTCTGGGGTTGCGGTGCTCAGTGTTTTAAATGGATGGCATGCATGCAACTCTCTCACTCTCTCCATTTTAGCCTCATGGTAATCTTGTGGGTGGGACGCAGGTGGCGCTGTGGGTTAAAGCCTCAGCGCTTAGGACTTGCCGATCGAAAGGTCGGCGGTTCGAATCCCTGCGGCGGGGTGCGCTCCCGCTGCTCGGTCCCAGCGCCTGCCAACCTAGCAGTTCGAAAGCACCTCTGGGTGCAAGTAGATAAATAGGGACCGCTTACCAGCGGGAAGGTAAACGGCGTTTCCGTGTGCGGCTCTGGCTCGCCAGAGCAGCGATGTCACGCTAGCCACGTGACCCGGAAGTGTCTCCGGACAGCGCTGGCCCCCGGCCTCTTAAGTGAGATGGGCGCACAACCCCAGAGTCTGTCAAGACTGGCCCGTACGGGCAGGGGTACCTTTAAAAAGGTAAAGGTAAAGGTACCCCTGCCCGTACGGGCCAGTCTTGACAGACTCTGGGGTTGTGCGCCCATCTCACTTAAGAGGCCAGGGGCCAGCGCTGTCCGGAGACACTTCCGGGTCACGTGGCCAGCGTGACATCGTACCTTTACCTTAATCTTGTGGGTAGGGTAGCCTTGTGTCCTACTTAACAGAGGAGAGTGCTCTATCTCAGTGTTTCCCAACCTTGGGTCTCCAGCTGTTTTTGGACTACAACTCCCATCATCCCTTGCTAGCAAGACCAATGGTCAGGGATGATGGGAATTGTAGTCCAACAGTAGCTGGAGACCCAAGGTTGGGAAACACTGCTCTATCTGAAGCACTTAAAAGTGCACCTTAAAGAGGTACTTCCAGTTTGTTTCCAGGCTGATTTCCTGGTACCACCACTTCAAGCAGAAATCTCTATGCAATTAATGTTATCAGTTGCATTTATTTTTTTAAAAATCCAAAACGAGGTTCAAATGTAGTTGTTGTTTTTTAAAAAAATCCAAAAGCATGAGCAGCTTTGAAAATTTTGCTTAGATTTTTAAGCAGAGGTGTGTGTGTGTGTGTGTGTGTGTGTGAGAGAGAGAGAGAGAGAGAGAGAGAGAGAGAGAGAGAGACTAATCAGAAAGCTTTGGTATGAAAATTGAGCATAGTTCAAATTAAGAGAATGGTATTCAATGCCAGTCCCATTCAGAGTACACCTATTAAAGTTAATGGTCATGAGTAACTTAGATATTTAAATTTCAGTGGGTCTACTTTGAGTAGGGCATACTTGAACACAACCCGGAGTCTAAAAACCACAATAAAAGATAAGTGAACAGTAAAGAGAAAATGTGTTTTTTCTCCATTTGAAATGTATTTATTTGGAGATAAAAAAGTATAATGAGATAATTGAACAGATCTCTTTTAGAAGGGAATTCGAAAACCCAGACATTGAAAAATGCCCTTATTACAGAGCAGAATAGGTGACCAATAAAAAGCAATTGAAACTGCTCCTGCAGAAGCCGAGTTATGCTCCTGATTTCTTGTATCCAAGGCAAAACATTATTTGGATAGGTCTGGTGCCAATCTCAGTTTGAATCAATTAGTGTTCATTGTAACCCAGTATGTTTTTATTTTTAAATGTCGGGTTCCTTCCATTTTGAAGTTCCACCATTCATTCGGTTCCTTTGCTGGTTTTGAGCATGAGAGCCAAGAATATTGTTTCTTTCTTTTTTCTTTTTTTAAAAAATCTTGTTGGCAAAGCTTTGGCCCCTATAGACTTTAAGAAAGCAGAAGGCAGACACCTGATTTTTTGTAAGCTATTCTCATTTCCTGTGTGTAAAGTGGAAGGGTTGAGAGGAGAAAACTGGAACATTTCCAGACTGTGCTTGACAGAACCAGTTTTAATTAATGAAAAAGAGAGGCAAGTATTCATTTTGTAGATTTTCTTCTTTGGTGATCACTAGTAGCCGAGTAAGATTGTCTTCCATAAACACGGTTTGGTGTTTATACTACATTTTTAAAGATTTGCCTTGAGACAGTCTTTAAACCTCTTCTGTTGACCACCAGCATTACGCTTTCCATTTTTAAGTTCGGAATAGAGTAGTTGCTTTGGAAGACGATCATCAGGCATCTGCACAACATGACCAGTCCAACAAAGCTGATGTTGAAGAATCATTGCTTCAACACTGGTGATCTTTGCTTCTTCCAGTGGTACACTGGTATTAGTTCACCTGTCTTCCCAAGTGATGTGTTACATTTTTGGGAGACAGCGTTGATGGACTCTTTCGAGGAGTTAGAGATGGCGTTTATAAGTGGTCCATGTTTCACAAGCATATAGTAAGGTTGGTAGTACAATAGCTTTATGAACAAGCATTTTGGTTTCCCTGTGAATGTCCCGGTCCTCAAACACTCTGCACTTCAATAGGGAGAAAGCCGCACTCGCAGAGATCCTTTTTTAAAAAAGTAAATAAATTTTTATTAAGATTTTAAAGGTTACAGAAAAAAAGAGAAAAAAGAAAGAAAAAAAAAGAGCAATCAAAAATGAAAAAAAGAAAAACAATACACATCCAAAAACCAAAAAATAGATAAAAAAGAGAAAAAGATATAAAAAACAAGTCAAACCTTTAACTCACTTACTTACATTCACTTATTTTCTAGACTTCCTCACACCTCCCATTTTTGTATTCTAATTCAATTAGATATTCCAGCAAATCCTTCCAGCTTTATTTTAAACCCAATAATTTATCTTAACATACTGTAGTTCCCCTCTTTGTATTCTAATTCATATAAATATTCCAACCAATCCTTCATCTTATTTTTACCCTTATATCTTATCTTATTATGCTATAATTTCCCATTCTTTCTTTCACCACATAACCATCCACTTTTACTTTATCCAATCTTAACTCTCATCCAAACCTATATATCTATACTTATTCTTGAGACGTTTCCCTAAGGTCAAAAAAGATTCCATTCCACGAATTTCCCATCTCTCATTAAGAAAACAAAAAACAAATTATATTATATACACTTTAAATTCCCAATTTCTTTCCACCAGATCCCCTCCCCGGTTTTGGTCCCCCGCAAAAGTCCATCAATCTCGTAAAGCCATCAACCCGGAGATCTTAAAACCAAGGCTCTTAAATCTCTTTTATGTCCCCTCTGCCGGTCTTTTTGATAATCATTGGTATTGAAGACCAGATCTCGGAGAAGCTCCAACCCAACGGTAATCATATTCCTTCCTGCCAAACTTCCATGGTTAAAAATAGGGCCTATAGGATATTCCACATCTTGTTTCACGCTCCTTTCAAATCCAAAGGCCCCCGAAACTCCAACCTCCACCTGGCTCAGATTTGTAATCCAAAGGTCATCTGATCTCCACATAAGGTAATCTCTCCATCTTTCATTTTCCAAACCAGGCCAGGCTTCCATCTCCAAAAATTTGCTTCTCCTTGTTGTCATCATGTCAGGCTTCAAATTGTTGTTCACCATTTGCATCTGTTGGGTTACGGCTCCCCCTTTCTTCACTTCAATCACAACATGATTCTCCTTCTCAAATTTTCCAGTTGAAGGAGGTTCCTGCGCCGAATTCTTATCGAATTCTTTACAAATAGCCACTTTTGTTTCCAAAGTTATAACATTAGTAGTCAAAACATTTATCTGGTCTTGCAGCTTTCCCAAGAGAAAAAATGTCCTGTTCAGTTCAGACTCAATTTCCTTCCCAACCGCTATCCTTAACCAGTCCAAGGTCAAAAAACAATTTCCCAGCTGCTCCTTAAGACAATGTCCCAAAGCTCCCTCTAGAGGGATTCAAGTTCCTTTTCACTCCTTTCAGCACAGACCCAAAAGTCCCATACGTTAAATTGTAACAGTCCTTCCTTCGTTTTAAACATAAGCTTGTAACAAAGATAGACAATAGAAACAAAGTCCTTCTTTTGTATCTTGACAGCTAACTTGACAGCTGTCAAATTGATCTATTCATCATCAATGGGCTCTCACGGACCACTCCCGGGTTCAGGGAAGTGGCACTTCAAATCTCAAATTTTGTCATTCTCCTGCAGGCTCCCCTGCTTCCAAGAAAAATTAATGGTAATTTCAATCAGTAGAATTAAAATCATTTACATAAAACTCTCCACGACCTTAGTTGACAGGTTCTTTGCTTCAGTTTATTTACAGAAAGGAGAGGCGGACTTCCTGTTTGGACCTTCCCCGATCGGTGCCAATTTAAAAATACTTTAAAAGTCCAATTTTCCGTTCTACTCACGGGTTGTTGTTTGAAATCCAATTGTTCACAAGAAAAAGTCAGCGCTCTCCAACAACGGCTGTGCAGCTTCACTCCGTAAAAATAGCGGTCGATTCAAAACACCGCGGGGAAATAGCGGTTGATTCAAAACACCGCGGGGAAAAGGGGTTTCCCTGTGGGTAGAGGGGGCGCTCCTGGTGTCAGCCGAATCCCACGTTCCCAGGCTTCCTCCGCCTGGGATTTTTAAACGGTCTCCGCCTTCGCCGCGGCGGCAAGACCCGATTTTCGCGGAGCGGGTTCCTCTGGATCAGAGGAATTCCGCCATTGCCGATGGCGCTAACCCGGAAGTCCCTTGTGGAACACATCAGGCTCCTTCTTGGGTAGTATGTCTACCTTTGGTCCTCACCCTGCATTCAGCTCTCACCTGTAACTCCTCGAAACTGTCAGCATGTGACAGAGGTCACACCCCGGAAATTCCTTTGACTCGCCAGCTAAATCAGGAGAGGGTAGCCAATGGGTGAGTTAGGGACTTCCCCTGCATTGGAAGACAACTTTAAAAATATATAAACAGAGGTTTGCTATATCTTACCTTTTCTCCAAGGAGCTCAATGCGACATATATGCCTCTCTTCCTCTTCATTTGATTTTCACAGCAACCCTGTGAAGTGGGTTAGACTAAGAGATTGCTACTGGCCCAAGGACACCCAGTAGGCTTCATGACTGAGTGGGGATTTGAACCTTGGTCATCCAGGTTCTAGCCTTGATACTCTAACCACTACAGCATACTGCCTCCTGAACCGAATATAGGAAGCTGCCTTATAAGACCATTGCTCCATCTAGCGCAGTACTGTCTCCACTGACTGGCAGTGACTCTCTCTGGGGTTTTAAGCAGGGGTGTCTCTCCCAGCCCTATCCAAAAATGCCTGAGATTGAAGCTGGGACCTTTCTGCAAGCAAAAGATGTGCCCTACAACCAAAAGCTTTTCCATAGGTCCCGATGGATTCTCTGTGTGAGTAGACAAGGTTCCCTGCTGCAAAGGTCCAGCCCCTCATCTCTTGGGGTGCTGTAGTTGTAGGAACATCAATGAGACAGAGTGGGTGAGGCCCAGAGCTACTGCTCTACTCCCCAGCCCAATAGAAATTGCATGAGCAGGAACACCCAATGAGGGCTAGAGGCAATCAAACAAGCTTTTGTGTACTTGCACTAAAAAGGCAAAGCTTAATAGATTATATTGTGCCTCACAATGCTTCATTAATTTCCATCTACAGCACTATGGAGTGTATAATAAATGCTTAACACGAGGGTGTCCTACACCTGGTATTCAGGAATTATGCTAATCCCATTTTCTTTTGTAACTGCTGTTGCTTTTTTAAAAAGCTATGAGTAATTTTGGCTAAGCAAGGGAGCCTAGAAATGGTCTAGGATCTCACTATCACAGCAGGAAGTCCAAATTATTTATGTGCTATCTGAAAGAATCTGTCCTTCTGAAAACAGAGCACGTTTGGTAACTTGTTTATAAAATGTTTCTGTCTCCTCTCAGCATCTAGCACCATCCTTTGCTTGCCTACTCAGAGGAGAACCCTACTGGTGGTCATAGAACTTACTCCCAGGTAAGTATGGTCCCAGCGTGTGGTCTGAAGGCACATATTGCCTTGCTGAAGCTGAGCAGGTTTGAGTCTGGTCAGTTCTTGGATGGGAAACAACATGCAAACCCTGTGTTCTTGAATTCTATGGTGGAAGGAAGATGGGATAGGGGACTTTCCTCAGTCATCATCATCACATCATCATCATGTAGGCTTGTTGCCCAAAGCATCCAAGTTTATTGATAAGGTTTCAATGGTGCTCTCAAATAGTGGTCAATACTGTTTAAAATGATGGTCAAGTCCAGTGGCATCCAACCCCTGATCTGAAGAACTGATGGTGCTTCTCAATGATTGTCTTGTCCCTTCCATGCCAAGGGACGTAAAGGGTTGTTGGCTAATTGCTTTGGGGTGTGTGGCAGGACAGCTGCGCTTTCAACAGATTTTGATAGTGCCTTTTCTGCACTCACTGGCAAAGCAGTTCGTGAGAGGAAAAATGTCACATCCACATATCATTGATATGTAGCAATTTATATACACACACACACACACCCATATACACATACATTCACAATCCATTTGCCACTGACACCTCCCGTCCTAATTTGTCAGCTCTAATTAAACTTTGAGCATGGTATTTGCAGAGAAGATACAGTTATGTGGGGTCTTTTCTTCAAAGAAGAGTCAATTTAATGCCCTGGCAGTTAACAAGGTGTCCAAAGGGTGAAGGTAAATTGTACAAATAATGTTTAAATTGAGGGAATTGGTGGTTTCATTTAGAAGGAAGAGAAAGCCATTGTCAGGCTGGCTTTCTCAGAGAGCCAAGAAAAAGAAAGAATGAGGTTAAAGACAGGGAAATTATCCAGGGAAAGCACACAAATTATTGCATAGGGATTTGGAGGAAAGAAATACATAGTCACATAATGCACTGTAAATTAAAGTCATTTATAAAGCACCACTGCCTTCCAGATATAAAGGAGAGAAGCTTAGTCAGCAATGGGAAAACCCGCCATTTGTCACTACTAGAATAATTCTGCGTTAGCATGAGATCTGTTTCTTAATTGTTCAGCATTTGGGGTTTTCCTCCTTTTTAAAAAAAATCCTGATTATTGAAGGCAACCCCAGATAATTGGTCTTGGGGAAAACACACTCCAATCAGAGGCAAGAAGTATGATTTAATTGCAGGGTTAGCCCTTTTAAAAAATATTGAGTTTTAGAAAACATGCAATAAGCATATACCAATATAGACCAAGTACAATAGAGTAATATCTGCAACAGCATTTGGAGTGGTATTACAAGAATACATATCGCAGAATGTCTGAGGAAGTGTGCGGTGAGTCAGGATAAAATTCAGAGCGCATGTCCAATATAAGCAAAGAATGTGAGCTGTTAGGATATGCCCTCCACAATGTGGCCTAAATCATTGGAGGTTGTAGTAAATGCCCATCCTTGTTCACATAAGAAATAAAAAGCCATCATATTACATTAAACTTGTCTTTTTAAAATTATTCCTCAAACCACCCGATTCTGACAATGCTACATCCCAGCCTTTCTTGGAAAATCCAGATTACTTCCAGGGCCCACTGTCTCCACTCATGATGCTGCCTGCAGAACAACCACCAGGCTGCAGTGGTTGAGAGGGCAAGCACCATTTTAGCAGGGGAGGAAATGACACAGACACAGATGGATTCATGCGCGGCAACACTGGGTATTTCAGTCACTGTGCAATTATTCCTGAGGCTCCTCTATGTCAGGGATGGGAAATGTTTTTTCTGTGGGGAGGCCTCATTCCAGTCGGGCAAAAACATTCAAGGAAGGTGCAGACCAAGGCTGGCTCCCTGCTTGGCTGCATTCACATGGCAGTATATTCAGTTTCTCTAACATCTTAATTTCCATATTATCTTTTAGCTTTCACACAATGTAAAAGCCACTTCCAGAAATAAGAGTGCAAGCTTAGCACCCATTTCTGTGTTAATTGGTTCCAGAAATAATCTGTTTGTAAACCCATTAACCCCAGACAAAGTTTGGAGTGGGACATACAACTCTTTCCTGCCATTTTCATCAAGGAATCATTGGAGAAGAGAACCACACATGTGGAAAAGGTGGGGCAGTAGGAAGACTGTCGAATGGTGTTCATTGTTGCATCACACCCTGCCAGTAAGTTTGAATGATATTTAGAGCAACATGCTGGTATATCCTCCAAGAAGCCACAGTTCCATAAAGAAACAGGTACTGCAGTGTGAAATGAATGTTAGAAAACAGGACAGATCCCTAGCATTATAAGCAGGAAAACTAACACAATATTCCCCTTGAGTATTTCTCATAATGCCTCTTGCTTGTTTGGATGGGGGGGAGGGGGAGAAGGGTATAGAGAAGAGGCTCCATCAACCACTAGCATGTGACGCACATACACCCTGGAAAGTTGCCCAGATGGGAATGTAGTTCTCATGCTGAAAAATGTCCCCCACCCCTATGGGAATAGGATGCCGAGAATCACCGCTGCTTGTGATCTTAAAGCATTGGGAGGCTGGTAGAGGAAAAGGTGGTTAAGCATTTAGATCTCAAGTCATTTAAGCCCTCCACTTTGAAGTGGACCCAGAAGCATATGGGCAAACAGTGCAGATCCTCCCAAATCAGCATCACCATGTTAATGTATTTGTCTAAACTTATGAGCCACCTTGACTCTTCTAGAGTAAGGATGGTGATGATTTACCAGGGAGTGATGCCAAAAATTAGGGACTATAAACCGGAAAGGAGCCGCTTTGTCTAATTTTGCTACTACAGGTTTCAAAACTATGATTCAATGTCCCTGAGCCTAATGCCCCTTCCGATCTTCAGGAGGAGGGGGGTTGTGGGATCACAACCCCGCCCACACTCGCTCTCGCGAGGCTGGCGTCAGCCTCGCGGGAGACAGGGATTCACCCAATTAGCATACCCTGTGGCGCCAGCCAATCGGCTGGCGGCAGGGGCGGGCCTTCGTAGGGCCACTTAAGGTCAGGGCGGCCCCTGGCTCGCCCCCTTTCTTCCCTGGAGACGACGCGGTTTCCCACCCACCCGCCCTTTAGGTTTTGCCACTGACCTTGCTATGGGCTTCGGCTGGTCGCCGCAAGGGGCCTGGTAGGAGTTTTTCCATTTGGCTAATTGGCTGGTTTTGTGAGTCACTTGGTTTTTTCGCCTACCTCGTAGCAAATCGTCACAACTCCCTCGGTTTTGGCGGTAGGCATTGGCCGGGGTATTATCATGCAGATGAGGTTGGGGGGGAGGAACGCCATCACCTCCCCCAATGCTTGAAGGGTAGTTCGTTAAAGGACTCCGAGGGGCGACGCCTCGTCCGAAACCTACGGAGGCTAGGGCCTAAAGCGCGCCCCCGAGCGGTAACCCCTCGGGGAGCGCCTAGGGATATGCATCTCGGGTGGCTCCCCCTGTTGGTGTTTAACCCTTCCCGGTCAGACCGGATAGTCGGTTAGGGCCAATGCCTAAAGCCAATACCCTTCTTTCCTGTAATCAATAAAGTTGTGGCCATTTTCGCCCATTAACCTAAAACTCTGTATCCGTTGTCTTCATTTATTCCACCTGTGGGGGGGAGGGAATAGCCACACAATGGGGCTTACAAGCCACATTGTCCAACCCTCAGGACTTTGCTCCTCTCCTACGATGTGCTGGATTTGGCTGAAGCTCAAAACAAATGGGGCTGATTTGAGTGGAACCAGGCTTTGGCCCAGACAGGTGGAGATAGCTCTAGATCACCCTGGTCACACACACACACTGATCAATCCTGGGTGGTCGGGGTGGGGCAGTGGATGGGAAGAATATGTTTTAACTGTGTGTGCCTGTTCCCAGCAGGGTAGCACACAAGTAAAATAAAACCGAGAAGGAGTGGACCCTCCATCTCCAGTTGATGAGTTGAGCATTGAGTCCTGCATACTGCAAGGGTCTGCTTCGTCCCCGTGTTCTCAGCAACATTAGGGTTTTAAAAACACTAATTGAACATTCATTTTGCCCCACCCACACATTTGGGGCCAGATCTGGGTCATGTGTTCCCCAAGTAAGCTGGGTCTGGGCACAGCTGTACATAAAGCCTCTGATGCTTGGATGGTACTGGTGCAACACTCACTCATGACCCATTCCAGTTCGGACTCCTTTATTGGCCGGCTCCCCTTACTGCTTCCCAACCAAGCCATGACTCTCCTCCTTGCCCTGCTGGACAGCTCCCTGGCCTCACCAGGAGCATAAAGGTTCCAAGTTTGGTGCTCTGTTTTGGCAGGAATGGGGTGCATGGTTGGTGGACCACACTGACTTTAATGGGCTGCAAGTTTTGCAGCTTCATCTGAAAGAAGAGAGATTTGGCATCTCTGATTTTGGCACTGCCTTTTGCTGCATCTGCTAACAGTGGTCATGGTGGTGGAGGAAGAGAACATTACTCCCTGACAAACTACTTATGTTCCCTGAAAAATAGCAGGATTGGCCTGGAATGTACACACTGAGAACACTTGTATCTGCCTCTCATCCTACTCAGATTTTTAGGACTGAGACGTGCCATAAAGGGGAAAAAATTAATTTGCAACTGTACTGCTTTCAGTGGGCGTGCTCCATGATCAAACAGCAAAGTGTGACCATCATTAAAGACGAGAGTTGGCAGAACCTTGATTTCTCCTTTTTCTTCACAAAGGTTTTCTGTATTTCAAGAATTGCAGCGGGCTGGGAGCAAGCAGGTGCCCGGGAGGACAACGGTTACCATGGTTAGTTCAGCAAGCATTTCCACCGAAGGGGAAAGGCTTTTGTTTATTCAGGCACACAGACTCCGAGTCCAAGCCAAACAAGGCATTGTGATGCGCCACCTTCTCATCTCTATTCTCATTTAACTGCTTCACTCTAGTTCATATGTGTTCTGTGGTTGTGCCTTCACCGTTGACTTGTTTTTTCAAAGGAGAATTGTCTTCCTGGTATTCAAGATGCAATAATAATTTTGATTTGGTTATATTTAACTTTTCATTTCATTTAGAACGTATGTGTTTTGACTCGTAGAATGGTAGGGTTGGAAGGGACCCTAAGGCTCATCTACTCCAACCCTCTGCAATGCAGGAATCTCAGCTAAAGCATCCATGACAGGTGGCCATCCAGCCTCTGCTTAAAAACATCCAAGGAAAGGGAATTCACCACCTTCCAAGGGAGTCCATTGGACTATCGATAAGCTCTTACTGTTGGAACATGGACATTTCAGATATTCCAGATGAGAATCTAGGAGGAAGGAGGGACAAAAAAGTCTATCCATGGCTACTCACCACAATGCCTATGGCTCTACCTCCGTTGTTAGATAAAGCGTGCCTCTGAGTACCAGTTGCATGGAACTGCAAGCAGAGAGAGTGCCCTGCTGTACTCAGATCCTGCTTGTAGACTTCTTCTAGGCGTCTAGTTGGCCACTACAAGAACAGGACGCATGTTTAGGTGGACCTAGGTGAGTCTTTCTCACCTTGCAAGACTATTGATATTTCAAGCATGCACTTTGTTGGGATGGGTGACTCTCCTATCTGTGAGGGTGGTGCCTAGTTCTAGACCACAGGACTGCATCCTCCTGCATATTCACCTTTGCCTCCTGTTCAGACTTCTCCTGCAGCTGATCAAATCTCTCCCCAGCCTCCACCAAGGCTCTGCGCTTCTCAGGGAGGTCAGAGGGGAGAGCCAGCACCCCTGCTTCCCCTTCCAAAATGGCTGACTTTGGGGTGGATGTACCCCTCTCTTCCATTGCAGGTCTCCACAATTCAGCCCCTCATCTGTTTCCTCCACCACCAGAATCTGACAACCCAATCCTCACAGCTCTGCAGGGCCCCTGACAAGCCAGGAGATCTGTACCCCAGGTATCTCTTTTTGGAATCTGCTCTGAAAGTCAGCTGCTGGCAACTGCTTGGACTAAGCCTGAGCTGTGGGTGGCTATACCAGGAATCAGACATGAAAACATGTTCTCTCTCCCAGGATTCCCACAGCTGGGAAATGAGGGATATTAGGTAACAAGAGGTTGACCAGGTGAATGCAGGTGGACAAACTCCTAGTACTTATAAAAGGTGTCAGCTGTAAGGCACTCACATGTAGAAATCAGGAAATCTGGTAATGGGTCCCAAGTTCTTTACTCCCTGCTCCACTAGGGCTTCTCACAGATGGAAGGACTATTGGCTTGAGCCACCTTGCTCTGCAGTGCTCCCTAACAATGGTGGGAAAGAAAACTGCAAGGAATCAGGTGACCTGGGAAGCCAATTGGAGCCCAGCCAGCCTTATATATGAACACTCCCAGGCTTGTTTTCCCAGACTGAGCTCCTCTGTGACAGAAAGCTCTAAACAAGCTTTTGCCTTTGCATCTTCATGGGCCCGCTCCAGAACCTGACTGATGGCATGAATTGTACCATCTATCTTGGACCCTTTGCATTCTAGAATCCACTTCAGAACCTGACCACTGATCTGTTGGGACCATGTGGTTTGCCTCCGACCACAAGGAGCCCTGACTCTGACCAAGAGGCCTCATGTTGTTGTTGTTGTTTAGTCGTTTAGTCATGTATGACTCTTCGTGACCCCATGGACCAGAGCACGCCAGGCACTCCTTTCTTCCACTGCCTCCCGCAGTTTGGTCAAACTCATGCTGGTAGCTTCGAGAACATTGTCCAACCATCTCGTCCTCTGTCGTCCCCTTCTCCTTCTGCCCTCAATCTTTCCCAACATCAGGGTCTTTTCCAGGGAGTCTTCTCTTCTCATGAGGTGGCCAAAGTATTGGAGCCTCAGCTTCAGGATCTGTCCTTCCAGTGAGCACTCAGGGCTGATTTCCTTCAGAATGGATAGGTTTGATCTTTTTGTAGTCCATGGGACTCTCAAGAGTCTCCTTCAGCACCATAATTCAAAAGCATCAATTCTTCAACGACCAGCCTTCTTTATGGTCCAGCTCTCACTTCCATACATCACTACTGGGAAAACCATAGCTCATACTGTGTACCAACCCCAGGCACTCATGTTGTGAATCCCTCTTCTTTTCTGTGGCTGAAGAGATGCTGGCTCTGAGCATATGTGGTCTTGAGAGTGCCTTTTGTTGTGGCTAGGTCACAGCTGGGGAGCATTAAGCTCCTTGTTCACGACACACGCTAGACTTTTGTTGCATCATACAGTTTTTGGGTCGAGCATCCTGATAACTCACAACATAGCCCAATGGCATTCCTTGGAGCCACTTGGCAGTCTGAGTGTGTCCTGGTGTGAAAGGGGGGCAAATGGCCTGAGGGGAGCCCTCCTCACAGCAAGACAAATCCAATTGTAACATAGTGGTCCTCCCACACACAACACATTATGGTTTTCTTTTGCTAGACCTTCAGAAAATGAAGCCCAAGGTGAGTGGGCAGAGAAATCTTTGCAAACTACATTAACACTTTAATGGCATTGCTTATGGGCAAGAGATAATGCAAGAGGTATCATTGTGCCAGAACACTGGTGGGTTGATTACTTAGTGTCCGCCAGAGAGATGAGCTCCATGAATTGCATAAGCAGCGGCGATTCACCATGGAAGGCAGAGTAATTTAGTTATTGATTTAGACTTGTGATAAACCAGCTACTCCTGGTCTCGGGATTGTAAAGCACACTTGTGAGAACCTCCACTTATTGCTTTCAGAGCCAAGCTACCAGGTAGAAGCAGATAAATATTTCTGGTAGAATAAAGCCAATTCAAATTGCTTGGTCGGCTGCCTGAAGTGCATCTGTAGGATGGCACTAAAAAGAAGGAGAAGCTGCTATCTATATTGACCAGCCTTCCAGACACCTCCAATAGCAACCTCTCTGTTGGACATCTTAGCCAGAATCTTTGACCCAGGCATTCTTACAGATCCCTGGCTCCTGGTTCCTACCTCTTGGCTTGCACCAGACTGCTCTCCATGGTCCACCCTTGACATTTCAAATTGTACACTGTTTGGGTGTTTGTTTACAGCATTTTTTGCCCTTTAGCCAAAAAGGCCATACAAAAAGCAGGGTCCAAACAAACTCTCACCGCATGAAAGTCTCACAGTGAGAAGAGTTCCTGGAAACAGCAGACATCACTCTAGTCTTTTACTCTAGACTTGCTTTTAATGGCAGGCCCAAGGTGGATGGTACTTCCTCAGGCTGCCCACAGCTGTGTCCCATTCAGCTGCACTTTGCACATCCAGTTCTAGGTACAGCAAGCTTGTTGAGTTTCCCAAGGGTCCAAAGGATGGGGAAGCCCCCACCACAACCTCTACTCACCACTCTTTCTTCACCCTCTGTCCTCATTCCTCCTCCAGCTGCTCTATGGCAGAGCTTGCTTTTATGAGCCGGCCCAAAGTGGATGGTACTTTTGCAGGCTGCCCACAGCTATGTCCCATTGACAAGGCTGTGTCCATGGTGATTTTTTTTTATTCTTATTATTAGCAAAGGTGCAACAGGATGTCTGTGTGATCTCCAGTTATCAGGGATGGGATCACTGCACAAGTCATCCAGCAACTGACTTCATTTGCCTTTAGTGACAACTTCGTGGAGGAAAGAGAGGGAAGAAATCAATAGGTCCAAGTTAGTAATGTCCACTTAGTTCAGTCGGTCTACTCTCAGCATGGTTAACATTGCTTGCATTCTCTTTCTCCCAATCCCTCTCAGATTCTTTGGCACTGAAATGGTAAAGCAGGTTGGTTTAGGAGGATGGAGCGGGGAAAAATACATTGGAGGGGGGCAGGTCCCAGACATCTGTGTGTCTAGTATGGCATTTGAATAGTATGTCCTTTCTGAGAAGGAGACTGTCGCCCAGTGGGAAATAGATCAATGGGCGATGTTGTGTGGCAATCACTGTTTGCTTTGGAGGAGTCTCTCTGACTGGCCCACTCCCTGCAATGCATGAAGAATAAATGACAGAAGTAATATTTTTTTGTTCTTGTTTCACTTTCATTCATCTTATTTGATCAGCACTGAGCCAAAGTGACATCTCATCAGACCTAAAAGTCTGTTTCAGCTGCAGGTTCATCAGAGAGTGGCATTTAAAACACAGACATTGTAGGAACAAATGTATTTGCCAGACCCGTCCATCGATGTAAACCTGACCTTTATCCTGTACATTTATTGACACTCGGGTGCTTTGTATCATATTTTGTTATTGTGCGAAAGAGACGGAAGGCCCTCCCTTGCAACACACACACACACACACACCAGTCTTTCTCACTCTGATCTGCAAGTAATTACATATTCAGAGACATGAAGGAGGGATAAAATATCCTTGTTCCATAGAGGATAAACTTATGTCCATATAAGCAGGCTTCTAGGTGAGGGCCCCCTTGATAATATGGGCCCTTGAAGAGGCAAGGTTTCCCCTCCCTATATAGGAATACAAGAAGCTGTTTTAGACCAGGTCAGATTATTTGCCCACCTTACTCAGTATCGTCTACTCTGACTGGCAGACTCTCCAGTATCACCTGCTACCTAACCCACCATCAACTGGAGATGCTAGGGATTGAAACTGGGACCTTCTGCAAGCAAAGCTTGCAGTCTACCATTGAGTGATACTGCCTCCCTATAAAAGTTCTCTCTTCCTACCCATTTGGTTTTTAAATCTACTACATATTTTGGAAAGTTGTTTGTCTGCTCACTATGCATTTGGACATAAGATATCGTATGGTTGATGGCCACCAACCAAGATGGCTTTAAAAAAACAAATTCATGGAGAGGGCTATCAATGGCTACTAGCCATGGCAGCCATTCTCAGTTGGAGGCAGAAATGCTTCTGAATACTGGTTGCTGGAAGCCACAGGAGGGTATAGTGCTCTTGTGCTTCAATCCTGCTTGCAGGTTCCCCACAGGCATCTGGTTGGACTAGATGGGCCATTGGCCTGATCCAGGAAGCTTTTCTTGGGGTCCCTTCCAAGCCTACAGTTCTATGATTCTATTATTCTTATGTTTGTGGGAAGGCTATGCAACAATGAGCATTCACCCTGAATTCACCCTGTTATGTTTCTGTGGTGGTTTTCCGGCTGCCCATTAATCATGCACATACCATACACTTCTCAGTGCATTTTCATCTTGCTTTCCTAACCACACAAAAGCCTGTTGCCTGTTTTTAAAGTAGCTTTGTTGGACCGGAGTAACTGAGCACTTCGATCCATTTTGCGCAAAGCCCAAATTTCCTGGATTGTCTTCGGATCCCTCCCGCCAAGCTCTGACAGCTGGCAGTTGATCTTGCTCTCTCACTGTAATCTACTTGTTCCTCTGCTTCCTTTAAATCACCCTCTAACAACTTCCCCCCTCTTCCGAGCATTCAGCCAACCTCCAAGGACCCACGTGAGCCACTTTATGAATCCCGCCTTTATCGTCCCAGTCCTCATAATTGACACATATCCATATTAATGGCAGATGAGAGGGACTGCACCACAGCATTATGCTCAGCGCGGAGAAAGTTTGATGAGGATAAATAAAAATTAACAACACAATCTCATCCGCACTCAAAAGAAAACAACACCCTCCACATTTTCCTAACTAATTGGCTAAATAATACTTGGTGGGATTTCGCCGCATCTCTTACACGGGCAGGGGTGGGGGGGGGAAGAAATTGGATTTTTTCCAGCAACTCAGAACATTGCTGCACCATGCTGGTAAATCCTTTGTGAATCACAGCTGTGCTGTTGTTTTCAGCCTTCTAGGCTTCAACATATTGAAACAGTCGACTTTTGGCAGCTAAGCAAATGTGGGGAGGGGGAGGGTTGGGAGGAGAAAAACAAAAGAATTTAATATCATCATGTTGGGTTTTCAAACACCAATATTTACTCTAGCCTAAAGGATATGCAGTCGAGGGCAGAAATGTGAATGCCATTGTCAAGCACACCAGCATAGTCACTTCTAAATGTTAATGCCAGAATTTACAGCTTTGGGGTACGATTCTGTATGTTGCGTTCAACCGAAACCCCAATCAACGCTAGGGATATACATGGACTCAACTTGGCTTGAAATGGAATGCATTTTCCTCCCCTCAAATGACCCCAGAGAATGCTAAATAAAAACAAGAAAAGGGATTGTTGTTGCTGTTGTTGTTGTTATTGTTATTGTTATTTCCTAAGGAAGTTCAAGAGAAAAAGAAAGAGGGGAAGTAGGCACCTTCCATGACAGTCCTCTCTTTCCTGTTGAAAAACGCACCCCTGAGAAGATGGAAGAGTTTATTGGGCAGGGGAGAGGAATAGCTTACTGGAAACAGAAATCCTATCCTATTTATCCTATACTAAAAATGAAGCTCTGTCTGGAGCATGCTCAGGACTGCTGAGTAGGGAGGGCAGCCTAGAGGCAGGGGCACAGCAAAGTCTGTTATTACAAGTCAGATCAGGCAAGATAATAAAACCTAAATAGATGAGCAAGAAGTGGTACACGTTCTAGTTCTCACCACCACCACCATGAAATTAATAATATTATTTATTGTAGACATTTTAACTCCATCCTTCTTCCCAGAAGCTCCACATGGCAAATACACACACACCCCATTTTAGTTTCACAACAATGCTGAAGGGTAGGTTAGGCTGGAAAATTGCAACTGGCCTTATGTGCTTCATCATGGCTCAGCTGGGATTTGAATGAGCGTTTCTGTGGTCTTTGCCCAATACTCTAAATGATCTGACTACTGCATCACACATATGACCTGTCCTTTGACAACAGTGAATTAAGGTATGTATAATGAAAGGTTTCCTCATAGTTTGACTCTGAAGGGGAAAAGTGTTTGCGAGTTATAATATAGGGATAGGGAATCCTCAGGGATAGGGATAGGGAGTCCTCAGGCCACACCCACCTCCCCAAGCCACATCGCTCAGTCACCTTGCTTTGTTCCTTGAGTGCTTTTCCCTGGTTGCAATGTTTTCCTTGAACTCTGATCACGGTTCCTGATGGCCTGGATGGAGAGCGATGAGGAGAGTGCAAGTGTGTTTGGAAACTAGCGTACTGCACAAAGGTTAAATTTATGTTTGGTGCTCTGCCAGGTTTTACCTCTGGCCCAGCCCATCACTGTCATCTGGCCCCTGGAAGTCTGCCCAGAAAGGAGTGCAGCCCTCAGACTGAAAAGGGTTCTGCACCCCATTGTAAGAAACACTTGGCCGTGAAGCCTGCTGGGTTACTTGGAGCCTCTAAGCCTAACCTACCTCACAAGGTTGGTGTGGTGGTTGAATGAGGAGGAGGAGAACCATGAACAATAACTTTGGAGCTCAGTCACACTGGAAGATTGTAAGCTATATTCATTCTCTCACCTCAGACACATCTCTCCAGCATTGCACCGCAAGTTAACTCAAATTTACACACGCACACACACACACACACACACACACACACACCGCTTCAGACTCCCACCTAGCAGCAAGCCCACCAACAACCAGTCATCCAAAGGGAGTGCCCTCACAACACCCCAAAGGAGTGACCCAAAGAAATGATTTCTACCTTTGGATTCTACCCTTTGTAGGGTGAGTTGTAAGCAGTAGGGGAAGAGGATATGAGATACAAGTGTTACAGACAGTGACAATTCCATTAGAGCTAGAGTGTATGTCAAATAAATGTAATGACCCTGACACAGCACAGTGATAGGCAATCGTGCTGAGATACAGTGCAATCCTAACCATGACTACTCAGAAGTACGTCCTGTTGGATACAATGGGACTTACTCCCAGGTAACTTGGATTGGGATTGCGGCCTTAATTAACATCTGTAGGAGGAATGGAAACCCTTGTCTCTATTCAGCCCCTATAAAGAATTGGGTTGAACTCCGATTTGCAATTCAGCTATGTCACAACAAATGAGAAGTTGGTTGCTGCCAGACTTGGGTTGTTTATCAGCCATTTTGTCCACTGAA
Organism: Podarcis cretensis; assembly: GCF_951804945.1. NCBI lineage: Eukaryota > Metazoa > Chordata > Lepidosauria > Squamata > Lacertidae > Podarcis > Podarcis cretensis. The sequence continues at coordinate 60,306,398 of NC_137177.1, forward strand.
CATATGGATTTTCAACAAAGAAGCTGCCTTTTTGGGAACACAAATGAAACACATTGACTGTTTGATCTATGAAAAGTGGTCATGAGAAACAGTTCTGTCAGCTGACAGTGATACCATCAAACGAATAAATTTCCTTTTGCTTTGGAGAGAGCGCTTCCTCCTTCCTAATCGAGAATAGTTTAAATGAGCTGCTACGCATGTTCCCTATTCGTTATAACAGTTGTCACTAATTTAATAGCGCTGGATCAAATAGGAGCAAATAGCCAATTAACAACAGAGTATTTAATCTCCCGGACTTTACATTCTAATGGCACCAGAGAGGGAAATATTACTAGGAAGTGCTCCCAATTACTCTTTTCTGATCACTACTTATCAAATGCACTCAGCCCTGTCATGCAAATGAGCTGCCTACATCCCTGGATCAAGGGGGGAAAGGAGTTTTCTGCAACTTCTGCATTTTAAGAGCATTTGGTAATCAATGAATTTAAAGTTTCAAAAGGCACAGAAGATGTCTGCTTTTCCAAGCGTATACTCCTGTTCATGTAGTCTCCTTACTCACTAGGGGGTGGGGTGAGAAATTTGATTTGGAAATTTGGAAATTTGATTAATTAATTAATTAATTACATTACATTATGAAAATAGTAGCAGGAGACTCTTTCAGGTAGTTCGTAATTTAACGGAACCACCTTTACCACCAGGGCCTTGTAAAGACCCCAAGATCTCCTGCAACGATTTTGCAAAGTTTTTTGCAGATAAAATCACTCATATTCGGAAGGAGCTAGACACCACCGTGGGAGCAGTGCCGGGGCGGGAGAGTGCTAGAGCTCTGTCTGGTCAAGTTGCATGGAATCAATTTCAATCCGTTACCCCCGAGGATGTGGACAGGCTGCTTGGACGCGTGAAACCAACCACCTGTCTCCTGGATCCTTGCCCATCCTGGCTAATAAAAGCAAGCCGGGAAGGGCTGGGCGATGGGCTCTGCGGGGTGGTGAATGCTTCCCTCTGTGAGGGAACATTCCCAGATCCACTGAAAGAGGCGGTCATTAAACCGCTTCTTTAAAAACCATCTTTAGACCTGGCCAGTATGGCCAACTATCGCCCAGTCTCAAATCTTCCTTTCTTGGGCAAGGTGATGGAGCGCGTGGTTGCTGAACAACTCCAGGCACGCCTGGAGGATGCGGACCATTTGGATCCCTTCCAGTCGGGATTCAGGCCTCATCATGGGACTGAAACTGCCTTGGTCGCGCTGGTTGATGATCTCCGGCGAGCTAGGGACAAAGGTGAGAGTTGTTTCCTAGTTCTGCTGGATCTCTCAGCGGCCTTTGATACAATCGACCATAACATCCTTCTGGACCGTCTAGAGGGGCTGGGAGCTGGGGGCACTGTTATACAGTGGTTTCGCTCCTTCCTCCTGGGCCGTGTTCAGAAAGTGGTGGTGGGGGATGAGTGTTCAGACCCCTGGGCCCTCACTTGTGAGGTGCCTCAGGGTTCTGTCCTCTCCCCCATGCTTTTTAACATCTATATGAAGCCGCTGGGAGAGATCATCAGGGGGTTTGGACTGGGTGTCCATCAATATGCAGATGATACCCAGCTCTACCTCTCTTTCAAATCAGAACCAGTGAAGGCGGTGAAGGTCCTTTGTGAGTGCCTGGAGGCAGTTGGAGGATGGATGGCGGCTAATGGATTGAGATTGAATCCTGACAAGACAGAAGTACTGTTTTGGGGGGACAGGAGGCAGGCTGGTGTGGAGGATTCCCTGGTCCTGAATAGGGTAACTGTGCCCCTGAAGGACCAGGTGCGCAGCCTGGGAGTCATTTTGGACTCACAGCTGTCCATGGAGGCGCAGGTCAATTCTGTATCCAGGGCAGCTGTCTACCAACTCCACCTGGTACGCAGGCTGAGACCCTACCTGCCCGCAGACTGTCTCGCCAGAGTGGTGCATGCTCTAGTTATCTCCCGCTTGGACTACTGCATTGCGCTCTACGTGGGGCTACCTTTGAAGGTGACTTGGAAACTACAACTAATCCAGAATGCGGCAGCTAGACTGGTAACTGGGGGCGGCCGCCGAGACCACATAACACCGGTCTTGAAAGACCTACATTGGCTCCCAGTACGTTTCCGAGCACAATTCAAAGTGCTGGTGTTGACCTTTAAAGCCCTAAATGGCCTCGGCCCAGTATACCTGAAGGAGCGTCTCCACCCCCATCGTTCTGCCCGGACGCTGAGGTCCAGCGCCGAGGGCCTTCTGGCGGTTCCTTCATTGCGAGAAGCAAAGCTACAGGGAACCAGGCAGAGGGCCTTCTCGGTCGTGGCGCCTGCCCTGTGGAACGCCCTCCCATCAGATGTCAAAGCGATAAATAACTACCTGACATTCAGAAGACATCTTAAGGCAGCCCTGTTCAGGGAAGTTTTTAATCTGTGATATTTTAGTGTATTTTTGTTTTTTATGGAAGCCGCCCAGAGTGGCTGGGGAAACCCAGCCAGATGGGCGGGGTACAAATAATAAATTATTATTATTATATTATTATTATTATCCAAGTGACTAGCTCAGTTGGTAAGAGTGTGGTGGCAGGTCTTGATTCAGACAATGTGGAGAGCCACTTCCGCCTTCAAAAGGAGGTGGTGTTGCGGGCTTCACGCCCCCACCATGTGCGATTGAGGGAATCCCCAGCAGCGTCAACCCCTGGACAGTCAATCGGCTGGCTCGGGGAGCGTGGCCTGCCCTATTTAATGCAGGCACGGCCAGGCATCTCCCTCTTTTGCCGCCTCCAGCTGCTCCGGTTTCCCACCCTCCTGCCCTTTAAGGTTTTCATCTTTGACCTTGCTATGGACCTTGGTTGGTTGCCGTTAAGGGGCCTGGTAGGAATGTTTTCCACTTGACAAATTGGCACCAGCCACTTGGTCTTTCACCTACCTTGTAGCAAATTGTCACAACTTCCTTGGTATTGGCGGTTAGGCATTGGTATTGGTATTGTTATGTAGATGGAAGGGGGAGGAAGCGGCATCACCTCCCCTGCATATTGAAGGGTAGTCCGATAAAGGATTCCAGGGGGCGTGGCCCTGTCCGAAGCCTATGGAGGTGAGGGATTAAGGCACGCCCCCGAGCGGTGACCCCGGGGAAGTTCCTAGTTGATGTGCATCAGCAGGATTCCCACTACTGATGGTTAACCCTTCCCAGACTTCAAGCAGACAAGCTGAAGCCAGATAGTCAGTTAGGACCAATGCCTAAGCCAATACCGCTCATCACCTGTAACCAATAAAGTTGTGGCCATATTTAGCCCATTAACCTTAAATAATTGTGTCATGTTACTTTATTTACACTGGGGGGGGCAGGAACTCGCCACGCAACTGGCCACCTCCGATGGACCAGTCCCACCAGAAGTAAAGGTGCTGGATACTGACCCTCTTCCCAGCATTATAACTGACCCTGCATCCTAGACCAAGTCTATTGGATTGAGGACCCTTGAGCCAAGGATTCCAGAACTGAGATTCCCTGGGTCCTGCCCTTGGAGCTGACACCCTCCAAGGAACTGATCCCCTCCATGGCAGGGACCCACATCCTTATTCCAGCCCATCAGCTCAAATGAAAAGTCTGCAGGGAACTGAAAGGAAGGCAAGTGCCGGTCTACTAAGCCAAATGCCTGCTCCTTTAAGGTCTCCCAATCCTCAAAGAAGTCTGACCTGGAAACATAGATGTCTCTAATCTTTGGGTTTATGCCCACATCCTCTTGTCCCACTGCTTCCCCCAGAGAAAACTGCTCTTTTGTGCTCAATCAGAGCAAAAGTCAATAGTGGAAGTGTGAACAGACCCTTTGCTAGAGATGTGCTTGTTTGGAGCTGTCCCTGGTGCTGAAACTCCCCATTGTTGCCTGTGGGCTTTTCATCTAGGTCAGGAACAGCTGGAAGCAGGGCCTTGCTGCTCCTGTGCAAACTTTCTGCTGAAGCAGATAAAGCCCCTTATTTGTTCTGCCCTATGTAAGCCATAATGAAGATGTCTTCTCCATAATTTCATCACTTGCAAGCAACAAAGCTGAAGGAGCATTTTGGGGTGACTTCAGAGGATCTGTGAGAAAGGAAAAGTTGGTGATGAACTTACTGCAGGCTGCAACAGTGCCCTCTGAAATCTCAGCAGGCACCACTTTTTCTTTTCCAGGAGTTGTTAGTGGATGGGTGGGGAACTTCAGGCACAGGAAATGAATACAGCCCTGAAGGTATCTCTATCTGGCCCTTCCCCATAGGTCTCAATTCCCCTCCCCAAGCCATGCCCCTTCCCAACCTTACTCTGCTGCCTCCTTGAGTGCTTTTGTCTGGCTGGAATATGTCAATGAACTGTGATCACACTTCTTTCTTGTCTGGATGGAAAGGTGTGCACGCATGTCTTCTGTGCAACAATAAGTGTTGTATCCAGTGCTCCAATTTTGCCTCTCCTCCCTCCAACCACTGGTCAAGAGTCCCAGGAATATAACCCATGAAGGAATGCAGATTTGGGCTGAAGGTTTCTTTCTTTCCTTCCTTCCTTCCTTCCTTCCTTCCTTCCTTCCTTCCTTCCTTCTTTCCTTCCTATCACATTCCTCCAATGAGCTCAAGGTGGTGTACATTGTTCTCCCCCTCCTCATCTAATCCCCACATCAGCCTTGTGAAGCAGGTTAGGCTGAGAGGCAGTGACTGGTCCAAGGTCACCCAAAGAGCTTCATGGCTGAGTAGGGATTTGAACTCTGGTCTCCCATGTCATAGTCTACCACTTTAATCACTACACCACACTTCTGCCACCCCTACCCTAGACTGAGGTCACTTGGTTAGGCTTCATGATAATGCTGAGCCACCACACCATGTCCCCATGAAGCCAAATCAGTGTGAGAGCAATGCTTCCTGCCATCACTCTAGGAAACCTTGGGCAGGAAAGGCTGGTGGCTGCTAGCTAACAAGACCTTGGGAGTGCTGCCTCCAAGACTACCAAACACATGGCAATTGCAACAAATGGTGGGCCAGTTTTAGGAAACTGGTGGCCCCTGGAATTCAACCTTAAAAAGTTCCTGTAGGACATGGCTGTGGAAGCTGCGTCCCTCCAGTTGTTCAACTAGAACTCCCATCTCCCTTGACCAGTAGCCATCCTTGCTGGGGCTTACGGGAGTTGGAGTCTCCAGGAAGACCACAGGTTCCCCACTCCTGCTCCAAGAATTCAGATCAGCTCTTGTTCAGCAGCTCATTTTCCTGCCTTTTGCTGTCAGTTTCAGTTTTATTTACACATCCTAACCATTCTGTGGGGTTTTTTTATGGCTTGTTCACCACTCTCGGGAAACAAAAATAATTTTATAAAGCTCCCAAATAAACAAAACAAAAGCCTTGGATGTGTTAGCAGGCAGACTGCAATTTTTAAAGCTGCTCTGGATGCTATCCCAACAGCACTGATGTCAGGGAGGATTTTAGCCGTGGTGCACAGCAAGGCTTCCCAACAGGACCAATGGAGCTTGTTGCAGAGGAAAGTTCTATTCACTGGAAGCAAGGGGGCCTCACACGCTATCCATTAATAATGATCCAGGCTGTAGTGGTGCAGTGCAAGAGGTCACACATCAGAACTGTCTGTCCAATGCAGGTCGCCTCAAATGAGTGCAGCTCACCCCCACACTGTCATGCATTGGGTATATGACATGCCTGTTAAAGGCCAGCCATTTGATGTATATTTTAGAGACATAGCATCTAGGGATCTTTTGTATTCTTTCCAGCTGCATTGAATCAAAGTTGGTATTCTTTTATAAGCATTCTTTATACATCGCTTCCAAATATCGGATGGTGAAAAGGAAAACCCACAGGGATGAAAACAAAATAGCATGCTTCTTTTGTTTCATTCGATAGACAGGGTTGGGGCAACCTGTGAACCTCCAGATGTTGATCAGCCCCATCCAGCAGGGTCAATGGGGAGAGGGATTGTGGGAACTGTAGTCCAACAGCCTCTGGAGAGCGAGAGGTTTTCCAACCTTGCTGAAGAGAACACACTGCCTCATGTCACAAATGAAAATTGTCTACTTTTAACATTGTTGTCCAGTATTTCCCAAACTTTGGTCTCCAGCTGTTTTGGGAGTTGTAGTCCTAAAACAGTTAGAGGCCCAGGTTTGGGAAACACAGTTCTTATCCCACCTTTCTTCCAAGGAGCCTGGGGTAGCATGGATGGAGTCTCAGGAGAAACTAGCTTTTTACCTGAAGAAGCCAGGCTTCTTTTTCCTCTTTACCACAGGTGCAATGGAAAATGATATCTTGCACCTACATTCTACTCGGCCACCTCAGGATTAGTCCACCACAGGAGTCAGCAAGGTTTTACCTGCCTAGGCTGATCAAGTCCTGCGGAGATCTCTCTGTGGGCCGGATCGTGTGCATGTGTGAGCTCATGTGTGCACTATTTATGGCGTCTGGGCATGTGCAGAAGCGATTTCCAGCACCGCAGAAGTGAGTCCCCGTGCTGCGCTGGTTTAGCACAGTGCGCAGGGACTCGCTGAGCAGGTGGCTCAGTTCAGGGGTGACTCTTGGGCCAGTTAAACTGCCCCGATGGGCTGCTTGTGGCCCATGGGCCACAGGTTGCTGACCCCGGTCCACCACAATGACTGCATTTCAGTAGACTGAGCCTATTCAGGCAAAGATCTTAAGCCTGTGTTTTAACAGAGAGCATCATTCTGCTACTAGCTACACAAAGGAGGAGGGGAAGTGAAAGACAGCACACAAAACACTCACTACCTGATCTTTAAAGTCCCTCAACAAACCAACAATTGAGTGACTGCAATTCATTAAAACCTAATTACAAAAAAATCAATAGTGCAATTTGGCCTGACCAATATTCATCATAACACGCCACGGACTTGTTAAAAAACGAAGAAGGAGCCCAACCCTGGGCTCTGTGAACGAGGCTGTAATATTCTTCTGTGCACAATGTCACCAAGCACTTCAGTGCAGCAATTAGCAAGGGCAATTCAATTTCACTAAACAAGGGAGGCGTGGCAAGGAATGGATCCAGTCCTACTGCAATTCCAGATGCCTCTTGCAAAGAGCTGGGGCAGTATCCAATGCACTCGTTCCATTTGCACAAAGATTTACACTTGTGCAATGGAACTCACCCTCTCCTCTCCCAGTATGTGCATGCCACAGCCTTCCCAAATCTGTTCCAAAAGTTTGGGGGAAACCATAGGACAGATTTAGGGGATGTTGGGGAGTGGGGGCAAAAAGTTTTGGTGCAGAAATGTAAATCATTGTGCTAACAGACCCAATCATTTACTGTTACATTGGATACAACAGGTATCTTCAATCTTTTCAGACCTACTTTTAACCCAAACATGCATTTGGGGACCCGCTTCTTAACCCTTTACCATATTTTTGCATGGTGGCAATGCTCCCATTGTGACCCACCTTGCATCAGGCCATGACCCCAGTGGGTCCAAACCAACCCGTTAAAAAGCAGTGGGATACGACACTTCAACTAGTCATCCTGTGGGATCCTGGACAAAATGCACCAAATTACTTACTTTACTTTGCCAAACCTTTATTAGGCATTACAAGTACAGGCCATCATAGAAAAAAAAAATCATAAAACATCCATATATAAAATTTTAAAATATATACAAATAAACAGTCATGTAAAATATATAATGATGAGGATTTTCATTGGGATTTCTTCCTGCTAAATAGTGCAATTCATCACTCTAAGAGATACTGTTGACAAAAGCTCAGCCACCCTTGTAGTTACTTCCGGGTTAATGTCAGACAGATAGAATCTGATATTTTCATTGAATGCACCAAATTAATTAATACTAATTATTACATTTGCACTCCATTTTTTCTCCAATGCGTTCAAGGACACACACAGTCCTCTCCCTCCCCATTTTAACCCCACAACAAAGCTGCAAAGTAGGTTAGGCCAAAAGACAGCAACTGGCCCCAAAGTCATCCAGCATCATAGCTGAGTAGGATTTGAACCCTGGTTTCCCAGGGCAACACTCAACCCACTATCCCACACTGCCTGAATGCTAGAGCATCCCCAACAGATAAGAGCTCTGCTGGATCAATGCCAAGGCCCCTCTTGTCCAGGTACCTGTTCTCACTGTGGCCAGTTAGGAGCCTATGGGAAGCTCATAAGCCCCCATAATTGCCAGCAACTGGTTTCCAGAGGCATAATGTTCTGTTGGCTGTTCTGATTTGGCTGGTTTAGGATATCTACCACGCTGGTATACCAGATAGTATTTCTCTCTCTCCTGTAATAAAACATTGGAAAGTGAAATAGAACTGCACAGATATCATTTTCAAACACAGTTATCTTTCTACAAGTCCCTATAGCATGCGATAGCAAATATCCTCTATGTCATAGAAATAATTTTCTATTAAGCTTAATAGCCCTATATGCAGTTGAGTTCCTATCCAATTCTCTGGGATTTTTCCTGGAGGATTCCAAGGGTTTATTTTATAGTGGGCCACTGTACATCCCGTTTTCCACACATCTGTCTCTCATCAACAACCCTGACTCAGCCTATGACACTTCAGTACTCCAGGAGGATACCAGCTCGCTCACTGCCGCGTCTCATAGGCAGGTTTTTATATCCTCTGATCAATCAAGATAATTTCAATTAAGCTTAATTGTCCTGTTGGGGTTCTTGGCTGCAGACAGCACAGCAGGTGAGGATCACCCAGAAACTCCAATGACTTAATCAGTTTCTTTAATAACGCCTCTTGCGGTTACAGAGAACCAACCCTCTGTTGACTCTCAGTGGCTTTTGCTTCAAGGGCTGGGTATTTTTTTCTGGATTGCAGACAATCTACACCATTACACAGGATGGTTCTTGAAGTGTGTGTGTGTGTGTGTGTGTGTGTGTGTGTGTGTGTGTGTGTAACAGGACAGGAAAGATATTTAATGGTCACTTTAAGCCAGAATGCCTGATCAGATATATATTTTTTTACAGAGGTATTTTTTAATATAAGGAAGTTTATGCATCCAGGAACTACAACTCCCCAAGATCTCTGCTCAGCTGTCCAATATCTTTTTAGCTTCAGGATGAATCTAGAGCCAACAGAGTGACCATTATTATCAATATTTATTTATTTGTATCCCTCCTTTCCCTCAGACCAAGATGCAAGGTAGAATACACAAACTAAAACAGCACAGATGAAATACAAAAAGCTAAAAAAAATATGAAAAATAACCATTAAAAAGGAATTAAACTCTGATAAAATTAAAACAACATTTAAATTATATATTAATATATGGATAATAAAAACACCACAGCACTATTAAAAGCCATTTCCTAAAAAAATATATTTAAAAAACAGTTCCCAAAGGTATGTCAGAATAAAACTGTCATCACTTGCCAGAGGAAGGACAGAAAGGAAGGAACCAGAAAAGGAGTTCTAAAGTCTGGGAGCAGCCACTGAGAAGGCCTTCAATGTAGTAGTTTTCTGTACTCCAGTTTTTATGCTGGTTTATTGTTTAGTAGTGGGTTATCTCCATCGTTAGACTTACTCAGAGTAGACCTAAATGAATGTGAGGGCCATGACTAACTCAGCTCTACTGAGAGTAGACCCACTGAAATCAATGGCTGTAAAAGTAGATACAACCCATTGTATTTTGCATTTTTAAAATATATATATTATTGTCTGGTGGAGTTAGCTTTTATTAGAAATTTACTGTAAGTGCTGCATTGTAAAGGAAGTTCCTCAGAAAGCAAGGTATATGTTTTTAAATAAAATAAAAACAAAATAAGGCTGTGCCAGCTATACTGATGCAGGCACACATCACCTTTAGTTACACTGAGCACATCCACCTTCTCTGCCTCCGCTATAAGTTCCCATTTGCATGTCTCATCAGCACGTTTGATTATCTCTTGCGGGAGCAGCCTAATTCACCTCTAATAGGGAATGGCGACGATGTAAAAATGATCCATGTCAACAAAGAGTTTTATAAGGCAGAGAAGCATTCTTGCACCAGCTGCAATTAGAGCGAGAACTGTATTCTGGATTAATGGTAACTAACAAAGCACATTTAAAAGAAGGAAGTTACAAGGGCGAAGATAACAAAAAACCCATTAGCGGAGCATGTTGCAGTTTCACCCGTACTCTGAAGAGGGTCAGCTCCTTCGGTGATTCTGGCTGAATAGCTTTGCTAGTTTTCTAGCTGCACACTGACGCCAGCAGTGGAAATGCAACACTGCACTTTTAAACTGGGAAATACTGTTCAGAGAAAGAAAAGATCCTGAGGGATACTGCTCAGATAAAACTCGTGGCTTCAGATAGGCCCACATTTGCCCGGTGGTCAAAATGCCATTTTTTTGGAGAACGTCAGCTTCATTGCGGGACGCGGGTGGCGCTGTGGGTTAAACCACAGAGCCTAGGACTTGCTGATCAGAAGGTCAGCGCTTCGAATCTCCACAACGGGGTAAGCTCACATTGCTTGGTCCCTGCTCCTGTCAACCTAGCAGTTCGAAAGCACGTCAAAGTGCAAGTAGATAAATAGGTACCACTCCAGCAGGAAGGGAAACGGAGTTTCCGTGCGCTGCTCTGGTTTGCCAGAAGCGGCTTTGTCATGCTGGCCACATGACCCGGAAGCTGTATGCCGGCTCCCTCGGCCAATAAAGCGAGATGAGCACTGCAACCCCAGAGTTGGTCACGACTGGACCTAATGGTCAGGGGTCCCTTTACCTTTACCTTTACAGCTTCATTGCATTTCTCCTCCTTCCTTTGGGTGTCAGGGATCACCCACCAACAGCCCGACATCCAGGTAAACAGGAGGCCTTATCCCAGTTCAAGCACATAATCTGGTCAGACAGAAGCATTCTAGGAGGTCCTGCAGCAGGGCCACTGAGGGGTGTGGTCTATAAAGAGGGGTGTGGCCTGAGCTGAAGCTTGGGGACTGCTCAGAGAGGGCCGCCTTTGGCCCACTTGCTGGAAGTTCCCCACCCCTGACACAGAACTTTGGTCTGATCCGGCAGAGCTCTTCTTAATGTTAATCTGCTACCGCACATTTCTCCATCTGTAACACTAGGGTATACTAATAATGACCTTGAATGAGATTAATGATGCTATGAACTTTGCATGCATAAACAAGTAAAGTGCAAATGATGAGTTGGGGCATCGTTGGGATTTATTGCCAACAATGCATTTATTTATCACATTTATATTCTGCACTTCTTCCAAGGGATTTGGAGCAGGCTGGGTGATAATGATTAGTGCAAGGCCACCCAGGGAGGCTCATAGCTGAGCAGGGATTCAGATTCAGGTCTCCATGGCCCAAGCTCAACACTTTATCCTCCATGCCGTATAAAGATCTGTTGATGAAGCTTCCAGTGGATTCTTGGCAAGCAACATCCTGAGGGGTTCAGCCAATGAGAAAAGCTTCCAGGGATTCTAAGTCCAGTTTTGCAGTAATCCCACTCACCCTTGCCCTGCCCCAAATACAGTGGTACCTCGGGTTACATACGCTTCAGGTTACATACAATTCAGGTTACAGACTCCGCTAACCCAGAAATAATTCCTCGGGTTAAGAACTTCGCTTCAGGATGAGAACAGAAATCGTGCTCTGGTGGCGTGGCAGCAGCAGGAGGCCCCATTAGCTAAAGTGGTGCTTCAGGTTAAGAACAGTTTCAGGTTAAGAACGGACCTCCGGAACAAATTAAGTACTTAACCCGGGGTACCACTGTAGAAGAATTCTAGGAAGGACCCTTGGATTTCGGAGGCCCAGCACCAGACACTGCCACCAAATGAAGTTAGGCAAGAAGCTACAAAGGTGAGGGCCTTTTTCATGGTAGCCCCTCAGCTATGAAATAGCCTCTCCAGAGAGGCTTGACTGGCACCTTCTCTATCAGGCCACCCCCAATGTTTGGCCGCTTCACCTCTTGGCCACCTCTTTCACCCACAGGCCTGCCTCCTCCTCCACTGTGCCTGGCACCTCCTCAGCGGATAGCCATGGCTGTGCATGTGAAGGGGGCAGCCATGGCTGTGGAAGCCATACCTGCCGCCTGAGGCAACTGCCCCATATTGCCTCATGGACGAGCCTGCCCTGTTCTCTATGGTGTTTTTGGTGCCAGATGAGTAACTTCAAATTGTATTTAAATTGCTTCAGGCTATATCTATGCAAGGAAGAGTTCCAACGTTTTTTTTTATTGCATATTGTTGTTTTTCATCATGCCACAGAAACAACTAGATAGCCCAAGGGGTGATGAAGTGAGGGGGTTTTTCCCCCTGGAAGGTCCAGGTGACTTGGCCAGCTACCTGTGGCTGCAGATTGGGATTGTACTACTGGAGGCACAGGTGGAGTGGGGAATCTCAGGCCCAAGGGTGAAATGTGGCACTTTGGGCCCCTCTCTCCAGCCCTTGGGACTCTCCCTAGGCTAGGATACTCATCAGCTCTACTCTGTGCTCCCCTGAAGTGCTTTTGCTGACTGCAGTGTGTCCTTGAACTATGATAATGACTGTTGCTTGCCTAGATGGAGAATGGAGAGAATCTCTCTCTGTGCCTGCATGTGTAGAAAGAAACCTCTAACTGGAATGTAGCCTACTGTGCAAAAGTTAGTGTCATATGCATTGCTCATCCCTCTTTAGCCTCTGTCCCTGCCCAATTTTTGACTCGGGGCACACCCATGTTCCCCTCTGGCTCTACCTACCACCAGCATGGAGCCCCAGAGTTCAGAAAAGTGTAGCTCTGTGCAGGGAATAGGGGCCTCCTCCTACTCTCAGCGGGACATGGGTGGCGCTGTGGGTTAAACCACAGAGCCTAGGGCTTGCCGATCAGAAGGTTGGTGGTTCGAATCCCCGTGATGGGGTGAGCTCCCATTGCTCGGTCCCAGCTCCTGCCAACCTAGCAGTTCAAAAGCACATCAAAGTGCAAGTAGATAAATAGGTACCGCTCCAGTGGGAAGATAAATGGTATTTCCGTGCACTGCTCTGGTTCACCAGAAGTGGCTTAGTCATGCTGGCCACATGACCCGGAAGCTGTACACCGGCTCCCTCGGCCAATAAAGCGAGATGAGCACCACAACCCCAGAGTCGTCCACGACTGAACCTAATGGTCAGGGGTCCCTTTACCTTTTTACTATTCTCAGCACCATTAATAAACCACAGGTCCCGGAATTATTGAGGGGAAGCCCTGACTGTGGTACAACAGTGCTTTAAATGTATGATGCGAATGTAGCCATAGAGAGTCCTGAGAACTTCAGTTTGTTAAGCGTGTGAGAACTGTAACTCTGCGAGGTCAGCAGCACCTTTAACAAACTACAGTGCCCAGGATTCTTTGGGGGAAGCCATAACTGTTATAGGAGTATAAGAGTTTAAATGCATGGTGTGGACACATACCCTCCAACATTTCTCCAATGAAAATAGAGACATCCTAAGGAAAAGCGGGACATTCCAGGATCAAATCAGAAACCAGGACAGTTTCTGTAAATCTGGGACTGTCCCCAGGAAATAGGGACACTTGGAGGGTCTGGTGGATGTGACCAGTTTCTCAGGGGTGGGCCTTATCATTAGTAGTGGCAGTAGCACAACTTCCAGTTCCCTGCCCCTTTTAAGGTTTTGAGCCTCATTTGTTTTTGCAAGTGATATCTGTATTGGTGACTGGGCCGCCATTTTGTATTCTCCAGAATGCTCCAGGGCTAGCTTCGTTCCAGTGCATTTTGGGGGAGAAAATGGCAGCCACTGCAAAAACAATAACAGCTGAATAATATATTGGGGAGATTCTGCAATGCAGCCTTATTTTTCTAGACCAGTGTGAAAGAAAGGGGGGGGGGTTGGCTCCACTTTAGTCAAATTGTTTCTAAACTGAAAAATGGCAGAAGACAACGAAGAGGGTGACATTAAGCAAGTTGAGAAACAAAAGGATGCAGGAAACAACACGAGCAACAAAATGGCATCGCTCTGCATATTTAACAAACCTCTGCAAAGAAACACCCAGACGAGGCGTCGAGAGTTAAACAGAAAGTGCGGGCATGATGAATGGATATAATACTGTCAATGTAATGGGTTTCCTATTTAAATTTTGCGAGGATTTAATCAGCTGGGCACAGCTGCGCAAGATGCACCATAAACAATGTTGAAAAATATGGAGACATGTACATTTATCTGCTACAAATTAAGCTCACTTAGAGGTGGTCTTAATGGACCATGTAGCAATCATTACAAGCATAAATCCCAAACTGTCTGTTTCCGGTGAATTTGCTTTTTTTGGGCAGAAATAAATAAATAAATTAAGGCCCCATCCTTAGCGGAGTGCAGTAATAAATGGAAATACCCTTAATTTGCTAAGCACTAATAACCCAGCAATTATTCATTATAAACCCCATGCTGTATAATGTGCATTGCTTATGGTGGTATTGTTGATTACTGTACTTTACCTTCACAAAGTATCTCTCTTATTGTCATCTGCACCACAGACAAATGTATTGGAAAGAATTTTGATATTATTCCATGCACTTTCACAGCAAACAAATGCTTTGTTTCTGGATGTGCTGCTCACAGAGACCCCATGCACTTTAAGGGGTGCCAAACAACAGGGTTTTAATATATAGGACACCCATTATCCATATCACAATTTTGACGCATTATGGAGGGCAGGCCCTGGAGCCCCTTCCTGTAATACAGTTTTGGATTAGCATTTAGAGTATTAGGATGTCAGGGGCTCAGGAGCAGAGGCACAGGGGAGAGAGGAAATGGAGAGCGAAGGGGAAGAATCTGAGGGCAGCGTAGGGGAGTATGAAAGTGGCCCGAGAGATTCCATGAGCTTCTCCAGCGAATCAGAAGATTCCCAGAGGGGGGCGCCGATGGCCAGGGCAAGGGGGGTCCCAGGGGGGACACACCAGAAGCAAGGGGCCAGCGGGGACTCCCAAAGCAGCAGCGGGAGATCAGGACCAGCTCCTCCACCAGAGCGTAGTGGGGGGGAAGAGTCCCATGTATCAGGGCCAGCTTCTCCTCCAGCAGGGAGAGAAGATGAATCAGGGCTGGCCACGCCTCCATCGCAGAGTGAGGGAACAGAGGGGAAGTCAGGTCCAGCTAGCCTCTCCGAAGGGGGAAGCAGTGACAGGAGCAGTGTAACGGTCAGGAGGAAGGTTGCCGGTTGGGCGCGCGCGCCAAGTTCAAATGTACAGGCGCGCGGCACAGCAGAAAACCCGGATGGGGAACCAGGTCCTAAAGCCCGCCGGAGGCAGGGGGAAGACTCAGGGGACTCAGCGTCAGAAGAGTCTAGAAAGGGCAAGACCCCAGCGGACAGGCAGACCCAGAGGAGGAAAGAGCAAAGGAAGAGGTGGAGCAAGGCTAGAGTCTTAAACTGGTGTCTGGGGGGAGGAGATTCAGACGGAGCTTCAGCGGTCTAGAGTTTAAGACGTAGAGCTGCGCGCCGCGGCTTTGAAATCGAAACTGTACTTCAATAAAGACTTTTATATATAACAACGGACTGGCGTTGGTCCTTTGTGAGCTGGGACCTCGGGCAGCTCTGACAGTAAGCTCCGTCTGAATCTCCTCCCCCCAGACAGGGAACTCTGGTGTCGACTTCACCACACTGCAGCCATATTCACACCATACATTTCAAATACTATGATACCACTTTAAATAGCCATGGCTTTCTCCAAGTAATTCTGGGAGCTGTAGTTTGTTAAGTGTTGTTTGGGGACCTCTATTTCCCTCGCAGAGCTACAATCCCCAGAGTTCCCAGTGGAGAAGAATTGATTGTTAAACCACTCTAAGAATTGTAGCTGTGTCAGGGGAATAGAGGGTCTCCTAACATCTCTCAGTAGCACTGTTAACAAACAACAGCTCCCAGAATTCTTTGGGGAAAGCCACAACTGTTTAAAGTGGTATCATAGTGGTTTAAATGCATTGTGTGAATGTGGTTCTACATGCTGAAGTTAATGGACATGGCTATGCGTCTACTCTAAGGAAGACTACTGCTGGATACAACCCACTGGCTGCTCCAGGCTTAGAATATTCTATCAACAGACTTGACTGCCTCTTTAAGTCATTGAGGAGTCAGCATTGATGTTGGATTGTTAACTGTAGATCAGCGGGTGCCTCCAGTTCCATGTCATTCAGAGAGGGAAAAACACAGTAAATATGGACAAGGAAACACAAAGAAAGGCCTAGCTGGAGCCTTCATTCACTCGGCTGCAGGAGCTCCAAACAACAGTGAGAACGTCTGTGTTGGTGGCCGTGTCTTGGCGTGTTTAAAAATGGAGGATACCTCAGCGGTGCGCAGAACGCAATGAGCTCTGTTTCTCTCTCCCGCCTGGCTCTTTGTCCCTCAGAGCAAATAACTTCCTTTACAACTAGAGTTCCAAAAATGCATTTGTTTGCGCTCTCTCTCTCTCTCTCTCTCTCTCTCTCTCCATCACAGTCTTACACATACAGAAATGCACAAATCTACTGTGGTCACCTCTTGCTACTTTGTTGACTGGCTAAAAGGGGTATTATAGAAACACAACAGAGGCCTTTGACTTCATCAGGCTCTCGGCAGCTGTTCTTTCTTGTCCTGCGTCATCATAAAAATAAAATAAAAATCCGGCAATGCTCCGTGGGGTGCTTTTTTCTGTGTGGTACCTGTTGTTGAAAAGACTATGGTCAGCGTCCACATCTTTCATGCCTTCCGTGTCTTTCTTTTTTTAACAATCACTTGCAGTTCAAACAATGTCACTTCATGACTCATATTAACATGAAAAAAGCAGGCTCCTTTGCTCGAATACTTCCGAAGAGGTGCGGGTCAAATGAGGTCTATCTAATCTGGCATCCTGCACTCACAGTTGGCCAACCAAATAAGAAGATCCTGCTGGATCAGGCCAGTGGCTCATCTAGTTAAGCACCCTCTTCTCACAGTGGCATCTTACCCAGATCCATACCCTCCAACATTCCTGTGATGAAAATCAGGATGGGCATCTTTTCGTGCTCTGCTCTGTTATAAATTAGATGACTTACGTGAGATTGTGGCACCACTGCGAGTGCCAGCACCAGCTGCAAGCGCTGTCTTATCCTCCCCAAGGTCAGCAGTAGCAGTGCTGGAGTGGGGGGAAATAGGACATTTCAGTATCAGATCAGAAGCCGGGGTGGCTTCTGTAATTCCAGGATGTCTGCAGCAGCGCACTGGAGCTAGAGCAAGCAGCAATGTCTTCACAGGCTTTGTTAGCCAAGTAGTGCACTTTAGGTTCTTCCAGGCCCCATTCCTAATCCTCAGGTCTTTTAGATTGTTTTGGGCAAATGGTATTGTCTAATCTCTCATCTCAAAAGCTGTGCCTTGCCCGTTCCCCAAATTGTGCTGGACAGGGCAGGGTTAAACCAGCCACTAAAGAATAAACAAAAGAACAAGAAGACACTAAAATGCTTGCTGGATAAGACAAATGTTCCACTTTGATTTACTAGAGATACATGAACAGATGTAGGAGCCCTAATGGCCTTCTGTGGAGCATAAAAGCAAAATGTCTCTTGCTCTGGCAGTATTTAAACGAACTGAAGTACTGTTACAAACACGCGGGAGGGAGGGGGGAACCCTTCTATTAAACCTTTGTCAAAGTACAACTCATAAAACATGTAGGTGAAACTTGCATTGTTTGTATCTGATTTGACCGGGCTCAAATCTTATATGTCCTTCAGTTAGGGATGGAGGAGAAAGGGAAGTCAGTTTGCATTTATAGGGGAGCTTACCTGATTCGCACTTTCAGAAACGGTTCACAAACCGAAAAGCAGCCATCCTTCGAAATTTGCACTTTTCGCAATGTAGTTCTTCAGCCAAGTATTGGTCTGTATCCAGCTAGGTTTTACTCAGAGTAGCCCCACTGAAATGATTGAAGATGACTACGACAAGTCCATTAATTTCAATGGGTCTACTCTGAGTAAAACCTAACTCAGTTCCACCCATTGTGTACAAAAATGCAGAATCATAAAGGGGCATAATATACACCGTCATCATCATCACATTAGTGATTCCTGCATTGCTGGGTGTTGGGCTAGACTTTAGAATCACTTCCAACAATTTTATGTTGTTGTTGTTGTTGTTTGTCCACCAGCAGGTCCCAGCGCAGGATACAACAATTTAAAATTCAGAATTTAAAAAAGTTAAAACAGATTACAGTCTCAGGAAAAGGATAGCCCCTGAAAACACACATCTCAGGTGTCAAATGCCAAGGTAAAGATATGTGTCCCCCGCAGCTTCTGAGGTGCATCTATGTTAGAAAATAGCCAAAAACAAAACAAAAATGCATTATATAAGGAGAAGCTGCTTTGCAAAAATGTGCATATTGTGCAGATTTGCATACCAAGATATGTCTGCTGGGAGAAACTTGCACTAAAACGAGTCTGGATGTCAGTTGCTAGAAAGCAAAGGATGGGAGAATGATCTTGTGTTCAAATCCTGCTTGCCGGTTTCCCACAGGCATCTGGTTGGCCACAGTGAGGACAGGATGCTCAACTTTCTGATGGCAAGACCTCCCTGACAGTGGAATGGACTCTCAAGAGATAGGCTCTCCTTCACTGAAGGTTTTTAAGCAGAGGTTGAGTGGCCATCTGTCAGCGATGCTTTAGTTGAAATTCCTGCACTGCAGAGGGTTGGACTAGAGGACCCTCAGCGTCCTGTGATTGTATGACTAGATGGGCCATTGGCTTGATCCAGCAGGCTCTTCATATGATCTTATGTTTATTGTTAGAAGGAACAAGGAGGAGCTATTTGTGTATATGCAAGCAGTAGAAAAATCCTGTGCAATTTGTGCTTCTTAATTCAATGCTTCCAGCTTCTCATCGAGCACCCAAGCACCATGTCATAGAAAAACTAAATATATGCAATTCTTGTAATTGCACTTTCAATTAAAGTTTATCAGAATTAAAGTTTCTCAGAATTTACACATCCAGATTTTTTTTTGTAGTGGTGGTGGCAGGGAGGGGAGGTGGGAATGTGAAGTTAATGGAACATATACATCAATGGAAGCGGTTATTAGATTTGGATTGAAATACTTCCTGTGTCACAGTCTGGTAGCTTTGTATATCAACCCAATTAGACATTGCATGTGCTAAATGTCTCTTTCAAGAAATTTAGCAATTTACCCTTAGATAGCTATTAAAACTTTGATATTCTGTTAGAAATTGAAGGAGAAAAATTAAGCAGGGGGAAAAACCCCAACCATACCATTTACTTTCAAACTATCTCATTTAATTGTTACGCTGTTAAATTCATCAATTAATTGAACAGTTTACTCAGCTATAATTAGGAATATATGTAGCCTTGCCAAACATAATGAGATTTAAATTAAGAAGTAGGGGAGAAAATCTTCAAATGTAGGACATGATCCTGCCAAAGTTCGGCACTCTGTGGTCCCATTGATTTTAGCGGGAGAGATTTAAGCATGTGGTAAAGAGTGCAAACCTATACATTTCTACTCAGAAGTAAATCTCACTGGATTCCCTGGCGATGATTACACCCAGATGCCTATAGCATTGCAGCCTAACTCTCCTAGTGAAATCAGTGGCACTTCAAGATAATTGACTTTGACTGGATTGTGTCCATTATATTTCCCACAGTATGTATCTATGGAGGAGAATGCTATCAACAACTGTAGCCATGAAAACTATGTTCTTCCTCCACAGTTGGAGGCAGTAAATGCTTCTGAATATCTGTTTCTTGAAACCACCAGAGAGAGGGGGGCTCTTGTTCTCAGGTCCTACCTCCAGATTTCCCACCACCATATGATTACCACTATGAGAACAGGATGCTGGACTAGATGAGCCACTGGCCTGATCTAGCAGGCTCTTCTCCTCCTCCTCTTCCTCCTTCTCCTTCTCCTCCCTCTCTTTGTTTCTCTCTGTGTTGTCTCTCTATCTCCAGCTGTTGTGGCTTTCTTCAAAGAATTCTGGGAACTGTAGTTGCTAAGAATCCTCCTTTACCTCCTTCACAGTTACTGGAATTCCCTGGGGATAATATATGCCTGTTATAGTTTTGGAACTGTAGATCAACCTACCCAAACCTGGCATCCTCCAGATGTTGCTGGACTACAACTCTAATCATCCCTGAAAGAAAGGCAAACAACCTTGAGAAGAAGTGTTATAGCATTTCTACATGTGGCATGGAGTAGGAACCCCATCAAAGAAAAGGAAATCCGTATCCAGCCTCTGCTGGATTAGTTTCCAAATTCTCTGACAGTTCATCAATTACCCTAGTGCTCCAGCAGAACATTATGGCATTGCTTCTGCTCTGGTAAAAGTCCCAGAGCGGTACTGCCCTGCATCCCCCCTCCACCACACCAATGTTGTTGGAAACAGAAAGGCTGAATGCATTTATTTGATGTTCAAATGTTAGTATTGTCATAGATGTCTAGGAACAGGCATGAATCGAGAGAGTGCTTTCATCTCTCAAAAGCAACACAGAAGCAATCTAAAATTATAGGCGAAACGGATGGTTCTTCAGCACCCCAGTCTTTCAAACCAGAGTGGAAATAAAGTAAATAAAGGGTTTAAGACGTACAAATATCTCTCTGTATCACTCACTCCTCTCTAGCACATGCTAATATCAAAAAGCAAATATCAGTAACTCTGGGGGGAATTATATGAGAAAATGTCCCAATACGGTATAACATAATTAAGTCATCTAACTGAAGTCCATTTGCTGAAGTGATGGGAAAGGAGACCGATTAATAATACCCTCCTCCTGCAAAAAAAAATTCAGATAGGGAGCTCTATATAGTTTTGTTTAAGGGCAGCTGGTTTATACACAGTTACCTCCCCCTTACTCCATCCCAACATTTTGAACCAGTTTCCAGCAAAGCAAGGAGCAAGATTTGTTCCCTTTTGAACACTTATTTTCATTTGAAAGCATGGCTTATAACTATAAAATTCATTTGTTTGGTTTATAATTATCCATTTCATATTTGGAGTGCCTGAATTAATGTGTATGTTGGAAACAGAACTCATGGATTATTCTTAGTGTAAATGTTGTTTGACAATGGAGTTTTGTTTTTCCATTCTAACTGCAAATATAAATGTGGGGAGAATGTGTGTGTGTGTGTGTTGCAGTTTTCTTTTTCATTCTCAGCCAGTTTCTCTCTCTATACACACACACACACACACACACACATACACACACACATATATATACACACACATGAGATCAAGGGTGGGAAACTTGTGACTTCAGTTGTTATTGGACTCCAAATCCCATCTTCCCTCAACTAGCATGCCCAGTGGTTGGGTGTGATGGGAGTTGCGTTCCTACTACATATGGAGAGCTTTTGAATTATGGTGCTGGAGGAGACTCTTGAGAGTCCCATGGACTGCAAGAAGATCAAACCTCTCCATTCTTAAGGAAATCAGCCCTGAGTGCTCACTGGAAGGACAGATCGTGAAGCTGAGGCTCCAATACTTTGGCCACCTCATGAGAAGAGAAGACTCCCTGAAAAAGGCCCTGATGTTGGGAAAGATGGAGGGCACAAGGAGAAGGGGACGACAGAGGATGAGATGGTTGGATAGTTTTCGCGAAGCTACCAGCATGAGTTTGACCAAACTGCGGGAGGCAGTGGAAGACAGGAGTGCCTGGCGTGCTCTGGTCCATGGGGTCATGAAGAGTCGGACATGACTAAACGACTAAACAACAACCAACATATGGAGAGCAATGATGTAAGAGGATTCAGTATGGAGCCTAAAATTACTGAACTGCCTCACTGTCTTTGCTCCACCCAAGACATCATAAGAACACAAGAGGAGCCTGCTGGATCAGGCCAATGGCCCAACTACTCTAGAATTCTTTTCTCACAGTGGCCAACTAGATGCCTGTGGGAAAACTTGCAAGGAGGGACTTGGGCACAAGAGCACTGCCTCCTCTTGGGGTTTTCAACAGCTGGTATTCGGAAGCATTACTTCCTCCAACCAGGGAGGGAAGTAGAGCATAGCCACCATGGCTGGTATCCACCAATAGCTTTCTCCTCCATGAATTTGCCCAGCCCTCCAAGTTGGTGGTGAGCGAGTTCCATAGTTTAACAATGTGCTGTGTGGAGAATTCCTTTCGTTTATCCATCCTGATCACCATCCAGCAATGAACTTCTAAACTGGCCCCTGCTGCATACATAGAATCATAGAACTGTAGAGTTGGAAGGGGCCTATAGCTCATCTAATCCAGCCCCCTGAAATCTGAGAATCACAGCTCTAGAATCCTGAAAACTTTGTTTCACACGCCACACCTAGGAACCAAGGCATCTACTTCACCATTGTGTCTATATGTGGTTCCATTTTTGCCTCTTTAGGTGATACTTCCACAGGGACCACAGCAGAATTCCTCAGTGTCCTCCAGGTGTTACTTCCAGGTGTTATTCTGTAAAGAATTGGGAGGGGGGAATGTGATCGAAGGGTTTGCTAATTCTCCCCTGGTCTCCTCGCTGGCCCAAATAGGACTCATTTAGCCAGATAACCCTGGTGATCATCTAATGTTTATTGGATAGATTTTCCCCCTGAACTGATTTTTGAATTCTGAATTTATTGTTATTCATGTTTTATACTGTATTTTATGCTGTTTTTGTTGCATCAATTGTTTTAAATTTGTTGTTAGCCGCCCGGAGCCCGGTTTTCTGAACCGGGAAGAGCGGGGTATAAATAAAAAAATATTATTATTATTATTTATTATAATCCCGGGCATACGTCCTTGATAGCAAGTCTCACTGAACTCAGTGCAACCTACTTCTCAGAAAATGTGTCGTGGCTCAGGCTGTCAGCTGATTAATCTGCTGTGAAATCAACAGAAAACTGCAGCCTGAGCCCTTCTTTACGAGAAAATGCCCATTTCACAATGTTTCTATTTATTGCATCTCGTGCCTTTGCTGTGGAAAAAACTGGCAGGTTTAGCGGGTGGAGGGGGTTTGAAAAATAGTGTTTCGTGCTGGGAAGTGTACATGTTATCTGCCACCCGAGACATATTTCTATATCTTAGTAAAATGTACAAGTCTGCCTTTTTAGAATAACTCCCATGTTTAATAGGAATGGGGTGGCGGGGGGAGCCCCGGCTCTGACACCATCTAGAAAGCCTAAGAATTTCACAGTGAAAGCCAATGCTCTATCCATAATTCATATGTTTTTGCGTGGAGTTTTCCTTGCACAACAGCAGGAGCTTGAAGGATCGAGGGTGAACCTTCCCCTGTCAGGCTTCACTTTCCTCAGCTGTGGGTGTTATTAATGTTTTAGTTGCATTCATTTCAAGGGAAAGTCGGGCAGCTTCCTCGTGGGAAGACTGACAGCTATGCTCAATATCCAGATGCGTGGGAATAAGAGGAGCCCTAAACAGTGAACAAAACCTTTGCACAAAAGCAGGGTGTGACACAAGAATTGGGCATGTAGAGGTGGTTGACTCATTGATGAATTAAGCTCTAATTCTGTGTACACACTATGCATTGAAAGCACATGGTTTACCCCTCATGGACACACCTGAGAACTGTAAAGGTAAAGGGACCCCTGACCATTAAGTCCAGTCATGGACGACTCTGGGGTTGCGGCGCTCATCTTACTTTACTAGCCGAGGAAGCCGGCATTTGTCCACAGATGGCTTCCGGGTCATGTGGCCAGCATAACTAAGCCGCTTCTGGCGAACCAGAGCAGTGCACGGAAACACCGTTTACCTTCCCGTCGGAGTGGTACCTATTTATCTACTTGCACTTTGACGTGCTTTCAAACTACTAGGTTGGCAGTTGACTTCTAATGAAATTACAACTCTTAATGAACTACAGCTTCCAGGGAATAATGTTGTTTAAATGTGTTGTATGTACACAACACATACCGCTAAAGGCTGCTAAATCTTGGAATAAAGTCCTATATAGCTTCTTATAAGGTCTTGGATAGTAGTTATAAACCTGCCTTCATTTTGCTACTGTAACTGCTACTTCAAAACCTAGAGTGTGTAAGTAAATACTACTTTTACTTCTTCACAAAACAATGTTTTCTGGGGAGAAAGAAGGTAATACCAAGGAAAATCCAGTCTGCATTAAAGCATCCTGGATTATTGATTATTATCAACCATGTTTTAGCTTCCAAATTTAAGCTGCAAAGGATGATACTCTGCTGATCTCATTCACGTGAGCAAGGAAGGACAATAACTAAACAATATATTCTCTTCTAAATCCATTCCTTTAAAAAATGCTTTACAATAGGGGAAATTGTCTTGCCAAAAGTTTATATTTGGCAAAATTGCATTTCAAAATGCTAACTGCAAGAGAAATTCACACAAAAATGCTGATGAATTTTCATGAGAACTGTTGTTTTTTTAATAGCAAACTGATATGGAAATGTGGAGAAATGAACTTAAGATTGGAAAAGTGAGAACCTAAAATAAACAAAAATGGATAGATTCACCCATTCCTAGAAAAGAACTTAGTTTAGAGATCTGGGCAGGGCTCAGCTCTGGCAGCTTAAGGCTAGAGTCCACTGGTTTTTAGTAGCTTGCAGGTGGAGCCAAGCAGTTTTCAGTAGCTTCATCCTGTGCCCAGTCCATATATTTTTGGTAGTTTGGAGAATGGATCCCAATGAATTTTTTGTTTCTTTAGTTTATCAACCTGTTCCAAATCCACTTTACAGAATGTCCAGCAAGAGTCCAACTTAGCAATCATTCTAAACTCTTGATATTCCAGTCCTTCAGAAATTATGGCCAGCTGGCTTAGGGGTGCAAGCAGGCTCTTGTCTTTCTTCTGCCTTCTTTGCCAGCTGGCATTGGTCAAAGCTCCCACAATGATAAGTGGGGACATGCTGACTTTGCCACCCCCAGGTCATCTGTCTGGCCAAAGTCATCCCATATGCAAGAATTCCTGGACCTTGGATATAAAGTATGCCTGCAAAAAGCAGAACCACTTCTCTCTTTTTACATTTAAGCTGCATCTCAAATATAAATGGGACCTATAATAAAATGATCTTGTGTAGAGTGCTCCTGTTTAGGATTCCAGCCACCCCGGTCTCTACCAGAAGCAGGAATTTATTGACTCTGCTGGTTCTTTCTCTAAGCCACTCCCTTTCCTCACAGGCTCACCACTAGACTGAACAATTACTTCAGACTCAATTTTGCTTTCTCACTCTGGTCTTGCACCTCACAATTCTGCAAACTATAGTGCTCTGTTTCCTCCTGGTTTGCTGAAGTGTGGGGGACCTTTGGCTTTCCACATGTTGCTGAACTGAAACTCCCATAAGCCCCAGCAGTTGGGGCCAAGAGCCAGGGGAGATGGGAACTGTAGTTCAACATCATCTGGAGGGCCCATGGCTCCCCAGACCTATCGTACACCATTCCAAGCCATTCTGCTTTGCTGCAGGCAATGGTTTCCTTTTAGCCAACCTCAAATCACCCAGGGGAGCAGCTCCAGTGCCTGCTTTCTCTCCGTTTCCAACTTCCTGCTCATGTGTGTTTTCAGCGGGTGAACCAAAAGCAACCAGCTGTGGGAAACAGTTGCCTCCATCTCCAACTCCTCACAACACCTCTAGCCCTAAGCCAGGTATGGCCAAACTTGGCCCTCCAGCTGTTTTGGAACTACAACTCCCATCATCCCTAGCTAACAGAACCAGTGGTCAGGGATGATGGGAATTGTAGTTCCAAAACAGCTGGAGGGCCAAGTTTGGTCATACCTGCCCTAAATAGTTAGAGACTAGGTTAGCTAAGGGGGCATCTTCTCCCTAATCAGCCTTTGCCTGCACAGAGGAAAAGTCTGGCCTAGAATTTCATTTTTGTCTGAGATTAGGATGGTGCTGAGCAAGAGCAGGACTTTTATAGTGGTGACCCCTCTCTTTGGCATTTTCTTATCAGAAAAGTGTATCAAGCCAATCCATTCAGACATTTTTATTCCAACAGGGTGTTAGATTAAGGGAGGCTGCTGTTCTCATGATTGCCTCCTTCAAGGAGAAACTATCCATCTCAAACAGTGGAGTTGATCATACCCTGGGCAAAACTGGCCATGTCTAGTTTGACCAATATAACCAAGAGAGATGGGCCAGGTGTGTATGACCGTTAAAGCCATCTGTATTGAAGACAGATCTACTGCAAAACTTTCCAAAGTTAATATTTTCAAAAATCCTGAACTTGAAATGGACTCTCTGTTTGGCTCTCTGAAATGGTTCTGGGCGACATCCCTGAATCTTATGAGCAAATTTATGTGCGTGTGCATTTTAAGGGCCCTTTAAAAATGTTATGGAAAGGTAC
The DNA here is from genome assembly GCF_951804945.1 of Podarcis cretensis. NCBI lineage: Eukaryota > Metazoa > Chordata > Lepidosauria > Squamata > Lacertidae > Podarcis > Podarcis cretensis. The sequence goes on from NC_137177.1 coordinate 60,332,535, forward strand.
ATGATTGTGCCGAGCCTTTGTGCCGCGTACTGTACATCTGGCAGATTCTATGGCATTTAAGCCTCATTAAATTTTGAATTTTGTGTCATCTGCCCTTGGCTTAAAATAGTCCTGCGTCTTTCTTATCTTTAAAAGGTCCTTGTTAACACATAACAATTTTTTTGTCTCCTGTCCGTTCCTTTCCCATTTCCACAGATGTCTCTGCAATCTAGCCCGTGTCCTCCTTTTATTAATTAATAGGTTCAGAACTTCTAGTCCATGCAAATCTCCAAGACCTAAAATGGTCAACCACATTTTCGTAGCTCATCCATTCTGTCTCCCTGCCAAAACTAACAAAGCTACTACCCAGGGTGGCTATGCTCTGCCTCTACATTTGGAGGCAGCAATGCTTCTGAATACCTGTCACTGGAAACCAAAGGAGAAGACTTTCTGAGGTCCTCAGGTCCTGCTTGCTGGTTTCCCACAGCATCTGTTCAGCCACTGTGAGAACAGGATGCTGGACTAGATGGGCCATTGACCTGATACAGCTGGGCTCTTCCTATGTCTACATGTTCTCAGAACTTTGCAGAAGGTTCAAGGTGATATCAGAATCTCAACCAAATCATGAAGGTCCAAGCAACACTGACACTGAATTGCAAATACTGCCACCCCGGCTCATGAAGAAGAAGAAGAAGAAGAAGAAGAAGAAGAAGAAGAAGAAGAAGAAGAAGAAGAAAAGGCAGCCACAGAGGCTGAGCTCTTTGAGTGGAAGACCAGCACAGGGAGGAAAGCTGTGTAAACAATTCCCCTCTGACCATTGCACCCTCTCCCATGGTAGTGCCCTCGTGATGGCTATTCAGAGCTAAAGTGCCTCTGATGCTAGAGGTAAAATATATCCATCATGACTAGTAGCCACACTGATAGCCTTCTTCTCTATGGATGGGGAATATGTTGTCCTCCAGATGTTACTGAACTACAACTCCCATCATCCCTGTCCATTGGTCATGCTGGCTAGGGCTGACAGGATGTGGAGTCCAGCAATATCTAGGGGGCTGCAGGTTCCCCATCGCTGCTATAAACAAAGAGATCCGGGTTGAGTCTTTTACAGGGGCCAGGGGTCTGTTTCTCTGCTATGTCATGTGGCCATTAGCATTCTCCCATTCTAGAATTGATTGAAACCAAAACATTTCATTAGAGAAAATGTTCTCCTAAGATTCTGCGGAAAGATTATGCTAAAAATGACAGAGAAGAGAAGTAAAATTTACAGTTGCAGCAAATGAACAGTGTCTAATGCCTAACAGGATAAATCACACCCAGGAGAATTCATTTACATCCTATTAAAGTTGACATGTTAATATCAAAGCATTAAAATATGTAAATAGCATAAGCATGCACCAAATCCTAATTACTGATTTACATTATCAACTCATTTACTCTTTATGATATTTTATGAATAGGGAGCTGTGTCAGCAAACAATTATGGAGTGCCTCCTACAACTTGATGGAACACATACCCCCCCCCCCCCCCGTTTTCTCTCTTTGGAAATTTTTCTTCCAGTTGCAAAGGGAAGAGAAATACCCTGCTCCCTTGCATATTGAATGATAAATCCCTTTTTCACATCAACAGCACAATCCTATAGGTGTCTGTTGGAAAGAAATTCCATTAAGGCAAAGCCTGAAATCCTAGATTCACATACCTGAGAGTAAAGCCTACTAAATTTAATGGGACTTACTTCTGAGTAGACATGTATAGGATAGTGCTGTGAGGAAACTTCACTGCCCTTTTAAAAAAAATATATTCTTGGAGGGGAAGGGCAAATCAATTGTGCCTACAAACAGGATGGGAAGGTGGAAGACTTTTGTGAGGACGTGCAAGGTTCCTCCTACAAGCGTGGAAGCACACTTGAATAATCATATTACCACATGGTGTTGTGTGGCACATGACCTCTCAAATTCAGTAGCATGATCCATGAAAACCACTGCAGCACAAAACTCCAGCAATCTTCCAGGTTAACAAGGTCACAAACAGATTTTGTTCAGGGAGCAATTAAGCATGGAAACAAGTGCTAAACCTCTGCAAGATTCTGCTAGTTTTCAGAACTAACTTTTTATATTATATGAAAAATCAGGGGGGAAACACATAAATTACTGGGTACGGAAATGTTGGGGAAACAGAATCAAACACTGTCTTGATGCAGCAGCTATTGGCTATGAGCAAAGAGGTTCAAGTTAATATCACAGAGAGGAGAGGGAAGCTGCTTCCTTTCATAAGACCATGCTTTCTTTGAGCCCTAAAGTGTTTATGACAGGAAGAGAAAGTGTCATAAAATCTCTACTGCCAAAGCAACATAAAACGTTGCATTCAATATGTTGAGGGTTTGCTTGTACTTTGTTTTTGTTTTTGTTTTAATAATTTTTATTAACTGGCCAATCACATCAAATTAAATCACATCATATAAATTCCGAATTACAAAGCCAAATTTTTAAATTTTGTTGGGGGAACCCATACTTCAAGATCCAAAGGGGAATTCAGATCATCTTCTTATTACTGCGTTAATGTCCAAATCAGTCCCAATCAGTCCAAACAAAGTTCATAATTCTATCCAGTCTTATCTTGGTGTTGCCACATCATATCTTGTTCGTATAATTTCTCTTTTTCCTTTACGATCTCTTCTGTTAGTCTCCTTAAGCCGATAGCAAGTGTAATAATCCTGTGTGGATTTCCCGTTCCTTCACTAAGTCCAGATGGTTTCCATATATCTCCTTCGTAGATAACATCACTTTATCCATCGTAAATTTTGGCATTTGTTGCTCTTAAGTCCCACCGAGGAGTTGATTCACGATATGTAAACAACTCTATTTCTCTCTTTCTCCTCCCAGACCCAAGAGCTCCCACAATGCCTCACAAAATGGCGAACGGCATTTTTTCCTGACTGCGTCACTCCAAAACTCTTAGCTTTCCAGCTTCATCTTGAAACATTGCTTTGGATCGAAAGTTTATCTCCACACAGCCTTAAATCCACAGCTTAAGTCCTTAATTTCTGACTCATTAGGGGAGGGGGATTCTTGTTAAATCACATAAAAAGGTAGAGGCAGGTTTTTCCCCCCTCCCCCCTCAGTCATTACCGTATCTTGACGTTCTTCTCGTATTTTATTGTTATCTTGTTATCAGAGATCTCTTCTGTCAGCAGTATTTACTCCCCTTTTTCCTTGATGTATGTGCAATTAATCATGTCCAAATTATTTCTTTTAAAGATCATTGCAACCAGCGGCGCGAATCGGGGACGGCGTCGAGGAGTGCCGAAAATCCCACAGGAGGGCTTTGTGCCTAGTGCCCCCACCCCCACAAATTCGGGGGTGGTATAGGGCACAGCAGGCAAGGGCCGTCCCCCCCATAATCCTGGGGGGGTTAAGGAGGCTAATTACCCCCATCATAGCCTCCAAATTACCTCGTGTGGGTCGGAGAGATGTTATTGTCAGCCATCTTCCGATGCGCCACCTAGTGGCCCCCCTGCTTGTACTTTGAAGACACTGAGCACTAGATGGTGGGCTTAAAAAACAAAGAAAGAAAGAAACCCAAAATGTTATCTTACATTTGCATCAAAGAAAGGGGGGATTTCTTTGGAATGCACTACGGTTTGCTTGGCTGAAGCTGATGATTTGTTACAAGTAACACCATGCCACTTATGTGTGGGAGCTGCTTTCCTTTATGTCAGCAAGGATCTTACAAAGACCGCTTCTCAAAGAGTTACGGTGTGACTTGGATGAGAGGGTGTTTTTGTCAAACAGCAAATGTAGCTGTACCCTAGTGGGTGGGAGATTCTGTGTGCTGAGGTGGAGGTCCTTGAGAATGCAATCATTGGACGTCCCAGTATGAACCCTCCTGCTGGGCACCTCCTGGGCTCGTGTGCCAGTCAGAATGGAGCCACCCATCAGATTTTGCCCTTCTCAGAATGTTGCCATGCAGTTCTTGATCCAAAAGATGTAGCAAAATGTAGTTTGAAAGGTGCAACTGGAAAGGAAATACCATGCTGGGTCAATGTATCTTAAAGGTAAAGGAACCCCTGACCATTAGGTCCAGTCATGGCCGACTCTGGGGTTGCGGTGCTCATCTCGCTTTACTGGCCGAGGGAGCCAGCATACAGCTTCCGGGTCATGTGGCCAGCATGACTAAGCCGCTTCTGGTGAAGCAGAGCAGCACACGGAAACGCCGTCTACCTTCCCACCGGAGCGGTACCTATTTATCTACTTGCACTTTGATGTGCTTTTGATTCGAACTTCCAACTTTCTGATTGGCAAGTCCTAGGCTCTGTGGTTTAACCCACAGTGCCACCCGCGTCCCCAAATGTATCTTATGTTTAAACAAATAACATTGGTTTAGTTTTTATAGATCTATGGCCAAGTTTAAAAGCTTGGAAGCTGGACTTGGAAGCTGCAGTTCAGTGTGGACAAGTGTAAAGTGTTGCACGTTGGGACAATAAAATTTAAATTTCACAGAGATGCTCGTGGGGTCTGAACTTGCTATGGCAGGTCAGGAACAAGACTGGGTTAAACAGGAACAAGACTGGCATTGTTAAAGGTATGGCATATGTTGGGATGGAGACTTGTAGCCCTTCAGAGATTGTTGGACTCTGGCATGGCCAATGATCAGGGATGCTGAGAGTTGTAGCACACCAAAATCTGGAGGACCAGAAGCTCCCCAACCCTGTTATACGGAGACAAATGCCAAGTTCCCTTAAATAAGCAGCACATAAGCAGATACATCCAACAGTATATCTCATGGAATAAAAACATTTATGCATTAATGCTTATAAAACTATGCTGCAGAAATAAAGTGCCGCATGAGGCTTGACTCTTTTATTAAATGTTGTTTTAATTGCTTTCAGAAGTAATCTGCAAAGAAAATAACAGAGTGGGGAAAGATAAGGAAAAAATGTACAAATATATACAGTGTTCTATTTTGGTAAACCGATTACAAAAAGGAATGGAATTACGGGGTTGGGGCAGAAACGAGTACAAAATAAAATCTTGACTCTTTAATGCATATTATACATGTGATATATACATAATATATGTAATTGTTTTGCATAGTTTCATCAGGCTTTGAATAAAAGGCAATGCATGAATAGTTCAGATTTAAGCTGGTGCTCAGTGCAAGAACCAGTCCCATGCAGGCAAAGCCTGAGTGGAATAGGAGCGCCAATTTCCCTGTACAAACCCCTTTCTTCCTCCATCCCTAGCTGCCATTCTTTACCAGGAGACAGGTAAGTCCCTTAAATAAATGCCACTTCCACTCTTGAGTAGGGGTAAATTTGCAACACCCCAACTCCCCCTGAAAGAAGACTCAGAATGGTTTTTCCCTGGCAAAGTCAGGGAAGGGTCAGGTGAGCCATCAGGAGAATTGGGGCAGGAAGAGATCAGGCTTTATCAGCTGGCTCCATCCCTAACACTCTACTCTTCTCTTGACAGCACCTTCCTTCCCTATGCAGTCTGGGGTTTGCTAACTGCCTGTTTGGGGGCTGAGTAGGAATATTTTTGGGAGCCCTTGAATGGCTTTGAGACTCTTCTTTCTTAGTGTTGGGAGTCCTGTCCTTCGGGTGCCATTTTTGATTGGTTTAAGTGGCTTTCATTCTGGGCAGGAAAGACAAGTTAAGATGTGGTGGAGTGAATACCTGTGGCATTACAGGGTTAAGGACAGCCTTAGTCATCCTACGCTGCCTTGATGCTGGATCCTTTGGGCTTCCCTTGAAGTTTGGTGAACGCCAACCCAGTGGGACCACGAGGCACTTAGCAGGTTCACATCCCCAAGGTTCTTGTAGAAAGGGGGAAGAATTCCTTCCAGTCCTCTGCTGTAGGGCCACAGGTGGAGCCAATAAACATGATCAGGAGTGGGGAGGGGCCAGATCCCACATTCAGACTATATTTTGTTTTGGCTAATTTTGTTTATTTGATTGTTTTCAGATCTTCTCTGTTGCTGTAATTCAGTAAATGTAACTTTCCCCACTGCACTGATGGTTCCTTGTGTCTCCTTTAAGGGTGTGTTGGCAAGAGGTCATAAAAATGTGTTCCAAGGGAACCTGACAAACGTAATGACGTAATGCTGGGCACACCGTTCCATGAGCTCATGTTCCTGAACAGATGGTCCTGGCAACATTGGTTTTAACTGGTGCACGGTTGAGACAATCATGCTTAAGTGATCTCTGGTTGCCTGGGGAGCAAGCCGGATAGTGTAGAGCAAAATGCCTGCACCTCCTGCCCGCATCATCTGCTATTCCCAGGGTTTTCATTTCCTTCACTGCCACTTGCTTTATCATACGACTCAGTGGCCAGCCAGCCTGTGCCCTTGGTTCAAGAAGCTTAACTCCAAAAGAGGGAGACTGAGATGATGATGCACACTTCATATCAGTTTGCAATCTCTCCATGATAGATGCACAGGCTTCTTCCTTGCAGACAACTCCACGGTCAAGTGCGAAGCAAGTAAATTAGCAGACAGTTATACCTGATCACTAGCAAGGCAAAATCCATCAGCCATGATGAACAGACACATTTTGGGGGTTTAGCTAATCAAATGACAAGGGCTGTTTTGTATACCAGAGGCTTCAAGCAGCCTTTCTTTCTCTTGCTTTGTAACTAGCATTAAAAAACAACAACCCTACATTAGTGATGCCAGAGGATTTTGTTCCATCCATATTTTGTATGAACTACCCTGATTCACACTTCCCAGAGTAATACAGAGATTATAACCCATCTAGTATCCCATTATTTACAGTTTTCTGACCTTTGCAATAGTTTTTGGTACCAAAAAAGGTACCAAAATGCATATAAAGATGCATACGTTAGGTTAAAAGTCATTGAAAAATGTTTATTTTAGTGTGTCATTCATACAAAAATGTGTCGGGGGGGGATACATACAAAAATAATGCAGGTTTTCATGCTATTGCAGGTTGGTACAGAAATGGGGTGGGATGGATTTGTGAATGAACACATGTGAAACTGTCAGAGACCAACCCTCCCCCCCCCAGACAATTCTGTCCATCTCTACCCAGAAAACACACTCGCATTACAAATGCCTCTTCTTAACCTTTTCTTCTGCATCAGACCTCAGTCAGCAGAGCATGAGACTCTTGATTGAGATCAAGAGTCTCCCCATTTCTGTACCCCATTTCTTGTGGGTTCCAGCCCCACGTTGGGCAAAATATTCTTCATTGCAGTAGATTGAACTAGATGACCCTTGGATCCCTTTCAACTCTACAATTCTATGATTCTATGGAACATGACATTTTAAATTTTGCTTTATGTTTCTATCACATCCTTCCTTTCTTTATTTAAACCATTTCTAAATTGCTGTCTATCTATCTATCTATCTATCTATCTATCTAAACCAGGCATAGGCAAACTCGGCCCTCCAGATGTTTTGGAACTACAATTCCCATCATCCCTGACCACTGGTCATGTTAGCTAGGGATGGTGGGAGTTGTAGTCCCAAAATAGCTGGAGGGCCGAGTTTGCCTATGCCTGATCTAAACCTAAGTGGTGTACAGAACAACAAAAAAGTACAAAAATGCTTAACAAAAGACAAGAGGTACCCAATAATTATAATTATGCACAATAGGCTGGATTTTAAGTGCACACTGAATTCAATGTCTCTTCCATCCTTAGTCCTGGCTTATCTCAGATTGCTACTTAGGGCTCAGTCCTGACACTAGGCCGCATCCCAGCTTTGGGCAACATGGCTCCTCATTCTCCCTCTGGAGCAACTAACAGGGAATAAGATCATCCGGGATGACAATACTGCAACTCAGTGTTCTAACAATTATTATGGCTGCGAATGTCACTTCCACTTGGTTCCACTGAAACCCCACCTAGTGGCATCACCTGACATATTTATGGAAACAGATTGCTTATTATTGCATAATAGCCTTACAAATCATGCACAGGCTCCATTAGCGAAATGTGAAAGAGCAGCGGACGTTGTTGGTGTCAATGCGACCACGCTGGGAAGATTTCACCGCATGAAAGATGGTCTAATTAGCAAGGTGGTGGGCGATTTTAAGAGAGGCTCAAGAGGGTAAGGGATGTTTTGCATGTTTTGCACAAGTCTGATGGCCAACCTCAGTGGGGGTGTGAGTGTATGGAAATGATCAAGCAGCCACATGTCCTCAGATATCTGGCCATGAAGTCACAGTGCAAAATTATAAGAATGTAAGCATGCGTGGTGTGGTGGTTAAGAGCAGTAGTCTCGTAATCTGGTGAACCGGGTTCGCTTCCCCGCTTCTCCACATGCAGCTGCTGGGTGACCTTGGGCTAGTCACACTTCTCTGAAGTGTTCAGCCTCACTCACCTCACAGAGTGTTTGTTGTGGGGAAGGAAGGGAAAGCCACTTTGAGACTCCTTAAAGGGAGTGAAAGGTGGGATATCAAGTCCAAACTCTTCTATTTCTTCTTCTTCTTCTTAGCAGAGCCCTGCTGGATCAGGCCAATGACCCATCCCACCCAGCATCCTGTTCTCACAGTGGCCAGCCACATTTGGATTCTGGGCTGGGGATTCCCCATCCCTTGGACAGCAGAATAACGTCATGATTACTCACTTTGCAAGAGCATCCCAAAGCCTTTTGGATTCGTATTAACCAAGACCATCTGGTGCACGGGTTCCAAGAGGAAGATGCATTTCCATTATTATCAGCATCAACATTCTCTCTTCAGAAGTCAGGCCTGAGTAATTATTCTGCTCATTTCAACTTCCACTTTGATTTTCTCTGTCACTTAACTGATTCCGTTTTGTCATTTCGCAGCTGCTACAGCCCATCTAATCTCAATCAATTAAGCTCCCCTTTAGAAGCGCCCGCTTCCTCCAGCACAGGCAAAGCGAGGCAAATTGATAATATTATTGTTCAGATAATGCAGACAAATGGGCCTCGCCACACAAAAAAATGAGGCATGTCGTTATCAGAGTGGCTTGTATTAATAATCATAATCCCAGTCATTTGTTGCTTATCGAAACAGAAGGCGTGGATCACTTAAAGGCTTGCGTAGGGACAAAGCTCTGGGTCTTAAGGAGACACAAGCAATTGTTCTGCTCAATATGAAAGTGAGAAGTGTCACCAAATGCTTCCAGCTTGAGACATCAGAGGAAAAGCACACACACACACAAGGAGAGCTTTGAGAAGGCCATTCCTGATCTAAGAACATACAAAGAGCCCACTGACTTAGGCCAATGGCCCATCTAGTCCAGCATCCTGTTCCCACAGTGGCTGACCAGATGCCTGTGAGAAACCTGCAAGCAGGATTCGAGCACAATAGCACTCTCCCTTCCTGTGGCTTCCAGCTACTGGGTGTCAGAAGCATTGCTGCCTCCAAGCATGGAGGCAGAGCATAGCCGTAGTCACAAATTTGCACAATTCTCTTTTTAAAGCCTTCATATCCATGCTTTTCCCTGATCTGCCTTGGCGCACCCCAGTTTCTCCCATACCAATGTCAAAGGAGCTCCAATGTCTGTTGGGCAAAAGTCAGAGAGATTTCTGTGGCAGCAAGAAAGGGGCAAGCAAATATTGGATCTCCCTCTCTGAGGTCAGACTTCCTATGGGCCTTTGGGACATCAGCTCAAGGACCATAGGATTGCAGAGTTAACATTCTAAGAATGTAAGAAGAGCCCATTTAGTCCAGCATCCTGTTCTCACAGTTGGCCAACCAGACGCCTGTGGGGATGTTGCAAGGGGGACACTACTCTTTCCTTCTTCAAAGGAGTTGCTCAAAGTGGCTTAGAAATATGAAAGCAAGCAATAACCCCCACCCCACTGAGAGATCCCACTATATAGTTGTACCTCGGGTTACAGACGCTTCAGGTTACAGACTCCATTAACCCAGAAATAGTACCTCGGGTTAAGAACTTTGCTTCAGGATGAGAACAGAAATTGCGCAGCAGAAGCGCAGCGGCAGTGGGAGGCCCCATTATAGCTAAAGTGGTGCTTCAGGTTAAGAACAGTTTCAGGTTAAGAATGGACCTCCAGAGCAAATTAAGTTCTTAACCCAAGGTACCACTGTAATAAAAACTAAAATACCTGTTATCAAATGAAAATAAATGGCACCAAGTAAAGGAAGAACAGCATTAATCAATACATGATTGTATCATAGCCTCATAGTGCTTTAATATGATATAACATATTCATAGTGTGAATATTATATATAAACACACACACACACACACATATGGTATGCATTTCTGAGCAGAATTGCTAGGGAGACTTTTGGTTCCTGGTGGAGCATCTCAAGAGGCCTAAAAGAGTAAGAGTAATAAGGTCTTGCAAGTCCAACACCCACCCACACAGGGAGAGAGAGAGAGAGAGAGAGAGAGAGAGAGAGAGAGAGAGTCAAGGAGTTTGGTAGGTGCAGAGCCTAGCTCTGTGTACTTTAATAATAGTGGCACTCTTACCCGAGGGTCTGTATTTATTAGTTCTTTAATACAACACAGCTCTGTCAATCCATAACCCAGTGTCAGATAGCACTTTCTCAAACTGCAGGCACAGGAGGAAATCTACCCCTAATAAAGAAAACTCTTTCACCCCCACCCCCACCACTTGTGTCTTCTTTTCTCTATCTTGTCTCCAAGGTATTGCAATGCCACCTGTGATCAAAGATCAACAAGGAACTTTTCTTTTTACCAGTGTCATTTTCTAGATGAGTAGTCAAAACCAGCCTGGTTCCTTCAGGAAAGCCTTCTTCGTATCACCCATAGCTTTGACTTCATCACCACCATTGGTTCTGCCCCACCACCCATGAAGAAGTTGTGCAGCATCGGGGGGCTTTTTAAGTTGAGAGAAAAGGAAAGTCAGAGGTGACATGATAGAAGTCTATAAAATTTTGCATGGTGTGGAGAAAGTGGGTAGAGAAACCGTTGTTTTCCTCTTTCTCACAGCGCTAGAACTCATGGACATCAAGTGAAGTATAGAGTTAAACTACGGAATTTGCTCACCCCAGCTTCAAAGTAGTGATGGCCACCAACTTGGGTGGCTTTAAAGGAGGATTATGCTATCCTAGCCACAGTGGCTATCTTCTATCTCAACTGTTGGAGGCAGTATGCCTATCAATCCCATTTGCTGGGAATCCCAAATAGGGAGAGCTGTTGTTGCACTCACATCCTGCTTTTGAGCTTCCCCTAGGCATCTGATGGGCAATCATGAGAACAAGATGCTGGACTAGATGGGTCATTGGCCTGATCCAGCAGGCTCTTCTTGTGTTCTTCCACCAGTCTTAGAACTGCCAAGATTTATTTCCAACCTAGTGAGTGCAATGGGAGAGGATTTTTTTTAAAGACAACCAGCCACAAAAAGCTATATGAAAATGCAGAAAGCTACACACACACACACACACACATACACACTGCTGGACTGGAAGGGCCATTGGTCTGATCCAGCAGGGCTCTTCTCATATGCTTACATTATTATTGGCCACACTGGCTGAGACTGATAGGAGTTGTAGTCCATCAATATCTGGAGATCCGCAGGTTCCCCAACCCTGATGTGGTTCCTTGCTTGCCCTCTGGAAATTAAAACTCCCAAATTCTAGATTCACTGAGCTATCTTAGCAGCAGGATCAATCGCCACTTTCTTCAGCAGAGATAACCACACCCAGGCACCACTTCCCCGCATCTCTGCTTGCAGAAAACAGCAAGGGAATCCAATGCCTTCAAGCTTGAACAAATAGCTTTGCTATGCTGCAAAAGCTCGAATCCCTTGCCACTTAACGCAAAGCCACAAGGTATGTGAAACCCAAATAATAAGGGCATGAAGACATGAGATGTTGCTGCTGTAGTCAGATTTTACTCACTTGATACACTGTGCAGAAGCAAAAGCAGGTCATGGGGTACCATGCTAAGGCCATTACACGTAATGTTATGTGCACCAGCAGTGGTTGTCGTTTTTCATGCACATATATGGTATTTTGCATTGAATACATAAGAGCCCTGCTGGGTTACGTCCCCAAATCCATCAAGCCCTGCATCCAGGTTCCAACTGTGGCAAGCCAGATGCAACCAGCAAGTTTGGAAGCAGAGTGTGGTGGCAATAGCTCTTCCCTGCTGTTGTTTCATAACAATTGGAATTCCTGCCCATACATTAAGATCTTCTACTGAGGCCCCTCTCCAACAACCATCACTTGCTGAAGTGCATTTTGCTTGCATGAAGAAAAGAGCATTTTCTGTGGTGGTGCACAAACTTTCGCATATCCTTCGTAGCATGTCAGACTAGGATATGGGAAACTAGGGTTCAAATCTCCAAGAAAGCATGAAACTCACAGGGTGATCTTGGCCCAGTCAACAATTCTTCACCTAACCTACCTCACAGGGTTGTTGTGAAGATAATATTTATTCATTCATGTATTTATTTATTTATTCATTCATTCATTTCATGAAAATTATACATGGTTGTGTGTTTTTTTAAAAAAAACCCTCAAAATCTTTTACAAAAAGAAAAAAACAAATAAACAAGAAAAAAATACAATATTTACAAGTAGTTAAAATACTAAAACAGATTAAAACTCACACCAGCATTTCTAAGCATCTGAGTATGCTTGTCCAAACAAGAACTTATAGCAATAAGCAGGGAGTTCCAAAGGCTAGGTGCAGCCACACTAAATGATTGAGTTCTTATCAATGTGGAACCAATATGAGAGCCATCTAAACCAACTTGAGCTTCTTGGGAGAAAGGTGAGACATAAATGAAAAAAGGCCTTGGTCAGTCCCATACTGTCCTGGCTCTTCTCCAAATCATCCCTGCTTCCCCCTTCTAAAGCAACTAAAGATCAGGTGGAAGGAGGACATCCCCATTCTCCAACCCAGATTCCCACAGTTCAGGGCCCCCCCCATTTATTCTTCCCCTCCTCCCCCTCCTCCATCTGAGCATGCCAATCCAAGTGTGATCCCAACATTGCTGCGTGCTGATGATACTTACTTTAGACTATGCAAGTTGCTTGTTTGGAGCTCTCCAAGGTGCTGATATCCCAGTCTGACTTGCCTGGTAACCACACTGTGTGCCATGAGCTTCTGCCTGAGCTTGGCACTCACCAGAGACACTGTTGCTCCCTCAATTGGGACCAAGCTACTGTTGAAATCTTGATGCCCCCTTCCACTAGCATGTAGAACGTAGACCCAGATAATTAGAGCACATCTGTCAAGATGCAACCCCTGCCCATACCTTGATCCTGAAGTCTCCTCTGATAAAGAACAAGGGGAGGAAAACCTCCAACAGATAGTGGTTCTGATCCAGAGGACCCATCAGATCAAATCATCTCTGCCTCAGGACTGGTCATCCCCACATTTAGATTTCAGATTCCTTCCCCCCATCACCTCTCCCAGGGCAACTGGAACAGAGGAAACAATGAACATAAGACCATAAGAAGAGCTCTACTGGATTGGGCTGATGGCCCATCTAGTCCTGCATCCTCTTCTCACAGTGGCCAACCACATGCCTGAGGGAAACCTGCAAATAGGATTTGAGCACAAGAGCCCCCTCCCCACCTGTGGTTTCCAGCAGCTGGTATTCAGAAGCATTGCTGTCTTCAACTGTGTAGGCAGAGCATAGCCATCAGGACTAGTAGCCATCAATAGGCTACTATTGTCTAATTCTAATTTGTCTAATTCTCTTTTAAAAGCCAGCTAAGTTGGTGGCCATCACTGCCTCCTGTGGGTGTGAGGTCTGTGGTTTAACTCTGTGAAGGATTTTTTTATCTGACCTGAGTCTTCAACCATTTCTTTTTTTAAAAAAAAAAAAAATATTTATTAAGGTTTTACACAACAAAACAAACATCACAATCAGGAAAAAACAACAAAAAAGACGATCAAAAACAACACAATTTAACAATGAAAAAAGAAAAAAAGAAGTAATCAAACAAAAAACAAAAAACAGAGAAAAAAATATTTCTTATTTACTATCTTTGTAACCCTCTTTCCTGACTTCCTCACATCTCCCTTTTCTGTGTTCCCCTTTACACAATCAAATTCAGCAATTCCCTACCCTCTTTCCAATCTTATTCAATATTATACATTTCAACGTATTATGCCTTTAGTTTCCTTTACTTTTAAAACCACTTATCACATGTTTTTTTATAACTTAATCCTTTATATCATTTGTTTAATCTCGACATAATAATACTCTGGTCTTACCCCTTTTTTTCTTCAAAGCATTTTTACATATTTCTTTTTACCATGTCACTGATGCCCTATTTTCTTTATAACCAACCTCATTTTAACATTCAAACATTTTACAATGCTTTTGGAGATATTCTTTGAACTTCTTCCAGTCCTCTTCCACCGACTCTTCTCCCAGGTCTCGGATTCTGCCAGTCATTTCTGCCAGTTCCATATAGTCTATCACTTGCATCTGCCATTCTTCCAGAGTGGGCAAATCTTGTGTCTTCCAATAGTCTTCAACCATTTCATGTCATTGGGTGTCCATGAAGATTAAGAGAACTGGAGAAAAGCTTTTCTCTAAACCACTTTTTCCATGTGGTTCATAATTTTATTTTATTTTTAATCGTGCCATAGTTTACTCACCTTTTTGTCTGAACTAAAAAGGTCCAGTCGTGGCCGACTCTGGGGTTGCGACGCTCATCTCGCTTTATTGGCCGAGGGAGCCGGCGTACAGCTTCCGGGTCATGTGGCCAGCATGACTAAGCTGCTTCTGGTGAACCAGAGCAGCGCATGGAAATGCCGTTTACCTTCCCACCACAGTGGTACCTATTTATCTACTTGCACTTTGACGTGCTTTTGAACTGCTAGGTTGGCAGGAGCAGGGACTGAGCAACAGGAGTTCACCCCGACACGGGGATTTGAACCGCCGACCTTCTGATTGGCAAGTCCTAGGCTCTGTGGTTTAACCCACAGCGCCACCAGCGTCCCTTTGTCTGAACTAGAAAGTCCCAAACTTTGCAACTTTTCCTATAAGGAAGATGCTTCACTCCCTTGATCATTCTGTATGCCTTTTTTTGGAGCATGAGGGAACTTTAGCACCATCACTGAAGTGCCATGCTAGCTTCCCAAGAAGCTAGCATGTGGGAGGAGAGGGAGATGTATAGAAACACCTGCTTGTATCCAGTATGTTGTGGAGAGCCAGAAAGCACTTGTGTCCCAACCTCCTATATAATTTCCCAGCCTCAGTTGCTTCATCAAGGTCACCTTTTTTATCTCATTTAGCTGCTAGAGTCATACCTGAAAGTTCTTCTTGTTGCTGTTGTTGTTTTAAAAAAAGAATCCTAAGAGATGATAAGAGTATTTTCAACCTCCCTCCCTAAAATTATGTTCAGAAGGAGAAAAATGGTGAGCATTTTTTTAAAAAAAGAAAAATTATTGGCAATTTTTGGTGTTGACCTGAAATCTGTAGATGAAGAGAAGATCAAAGTCTTTGAAAGATCAAACATTTTGAACATGGCATTTGTGATAATTTTGCAAAAAATAAAATAAATCTCTCTACCTTTTAAAAATTATGCCTTTGTTTCTGTTCAGGAGGTATTACAGAACGGGGAGCATCAGACAGTTTAGAAGATGGCATATCAAAGGGATTTATATAGAAACAAGCAGATTTAATGTAGACACAAAGGGGAGCTTACAAAGGAAAGGGGGGTGGGGAAACCATGGGTGATCTATGATATACATAACTCATCGCTTCCTCTGTGCCACTGAAATTATCCTTAGATTTGTGTGCAGCGGTAGCTTCCTATATGCTATCAAAGCTGTTGCATAGCTATTTATACAGTGGTACCTCAGTTTAAGAACTTAATTCGTTCTGGAGGTCTGTTCTTAACCTGAAACTGTTCTTAACCTGAAGCACCACTTTAGCTAATGGGGCCTTCTGCTGCCACCACACCGCTGGAGCACGATTTCTGTTCTCATCCTGAAGCAAAGTTCTTAATCCAAGGTAATATTTCTGGGTTAGCGGAGTCTGTAACCTGAAGCGTATGTAACCCGAGGTACCACTGTACATTACTGTGGGAAACACTCGTGGTCCAGAAGGGGAAAGGGATGTTAGACTCGATAGGCCTCTGGGCTGATCCAATAGGGCTCTTATGTTCTCCCATCCACTTGGAGTGCTGTGGTTGGTTGGTACCAGTGCTAGGGTTACAGGAGGGCAGCCCCCTAACCTTTGTGATGCTGCTCCTGAGCTTATGTTTTCAGAAGTCTATGGGAGGTCATGGTTCAGCTAAAGTAGAGGGAGAGAGAATCAGGAACAGGGTCAAAATTTGATTCCCCCTCCCCCCGTCCTCATGCCACCTTCCCATAGTTAGCTAAATGAGGCACTGGACTTTGGGGGGGGCACTAGAGCCCTGGCAGAGTCCTACAGCCCTCCTGTCTACAGCTGGTAACTAGACTTTGGGAAGGAGGTGGGAGACTCTAGGACCCTGTCAGAGAAGAAGAAGAAGAAGAAGAAGAAGAAGAAGAAGAAGAAGAAGAAGAAGAAGAAGAATAGTAGTAGTAGTAGTAGTAGTAGTTTGGATTTGATATCCCGCTTTATCACTACCCGAAAGAGTCTCAAAGCGGCTAACATTCTCCTTTCCCTTCCTCCCCCACAACAAACACTCTATGAGGTGAGTGGGGCTGAGAGACTTCAGAGAAGTGTGACTAGCCGAAGGTCACCCAGCAACTGCATGTGGAGGAGCGGGGAAGCGAACCCGGTTCACCAGTTTACGAGTCTACCGCTCTTAACCACTACACCACACTGGCTCTCATGCCTCCTTTCCAAAGTCCAGCGCTTACTAGGTTTTGGGAAGGAGACAGGAAGGTGCCTCTTGACTCGGCACCCTGTGTGGGGGAACTGGTCACACTACCCTAAATCTACCTTTGTCAGGAGATAAGTATTCTGGATGTAGGATTAAGAAGTGAAGATTCTGAATTTAGGAATGAGGGCTCCTTACACCACCATTGCAATCTGAGCACTGATTGATAACCATTGCCAGGTTGATCACAAACCAAATGTTACTCATGCTAGGCTTCTTTGTTTTCTGGTATGTTTATTACATCTAGGTCAGCTCTACCAGACAAACAGCAGCCTGTTCTTCACTAGGATAGACCAAGGATGTCTGTGGGAAATGATTCCACCTGTGCTGTGTTGCTGAGCCTCTGGCTCACGAGCCTAAACAGGCCCTCCAGGCTTCCCATTGGGCCTGTGTCAGGATTTCGCCTAGAACACAGCCAGATGTTCATCACCTGACATCGTATGTTGCCTCCTGCAGCTCCGCAGCTTCTCCTTTCACCCCCTGCCCCCAATGTGCCTCATTTTTTTTGTCATCTCTGACAGAGCTGGCATAAGTCACTTTGGTGCCTGAGGCAGAGAACAAGAAGGCTCCTATAGAGAAGCCGATCGGTTTGTTAGATTTGCTATTCCTAAAAGCAGAACAAAAGGCCAAAAGAGCTTGAGGCCCAGTCTTTAAATATTCAAAATGGCACCAATGCCAATACTGATCTGTTTGTCTCATTATATGTTTGCTTGTCTATTTACTCTCTTGTTTTTGCTGATAGCATTTCAGTGGACTATGGCTGACCCAGTTATAAATGCATCATCTCTTATTAGGTTTGGCTCAGTCCTGCTGAAATCAATAGAGCTTAAACACATTGAATGCTTGTTGGATCATGCCCACGATGGAAAGGCAATTTATCAGAGTCTGGTACCTGAAAATTGGGGCAGTACCTAGCAAGGCCAGGGCTGATGTCAAGGGCTGGCTTTATTGGGTACCTGGCAAGGCCCATATCCAACTAGGGGGCCCACTGCCAACCCTTGGAAACCCCTTGGTTCTTGCTGTTTCTCCACCTCCTTGCAGCTGCAGATGCCTTCTCTGAGTGAGTAAACAGTGAGGGTGAATGGGATACTGCTCTACCAACCCAGTTGGCTCCTACTAGGCTGAGGGTGGCAGCACTACCTGCCACCTTCCACCTTCTTAGTCTCACGGTTGCCCTAGTAGAACTCAGCAGGAAGCGAGTGGGGTGAAACTCAAATGACTCTGGTTCTGCCTGTCATTGGCTCTGGCTCCACCTACTGTTTGGGCAACCTGCCTTTTGACATACCAGTCCAAATGGGCACCAGTCATCACTGGTGAAAAAGAGTAGCTGTTTTTGTACGCCTTGCCCTCTTTCTCTAAGAGATTGTGCCAACTGGGTCCAGAAGCAGTAGCAAACAGATGGGCGTCAGCCCCCACAGTGTGAAGAGGAGCAAGTGTCTCTGAAGGTATCTGGCCAAAAGCTTTCCAAAGCCTGGAACCAGCACTGGATGTCAGAAATGCAACAGCAGATGTCATGCAGTGTGCCATTTAAGGGTTAATTCTGTTGGTGTTAAAGTCAACCATCCAGGAGGGGGACAGGTAGAAGTGTTGCTTAGCAACCAGGCATGATGTTTGCTGAGGTAGCATGTGCCCTGATTGACTGCGTAGTTCTGAAGGAAGTTTTCCTCCATACGTTTTGGTTGAACGTCTCTGCGATGTACAAGGCCTGAAGTAAGAAAAACAAAATGGGAAACTTATCCCTCAATGCAAGAGGGCTTGGGTCCCCACCTCCATCCTCTCTGTTTGCCTGTGAAGCCCCTTTGTCTCTCCCCACACAACAACAAAAATATTAGGGACTGATTTGCTCTCTTGGATTGCAGGGCAGGATGCTGAAGGCAGATGGACAAGGGAAGGTACCCCCATGCTCACCTCCCAGAACATCCTGGGCCATCTCCAATTTAATTTAAAAAGTGAGTTTCCTACAGCTCTCCCATCTCTAATTTCAGCTGATGCTCCCTTTCGAAAAGAATTTGATTTTTAAACAGGATACAAAGGCCATGTCCGAAGAACCCCAGCTGTTTCACAATGGAATAGATTTATAACTTCCCAGCAATAAGCTGGGAAGCTGGTGAAGCGGACCGACTGCTGAAATAAAACATCTTTCATTTTCATATGGCAGAAGAAGGAGAACAGATCAATAGCCCAAAAGGAATTTACTTTGGGTTGGTTTAATAAGGAAAATCATTTTGTGGATGTTCAGATATTATCTGCCGTTTTATTTTTAACTGGTGTGTGTGTGTGTGTGTGTGTGTGTGTGTGTGTGTGCTGTTCAATCACATAAGAAGGAAAGTGCCTGGGTGTTTGATTTGATACAAATCAATATTTAAAGTTCTAGTTATTTTGTGGAAAAGTAAACTTATTGGCTTAAGATGTACACTTCTCTATGTACTGCAGAGCTGGTCCATCTACCTCTGTATTGTCAACAGCAGCTGTGGGCCCCTTTGGCTCTAACCTCAACACCCATCAGCTCCAGTAAACTTGGCCAATGGCCAGGGATGATGGGAACATAACATAAGAACTTAAGAAGAGCCCTGCTGAATCAGGCCAATTGCCCATCTAATCCAGCATCCCATTCTTACAGTGGCCAATCAGATGCATGTGGGAAACCCACAAGCAGGTCTTGAACACAATAGCTCTCCCCGCCCTCCTGTGATTTCCAGCAACTGGTATTCACACACATTACTGCCTCTGATGATGGAGGCAAGAGTATAGCCATCTTGGCTAATAACCATTGATAACCTTGTCCACCATGGATTTGCCCAGTCCTCTTTTAAAGCCATCCAAGTTTGTGACCATCACTGCCTCTTCAGAGAGTGAGTACCATATTTAAGTGTGTTCTACATGAAGAAGGACTTTGTTTTATCTGAAAAAGTTGTAGGGAGTTGTAGTTCCCCAGATGTGGTAATAGAGTCTAAGGTTCCTCACACATTGTCTCCACTGAGTGGCAATTTCCAGAGAAACAGAAGCAGTCTGAGCAGAAGAACATTGGTGTCTTTTTAATGCCCGCGAAACTTTCTTCTAAGTCCCTTTTGGTTCCAAAGCATACACTCTGAGCCTTCACCGTTTCCCAGTTTAGTTGTAGATGGTGGCCCCCTCCAAGACAGCATAAACTGGCTTGGAAGTACACAACAGGATTTTCTACTGAGTTTACCAAACTAAGCCAAACATGCGCTGTCATGGCATGCAGCACCAGACGTTTGTGCTGTTGCTGTCATCTTAGAAAAGTTTTAACTCCCCTTTTGACCTTGCTTGGGAATTTCAGCTCAGGAAACAGAATAAAAAGCCCAGACATGTGGTGTCCATTTCTCTATCTCTCTATCTCTCTATCTCTCTATCTCTCTATCTCTATCTATCTCTCTATTTATCTCTATCTATCTCTATCTATCTCTATCATCTCTAACTCTCTATCTCTCTATCTCTCTATCTCTATCTCTATCTCTATCTCTATCTCTATCATCTCTATCTCTATCTCTATCTCTATCTCTATCTCTATCTCTATCTCTATCTCTATCTCTATCTCTATCTCTATCTCTATCTCCTCTGTCTGTCTCTGTTTCTGTCTCTGTCCCTGTAGTCCATCTAGTCCTGCACTCTGTGATCTCACAGCAGCCAGTCAGATGCCCATGGAGAGCCTGCAAACGGCAGAGCTCTCTCCGTTTGCAGTTCCCAGCAATTTGTGTTCAGAGACATACTGACTTTTCATACTGTTCAGAGACATACTGCCTCCAACAGTGGAAACAGAACTTAGCCATCATGGCGGCCTCCAAGCAAGATGCTAACATTGTCCTATGACACTGTAGAAAGAAACTCAGTTTTGTGTGCTCCTGCCCCATGTGGTGAACCACAAGAACTACAGTTTGTGTCTTCCATCCTAGCTACCGAAGGATCCTTGGGCTCTGAACTGGACCTGCTCATTCAGGCAACCCGCTTGGACCTTCTTAGACAGAGCTATAAAGGGTTTCCTGTGTGGGCTGGGATTCTGCCTAGAGGACACTGGCCTCCCTGGCTCTGACATGTTTTGCTTTGCCCCTTGATACTGGCTCCTGGCTTTGTCCCCTCGGCTGTCTCTTGGCTTGACCTTGTAGCTTGGCTCTCCAGCTCTGGCCCCCCAAGGCAGAACTCCTGGCTCCCTTCTGACAGCTCTCTACAGCTCAGCCCTGATGAAAAAGACAGGAAGGCTCTTTTGAAAGAGAGCCTTCCTTTACAAAGTGGCTTAAGAGTCTAAGGATTGCAGTGCTTAAGATAGCAATTGGATGTGACACGCTGGGACTGAACATCCGCTCTTCCTCAGATTTGCCTTCAGTAACTCTATGGCTCTTGCCAGCCCTCCCTGGATTTATAAACACTGTGAGCAAAAACCTGCTTCTCCGTTGACAATTGCATCACTCAGGTGTAATGCGTATTTTAATTCTAGCTAATCTTCTGTACTTCTGACTGAAGAGGAGGTAGTGCAATAAATCAAAACATGACAAAAGCAGCCAGTAGCAACCAAGGCTTGTCACAGTAATCAGCTTTATTAACAGTGACTCATATTGTAAAACCTCTACTCGTTTGAAGGAGTCCCTGGATTTCTGCTTTTCTCCCTTGAAATTGCTACGCTCAGGGACAGAGAACTTGAGGATCCTTATTTCTAAATGATGTCATGATGGTGCTTTTATTTAAATTAATTGTTTCAGTGTGGCCTATTTCCAGGTTTACATTATCATTATTATTATCAGGGTTTCTTTTCGGCCAGAACTCACCAGAACTCAGTTCCGGTAGCTCTCAGATGGGTGTCATTGCCATTATAAGAGAGCAAGGGTGAGATTATGGTGAGTTCCGGCACCTCTCTTTTTTTAGAAAAAGAGTGTTCTTCTTCTTCTTCTTCTTCTTCTTCTTCTTCTTCTTCTTCTTCTATTATTGTATAGGTAAAGGTAAAGGGACCCCTGACCATTAGGTCCAGTCGTGACCAACTCTGGTTGCAGCGTTCATCTCGCTTTATTGGCTGAGGGAGCCAGCATACAGCTTCCAGGTCATGTGGCCAGCATGACTAAGCCGCTTCTGGTGAACCAGAGAAGCACAGAAACGCCATTTACCTTCCTGCCGGAGCGGTACCTATTTATCTACTTGTACTTTGACGTGCTTTTGAATTGCTAGGTTGGCAGGAGCAGGGACCGAGCAACGGGAGCTCACCCCATTGTGGGGATTCGAACCGCTGACCTTCTGATCGGCAAGCCCTAGGCTCTGTGGTTTAACCCACAGCACCACCCGCGTCCCCTTCTATTATATACCACCCATCAACTGAGGATCACAGGGTGGTTTACAGTATAAAAACACAAAAATGCACAACATAATAATTAGCAAAGCAATACTTCCCCACCCCACCCCGTTTAAAGGGCCATAGATTGTTTAATAGGTCAAAGGCCTGGAAGAAGATAAATGTTTTCACTTGGCGCCTAAAGATATGTAATGAAGGCATAAATAAAACCAACACTATGTATTGAGGGCAGCAGACTTTGTTGATGTTGAGACACCATGCGGCATTTTGAATCAAGGTGGTATACCGAAATATGACTTTCACATGACTTCACCCAACTCTTGGCATGATGGTCCAAACTCACACATTACAGTAGCCATTTTTAAAAAAATCATATTTTGAGAGGGGCGGTTTCTAAAAATTCCTGGGCAGTGCCAGGCACTGTCGACTAGCAATTGTATATTTCATTGTGACTTGCCCTGATGCCTTTTGATGAAGGGTGAGTAAGAAATCTTACAGGATAAGAATAAAACCACCCCCACTGTTGTCATCATCATCTATGTATACTGCCCTGATTTCTGTGAAGGAAGGAGAGGATAAAAATGTAATACATAAATATTTCTGTCACCCTCTACAAGACAACCAACAGAACTCCTGGTATTTCCCTTCAGTTATCTATTGATCATTTGCCTGATGCTTCATATATTTTTTAATGTTGAGGAGAACGACCCCTACTAGTGATGAGGGTTTGAGGTTTACAACGATTTTAAAAGACATGGAATCAAATGTTATTAGCTTTCCACGTCTCCACAGCTACAGATTCAGAAACATATTCCAGTTGCTGGAGGGAATAATTCACAATGAATAATTTATCTGCACCACCTCGCCTGTGATTATTATTATTATTATTTCCTTCTTTGAGAAATCTGTAAATAAAGCAAGGTCTCTGTAAATTTTATCCCTTGTTTTATGTTCATTTATTTCTTTGCTGTTTTTGTTTTATAAACCATTGGTGAGATTTTTAAACCACTTTCTTTTGCATAGACAGACCCAAAGCAGGATGCAGTATAAAGCCACCGAAAGGGATTCATAAAATCAACAAGAAAAGGGAAGAAAAATAAATAAATAAAAGCCAGTAAATAAATGAAACAAGGGATCGGAAACAAGAACGTTGGCAGAATTGGCTTTAGAAAACACGCACAAGACACAAAATGAATGTCTTCTAACCTGCTTCCTATTTAATGTGTTTTCTATGTTTATATGGGTATGTGTCAAGCGCTGGGGCTTGCGTTGCATTCCTCAAGACTCATTGTCCAAGACATGCCGGCTAAGTGGGATGCCTTGAATGAATAACATTTCACTGTCCCTGCAGTTTCACCCAAAGCTTTTCAAAAGCTGCCCACCCTTAAAAAAGTATGCCTTATACAACTGATAACTGGCCCTGAAAATGCAGCAAGGTGACCAGCTCATTACCGTATTATGATGCTGTTTTCTGATTGCTCCCATCTTGGTGGAAGCTGCCTTATACTGAGTCAGACCACTGGTCCATCTAGTTCAGAAATGCCAATCAGTGGAGGACTTTGGGCTCTCAGATTTCAATGGTGCCCTGTGCGACACTAAAATTCAGGGGACCACCCCACTCCATTATACAGCATTGTTTTGGTGCCCCATGCAGGACAGTGCCCTGTGCAAACACACTGGTTGTGCTACCCTAAAACTGCCTCTGTGCCAACTCTGACTGGCAGCAGCACCTGAGGCTTTCAGGTTATTGTAGTCAAGCCGTATATAAATGCTTTGTTTCAGTTAAAATGGTAAATAAACATAGTGCAGGGTGCCCACACTTAGGAAGCTGTCTTGTATCGAATCAGACCACCAGTCCATTTAGCTCAATATTGTCTGCACTGACTGGCAGCCCTTTCAGACAGAGGACATTCCCAGCCCTAACTAGTGGAGTCCTTGTCGCCAAAACCAGGGAGAGAAATCATTTTAAGCCAACAGAAGCATGTGATGAAGCGCTTTATTTTTCCAATAATTGACTAGATTATATTAAGCCACAGGGATGGTTATCATTATGTGAAGCACTGTTACTTATTCAAGGGATCGTGACCTGCTTCCTTCTTGGTAGGTGTGAGTTAAGAACTCCTGCAAATGACTGTAATACCACCTGAAATGTCACCAATGTGGTGAGGGCAATTAAGCATTCCATCCCCCTTCTCTTCCCCCCCCCACTGTTCATCTGAAGTCTGACAGCTCAGCCAACAGGGCAGCTGGGTGCGGAAAATTCGCTCTGCACTCTCTGACAGTTTTCCCTCCGTGACGTTCTCTTTCCCTGGCTCCCTTCATCAGGTAAGAGCCTTTGAATCCAATGTCAGATAAAACTCTTTTGAGAATGAGGAGGAGCTGGCCCCTGGTACAAGCAGCTTATGAAGTCTCATTAAGGAGGGTGGGGAGAAAAGTGTCTTTTGCGTGCTGTTCTGTTTGGCCGGCACTATAATGATGCTTTTGCCACAAAGTGCAGAGAAATGTTATTCTAACGAACGCCAGGGAGCCACTTGGCACTCGCTGGTGGGATTAATGAGGCGAAGGTGTTCGTGAAGGCATCGGGACACATTGCGTGGTTCTGGGTGACCTTTGCGTTTGAAGGTTTCTACTGTATGAGAGGCTTAATGGGGAGGGGGAATCACACGGCTTACGCTCACACAGACTTGCACACATATAAGAGTTTAACATAAGGAGCTCATCCTGTTGGTTTAGCTTCTGTGATGTCACAGATCTACCAGATATCCTAGGTGTGATTTCTTCCCAGATGGATCTCACCTATGTAGCATGAAAATGACATTGTTACATTGTCAGAGAGAGAGAGAGAGAGAGAGAGAGAGAGAGAGACTTTTTCTCCAGACATCCCTTCCAGTTCAAATCCTTCATCAATTTTACTGAAGAAAATCTCCAGTTAAATTGGATTAAAAACCAGCTGGGAATTCTGGCCTGAATTTTCAGTTACCACTTGCTGGTCCTTGCAGGTCTGCTGGTCTCAGGCCAGGACATGGCTTTTGAACTGGCTAAAAATGATACAAAACTGTCATGTCATCACCTCTGCTGCATAGGTCAGCAGCTCATTATCCCTGACTGCCATTGGTTTGGCTTCTCTGATGTCACAGAGAACAAATCTTTGTGTTCCCCATAATGTGGCGTATAAAAATAGCAAGAACCTTTCCCCCTTGGGGCCAAAGTGGATAAAAATCATAGGCACAGGAGGCTTTCCAGAATGGATTAAGCCTGCCAATTTGCAGACAAATAGATCTAGGGTTTTGCAGGGGGATGAAGTCAAAGGAATTCACTTTACTCCATGATCATTGATGAGGAGGACAGTGGTGGTTTGCCTCCTGAACTTTCTTACTTTAAAGTAATTAAGAGGTGACCAGGTGGTGTGCAATATTGGTTTGTTTTTTGAAAGCTTCTCATTGGCATTTCTTTGTGTCCCCTGATAGGACTTATAATACGAGGCTGTCTAGAATGCTGCCTGTGGAGTTCGGAAGAGCTCTGAGATGGTGGTTGCTGTTGTTGTTTTGCTGTTGCTAAAGAATTGCAATGTCTTTAAAAATAACTTAAAGCTTCTAATATTTGTTTATAAACCTCCATTGTTGTGCTGTAAGGAAAAAAACCAATGCAGAGCTTTGACATGCTCTGCAGGCAACATTTTGGACAGCCTCACTTCTTGCAGCGCCCATGGACCTAGGGAATTATAGAGGTATAAGGGAAACAAAGAGCTGTAAAGTATAGAAAAGGACAGAAGCAACAGAGTGACAGAAGACTTTGTGGCTGGGGTTCTGATCTGACATGGGAGAGTATTGTTTCTGCACTTTGACTGAGGAGGGAGGGGGGAAAACCCAAATTACTGTGTTTTGCCTCATTATTCAGTCCCCATGCAGAGTCAAAATACACCCCTTTTAGATAGCTCTCGACTACATGGCATGTCACTGTCTTCTCTCCTTCCAAGATGAATGTCCACCCACTATATATATCAGAGTGTTTAATATTATGTGTTAAGATTTTAAGACCAAAAGGGAAGGGGAGAAGAGTGAATGAAAGGAGAGCAGAAACCTCTGCATAAGGTCCCAGGCAATGTTTGAAAGACAAAATGAGAGAGGATTGATTAGTTACTTTCTTCACACTAGGTAGTGATCAAAATGATGAACGATCAAAGGAGCTAACTGCAGCGGGGCAGGATGCTGTAAAGGCAAGACTTCATAGACACACAGCTGTTTTTTCTATGAGCTAAGCAGGTGGGAGGGGGGGTTAGCACCTCAACACATTAGTCTGGCATCTGAGAACGAGAGGAATGGGGCAGAAGTTAAGAACAGCACTGATTCCGTCCTGTAACTCTGAAATGCCACCCGAAATTTCGAGCTGAGAAAGACAGAACTGTACTTTTTTCCTGAATGATTCTGGGACCTATGGCACACAAAGTGGATGCTCTGCCATTGAGCTATGGTCCCTACCCTGAAAATAAAACAAGAGTCCATCCCTCACATTTCTGAGCAAAAGTCTGCTTCAAATACGGGCATAGGAAGTTGCCCATCGGACCTATTGGTCCATCTGCCTCAGGCTTGCCTGCACTGGCTGGCAGTGGCTCTCCAGAATTTCAGGCAGGCTTATCTCCCAGCCCTACTAAGGGTTGGACCTGAGACCTTCTGCATGCAAAGCATGTGTTCTCCCACAGAGCCATGGCTCTTCCCCATGGGGACATTGGTGCGAGTTCAATACTATTTTCATTTTAAAGAGCAACTGTAGACCAGACCTGGGAGCTGAATGTTTAAGCTGACCTCAATCACAATTCCTTAACAAGTGTTTCTAACCAATCTAACTGGTTTCTTGGACTAGATGTAATTTCACAGTGCAATCCACAACCATTTGGTTCCTCTCCTTTTTTTTCTTTCTTTTTTTGGACTAAAAGGAGAATCTTAATGGTGATGACGCTTTCCAGAAAATCATTGCTACTTTGTACTGTTGTTGCTGGTGTGGTTTTTTTTTTAAAGGATGACAACTGTCCCTGTTTTCCAGTGAGAACAGTCTCACCTTGAACTCCTGGATTTGTTTGGACCTGAAGCACATAAGGAAACCTTGAAAGAAGGCGAATTACAGAAACACTGAGACTCGATAAAAGGTGACCTCCACTCTTTGAGTTCTACGCAATTCTTCCAAGGGTGCAGCAAGAGAGAAACAGAGAGGTTTGTCTCCTTCAATAAGGCTCCAAAGAAAGATCACTAATTCATTGGTGGAGAGAGAGAGAAAGCTACAGACAGCAGAATATGTAAAGACAGAATAAATGTGTAGGACCAGTGAAAACATCATTCCATTAAAGCAATGGTTCCTAAACTTTTTCAGCCCCCCGCTTGGTTCCATAAACTCATCCCCAGTGCCCCCCACCCTATGAAAAGCATTATTCAGAATAGTGGTCTGAATGACCCGATAAGGAAGATAATAACACAATAAAATTCAGAACAATTAATTGCACATTTATTCAAAATCCAGTTAAAACTATTTAGTTTAATGAGCTCCACAAAGTTGATGATTTTGATCCAGTGATGTCTGACAGTTATTTACACTATCCAGCACCCCCCCCCCAACATATATATTCTGCCTTTAAGGAGCTGAACGTAGCATACATAGATTTGCTGTACTTGACGCTGGCCTTCATTTATGCCGGATAACCTTACTGATTTATTCCATAAAATTTATACACCAGTTGATTCTTAAAAAACAAAACAAAACCTGACAGCGGTTCATAAAAAGATAAAACAATAGAATTACCAGTAAGAAAAATCAGCAAGAATAATTCAAGACTTTCAAAAAGTTAAGATAGCAATAGGCTAAAACCAGATTACAACTTGCATCAGCTTGTCAAAAGAAAAATGTTTTTTAGCAGGCCCTGAAAAGAGTACAAGGAAGGCAACTGCCTCATGTCAACAGGCAGGGAGTTCCAAAGTGTAGGCTCTGCCACACTAAAAGATCAATTTCTTGCAAATGCAGAATGGGCATTGTGTGGCATCTGTAGCAGCACTAGTTCCTCTGATCAAAGTAATCAAGTGGTTGTACATGGGCTAAGGTAACCTCACCATCTAATTGTGCATAGCATTGTTTTGCATTGCTGCTATTATTATTATTATTATTATTATTATTATTATTATTATTATTATTTTCAATGTTTCTTGTTAGCCACCTTTGCCTCCTGGCAGATGGTATATAAATCATGGCGATACATAAATTTTATTTTATTTTTATCCTGCTGTTCGGTTAAAAAGTTGCTCACAGACATTAAAATTCAATGCACAGCACTGCTGGCAGTCATCCGCTGCACATAAATAAAACGAAGACATGAGCCCTGCCCTGAGGCGTACAGATTTCCTCTAAAACAAAAACAAAAACAACTCCCAAACAAGACACACTGGAGTAGTAGAGTAAAAAGGTAAAGGAAGGGATTCGGTTTGATAGGGCAGAACAAAGAGATGAGTTACTAACAGCATTAGCAGCCCCCGATTCCATAGGCACATAGGATTTTAGTACTTGTGTACAAATCAGGTATGAATGAATGCACATGGACAGAAGGCCTATCCAGGCTTTTGGGTAAAGCAGGAAGGGCCAGGAATGCACGCATCCTGACTGAAGGGAGGCTTCTGAACACATTAAAGCCGAATGCACTTTGAACCTCCCTTTAGACCTCTGTGTTCACTGCATGGGGGAGGGTGTGGCGTGTTTTGAACCCCATCTGCACTCTACATTTAAACCAGTATCAGACCCCCCCCCCCTTTAAGCAGCCATGGCTTCCTGTAAAGACTCCTGGAAATTGTTTTTTAAAGGTGCTGGGAGTTGTTAGGAGATGGCTGTTGCCCTAACAGAGTTGCAATTCCTAGAGTTCTGTGGGGAAGGGAGGCTGTTTGTCCAAAAACCACTTTGGGAATGGTAGCTCTGGGAGGAAAATTTGTTGTTGTTTAGTCGTTTAGTCGTGTCCGACTCTTCGTGACCCCATGGACCAGAGCACGCCAGGCACTTCTGTCTTCCACTGTCTCCCACAGTTTGGTCAAACTCATGCTGGTAGCTTCGAGAACACTGTCCAACCATCTCGTCCTCTGTCGTCCCCTTCTCCTTCTGCCCTCAATCTTTCCTAACATCAGGGTCTTTTCCAGGGAGTCTTCTCTTCTCATGAGGTGGCCAAAGTATTGGAGCCTCAGCTTCAGGATCTGTCCTTCCAGTGAGCATTCAAGGCTGATTTCCTTCAGAATGGAGAGGTTTGATCTTCTTGCAGTCCATGGGACTCTCAAGAGTCTCCTCCAGCACCATAATTCAAAAGCATCAATTCTTTGGCGATCAGCCTTCTTTATGGTCCAGCTCTCATTTCCATACAACACTACTGGGAAAACCATAGCTTTAACTATACGTACCTTTGTTGGCAAGGTGATGTCTCTGCTTTTTAAGATGCTGTCTAGGTTCGTCATTACTTTCCTTCCAAGAAGCAGGTGTCTTCTAATTTTGTGACTGCTGTCAACATCTGCAGTGATCATGGAGCCCAAGAAAGTAAAATCTCTCACTGCCTCCTTTTCTTCCCCTTCTATTTGCCAGGAGGTGATGGGCCCAGTGGCCATGATCATGATTATGGGAGGAAAATAGGGGTCTCCTAACAAACTCCCAGCACCCTTAGCAAGCTACAGTTCCCAGGATTCTTTGGGGGGAGCCATGACTGTTTAGAATGGTATGAGAGCACTTTCAGCGTATGGTGTAAGGAATTCTGTTTCCCCAGCATTTCCTTCCCTGACTCAACAGAAGTCAAGTTCCTATGCCCTTATTTAAAGCAGCACTTTGTTCAGAATCATGAGGACTAGAATATTATTTTATTTTTAGGAGAAGGACCATAGCTCAGTGGCAGAGGATCTGCTTTGCATGCATGGTGAATTACCCAGCTATAGAGATGAGTGAAAGTCCCTGTGCTTAGATGGGACTTGATCATTCCACACTGACCCAGAGAGATGAGGTGCAAATACAAAGCCTTGGGCTCTCTTAAATTCTGATGTTAAACACACACACGCATGCACCTTGCACCAGCATTACGGGGTGCGAGTGGTTGCACCATCTTGGCTTGCAAGTTTACGGCCTTCACGAACATCCATCTGCCATCCTCACTTTTTCCCCCTTGCACGATATCCCTCTTATTTTTGTTCAAAGGCTGCCGATGAATTTTCACAGAACTGCACAATAATTAACAGGGTGTCTCTGAGTTGCTCTGTGAAGCATAGGACCTCCAGGGAAGGGAAGAAAATTACAGTAAGGAAATTAAAATAACTTTGCGCTGAGTTGGTAGGAGCTTAAGGGAAGCCTGCTGTGGCATTTGCTCCCCTCTTGCCTCTGGAGATCCTGAGGGGCAAAGCGACCAAGGGGCAAATGCGGGAGAGGAAAGCTGGAGAAAAGGGTAAAGGGGGGGGGGAAGCCACCATAAAATAAAATCACATAGCTGAATGCTTTACTAGAAGCTGGCATTTCAGCTCTAAATATATACAAGGGGTGGGGGAAGGATTTAGGAACTCGGCAATTCAAAGGCAGAATGTGATGCATGTTTCAGGCTTCTTTTCATGCAGTTTCCACGTTACAAGGAAGTGCTTCTTCACACAGTGCACAGTTAAACTTTGGGACTCCCTGCCTAGTGATGGCCACCAACTTAGAATCATAGAATCATAGAGTTGGAAGAGACCACAAGGGCCATCGAGTCCAACCTCCTGCCAAGCAGGAAACACCATCAGAGCACTCCTGACATATGGTTGTCAAGCCTCTGCTTAAAGACCTCCAAAGAAGGAGACTCCACCACACTCCTTGGCAGCAAATTCCACTGTCGAACAGCTCTTACTGTCAGGAAGTTCTTCCTAATGTTTAGGTGGAATCTTCTTTCTTGTAGTTTGGAACCATTGCTCCGTGTCCGCTTCTCTGGAGCAGCAGAAAACAACCTTTCTCCCTCCTCTATGTGACATCCTTTTATATATTTGAACATGGCTATCATATCACCCCTTAACCTCCTCTTCTCCAGGCTAAACACGCCCAGCTCCCTTAGCTGTTCTTCATAAGGCATCGTTTCCAGGCCTTTGACCATTTTGGTTGCCCTCCTCTGGACACGTTCCAGTTTGTCCGTGTCCTTCTTGAACTGTGGTGCCCAGAACTGGACACAGTACTCCAGGTGAGGTCTGACCAGAGCAGAATACAGTGGCACTATTACTTCCCTTGATCTAGATGCTATACTCCTAATGATGCAGCCCAGAATTGCATTGGCTTTTTTAGCTGCCGCGTCACACTGTTGGCTCATGTCAAGTTTGTGGTCAGCCAAGACTCCTAGATCCTTTTCACATGTACTGCTCTCAAGCCAGGTGTCACCCATCTTGTATTTGTGCCTCTCATTTTTTTTGCCCAAGTGCAATACTTTACATTTCTCCCTGTTAAAATTCATCTTGTTTGCAAGGGCCAGAAAATGAAGGGGAGATAGAAGAATTTCTTAAGAAATATGGATTACAAAAAATTTCGCAACAAAGTATGTTGATCTTAAATGAGAAAATAACAGATAAAGAAATAGAGGGTGCCATTCAAAACATGCAACTAGGGAAATCTCCAGGGCCAGATGGACTAACCTCCAGATACTATAAAACATTGAAGGAATGGCTAATACAGCCGCTTAAGGAGGTTTGTAACGAAATATTAGAGGGGAAAAAGGCACCTGAATCGTGGAAAGAAACTTTCATTACACTTATACCAAAGACTGAAACTGAAAAAAATCAGATTAAGAACTATCGCCCTATATCACTACTTAATGTGGATTACAAAATATTTGCTGATATTTTGGCAAAAAGATTGAAGAGGGTTTTAGTGGAGGAGATTCATAAAGACCAGGCAGGCTTTCTCCCAGGAAGACATTTATCAGAGAATGTAAGGAATATAATTGACATTATGGAGCTGTTAACTGTAAATATTAATACAAAAGCAGTGTTGATTTTTGTGGATGCGGAGAAAGCCTTTGACAATATTTCTTGGAACTTTATGAAAAAGAATCTCCATGGGATGGGGGTAGGCCAAAGGTTTGAAAATGGTATAGGTGCAATTTATTCTGAACAAAAGGCAAAGTTAATTGTAAACAGTGTGGTTACTGTTGAGCTTTCTATAGAAAAAGGGACACGGCAAGGGTGCCCAATATCCCCATTACTTTTTATATCAGTCCTGGAGGTTCTCTTGAATATGATTAGGGGGGACCAGCTGGTAAAAGGAGTTCAGGTCGGTGCCAGACAGTACAAATTGAAGGCATTTGCAGATGACTTAGTATTGACTTTACAAGAGCCGGACACTAGTACAAAAAGAGTTTTAGAGTTGATTCAAATCTTTGGTCAGGTGGCAGGATTTAAGCTGAATAAACAAAAAACTAAAGTTTTGGAAAAGAATTTAACAAATGTTGAAAGAGAGAAATTTCAAAATGAAACTGGGCTAATGGTGGCAAAGAAAGTTAAATATTTGGGGATTAACATGACATCTAAAAATGTGAATTTATTTAAAGATAATTATGATAAATGTTGGACAGAGGTTAAGAAAGATCTAGAGATATGGTCGAATTTGAAGCTTTCCTTGTTAGGCCGAATTGCAGTGATTAAAATGAATGTATTGCCTAGAATGTTATTTTTGTTTCAGACACTACAAATTGTGGATAAACTAGATTGCTTCAAGAAGTGGCAGAAAGATATATCTAAATTTGTCTGGCAGGGCAAAAAGCCCAGAATAAAATTTAAGATACTTACTGATGCAAAAGAAAGAGGGGGGTTTGCCCTGCCGGACTTAAGGTTGTATTATGAATCAGCAGCTTTTTGCTGGTTGAAAGACTGGCTACTTCTTGAGAACGCAGACATTCTGGATTTGGAAGGATTTGATAACAGGTTTGGTTGGCATGCATATTTATGGTACGACAAGGTTAAAATTCATAAGGGATTCAAAAACCATATTGTTAGGAAAGCATTATACAATGTTTGGATTCGATATAAGGATTTGTTGGAAAATAAAACCCCTAGGTGGTTATCACCTATGGAAGCCAGGGAGGTGAAGAAACTCAACATGGAATCTAAATGGCCAAAATATTTTGAAATTTTAGAACAAGAAAGTGGTAAATTTAAACTACAGAGCTACGAGAAAATAAAGTCTAAAGTACGAGATTGGCTCCATTATTATCAAATAATGGAGACTTTTAAACAAGACAGGAAAATTGGATTCCAGGTGGAGAAATCGAAACTAGAAACAGAATTGTTAGAACCCAATACTAAGAATTTATCAAGAATGTATAACCTGTTGCTGAAGTTGAATACAGTAGATGAAACTGTTAAGTCAGCTATGATTAAATGGGCACAGGACATAGGGCATGACATTATGTTTGCTGACTGGGAACAGTTATGGACCACCGGAATTAAATTTACAGCATGTAATGCTTTAAAAGAAAATATTATGAAAATGATTTATAGGTGGTACATGACCCCAGTCAAGCTTGCGAAGATTTATCACCTGCCCAATAATAAATGTTGGAAATGTAATGAAGCTGAAGGTACCTTCTTTCACCTTTGGTGGACCTGCCCAAGGATTAAGGCCTTCTGGGAAATGATTTATAATGAAATTAAGAAGGTACTTAAATGTACTTTTCACAAGAAACCGGAGGCATTTCTCCTGGACATGGTCGGCCAATTGGTGTTAAGGAGGGATAAGACTTTTTTTATGTACGCCACTACAGCAGCAAGGATCCTTTTAGCAAAGTATTGGAAGACACAAGAACTACCCACACTGGAAGAATGGCAGACGAAATTGATTGACTTTATGGGACTGGCAGAAATGACCGGCAGAATCCGCGACCAAGAGAAAGAGACAGTGGAGGAAGATTGGAAGAAGTTTAAAGTATACCTTAAGAACTGTTGTAAAATAGAGGAGTGATAAAATGTCAAGGGGAAGGAAGATGCAGAATTGCAGCTAAAACTGTTTGATGATTTAAGGTAAAACTGAGAATGACAATGAGCTTAAACTTAATTGGCAAAAAGAGTTGTTGAAAAACTGTAAAATAAGGATGCAAAAAGGGTGAGGTATGGGGAAGTCCGAGAAAAGAGGCTTATGAAAATGAGGTTAAGAAATGATATCTTTGTATGTGTTTGTATTTGTTGATGCTTGTGTGTTGTTGTTGTTTTGTGTTAAAAATTGGAAAATTAATAAAAATTATTATTAAAAAAAAAATTCATCTTGTTTGTTTTGGCCCAGTTCTCTAATCTGTCAAGGTCGTTTTGAAGTGTGATCCTGTCCTCTGGGGTGTTAGCCACCCCTCCCAGTTTGGTGTCATCTGCAAATTTGATCAGGATGCCCTTGAGTCCATCATCCAAGTCGTTGATAAAGATGTTGAATAAGACCGGGCCCAAGACAGAACCCTGTGGCACCCCACTAGTCACTCTTCTCCAGGATGAAGAGGAACCATTGATGAGCACCCTTTGGGTGACTTCAAAAGATGATTGGACAAATTCATGGAGGAGAAGGCTATCAATGGTTGGTAGCCAGAGGCACCAGCTTCTCCAGAGGATGGGGAGTGGGCGGACGACATGACGTTGCGCAGAACCAGGGGGCAGAGCTGAATGCCTTCTGAAATTTGAGGAGCCAATTAAAACTGGGATGTGCGTCTTTCAGTGCTGCATTCCTGTGTGAGCCAGCTGGGGCTTCCCCCCTCCCCAGCTCCTTGTCTCCATTACCAGCAGTAGTTCCCTCCGCGAGCACCAGCAGCTATCTCCCCCCCATGTTCTCTGGCACCTTCTTTTCATACGATATACACATGTCTTTTGGTGCCGAGCTCTCGCAGGAGCAAGCTGACATGTGAGAGAGCTCAGCACCTAATAATAATAATAATAATAATAATAATAATAATAATAATAATATAATTTATTATTTATACCCCACCCATCTGGCTGGGTTTCTCCAGCCACTCTGGGCAGCTTCCAACAGAACACTAAAATACAATAACCTATTACACGTTAAAAGCTTCCCTGAATAGGGCTGCCTTCAGATGTCTTCTAAAAGTCCAGTAGTTGTTTTTTCTCTTTGACATCTGGTGGGAGGGCACTCCGCACGGCGGGCGCCACTACTGAGAAGGCCCTCTGTCTGGTTTCCTGTAACTTGGCTTCTCACTGCGAGTGAACCGCCAGAAGGCCCTCAGCACTGGACCTCAGTGTCTGGGCAGAATGATGGGGTGGAGACGCTCCTTCAGATATACTGCACCGAGGCCATTTAGGGCTTTAAAGGTCAGCACCAACAGTTTGAATTGTGCTCAGAAACATACTAGGAGTCAGTTTAGGTCTTTCAAGACCGGTGTTATATGGTCTCGGCAGCCGCTCCCAGTCACCAGTCTAGCTGCTGCATACGGGATTAGTTGTAGTTTCCGGGTCACTTTCAAAGGTAGCCCCACATAGAGTGCATTGTAGTAGTCCAAGCGAGAGATAACAGGACATCTAATCAGAAGCCAGTACAGCTTCTGCAATTCTGGGATGTCCCAGTCAGATTGGAACTGTTAATAGGTATGATCTTGTTGGCTGTTGTGATAACAGGATGCTGAACTAAATGGACCTGATCCAGCTGCCTGTTCTTAAATCAGACCAGTTCAGTTCAGCAGGCTTACTTCTGAGAAAACATGCTTAGGATTGCTCCTAGAAGCCTTGCTAAATAAAAGTTTTGGCAGGGTATATTGCGGCAATCTGTGTCCTGCCAGGAAAATACAGACTGAAGAGACAGCAATAACACATCTTATTCATAGTGAAGACAGAGCTCTGTCTCCTGCTCTCACCCTGCCCAAGACCCATCTAAGAACCCAAGAACGTTAGGAGAGTCTCCTGGATCAGGCCGATTGCCCATCTAGTCCAGCATCCTGTTCTCACAGTGGCCATGCAGATGCCTGAGCTTTCCAGACTCCCTTGGACTGTGCTGGGCAGAGCACAGCTGTCATGGCTGGAAGCCGTCAAGAACCCTCTCCTCCATGAATTTGTCTAATCATCTTTTAAAGCCATCCAAGTATGTGGACATCATCTTAAAAAGTAGAGATATCACCTTGCCAACAAAGGTCGTATAGTAAAAGGTATGATTTTCCCAGTAGTGATGTACGGAAGTGAGAGCTGGACCATAAAGAAGGCTGATCGCCAAAGAATTGATGCTTTTGAATTATGGTGCTGGAGGAGACTCTTGAGAGTCCAATGGACTGCAAGAAGATCAAACCTCTCCATTCTTAAGGAAATCAGAGAAGACTCCCTGGAAAAGACCCTGATGTTGGGAAACATGGAGGGCACAAGGAGAAGGGGACAACAGAGGACGAGATGGTTGGATAGTGTTCTCAAAGCTACCAGCATGAGTTTAACCAAATTGCGGGAGGCAGTGGAAGACAGACGTGCCTGGCGTGCTCTGGTCCATGGGGTTACGAAGAGTCGGACACGACTAAACGACTAAACAACAACAACAAGTATGTGGCCATTCCTATGACAGTAAGTTCCACAGTTTAACGATGTGCTGCGTGAAGAATTGCCTTCTGTTATCTGTCCTGAATCCTCTGGCATTCACCTTCATCGGACATCCATGAGTACTAGTGTGGACTCTCGACTTCAGACCTAAATGGAGAGAGCTTAACTCTCCATCAGAAAACTTATGAGGAAATTGACAGAAATCCACACCGTGGAAGGGCTTCAGCGCAGCAGTGCAATAAAAGGGAATCGCCAGATGCAGAAGCTTTAGAACAAAAACACCTCGTAGCTATTATTTTCATCACTCTCTGGCTTATTTCTCCCCCCCCCCCCACTTCTGACCCAGCACTTCAGAGAAATGTCTCCCGTCTCTGGGATATGAGGAATGGGTTAATCAAAATCAATTAACGAAATCCTATTTCTCAAACCTTTCCCTGTGTGGTTTCAAGGTTCTGTGTTTATTGGAGATTTTCTGGCTTTCTTTTCTTCCTTGGTACAGACGCAAACTGAAGTCAGGACTTAAAGGACAAGACAGGGAGAGCACATAAGAAGGGAGGGGGAATGAACTATCTCAGTAGAAGAGGGGAGGACAGAGAGGAGATGGAGCAATCTCTTCTTCAGGCAATTTATGTATGTAAATAAGGCATTTTAATACTGTGTTTCAGGCAAAGAAAGAAAGAAAATATCTCACAAAGCCGTTTACAGAAAATCAGTAAAACGATGATAATGCTCACTGGTCCAAGATTCCTCCAAACAATTCTTCCATCCCAGGGATAGCAAAAGTGGTACCCTCCAGATATCACTGGAGTACAATTCTCATCAGCCTCAACCAGCATGACCAAGGGTAGAGATGAGAGGAACTGAAGTCCAACAGCTTCTGGATGGCACCACATGAACTACTTCTCCTCACAGAGCTACAGCTGCAGGGCTCTTTAACAGCCAATCCATCTGGGAAGGGGAATAGGAGTCTCCTAACAGCTCTCAGCCTCCTTAATAAACTAATAAAATTAATAAACTACAGCTCCCAGAATTATTTAGGGGAAGCCATGACTGTTTAAAGTAGTACCAAAGTGCTCTAAATGTATAAATTAGGCCTAGGAATGTTGAGAATGGCGGAATCTTCACACATATAAAAACCGTTTTGAAAATGCTGTTTTTAAAAAATC
Organism: Podarcis cretensis; assembly: GCF_951804945.1. Classification (NCBI taxonomy): domain Eukaryota; kingdom Metazoa; phylum Chordata; class Lepidosauria; order Squamata; family Lacertidae; genus Podarcis; species Podarcis cretensis. The sequence continues at coordinate 60,370,246 of NC_137177.1, forward strand.
ATTTTTAAAAATACATTGAATTTTCCATAAGGCTCACCATCAGCATCTAGTGTCACATTGTATAATTGCACTTAAAACACACTTAAAACAAGTTATTTGCAGCTGTAAAGCTGAGTCCAAAGTCCTGTAGAGATCAGCCACAAAATGGTTGCCACATCTGAAATAGTACAGAGAGGAACAGGACCAAGAAACGGAAGAAAATGTTTAGGGGTACTCTCATTTTCCGACTCATATTGAAATACTGCCCCTCAATGAGGCCAAGCTTAGAGTCACAAAATGTTTAGGGGTATGCGTATCCCTGCGTACCCCCAGAAAAAAAAGCTCTCTCTCTCTCTCTCTCTCTCTCTCTATATATATATATATATATATATATATATAAACATGGCTATGGGGGGGAAACCAAACATGCTGCAGGACCCTCATCTTTCAAGAAAAACCATCCTGCTATTATCAAGTCTGTGTTGACACAGAACAATACCACACACACCTCAACTTGCCTCAAGGGAGACTGGCATGGCTTCTTCTCCCCTTGTCTATGTGGTATCCTCAGTGCATGGGGAGGCCACCAATCTAGATGAATTTAAAAGAGGATTAGACACATTCACAGAGGGGATAAGGCTACCAGAGGCCACTGCCTACAATGGCTGTATTCTACCTTCATGGCCAGAAATCACAGGATTCACAAGACAGAGAAACCAGTAGGAGAACACTTCAATCTCCCAGGACATTCTATACAAGATCTCAAAGTAGTTGTCTCATTACGAAAGAATTTCAGAAATAGACTGGAAAGAGAAGTTGCTGAATTGCAACTTATTACCAAACTTAAAACCGTGGAGAGACCTGGTCTGAATAGAGACATTGGATTCTTATCTCATTATACATGATAAAGCTATTTTTAGCCATCTCACCCCTTGCTTTTTCCTGTAAGACCAATTGCAGTCGTTAACAGTCGTTAACAGGTTTACCACACCTATCAGCCAATCACCCATTCCTACCACCCTTCTGAGAAATACCCCTCCCCACCTGAAATATACTCGGAGTCGAGTGTGGATTTCATGCTCTTTATTCAGCTCATAGTGGTGAGGAATGTAAGTTCCCCCACAATATCTGCTTTATATACATTGTTTACAAAATGGGCCGCACGTGATTGACTAATTCTGGGATTCTCCTGTAGGCCAATCAGGTTGCAGATTCACTTCCACCTGGAGCTGGATTGGGTGGCTCCTGCGGACCAATCAGACTGCTGCATGCTGAATCCTATTGTTCTAGGACCAATCAGACCGCTGCATTTTGGATCCTATTCAACTCAGTACGTAACACCACCCTCTCACTATATATCAGGGTCTGGTGACTTCTGTTTCAGTGTATCTGAAGAAGTGTTCATGCACACAAAAGCTCATACCAATAACAAACTTAGCTGGTCTCTAAGGTGCTACTGGAAGGATTTTTTTTGTTTTACTGCCAGAGGCACTATGCCTCTGAACAACAATTGCTGGAAATCACAGGTGAGGAGAGGGCTCAGGGCCTGATTGTGGGCTTCCTATCATAGGCATCTGGTTGGCCAATATGAGAACAGAATGCTGGACTAGATGCACCTTTAGTTTGATGTAATAGGACTTGCAGGGCTTCTTACATTCTTTTCCAATATCTTTGTCACCAACCCAGAACTGAGCAACTGTTTAGCCTAGATGCCTAGTCAGAATCAGCATGGAATTTTCCATGGAGGTTGTGGACTCTCCTTTACTGGAGGTTTTTAAGCAGAGATCAGATGGCCATCTGTGATGGGGTCTTCATTAGCATTGCAGGGGGTTGGACTAGAAGGTCTCTTCCAACTCTGCAATTCTATGATTCTATGAAAGCCTCTGTATAAAGGTACATAGTACTGGAGACTTAGCATGGGTAGAAAAACAGGTATTTGTGGGCACACTGGAACCCACAGACAGAACTCTGGCAAGAACAGTATAGTGTGATGCAGTGGTTAGAGTGTCAGACTAGGACCTAGGAGACCCAGATTCACATCCCCATTTGGCCATGCGGCTTGCTGGGAGACCTTGGAGTCAGTTTTTGCCTCTCAGCCTAACCTAGCTGAGGTTTCCTTGGAGAAAAAGACAGGATACAAATACGATAAATAAAACAAAATTAATGCTGGAACAAGCTGTGGGTTGGGAGGCAGCGTGTGGGAGAGCTGACCAGCATCACAGGGTCCTGAACTGAAGAAGGCTTGATGAAATAATTGTACTATTCACTTTGTAGATAAGATTAGGAAAACAGAACTTATTCTGAATTTTAAACATTTAAATATCAGATAAAACAACTCAGGCTTAAGCAATGAAGACATAGCCAGCCAAATATGAGAAGCCTGAGATTTCTTTGCTCTGTCATTGTGGGGGTCTCTGCAGCATTTGAAATTGGAAATCCTAATACCGCTTTGTATAAAATGTCAAGTGCTAAAGTGGAGGCCAACCACAGACAGAGGTTTGGACCCTTTGTGACACAGAGGGAATACTAATAGTTTACATGCCTGCAGAATGTGCTCTTTGAAATGGCAGCCCCTCTCCCTTTTCAATCACAAATATTGTGTGTGTCAATATTGTGTGTGTGTTTGTGTGTGTGTGCACTCTCTCTCTCTCTCTCACACACACACACACACACACATCCTAGGACATTCCCAGCCAAATAGAAGGACAAACTTCCTAAGAAGCAAATTTGTTGTTGTTTAGTTGTTTAGTCGTGTCCGACTCTCTGTGACCCCATGGACCAGAGCACACCGGGCACTCCTGTCTTCCACTAGCTTGCATAAATATAAAGTAGGACTAAACTGAACTGCAGAAGGGGAGCTGGTTGTAATTGTACTTTGAATGCTTTGAAATGCCATGTGTGCATTTGATATATTAGGCAGACTGAGCCCATGCCCTTCAAAATTCCATATGTGAAAACAGGGTCTGCATTCACACCAAACATTTTCATACAGACCTCTGGTAGCCTTTGTAATGTTCTCCGGATGTTATTGGACTTGCATCAGTCCCAGTCAATGGTCAATGGTTGAGAATAATAGGAGGTGGAGTCCAGCAGCACTTTTAAGGTACCACATCGGCTACTCTGATACGGTACCCAAAATCTAAAGGCACAGGCTGAATGGGAAGTTGACTCCCTTCCTCAGATGAGTCTGAACCTGCTACTAGACTGATATACACAGTTTGTACTTCTCCTTAATTTTACAAGTGATGGATTAAAAGCCTACTTAATCTGGCTTCTAAATGCTTGCATGTTAGACCACCTGCCTTTTCTCCATCCCGCAAATTGCTTTCTTTTGGTAATGAATCCTAATGATCGGTTTGCATCCCGCTTGTAATACAAAGCCATCCCAATCTATCTTTATTCTCCCTGCTTTGATATATTAGAACTGCTTCCTCCCAGAAGCAATCAAGGTTGATAAAACGCCGCCACTCAATTCACAAACATAAAGCACACTTGCGTGCGAGCCAGAGAGGTCCCGTTTTCCTATCGTATCAGCAAACCCGAATCAATTGCTGCAACATCACCATGAATTGACATTGTCAGGAAATCCATGTTGGCATTCAAGGGTTTTTTTAGAATGAACTCCCTGATTTAACAGCATTCAGAGCCAAATGGAGACATCCATACCGTCAGTAGCTGTGGAGTTCAAAACAGGAGTGATGGAGGTCATGGGCTGGAGTACTCATTGTCCTGGCCCTCAATGCTGGATGAAAAACTCAAACTCTCAGTTCTGTTAATGCCTATAAGGCTATGGTGCATAAATCAGATTGGCACATAGGCAAGACATGGGTTACAAGGGCAGCAGGTACATACGAGCTAAGTGCAAGCTAAGACATTGATCCAACAAGTGACATGGCCCCTGGACACTCAGTTTGCTTGGTCCTTCCGCTGAGTCCAGTTCTCCACTCCCCAGACAACTGGTCTTCTTCCCTGGTCTCAGACACTCCTTGGAAACCCAATTTTACCTAGGACATTCCCTTGAGTCATCCAGCTCCAATTCCCCAAGCTCCCTCCATTCCTTCTTGGGAGAATGACCATCCCCTCCATGACATCTCTATGGAACTTATGACCCTAGTGGCCCTTTAGATATTTCTGGACCACGTCGCCCACAAACCCTGACTCTTTGCCATGCTGGCAGGGCCAGGTGTGAGTTAATCATTTATAGTTTATTTATTGCCCACCCTTTACCCTAAGCTCCCAGGGAGGATTACAACATTAAAGCACAAAGTTAAGAACATTTGAACACAACTTACAATCATAAAAGTAAGGTGGGTCCTCAAAACATGCACCTTAAGTTTCAAAAGTCAAAGAAGATCATCTTCAGCATCCTCCAGCAGCTCTATAATGAATGTGCCAGACACACCACTGTGGGGAAGGAGTTCCACAGCTTAGGTGATCCTGCATCCTTGACAGATGCAACTTGCCAAGTGGGGCAGAACCACAACACTAGCTTCCCAGCAGGTGGATCGGGGCAAGGTGGTGTAAAGGCTAATGTGGTGCAAGTGCACTGGCAGGAACACAGGATTAGCCATGCTCATGTGTTTGCACTGCAACAACCTCCCTGTCATCTCTCCCTCCCAAGAAGCAACTGCAACCCATCTGCTGGGAAGGTGGCATAGCAACTCTGCTCCACCCAGCGAGCCATTCTGATCCCTGGTTGTTCTTTGTTTGTGACCTCTGGCTTGTTCTTTAGCTAGGATTTATTCTTCAGTGCTGCTTACCAGTTTGCTCCCAAGTCCTGCTTCTTGGTTCATCCTATGATTCTCACAAGGGATGTCTAAAATCTGTCCATTTCAGTTTCTCATCCTCCTCACCACCCCTTTTAGGTTCAGTTCTCTACATTTCCATGTCGGTGTGCAATTTTATTTGATTTTTTAAAAAGAAGTCCTCATGAAAACTCAGCAACCTTTTAGTGTTAATTTATCCTTATGTGCACATCTTTCTGCACAATTTTACCTAATATACACATTTTTGCAAAGTTATTTCCCCTTATACAATGCATTTCCCTATGTCATTTCCACTAAGGTGTGTGTGTGTGTGTGTGTGTGTGTGTGTGTGTGTGTGTGTGCAGTGGCGTAGCGTGGGTTGTCAGCACCTGGGGCAAGGCAAGTAATTTGCACCCCCTAACCCGTGGATTTGCGCCCCCTAACCCGTGGATTTGCCCTAACCCCAGATGTTGTGCCCGGTGCGGCCGGCCCCCCCTGCACCCCCCATGCTACGCCACTGTGTGTGTGTGTGTGTGTGTGTGTGTGTTTATGCATGCCACATTACTTGGCTGGAGAGGTACATTGCAAAATTCAGGAAAATGTGAATTTCAAAGGGTGACTTTTTTTTGTCGGCGTGTTGTTTCAGAAAGTGTGAATAAGTTCACCTGTCAATGTGACCTGGATCAAATCTCTGCCCAACTCGTACTTCTGACTTATTCTCTCATCCTGACCACTAGCTTGTTTTAGTGGCTCCTGCTTTTACTTGCTTGTTTGTTTATTATTCCATTGTATCCCGCCTTTTTAGTGTAAATGCTTCTCCTCCTCCCCATTTTATCCTCACAACCTGTGAGATAGGTCAGGCTGAGAAACTGTGACTGGCCCAAGGTCACCCAACCAGCTTAGTGGCTTGGGGATTTGAACCCTGGTCTCCCCGGTCCTAATCCAACACTCTGACCACAGCACCTTAGACCACAGCCTACAACCCATCCCTGGCACTAGATCATTGCTACTGCCTGTCCTAAAAGCTCCTGAATGCAGTATTCTGGTCAATTTGCTGCTGAGGGAGGCCACCAGGCTTCTTCTCTGCATTGCCAGGCTATCATTTTCTGCAGCCAATGGGCCCTTGCCATTCATCGATCCATTATTAATTTGCTTACACAAAGAGCAGTGAAGACACAAATAAAATATATTTTTTATTTTTGGGGGGGGCAAAAAGAACAGGCTATCACATTACCCTCGCACAGCGATATGCTATATAAGTGCATCTCAGTGGGGATTTGAACCAGAGAAACACAAAATGTAAAATCAATGGCTTCTAGCAAAGAATTACCATCATACGCTGGAGCTAAATTGCCACATTTTAAGAACACTATAGTAGATGAACTGCACAGATGACTATAGCCACGAGGCATTGGAGGTTTGGGATCAGTTTCCCTTCTCCTAGTTTCCCTTCTCCTTCAAAGGCTGATGAGCCCTATGTGCCTCTCACTTCCCTCTACAGCACATGCAGAAACGGCCTTCTTGATAATTGTACCCACTATTGCTCTCGTCTGCTCAATCCACCAGAGTGTCTTCACATGCAGGGGAAGTCCCTAACTCACTGAGGGTTTTAGGCCCATTGGCTACTCTCACCTGGTTTAGCTGGCCAGTGAAAGCCATTTCCCAGGGTGTAGCTGCTGCTGCTGTGTACTGGCCACTTCTCGGAGCCATAGGTGAGAACTGAGTGCAGGGTGAGAACCAAAGGTGGACAAACTATCCCAGAACAACACGCCCCCCCCCCGAGGTACTACAGAGGGAAGATATGAAGTTGAACAGAGGGTGATTGATGGGTTGAGATTAGACATTTTGTGTGTGTGTGTGTGTGTGTGTGTGTGTGTGTTACTATGATTGTGTTTCTAACTGTTTCTAACATTGCACTTTAATTGCTGTAATCCATCTTTGGACCTTAGGATGAAGGGAAAGTGAAGAAGAAGAAGAAGAAGAAGAAGAAGAAGAAGAAGAAGAAGAAGAAGAAGAAGAAGACCACCCAAATCACCACTGAGAACAGAGCCTGGGTTGGGTTTTGAGCTGAGAGTTATTACAATCTTCCAGAAGGCAGAATCAATTTTATCTTTACAGAGGTACTATTGAAAACTATTTTGGAGATGTATGCCATGTATGTATATAAGGATCATGGAACCATCCATGGCCTACACTGATTTTGTTCCAGAGCCTTAAAACACGCACACAGCCATGAAAGAAGTGTGTGACTTTCAAGGGAATTTGCTAATGATATGCATCCTAAACCTTGGGGAATCAGGATGAAGGTCAGCACAGCATAACTGTCTGATTGACATTTTCAGTAGGTACCGGCAAACTGGAGGATGAATTAAATTACATATTATGCAAGTGTAGCAAAACACCTTCATTGCCAGCCTTTTGATTGAATTGTAGAAGACTGTCCTTTCAGCCTTAATAAGGAGAGCCATTGTGTTCAGAGCCTCCATGAAATGGTCGTCATGGAGGAGATGTCAAAATGTTCGGGTTGGTCATTCCACCAGAGGCATGAAAAACAGGGATGCCAATAAATTAAATTAATAAATATTGGTGGATCAGGATCTAGTCCAGCATCATCTTCTCACAGAGGCCAACCTGATGGCTTTGGGAAGCCCACAAGATGGACTCATTTGACTCTGGTTCCTTATGTGTCTCTAATTTCATATCCTTTTGTTGATATTATTCATTTTATCTGGAATTTTATTTTTGTGTGTTGCGAAAGAAGGGCAGGGTGCGCAAATGATCACAATCCAGAAGGAAATGAAAACTAATAAGGGCTGTATCCAATGTAGCACTAGGATTTTCATCTGCGCTGTGTCACCTCCTTCCTCTCTCCTCCCTGCTTTGTGCCTCTTAAACTAGTTCTAGTGGTTCCCCCTTATTGTTTCAGACGTTTCCCAACCTGTAGTAGATTTTGGGAGGATGCAGTGCAAACATGGAGAGAAGAAAGGAAGGGTGAGCCATTGCACAAGTGTAAATTCTTGTGCTGACAGGATGTGTGAGTTGAATACCACCCTAAAGCTTTTATTTTTAGAGCAAACAAAAATGAGAGTATCTGATGTTCAATCTCAATAACTATTTTGGTGTTGCCAACACAGGACATTTTTGATGTAAAGATAGATAATTTTGCATGCATATAATATAGCAACTCATTTCATTGTTTAAAGAAGGAGTGGCCAAAATGTTGTTGGGCTCCCATTAGTCTTAACTAGTATGGTCAATGGGAAGGAAATATGGGATATGGAGTCCGACAATTTCTGAATGCCACCAGGTTGGGTATCCCTGGTTTATAGCATTAGTCGCCCACTGTGTCTACTCACTGAGCTGAACAGAAATGTAGATGGCATTGAGACATAACCAGATGTGGTTTAAAATATGAAGTAGGGCAGATGCCCCGTGTGTTGCCATCAATCGCCTTTTATGATGGCTTTTCTCCTGTGCAAAGCAAGCAACTTAAAGGAAGCAAGGCATTTCTTTATAAGCTGTTCCTTTGAACAACAACCAGAATAATCACGAGGAACATGAGGACATGGATGGCTGGGTGAGCCAACTATAAATCTAGCAGTGAAATGTGGCAAAACGATGCATTAACTGATGTCTTCATCGTTAACGTGCTTAAAATTCTGCTGCAATAGGTAGTGAAAATCATCTGCTCTTCACCATCTGGCACTTGCTCTAGGATCTAAAAAATGCATCCTAACAGGAAGTGATATACAGTTGCTAGACAATGGCAGTGATCCCTGTTTGAGGGTGAGATATTTGGTAGCGTAACTGTTATGGCTTTGGTGGAAATTAGAGAGGGAGGAGAAATTCAATTCAGTTCTTATTTAAAGGCAAACTTATCTAGAGTGGTGTTCAACTAAGCTTTACTCAAAGAGGACCCATTGAAATGAACAAACCTGACTGAGATACAGCCACTCATTTCAGCTGGCGAACTAAGTCAGGGGCATCCAATGAAATTTGCACTTCTCTGAGTTTTGTGGTGCAGTTCTCTGGCCAAGTAATGTGTACAAAAATGGTGGATCAATGTTTCTCTGCTTGTATGTATTGCTTCCCTTCCACTGGGACTACTGATCATGTAGAGTTCACAATTTTGTGAAAGCCTACTCTTGTGTAGGCTTCTTCGTGTGCAGGTACCCCTACTAACATGCAGATATGTGTGGGCAGGGCCAATGGCATGCCTGACAACAGGTCGACAGCATACCCCACCCCACCCCTGGGTAATTGTGTGAATAATTCACATCTTAAAGCTACCTAAGAAGGACATGGGTGGCGCTGTGGGTTAAACCACAGAGCCTAGGACTTGCCGATCAAAAGGTCGGCGGTTCGAATCCCCGCGACGGGGTGAGCTCCCATTGCTCGGTCCCTGCTCCTGCCAACCTAGCAGTTCAGAAAAGCACGTCAAAGTGCAAGTAGATAAATAGGTACCGCTCCAGCGGGAAGGTAAACAGCATTTCCGTGCACTGCTCTGGTTCGCCAGAAGCGGCTTAGTCATACTGGCCACATGACCCGGAAGCTGTACGACGGCTCCCTCGGCCACTAAAGCGAGATGAGCGCCGCAACCCCAGAGTCGCCCACGACTGGACCTAATGGTCAGGGGTCCTCTTTACCCTTTACCTTTAAGGCTACCTAAAGGACCAGTGAAGTCCATTCAGAGACAATAAAAGAGGGCAATGCAAACAAATAAAGAAACCATCCTTGCCCTCAGTGGCAAAAAGGAAGTTTTTGATGCTGCTGAAAATGTTCCCAAGAAACAGGGCCCACTTTGAGCACCATCTCCCAAAATTTCGAGGGGGTCTCAGATAGGCCCCATGAACTATGAAATCTAGTCTTCCTTTAGTCTTCTCCTAAGCACCATACAGTGCTGAGAAGGCAAGTGAGCCCATTCTTCAGCTCAGAGGCCCAGCAACTTTCTGACCTTGCCACACTATCATCCCAAATCTAAATCAATCATTCCACCTGCAAAAGGAACCTTTTATTTATTTTTCTTCCTCCTTCTTTATCATTATCATACCACGTGTGCCCAACTCCAGTGTTTTATCTCCAGTGGTTTCCCAAAAGCAACTCTACATTTCTTTCTTGCTGATTAGATTTGTTGCACTTCTCTCCCAATCCTTTTTTCTTTTAACTACTTTAGTTCTCTGCAGTGAAATAAAATCTATAAATTCCATCTTCCAGGCAGGGGGGCAGGTAGGGAATCCATTCCCAACTGCTATCCTCCAGCGTTATTCTCACATTTTGTATTCTTGCAAAAAAAGGAAGAAAAGAAAGAAAGAAACCACACTCTGCTCTGACCTCCTTCCCTCTCTCTGGATGCCAGCACGAGTTATGTGTGGCGTGCCTTTCTCTTTAAAGAAGATATATCAAACTCCCAGCTTCCCCAGTGTCCCTTCCTTGGCCACTGGTAACCAAGGAAACCAGATACTATGGTAACTAAGGGATGAAAAACAAGACATTCAATATTCCTTAATCTCCACCCTGGGTTGAAAGTCCTCATCTCTTACTTTCCCCAGGTGCTAAAGCATCAACAATTAAATTTGTAGCTTCGAGGGCCTCATCTTGATTCATGCAGGGTACTTAACTAGGTAAATGTTGGTCTTCTATTTTTCTAAATCTCCAAGGGATCCGCTCTCTGCCTGGCCATTTGGGGCTTAAGATGTGCAGACTTTCGGAACAAAAGAGAAAGAAGGGAGTGGACCGGGAGTTGCTTATAGCTTGCAGTAGGGCACTGGAGTTGAGTTTAGAAGCTCAGGAGGGCAATATGGTCTATGAATCTCTTCATGGGGGTGGTTTGATGGGGATAGATGGAGGAAACGGATAAACTTTTCTCCTTTAACACTAGAACTCCTAGACCTCCAATGAAGCCGGATGTTGGGAAATTCAGGACAAATGAAGCCTATGTGCTTCTTCTCGTAGAACATAGTTAAACTATAGAACTCATTCCCACAGGAGGCAGTGATGGCCACCAACTTGGATGGCTTTCAGAGATGATTGGATAAGGTATTGGAGGAGAAAGCTAGCCCCAATGGGGTTGCTAGCCACAATGACTATGCTCTGCTTCCACAGTTGGAGGCAGTATACTTCTGAATACCGCAGTACTGAAGGCCTATCTCAAGAGTGGGGAAATGTGGCCCTTCAGATGTGGTTAGACTGGAACTCCCATCAGTCCCATCAGTCCCAGCCAACTGTCAGGGACTGGACTGAGGAGGAATGGTGGGAACCACACACACCCTCGCCTCCCAAGTGCAGGAGGACAGTATTGATTTAGAACAGTGGTTTGCAGAGGGGCATAGTCCAGAGGGGAGAATCTAGGAAATACTGGGTGAGGAACAGCTAGAAGAGGGCACAGGAGAGAGAGACAGCTGGCAGATTCAGTGTCCTTGGACAGCACTCCTGACCCCACCCGCTCACCTAGGACTAGGCGGGCTCTGAGAGTGATAGAACAGAAAGCGCACAGGCAACAAGCTCAGGTTACCCGACACAGGAGTGAAGTAGATTAAGGGGGGCAGAGGGGGGTGAACATTAACTGGCAGCAACACCATTTTTTGAGGGATATGCATTCCTTTGTCCCTTGCTGTAATTATTAAAGAAACTCTGGTAAGAACGCTCCTTTTGTTTGATCTTCTTAATCACTGCCACTAGGGGAGGGATCCAATTCCCCGAAGCCTGACACCAACATGGCCAATGCTCTGTAATGATGGGAACTGTAGTCCAGCAACATTGGAGAATCAGGTTCCCCATCCCTGATCTACCGAATCCAACATCCTGTTCCCCACAATGGCCAACCAGAGGCCAATTGGAAGCCTATAAACAGGACATAAGGGGAATTGAACTTCTCTCACTTCTATTCCCCAGCAATTGTTGTTCAGAAGCATGTCAGAGGTAACAATGAGCCATTCTAACTAGTAGCCATTGATAGTGAATTGCATAGTTTAACAAAGGGTGCCAGCAATCATCTGGAGATTCTTGTATTGAAAACATATTTCTTTTCTTTTCTTTTCTATGAGGCTGAGATTAGCCAAAGTGGATACAATTTAGCAGCAATTGAGAGGATAAAGTTTCTGATTTGGCAGTCAGCAAACATAACACTCCCCAGCCACCGCCACCCCCCCCCCAAATACATACACATAATCCAAGTTTAAAATGAACATTGTGAGACCTCACTGGTGAAGACTTAGCAAGAGCCCACGGAAGAAGTTAATCAAAAATAAAATGTCAATGCACACAGCATAAAACCTCCTTTGTCTGTAGCTTAAGAGATTTTGCAGAGGTGGTCCTGCTTAAAAAAAATAATAACCACAAAGAATTTAAAGATTCTGATAAGAAAATACATTAGCAGGCACTTTGTTTTCTGAAGTGAAAAGGAAGCTTTGAGTTTGCACCACTCAGTTGGCGTCACTCTTCCAGGGAAGGATGCAGAAGTTCAACTGTAATATTTCCAAACAATGGAAGGGGGGAAAAAGGAGTACTTATTAGACTAAGGAGCTGCTCTGTCATTACCTAAGAGAAGGAAATCACACCATCCGCTGCATTCTGTGTTTGACAGCATGCCTCCATCAGACAATGAAGAGTCCTAGGAAAGGAGCTACGTCAGTGGTTTACAAGGGGGAAATCGCCAACTTATTTTACAAGGAGAGACGGCTTGAGTCATGGATGAAATAAAAGGTATCCCAGTCGGAACTTAAAACTGGTTGTTCTTTCATGCATCCGTTTGAAAGCTGTATCATATTCTATAGGGCTATTTTGGTATATCATGTAGACATCATGATTACTCTGTTTAGAGATAAAATGTCAGACATTATTTGCCACCACTCCGAACATCTAAATCTGACTATTATTATTATTATTATTTCACAACATTTATGTACAACTTGATTGCAATGAAACCTCAAAAACAATAAAATTACAAGTATAAACCAGTATTTAACACAGTCAAAAACAATTGAAATCAACAATAAGCAAAAACCAGATTAAAACTCAACATGTCTAGATAGGCTCGCCTAACCAAAAATGTTTTTAGTGGGTGCCAGAAAGAGTATTGTGAAGGCCCTCATCTGATGTCAACAGGCAGGGAGTTCCAAAGTGTGGGTGATTGAATTCTTAGAAGAGCAGTTCCGCAGAGCTAGTCAGTTGGCCATATGAGGTATCAAACCACTGGTTCATATATGGAATCAAGCCATTTGCCCCAGTAATGTCCGTCTGGCAGTGGGTATCTAGGGCTATCCTTTCTTAGCCCTGGAAATGCATGGGATTGGATCAATGACCCTCAGTATGCAGGACATTTGCTTTACCACAATGGGCTCATCTGCACATCCACTTGTTCTGAGTCCAGAAAGCATGATTCTGAGCAGTATTCCACTTAACCTGTGCTTTCTAGGCACAGTTCCAAGCAGTTTTCCCCTAGCCTCATTGCTTTCCCTAGAACAGCCTTTACTGCTAAATCAAAGCAAACGTCAATCCGGAGTAAACCCGAGTTGCCATTTGCTCTGGTTGAGTTTGTTTTTTCCCCAGGACAAGAAACAACGTGGAGAAGCCCAAAGCAGAGATGCTTTAGTGAGCAGCACAAACCCATGGGGTAATCAGTCTTACAGAAACCTGCTGGGATTCTAATCATAGCTGAGGGTATATTATATTTTACATCCTGAAATTATGGGAACTATAGTGAGATCCCCTATTCCCCTCATAGAGCTACCATTTCTAGAGTTCCCTGTGAGAAGGAATTGAATGTTAAACTTAAACTACCCTGGAAATTAAAGCTCTGTGGGGGGAATCCCCTGGCAAAAAAATCAAGAATAATTTTCTGGTGGTAAGAGCAGTTTGACAGTGGAATGGATTACCTCAGAAGGTGGTGGACTCTTCTTCAGTGGAGGTTTTTAAAACAAAGGTTGGATGGCCACCTGCCATTGATTCCTTCTCTGCGATTCCTGCCTTGGTGACCCTTGGGTCCCTTCCAACTCGACAATTCCATGATTCTAACATCTGGAGGGGTCACAGGTACCTTCTTCCTGCTTTAGCCAATTCCCCATCTCTTGGCCTCAGTTGCTCAAGTCTTTGATATGGGGATAAGGACAAGCAGTCTGTTAAAAGCACTGTGAAAATCAGCAAGGTGAAAGCCTAAAGAGCATTTTGTGCTCAGACAGGGCTGTATAAATGATAAACAATACCTCTCAAGAGTTCTTCACAACAGGACAGATCTGTACTAAGCTTTCTGGTAAAACAGAGAAAGAGAGCAGACTCCAGCTACTTTAATTGGCTTTCCAAAGTCCTACCTGCATATCAAACATCCGTGGACAGGCCTTAGGGAGTTGAGGCTAGATTTATTCCTTAAGTGAATTTACGGGTCACCTTTGTAATCATAGATGCCTTTATAGACTTACAAGAAGCAAAAAAACAACAAGAGACAAACACATATTATTTCCTCTTTATTGCCTATTGATGATGATCTTCAGGTTACAGTGAATTTACCTGCTTTATGTCTGCCCAAAAAGCTCTTTTTATTGCAAATTCTAAATAAAGCCTTTTCTTGATTCCCAGAAATCTGTGGCAAGGTAGGCTAGCAGCAAGAAACAGGCGATGTAACAACTTGCGTTCAGATAATAGAGAAATGAGAGTTGTTCCATGGTGCTGCTGAATATTATGTCATCGGTATTGTTTAATTATAGCCCCAGAGGCATGGAAACGTTCTTTTGAACCCTGCCCTTGCCGCTTGTTTAATTAAGGGTTGTATGTGCCTCCCAGTGTATGCGAAGTGCCATACTCTTTAGTCTTCACCCTCGATAAAGACGCCTCAACTAATGTGCTTTGAATGTGGTGCAGCACTTAGCTCTGTTAATTCTCGAGAAATGGAATCATTAATGGTCAGAGATGTGTGCTTCGCTAGCTAGCTAGCTTTCTCAAAATCAACATATGCGAGGCTTCCCCCATGATGCTTTTGTCGAAGAGCCATGCTTGGGATGTGAAAGGTCCTCACTTCAGTCTGCCCAGGTACACCTGCACAAGGACTCTACCTGAAACCCTGGAGAGAACCCTGTCAGCCAGTGTTCACAAGAAAATGAGAAGAGCTTGCTGGACCCTAATATTATTGTTCAGATAATGCAGACAAATGGGCCCCGCCACCAAAAAAAAATGAGGCTTGTCATTATCAGAGTGGCTTGCATTAATAATCATAATCCCAGTCCTTTGTAGCTTATTGAAACAGAAGGTGTGGATCACTCAAAGGCTTGCGTGGGGAGAAAGCTCTGGGTCTTACGGAGACACAAGCAATTGTTCTGCTCAATATGAAAGTGAGAAGTGCCACCAAACGCTTCTGGCTTGAGTGAGACATCAGAGGAAAAGCACACACAAACACAAGGAGAGCTTTGAGAAGGCCATTCCTGATCTAAGAACATACAAAGAGCCCACTGAATCAGGCCAATGGCCCATCTAGTCCAGCATCCTGATCCCATGGTGGCTGACCAGATAGATGCCTACGGGAAGCCTGCAAGCTCTTATGGCTTCCAGCTACTGGGTTTCAGAAGCATTGCTGCCTCCAATCATGGCGGCAGAGCATAGCCATCAACCCTCCATAAGCAAAACAGCTGTTTTGTTGCACTCCTAAACTTTCTTTGAAAACTTAGACCAAGATCCATCCAAATCAGTCTCATAACTGATTTTGGCAGTTGTTAGACCAGTCTCTGGCTGCTCTGTTTCTCAATTCAGCGTCCATCCTTGATACCTTAGATACCATTTCTCCAGCAATTCATCATATCTCCTGTAAACGGCTTTATACAAGAGCAGGTAAGGGAATGATGACTTATGACCACCACTGTCCCCAAGGGTCACTGTGTGACAGGTGGATGCATTGTGTGGCTGGCAATAAACGCACTGGGTCTTCTTCTTTTTAATCTCCTCCGTAAATTTCCAAGCCAATTTGTAAAGCAAGAAGACGATGACTTACAAATAATGACAGAAAACAGTTTTC
This sequence comes from Podarcis cretensis, assembly GCF_951804945.1. Lineage (NCBI taxonomy): Eukaryota > Metazoa > Chordata > Lepidosauria > Squamata > Lacertidae > Podarcis > Podarcis cretensis. Next base: position 60,385,966 of record NC_137177.1, read on the forward strand.
ATGATTTTCATAGATTGCAGGATAAGTAAAAACGTCTGGCAGAGAAGAATGAGTATTGGCAACTTCATTGGAGCCATACAGCAAGAGAATAAATTGAAGCCATAAAGGACTTTAGCAAAGTTCAGCCATTGATCACTGGAAAAAGTCATTATGAAGAAAGCGGTGTTTGTTTTAAACACACACAAAAAAACCTGTCACCTTTCTTTTCCTTTATCTGAACTTTCCCCTTGCTCTCCACCCTTTTGACAAAAAGTATTTTTGCCCATCCCTATTAAACATCCTAATACTTTCAAATCAGGAGCTGTTAATAAAAGCGGACACACGCACACATCCTTCCTCCTTTCCTGCTATTTAATTCTCTGTCACTTTTCAGCTAGCAAGTTCCCAGAGTCTTCATAAATAACCCAATTTAAAATACGATAGAATGGTAACTTAATCTATCATTAAAAGACCTCTAAAATCAACAATTGGCTAACCAAATTGCAGAAGGTCAAAAATTCCCACTACACTCATTACAACCACATAGAATAACCGCTTGGTGTTGTGTTGTGTCTAGCCCTGACCTGGTAGCAGCCATGGAGTTCTCAGAGGACAAGTCAGATTAATTCAAAAACAGGGCAGAATGGACTTATGAATGAAGAGCTAGGCAAGGGCCCACAAAGTTGATGGGCTTTGCCATTAGAACGGTGTGTACACACCACGTCATGTGATTGATTATATGGGGTGGGGCTTACCTGCCCCCTCCCCAATATTTTATTCATGTTGGCACACCTGTCTCCACATCATACAGTTAAAGTGCATGGCTTTCTCCCCAAAATCCTGGGAACTGCAGTTTGTTAAGGAACTGTAGTTCCTTGAACTAATGTTCCCAGGATTCCTTGGGGGAAGCAATGGGCCTTAACTGAGCCTTAAATATATGGTCTGGATATGACCCAGTTGCTGACTGATCAAGACTTAATCCATCCATCAGTTAAGAATAAAGCAGAACACACACCATCTATATCTGTCTCTAGCCAGCACACACTCCTAGTTATAAAGTTCAAGGTTTCTCCATTAGCAAAGTAAGCCTTGGAGATGTTTCTAGAAGGTGATGCATCAATATAATTATTCTCAGGCTGTGGCATTCAAGCTACATTGCTGGACCTCTGAAGGTTTTTAATTGCATGCTTATTTGGGGGACGCGGGTGGCGCTGTGGGTAAAAGCCTCAGCGCCTAGGGCTTGCCGATCGAAAGGTCGGCGGTTCGAATCCCTGCGGCGGGGTGCGCTCCCGCTGCTCGGTCCCAGCGCCTGCCAACCTAGCAGTTCGAAAGCACCCCCGGGTGCAAGTAGATAAATAGGGACCGCTTACCAGCGGGAAGGTAAACGGCGTTTCCGTGTGCGGCTCTGGCTCTGGCCAGAGCAGCGATGTCACGCTGGCCACGTGACCCGGAAGTGTCTCCGGACAGTGCTGGCCCCTGGCCTCTTAAGTGAGATGGGCGCACAACCCCAGAGTCTGTCAAGACTGGCCCGTACGGGCAGGGGTACCTTTACCTTTACCTTTACAATGAGAAGAGCAATTGTGATAGACAAGCTTACCTGAAAAAGAGAAAGAAAATGATCCACCAGTCTCAATCTTCCTCTATGATATACAGCCACTGGAAAAGGTTGGGTGAATTAGGGTTGTGTGTCAGTTCACATAGGTTGGTTATATGAGGCTCATCCAGCCTGCACAATCTGAGCAGGTACACAGGAACGTAAGAACAGGAGAGCATAAGGAGAGCCGTGCTGGATCAGGCTAATGGCACATCTAGTCCAGCATCCTGTTCTCACAGGCTAAATGCCTGTGGGAAACCCGCAAGCAGGATTTGAGCACAAACGACTCTCCTCTCCTGTAGTTTCCAGTCACTAGTATTCAGAAGTATTGCTGCCTCCAGCTGTGGAGGGCAGAGCATAGCCATTGTGACTCGTAGCCACCAATAGCCTTATCCCCCATGAATTTGTCCAGTTGTCTTTTAAAGCCATCCAAATTGGTGACCATCACTGCCTCCTGCAGAAGCAAGTTCTGTAGTTCAGCGAGGCTCTTTGTGAAGATGTCCCCTAGCAGATATGCAAGGGGGCCTCGGCACAGATGTTTACATGGAAAGAGTAGCAAATTTCAAGGTAAGCTGTTCTAAGGCTCTCCCAGTGGGGAGCCCACTGTCAATGACAAGTGGTTATTTACCAGACCTGTTATTCTTGACTTAATCAGGGAAATTAATATCCGGGTGGATAAATGGGTACGGGAAGACCATTTTTGTTTGTTTCCACCTTCCATTTGCAAACCGTTCAGCACAGCATTCAGATTTAAATGCCACGCTTCCCTGGGCTAAACCCACACATCTAGCTAGCTTTGATCATCAGTGCTCTCTAGCAGAGAGCGAACTCCTCGTCTTCCCCGCTGACAGACAGGGGTTGCAAAAAGCAACCGTTTCTTTTCTGAGCCTGTAAGTACTGTTTTAAATGCTCATAATGCCCTTTGCCGTTTTAAATGCTCATAACGGCCTTTGGCAGCTTCAAGTATAATCTTCTTGTCAGACCGACCGGAGAGGCAATAACGGTGATTAGGAGGTGAGACGCCAAGGCTACCCGTCTGTTATTTAAAGCGTCTCACCAAAAGGAATCTGATCAAAGGAAAGGAGAAGCTGCTCAACCGAGCCAGTTGCAGTCTGCCAAACCACAAATGCTGTGGAGAAATCAGAAGGACCACCACAATGATGAAAGGGCTGGAGGAACTTCCCTTACAAAGGCAGGGACTGAGGTGCAGTGATCGGGGGTCATAGATTGCTTCCTTTTTCTGCAGCAGGGTCCCAGCAGTGCCCCTGTCCCTGCCATGCTGGAGCTACCCAATCAGCACAGAACGGGAGCTTTTTAGACACTGTGTTGATCAGAGGCAATCAGACCAGAAGGAGTTGAGTCAGCCATTAAGGATGGGCTCCTAGGGTAACTCTGGAGAAGGTACATGGAAAGAACATAGAAGAGTTGTTCCTCTGTATGCACCAAAGCTGAGCATTTAGGAACACTGTAAACACAAGCTTTAGGAGAATTGGGTGCAAGTTTCATAACGTACAATGGAACTTCTCAAAGAAAAGACAATGAACGTGGCTCCAATAGAAGAAGAGAAGGAGGAGGAGGAGGAGTTTGGATTTGATATCCCGCTTTATCACTGCCCTAAGGAGTCTCAAAGCAGCTAACAATCTCCTTTCCCTTCCTCCCCCACAACAAACACTCTGTGAGGTGAGTGAGGCTGAGAAACTTCAAAGAAGTGTGACTAGCCCAAGGTCACTCAGCAGCTGCATGTGGAGGAGCGGGGAAGCGAACCCGGTTCACCAGATTACGAGACTACCGCTCTTAACCACGACACCACACTGCAAGGTAGTCAAAATGATTTGCCCATGTACATGGACAGAAAATAATAGATCTAACTGAAAGGCAACACGTGGAGATCTGCACTGATTGTTGCAATGCAACCCCAATTCATGGAAGAATGGCTGCCAGTGGGCCCTGCAACAAAATGGTGCAGCATGGAGGGTTGCTGTTCAAGTTTCCATCCATTCCATTCCATTTTGTTAGAGGGTTTTTTTTCCACTGGTGGCAGATGACAGACGCTATGACACCACAAGACCGGTGTGAAACCAAATCAAATAAAGGTTTTATTACAAAACAACAAACAGCAAAGCTTGTGGGTGTTTTTTTCTGCAGGCAAAGTTCAAACTGCAGCTTTTCTCCTTTTGTAGTCATGACCAGCTGCACCCAATCTGCCCAAAGCTCCCATAAACAGTTCTTAAAGGTACAAACATCTTTACTGTTTCTATGCAGAATGATTCCCAACACATTTCTCCTCCCACTCAGTTTCATACAAACACAAACACAGCAGACAGACGGCATTGTGTGACCCACTGCATAAAATGAGTCCTCATTAGACAGTTTGGGGGGGAGTCCCCCTCCCTTGTTAGAACACCCCCCCCCCCAAAGATTTTTTGTACTTCGTTGAGGTTCCCCCAATCCTATTAATCCCATTTTTTGCTGCATAAGGAACAGCAGGCTGCCTGAACCCTAGAAATAGAAGGAACAACTGTAAGAATGGCTGTGAGCAACCTCCAGCTTCAGATACAATGTGCTACTGAATACCATCAGCTGGGAGAAACAATGGGAGTTAGCTTTTTTTTTTTTTTTTACAAAACCTCAAATAAAAAAATGAAGTTTTTGAGCTATTTTAAAGGAAATTTGGCAAAATCTAGACTTCTGACATGGGTTTTCCCAGACAGTCCAGTGATTTCCGCCCAGGTGCTGCTCCTGACTGCCATATTCCAGCTATGTCTGGGAAATTCCGGACATTTGGCAACCCCAAAAAAGGCTGCTCTTAGGTGCTTTCAAATTTGGAGAAATGATGATGTAAGAAAAATGCATTTGCTGCTTGGTATTTGGCCAAAGTTTCTTCCATTGCAGCACCTGCAGATAGAGCATGTTGAGCAAATGCTTAAACCAGTCCCATAAAAATCAATAGGTTTATTTCTTTCTTTATTTTTAAACAAACTTAACTTTGGCTGGATGGTGCCCTGTGTGTTTAAACTTTCACCATTTCGCTTGACCAACTGATAAGACCCTAAAGGTTCTCTCTTGAAGGTCAGATGTAATAACCAGCCTGTCAATCATCCTAGCATTTTTAAACAAATAATATTGATTTGAGACACTGGTGTGATGCTGTATAACGTGCAGACATGGCTGTCGACGTTATTGGGGGGGGGGGTGATGTGTTTGATTAGAGAAAAACTATTGCTGAAATTTATTAATAACCATAATCAGAGAACTCGTTTTGGACTCTTTGTGTAAAAGGGAAAAGGAATTAATCTGAGACCTTTGGGTTGGCAGCACCAACACTCCAGAACCCCCTGTCCACTGGATCAGCCTTCTTTGTGTTCTTTCCAGTGCCTGCTGAAACATTTATTGTTTAGACAAGTCTACCCATAAAGATGCAGAATGCCGAGGTGTGCTTTAGTCGGTTTTTAGTTGATCATTAATTTTAATTCTTTTATATTGTTTTAAATGGGTTTTTTAAACTGCTTAAACAAACGATCTTGCTGTTCTTTTTTTGTAAACCACTTTGAGGGGTGGGTGGGTGGGTGTGTTTTAAAAGAATCCATCAAATAGTATATGCATTTTATGAGATAGATAAATAAATAAATAAAACAATTATGGGATTCTCCAGGGTTGGGGGCATTTAAATATGCTTTAAATATCCCAGTACGTTTCTGAGCACAATTCAAAGTGTTGGTGCTGACTTTTAAAGCCCTAAACGGCCTTGGTCCAGTATACCTGAAGGAGCATCTCCACCCCCATTGTTCTGCCCGCACACTGATGTCCAGACCAAGGGCCTTCTGGCAGTTCCCTCACTGCGAGAAGCCAAGTGGACCTTCTCGGTAGCGGCACCCACCCTGTCAAGCACCCTCCCACCAGATGTCAAAGAGAGAAACAACTACCAGACTTTTAGAGGACATCTGAAGCCAGCCCTGTTTAGGGAAGCTTTTAATATTTAATAGGTTGTTGTATTTTAATATTCTGTTGGAAACTGTCCAGAGTGGCTGGGGAAACCCAGCCAGATGGGCGGGGTATAAATAATAAATTATTATTATTTAAATATGCCTTGAATGTACAGTGTGTTGGCAGCCAATTTTTTTTAAAAGAGGTTACAGAAGTGGAACCATAAACATTCCCATTGCCTGTTTCCTTGTCCCCTTTCTGTCCTTCTATGTATTTATGAGTTGCTTCTAAACAAATATTCTAAGCAATGTAGAAAAGGGGAAAAGTTTATATATATATATATTTAAGTAACAAATTATTACAGGCTTGTAAACAATAAAAGCAAAAGGTAATAAAACACAGATTAAAAATTAAATACATGGAAATGACAACATAGACAGAACAGGGGGAAGACAGATATTTTTTTAAAAAAACCCAGCTCACAAGAAGTATTTGTTCATCAGAATATGTCATTCACCTGGCAAAGGCAGATGAAATTAAAAGATGTCTTAATATGATTGTTGTTGTTGTCGTTGTTTAGTAGTTTAGTCGTGTCCGACTCTTTGTGACCCCATGGACCAGAGCACACCAGGCACTCCTGTCTTCCACTGCCTCCCGCAGTTTGGTCAAACTCATGCTGGTAGCTTGAAGAACACTGTCCAACCATCTCGTCCTCTGTCGTCCCCTTCTCCTTGTGCCCTCAATCTTTCCCAGCATCAGGGTCTTTTCCAGGGAGTCTTCTCTTCTCATGATGTGGCCAAAGTATTGGAGCCTCAGCTTCAGGATCTGTCCTTCCAGTGAGCACTCAGGGCTGGGTGGTCACAATACAGGCAGACTAACTTATATGGGAATATATCCCATAAAACAGATACCAGCCACAGCTAAATTTCTGTAAGCTCTTCGTTTAAATGGGAGGGGAAGATTGGGGCTGTGGCCAAATGTCACCCCCCAGGCCTGTCTACCCAGCACTCAGAACTCTACTTAGATTGCTTACCAAGCCACACCCCCTCTCCCTAGGCCACTCCCATAGCTGCCCTGCTCTGAGCCCTTTTCTAGTGTTTCTGTTTGGTTGGAACTATGACAGTGCCTTTTGCTTGCCTGTATGGAAAGGGGTGCGTGTGTGCATTGAAACCTCTTGTACATGCCTGGAATATAGCTACTATACAAAGTAAGAATTGCATTATCTGGTCTACCCTCTTTTGGCTATGATTCCACCTGCCTTTGACATCTGGTTCTTGGAAGGCTAGCTACAAGGGAATGTGACCCTTGGGCTGAAAAAGGTTCCCCATTACAGATTTAAACACTGGTGCATGAATTATGCATCCTGTTTAGAACTGGTCTTATTTCAGCCTGTGCGTCTCCCCTAATACATATTTCCCTAAGGATGTCATCACGCTCCAGTTCATGTGGCTGCCAGCAGGTGGCACTGTGAGCTACAGTGTGGTGACGAACTGGGTTTTCAGAGCTTCTGGGCCATGTCAGCAGTACCAGAAGGCAAGGAGGTGGGAATCAAAGATGCAGACAGGCATGCGGATGGCCAAGGCCAGTCAGTGCGGGGCAGGGGGTTTGAAAGGTGGCTTGGTTGAGCTCAAGGTGGAAGCAAGCATTGGCAAGCAAAGCAAGCAGGGGGGCAGCTCTGTGTGTGTGTGAGAGAGAGAGAGAGAGCACATGCACGCGAAACCTTAATTCTCTACAAGCTCCAAAGTCCTCTTATTTAGTAGAGGAAATTCCCAGCACGATAATGAGCCAAAATGTGACAAAGCATCAATCAAAGAAGCTGATGGCTTCTGACCCCTTTCTAGGTTTGGTTTCATAACTTTCATATCTTTGAAGTTATGAAAAGAAGACAAGATGTGACAGGTGCTGTGCTTGGAGAAACCACTTAGTCAATTTAATTCCAGCCACCTGTGAGTAACTCTGCCGAACTACTTCAGCACATTTGAAAGTTTTTCACCCCTCTAGTAACTCCATCCTTACAATGCGCCTGCCATCAGTGCTCACTCATTGAATGCTTCATCAAGTGAAACGTTTTAGGTTTTGAAATCTCCAGCATTTAAATGGCTGGGAGATTCCTTAAGTCTTAAGCCTACCATGGAGTAAACTGTGGTTTAATTGTATTTATTTATTGTTGCGTGCAGGGCATTCCCCCCCCCCCCCCCCCGCAGCTGGAACTCAGTTCTGCCACCTCTCAGGTGGGCACCATTGTCATTCAAAGAGGATTAAGGAGGTGTTCACGGAGAGTTCCAGCATCTCTTTTTCTAGAAAAACAGCACTGGTTTGCATGAATATGATACTTTTCCCGGAAGGAGCTCAAGATGGCATACGTGTGTCTCCCTGCTCCCATTTCCTTCTCACAACATTCGCTGTGGTTGTCAGACACAGCTCTTCTCCAGGTGTTCCCTCCACGGGAGGTCCAGAGGGTGACAACACAAGAAAAGGCATTTTTAGTGGTGGCTCCTCGCTTCTGGAATGCTCTGCCCTGAGAGGCTTGCTTGGCACCATCTTTACTTTTAGGCACCAGGCAGAGCCCTTCTTTAGAATGAAGGGATTCAGGAATCTGTGGCTTATTTGTGTGGGTCAGGATCTGTGTAGCTGAGTTTTGCTGGTGGTTTGCTATACTTGTTTTTAGTGTGCTTTTGTTCCCATAAGCTGCTGTGGGTTACTTTTCTTTGGAAAACAATGAAAAAATATTAACAACAACCTTGTGATGCAGGTTAGGCTGGGATGAGGCAAATGGCCCAAGGTGCATGGCCAAATGGGGATTTGCACTCAGGTCTCTTACCACTACACCACACTGAAAAGTCCCATTGACTTGTACCTTGCTGTAGCTTGTTCGTTCCTTCCTTCCTTCAAGGCCTCCATTACATCTATTTGTAGCATGTAATTAGTCCCCAGTAGATTTATTTGCATGGCTTTAGAAAGAGAGCGTCCTCTTTCATTTCAAAACCAACAAAGAAGCTTCAAGCTTTCCTTGTCTGGGGGGATATTTCAAACACCTGTTCTTCAGAAAGTTTTAATTGCGTGCACTGCTTTGGGCAATTTATCGGAAAAGCAGCCTATCGAGTCTCAAGTTTGCGGATCCAGGTGAAGGTAAGTGACGCCCTCACCTCTAACCCAACGTGTTTCCCTCCGCTGCACATGGCTCAAGATAAAGTTTATTGTGTACAATTTTTCACCGTATCTTCCCCTTCCTTTAATATGAGGCCTTGGAAACCAAAGTTATTACCGTAGCACCAGCCTGAGGCAGTGAAGAAAAATTGGCATACACACTTTCATACAGTGAACTTTTGAAAGCCCTGGATTTATTTATTTTTGTTCGAAGGTAGAAATGGTGGGGGCTCATTCCTGTCTATGTTGAGAGCAAAGGTGAACACAGGGGTTGCCATTAACTGTACGGCATGTCCACAAACATTACCCATCAGTGGGCCTGCGTTCAGATCTCACAACGTAATTTTAAAAACGCACAAACAAATGTTAAAATGGTAATGGAACACATTTGCAAATTCTCAGGGCACTGGAGGGACTCCCTTATGAGGGAAAGTTACCATGTTCACAAGATATTACTATGTATTTTTGTTAAAAAAATATATTGTTTATTTAAGATAATTGTTACAAAATATAAGCAAAATATTGCAAATACATACATATATATATCAAATGAGCACATATACATGGAAAAAGAACAAAAGAGAAAAGAAGAAGGAAAGAAAAAAGAAGAAAAAAAATAAAGAGAAAAGAAGAAGAAAAGTTGGAAGAATTTCTCCCAAGTTTATTCTACAAATATCTCAATATGAAAATAATAATAAAATTTCCTTGACTGACTTCCATCACTTACACTGCACTTCCTATATACATTTTAAGCAAGATTGCATCTGTTATTCCGTATTTTTCCCATACAATCTCATACAAATATTCTAATCAATAAATTTTCTAAATCTCTCATAAATCTATTCTAAACACAACCAATACCTTATATTTCATCCTTGTCTACATAAATACTCATTTAAGCATTTCCATTGTTTCTGGATTATATTTTTTGGTTTTTGTCTTATCAAATTAGTCAACTTTGCTAATTCCAAGGATTTGCATAATTTATTCAACCATTCTTCTTTGGTTGGAATATAATTTCCTTTCCAATTATTGGCTATGAATATTCTCGTTGCTGTTGTCGCGTATAAGAAAATATTAATTTTGTCATTCGGGATGTCTCCATTCAAAATTCCTAATAAATGTAATTCTGCTCTTTTATTATGTGATGTTTTTATTAGCCTTTTAATTTCCTCATGTATCATAGTCCAATGTTTCTTAATTTCCAGACAGGACCACCACATATGGTATAAGGTTCCAATCATTCTATTACACCTCCAGCACTTCTTATCACCTGATTTTTTCATTTTTGCCAACCTGTCTGGTGACATATACCATCTGTGAAGCATCTTCTTGAAGTTTTCTTTCAATTGATAGGAAGCCATAAAAATTATATTTTTTGTCCAAAATTTAACCCAATCTTTGTATTCAATATTGTAACCTAAATTTTGTTCCCACCTTAACATATTCTTACTTTTGATTTCTTGATTATTTGTACATTACTTGATAATTTATACATTTTCGTAAGTATTTTTTGTTTACTCTGTAAGACTTCTTTATCTAACTTCGATATTTTATTTTCAAACCCTCTGCTTTTTATATCTTTTTCAAAAGTCGCTTTCAATTGAAAATATTCCAACCAATTCCCATCTTTTTTTAATTCTTCATAGTCTTTTAATTTTGGTTTTTCTTTCATTTCTTCCACTAAGTCTTTGTAGGTTGGCCACAGTTTTCTTGCATTATTCTTGAGTGTGGAAGTTGCCTCTACTGGGGAGGTCCACCACTGAGTTTTTTCTATGGTTTTCTCCTTTGTTCTCTCCCAAACTTCAACTAGAGCCTTTATCACTAAATGATTCATAAATCTTTTATGCACCTGTATTTTCCCATACATTAGATAGCCATGCCATCCATAAATTCTATCCCAACTTTCTAATTCCAAAATCTCCATATTTTTAAGTAACACCCACTCTTTCAACCAGGTCCAACATGCAGCTTCATAATATCTTTTTAAAACTGGAGCTGCAAATCCTCCTATTTCTTTAGCCCCCATCATGATTTCAGATTTGATTCTAGCTTTTTTCCTTGGGGGGGGGGAGATATTACTATGTATTTGATATGTGCAAGGAGATTGCAACTTACACCATTAACTCGTGCAGTCACAGGTTTCTGCGGATCACAAAAGAAAAAGAAAAAATAAAGAGGGTGGGGGATCCTTACTTACTGGGCTGTGGAGTCTCTCATAAGATCTCACAGGAACCTCCAGATGCCTCACGTGACCTTCTCAGAACCTGGTCAACAAAGCAGAGGACTTAGAAAGGCATTTCCGCAAAGGGAAAACCCTTCACGGAAAAAGCTTTTAAGCCCTCTGCCTTGCTCACCAAGCTTTGGGATGGTTGCACAAGGCTTTCTCAGAGGCTATGAGATCTCTTGGGGTCGTCTCAGATCTCACAAGATCTCAGACTGCCCCAATTTGCGAGATCTCAGATGGTGGTTCTGAGGGTCATTCTCACTTCACACGATTTTGCCCTTACAAGCAACCACCAGGAATGTAACCCTTGCATAAATGGCTATCGCCCTGTATAATAAAGCACCATATTGCTATTATTTTTACGATACGATAATCTTTATTGTCATTGTCCCCTACAGAACAACGAAATTGAAAAATCTACATAAGACATTCAAAAATTATTATTTTTGTTACTACTACTATTACTTTTATTACTGTTATTGAGCTTGCATGTCTTTCTTTGGCCTGAGCACTGCTCCCACTCGTAGGGCTGTGTAGCACAATGGCCTTCTCATCTTCAGACCAGCCTCTGGACATAGCTGTCAACTTTTCGCTTTTCTTGTGAGGAATCCTATTCGGAATAAGGGAACTTCCCTTAAAAAAAGGGAAACGTTGACAGCTATGCCTCTGCAGAAGAGTGTGGTCCTATGGGCCAAGGTACTGGCTTCCTGTAGGGTATCCCAGTGTTGCAGTCTAGTTTCCTGATACCTTAGGAAAATGCAGAAGTGGTACAGGGCTGTGTCATTCAACATAGCAGCAGCAGAATCAAGGAGAGATGGGTGAGAGCCAGTACAAATTACTGGGGCCCAGCAGTCTGGAAGGGGACCTGGGACTTAGCTATGCTGCATATTTTCTTCTGTCTTTATCATTATTTGTTGATGTTTCATTCATATGCCAGGCAGGGCATATTTGTTTATGGGTGTTTTTCCCTCCATTATTTTGCACATCAATACAAATCCCATGTAAAGATTTTTAGCCTGTCCTTGCTGGGGGCCCTGAAAAACATTTTTTTTCCCCACCCAGGCCCAAACCCATTTTCAGCAGTTCTGAGCAGTTATGCTTTGGGGAAAGAGCTGATTAACTACTTTCCCAGCCACAGGAGAGAGAGAAAACAACAACCAGGGATATTATTGTGGGTAGAGAGAAGTACGCTCTGTGAGCCCCTTGACTACATTTTAGCACAGTACAGCACACCACTACCAAAGGAAGTACAGTGGTACCTCAGGTTAAGTACTTAATTCGTTCCGGAGGTCTGTACTTAACCTGAAACTGTTCTTAACCTGAAGCACTTTAGCTAATGGTGCTTCATGCTGCCGCCGCGCCGCCGGAGCATGATTTCTGTTCTCATCCTGAAGCAAAGTTCTTAACCTGAAGCACTATTTCTGGGTTAGTGGAGTCTGTAACCTGAAGCGTATGTAACCTGAAGCGTATGTAACCCGAGGTACCGCTGTATAGCTAGAGCTGCAGCAAAGTTGAATTTGTAAAGGGGAAAGAAGGATGGTTGCAATTTGGGGAGGTGGTGGTGAATTGGGAGTGGGGAAAGAAGCCAGAAATTCTTATTTGGCTTGAATTAAACTAAGTGTCACACAAAGGCCTGGGAGACAAGGGGTTAAATCCCCACTTGCTCATGAAGCTCACTGGGTTACCTTGGGCCAGCTACTCACTCTGAGGTCAACTTACCTCACAGGGTTGTTGTGGGGGTTAAATGAGGATTGGGAGAACCATCTACATCACCTTAAGCTCCTTGGAGGGAAATGTGAGGTATAAATGCAATGAAAGGAGAAAATGAAATAAATAAAATCTGACCTGGAAGAGAACTTGGGGGAAGGGGTTTGAAAAACTCCCTTCCTGTTTTTTGAGATATGTTTTGTGAGGTTCATTTCTGTGCCTGGAGAAATTCACACATAAGCTTGAGTTTGGTACCCTCACTGCTGGCTTGATGTTGGTTTCTCCTCTTAAGAAATTTCAGATGGGCATATGAGGACACAAAAGTAATGATTCATCTACTCAGCCTGGAGTCAACTATCTCTAATTTCTTTCTAGGTCAACTTAAACTAATGTCACACGTCCACAACAACAACAACAACCAAAAAAGTGTAAAGCTACTGAAGGAACTTGGCAGAAGAATATGTGGCTGTCAAATCTCCTATGCACAACAGGAAAGAAAAATGAGAGAGGAGGGGAGGGGAGGAAAAGATATTTATTAGCAACTTTCCGCCTATTAGAAAGCACCTTGAGTTGTCTTGGCACAATAAGTTACCATATGGAGCGAAGTGTGACCTGTGTTAATTTTGTACGTATCAAGAGAGTTTGGGCAATATCAACCTCTATGCTGTGATGGGAGTTTTGGGCCCCATATGGCTGCAGGGATACAAGGAAAATATACAGCTTTTCTTTTCTTGCTTTTCTTTTCTCTCTCCCCCCCCCCCTTTTTTTTTATTGGAAGAAACAGATTATCCTCCACATCAAACTGAAGAGTTCTCAGAAGGCTTTATTGCTACAAACTAAGCTGAAGGTTGCTCTGTGGAAGCAGCAGATCATGTGGTTAAATAGCTCCTAGACTGTTCCACTTTGGACTGCAGGTAGATGACTTTGGAGGTGGACAGTTCAACCTATCTTTGAACCATGTGAGTTCCATCTATCTATCTATCTAGATGTGAAGTCATATGGCTTCAACCAAAATCCTATGCTCCTTGAACACATTGGGGATTACTTCCATGTTGACATGCACAGAATTGCAGTAACAATGGCCTAGACATTCATCTACTTTTGAGGCAGAAGAGAGAGAGTGCTTGTGGGTTTCTTTGGGGGTATAGTTACAGATAGGTAGCCGTGTTGGTCTGCCATAGTCAAAACAAAAAAAATTCCTTCCAGTAGCACCTTAAAGACCAACTAAGTTAGTTCTTGGTATGAGCTTTCGTGTGCATGCACACTTCTTCTTTAGCTCATACCAAGAACTAACTTAGTTGGTCTTTAAGGTGCTACTGGAAGGAATTTTTTTTGTTTTGACTATGGCAGACCAACACGACTACCTATCTGTAACTGGAACTATGGAAGGCACCACATTGAGCCGCATGAAATGGAAGTCCATCAACCTCACCAAGAAACTTGCACAGGTACAGACTGATATCTTCTTTGTGTATCTGAAGAAGTGTGCATGCACACGAAAGCTCATACCAAGAACTAACTTAGTTGGTCTTTAAGGTGCTACTGGAAGGATTTTTTTTTGTTTTGGGGGTATAGGTTTAGCTAAGAGAAGTCCAAACTAATATCAGTCTCAGACATGTTTCTTCAAATTTTACCCTATCTGTCCCACTGTAAAACATTCAATGTATGTCAGCCTTCAATAGCATGGTACCTTCCAGATGTTTTGAACCACCACTCCTATCAGGCCCAGCTAGCACAGCCATACTGGTTGGTGATGATGGGAGCTGTAATCCAAAAGAGCAGGGCAATACTGTATGGTGGGAGTTGTAGTATGAACCAGCAGGACAATACTGGCGAAGGAGGATGGGAGTTGTGATCTAGTGGCGTAGCGTGGGTAGCCAGCACCCGGGGCTCGAGGGAGGGAAATGGACAGAATACTCATGTGCATTCAACTGCCTAACACTATTGGCATCACCCAGAAGGTTGCAGCCACAGAGATAAGAAAAGAAGAGTCATTCCATTGTCTGGAGAGGTCCTTCCTGGTTCACATGAAGAAGCCATTTTCAACAGAGCCCAGTGATGGAAGCGTGCAGCTGTATTAAGGCAGCACTGGGTGTTGAACTTTTGCATCCCTAACAATATTGTGGCCAAGGCAACCCCCCGTTGTCCCCCCATGCTACACCACTGTTGTGATTCAAAACAACTGGAGGACACTCAGTTGGCAAAGATTAATGAATGTCACCCATGGCACTGTTGATCTATATTGCAGGTTATTTTGAAGAGGGAACGCAACTCACTCAGGGAGGGGTTATCTCAAGAAGCCAGCATGCCATTCCCTCCCAGAAGAGTTCTAATCAATATCAAGTAATCACAGATCACTTCACATAGATCTCTTTGTCAATGCCTTGACAGAATAATGAGTTATAGCCGCTGCCAATCTTTTTGGTCTTCACAGGAGCCTGATTTCAAATACTGACCAAGATTATCAAGTCTCTGAGACTTCAGTGACATCTGGCAAGCCCTTTCCTGAACTCCAAAGGGATACTTATTAAAGGAGCAACATGAAACAGAAGACATCAAATAAGCAAAATATAGCTGTTGGTCAAAAGGTAACTATAATCATCACCCCCTCCCCCACCTCCAGTAAATCCAAGGAGACTTGATATCACCAGCTCAAAACATTAGTCATTTGTACACAGACTTTCATGGCGGAGTAAAAAGAAAGGTGTTATCTGGATCTACTTTTGGTGTCTTTCCAGACTAGCGTGAAATGGGAACTTGGGAACAATGTATAGCATATTTATTAAATTGATATCCCACCCTTCTTCACAGAGAAGCCCAAGGCAGCAAACACCAAAAGATGGAAAAAATAAAATCCTCTTAAAAGCAATGCAATGTGAGAGAATGTTGTGCTGATATAATAGGTGATGTAACTGCTGTTAGCCAGTCTGTCACTCTCAAGGCATTCCGGGCAGTGTAGTCAGCATGAAACCATGTTAGGTTTTCTTTGTGGGATGTATTATTACTAGAGCAGTCAAGTACATTTTCCTGTTGCCTAGAATGGACACACAGGGGAATGTGGTTCCAGGCAGGGAGAACTTCCTGTCATACCTGCTCTGGAGCTTCCTCCTCCCGTATGTGACCAGGTAGATGGGTGTGACCCTAGATGACCAGATAAAAGGGCTGGCCACACAACCATCTCTCTCTTGGACTCTTATTCTCTTACTCTTACTCTTGGACTCTCGCTCTCCTGGCTCTTAGCTCATGGCTCAACCTTAACATAGGATGGAGTCCACGAGCAGAAAGTATGAGATGTAGCTCAGACTTCTTTTCACTGTAACCACAAGATAAAGCCTGCCTTCAGATTACTGCTGTGAACTGAAGGTGAGTAAAACTTTATTCTTACTTTTACATACAACTAAGTTATGTTACTATTATTTTAAGAGGGAAATAAAGGGGAAACTTACCAGGAACAATCCAGACTGGACAAGCCAGACTGGATTGCTTCATTAAAAGATTCTAATGAATCATCAACTTGCTTCCAATAAGTTGCAAAGGGAATGTGCTCTGCTGCTTCCTCACTAGTGTGAGTGAGGAGGGATAATATCAAAACAATATACCCTCTCCTACCTTCCTTAATATTCCCACATTCTTTGCAGCTTATCATCAGCCATACTTCTCAGTGAAATCTGATAAAGTAAATGGCCACCCCACCTTAAAATTGGAGAAATGTATTTCTTCCCCACTTCCAAGAAAGCAGCAGAAAATTGGCCTCCGTTTTTGCAGGGAGAATGTTTTCAGGAAACAGGGAGGGCTGAGGCAGGATTTCATCCCAGCCTTAGGTAGGAGAAAGCCAGTGGCAATCTAGAGAAGGCACAAAACAGGATAGGAAGGCAGGGACCAAGACAGAATAAAGTGGCCTTCCTTAACCCAAAGCCATCCAGCTGTTCAGTGACTACAACTTCCATCACCCCTGACCATTGGCCATGCAGACTGAAATAGATGGAAGCTGTGGTCCAACAACATCTAGAGGGCATCAGGTGGGGGAAGTTTTGTCTAAGAAGTAACACACACACACATCACAGAGACAGAGGCTATAGAGAATAAAACTGAATTTGCAAGGGGGCAGATCAGCAAACCAAGCTTTAAGAATGAAATCTGGGAGAGAGTTATGAAATTTATATGACCCAAGAACTTCCCTATTGTTGAAATAGCTGTTCCTACTTGGCTGGAGACCTATGGCCAACAATCTAGGAGATCCTGGATGAAAGTTCAGCATCCACTGGATTGATTGGGCTGGTCATAGAGACTTGGCTCTTAGTCTGCAGTTTAGATGCATCATGTGACCATCTCTAGCTATTGTGTGTGTGAGAGAATAAAGCTACACTTGGTCAGAAGTTCACAAGATACATCCCTCCCCCATGAAAAGCTAGGAGGAGAATCTCCTTTAGAGGTGACCTCAGTGCTCTTAAGTGCCATCAGGGATCACAGCCTGTTTGCATCAATGAAGTATATCCACAACCATGAACAAAGAGAGAGGTTTGGTGCCAAGTCTTCAGGCACCTTGTTGCCATGATTACAAATCAAGGGAAAGTAATATCCTTTATTGGCAATCAAGGGTAGGAAGCACATCACCAACCTCCATTGATTTCTCCATTTATCTTGAAAAGAAGCCAGGAACAGTTGAGTCTCAACAAGGCAGAAGAAAAGCAGAGGAAATGGGACAGAAGGGTGACCCCCCACCACCATGAATCACATATGTATCCCACTGGCTATCTTTGCCTGGCATCCATGAGGTTACCACCTTTGACCAGGTGTGGGATACCTGGATGCTGAATGTGGCTTTCCGGATCTCTCAGAGTCATGTCCCTTAAAGGGTCCTTAAAGTGTGGTGATGCCTCTGGATGAAGAGAGAAGTGTTTGCATAGAACCCTCTGCCCTCCATGTGGTTTAAATGTAGCCTGATGTGGAAAGGTAAGTGTCACATCCATTGCACCACCCATCTTTTCCTCCACCTCTGCTCACCACTAGAATGTGCCACCTAGAAGGCTGTCCATGAGGGAATGTGGTCCTTGGGTAGAAAGAGACCCCCTATCCCTGCCTAGGACCTTTGCACAGCCTTGTGTGTTTGGTAAGGGTGAGAAATAGTGGTGGGTTCATGATCACGCAGTGAACTTCATAAGCACCTAAGGAGAGCCTACTGGGTCAGGCCAATGACCCAACTAGTCCAGCTTCCTATTCTCACACTGATGCTTGTGGGAAACCTACAAGCAGGGTCTCAACAAAAGGACACTCTCCCCTCTTGCTGTTTTCAGCAACTGCTACTCAGAAGCATTACTACCATAGCAATCATGGCTGGTAGCCACTGAAAATCTTATCCTCCATGAATTTGTCCAGTCTTCTTTTAAAGCCATCAAGCATGGTGGCCATCAATGCCTCCTGGGGGAGCAAGTTCTATAGTTTAACTATGTGCTGCATGAAGAAGGGCTTTCTTTTATCTATCCTGAATCTTCCAACATTCAGCATCATTGGATTCATTGGACTTCATTTTCCTGGACCCAGAACCACCTTTTCCCCCTCTTCCTACAGCACCACAAATCCCACTTCACCATTTTTTAGTCTCCTTCAGGTATACAACAGTATTAATAGTTTTATGTATTGGGTAAAACAGTTTTGTAGCTCCCTCAGGATACCGAGGAGTGAAAATGAGATGAGTCTGCGGTCCTCTTTTGCACTCATCAACTTTACTGAAAGCAGTTTCAGGATAAACATTGAATAAATCACCAGCACAATCCAAAAACAGCAGGACAGTGAATTTGTCCTAGACTTTATTGGGCAAGGCTGAAGAGAACCTTCCTTGCATAACAGCCACGGCCTTCAAAGAAAGTCAAGATGGTGATTTGCACCATCAAGAAATGTGACCCAAGTCTCCAGCAGAGACCAAATATTAGGGACAAAAAGAACTCCATAACCTCAATTTGTCAACACCTGCAATTTCAGATTCTCATGGAATGAAGCGGGGATGCTCTTCCGCCTGGGTTAATTCATTTAAATGCATGCAAAGTTGAACTGGCCCATTGCCACACAATGAAGTTAAAGAAGCAAGTGCAAAATTCATCGGGTCTGCAATCTGCACTTCTTTGATAGAGGTCTTGATAAGTCATTTACCTATCTCTGATTGGCTGGGGTCCCAATCCCAAATGCACATGCTTGATGCTTTGGAATCTGCCTCATGCCAAGTCAGAACACCAAGCTCAGTATTGTCAACACTGGCTGGCAATGGCTCTTCAAGGTTTCCGGCAGGAGTCTTCTGCAGCCCTACCTAAGAATGCCAGGGATTGGACCTTGGGACCTTCTACATGCAAAACAGATGTTCTACCACACAGCTATGGCCTATGGCTACATTTCCCACAGAGGTCTCTGATTCAGACCAGACCAGACCAGCACTTGAGGCTGAAGGCTTTGAGTGGGAGGACAGAAGGAAGAGACCATGAAGCAGACACCACTTGATGAAGCACCACTCTGCCCTCAGATGTGCTGGGACCTCGTGAGATGGGAGATTCAGGGGCTACCCCTTCTCTGCCTGTGAAGCATGACGTGGACTCAGGGGCCCAACCTACCATGACACAGTAGGAAAATTCAGAGGGAGGTGATGCCTCAAGAGAAGAGGACCCCCCCCCCCGGAGAAGTGCCTGTCTTCAGGCCAGGAATTCTTGCAGGAGGAAGGATTCTTGTTACTGAGGTTTCTTCATGCTTACTTTAAGACTTGGTGAGTAGGCGAGGAACCTTGTTGGAACAGCTTCGTTGCTCCCATGCATTTCTGAACCTCTTGCTACTGATCTTGGACTCTTGAACATTTATTGCTATCAATGTTCGGATTTATTGCCATTACTCCATTTCCTTGTCTCTGCTCTTTCCTATCTACTGGATTTGTACTTTTAGACTGCTACCACAAAAGTTTACTTCTTTACTTATGAGTAAACACCTCTGTGCTTTGGTTTTGGGAGAGAGCCAGGACAGAGGCCTTCTAGCTGAAAAAGTTTCCCTAGCTGTGCTTTAAGGTGTAATGTTCTGTAACCCCTTGCTAGACCAAGCTAAATGGGGGCTTTTCCTGTGTGACATCAATTCACCAGCCACTGAACTACAGAGGATCCTGCCCCGCTTTTTTGGTAGAGTCCAACATGTATTATATCATAACCCTAAGCAGGCTGTCTATGTTCAAAACTTGCTGTGTTTAAAAACACTTCTATCCTTCCATTTATAGCCACTCTCAAAGCCAAGAGACATCAGTGAACAAAACACCATAACTGTTCCTTTACAAATCTAATGATGTTAGACAAGGAGTATGTGTGTGTGAATAAATACCACAGCTTGATCCTTAAGGGGTGGGGGGAACCAGAAATGAAGAAACTTTATTTGAAACTTCAGGGTGGAAGTGTGATGGGTCAATCTCACCTAAATTAAATTACCCTACTCTATTAGCAATACAAATTCAGTGTAACGAAAGCGCCATGAATCTCTGTGACAAGGTAAAGGCGGGGCTCTCGCCTGAGATGAACAGAGCGCTTGATCAAGACCGAAGTGAACACAGCTCACTCATATTTAAAACATTCTTTCATATATTTTTAATAAAACAACTGATACCAATTCAAAACTGCCTTCATAAATCAAACATTATTCAATGTACCGGCGCTCCAAGGTTTTCTCCCACTGAAGCATGCCTGTCTCGGAGACAAGGGTGGGGTGGGGTGTTGTGTGGGGGGTTTTTTCCCCCCTTCTTCTTCCTCACATGAGTGCTTGAGGTTTTATGAAAGGTTTATTGGATTTCATAGTCCCTTAAGGGGAAACCCTTTAAATGTCTCCGCAATTATAAGACTAATAACACTTTCAGCTCTTGGACACAGCCTTGACTTGACAAAGATAAGGAACTGGAAGTTACTCAGTCAATACAAAGCTATTAATCTCTGTCACCCTGCTGTCAATGCGGCTCAGGGAAACAATGTCGTCTCTTGACCTACGCAGAGTCATGTAGTGATTTTATTCAGGATGTCAGCATTCATTGGGACAGGTTTTGTCACACCCCGACTCCCTCCAAGAACTCCCGGTTCTTTATCTTGACTGTAGTGACACCCTTCAGATAGCAGGAGTTTGTTTCCGTCTTGGCTTATTGTTGTCATTTAGCAGTTATTCATGGGTGGAACCTTTTCTGGGAGAGAAAATTGGCATCCTCTGCGACAGAGAAAGAAAGACAGAGAAAAGGAGCAGGAATTGATGCATACGCCTGCTCACTACTCAATTAGTCTATACTAAGGCTCTCCTTAGTACCCCATGCATTTAAAGCTCATGGCTTCCCCTAAATAATCCTGGGAACTATAATTTCCCCCTTGCAGGGCAGCCATTCTCCAGCACTGTGAAGAAACTACAGCCCCCAGGATTCTTTGGGAGAAGTCATGTGCTTCAAATGTGCTCTCAGTTGTATGGTGTGTAGGGAGCTTTAGGCATACATGTTTTATCACCAGCCTCTGGTGGTGACCTGCAGTTGTGAGTGTGCCAACGACAGATATTCTGTGGATCAGCATCCCAGTTGAGATGAGACAGGCACGCCCAATCTGCTGAAGACATTTTTGGGCCAGCAGCTGGATAAATGGGTCTTTGTCACAAACATCCATTTATCAGGGTTTTAGCCTTGCTTTAAATGTTTGTGTGTTTGTAAATTAGGTGTATATTGCCTTGAGATGGTGGTTTAGAAGGAAGTTAATAGATTAATTGCAATAATAGTAATTGGTTGGCCACTGTGAGAACAGGATGCTGGACTGGAGAAGCCATTGGCCTGATCCTGCAGGCTCTTCTCAAGTTCTTATGCTCTCAATTTGTTGTTGGTTTTGCAAATCAGTCTATAGCAAGGAAAGGAAACAAGTGGCCTTCCAGATGTTGTATTCGGGCAACCATCAGCCCCAGCCAGCATGGCTAAAGGTCAAGGGCGATGGGAGCTGTAGTTCAGCAGCATCTGGAGGACCACAGCTTCCCCATCCTTGATTTAGGGTATTGGTGGAGAGATTCTTTCATTCAGCCTGAAGGCCTGTCTCTACCTCCATCACAGATCAAATCACACCAACAGAGCCTTCGTCAAGTGGTTAAATGGTGAACTTCCATTTGTGAAGCAGACATGAATGCATGATCATATTCCTCTGCATATCACCTTGAGGAAATATGAAAGGTCTGTCTGTTTTGCTTGATCAGCAACGCCCCTTTCCCGCATGCAAAACATCACCTGATGTTGAGGTCTTCAAGAGGCAGAAATGCATGTATGAATCAGACCTGCCATTTACTTGCCTGTTCCAACACAGGTTGATTCTAATCTTTGGTAAAATTGAATGTTCCCCCTCCCACCCACCCACCCCACCCTCATTGCTGAAGTTTAATTTGTTTGTTTGTTTGTTTTTCTACACATATCACATTTGGGTTGAATTTATCTGGGATAATCTATGCTTCAGGCGCCTCTGGCACAGTGCATTGAAGACTGCTTTTGAACTAGGGATTAGCATCACAGCCTGTTGTCAGTGCAGCAACTCAGTATTGGAAATGCGAAATAAGAAAATTCAAACAGGCCATGAAAGAATGAGAAATGGAACCCAAACGAGCACACTGAAATGCAATGGAGAGAATTGAAGGTTCCGCATTTTGGGGGAGCAGGCTGTGGGGGATCAAATACACTGGGACAATGAAAACTTGGCTTGACATTAGTAAATGTGAAAAGGATGTGTGGATTATATACCAATCGTCATCGTTTAGTCGTTTAGTTGTGTCCGACTCTTCGTGACCCCATGGACCAGAGCACGCCAGGCACTTCTGTCTTCCACTGCCTCCCGCAGTTTGGTCAAACTCATGCTGGTAGCTTCAAGAACACTGTCCAACCATCTCGTCCTCTGTCATCCCCTTCTCCTTGTGCCCTCAATCTTTCCCAACATCAGGGTCTTTTCCAGGGAGTCTTCTCTTCTCATGAGGTGGCCAAAGTATTGGAGTCTGTCCTTCCAGTGAGCACTCAGGGCTGATTTCCTTAAGAATGGAGAGGTTTGATCTTCTTGCAGTCCATGGGACTTTCAAGAGTCACCTCCAGCACCATAATTCAAAAGCATCAATTCTTTGGCAATCAGCCTTCTTTATGGTCCAGCTCTCACTTCTATACATCACTATATATACCAATAATACAAGCTAAAAGCTCAGCCAGGTGTGTGATGCAGCTTCCTAAAAGGCTAATGTGATTCTAGGCTCCGTTAATAGAAGCATAGTTTTCAAGTCAAAGGAAGTAACAGTTCCATTTTAGCAAGGCCTCGTCTGTGGTCAATGCCAGTTGCCACACTTTAAAGCAGGATATATCAACAATAGAATGCATTCAGAGAAGGGCAACAAAGATGGTCAGCAGTAGAGGGCAAGGCCCCATCTGCACTATAAAGCAGTATCATACCACTTTAAACAATCACGGCTCCTCCCAAAGAATCCTGGGAACTGTAGTTTGTTAAGGGTGCTGAGAGTTGCTAGGAGGCCCCTAATCCTCTCAGAGCAACAGTTCCCAGGGTGGTTTATCCATCCATCCTCTTTCCCTGGGAATTCTGGGAATGATACTTTTGTGAGATGAGTAGGAATAGCTGTCTTACCAGCCAAATTCTGTAGGAGGAATTCCTAGCCACTGAGGTCACGTGGTCCTCTAGCAACAAAGATGGATCCAGGAGCATCCTCAGGCTATGAACAACCCCCTCTGAAGGTGGATGGATAAGCAGTTGGTGATATGGTGTGGGTCTGATCTATAATCCCACAGATCACGCAATCCCAAACCCTCAAATTGGCCTAAAGTAGTTCATTGGTTTCCTGCCAATACGCGCCTTGAGATACAATTAAACAAAGCATGTAAATAGACAGCTGATCTAAAACAAATTAACTACAAATATTCCAAAAGCATACTTTTTAATTTTTAGATTTTTTTTAATTATGAAATTTGAATAAAGGAATTAATGAATAAAAATATGCAGCAAGATGAAATTTCATTAAATGATTGATTATTAATAACTTATGAATAATGATGATCCCTGTCTGGCTGCATTTCATAAGATTGTCATTTTGCCCCAGCCTTCATTTGGGTACCACTGAAAATGAGGACTTGAACTGAAAATGATGTAGCCGGTCTCCTAAACATATACGTTTAGTGGGTGTTTATTTCTATCCCTTATACAGTTGGATGGCCATCTGTCATATATAATCTAGTTGAGATTTCTGCATTGCAGGGGGTTGGACTAGATGACCCTCAGGGTCCCTTCCATATTTACAGTTCTATGCCTCTATGATTTTATTATTTGTTTTGGACCCTCTAGACATCCCAGGCACTCTGGGATCAGACCTGAGGATCTGTGAGGAGGAACAGCAGCAGGTAACCAACTCAGCCCAGGCTCCCTAGGTTGTCTCCAGCCAAATTCTACTCAAGGGTAAATCCACTGAAATTAGTAAACCTATGTTATTCGTACCCATTAATTTCAATGGGTCTAATACTCTGAGTATGACTGATGCTGGATGCAACTTCCTGTTTAGTTAGAAATATCTGCCACCATTTCAGCATTACAGCAGAGATGGGCAGATCACTTTATCCAGATCTTTCCCCCATTTGTTCACTCTTAAGTCTGCTCCATTCTGTTGCCACGCTCATCATCTATTTAAATCCACCCCACCACGAATCTCTCTCTCTCTCTCTCTCTCTCTCTCTCTCTCTCTCTCTCTCTCACACACACACACACACACACACACACACACGTACGTATATTTTTTAATTATCTGGTTGGCCTTGGAAGAAGAAAAAGAAACTTAACCCTTGGTGAGTTATGTAATGTACAGTATAAAATGTAATGTACTACATCTCCGATTTGGCCTCTTCTGCATATGCAAAAACCCTTCCTTTACTGGCTTATTAGAAAATCCACGAGCCAAATATGTTAGTAGAAATAGTTTAGAATCTAAGCTAGGTAAAATTATGCCTAACCAGTGGGTTGGGGGGTTTTGTTTTTTTTTTAATCCCCACAGGAAGTTGTCCTTTAATGGTCAGATTTGATTTGATTATACCAAAAGGCAGGTTTACAATCCTTCATCTGTTCACTTGGAACTCTCCATGGTGCTGAAACAACCGGGCTGCCTTGACCCCATGGGTACCAGATACAGACAAGACAGAGAGCTATTGTGAAGATAAAACGGGTGGTGGAAAGGACTGTATGCAGCACCCTGGGGTCCGTGGAGGAAGAGTGTATCATAAATATGAATATGCAAATAATTATTCACTGTGGCTGTTCCTTAGTTCCTGACTACTGTTTGGCAGCCATCTAATGGTCCAGCTTCAATATATCTTAAAGATGGGTATCATTGTGAAGGTAGGGCCAAACAGACTTACTTAGGAAGATAGGAAGCTGCCTAATGCTGAGTTAGACCATTGCTCCATATAGCTCAGTATTGTCTACATAGCTACTAGCCATGCTGGTGATGCTCTGTCTCCATGATCGGAGGCAGCAATGCTTCTGAATTCCTATTGCTGAAAACCACAGGAGGGGAGATGGCTCGTGCTCTGGTCCTGCTTTCCAGATTCCCACAGGCACCTGCTTGGCCACTTTGAGAAGAGGATGCTGAACTAAATGGGCCATTGGCCTGATCCAGCAGGGCACTTCTTATATTCTTATGCACATTGACTCTAGGGCTTCAGGAAGGATTCTCACCCAGCCTTATCTGGAAATTCCAAGAATCAAAGTGCTCCACCACCCAAAACCACCATGAGGGAAAGCCATGACACCTAAGCCAATTTATGTCCACACTATGGGCCTTACCTACTAGGGGCAAGTCACCCACCCTTGGCTTATATCATTCCAGGTGGTGACTGTGGTTGGCCATGAGAGGGTCTCTCATTTGGAATTCACAATCAGTTCTGGAGACATCCCTCATCTTACTTTAAGCTGCACACTCTGATCCTCTCTGATCATTATATCTTGCACCTCTGGACTTCTGCCAGCGCCACATTGCAACCTGACAGGATGCACTGTAAAGTCTCTCCTTTGCCGATACACTGTATGCAGCTGTCACCTCTGCTTAGCCTCCCATCGTGCAAATTAAATGTGACTGGCAGGAGAGGATGGGACAGAGAGTTTCAGACACTTGAAGTTCTGGGACAAGGTGTGCTTTCACTTTCAAAAGACATTCCCTTTCGAGAGCCCTCTCCTTCTACTCACCTTAATGCTACTCCTTTGGAAGCTGCTGCCACTAAGTGTTTCTTTTGTCACTCCTTGTTTGTTTCTTTGTTTGTTGACCACATTTCTATCCTGCCTTTCCTCCAAGGAGCTCAAGATGGTGTGCATGGTTCACCCCCTCTCCATTTTATTCTCACAACAACCCTGCGAGGTAAGTTAGGAACTGGCCCAAGTTTACCCAGTGATCTTCATGGCTAAGTGGGGGTTTGGGCCCAAGTCCTAGACCCTCGTCTGCACTAAACATTTAAACAGTCATGGCTTCCTCCCCCAAATCCTAGAAATGGTAGTATGACAAGGGTTGTGGTAGAAAACCCCTATTTGCCCTACAGAGCTACAATTTCCAGAGTTTCTTCCCAAAGGGATTGATTGATAAGCCACTCTGAGAATTTTAGATTTTGTTTTTAACACACACACACACACACACACACACACACACACACACCAGTGCATGGATTCTAAGTCAGCTTCTACTGGTGTGAGAATCCCCAGACTGAAATACACTCACAGGATGCTTTCACCAGCAGAAGGAGGGGAGTAACTTTCTCCTTAGTGAAATCTGCTCTGGGAGGGTTGGAAGGACTCTGGAGGAGTATGAAAAGCAGTACAGAGGAAACTGGTATAAATTGCTTTTCCTCTCCCCCATCCATCAGCAGATTCCTCCATTGGATATCTGTTCCACCCACGAAGGAAGAGAAGGAGCCCTTCTCTAAACAGATGCCTAGTTAGGATCCGAGCCATTATATATTTTAAACATTTTATAGCACTGGACACATAAAGTTTATGCATTGGTTTTGGACCATTAACCTGTTGTTTCTGAAGCAAGGACCTAAACGTTTTGTCATCCTAGATGAAAACAGGCCAGTAAAGTGACTTCTAAAGGACAATGTTTTGAAACTATTCATAGGTGCATATGCTTAAAGACAGAGTATTGGCACTAGGAAACTGCACCTGTTTACATGTATCCCTCATCCGCCCTCAAGAAAGATCATTTTTAAGATGCACTGTGAGATTCTTAAATTCATCACCTCTGGAAACAGGCCCTTAAAATATCGGAGCATTTAAATTTTAGTGTGTGTTAATGGTTTGGCCACAAGAATATTTCACTGCGTAATGAGTTAATTTGGAAGTTGAGTCGTAAAAGTGAGAACCGAACGAAACCATTTTCAGTTTTTAATTGGGTGGAACAACAGAGGCAGGTCCAGGATGTTTCGCCTGCTGTGGAAACCATAAATCAGTGCAGGAGCCAGTATGTAGAAAAGTAATGTGTCCCTTTCAAATTGCTGCAAGGAAAAACGGCTCCATCTGCTTGCCACTCCGTAATAAATAATGCCATATAAATGGATTTTAGGATCACTGGGAATGTGCCTTTTAAAAGGAGAGTGTAAACTGTCAGGAGGAGGCAGAAAGAGAAGAAGGGACACAACTGTTGTAGTGGTTTAACCAACCCAATCACAACACCTCTCTCCATTATTATCTGATGCTACAGTCAGCTACACATAGTTGTTGGAAAACCTTATTGCAGGCTATTCCAGATCCATTTTAAACAGAAAAAGCATAGAAGTTGTTTAAGACCTCTTTCTTTCTTTTAAAAAGAAATCCTATGAACAGGAAAACATAAGGAGCCCTGCTGGATCAGACCAAAGGCCAATCTAGTCCAGCATCCTGCTTTCACAGTAGTCACCCAGATGCCTGTGCAAAACAGGGATTCAGGATTTGAGCACAACAACATTCTCCTCTTCTGCAGCTTCCAGCAACTGCTATTCAGAAGCATTACTGTCTCCAGCTGCGGAGGCAGAGCATAGATGGAGGAGGGTGGAGGAGGTAGGTTCCTGGTAGAGAATACAGGTCCATGGGGAAGAATTTAAGGAGAAAGGCCATAGCTCAATAGCAGAGCATCTGCTTTACATGCAGAAGGTCCTAGGTTCAATCCCCGGCACCTCCAAATAGGGTTTTAGAAAAGACTCATTGTCTGAAAACTGGAGAGGCAGTGCCAGTACTGAGCTAGATGGACCAATGGTCTGGCTCAGCAGAAGGCAACTCCTATGTTCCTATGAGAATTCATGGTGGGAGGACCACCACCTCCAAACCACTTGACAGACTTGGGTTGGCCAGGGTTGAAGGCAGGGTGGGAGTAGCTGGAGAATACATAAGTACAGCAGCTCCAGGAATGGCAAATTTCCCCTCCCTTCTTGAGAGTATGCCAGGGGAATTAGAGGGCCTTGGATCTGTAAATTTAAAGGGAAACAGGAAGCTGCCTTATATCCACTGCTCTATCTACTAATCTAAGGTGGTCCAGAAGCTGCAGCTAGTGCATAATGCAGTGGCTGGGTTGGTGAGTGCAGCATCTTGATGGGACCATGTGTAACCAGTCCTACAAGTGCTGCACTGACTGCCAGTGAGCCACTAGGTCCACGCCAAGGTGTCAGTTTTAGCTTGCAGAGTTGTAAATGGCTCAGGAGCCCAAAACCTAAGAGTACCTCCCCCAGTTATCAGTCAACTCAGGTCTTTCAATTGGCAGGAGATGCATTATTGGTGTTGCTGCTGGAGGTTGCCTGGATGGTCCTGACTCATGACAGGGCCTTCTTGGTAGTGGCTCCCTGTTTGCCCTTCCTGGTGAGGTGTGCTGCCTGCCTCCATTATTAACATTCAGGTGAAATTTAAAGACATTGGTGTCCCCCCAGGCATTGGGTGGCTTTCACAAACTGTTGCAGGCAGCCTTTAAATGATTGATCTGTGAAGATATTTGGTCGCTTTTAAAATGTTTTTTATTGGTTTGTTGTTTGACTGTTTGCTCCCCCAGGATCCACCCAAGGAACTAGCCCAGGCTTCCTCAACCTCAGCCCTCCACATATTTTTGAGACTACAGTTCCCATCATCCCTGACCACTGGTCCTGTTAGCTAGGGATCATGGGAGTTGTAGGCCAAAAACATCTGGAGGGCCAAGGTTGAGGAAGCCTGAACTAGCCTATCATAGAAAGGCACCATTTATGTTCAATGCTCTAACCACTTTTGCCTCTGTCTCTGCCCACTACTGCCCTATAGCCTCCTCAAAAATTACCAAGGAGGGAGCTTGGTTTTCATGCTAAACAATGTTCCCTCACCCATGGCTTATAATGGAAACATCCATTATGTTTTACTGAACACCTTCATGTGTTTTGTCACCACCATCATCATCTTTATTAAAATAATTTATATACCACCTTCCATTTTATGTAATGGAAAAGCAAGAGTACCACTACATCCATTTCTTGTGTAACAAAGACCTGCTGTGTTGCAGTTGCTGTCTTCACACTGTGAATAATTTGACTCTGCTGCTCATGATGTATTGCTTCTTAAGGTATTATTATGTGTTATTATGTGTTTATTAAATTGAATTGCATTTATAGAACTTTTAATTTTCAGCATTTTTATGGATATTACAGTATGTGTGTTCATTCTGTGGTTTATTACAGTACTATGTTGTAAACCACCCTGTTGTCTTTTGACAAAGGACAGTCAATAAATTTCTCATAAATAAATGACCATTTGTGCCCACAGGTTTCAGGCTCCAGTAGAGGCTTGGGTCTGAAGCATAGTTGTTTTCTGTATGCAATGCCCCTAAACTGTTTCCTGGATTGGAGCTTTGCTTGTCTTAGAAAAATCTCCATGCATGATCCAATAGAATTGTAAAGGGCTTACGAATCAGGAAGGCTGGCCAGGTGTAAAAATAGAGGTTCTTCCACTTCTATCGCATGATCTGCGTGGTGCCTGGTTTTCTTCCATCTGTGCACGTTTCAGAAGGTGTAATTAAAGCCACACGCTGACAAAACTGGTGCCCGGATTATGTTTGGGTCAAAGGAACCTGTGAACGGCTTGGGAAATCTTTGAAGCGGGCCAGGCTGTGAGGTGAAACAAAAGGGATGGATTGTGTTAACTTCAAAAGAAAATAAGGAATTCAGGAGCACAAGCCATCTTTGGCTGTCTGGCTACACGACAGTGCGTGGATTTTTCCGCTCTAGACTGGTGGATGCCTTTCGTTATTCTCCTTTTGTTTACCCCTAGAGCTTACGCACAGGTACAGTACAATGATCTCCCGCCAGGAGGTATGATAGATTCATCTCTTTTCTCCTCTCTCTTATCACCTTTTTATTACCTTTGACCTCTGGGTAAATTGGATTTGGATTTAAATTGCACAGATGCTGTGTCTCCATATTTATTCCGAAAAGGCAAAGAGTTCAGAACCTTGATACTTGGCACACAGTGTAGAATGGACTCTTGGAAAATATGTGCAACTCACTCTTCAATATTTGCATTTATAGATTCCCCCCTAACCCTACTTGAAGCTAAAATGAATTGGGAAGAGGACATTCACAGGCAAATTCACTCAACTTCAGTACTCTTGTAAAAGCATCACATTCATATTTTCATCTCACTGTTTTGACACAGCATTTTCTATTCTTTTGGATTTAACTATCCGATCTCCCCAGCTCCTCCCCCATAGACTTCATGACATCACAGTAACTCAAAGGGGGCTTATAGATGGATAGCAGACAGTCAACTGAATTCTTGCAATGCTGCTGTTGTCATTATCAAAACTAATCTCACACATCGTTCCT
Source organism: Podarcis cretensis (assembly GCF_951804945.1). Classification (NCBI taxonomy): domain Eukaryota; kingdom Metazoa; phylum Chordata; class Lepidosauria; order Squamata; family Lacertidae; genus Podarcis; species Podarcis cretensis. The sequence continues at coordinate 60,416,389 of NC_137177.1, forward strand.
GGTGGCTGCCAGGAAAGAAAAATTGTGGCCACCAGTGAGTAGCCACAAGAAGAAACTCTGGTTTAGGATGATAACATCATTCCCAAGCTTCATCTTGTCCACCCCCTACAATGCAGGAATCACAGCTAAAGAATCCCTGACAGATGGTCACCCAACCCCTATTTAAAAACCTCCAATGAAGAAGAGTCCACAACCTTCTGAGATAGTCCATTCCACTGTCAAGCAGCTCTTACCATCAGAAAGCTCTTCCTAATATTTAGTTGGAACCTCCTTTATTGTAATTTGAATCCAATGGTTAAGGTCCTACACTCTAAAGTAGCAGAAAGCAAGCTTGCTCCATCCTCCATGTGACAACCCTTTAGATATTTGAAGACAGTTATCATGTATCCTTTCAGTCTCCTCTTTACCAGGCTAAATATACCCATCTTCGTCAACTGTTCCTCATAAGGCTTGGTTTCCAGACCCTTGATCATCTTTCACCCTCCTTTGAACACATGTCAGCTTGTCAATATCCTTCTAAAACTATGGTGCTCAGAACTGGACACAGGACTCCAGGTGGGGTCTGACTTAGACACTATACATCTGTTGATGCAGCCTAGAATCGCATTCGCTTTTTTGCTGCTGCATCACACTGTTGACTCATGTTGACTTTCTCTTGAGGAGAGGGGACATTTGTTTTGGTGACCTATGTGACCTGTTTTGGCCAATAGGCTCGGGGAAGGGGGTTGCCTATAATAGGCTTCCCCCGCGTCCTCTATTTACAAGTACAAAAGAGGACTTGGAGGAGGGACAGCCTGTTCCACAACACACACACACACACCAGTCCTTTATTTTCCTGGCTGGAAAAATATTGCAACACTGAAAAATACACATACAATTTAGAGGGTGTCAGATATGAGCAACAGAGGTGAGCAAGGAACCATGTGACAAAGTCTTAGACTTAAGGCAGAACCAGGAGGCAAATCAGGAAGCAGGACTGAGCACTCATTGTTTTCACCACCCAGATTTAGGAGTGTGGCGTGGGAAGGGGTATGATCTGGGAAGAGGCCCAGAAGCCTGATAGAGATGAATGAAGGGTTACATTTGACCTCTAGACCTGAGGTTCTCCACCCCTGCTCTAAGCATAGTCTGGGAGCTTTGGGGTGAAAGTAGTCAGCTTATTTATTTATTTTTTTCCCAGCTGCATTGTAATTTAAAGGATGGAGCACCCTGGTTATTTTCCTTTAACTTGGTTTTCTCTTCTGACAATTGCACTAACAGACCTGGTTCTATTTATGCCATGAAATTTATGTATCTTTACTAAGGGAGAAGCTCATCTATCTGCCATCCCGTGTCAGCAGAATTATAAACCTGTCAATGGCACAGTATTTCAGAAGTGACCTATGCTGGCAGTAAACACCAATGCAAATGCTCCGATAATGTATCATGTGCAATGAAACAATTCCTGGCAAATAATAACCATGCCATGAAATAAAACAGTGGCATACTTCTGTGTCTTTAAAATAATGAAGAGCTTATACATCAACTCCCTTGAATCATTTAGAGGTTGTCTTGTTGTTGTTGTTGCTTGAACATTTTGTGTTTAAGAGCTCAGCATATATTTGCCTTCCTTTTTAATTCACCAACGAATGAAACTTTTACTGCCATTAAATAGGAATCACTAATATGGACCAGTCAAGCACAGCCCACTAGCTATAGACGTGAGCAAAGGAAAGCCATGTTTATGGTCTTCCTGAGACTGAGCTTCCTGGGACTCTGTGGTTGTTCTTTTCCCTTGAGAACCTAGCAGACCACAAAGCAGGGCTGGTGCATTGCATTCGACTGTGAGAATTTAAGGTGGCTTTGCATGATCTCCAGGATCAAAGGGAGCATGCGTCTGCATTAGGGATGGGCAAATCGGTCGATTTCAGTTTTTCTGCATTTTTCATTTTCCCCACACCACTCTTAAGTTCTGTCCTCCACATTTCCACATCTGTTTGCAATTAAAAACAACAACAAATCAAGTTTGCATGAAAATTCAACAGCATATTTGCATGAAACTCTCTGAACAGGTATGCAATTTTGTCCACAATCTTTCTATGCAATTTTGCCTAATATGTGCATTTTTGCACAGTGATTTTCCCTTTTAAAATGTATTTCCATATGCTATTTTCACAAACACGTGCATTTCTATATACACTTTATACTAACCTACTCATTTTTGTGTGCATTACTTGGCAGGAAAAGTGCATTGTAAAATTCAGAGAAGTGTGCATTTTTAATAATGGCTCTGTTTCATGTCACATATTGTTTCACAAAGTATTACTTTGGTGCTGTTTAGGACTAATCAAGCACTAAATGGCTAGGACCTAGACTACCTGAAAGGCCTCATCTCCCTATATGAACCTATCCAGGTGCTAGGATCCTTGGGTGAGCACCTTCTCTTGGCCCATCATTATCAGAAGGATGGTTGGTGATGACATGAGAGAGAGCCTCTGCTGCTGTCATTCCCAGATTATGGGATACCCTCCCAAAAGAAGTTAGACCAGCTCCTTCTTTGCCATCCTTCCACCAGCAGCCTAAGACCTTCCTATTCAGACAGACCTTTGAAAACTAAAGTGCAGATAATACTGAACACTGGGTTGCTGTCAGGGCAAACTATGTTTTAATTGCTGGTTCTGAATGTCTTTTTGTTAAGTTGTGGGTGAACATATCAGACGACACAGCGATTCTTCAAACAGCTCTTGTTTATTCACAGGCCAGGACAGAACTGAACTGAAGGGTTCAGTCAGCCTGCTTATATAGAGCTCCAGTACAATGTTACTGTAACAACTTTCTAAAACTATCCAATCACTAAACGTCACTTTTGATCCCTTATTTGCATAACTATCTACAGTATCCCCCTGCTGGCCCAGGGTGAGAACTTCAGTACATAACACTTTTGTTCTAATTTAACTATTGTTCTAACTAGTTTTTTTATTATTATTAATCTGGTTTTATAATGTTGTTTTTAAATGCTGGGAGTTGCCTCAAAACCCAGCTTGGGAGAAAGGAGGGATATAAATAGATTAAGTAATAATAATACAAGCTTAACTGAATTTCTACTCTAAATGTCAGCTGCAATGGAGAATAGCAAGAATTTACGATTGCGCTCATGTCCTGCGTGTGTCCTTCCCATAGGCATCTGGTTGGTGGATGAAATGGATCCTTGTTCTGGTTCTATTTTCTTATTTGATTGACAGAGCCATCCTGAAGCAAGGGTGGTACTCAATACTAGTCCTACCCAGAGTAGACTCACTGAAATTAATGGGCATGGCTAACTTAGGGTCATGAATTTCAATGGGTCTACTCTGAGTAGGACTTAGTTGGCAGCAACCCAAATATTTCTAATGAGTAATGAGATATTTTCTTCTTTACTTCTGCATTTGCCGCACAGCATTGTCCTCTTACTTTTAGCCGATTTATAAATATTCTCCTCCCATTAAGATTTTGTTCCCTGGAGTCTTTTTCCCAATCCACCACATTCTTCCCCATGTTGATAATCAATTTGTTGTTTCAACATGCTCAAGCTGAAAATTAATCAGGGCCCTTTGAAAGTCTACAAACGGCACTCACATGTTGTAGGAATGTCTTACAAGGATAAGTCAAATTAGTGTAACCAGCACAAATTAGCTCCGTTTCAGAAGGCGTGTAACCCAGCAAATCCCATCTTTCACTCACTGCATGCCATAGGATTATGAAGGATTTGTCTTATAACAGAACAGCTAATTACATCTACACATTTAGAGCATTGCTGTTTTTGCCATCAACATTCAAAGACTGAGACATTCCATTAAATGATTAAGTGTATTGAATCATTGGACTTCATTCTGCTCAGTATTACAAGGAAACTAACCCAGTCAGGGCATACAATGAAATGCAAATGTTAAATACTTAATCCTTTGACTTATGTATTTATCCAGAACTGGCCTTCTGGGAATCAAACATCTTCCCTCCTGCTGCAGCATTCCTTTGGAAAGCAATAGGTTCAAGCACAGTAGGTCACCTGTAGGGATGAGTGAATCTGCCAGATTCGTTTTCTGACAGTTTCTCATTTTTCCACTCTTAACTGGAGTTCTCCATCTACAGCTTGTGGTTTCTTCTTCAAAGTCCTCATGAAAATCCAACAACATTTAGTGCAAACTTCTCCTGATGTTGCCTAAGATACACATTTTTGCAATACAATTTCTCCTCATATAATGCTTTTTAATGTTGTTTTTACTAATATATGCATTCTTATGCACACTTAAGTATATAGATTTTTGATCACGTTACTTGACCGGAAAACTGTACTACAAAATTCAGAGAAGAGCAAAGTTTGAAGGATGGCTGGGTTTCACTTTGGGTAAAACTAAGAAACTCAAAATTACAGAAGAAAATCTGGCAGTGCTCAGAACTTTCCCTCAAAAGCAGTACACTTATACCTCGCTGCAAAAAAAGACATAGAGGGGCAGAAAAATGCAGAGAGTTAGACTGAATTGTGAGTCTTTTCCCTGTGTGCTTTCCTACAGTCTCCAATGTCCCATAATTAAACCAGGAATTCTCAAATTAATTACAGATTCCCATTTCATCAGAACTGGTAAACTACAGTTACCAGTTTTAGAACAAGCCAGGATATTTAACAAACTTCAGACCATGTTTTCATATCTTGGCTTGTTCTAAAACCCTAGTTTCCTGGACATGCATCACACAGGAAACAATGGTTAGCTGAAGACTGCTGGGTTTCATTGCTGGCTCAAGCAAAAGGAGGGAGAAGCAAAGGGGCTACATGCACCACTCAAAGGCTTGCGCATATTTCACCTTATTAGGCTGAGATGTGATCATCTGAATTTGGCCAGTAAAAGGATGTCAAAACGTGGGTTAGACTGAACTGGATGTTGTGGAAGGGGCAACGGTAAATAACACAAGCCTGCCATTTTCAGCAACGGTCCGACTGTCAGACTTGGGTCTCTCCCACACACACGAGACAGCTCTGGAAGTTAATTATTTCAGATTTATTGGCACTTTTAAAAGCCCCGGTTGGAGCTCAGCTAATTTCAGTCTTCTTCCAATGACACAGTTGCCGGAACTAAGCTCCGCCCCCTTTTCCCCCAGCAGGAAAAACACCACCTTCTCTTCTGATTAGTTTCGTGCTTCTTGTTTAATCTCGTGATTCTACGAGATCTTGGAGATTGCATTCCCACTATTTCTGTGTCTGCGTCACTATCTGAGCTCTGCAGCTGTATTCCTGCTCTGTGTCTCTCCACTTTCCTCTGTATGTACAGTGGTACCTCAGGATGTGAACGGGATCCATTCTGGAGCCCTGTTCGCATCCTGAACGGAATGCAAGATGCGACGGCGCATCTGCGCGTGTGTGAGTCGCGTTTTGCCGCTTCCGTGCATGCGTGTGATGTCATTTTGAGCATCTGCGCATGCGCAAGCGGCGAAACCCAGAAGTAACGCGCTCCGTTACTTCCAGGTTGCCGCGGACCACAGCTCAAATGTGCTCAACCCGAAGCACATTCAGTTCTAGGTATGACTGTACGAAGGTTGGATTCCTGTGGCTAATTGCTCCCCGCCCCCGCCCCCGCCCCCCCACTAAGGAATTCTCTCTGTTCTTCCACTGTCTCTGTCCCTGTCCTGCCTGTCAGAGAGTCTCATTCTCTGACACTGACTTTCTTGCAGTGTTGTCTTCCCTGCTATGCAGAATCCTCAAGGAGCCTGAATCAGTGCATGAGAGCCAGTGTGGCGTAGTGGTCAGCATGTCAGACTAGGCCTTGGGAGGCCAGGGTTCCAATCCCCACTCAGCCATGAAGCCCACGGGGTGAGCATGCCTCTCAGCCTAACCAGAGAGGAGTTGTGAGGATAAAATGGAGAGGAGGGAGAATTATATACACCACTTTGAGCTCCTTGGAGAATAAGGTGGGGCATAAATGTAATAAACAAATAAATGATTATGCCTGTGTCTGTCCCAGCAGCATGCATATGTGTGTGTGTTTTCAGAAATGCCTTGAAAAGGCTAATATGCAACTGAGGGGGGCGGGGCGGGGAGCCTTGACAAACTAGGTAGCTGAGGGACTCTAAAGTGATTGTCGGCTGTCGCTTTTGACTGATGCATCTGCCAAGAATCAGAGGCTCGTGGAAGGCTGACCTTGTGCTGGAGGTGATCTGTCTTCATGGGAACTGTCATGTGCACAAGTCTCAATTTCACAGAGGAAGAGCCCGGAGTGTGAAATGAAAGAGCCTTGGACATTGCTAAGGAGGAAAAATGTGGAAAAGCGTCAGGGTCTCACCAGTGGTTAAGAAACCATCTGCAAAGGCTCTGCTCTCTTCAGCACCACCACACATACATACAAACACACACACTGATCTGATAAAGATAGGCACAAACTATTCACTATGTAGACGCCATGATTCCTTGACACTCTGCTGTTTTTTTAATCAAAAGCAGCCCAAGGCAACTTGCATATGAGCAGAGGTTGACAGTTGGTTGCAGGGTAAATGGGAAAACATTGCTTAAACCTCCCGCCCCACATGTAAATCTCTGTGTAGAGGGATTGATTGTTTAACCACTCTGGGAATTGTAGCTCTGGGAGTGGAACAGAGGTCTCCTCATAACTCTCAGCACCCTTAACAAACCACAGCTCCCAGAATTCTTTGGGGGAAGCCATGACTTTTTAAAATGGTATATCGTAGCACTTTAAATATGCAGTGTGGGTGTGGCCTAAGACTTCATCTCCCCTACTTTATGTGTGACCATGGTGGACACAGGAACTACACAGGAAATACACCTTTGCCTCTTGTCCCCAGGTCATCTTGTTTGGCCTTTATTGCTGAAAAGGTGATTGGGATAATTCTATAAGGTTTTCCTTCATGCTAAGCAGTTCTTATTTTTTAAACTGCCCTACGTCTGTGCAGCAGTAGGGAGAAAAGGGGCTAAAATAAGTGTGATGTTTTAATTGTGCTGCCTTTTAGAGTGTTGGGTAAGCTGCTTTTGTTCTTTTTTTGTGTGCGGGGGGTGGGCATTCACATACTGACAGTTCAAACAGAGATTTCTCTCTGGGTTCTGAAACAGCATTAAAAACAGCAGACAAACGGATCTGACAGGAAGCACTGACTGATGTCCAATATTCACTTATTAAAGAATATAAATGAAGCAAGGAAAGGCTGGGAGCTGATTTGATATGTCCATCTGGGATCATTTTGGAATGACAGGAATAGCAGAGTATTATTAGGTGACAGAATTCTGTTGTTCTGAAAGGTGCCAAGTGAGTGAATGTAATTTTGTGCAAAAAGAGTGGGAGGCAAAGATTAAGCATTGCACTTACTCTGGAATTTAAAAAGGTTGAAAGCCGTTCTTAGTGATCTTTGCTGATTCTTTAAGATGGGTGGAGAATGGTGTTTTTTGTTGTTGTTTTGGCAAGGAAGCAAACAAACAAAAATATGAATAGATTGCTATTTAAGTTTCCCCCCTCTAGTCCAGAAGACTGTCAAAACATTTAACATAAATTTCAAAAGTTCAGATAACTGACAGCGCTTTTAAAAAAAGAAAAGTATTGCACAGAGATGAAGTTGCATGCATATGAATAGGAGCAGGGAGCAGAAGAAATAATAAGTTTAAAAGTTTCACAATGGTGAGAAATGAGTGGTGGTGATCTCCAAAGTTCTGTATTGTGGATTTCACATAGGCCCGATCAGCACTTTACATTCAAAGCAGTATCACACCACTTTAAATGGCCATGGCTTCCCCTGAAGGATCATGCCATGTGTCATGTTACACACTCCTCTACCTAGGCAAGCAAAAGGCAGTATCAGTCATCAAGGACATAGTCCAGCCAGGCATTAACACCCAAGGAGGGTGCAAAGCACTGCTGATGAGAGGTGTGTCTTGGGAGGGTGTGTGGCCTTGCACTCATCACTGCTCATCCCAACCAAGGTTTGCATCTCGTCAAGAATGCTTGGTGCTTTTCTTCGAAGAACCTCCCATTTGCAGAGAGTAAATTGGGACCATCCAAGATGGAATTGCTGGCAGTTGAATGAATGGAACACCAACCACCACAAAAGAAAGAGGGGAGGGGAAACCCGGGAGAGCGTGTAGGAAAAGGAAACAAATCAGGAGAAATAATGTCAACAAACTCCTGCAGATACGCGAGGAAATCCAAAATCCAGCAGTGCAAGCAGATGGCTGTAAAAGCTGTGCGATGAAACAGATTACTGGGGGCTCACCCAAACAGAGAGCTCGCAAATGAAAACAAGGCCCTTTTTTTTTACCATGTTGGAGAACAAGATGTAAGAAAGCTGTTCGGATATTAAGCAGAGAGAGTTCAACGAGGGGAGATGTCAACGTGCAAGGATTTTAGAAATCCACAAGGCTCAATTGTCAGACTCCTGACTGAAATCTCAGCCTGTTCACATCCACAAAGCAAAGCCTCCTTTGCTTCCTCCAGGGCTCTCATAACTTCTGAGAAAAACCTGCTCTGAGTGCTCCTGTTGTCTGAAGGATGGTAGGCTTGCCTCAACGTTGATCTATACAAATGATTTACCCACAAAAACCCATGTGTTTCAGTGGATAGACTTGGCATCCGCTGTGAATTACTATGCAGGATTCAAACACAAGCACTCTCCCCTCCTGTGGTTTCCAGCAACTGGTATTCAGAAGCATTTACTGCCTCCAGCTGTGGCAGCAGAGCAGTCATCATAGAGAGTAGCCATCGATAGCCCTCTCCTCCATGAATTTGTCTAGTCCTCTTTTAAAGCCATCCAAGTTGGTGGCCATCAGTGCTTCCTGTGGGAGGGAGTTCCATAGTCTAACCATGCACAAAGAAATCCTTTCCCTCCCCCTCCCCTCTGTCCCGAATCTTCCAACATTCAGCTTCATGGGATGTCTAGTGTTATGAGAGCACAGGAGAAATACTTTCTCTATTCACACTGAGACAGAAGTCAGGGGAATGGTGTCAAGATACAGGCCGGGATGAACAATGCAAGCCAAGTGTGTATCAATAGCTAAACCAATACTTACACAGACGGATGAGATTTCTACAAATACCTGGCTGTTAGCTTGCATCGCAGGGGAAATTTGGAACCACTGACTGTCATGAAAATTGTCAAGTGGTGGGAAATATGTGTGCACTTCACGCTTCTGGTTTGCTCCACCACTAACCTTATCAGGGACGCTTGCAAAGCAAGTCTCTGGAAAAGAAATTCTAAACAAATAGGCTGTAAGTTAGCAAATAGCAAAAGGGGTTCCCGGCAATCATCTGATATACAGAACGCCCCTCAAGCAATTTGCACTTGACGGTTCAGCAGGATGGGAAGGAAACATAACTGGGGGTTTGGAAGCTACAAAGCTGTAAAAGAAACTGGGAATTTGTGGAAAGGAATTCAGATCAGCAAAGAGTGTCTAAGAACGATAGGGTGACTTTGGAGCAGAAATAGCCTTTTAAGAGAGAACAAATATGCTCATATAATGTTTACATATTTAAACGGAGGCCTCAGCTACACGATGCATTTATCCTGATTTTGTGCCACTTTTAAGTCATGGTTCTCTCCCCCGCCTTGCCCTTATGAATGCTGGGAACTGTAGTTTGCTGTGAGTGTTGGGGATTATTTGAAGACTGCTATCCCTCTCAAAGAACTACAATTCCTAGGGTTCTTTGGGAAGAGGGATTGTTTGTTAAACCAGTCTGTTTAAGATTAAATTAAATTTAAATTATTATTATTTAAAAATAGAAAATGCTTCACAGCATAATTTATAGACTGCTTTGCAGCATACAGCCTTCAAAGCAGTATACAAGAGAAAAACAGAGTATCCAAGGCTGCAAGTACTTGGGCAGGGGTTGAAGCCACTTAAGAGAGACGGCATCACACAGACTTGTTTGTGAACATCTCTGTTGTCCAAAGGATCATGAGTGACTCTCCCCACCCAGACTGGTCATTGGATCCTGCTGGACAGGAAGGAACGTGAGCACTTCCTGTTGCAAGCTGATCCTTCCTCAGGCACTTCCAAGGTTTTGGTGTGTTCCTGCAGGGATTTTGTAATAATGTTTGTGGAAAAGTGGAAATTTCAGGAGGGACTAGAATTAAGAAAGATGGCACCATGCAAATATTGATGGAGGCAGTGGAGGCACAAAGAGCAGGTGGGATAGAGGTGCTTGAAGAAGCAGAATACTCCCATATTGTGGAATTCCCTCCCAAGAGAGGTTAGACTGGCTCCCTCTTTGCTATCCTTCCACCATCAGGCTAAGACCTTTCTGATCAGACAGGTCCTATTCAGACCTGTGCTCAGAATGGCTTCAATAACCTGGCATTAATAAACCTGAGTTTTCTTACATCCTTTCAACAATGAGTCTTACCAGGCTGTTTATTCCTGCACCCTGATGCAATATTTACCAAACTCCAACAAGACTGAGTTGGGTTTCAGGCAGAGTTCTCTCTCCCAGTCCTTACCTGGAGATGCCAGGGATTGAACCTGGGACCTTCTGCATACAAAGCAGATGCTCTACCACTGAGCTAAGGGCCTATCTGCTGAATAGTCCATCAAAGGCTCTGAAGGTAAGGACAAGGATTTCCTTAAAGCAGGCAGGAAGCCACTGCACTGATAACACATACAATGAAAAGTAACTTCTAAGAGACTGGTATGCAAGGTCAGAGACAACCAAAGGGCTGTTGGGGGTGGGGGGGAATAATTAGCCCAGTTAAAAGAAAGATGGGGGGAATCACTGAAGTGAAACCAGCTATGACTAAGGGCCATAAAGCAAACTGTGAGATGCAATGGTCTGATTATGCTTTTTTGACCTCTGTGGACCATCAAGACCAGAGCTGCCATTTACAATGTCAAGCAAACCAGGACGAACAAGCATGAATTTGCATAAGATGTCCAATTGGCAATTTATCCATGGAAGTTGCTTTCCCGGGAACAGTGTTGAGAGGGTTAGATCTGCAGGCACTCATCAATATCTTCTTTTCATTTCCTTTATAAAAGAAAAAAAGACCTCTCGGACCTATGAACAGCAGCCTAAGGCTGTGTGCACATTCGAAACACATTATTTCCCTTAAAGAATTCTGGACACTGTAGTTTATCTCTCACAAGGTTACAATTCCCAGTAGCCCTTAACAAACTACAGTGCCCAGAATTCTTTGGGGGAAAGCATGTGCTTTATAGTGTGTCTTCAGCCTCAGTTAGCTTGGACAGATACATAATATATAGGGATTAATCAGGGAATAGCAGTACTCTGTATTCGTAGGCAATATGAAGGAATTTATAGTCCAATGCTGTTTCACTTTTAAAAATTCATTTAACTAGGGTCCACATTCTATGGACAGTGTTGGAGTCCTTCTAAAAAAAAATGACTGCTCATCTCTTTTCAACCAATCATTCAGTTTGGCTGACAAGCATGAAGGATGCTGAATACAGTGATCTCCCAAATATCCAACTGAAGAATTAATCAGCCATGACTTCTTAATATTCTGCATTTTCTGGGAGGTTCTGCAGATGTGCGTGAAACACACAACAACCAGCTTTACTTCCGTTCCTCTTTGCTGTATGCTTTGATTGAATAATGGACCCAGGAACCCTCTCTTTTGAGTGGTGGTTGCTAATATTAAAATAACTGGAATAATAATAATAGTCAGTGTTTATAGTAGGGGTCAGCAACGTTTTTTCAGGCCGGTCTGGTCCACTCCCTGGCAGACCTCTTGGTGGTCTTCCGACTAGGAAGTCGGTCCCTGTGGCGAGAGAAAAAATGGCGCCGCAGAAAAAAAGCACAGAATCCCCACACCAATCCACGGAACGGCCATGGGCCGGTTCCAGGGAGCTCATTGGCCGGAACCAGCCCATGGGCCTTAGGTTGCTGACCTCTGGTTTATAGGCACTTTAGGCTGCGTGCACACTTTGAGTAAGTTCCAGATGTTGTTGAACTCCCAACTCCCATCAGCCCCAGGCAGTGTGGCCAACGTCCAAGGATGGTGGGAGTTGTGGTTCAGCAGCACCTGGAGAAGCCACTGGTTCTGCATTCTGGCTGTAAAGAGAATGATGAATATACCTTTCTTTATGCAAGATAGGAATGAGTTAAATTATTGCAAGACTGAAGCATGAGTATGACTCCCACCATTTTGACAACTCATACTCAAATGTGTGCTTTTTCTTCCTAGGTTTAGGAACATAAGGAGAGCCTAGCTGGATCAGGCCAATGACCCCTTCTAGTCCAGCATCCTGTTCTCAAACTGACCAACAGCTGCTTGTGAGTAACCCGCAAGCAGGGCCTGAGTGCAAGATGTGCTTTCCCCACTTGTGATTCTCAGCAGGTATCCAGGTATTCAGATACATACAATCTCCAACACTGGAGGTGGAACACAGTCATTGTGGCCTTATCCTCCATAGTGGATGTGCTAGGTGAGTATCTGGGGGAACATATTCAGAGCTGGGGCACCACCACTGAAATGGCCCTGTTCCTTGTAACATCCTCCACACCTCAGATGCAAGGAACCTGCTTTCTTCCTCCTGGAAATTCCACTTTGCTTAGCTACATCCTGGTTGTAGCCCTCTGCCAAAGGCCACATCCACACCATACATTTAAAAGCACAAATAATCCTGGGAACTGTTGTTAGTTAAGAGTGCTAGGAGTTGTAGTTCTGTGAGGGATCCTCTAGCAACTCTCTGGAATTGAACCTGAGGCTGCCTGCATCCAAAAACAGATGCTTACTGCTCAGCTACACCCCTTTCTCATCACTGTAGAATATTTAAATCTTCTAGGCCTGTTTTCCATTCTGTGCTGTTGGTTTTGTTTTCCTTTCAAGGGGTTGTTTTATTCTTGTAAGCTGTACTTAGTGTTGCAAATGCGTTTGAAAGGTGGGACAGGCAAATTCCAAACAAACAAACAAACAAACACACACTCAGATTGGAAATGCCAACAGTGACGACAGGATAAGAATCTAACGAGACCACATAATAAGTGTTCTCTAGCTTAGGGATGCAGGTGGCACTGTGGGTTCAACCACAGTGCCTAGGACTTGCCGATCAGAAGGTCGGCGGTTCGAATCCCCGCGACGAGGTGAGCTCCCATTACTTGGTCCCTGCTCCTGCCAACCTAGCAGTTTGATAGGACGTCAAAGTGCAAGTAGATAAATAGGTACCGCTCCGGCGGGAAGGTAAATGGCGTTTCTGTGTGCTGCTCTGGTTCGCCAGAAGTGGCTTAGTCATGCTGGCCACATGACCCGGAAGCTGTACACTGGCTCCCTCGGCCAATAAAGCAAGATGAGCACCGCAACCCCAGAGTCGGTCACAACTGGACCTAATGGTCAGGGGTCCCTTTACCTTTAGCTTAGGGTCAGCCCTACCATTAGGCAGAACAAGGCCACTGCCTCAGGTGACATATGCTGGGAGGTGCTGGTGACCCTGAGCTCCCTGACCACACAGAGAGCTGTGTGTCATGCATCTTGTTCTCTGCCCTTATAAGTATCCTACTGACCCCCTTCAGGGGCAGTGTGGTGCCCCATTGCTAGCACTGAAGTAGAATTCACTACTGTGTGTTTGCATGCGTGCGTGCCCGTCTCCATGCGCCATTTTGTCCTTTGCCTCAGGCAGCAAATATGTATTGGACTGACCTTGTTCTGGCTCTCAGACTTTTGTTACCATTTTCCCATTCCTCATCGAGGACTAGAAACTTGTTCCCTCTCCTTGCCCTTCTCCTCTGCACTAGCCGCACTGTGTGAGCAGCTGCAGCATAATGATACAAAGGAGGAAGCCCTTAACAGTTTTCATTCTTCCCCTCCGTTTGCGTTTTTGGAGACAGTCCTTGACTTCTGTCCTCTGGGTGTTTTCTCTAATTAGTTATGATGGAGAATTAGGAGGTGCAAGGGCAAGAGATTGCGGGAGGAGAGTGACTCCTTAATAAGCATGAGTCATTGGCCATCCCTCCCCGCCTCCCATTCCGGCCCTCGCCCAGCCTTCTCCATCACAAGCTGCTTGCTGCTTGTTATGAAATAAGAGGAGGCGGAGGGGGCGAAACCATCCTAAAAGGGAATGAGATAGAAGGGGCTTTGTGCCAGCCTGACACCCGGTGGGCCTTCTGTCTTGCCAAAACCACTCATTAGATCCGCTCGAGCAAAGTGTGAGGAGCATGCTGATTCTGCAGCTGCCGCCGAATTTGTCATGTCCTGCAATGGTGGAACTGCAATCGGGATCCCTTCCCACACGACGCTGCTTAGCTCACCATGCAAGCACAACAAAACTCCCACTTCAGGACAGGTTTCCAAAAATTGATGGCCGTCTCATCGTAAAAACAAACGGGCAGGAACACTGGAAGCTGCCTTGTACCAAGGTCTCGTTTGCACCGTGCACTGAAAGCACAACACTACCGCTTTGAATAGTCATGGCTTCCCCCCAAGAATCTTGGGCACCGTAGTCTGTTAAAAGCGCCACTGACCTTGCAGAGCTACAGTTCCCAGCATCCTTAATAAACTACAGTTTCCAGGCCTCTCCATGGCCACATTCTCACCACGTATTTAAAGCACTGTGATACAGCTTTAAACAGTCTCACCTCCCTGCACCAAGGATTTGGGGAACTGTAGTTTTGTAAGGGTGCTGAGAGCGGTTAGGAAGAGACCCCTGTTTCAGAGATTTACAATCCCCAGAGGTTCCTGAGAAGATAAATTGATGGTTCAATCCCTCCGCAGACTAGCTTTGTGAAGGCAATAGGGAGGTCTTCTAACAACTCTAAGCACCCTTAATATACTACAGCTCCCAGAATACTTTGGGGGGGGACCATAGCTGTGGCCCTCAGAAGACTGCCTAGGTGGGAAAATGGCCCTTGGGCTTAAAGAAGTGTCCCCCCCCCACCTCTGGTACAAATGACCACCTATGTAGTCTTACATGGTTTGGTCAATTTTGTTTAGACGAGAATCCAAAAATTCTATTATCACTTTGGTCACTGACAGAATTACAAGGTGATATTGTAAGAACTTAAGAAGATAAGAAGAGCTCTGCTGGACCAAGCCAATGGCCCATCTAGTCCAGCATCCTGTTCTCACAGGGGCCACCCAGATGCCTGCAGGAAACAGGCAAGCATGACCCAACTACAAGAGTTCCCTGTGGTTTCCCCCAAGCTTCCCTGTGGTTTCCCCCAAGTGGTATACAGAAGCAATGCTGCCTCTCTTTGGAGGGAAAGGACAGCCATCGTGGCTAGTGGCCATTGATAGCCTTATCTGCCATGAATTTGTCCAAACCTCTTTTAAAGGTTTTCAAGTTGGTGGCCATCAGTACCTCCTTTGGGAGTAAGTTCCATAGTCTAACCATGACTGGAACTACGCTGATCTGTAAAAACGCTTTTTTTAAAAAAAAAACGTGATATAGCTCTCAATTCAATTTTCCATTAATGGCAGATCATTGCTCTATAGTACCCTCTGGTGTCACATTTTAATAACGTATTTTTAACATTATAACTGACCAGTGTAGATTAGCCCTATGTGCTGTAAAATCTATCAAGATGTACAAGTGATTGTTACATACTAGCCTAGAGATCCAGGAGGGTGTGGTGGTTAGATTACTGGACTTGGACCTGGGCAACCAGGGTTTGAATCCCCATTCAGCCATAAAGCTTACTGGGTGACCTTGGGCCTGTCACCATTTCTCAGCCTAACCTTCCTACCTACCTACCAACCAGGGTTGTTGTGAGTCTAGAATAGGGGGGGGATGAAAACCATTTATACCATGATTCCTGTGATTCCTGTATCGCAGGGGGTTGGGTTAAATGTCTGTTTGGGCCCCTTCCAGCTTCTTCAATTCTTCGACCACCTTAAACTCCTTGGAGGTAAATGTGGCATATAAATGTTACAAATAAACAGAACAAAAAATAAGTAAACCTGCCAATTAGAACCTTGCTCTGTTCACTGCCTCCCATAAACAAAGATTCATTTCTTAAGAGTTCTCCTCACTTTGGATTTTACAGCTGCAGCACTTTTCTCAGCTCCAGCCCAGACAAGAGTGAGTTTTGCTTTGCGAAATCAAATCAAGCAAAACAGGCAGCTCTTTCTCTAAATTCATTCATGCAGCTGCTGATCCCTGATCTGTGGCGTAGCTTGGAGTTTGGTATGGTAAGAAGAGGGTGTAACTCATTTAGGCTGAATAATTTATGCGTATTTAGAGTGCTCAGAAGCCAGAAATAGGCCCCCCGGCCAAACTACCGGTGGTTAATAAAAATTGCTTTCCTTGTGCAGATCTCCAATTTGCCAATTAACCATTAACATGTTGGCGGGGGGTAGGGTTAGATGCCGTGTTTTTTACACCCTTAAATTATTGTTGTAGCTGCACAGTGCTCTTAGATTTAGTCTTTTCCTGAGCATTAAAATGGAACAGAGTCAAAAATCGTAACTTGGTGTAGTTGTGGGAGAAGCTTTTTCATGTGAGCCTTTCCAAATTTCTTCTAACACTGTGAGAGAAGGAGACTTTGTAGGGTGTTGCAGGGAACGAATGAATGGAAGAAGCTGGTAAAAGCCACGTTTATTGCTCTGTCCAGTTTTGCTGCTGGCCCCTCCCACCTCTGGCATGTGGCCCCCAGAAGGGAATGTAGCCCTCAGCTGATAAAGCCCACCCCCAGCCCTGTTCTGAAGAATTGCAGCATCCTTAAGCATCTGCAATCAGTGCCGTGCATTGGAACCATCATCTACCAAGAAACGACTGGATGGGGATGAACCTCCGCATTGGCTTTGTGTAAGCAAATCAGGGCAAATGCTCATCAAAATGGGTCAGTTGGAGTGGCCCTGAGTATGCCAGCAGCATATTGGATTGCATTATCCAGATAGCTCCCACCAGAGGACGCAAGTCAGGACACAGAAAGAAGCAGCATAGGACATGTCCTGTGGTGCCCAGAATCGGAAGCCTACACAATGGGGGAGAAATTGCAACTCTAACTCACATTCTGGCTCCATCTCACATCATGAAGCCCACCTGAAGGGCCTGTACTCAGGAGTTGCATCCAAGATCTCACTAGCATCCCTTGGCACAAACCCATCTCTGAAAAACAGCCTTTCCTCCCAAGCTGGTTCCTTACTTTCTTCTTCTGTTCTTTTTCTTTCCCTTGTAAGCAAGCATTACCTCACTCACTGGTGATCCAGGAAACATAGGAAGCTGCCTTTTACCCTCGAGTGTTTGTGTCTGGTTGCAATATGGCCTTGAACTCAGATAATGCCTTTTGTTCTCTGGGTGGATAGAGGGTGGCTATGAGCAGCTATAGAAGCCAGTCTACAAAGGTAAAAGTCACACTTGTTGCTCCACCCCCTTTTGCCTCTGGCCCCACCCAACATTACCATGAAGCCCCAGAAGGCTGTCCCAAAGGGAATGGCACCCTGGAGATGAAAAACATTCTCACAGCCCTGCATTTGAAACTCCTCCCCCTTATACAGTGGTACTTTGGGTTACATATGCTTCAGGTTACAGACTCCGCTAACCCAGAAATAATACCTCGGGTTAAGAACTTTGCTTCAGGATGAGAACAGAAATCGTGCTCCAGCGGCGTGGCAGCAGCAAAAGGCCCCATTAGCTAAAGTGGTGCTTCAGGTTAAGAACAGTTTCAGGTTAAGAATGGACCTCCGAAACTAATTAAGTACTTAACCCGAGGTACCACTGTACATACATACACATCCCAAACCACACAACCCATTGGTTCCTCCTGCTTCTGGACCTCTGACACCTTGGCTTTGCTCTAGGTGCCTCTTCTGATCAGTCAGAACTTCCCCGACTCTTCTAGCTTCCCTATTCGCTCTCATATGATTCTGCCTGTTCCTCCCTCTGCTGACACCCAGCCTTGCCAGCAAGGCATTGGTTCCTTCTGACCTAGCGCTAGATGTCTTTGGGTCAGTCCAACTTTTCCCCTGGGTAGCATTCAGACTCTGTCCCTGCCAACCTTTCTCTGGGCTGTTTAAAAACAATAATTAAAATACATCAAAAACACATTGGGAACCAGCAATAAAAATGCAGTTTGTCCTGACAACAGCCCAGCGGGCAGCATTCTCCGCACCTTATTTTTCAAGGGCCTGTTTGAACAGAAAGGTCTTGACTTGCTGACAGAAGGAAAATAAGGAGAGAGCCAGTCCAACTCGCTTGGGAGGGAATTCCGCAATATGAGAGCAGTCACTGAAAAGGTTCCATCTGTGTCACCTCCAACCATGCCTCTGATGTTGGTGGGACCAAAAGAAGGTGCTCACCTGAGGATCTTAGCACCTGAGCGGGTTCATAGGTGGAGCTATAATCTTCCCAGTAGCCTGGGCCCAAGCCATATCATTCTGCCCTTTGATTGCTGACATCTTCATTCCAGTTCTACTCTGGATAGATTTCTCAGCTCAGACTCTGGAGGACATTCTCTCTCTCTCTCTCTCTCTCTCTCTCTCTCTCTCTCTCTGGTCCTGTTCATGCCAGGATTCTCACATCAGCCCAGTGCTAACTAGTAGACAGCAGAAAAACCAAAACAAAGTATCTTCTTAAATCCAGGAGCACCTAAGGTGCTTTTAAAAAATGCCTCTATCGATCCTCCTGCTGCTGTCCACGGTTCTAATCAGTGCTTCCATCTTATATCTTCTCTTGTTGCTCCCTGACAATTAGTGAAGTCTAAGAAAGAAATATGCAAGCACAGTGCCATTAATTGCAAGGTGTAAATTCAGCAGTGAAAACTCACCAAGGATCCTTCTCCAGGTGTGATGTGCATCTTGATCACATGGCTTCATGGTTCATTGCCATGCAGCCAATAATTCCAAGGAGGCTGCAACAATGTATTATATACCTTGGGCTCATCCATGAACAGCATACACAGAAAGGTGCAATGAGTTTGATGGGGGGGGGGAATAAGGAGGGCCTTGCAGGTAAACCCAAAGGATTAAAGAACAATAAATTGTTTCACGTGATGAAAAACACTTGTGCACATACAGTGGTACCTCGGGTTAAGTACTTACCATATTTTTCACCCCATAGGACGCACCGGCCCATAGGACGCACCTAATTTTTTGGGGGGGAAATAAAGGAAAAAAATTATTTTCCCCCCAGGTGGGGGGGCTGGGAGCTGCGCGAAGCCTGAAGCTTGGGGTGTGCTGAGCTCAGCGCGCCCCAAGCTTCTGGGTGCCGGCAAGCTCTCCGCTAGCCGTGGGAGAGCTGCGTCTCCCACGGCTAGCGGATAGCTTCCTGAAGCCTGGAGAGCGAGAGGGGTTGGTGCGCACTGACCCCCCCCCCTCGCTCTCCAGGCTTCAGTGAAAGCCTGCATTCACCCCATAGGACGCACACACATTTCCCCTTCATTTTTGGAGGGGGGAAAGTGCGTCCTATAGGGCGAAAAATACGGTAATTCTTTTTGGAGGTCTGTTCTTAACCTGAAGCACCACTTTAGCTAATGGGGCCTCCTGCTGCTGCTGCACCACTGCTGCACGATTTCTGTTCTCATCCTGAAGTAAAGTTCTTAACCCGAGGTACTAATTCTGGGTTAGCAGAGTCTGTAACCTGAACCGTATGTAACCTGAAGTGTATGTAACCCGAGGTACCACTGTACTATATAGCTAATCTGTCAGGCACACCGTGTAATGTTCCCTACAGGTGAGTCCAAGTGTTCCCTTGAAGAGGATTCATATTTGGACAAATGACAGATGACCCCACTTGGCGGGGCAGGAAAGCCCTCAGCACTCTCCTCTGTACACTCCCATCAGCCTCACACTACAGGAATTACTCCTTTGTAGCTTTTTCTGCTCCACAGTCACAAAGCAGCATGGCTTTACATCATAGCTCTACGCCCATCAAGGTTTGCAAACACCTTCACTGGAAGGTGGAGGTCACTGTAAAAGAAGGCTCTAGTCCAGTGTTTCCCAACCTTGGGCCTCCAGCTGTTTTTGAACTACAATTCCCATCATCCCTGACCACTGGGCTTGCTAGCTAGGGATGATGGGAGTTGTAGGCCAAAAACATCTGGAGGCCCAAGGTTGGGAAACACTGCTCTAGTCTACCAGCATTTTTAAGCCTCCAGATGACTCTGACCCTTTCCTGAGACATTTCTCATAGCTCAGTCAGCAGGACTCGCTGAGAGCTGTCCAGGGTCCTGACCTGTATTGCCTGGACCTGCCTGAAAAAAGACTATGTCTTTCCACTTTCCCTGTGAACCCCAAGCCCCAGCAGAACAGGGTGCAACCTATGTTTGTACGCAGGCACCCTGTTTCTACACATTGCATTGGGGGCTGTTGTACTAATTGACATAGAAAGGTAGGGCAAAAGTGAGTGGAAATTTTGGCGCAGAGCTAATCATATATTTCAAATTATAATAAAAACCCAACATGCCAATAAATTAAAATACCTGTTTTAAAACCAATGGTTTTTTTGTATATAAAAGAGTAAAATTTCAGATGGAAAACTAAGCTTTCATCTGCAACTCTTACAGCTGCATTTCACTTCTTTATCAAGAGTAACAGTT
Source organism: Podarcis cretensis (assembly GCF_951804945.1). NCBI lineage: Eukaryota > Metazoa > Chordata > Lepidosauria > Squamata > Lacertidae > Podarcis > Podarcis cretensis. Next base: position 60,436,821 of record NC_137177.1, read on the forward strand.
TGGAAGCTAATGAGGACATGTATTGCATTAGTGCGTCTGTTGTTTACAGCGGGGGCAACTTCATGTGATGGACAAAGCCTGACAAGTTGAACTGCACTTTCCAATAAAGAAAGGTATTAAGGAGATCCAACTGATGTGCCTTACATGAAGCTTTTCTGGGCTTTTATGTACTTGAGTGGGTGTCACTTTCGGTGTCGGTGGTCTTTTATTTCTCTGTGTGCAGTTAGAATGGAACTTTCCCAATGCAATTTCAGCTGAATGTCTTGAGAGAACATTTAGTCCATAATGGATAGGTGTCCAAAAGAGAAAGACATAAAGTATATGATGGTACAATTGCACAAAGGCATGTAGAGATGTGTCAGAATACAATGCACCCAGTGTGCCATATTAGCAACACAGGTTGTGAGTATAAGCACACTTTAGGAAGTGGGGGGGGGGTGTCCTCCTCAATGAATTTCATCAGCCTCCCTCATCATTAACTTCCAAAAAGAATTTAAAAACATTCCTGTTCGCCAAAGCAACCTTGAAATTACAACCTGTGGAGGTTTGTAACTTCTTTTACATCCTTTACATGTTATTAGATTATCTTAATGCTTTTAGATCTTCTGATTGTTTTAGATATATTTAACATATATTTAATTGTTAAATACATTTAATTGTTTTTAATAATATATCTATTTTATTTTCAATAGTATTATTTCACCACTTCCGTGTTTGACACTTTGGACTCCTTTGGGAGGCAGGGTGAAGTACAATAATGTTGTTGTTGTTGTTAAATATCATCAGTGGATAGACTAGATAGAGAAAAGTCACACACACATACACACACACACACACACACTTACTTTTATAACACTAGAACTCATGGACATCCAGTGAAGCGGAATGTCAGAAGATTCAGGACCAATAAAAGAAAGTGCATCTTCACACAGCAGATAGTTTAAACTATGGAAATCACCCTCACAGGAAACAGTGATGGCCACAACTTGGATGGCTTTAAAAGAGGATAGCACAAATTATTGGAGGTGGGTAAAAAAACCCTTCATATAGGAGGGGCCATGATGGCTACACTCTGCCTCCATGGTTGAAGGCAGCAATGCTTCTGAATATCAGTTGCTGGAAACCACAGGAGGGGAGAGGGCTCTTGTGCTTAAATCCTTCTTGCCAGGTTCCTCCAGGCATCTGGTTGGCCACTGTGAGAAGAGGAGGTTGGACTAGATGGACCATTGACCTGATCCAGCAGGCCCTTCTTATGTTTGTATGTTGTTATCATGATCATCATCAGAGAGGCACCTATAATGTTAGCCAAGCATGGTCTGAAGATAGATGATGCAGCTACTTTGCTGAAGCTAAGCAGGTCCAGGTCTGGTCAGTGCCTAGATGAGAGACCTCATGGAAACCTCCCAAAGTGCATGATGGAAGAAAGGCAAGATATGAATATAGTAAATGTGATATAGATATACTGTATATACACATAAAAATACTGAAGGGGGAAATCAGTTTCAGAATGCCAGAGTGAAGAAATGAATTTTAAATTGCCATTTGAACTCACCAACACAGTCTCCCACAACCCGGTGCCCTCCAGATGTTTTGGACTAAAACTCCCATCAGCCCAAGCCAAGATGACCAAGATTCAGAAACAGTGGGAGTTAAAGATGGGGAGGATTCATGATAGATTGAAGATGCCACTGCCATAAGAGATCACTGCTGCTTCACCACTGCAATTTTCAGTACTATTAAGTGGAAGCGCACAACTTCATCAGAGACACTGAGCAATCCGCTCTCCGTCTTAACAAGCCTTGAGAATGCACTGGGTTTTACACAGTGGAACAAAATGATTGGTTTCACTGGGCTAATTCCAGTCTGACAAGCTGAGCTGCAGTTACACACTGGAAGAGGGAGGGAAACTTATCATGTCTTCCGGAATGACACAGTCTATTAACTTTTTGTCTTTCACCATAATGAAAGACTGCAAAGAAATTTAGGAAGAGTTTCTCTGGAATTCAAAACACAATCAATGTTAATTTGATCTTGATGATTAATTTGTGCAAAACTCATCATTCTACAAGAGTTAGAGCTGAAAATTAAATAATGTAAGGTGATCAAAACAGCAATGTGTAATGAGTGCCGAATCAATACAAATTTCTTTATAAGCAATTCTGAATTCCGATCCATTGATTGTCATCATAATTCCACTGCTCGCTGCTATTCATGGCAAGAAAGGAAAAGAAGGAGATAACTCTTAATCAGTGCCGCTTTCCTCTGAAATCTTTTTTTAACTAAGAACATGCTGCTTCTAATGTGACTTTGGTGGAGAATAGGTGTAAATACTTATGCTAGGTTGATATTTCAGTCAACTTATTTCTGGCCATTCATGGAGAAACAAAAAGAAACTGTACCCCAAAATTGTGGAGTGTCATGAAAAGCATGACCAGCTTAAGAACTTTAGTTCTGGAAAAATTATGGTCCCCCCATAGTGGATGAGGCAGCTGAGCTATGTTCCCCCTTTAAACTTTTTTTAAAAAAATGAAAGTGCCATTCCACTCTCTAGCATCAGCCAGATGCTTTACTTCAGGGATAGGAAACCTCTGGTCCACAGGCCAGGTTTGGCTCAGCAGACCTATTTATTTGGCCGGTGAGGTTGTTTCCCCCAAACCATGTCCACCTGCCTTATGCCTAGCCATAGGACCAGGCAAAAAATAGGTCTCATTCCCAGCACCCTTCCAGCCTTGCTAGGTGGTCACTACCATCCTGAACAGCTGCTAAGAGCATTAGCATAGGACCGGAATTCCCACAAGCTGTGGGCTTTGTTCCTCCAGAAGAGAAGGAAATATTCCTGTTCCTTCATGCCCTGTGTTTCTCCTCTTGCCCTATGTTCCTCCCCCACTGATCCTCCAGAATTCCTTCCTCTTTCCAAATGAGTCTGATCTAATAGTGTCCACTGATGATGACTTCACTGCTGAGAGTCTGCCACATAGTTGAGCATAGCACTTGATTGGGCCAGAACCAGGGGATAGGGCAGGGCAGATACCAGCCCTGGCCTAATAGCTCTTCAACTAACATTTGGCTCCTGGACAACAGCTATATGAGAAATATGTAAAATAACTAAGCACGTATTAGAAATCACAGAAGCATAATAGCTAGACACTGGAGAGACTTGTCAGGAGTAAGCATGGACCAATGGTACCAAATAGTATGGGAAACAACCTTACTAGAAAAATTAACCAATAAACTAAAACTGACACAGGGACAAATAGAAGAAGACGCCTTCACCCTGGTATGGCTCCCCTTCTTCACATACACAGCCCAACAAGACAATGACAAAAATCCACCAACAGCATACAAATCAATATGGCTCATCTGACCCAAACATGAAAACTCACACATGAAAACAAAGATCACCACAGCCAATCACAAATGAACAACCACACCCTAGACCAACCCCAACCTCTCTCACTACCAAAGGAACACAAGTGAATAGCAAAGAACCTGTACAAGCGACGCTGACACAAAACTCCACATATATTAAGTAAAATAGAAACATCGCCACCTGACCCCACCCCCACTCACCTCTCCCCCCTCCACCGCTCTCCCCCTTTTCTTCCTAATGTCTCAACAAACAAAACTGATCTGTAAAAAATGTTACTTGAAAAAAGAGAGAGAGAGTTTGCACATACTTTTGTAGACCAAGAAAATCTTTAATAAAAATACATTAAACTAACTAACTAACATTTGGCTTCTCTCTCAACATCCTTTACAGAGTTGTCATAAGGATAAAACAGAATGGCCCTAGGGATGCTCCTCTAAACCAGCCTCCTCTCAACCTGAGTCCTCTAGATCAGGCATAGGCAAACTCGGCCCTCCAAATGTTTTGGGACTACAATTCCCATCATCCCTACCTAACCGGACCAGTGGTCAGGGATGGTGGAAATTGTAGTCTCAGAATATCTGGAGGGCCGAGTTTGCCTATGCCTGCTCTAGATGTTGGACTGCAACTCCCATCCACCTTGACCGTTGGCAATGCTGGCTGGAGCTGATGGGAGTTGTGGTCCAGAACCTCTGGAAGGCCCTGCAGAGGCAATGGTTTGAAAAGGACCAGAGCGTGTTCTTCCTGCTTAGTCTCTTCTTTACCGTTTACCAAATGCCCAGCCCTCCTTGCAGCGCCTTGAGCTTCCACGTCCTTCCAGCACTTCCACTTTTTCTTTCTTCCTGGTAGCTGCAGAAGTTAGTGAAGGACAACAAGCAAGACTTATCACATAGCCAAGAAGAAGACACAGTGCATTTAGATGCCCCCCTCCCCAGCCTCCTTCCCAGTCTCTCCCTAGCATACTCATTAGGGCTAAGAATGCACGATCAGACCAGCAACCTGAGCAAAGCTTCTTTAATTGTGCATCCTATTTGCCCCTGATCTGTGCATTCAACCTGCAGAGAAGAAAGACATTTAAAGATTACTGAGGCAAGTTTGTAATGAAGCGGATACCTCTTTGTCTGTCCCTGTGCCAACAGTGGCAGAAGGGATACTAATTAGACGGTGAATTATTAGTTTCCCATGGTGCACTGCAGGGGCATTAAAAATGAGCATAGTTTGTGGCTTGCCTTTTTTCCGATGGTAGTCCCAGTTTAATATATTCCTGTTTCTAGGTGAGCAGCAGGGGAGATAGGTTTTTTATGATTATAATTGTTGCATAATTACTGGCCTAAGGTTGCCTATTGTTAAATAAAAATGCTGAGATACTAATGTTTTATTGAACAGTACAAGTAGATAAAACTGTAATATTTTTTTTAATTTTTCCTGAACAATATATGCTTGTTATCTGGGAGCTCAGTGACAAGCTAAGTCGTCTTGCAGAGAGAGGCTCATCTTTCTCTTGGCCTTTTTTATAATTTTTTTAAAAAGGAAAACAAAAGGTATCATTATAATGCAAAATATTGTTCTTGGAATTAAATACATGTGTTTTTCAGTAAAGGTTAGACATCCGTCTGATCAGAGTGTTGCCGGGTTGTTGTTTTTACTAAGAACATAAGAAATGTCTTACAGGATCAGGCCAGTGGCCCATCTAGTCCAGCATCCTGTTCTCACAGTGGCCAACCAGGTGCCTCAATGAGAAGCCCCCAAGCAGGACACAAGCACAACACCAACTCTCCCAATTAGCATTTAGTGGTATGCACTTTCTGTATCAGTGGAGGTAGAATATAGCCATCCCGGTTAGAAGCTTTTGATAGCCTTGACCTCCGTGGATGTGTCTAATCTTCTTTTAACGCCATCCAAGTTGGTGGCAATAGCTACATCTCGCAGGAGCAGATTCCATAATTAGACTATGCTATGTGCAATGACAAACCTAGACAGCATCTTAAAAAACAGAGACATCACCTTGCCAACAAAGGTCCTTATAGTTAAAGCTATGGTTTTCCCAGTAGTGATGTATGGAAGTGAGAGCTGGACCATCAAGAAGGCTGATCGCCGAAGAATTGATGCTTTTGAATTATAGTGCTGGAGGAGACTCTTGAGAGTCCCATGGACTGCAAGAAGATCAAACCTATCCATTCTGAAGGAAATCAGCCCTGAGTGCTCACTGGAAGGACAGATCCTGAAGCTGAGGCTCCAATACTTTGGCCACCTCATGAGAAGAGAGGACTCCCTGGAAAAGACCCTGTTGTTGGGAAAGACTGAGGGCACAAGGAGAAGGGGACGACAGAGGATGAGATGGTTGGACAGTGTTTTCGAAGCTACTAACATGAGTTTGACTAAACTGCGGGAGGCAGTGAAAGACAGGCGTGCCTGGCGTGCTCTGGTCCATGGGGTCACGAAGAGTCGGACACGACTAAACAACAACAATGTGCGAAGCAGCTTCTTTTGTCTCTCTTGAAACACAAAGTGAAAGTCTCTGATTGTAAGCAGATCTTTCTCCTGCTATCCAGTAGAAAGCCAGGGGGAAAGCCGGGGTGGTTAGCATAATGGGGAGATCAAGGGTTCAAATTCCACTTGTCCATAAAGCTCACTTGGTAAGCTTGGGGGGCAATCACTCTGTCTCTGTCTCTCTTTTTGAGACCTTTCAAACACATTTGAAACATATTATTTCTCTCAAAGAATTCTGGGCAATGTAGTTTACCCCTCGTAGAGTTACAATTCCCAGCTGAATGTTGAAAGATTCGGGACAGATAAAAGAAAGTACTTCTCCCTGTGGTGCATAAACGATGGAACTGGCTGGTTTATGCAGCAGTAATGGCCACCAACCTACATGGCTTTCAACAAGGATAAGACAAATTCATGGAGGATAAGGCTATCTTTCAACAGCTACTAGTCATGATGGCTCCACAGTTGGAGCCAGCAATGCTTCGGAATGCTTTTGCTGGAAACTGCAGGAGCGGAGAGGGCTCTTGTGCTCGGGTCCTGCCTGCAGGTTTCCCACAAGCTTCTGCTCAGCCACTGTAAGAACAGGGTGCTGGACTAGATGGGCTGTGGGCCCATCCAGCAACGCTCTTCTTATGTTCCTATGCAAAACAGCCCAAAGTGAAACAAAGGTGAATCTTCCCAAGTTGCTTCTATCTGCACCTGGCTTGACAGTCAGTCATCCTCATTGCTCTCTGCTTCCTTCCCCTCCCAAACTCATCAGCATCCTTATCTGCCAAGCTCCTTCCACCTTGACCTGAAAAAGCTAGGTAATAAGATCAGAGTCATTTGCTATTTTTGTAATGAAATGCTGATCTATGCAAGCCGATCCGTCCAGGCTGGCACGTCTCCCCCCCGCAAGATGCTGCCAGTTGCCAATCTCAGGAAATCCATGTTATTGTCAGACAATGGGAGACTGCTGACCTTTCCTTCCTTTCCAGTGAATAGGCATTTTCAAGAGGAAGGTGGCTGGAGATAGATGGTGGCAGGTGTCACACATTAAAAAGCGGAGATGCCACTTTGTGCTTTGAGAGCCCCACTATGCAAATGGCACTAGCATATTTCAACTTATTTGTCTGCTGGGATATTTGGCTGGAGTGTGTGTGTGTGTGTTTGTGTGCGTGCGTGCACACACACAAACACAGACACTTGTTTGTAATTCTACTGAATCAGGGATGGGAAAACTCAGGCCTATAGGTCAGATGCAGCCCCCTAAGCCTCTCTGTCTGCCTCACTTGGGATTCTTCTGAGGTCACGCCCTTTGCTGGCCATGATTCACACACCTCCTTGGGTGTTTTTGCCCGGCTGGAATGTGTCCTGGAACTCTGATCATGATTCCGGCATATCTGGATGGAGGATGGAGAGGAACACATATAGAAACAACCCTACTGTACAAAGGTAAAATTTATTGCCAACTTGGTTCCCCGTGAGTCTGATAGCGGGGGGGGGGGGGATATATGTACACCCTCCCAAATTTCTCCGATGAAAATAGGGACATCCTATTCCATGATGGTGATGATTGTGATGATTATTATTGTGATGATTACTATTGCCCCACCCATCTGACTGGGTTGCCCCAGCCACTCTGGCTAGCGTCCAACATATATAAAAACAACAAAACTATACAGGGCTTCCTTCAGATGTCCTCTAGAGGTTGTATAGTTCCTTATCTCCTTGGTTCAGGGGTCGCATAACTCCATACCCTCCAACATTTCTCTGGTGAAAATAGGGACACCCTAAGGAAAAGTGGGACATTCTGGAATCAAATCATAAACCAGGATAGCTTCTATGAATCCAGGACTGTCCCTGGAAAATAGGAATACTTGGAGGGTCTGTACGTGTAAGCACCTGCCTGGATCTGGGTAGGGCTAAGAGCCAGGAATGGGCAGAGACCCAATCTAAGCTTCTTCACTGCTGCAGCAAGAGCTCCCTTTCAAATTCCATGCTCTAGGCTTTGTGAACTGTCGAAATAGACAAAAACAGAGTAGGCTTCATATGCTCCATTCATCCCTGAAAACCCTTTTTCAGAAGGCAAAAACTCAAACCACAGGTTGCCTAAAGACATCATTTTGTAGCAAGCAGATGTTCAGTGTGCTTTAATTCAGGCTGTAATGTTTAGTCCTAATGAGCTTAGATTTTCATAGGAACAATAGGAGGCTGTCTTGTACTGCGTCAGCTCATTGGTCCACCTTACTCAGTGTTGCCCACACTGTCTGGCAGCACCGCAGGTCTCTCGGGTTTTAGACTGGGGTATTTCGCAGCCCTGCTTGGAGATGCCAGGGATTAAACCAGGGACTTCTTGCATGCAAAGCAGAGGCTCTACCTCTAGGCATGGAGGAAAAAAAAATATTCCGTTTACATTTAAATGCAAATTTACTTAATCTGACTTTCTGAAACAACATGCAAACAACATGCACACATTGCAAAAATGTGTTTATTAGGCAAAATTGCATATCAAAATGTCTTTCGCAGGACAAATCCACACAAAAATGCTGACACGTTTTCAGAAGAACCTTTAAAAATAAAAATGCAAACTTGGTGTGGTAATGTAAAGAACTGAAGATAGGGAAAATGAGATATTGAAACTGATGAATGTGCCCATCCCAATCTATCACTGATCCAAGGCCTCTCTCCCAAGTGTTTCAAACATGAGAATCACCCAGAATAGTGTCCCTGATTTATTTTCCGGAGTGTACCTATAACAACAGCTTGCAAAGGCTGTATTAAAAGAAGGATTCCCTCCCATACGAGAGAGATGAAAGAATGTCCCTTCTATGGTGGTGTCTGCTGTAGCATATGCAAGTGTAATCGTAAAAAATTCTAATGCGAGATTTTACTCTTTGAAACATTTCCATATGCAAATATAGTAGGTTTAATCAATTGACTCAAACTCACTTGATTAATCTGCTAAAACTAATTTCTCTAATTGGGTGACAGCCCTAATTTCCACATACACATACTTCTTCAGGGCACGTCTGTGAGTTTGAGCTGCAGCAATTAAAAACAGCAAAAATAGAAAATCTCTAAGCATCATGATCCCAATCCAAGCTACTTGTTAGGAGACTTTTCCCTGCTGACCACAGAGCTACAATTTTCAAAGTAGATTAACAATTAATCAACACAAAAGGGAACTCTGAGAGGGAAATAGCAGTTGTCTAACAGCTCTCAGCTCCTGCCAACCTAGCAGTTCGAAACCACATAAAAGTGCAAGTAGATAAATAGGTACCGCTCTGGCAGAAAGGTAAACGGCGTTTTCGTGCTCTGCTCTGGTTCACCAGAAGCGGCTTAGTCATGCTGGCCACATGACCCGGAAGCTCTACACCGGCTCCCTCGGCCAATAAAGCGAGATGAGTGTCGCAACCCCAGAGTTGGTCACGACTGGACCTAATGGTCAAGGGTCCCTTTACCCTTTTTAACAACTCTCAGGACCCTTAACAATCTACAGGTCCCAGAATTCTTTGGAAGAATTCTATCATACAGTGGTATGATATTGCTATAAAAGTAGAGTGCAGATAGAGCCCAATACATAAACTGAAACAGCTCTCTTGGCATGAAATTGGCACACCTTTTAATTTTGATATGTTCTCCAAGCAAAACACATGCACAAAAATGAGTATATCAGTTTTGAAGACATGACTATATTTCGGGAAGCTGCTTGCAAAAACATGTGCATCAGGTAAAAAATACATGAAAATGTGTAAGAACTTTTGTTCGGGCTTTAAAATATAAAGTGCAAACTGATGCAGAAATGAGGGTGAACAGAACTGAATATGGCGAAAATGAGACTCAGAGAAAGAAACAGTATTTTTTGTCTCTACCGCACATCTGCATTTACTTATGAAGAAAATAAGAACATAAGAGCCTGCTGGACCAGGCCAATGACCCAACTAGTCCAGCATTGGGTGTTCTCACAGTGGCCAACCAGATGTGTATGGGAAGAAGCACTCCAGCACTCTCCCCTCCTGTGGCTTCCAGCAACTGGTATTCAGAAGCATCCCTGCCTCCAACAGTGGAAGAAGTGCATAACCATCAGGACTAGTAGCCATTGATAGCCTTCTCCTCCATGAATCTGTCTAATCATCATTTGAAGTCATCTGTGCTGGTGGTCATCACTGCTTATTGTGGGAGCAAATTTCACAGTTTAGCTGTGTGCTGTGTGCTGAAGTACTTTCTTTTGTCTGTCCTTCTTGCAGACCCTCCCCCATGCCATCTTTAGCTCAGCCTTGGAGCAGTTTAATATCGCATCTTTTGTTACCCATTAATGGGGAAGGTGGGGGGGGGAATCAATTCCGTTCACACTGAAAGGCAAGCCTCCCCAAGCTGCGCTTTCCTAAACAATATGTGGACCAAAACGCTCTTCAAGGGTTGCACTGCTCTGAATTTTGTGTGCAGTTCTCCAGTGAATGCCTACCAAAATGCATATACTAGGATAAAGTGTGCAGGTATCTAACTAGCTAGAAATAGGTATACGCATAGATGATATAGATATGTGAATAGATGGATGATAATAGCATACAAATGCATTATATTAGGCAAATTTGCTTTGCAAAATTATGGAAATTAGGGGAAATTGCTTTGCAGAAATGTGCATATTATGGAAAATTGCATAAAAATAGTGTGTATATTAGGACTACACAGTGTTGTATTTTGGCGCACCGAATTTTGCTGAGTTTCCATGAGGACTTTTTTTAAAAAAAAAAGAATTATAAACTGATGCGGAAGTGTGGAGAACCAAACTGAAAAAATAAGAAAGGAAGAGAAACTGAAATTGACAGATTAACCCATCCTACCAATCATTGCCAGGCTATCTTCAAGGAGATGGCCATTTTCCCCCACTTTGCATCTGACAACAGCACAGCTCAGGGGGAACAATATATCTTTGCCCTCTACCCCTCATGCACTCACACCCACAATCCTGAAAACACAGTCCATTTTCTGCCGTAAAGAATGAGGAACCTTTCAATATCTCACAGCCATGTCTTTTCTATAGCCTAGAAAAACAAAATAATCTGAATTGTGCTAACCACCATCATGCATCAATATGGTTAATCATTCTTTAATGGCATGCAGTCTCTGGCAAATATTATGACAACCCGGGCTGGTGATCATTGCTTCCGCAAAGGGAAAAACCAATATCTGCCTCAACTAGACTAAGTAAGATTGAGCAGCAGCCTGAAAGGTCTTGTTGTGCAAGCCTGACTGCTTCTGCTTTTCCTCGTACTATCCAAAAGCGATGGGTTTGCCCAGAGCAAGGCTAATCAAGGCCTAGAGAACGATCGCTTAAGCAGAATGACAGATGAAAGCAACCGTTGAGATGCTGTCCAGTGCTTGAAAATAGCCCATTAAAACAGGGAAGGGAAGGGAACTCCTCAGTGCGCGATTTGTAGTGTCCTTTTCACTACCACCCCCCTTCAACAAACAGCCTTCTGAAGGCAACCCACGGAGAGTATAACTGAGAAGTGTATTTGTGGAAAGGGGGGGGGGAGCAATTGAAGAAAATGTAGAACAAAACTGTGGAGTTTATTTCCAAATACCAATCCTCATTTGGGTTATTTCACTGGAACTTTTGAAAGGGTCTTGTCTTGTCTTGTCTGCTGCTTCAGAGGGTAGGGCCCAAGCCAATAGAATCAAATGACAAGGAGATTCTGACTTGCAATTATGAAGAGTTTTCTGGGAGTAAGAGCTGTTCAACAGTAGAACAAGTTGACCTCAAAACATGGTGGGCTCTCCTTCATTGGAGGTGTTTAAACAGAGGTTGGGTGGCCATCTGATGGGGATTCTTTAGCTTTGATTCCAGCATTGCAGGAGGTTGGACTAAATGACTCTTTGGGTCCATTCTGACACTACATTTCTATGATTCTATGCAGAGCCAGAGTAATCCACAAATAGATACTAGGGTTAAGAGATCAATGGAGTTCTAACAGATGCTCAACCAAGAGATGTCCTTGGCATGAAAAGTGTTTAGTTTGTTTTTTTTACTTTTGCTTTAGCATGAGGTTAATCCAGTCTTTGAAAATAACAAATGCAGTTTACAAACCCAGTCAGATTAAGAGTTAGATCATTGTAACACACACAACAAAAATAATAACAAATACCACCTTCCCCAAATGCCATGTAAGTTCAACACTGTCAATAAAGGGGCAGTTGCCAAAAAAAAAAAAAAATAGCCTTGCTGGACAGCAACTGCTCTGGATGTGGGTGGCACTATTGTCTAAACCACTGAGCCTCTTGGGCTTGCTGATTGGAAGGTCGGCGGTTCGAATCACCATGATAGGGTGAGCTTCTGTTGCTCGGTCCCTGCTCCTGCCAACCTAGCAGTTCGAAAGCACGTCAAAGTGCAAGTAGATAGATTGGTACTGCTGTGGCGGGAAGATAAACAGCATTTCCATGCACTCTGGTTTCTGTCACGGTGTTCTGTTGCACCAGAAGCTGTTTAGTCAAGCTGCTACATGACCCAGAAAGCTGTCTGTGGACAAATGCTGGCTCCCTCGGCCTGAAGCAAGATGAGCACCACAACCCCATAGTCGCCTTTGACTGGACTTAACCGTCCAGGGGTCCTTTACCTTTAACTGCTCTGTGTTACTAGTGTACCCAAGTCAAATGCTGCAAAAAAAATCCATGCTAGTGAAGCTTATGTATGATTATTTTTCTAGCCATGATGGCTATGCTCTGCCTCCATGTTCAGAAGTAGCAGTGCTTCTGAACACCAGTTGCTGAAAACCGCAGGTGAGGAGAAGGCTCTTGTGCTCGAGTCCCGCTTGCAGGTTTCCCACAAGCATCTGGGTGGTCACAGTGATAATGCCCCTTCCGACCTTCAGGAGGAGGGGGGGTTGTGGGATCACGACCCCGCCCACACTCTGCGAGGCTGGCGTCAGCCTCGCAGGAGACAGGGATTCACCCAATTAGCATACCCTGTGGCGCCAGCCAATTGGCTGGCGGCAGGGGCGGGCCTTCCTAGGGCCACTTAAGGTCAGGGCAGCCCCTGGCTCACCATCTGGGTGGTCACTGTGATAACAGGATGCTGGATTAGAAGGGCCATTGGGCTGATTAAGCGGGTTATTCTCTGCTTCTCCTTTCATGTTTCTGCTTTTCTTTTTTTCCTTTTTTCCTGTTCATTTTTTTTTCCTGTTGAACTGAAAACATTTCAGATATTAATAATATTCTTGGCCTCCTTTCCTCTTCTCTGCTGACTCCCAACACAACTTATGGATCAGTAATGATGGCATTTTCATCAAATGGAAATGACAAGTTACATTAGCCCATCGCCTTTTGGCAAAATATTTTAATTTTTTTTAAGTGAGTATTAACTCTGGAAGGAGACAATGCAATTGAAAAGAGGGGCATGTCCCAAAGTGGGAGGTGGTGGTGGGAAATAATAAGATGTAGAAGAAGGAAATTAGTACTGACTTTGTAAGAAAAAATAAAATCTAAAATACTTTCAATGGAAGCTGCTAAAACATGGCAAAGATAAAGAAAAGATGCAGAAATATAAAAGGCAAACAGAAAATAACCATTTCTCACTACATGCAGAAAATGTCAGGGAGTTTTAATGCTTAATGAGCCCATCACGCTTCAAATACATCCACTATAACATTTTCACTAATTGGCTACAATATTTACCCTCTTTGAATTTTTCCCCCTCCTCTAAAAGCAGGGAGTGGAAGGACAAGGACACTGAAGATTGTCATTGAATTAGATAGCTACTCTTCAATTTTACTGGTTAACTAGGGCAAGGGAAGGGGTCTTTGACCCTCTCACATGCTGCTGGCCATGTCTCCTATCATTCCAGACCATTAGCCATGACAGTTGGGGATATGGGGAGTTGGAAGCCCAAGAACCCCTGAAAAGCCACCGGTTCCCCATCTATGGTCCACAGTGTTTTGAAAACTAGCTGCTCACATTATATCAGGAGGGCAAGAGCCAAGTGAGTGGGGGCACATGGGAAACTGACATGGGAAAACGACCCCTTAGGAAACAAATGTCAAAAGGTTGTGAAGACAATTGCATTTATATTTACTCATGATTTTACTTATTATTATTATTATTATTATTATTATTATTATTATTTGTAATAAATGTTGGTTGATCTTCAATATGGCTTTCAATAAACTGAAATGCCACATCCCTATATAGGTACACAAACCCACACAATCCAACACTGTTAAGGAAGGGGCAGTATCTTTGGTAGGTGGACATACCATGCTCCTTTTGGGTAGTTTGTGTCTCCCCTTGCCCACATCGCCGTACTCAGTTCTCACCTGTGGCTCCCAGAAGCTGTCAGCATGCAACAGCAGACACATGCCAGGAACAGCTTTGACTGGCTGGCTAAACCAGGTGAGGGTAGCCAATGGATCCCTAAGGCAGTTGGATGGCATCTTGTATGCCTCCTTCCAGAAACTCCTGCAGCCAAGCAAGTGCCAAATATATTGCTTTGCTTTGCTTTGCTTTGCTTTGCTTTGCTTTGCTTTGCTTTGCACCACATCAGCAAGGCTGAGAGGAGTTTTTTGTCATCTGGGGCCTGGGGCGGGGCCTGAAGCCTCACAAGGACTGCGTGCTGCTTGCTGCCTGCTGCCCAGGAGGACTCCCCTGAGTGAGTGCTTGAGGGCCCTGCTTTTGCCACTTACCATCTGGCCTGGGGCGGGGCCTGAAGCCTCATAAGGACTGCGTGGTGCTTGCTGCCTGCTGCCCAGGAGGACTCCCCTGAGTGAGTGCTTGAGGGCCCTGCTTTTGCCACTTACCATCTGGCCTGGGGCGGGGCCTGAAGCCTCATAAGGACTGCGTGGTGCTTGCTGCCTGCTGCCCAGGAGGACTCCCCTGAGTGAGTGCTTGAGGGCCCTGCTTTTGCCACTTACCATCTGGCCTGGGGCGGGGCCTGAAGCCTCACAAGGACTGCGTGGTGCTTGCTGCCTGCTGCCCAGGAGGACTCCCCTGAGTGAGTGCTTGAGGGCCCTGCTTTTGCCACTTACCATCTGGCCCAGGGCGGGGCCTGACAGGCCTCACTAGGACAGTTGTTACTGCAAGAGGGGCACAGAGTGTTTTTAAAATGTTTTTAAAAAATTTCTTTTGGATTTTTTGTATGTGGGGGGTGGGGGTGGGATGGATGTTTGGTTGGGCTTGGGGAATTATTTTTTTATTTTGATGTTTTTGTAATTTTTACATTTTTTGTTGTATTGTTTTATTGGTTTTGTTTGTTTGTTTACGGTGTTATTTTGTTCTTAGGGGGAGGGGTCAGGGCTGCCGGGGAGTGGGCCCCAGCCCACAAAATGGCTGGGGCATGTTCCACAGGGGGAGATGCACTGGGACAACAGATCTCAGTGATCACGGGTAGGAGGAGGAGTTACGCTAAGACTAGACCATGTCATTACAGAGGGGGCAGGTTTAGTCGTTATCTGAGGACTATTCCTGCCTCCGGGTCTGGTCCTGACCGGATGGATACTAGAATCAGCAAGGGATACCCACATGACCTGAAGGTGCTGCTGTGCAATGCCAGGTCAATGATTCATAAGACCACTGCCATCCATGACTTGATCATGGATGGAGGACTTGACCTGGCATGTGTAACAGAGACTTGGTTGGATGAAGCAGATGGGCCTGTCCTTGCCGCTGCTTGTCCACCAGGTTTCTCTTACGCACAGCAACCCAGGTCATGTGGGCGGGGAGGGGGGGTTGCAGTGATTTTTAGAAAGTCATTAGTTTGCACCAGGCGTCCTATTGGGAAGACCCAGTTCTGGCATGTTCTGGAAGTTGGGCAATAGGGGCAGTACAGGATTCCTTTTGGTGTACCGACCTCCCTGCTGCACCAAGGATTCCCTGCCCGAGCTGCTTCAGGTCGTGGCGGATGTTCTCCTGGAGACACCCAGCTTGGTTGTCCTAGGGGATTTTAACATCCATGCCGACACGACCTTACAAGGGGCGGCTCGGGACTTCGTGGAAAGCATGGCCTCCATGGGGCTGTCCCTGAATAAGTCTGGCCCAACCCATAGCCGCGGACATGCCTTGGACCTGGTGTTTACCTCTATGGATGTTGGTGATCTGACACTAACTAAAAGCGAAACGAAAGAAGTGCCATGGTCAGATCATTTCCTGGTGCAACTGGACTTCTCTGCAACCCATCCCCTCTGCAGGGAGGTGGGACCAATTCGGATGGTCCGCCCCCGCCACTTAATGGATCCAAATGGTTTCCAGAGAGTGGTAGGGGATGCTTTATCCCATGTTGATGGCCTTTCAGCTGATTCCCTGGTGGCCCGCTGGAATGTGGAGTTAACCAGGGCTATTGACTGTTTGGCTCCGAAGCGCCCTCTCCAATTGCATGGAGCCCGGACAGCCCCGTGGTTTTCCACAGATCTGAGGGCAATGAAACAATCGTTGAGACGGCTAGAGCGCCGGTGGCGGATAACTCATTCTGAATCTGACCGGACACAGGTTAGAGCTCAACGTCGAGCCTACCAAGTGGCGATAGCGACGGTGAAGAAGAATTTCTTCACCGCCTCTATTGCATCTGCAGAAAACAGCAGCAGGAGACTTTTTCAGGTGGTTCACAATTTAGCGGAACCACCTGCAACATTGGGGCCCAGTACGGGCCACATGTTCTCCTGCAATGATTTTGCAAAGTTTTTTGCAGATAAAATTGCTCAGATTCGGGAAGAAGTAGACTCCACCGTGGGAGCAGGACTGGGGCGGGAAAGTGCTAGAGTTCTGTCTAGTCAAGTTGAGTGGGATCAATTCCAATCTGTTACCTCCGAGGATGTGGACAGACTGCTTGGACGAGTGAAACCAACCACCTGTCTCCTGGATCCTTGCCCATCCTGGCTTATAAAAGCTAGCCGGGAAGGACTGGGCGATGGGCTTCGTGGGGTGGTGAATGCTTCCCTCCATGAGGGAGCCTTCCCAGACCCGCTGAAAGAGGCGGTTATTAAACCCCTTCTTAAAAAACCATCTTTAGATGCAGCCACGATGGCCAACTATCGCCCAGTCTCAAATCTTCCATTCTTGGGCAAGGTGATTGAGCGAGCGGTTGCCGAACAACTCCAGGCACGCCTGGAAGAAGCAGACCATTTGGATCCCTTCCAGTCGGGATTCAGGCCTCATCATGGGACTGAAACTGCCTTGGTCGCACTGGTTGATGATCTCCGGCGGGCTAGGGACAAAGGTGAGAGCTGTTTCCTAGTTCTGCTGGATCTCTCAGCGGCATTTGATACCATCGACCATAACATCCTTCTGGACCGTCTTGAGGGGCTGGGAGCTGGGGGCACTGTCATACAGTGGTTCTGCTCCTTCCTCCTGGGCCATGTTCAGAAAGTGGTGGTGGGGGATGAGTGTTCAGACCCCTGGGCTCTCACTTGTGGGGTGCCTCAGGGTTCTGTCCTCTCCCCCATGCTTTTCAACATCTACATGCAGCCGCTGGGAGAGATCATCAGGAGGTTTGGCCTGGGTGTTCATCAGTATGCGGATGATACCCAGCTCTACCTCTCTTTTAAATCAGAACCAGTGAAGGCGGTGAAGGTCCTGTGTGAGTGTCTGGAGGCGGTTGGAGGATGGATGGCGGCTAACAGATTGAGGTTGAATCCTGACAAGACAGAAGTACTATTTTTGGGGGACAGGAGGCGGGCAGGTGTGGAGGATTCCCTGGTCCTGAATGGGGTAACTGTGCCCCTGAAGGACCAGGTGCGCAGCCTGGGAGTCATTTTGGACTCACAGCTGTCCATGGAAGCACAGGTCAAATCTGTGTCCAGGGCAGCTGTTTACCAGCTCCATCTGGTACGTAGGCTGAGACCCTATCTGCCTGCGGACTGTCTCGCCAGAGTGGTGCATGCTCTGGTTATCTCCCGCTTGGACTACTGCAATGCACTCTACGTGGGGCTACCTTTGAAGGTGACTCGGAAACTACAACTAATCCAGAATGCGGCAGCTAGGCTGGTGACTGGGAGCGGCCGCCGAGACCATATAACACCGGTCTTGAAAGACCTACATTGGCTCCCAGTATGTTTCCGAGCACAATTCAAAGTGTTGGTGCTGACCTTTAAAGCCCTAAATGGCCTCGGTCCAGTATACCTGAAGGAGCGTCTCCACCCCCATCATTCTACCCGGACGCTGAGGTCCAGCGCCGAGAGCCTTCTGGCGGTTCCCTCATTGCGAGAAGCAAAGCTACAGGGAACCAGGCAGAGGGCCTTCTCGGTAGTGGCGCCCGCCCTGTGGAACGCCCTTCCAGCAGATGTCAAAGTGATAAACAACTACCTGACATTCAGAAGACATCTGAAGGCAGCCTGCTCAGGAAAGTTTTTAACGTGTGATATGTTACTGTATTTTTGGTTTTTATGTAAGCCGCCCAGAGTGGCTGGGGAGGCCCAGCCAGATGGGCGGGGTATAAATAATAAATTATTATTATTATTATTATTATTATTATTATTATTATTATTATTATTATCTGAGCAGCCCAGGACCTCTATACACACTGCCCAGGCTTGATGGTACACTGTCTACACCAGGCATGACCAAACTTGCCCCCCCCCAGCTGTTTTGGAACTACAGCTCCCATCATCCCTAGCTAACAGGACCAGTGGTCAGGGATGATGGGAACTGTAGTCCCAAAACAGCTGGAAGGCCAAGTTTGGCCATGCCTGGTCTACACCAACCAGCAGTGGCTTTCCAGGGATTCAGGGAGGTGCCTTTTCTGGCTCTACCTGGAGATGCCATTGGTGATTGAACCTGGGACCTCCTGCATGGAAGGCAGATGTTCCACCACTGAGCTACCCCACTTCCCTGTACAGGCAGAGACCAGAGTGTGTTGTCTTTTGACTCTGCAGTCAACCCTGTGAGTTGGGTCAGACTGAGTGACCATGCCTGGCCCAAAGTGACCAAGTATGCTTCATGACTGAGCAGGGATTTGAGCCCTGGTCTTCCAGGTCCTAATCTGACGCTCTAACCAACTGCATCACAGAGGCTCCCCCATTTAAATGTTAAAGGTGAGGCATAATCACCTGTCTGGCTGGAGCCAGGAATTAAGAGCCAAAGCCCAGATTCAGAGCCAAGCACAAATCAAAACACATCAGGAAGAAAATTGTTGCTCAAGTCTCGTATTCCTCCTCCTCTCCCCTTCTGCCTCCTAGCTCAGTCCTGACTTGCTTTTTGGTCCTGGATTCCTGCTTTCTCCCCCAGTTCTCAACTTCCTGGATCACTCCAGACTGATGCCCTGCAGCCCAGTTTTGACATCACTCTTCAGTTTGAAATAATACAGCCTAGCTGCCCTGTCTTATTCGGTCGAACGTGCTGGTTGGGCCGCAGACATTAATATCTGAAAGAATCCCACTTGCCACTACAAGACTGACACTCCTCTTGACAGACAGCAACAGAACCAAAAAAAAGGGAACAAGCAATGGTACTTTGGGGATGCTTGATTTCTGCCACCAAACCATTTTGCTGCCCTGAAAACACAGAAACACATACATACAACCAGCCAGTCAGCAAAGATGGCAATAGAGCTCCAGCCCTCGCCTGAGAAGGAAGTCAGATTGGTTATCCCTGACAAACCACTAGAGCACTATTATAAATAACTACATAAGTACAGTTCAATTGCTTAATGCAACAAAGGCACGGCTGCTGTCACAGCGGTTTCCGATTCAGAGGAACCACAAGGCTTGTATTGTTTTTCTGTCACATTCTGATATGGCGAGTCTGCCTCATGCCATTTCAGGGGTGGGGGGGAAATAGTATGTTCAGTGTGAATATTTGAAGGCTGTCACATGCAGGACAGAGCAAACCCAATTTCCATTCCTCTAGATGATAGGACCAGAGTCAACAAGGTCAAATTGTTAGGTAAGGGGGTTCAGGTGTTCCCAAGTGTGGCAGGGGACTCTTTTGGGTGGGGGGAATGACTGAAAAGAAAAGTGAGGAAAGACACATTTGATCCTGCTATTGGTATGTTTTGTTCTTGTTCTAATTATGTACTTCGTGCTTTTATCCTGAATTGTTATGCTGTGAAACACCCTGAGACCTGCAGATGAAGGGGCAGTATACAAATTTAATAAATAATAATAATAATACTTTTATTAAGTATACAAGTCAAAGTCGGAAGGCTAGATCTGTATCCTCAGCTTATGCTCAGATCTGGTTGGTATGACTGCAGGAAAATTCTACTGATTTGGTTTCAGTAGAAGGGGGACATTTTCCCACTCATGGCAGGAATGCCCTCTGGCACCCAAATATTAAACTGATGCTTTTGAATAAATATCAAAAAGTGTTAAATGCCCCCATCCAAACATTCGTGGGATGATCAAGCAGCAATTTTATGATCTTCTTCTGTGAGTGCTGGATGCAATGAGAACTTTTTTGGCCCAGAAATGGAAATGGACACTACAGGGCTTGAAACCTCTAATTGTACTACAGGAATGTGTGGACTCTGACTACTGCAGGGAAAATAACTCATAAATTACACACTTCTAAGGGTAAGGAAAACCCAGAGCATTTCAATGCCGTTTGGTAGGATTTCATTTCTTATGTATTAAATTCAGATAAACAAAAACCTTTTATTCCAGCAAATTGTGAAATTTGGCTTCCATGGTGTGATTTGCTGGTTTTATTCATCTACATTATCTGTTTTCTGTCTGTTTGGAAAATACAACCTCTGTACTGCTCCTATGTTTTGTAACTTTGATTGTGGGTGGGATTTTTTGTCTGTGCTTTTGATTTTACATTAATTTATACATTAATAAAAAACCATAGGAACACAGGATGAGCCAGAAAAAAAGTACCAAGGATGCAAATGGCACTGTGGTCTAAACCACTGAGCCCCTTGGGCTTCCCAGTTGTATGTCTGGTGGTTCGAATCTGCACAACAGGGTGAGCTCCCACTGCTCTGTCCCAGCTCCTGCCAACCTAGCAGTTCAAAAGCATACCAGCATGAGTAGATAAATAGGTATTGCTGTTGTGGGAAAGTAAATGGTGTTTCCATGCACTCTGGAATTCTGCACAGTGTCCTGTTGTGGTTTAGTCATGCTGGCCACATGACTCAGAAAACTGTGGACAAATGGCGGCTCCCCTGGTCTGAAGTGAGATGAGCGCCGTACCCCATGGTCACCTTTGACTGGACTCAACCACCTAGGGGTCCCTTACCTTTTTACCTTTAGGGACGCTTTGGATTTCCTGCATTAGTAGAGGGGTTGACTAGATGATCATCGAGATCCCTTCCAACTCTGTCGTTCTACATTAGACTGCATAATTAAAAGAGGCTGCAGCTCATCACATCAATTTGCGCTGCTTTCCGAGGACGGTTCATATCGTTCCCAAGTCTAAAATATCCACTAAGGAGACACTGAACCACTTTTCAGCTTAGTAAAAAACACATCCACCAAAGTAAATCCTATAGTAGGAACATGTCAGTGATATTAAGAATTAGCAGGCTGAAATCCCATTCTTGTTCCCTCTTGAGGCACCTAAGAATTGCAAATGTCTCCTAGGAGTGGCTGATCCAAGTCTCTCTCTCTGGTAATACCTAGCACATTACATACGAGATACTAAGAATGGAATTTCAATTTTACACTCACATTTGCTGCTTTTGAAGGTCAGACCCTGGCTGTCATTTGAGCACACACAGATCCTATAAAGACTATGGAATAGCTTTGGAGAGGTCACCACTGGCCTGGGTGGGCTGTCCATCTAAAACCTGTAGATCTTGAAAATGCATCTCTTAACCCTGGGGTTTGACACATGAAATGTGCTCTAAGGAGCCACCCAGTCCCTGTGATTGTGATTTGCTTTACTACTCTTTTCAATACTGAGTTTTAAATTGTTATATCCCACCCAGGGACCTGCAGATGAAGGCTGGGTAATAATTATTACCTGCCTCCGATGAGGCAGTAGCACTTCCTCCATCACTGAGGTCATTGAGACACCAATGCAGGCTTCAACAACTGAGGTTGGTTCAGCCTTCTTGGAGAAGTACTAGTGTCAGGTCGCTGCAAGCAACTTCCACGGCCGGTTGCCAGGAACGTTCAAAGACAAGGAAAAGTTTCTTACCACCCGCTTTTTATTCAATATTTACAGAGAGAGGCTTGGAACACAGCCTCTTGGATCATAGCATTGTCCTGAGTGCATCTCCACCACCTTCTCTCCCACTTCCTCATTCATCATCATCACCTCCTGTATGGGTGCTGTCTCCAAGCTCTTTGCTCTCCTACTTTCAAGGTTCGGCAGGTTCTGGGAATGGGGGAGGGGTCTGGAATGCTTTCTAGAGACACTGTGTCCATCAGCTGTCACCCCCTATGCTTCCGCTTCCTCCTCCTCTTCCTCCTCCTCCTCTCTCATTATTTCCCAACTTTTCCTCTCATCTGCCTCTGAGCTTTGACTTCCCTCAAGCCCCTGTTGTAATTCTGAACTGTCTTCCTCTTCTCTGGAAGGGTCAGGCTAGGGAGGTGGTCTCCACCATTCCTCCTCTGCCCAGTCCCTGACAACTAGGCTGTGTGCTCAGTTAGAGGGTCAGAACCCCTTGCCGCGCTAAGCTCTGTCTTTTCTTTTTTTAAAAAAAATATATTTATTGAGATTTTTTAAATACAAAAGTACAAAAATAATAAACAATAAGACATATGTCATAACATATTTTCAAAGCTTCTTTGGACTCCCTCACGTCCCCCGCTCCCACTTGCATCATTTTAAAAACTTTTCCAGCAATTTATCAACTTGTTTACATTCTTAAGTCTCATTCATTTAATTTAGTCTAATAATTCTCCAAAAAGTTTATATTTTCCTCAATCTCATTTATCATCCAGATTACGTCTAATTTAGTGGTGCTCAATTGTTTATGATCTGGCATCCTTCTTAACATCCAATTAGGTTACAGTGTTTTTGTAAATAACACCTAAATTTCTTCCAGTCTTCTTCAACCCTCTCTTCTCCCAGGTCTCGGATTCTGCCGGTCATCTCAGCCATAAGCTCTGTCTTTTCTTTATGACAGCATTGCAGGGGGCATGTCATTGTTGGATCAACGCCTTCACTTGAGTAGCCATATCACCTGCCATGTCTGTGTGTAGCTGTGCCTGTGTGTAGCAGTGCACATCACCTGCTGTGCCTTTGAACAGTGGTTTGCATATGTATCACACTGATCTGAGCATTGTCTGGGAGAAACCATCACCTGAGTTTGAGTTGGCCAACAGGCAGGAGCCAGGACAAACTGCAGCTCCCAGAACTCTTTAAGGGAAGCCATGACTGATTCAAGTGATATCATAGTGCTTTAAATGGATGTGGCCCAGACCCAATCAAGTGAGTTCACACTGGAATTGGAGTTGAGTAGACTGTACATCCATTAAAACAAGCATGGCCGAAGCCTCTCTGAATAAGCCCCTTTTGTTTCTGTTGGTTGTGATGACGCACCTCTTTTTCCTGGTGTTTGACACTTAAGAGGTATATATTTTCAGGACCCGCCTTATTTCTGTGAATGCAAGTTGTTTTGAACTGTTTTTAATATTGTGTTTTAATGTCGTAAACTGTCCTGGGATCCTTGGTATGAAGGGCAGAAAAGTAAAAACAAAATCATAATTATGGTAACGGCTTTCTTTGCCCTTCAGTACTGCTTTAATAAACCTTCAGGAACATCATTTTTTTCTTCCACAATGTTTTTTTTTAAAAGGGCTGCCTCTTTAAAACACACTGAACCTGCTTTTATTGGATGGAAGCTTTAGATACACACACAGACACACACACACACACACACACACACACACACACACCTCGCACCAAAAAGTCCCACGCCGAGTGATTGATACACATTATTGTAGTTAGAGGCAGCTGATACCAGCTGGCCTCCTCTTCATCCAACTTGCCCATTAAACCCGCCTCACTGCTCCGAATGTGTTTTATACATACCAGGGTCTTTGGCAGAGACCATGGAAGGCCATCAAGCGACAGCATCGTAACCGCGCTCGATATATTGCGCATAATTTGATCAGCGGGGGTGGGGGTGGGGGGTCTGAGGCCAAATATGGTGATCACATTACTTTCTCCCCCTGCCCCCCTTCTCCTTCTTTTAATCACTGATTAGCTAAATCAGACACAGGAGCCTGAGTGTGTTGTTTTTAGTCCTCTGGTTAGATTGAAAGAAAAACTGTGCCTTTCTGAGGCTGGGCAATATTGATCCATCCATCTCCACAGCTGCTAAATCTCAGCAGATAGCAGAATGACAAGTGTTGAGAGGAAGGTGGGGGAGAACCTGGCGAGAGTGCCACTGCGGTACGTGTGCAATTGATGATTAAGTGGTTGCAGGCTCCATGCGTGTATTATAGATCGATTCTCACACTTGCAATGGATCCCTCTTCCCCCCTTCCTTTTCCTTTCCTCGTGTGAGTGTGTGTGTCTGTGTGTGTGTGTGTTTGATTGACGACAATGGTGTTTCATGTCAGCCGAAGCCACGATAATATTTTAGAGGCGTGTTTGTGAGGACTTGGTCTAAATGAGAACAATTGGATCGGGAGGCCTTCAGTCACAATTCCTTGATTTAGGGAAGCAGCAGGTCCGCCTTTACTGCAACAGCAGATAAAAGGAGAGGTAATTAACGGAGAGTGTTTAAATCACCCAAAGTTCATCAAAGACCATGCCCAATGTGCTTGTTTGCGGATCAAAGATGTGCTCAGCCAGCCTGGCGAAGACAGTCTTTTGAAGACCGCGGGAGGCGGGCGAGCCTTATTCGGTGGCAATAATGCCAAGGAGGAAAGGGGAGACATGCTTTTCCCCTCCTCCCCTACCCCCCTTTAAAATGCTAGCCTTCAAAAACAACGGGTTTATTGGTGTTTTCCTCCTGGGAAGTGATAGCCTGGCTGAAATATCAAGGATTGCAGGAGAACTTGAATTCAGTCCACCTTGAAAGGTGAACCTACCAAATTTGCCCATCCCAAAACCATACCTGAACCAAAAGCCATGGCTGTTTTTTCCACAATCTGCTGACTTTGACATCATTTTGAAATGTGTTTCTCCAGCCTAAGGTGGAAAAAGCAAAGAAATAAACAAATGATTGATAACTTTGTGGAAATGGTGTGCAAAGAATGCATTACATTAGTTGTTGTTGTTTAGTCGTTTAGTCGTGTCCGACTCTTCATGACCCCATGGACCAGAGCACGCCAGGCACTCCAGTCTTCCACTGCCTCCCGCAATTTTGTCAAATTCATGTTGATAGCTTCGAGAACATTGTCCAACCATCTCGTCCTCTGTCATCCCCTTCTCCTTGTGCCCTCCATCTTTCCCAACATCAGGGTCTTTTCCAGGGAGTCTTCTCTTCTCAAGATGTGGCCAGAGTATTGGAGCCTCAGCTTCAGGATCTGTCCTTCCAGTGAGCACTCAGGGAGAGGAAATGGCTAATTCATACTCTCATAAATAATGTGCAAGCTGAAACATAGCCCTCTGTTGAAATTTGCGTTTCTCTGCATATTTCAATACAGTCGTCCAGCCAAGTCATGTCTACAGCAATGCATGTACTGAGAGATAATGTGCATAAAGGTAAAAGTAAAGGGACCCCTGACAGTTAAGTCCAGTCATGAATGACTCGGGGGTTGCACACTCATCCCGCTTTACTGGCCGAGGGAGCCGACGTTTGTCCGCAGTTTTTCCGGGTCATGTAGCCAGCATGACTAAGCCGCTTCTGGCGAAACCAGAGCAGTGAATGGAAACACCATTTATCTTCCCACCAGAGCAGTACCTATTTATCTACTTGCACTTTGATGTGCTTTCGAACTGCTAGTTTGGCAGGAGCTGGGACAGAGCAACAGGAGCTCACCCCGTCGCGGGGATTCGAACCGCTAACCTTCCGATTGGCAAGCCATAGGCTCAGTGGTTTAGACCACAGCGCCACCCGTGTCCCTTATAATGTGCATACGTGTGCATATATTTGCGGAAACAGCATATACAGAATAGCATTGCAGAAGGGAAGATGGCTTTGCAAAAATAAGCATATTAGGCAAAATTGTATACAGAAATGAGTATATCAGGCAAAATTCCATAGAAACCTGTGTATATTGGCTGAAACCCACAGGTGCATTTCCATGATGAGCACTTTTATTAGTGGGGGGGGCGGGGGGGACATGAACTGAGAATGCCGAAAGTTTAATTCAAGATTGGAGGAGCGGAATGAGAAATGGAGCAAAACAGAAATTGACTAAATTCGCCCATCCCTAATAATGCTGTGTACGGAGTTCATAGCGTGACGGCCTTTGAATCAAGTCCCTTCCAGATCACACCCTTAGCCAGCTCAAGATATTTCATGCCTTTTCCCAGGCAACTCTCCGTATTACCACATAGGAAGAAATCTCCCTGTAGCATGTGAAACGGATGCCCAGCAATCGTGCAAAAAAGAAATAAGGAAAAGGTATGGACAGGCTAAAGCTGCAGCTGAGCTGCCTTTGTATACAAACAACGCTCCCGGCGGCAACAGAATAACTGCACCGCGCCACAGGGCAGCTGTGCTGGAAGGGAAACAGTATTTTAATAAGTCACTCTTTAAAAAATTATAATTGGATTAACATGAAGTGAACCATCTAAATGGCTACAGTATAATTAACTGTGCGTCTTACAGCTTGAGACAATAAAAACAAGTTTTATCCGCCACATGTTAGTTGAGCATGTTTTCTCTCCCATCCTTTTTAACCAGACCCAAGTCAGTTGTGTTTTTTAAAAAATGCAATTTTTAGACCAGCTGGTGCTTTTCAAGAGTTGGAGGGATCAGCTAATGCAAGGGGTAGAGGGAAGGACTTTGTTCTCCCTCACCTGTCACAGCCTGTGCAAAAAGACAAAGAAACACACACACACTCCCTCTCCTGTAACCACTGATGGCTAATTCTGACATAAGGATGAATAAGCAGCCACGGAATTTAGGTTTTCAAAACACTACGTACATCTTTCGGTGCAAGGACTCTCTAACAAAGCATTTCCTTTTGCTTTTATATCCCCCCCCCCTTCTCTCCTGATGACCCCGAAGCTTTATCACTACAAATGGCCCCCACAACAGCTTGCAGAAAAGCATCTCAAGGCCAATGATATATAATAGGAGGCACTCTCCTCCTCCCCCCTCCCAATATAAAAAGGGGAGTGGGGGAGCGAGACAAGACCATTTGCTGAAGAACTGCCAATATGGTGGCAGGGTTAAGCTCTGCTCCACTCCCTCAAAATGTGTAAATTAACTAACTAAAGATGCAACCACAATGCCTTTTCTGAGGGTTCTTTTAACACTTCCCCCTACATTGTATTGTCACGTCACTGATTTCTGAAGCTTCACAGGCAAAAAGCGCCTCTCGTTCACCTGCTATTCTTTCCATTTTTCAAATCAGAAAGTGAAGTGGGACAGTGAGGGAGTTTTTTTATGTACGTAAATTCGCTTTTTCTTCTTTCTTTTTTCTGTATTTTCTTCTTTTCTTAATTGTTTTTCTTTATTTTATTTTTTGTAGTATAAGTGTGTAATTTAAATTAATAAAGATTATTTTTAAAAAAGAAAGAAAGTGAGGCAGGACAAATCTGAAGACTGCAGGGGATTATTTAAGCATAACAAATGGAACCTGCAACTCAAAGCTGCAGCGTTGAGTGCTCCTGTTCTGTGCGTCTTTCCATCAGCCATGCCTTCTTCCGCAAAACATCCCATGCTGTTCCCCCACCCACCCAGTTTTCTTTTATGGCTTTCACCTTTCTCTTCAAGAAGCAACGATCAGTATTCAACAATCCCACCTGACCCACAGAAGCACCAAATGTACTGTATGTTGAATTACACTTAACTTCTAAACAGTTTTAGTTTTTAAACAAAGGTCTCATTCCATAAGTTGTCATGTGATCTCAGGGGCCTTTAATCATGTTCTATTGCTGTTGCCTGTGTCATAAAAGTATGCCAGTTTGATTGAAAAGTAGTGATTTTCCTGTCCGTTTAGCTCTCTTGGACAAGTGTTGTCAGTTTACCCACTAATATTAAGACTCAAAAGTTGTGAGATTCAGATCCCAAGAAGGTCTGCTTACCCAATTTCCTCTACCACTACTCCCATCACTCAACCAGTATTCTGTGATAACAAAGCAAGTGGGGCTGTTTGGGGGGGGGGTCCCACCCACCGCTATTTTTTTTCCCTTAATGATGGGGCTGTACTTCTATAAAATGTGAGATTGCATCGATGCTGAATTGGCTATGTTTGAATTGGCACTCACCTCTGAACTTCAGAAATAGAAGGATGCTGGCTGCAACACTATGAAGCCACACGCAAACCTCCTAGTTCAGCTAAATTCTCATAGGGATGGAAGACCTCTGGTTTGCGGGAGTCTCATCAGCTATCTGTTTTATTAAAAATAACAGTTCCCCTTGCAGGTACAGGCATGGGCGTAGCCAGGGTTTTTGTTGGAGGGGGCACCCCAAGTTGTTGAGCCTCTTTTAGGAAATCAAGTTGTTGAGCTTTCCTATGGAAGCCACAGATAAAAATACCCCATGAATAGGACATTGCAGGGAATGGGTTTCTGAGCAAGGGGGGAGGCAGAACTTCAGATAATTGAGTACTTTGAATGCTTTTCAGTATGCTTCACTCCAAATCCTTACCTAGTTTGGAGTGAGTGCCACAGCCCCACCTCTGCTAGGGAAGCGGTGACAGTATAGGTGTCAGGTGTCAAGGAATCCAATTCCCCCCCTCCCCCACGGTAGGCTGCCAGGAATAGATAGACAAGGAATGCTCTTACCAATGTCTTATATTCAATATTCACGGAGAGCAACTTAGAAATGTAGCCTCTTGGAGTAATGGCATTGCTCTGAGTAATCTCCACCCTGCTTCTCTCCTCAATCGTCAACAGCACCATCCACCTTATGGTGGATTCTTAGGGCCATTTGCTCCCAGTCACCAGTCTAGCTGCCACATTCTAGATTAGTTACAGTTTCTGGGTCACCTTCAAAGGTAGCCCCACGTAGAGCGCGTTGCAGTAGTCCAAGCGGGAGTTAACCAGAGCATGCACCACTCTGGCAAGGCAGTCTGCAGAGGGCTCAGAGGCAAGGAAGAAGTGTGAGACATCGCAGAGCTAATCTACATATTTATTTATACACTATGTACAGACAAAGCATTATGCACACCACCATGCACATCACCTTGAGCTCCTTGGAAGAAAAAGAGGTATATAAATGTAATAAACAGAATACATGCAAAATGCATTCTTCTTCTTCTTTCCATGTAAATCAGGCTGTTGTTTCCTCCCCAATTTTTGTCTTTCTTGGGAACAAGAGAGTTGACAACATCCTCCCATAGTATCCCCACCCCCCTGCTTTTGGAAATAAACAAATAACTGAAGAACAGACAATTTCATTATTAAGGCCAAAGCTGCAAGTGCGAATGAGAGAGAGAGAAATCCTTTCTCCTTTCTTTTCCCCCTAACAAGTGTATAACAGCTGCTAAATCAAGCATTCCTAATTGGTGATTTAGCTAAAGACTGCTGTAGCAGTTCTCTGACCCTGCATTCTTCCTCCCATTATCACTTCTGGAAAAGGTGTCATTTTCCTTTTATAGCGTCTTTGTTTCGCACAGTGTCACAAAACACACCAAATACCGGTACTTCCATTGCCATAGCAGTGGTAAGCTTGGAGCCAGTGAGAAAAAATCCTTCTCCTCTTGTTCTCTTTGTAACTTTCTGGGGGGAGGGGGGAGGGGGAGGGGGGAGGGGTGCGGGAAGAGACCTAAAGGCTAAATTGGTTTAATTTTAAAAGCATTTCTTCAATTATCCAATTAAAAATTCCCCATGGGATGCCAATATCAAATTAGCCGCCATTTTTCTAAATAACCGTAAGTGTGTGTTCCTTCCTTTCTGCAAAAAGCAGGCTGGCTTGAGAGTGTGTTGGCGCAGATCAAGTGCTAGATTTTTACCAGCAAGACCTGACTTTGTATCCCTGTTCGGCTACAGACCTTAAATCGTCACTAATTCTCAGCCTAACCCGCTTTGCAGGATTGTTGTGAGCATAAAATAACATAGTTTTTTTGTGTTTATGCGGGTTCTTTTGTTTAAACGGGGGGGGGGCAGTTCTGCCATATTTGACATTCAATGGAGCTTAATGGAATATCGAAAACACATCAAAACAAACAAACACATCAGCAGATGAAGTCGGAGAGCATGCCATTAAGGACACTAAAGCCACAACTAGATGGCTGAGCAACTGATAGACCATTGTGACACTAAAGGTAAAAACCCAGCAGAAATATTTGCCCATCTAAAGCTCACTCCTAAATGGAATATTGTGCTCAATTACACATTCAGCCCGTATGCTGGCTGGTGCCCATTGAAATTGATGGGGTGTAAGGCAGGGAGACCCACAGAGCTAAGACATTCTAGTTCCGCCCCTGTCCTCCGTTGTGTTGAGTTCTACAAGGGCAGCAACACTGAGATTTAGGAGGAGGAAGATGACAGTCCATGCTGCCTGGCTGCTAGTTACAAGTAAGAAGGCAGGTAGGTGGAGGCTAGGGGTGGGGCCAGACTGAGGTGGGTGGGGCAGTGCCCCATTTGCCCTAATGGACCAACCACCATTGCATTCATCAGAACCAAGAGAAATCTTCCCTGCAGGGTCAGTTCCAGCTGACTTCTGGTAGGACCCCTCCTCTCTTGATTTTTTTTAAGATACAGTGGTACCTCGGGTTACATACACTTCAGGTTACATACACTTCAGGTAACAGACTCTGCTAACCCAGAAATAGTACCTCGGGTTAAGAACTTTGCTTCAGGATGAGAACAAAAATCGTGCTCCAGCGGCGCAGCAACAGCAGGAGGCCCCATTAGCTAAAGTGGTGCTTCAGGTTAAGAACAGTTTCAGGTTAAGAACAGACCTCCGGAACGATTTCAGTTCTTAACCTGAGGTACCACTGTACTTGGAAGATAAAGAAAGCCATTATGTCAGGGAGAAGGCTGAGCTGATGCCTTCTGCCTGAGATGCTAACTTTCTGCCCCCGGGGAATTTCCTATTACCCTCCTGCAACCTTAGGGGGCAAAATTCAGGATAGCTTTGATCAAGTGATTCTGCTGATTGCTTTGGATTAAATACGTACACTATGCATGCATATCATATGTAACATGTATGACAAAAGAGTGGAAAGACCTGCCGTGTTAGCAGGTTGTCCCACTTTTTTCCGCATCTGTTAGCAGATCCAACCATGTTAGCAAAAAGGTAGGATTTCTGGATGTTGACACTGGACAAAAACACCACCTGACCTCAAACTGGAGGGCAGTCCCAGCATCACTCTGCTTCAGCGAATGAAGCCATTCTGAACATCCCAGCCTCAAAGCTCTAGGATCTGCCACCTTGGAAACAGCATCGTTTTTATCAGAGCAACTGATGAAGGCAGAAGATTAAACGTTTTTCTATAGGCATGTAAAATTTCTGTTTTGTCTGTCCCTGTAATAAATATATAACAAAGCACATATATCTCACAGCATATCTCACAGCTCCTTCTTCTTCTGCACACCAAGTCTTTCATTTCAGGCTCAACATTCTCTAAAACTAATAAACCGTACAAGCGTTAGGCACGGGATTCACTAATTTTGTTCCCCTGTGCTGCAGAAGCAGCACCGAAATAACTACGCTATCGAATGAAACACTTGCTGCGTTGTAAACTAGCCATGGGAGATAATGATTCCAACCTGCCCTCATGTCTCCCCACCCCACCCCCGTTTTCTGTAGTTCCTTCACCAGCTCTGCTGAGGTAGCATAATTAAAATTCAGGGCCATAAAAATTCTAATGCAACCACTAAAATTTCAGTGCACTGTTTTCGAGTGAGTTCTTGCTTTGAATTCCAAATGCATCTGGTGTAAATCAATTATGGCGGCGGAGTAGATCTTCAGTTCAGGCATGGTGGCCACCTCACCTGCCGCCTGGACCACAGCAAAAACTGTATGGTTGGAAGGTACTGGTGGAAAACTCCAAAGTCATGTTTACTCAGAAACAAACTACACTAGTGGCCACCACATTCCTCGGTGTGCAAAGAAGTACTTCCTTTTGTCTGTTCTGTACATCTCACTATTCAGTATCATTGCATGACCCCTCGTTCTTATATTATGAGAGAGGAAGTTCTGTATTACCAATACTGCATTTATATTCCATCTTTACTCCAAGGAGCTCTTCCTCATCTCCATTCTTATTCTCACAACCACCCTGGGAAGGAGGTTAGGCTGAGAGTGGGTGACTGGCCCAAGGTCACCCAGTGAGCTTCGAACCCTGGTTTCCCAGGTCCTAGTCCATCACTCTAACCACTACACCAAACTGGCCATTGTACACCTGATGAGAAGATAGCCTCAAATGGATGTGGAAAGGCCATTGTTAACAAGGGCTGTAAATTGATTTTAAAATCTAAACGTAACAATAGAATAAATGACGGCCTGTTTATCAATCAAATCCAATATAATAAGAGCAGAAGCAAGATTGTTTTTCATCTCATTCAGGCTCTTTTCGGGGGGCGGGGGAGGTATAATCTGTTTAGAATTCAGCACCTTTTAGCCCAACATCAAAATTGCATTTTAAAATATGTACATTTGTTCTAGCCATCAAACCACCAGGCAAAGATGCTTTTGTCTTTAGAGACAGGGAAGGACAGGCTGTGTGCGCACTCGTTTCTAAAAACATAACACAGAAAATACAAAGACATGTTTAAAAACAAGTGGAAATCCCTATCCAAGCAAAATCTTTGCTTCAAAGATTCGCACATAAACACAGCTTGGCACAGTAGTGGCTTCACATCAATTTCTTTATGTCGACTGCTATTTTAGGAAGTGTCAGAAGCTTTCACTACTCTGAAATGAATGTTGGGAGGCGTGTGTGGGTAGAAAAAGATGGGATATCCTGATCTCATTGATATCCCAAGTCATAACAAGTGTACCGTGCAGCAAACTGGCAATGGCAGTCCCTGAAAGTAACATTGGGGATGTTTGTTTAGATCAGGGGTCTGCAACCCATGGCTCCGGAGCCGCATGTGGCTCTTTTACACCTTTGCCGCGGCTCCGAGGCGGATACTAGCGAGGGGAGGAGGCGCATTGTGCGCCCCGACACTCCCCACTGTGGCGGGCGCTGTACTGGCTGTGACATCGCATGGGGGCGGTGCGTGCATTAGTCACGCACCGTCCCAACGTCACCTTCCCACCCGCCCGCCCGCTACATTGTAAGGGGCATGTATGCTGGTCAGTGTTTTGAAGGGGAGTGAAGAACACACACACAAAAAAAGGTAACTTGTTAATTTAACATTTATTTCTATGAGGAGGAGTAATTCTGAGGGGTCAAACAAAGAAATAATAAAAAAGTGACAAAAAAAGTTATTTTTATAATGACGAGTTTTGCGACTCCCAGTTTTTTTTTCTTTGGCTCTTTTTATCTTAAAGGTTGCAGACCCCTGGTTTAGATGATTGCAGCAGCAATCACCAATCTCGTTCTCCAAAGATTCATTTCCTAACTAACAACTACAGAGAGATGGGGCCAGACACACCTTGTAGAAAGTTCTACCGGTGTTAGAAACTCAGATACATAAGTAGGCACTAAATGGCTCCTTAAATCAGGGTTAAGGTAAAGGTAAAGGTACCCCTGCCCGTACGGGCCAGTCTTGACAGACTCTGGGGTTGTGCGCCCATCTCACTTAAGAGGCCAGGGGCCAGCGCTGTCCGGAGACACTTCCGGGTCACATGGCCAGCGTGACATCGCTGCTCTGGCCAGAGCCGGAGCCAGAGCCAGAGCCGCACACGGAAATGCCGTTTACCTTCCCGCTGGTAAGCGGTCCCTATTTATCTACTTGCACCCGGAGGTGCTTTCGAACTGCTAGGTTGGCAGGCGCTGGGACCGAGCAGCGGGAGCGCACCCCGCCGCAGGGATTTGAACCGCCGACCTTTCGATCGGCAAGCCCTAGGCGCTGAGGCTTTAACCCACAGCGCCACCTGCGTCCCCTAAATCAGGGTTACAATCATCAAAATAGAATGCCTACTTGCCATTTTGGGGACCCGATGGCTCGAAAGTCGGATTTTTCAATGTGACTTTTTGGTTCTTGAAATCCATTCTGATTGTGCAGATAAAATATGATGGATGAAATTCTACAGGACGTGTTGCTAGTGCGCGAAAACAGTCAAGATCCAAGCATCTCCAGGCATGCACCTCCAGATGGTGGAGACGGCAGGTGCCATCCTGGCACCCAGGCATCTTCACTTGGTTACAAGTGGCTGACAGCCGGTGCAAAATGTGCAGGCACCTGGCAAACAATGAATTCTACGTATGAGGAGCCACCACTAAAAAGGCCGTTTCCCAGGCCTCCACACCATGTGCCTCACGCATGGCAATTCTTATGCTCTTAAGAGTGCTATGATGCCCCCTCTCAGTCTTCCCTTCTCAGGCTATACATACCCGTAAGAGCACAAGAATAACCCTGGTGGATCGAGCAAATGCCCATCTAGTAAAGCATCCTGCTATCGCAGTGTCCGACCAGGTGTATCTTCAGGGAAGCCCACAAACAGGTCCTGAGCACAACACCAACTTTCCTCACTTTTGAATCCCAGAAACTGGCACTCAGAGGCGTACTACCTCTGACACTGGAGGTAGAATGCAGCCATGGATAGCCTTCTCCTTCACAAATATCTTCCTTCAGCATTTCCACTTTGGAAAGAGATGCGCTCCCCATTCACTGCTCCTCTGTGAGGTGGCATGAGGCTGATAGGATTCTGATTAGAATGGCCCTCTCTCCCTAACACAAATGACTGCCTCCTACCATTTCCAAAGACCTTGAGGGCACTTCTGCAAAGACTACTCCGTGCTCCAAAGGTCACTCTCCACAGAACTTCCATTACTGAGAGATGCAGCTATTATTTATGTCTGGCATTCAGCATTCCATGCAAACAAAACGATGCCAGATTCTCATGTTAATGCTTAAAAAAATAAAAATAAAAACACTTTGAGAGAGAACTGGAAAGGTTCTTTAAATAAATAAATGGTGCAATCATTCAAGCCATCCTTCCTATGGCTGGGTTCAGATCCTGCATTTTTTGCAAGCGGTAAAAGATCTTCCCATGCTTTTCCATTACGATTGGTGTTCCATTCCAGTTGGACATGCTGCACGCAGACCCATTTTGGACATCCGGTGGATACATGTTGGAGGGGTGCAGGCACTGGACATAGCACACGTTTAAGCAGGGGGGGTGGAACCTCAGCCCCAGGGGCCAAATGCAGCCCCCCACAGCTCTCTGGCCCTTGAGACACTCCCCCAGGCCCCATCCCTCACTGATTCACATTCTCCTTGAGTGTTTTTGCCTGACTGGGATTTGTCCTTGAGATCTGATGGTGACTTTTTTCTTGCCTGGATGGAAGATAGAAAGGGGTGCATGTGTGCGGAATCTAGAATCATAGAGTTGGACGAGACCCCAAGGGTCATCTAGCCCAACCCCCTGCAATGCAGGAATCTCAGCTAAAGCATTCATGACAGATGGCCATTCAACCTCTGTTTAAAACTTCCAAGGAAGGAGAACCCACCACCTCCCAAGGGAGGTGACTAACTGTACAAAGTTAAAATTTACTGAAATATACTCGGAGTCGAGAGTGGATTTCATGCTCTTTATTCAGCTCATAGTGGTGAGGAGGAATAGAAGTTTCCCCAGAATGTCTGCTTTATATACATTATTTACACAATGGGCCCCGCGTGATTGGCTAAATCCGGGATTCTCCTGTAGGCTAATCAGGTTGTGGATTCACTTCCACCTGGAGATGGATAGGGTGGCTCCTGTGGACCAATCAGACTGCTGCATTCTGGATCCTATTGTTCTAGGACCAATCGGACAGCTGCATTTTGGATCCTATTCAACTCAGTACATAACATTTACATACATTGTTCTGCCCACCCGTGACTGGCATGTGGCCCCTGGAAGGTTGCACAGTAGGAGAGCTGGCCCAGGATGTTTTGCTGCTTGAGGCGAAACAGAAAATGGTGCCCTGCTGCCACTCTCACTGCCACCTGCTCCTCTCCAACCTCCTCCAGCCACTTCAGGTGATGGCAGAGAAGGAGGTTGGGGTTGCTCTGAGAAGTCCTGGGGTGCTGATGGAGGCCAGAGTGGAGTGGGGGACAGTGGAGGGGGGGCAGCGGAGTAAGAAAGGAGGACAAGTGCAGGAGGTGGCAAGCAGTGAGCTCCTCAGGGTGTGGGTCTGCCGC
Organism: Podarcis cretensis; assembly: GCF_951804945.1. Lineage (NCBI taxonomy): Eukaryota > Metazoa > Chordata > Lepidosauria > Squamata > Lacertidae > Podarcis > Podarcis cretensis. The sequence goes on from NC_137177.1 coordinate 60,472,843, forward strand.
CCTTCCCAGTGTCCCCAGCTCAGCTACCTGAGGCAACTGCCTCATTGAGCCACATGGGTGGGTGGGGTGGTCCTGCCCAGAAGGGGATGTGACTCTTGACCTGGAAAAAAAAAAATTCCCACAGAGGAAATCAGTGTTTGGATCCAACCTAATATCTATCTATCTATCTATCTATCTATCTATCTATCTATCTATCATCTATCATCTATCTATCTATCATCTATCTAATATCAAACATTCCGGTGAAATAAAATACGCATTCACATATAAAACAATATACCTTTTTTTTAAGGGGGTGGGGAAACCCCTCAAATAGTATGTTCTTAGGCTGGCTCCTTTAGCTCCAGGTATTAAACTCCAGCCCTAAAATGTTGTTGGTGACCACATCTACAGATAAATAAGGAAGCCATCGGTTCTATACCAATGGCAATATTAACAGGGATGCAGGAAACGACCCACTTCTCCTTTGTGTTCGAAATGTGAAATATGCTGGAGTGATTTGCTCGGTGTGGGTCCAGAGACAATGAGAAGTTGAGTGTGTAGCTGCTGCCGTGCTGGGGGATGTGCTCCCAGTGGAAAGCGAGAGAAGAGGGGTACCTTGGAAACGTCAAGGATTCGAGGGCAGGAGATCCAAGGCAACAGCTTATGGTGTTTGACGCGGTACCGATGAACAATAGCACATCAATAAGCAACATCCGCAGCATGCAAAGCACTTATCTCATACCAATGACATCTCGCCATGTTCTTCCCCTTTGCACAAAGCTTTTGTCTTGACAAGGACGTTGTCAGGCTCGGCTTTCATGGCCAAGCTCAGCTGCTTAAAGACATGAGGTTTCTTCAAGACTTGTTTGATCCCTTTGAAACTAAGGCAGTGCCCTTCCATTCGTTTAAATGAAGAGTTTGTGGATGACTCTCTCTCTCTCTCTCTCTCTCTCTGTGTGTGTGTGTGTGTTTTTAATATTGTGGAGAAATTGCTATTAAGGACAAACAACAAAATTCTCCCTCTCTCCTAACATGAGAACTATTGGACATCTGACGAATTTAAGCCTTGGAAGGTTCAGGATGGGGGTTTTTTATAGCTAAACTATAAAACTCACTCCCATGGGAGGCAGAGATGGCTACCAACCTAGATGGCTTTAAAAGAGCAGTGGAAATCAATGGCTACTAGGTGTGATGGCTATCCTGCACCTCCACAATTGGAGGCAGCAATGGCTCTGAATACCACTTGCTGAAAACTGCAGGAAGGGAGAGGGCTCCTATGCTCAAATCCTGCATGCTGGTTTCCCAGAGGCAACCATTCAGCCACTGTGAGAAGAGGATGCTGGACTAGATGGGCCACTGGCTTGATCCAGCAGACTCTTCTTAAGTTCTTATGACTGACAGAGAGAGACGCACGCTCAAAGGCAAGCCAAGATCTTTACATGGGGATCTGAACCTCTCATCTCCAAGCCCAGCATTGTATCTGTATTATACCCCAAAACACCCCTAATAAATAGTCCGTTCAGTTTCCAATGACAGTACAGAAGAAATGGAGCAGAAGGGATTGAACTTATGAAAAAAAGAGAGAATTTGACGCCTACATAACATGTGGACGGGGTTCATATAAGACCGGTTGGTTGCCTTTGAAATCATCGCAGAGCAGAGAAGAAAAATGGAATCCTTCTCTAGTTGGCTGGCTGGATGCAAATTAACTTGTTTACTTGTCAAAGTGCTATCAAGATTCTAGAGGAAGGAACAGTCTAATTCTTCCCCTCTCCCCACTTTAAACAAGACAGATAGCTTTGATGCAAAATGTTAAAAACAGACAGCGAGCACCAAAGGATAGGTTTTCATTAAATGGGGGGACCTTGGTATACTTTGTGGTTCAGTTCATGAATTAATCATGGAGAAACCTTAAGTGCAAAAATAAACAGAGCTCTTTTGCGTGCTGACATGACAAAAAGAGGGTCACAAATGGTTATTAATAGTCAGCATTCTGAAAGGTCTTGCATGTGGATCAGAAAGCAGAGATGTTTCATGGCACTGAGGACTAAATGGCTCGCTGCGGTATGAGCTTCCCTTGGACTAAAGAGTCCTTTATACAATGACTGAAGAGGAGTGCAAAGATGTGGTTTCTGTACACACAAAATCTTGCAGTATGGAGTGCTCCTGTTCATAGTTCCAGTCAGCAAATCATGCTATCTTAGGAACATAGGAAGGTGCCTTGTACTTAATCTGATCATTAATCCATCTAGCTCAGCATTGTCTACAATGACAAGCAGAGGCTCTTCAGGATTTCAGCCAGGGGTCTCTCCCAGCCATGGAGGAGAGAGCTATTGATCCTTATGTTCTTATGCCACTGAGGATTGAACCTGGGACCTTCCGCATGTGAAGCAGATGCTCTACCCCTGAGCTACAGCTCTTCCTATCTTCCATGACATTGTTCCATTCTCCTCTCTCCCAGTTTTTCCACCACCATCCTGTTCACACTGAGTCTTGCGACTATTGAGCATAAGCAGTCCTCACTGGTGGGGTGGGTCCCCCTCCCCGCAAAAAACTTGGGTTTCTTTTTTTTGTACTTCTGCAAAACTTGGAGTTCCCTTTAACCTGTTGAGAACCTCCCTCTTTTGCATGCATGATGCCTTTTGACAATATAAGTGATAGCACTCACAGCCTGAACATTAGAATTAGAAGGAAATAGGATTGAATGGAGAGGGAGCAGGATTACATGCACTTTCCCCTCTCCTGATAGGTGTCGGCATCCCAGCTGGCCAACCCCCAGATGGATCATGCCCTTCTAGCTATGACGATCCCCTGACCTGTGGTGCGATGTAAATCAGCGACTCAGGCTTCAAAGCCTGAGCACACTATATCAGCAGAGCATACTGCACAAACAGAAGAGGCATGAGGCTTGTGGAAACATACTAACAAGCTACGGATTTATTAAGCATAAATCAGGACAAAAGAAACATGTCTCTCTTTCCGTCTCCTCAGAGAGAGAGTCAAAAGCAAAAGTTATACACACCGGAAGTTCCCAGCAAACTGTGCTGGAATGTAAACAGACATGTGACATGTAACATGTAACAATCTCACACGTCTGCAACTTAAGGTGGAATGGAATTTTCCAACAATAGATCCATTTACGTTCTACATAGATTCCTATGACTGCATAATTACATGCATGTTGGACAAGGGATGGAAAAAAGTAGCAATATCCATTCTGACCTGCATTCCTCACAATCAGCGCTGCTTCTGCTCTTCTGCAGTTCGGGTTCCACCAAATACTATGCTATTTGTCTCACCATCTGCAATTTAATGTGTAAGTTGTAGAACTATTTATGTAACTTACATTCATGTCAACGAAAATGAAACATCAAAGCAATGCAGAAAAGGAATAATCCTACAAAAATTGCAAACCTACAATAAAAACCCAACAATAATGTGAACAAATATCAATTGCATTCCTTTGACTGATTTCCATTCCTTCCCCAGTTCCATCAGAATTCTCAGACATCCCTAGGTAGGGTTGCCTTTTGGTCACCTGCAGAAAGTATATGGGAAGATCCCTGCTGGATCAGGCCAGTGGCCCATCTAGTCCAGTGGCCAACCAGATGCACATGGGAAGCCTGCAAGTGGAACCTGAATACAACAACCCTCTTACTGCTTGCAATCCCCACCCACTGTTTTTTAGGGTTATACTGCCTCTGTCAGTGAAGGTAGAGCATAGCCCTCATGGCTAGTAGGCACCACTAGCCCTATTCCCTATGCTGACAGCCTTATCCTTCATCATGCATAGGAGTCTGTGCATGGGGTACAGTACAGATATGGAAACGAACCCCTGGAGCTCAATCGCACAAGCAGTGCAGGTGATCCTGTTCATCTGCCCTCTTCACACATTGAGCAATATTGGGTTTTCAGCATCATCAGCTAAACATCGCAATATACCTATATATTCCTGAAGCGTGCTTTTTGCTGGCACCTGCTCTTGTGATTCGCTGCCCCCTGCAGGAGGCGGGGGAGAGCTGAGCTGGCAGAGTTAACAGGGGCTGCAGGAATCAAGAGAAGCATTGGCTGGCTTCACAGTTTTCCCCACATTGTGATTTTTGCATAGCACACGTGCATCATGATTTGTGATATATTGCCAGGTCAAAAAAATTATAAACCGATATCACAATATGGACTTCTGTTTTGAACAATCTATCGATATATCGCCTATTGAGAGGAGTATCAGCACACTCTGGAGAGGGATGTTCGTCCATTTTATTGATTCATTGGTCATCATTATTTCATGCTCATGCTTTTCAGTCCCATGGGAGAGCGGGTGGGTGGGGCTTGCTACCAGTGCTGCCACCAACGCAGGACTTTAGGGCAGAAGTCCAGGGCGCCACTCAACAAAGCGAGCAGAGCTAACTCAGCACATTGTGGAATAAGTGAGGTCATATGCATTGGCTGAAGAGAGGGGCCCACAAAAAAACATTTGGAGTAAGTGAAGTAATGCACATTACTGTCTAAAGAGGACGGTTGTGCGGAGGGCATTAAGTCTACAGTCTAAAATTACCTAAAGTGCACTGCCGCATATTATAGCTGAGAGAAACAAGAAACAAGAAAACAATACGGTAAATTAGTCAAGCAGCTCAGCCTAAAAATGGGTGAAAGAACAGCGCAGTCCTACACATGTCTACTCAGAAGCAAATCCCATTGAGTTCAATGGGGTTTACACCCAGGAAAGGAGGGTTAAACTGCTTAGAGGTTTGTGTCAATTAAGTTGTATATAGATTCTGTCGAGTAAATAAATACAATGCAGGGCTTTAAAGGTCAAAATTGGCCCTTTGAACTATGTCCAAAATGCACTGCTGACCTGTGTGATAGATATAATAAGCCCTTTGTTGGACTATCTGTGCCCACACCTTAAGATTTCCTTTGGATGCTTGCCTGGTGTGCCCAACTCCTAGTTCATCAAGGTGGGCGACCCTTTGTTATTAATACCCTGGCATCTGAGGATGGAATTGAATGGCAAAGATGGAGCACCATCGGCATACTGATGACCTTGTCTCCCAAGCTTTCCGGTGAATTATTCCATAGGTTTGATGTAAACGCTGAACACCGTAGGGAAGAAAACAGATCCCTGTGGAACCGCACAGCCGATGACAAACATCCCCCCAGCACCAGAACCACTGCAGCAAGACGCCTCCTAAGCCCAGTTCAGGGCTGCATTCACACAACATTGTATTCAGTTTCCCCAACATTTCCCTAAGTGTTAGTTTCCACATTTTATTTGAGCTTTCATGTGACATAAAAGCCACTTCCAGAAAACTAATGGAATACGGTGCATGTTTAGCATCCATTTCCATGTTATTGGATCCCAGGAAAAAATCTGTTTCCCTTTACCTGGAAAATTGTGGGAGTAAAGTAATGAGCTTTGGGGCAGTATGATGGCATACGGTTCTTCCCTGCCGTTTTCATGCAGGAACAGTAGCATCCATGTGCAGAAAGGGAAAGGAAGTAGTAATGCTGTCCAATGACATTGACGCTGTTGTGTCACACCATGCCCACCGGTGTGAATGAAATGTAGCGTGATATGCCAGTATATTGGTCAACGAACCACACTTGCCTTGAGCAACAGGTCCTGCTGTGTGAGAGATTAGAAAATGGGACAGAAGTGCTAGCACTGTAATAAGGAAAACAAACTCAATATCCCCCATGCCCTAACGTGATAAAGTCCCATAGGAGAGGTTACCTAAAGTTATCTTCCCTTGAGCTTTAACTGGAGCACAGGCACCCAGGGAGGCTGCAGAGTACCAGCAACCAGCAAATTTTGTTAATGAAAGAAAGGACACCCATAAACACCCCTCTGCTGCCTCAAAAGAAGACTGGGCACAACAAACCCCCTGAGCCCCAATCCATGAATGTTTCATCCATGTTTTCTCTCTGCTTTAATGATGTTTTACTCCATTTTTGTTCACGTGGCTTGATGGAGAACAGTTGAGGGAGAAATGCAGGAATAATCAATATGGCCCTCTCCCGATTTGGTGGCAGTGGTGGCAATCCTGGGGATGATGAACGTGGCCAGTTGTGAACAGTACATCACCCCGTAACAGGGGCACTTTAGATCCATTAATGAAATGGCAATATGTATAGCAAACAGCAGGAGCTACGGATTGATGTGCAGCTTTTAAATCATTTGCGCTAATTAGCCAGATCAACAACAACAAAAAGACCAGCAAATGTGTTATGGAGGAAGCTAACCGCCTTCATAGCTACATCTTGCTCAGCATTTCCAAACAACCAGTTAATACGGACAACCTTTCAGCCCTTTTCCCCCTCCAGCACACGAGGAGTGGGTGAGCGCTATTTTACGCGGCGCCCTAATTAAAACGTAAAAGGCTGCCGATCACTGCATAATTAAACAGTGCATCAGGTGGCTTCATCTGGCTGCCGCAAGAGTAGCTAGTCCTGAGCGTGTTGTTGCCTTCGATGGGGCTTAATTGAGGCCTGAGACAGCAGAACTGCATTCTCTCCAAAAGGGAAAAAGGGCCTTATGGTCATTACGGAGATAATATCCTCCAAAGGGGCTGTTAATGCAGAAAAATATTACAGACCTTCACTCCCCCCAGCCTCACCCTCCCCATCTTGAAATAGCTGCAGCTTTCTTTCTATTCACTTTTCTTCCTAATTAGCCTGAAAGAAAAAGGCAAGTTAGGATAATTAACTCCTAGCTACTGTAATCTAAATATAAAGCAACAGAAGCAAAAAGAGGAGAGATGAGCTTATTCCCCCTTCCTCTCTGTGGTGATTCTTATTTAATATATATATTTTTAACGAACCATAAGCTCTGTGTTTGGCAGAGGCGGGGGGAATGGTTAACTGCCCTTAATGGATGCAAAACCCTGCAACAGAACACATGGTTTGCAAGCATAAAGTTTCCGGTTCAGCCCAAGCACCTCCAGTTAAAAGGATCAGCGGAACTGGGGAAGAGCCACAGCCAGTCAGGCAGTTCTTGGTGACATGGACCAATGGTCTGTTTCAGCAGAAGGCAAGGCGATGTCATAAACATATAACTAAGAAGAATGTATTTAGAATCTCATGCTTATTCAAGCATGGGTACATTCTCACTTGAATGGGTCTTATGAAAGGTTTTTACTTTCACTTCAACAGTATTCTCTCTGTTCTTTATAGGGAGCTTCTACACAGGTTTCTCCCTATTAACGTTTAGGGATCTTCCTCTGTCTGTTTCACTTCAGACAGATCACACTGACACACACTGTCCACAGTTGTATCCTGAGAAGCCTCTCTCTCAGTCACACACACACACACACACACACAGAGAGAGAGAGAGAGAGAGGGAAGCAGAAAGCAGTTAAAAACAACAGTTACTGGAATAACAATCACAACAGAATGAAATGCCTCTCTTATGTGACTCACAGTCACCCAATCACATGAGAGCTACTGCCAAAGGAAAACCCTCATGTTAAGAAATACACAGTAATTTAACATTAGTAAACATTCCCTTTTCAGGAATTCATTATCCTTAACAACAACTTAGCGCAGGCCACAGTTCCAATCCTTACGACCGGGCAACTTGGTACTTCTCCAAGAAGGCTGAGCCCATCCCATTTGCTCACACCTGCAGTAACATCTCTCTAAACTGGGTTACAGAGGAGGCATTATTGCCTCCTCAGAGGCAGGTGGGGCGGGCAGGATAGCAACACACACACACCCCACCAAGGCGGGACTGGATATGGTTTCTGACAACTCCAAAGGTAGAGTTGATGACACAACAGACAAAGGGGATGTGCCAGAAAAATCCTCCAGCAACTCTGGTAACAGAAATGGAGCCCATGCCTCATGCTACAGGGACTGGTGGGACGAGCTGAAGGAGATCCCTCCCTCAGTAGGACCATCCCCAGGATTCTCTAGGAAGAGGGAGGGATTGTTGAACAATTGTAGCTCTCTTTGCCTTGGCTGTAGCTTTCTCTGGGGAAGTGGGTTTCTTGCTTACCTTGCATCATTTCTAGGGATGCATTAGCCCTATTCATGAGTATAAATAGGGAAGGGGAGCAGGTACATGCACACTGCCCCCATCCTCAACATCCTCATGCCTGCTGCTGAAGCCCACTCCTTCCTTGACCTACCTCCACGGTCAGAAAGGGGACTTTTAAGCATGTTTGGCATGTATGGCATTCTGTGTTTCCCTCCATTTAACACTGAGCATATCCAAAAGCAAGCAGCTGAAACTTCCTGTAAATCCCCGATCTCACACCGTTGACGATTTTTCTCTTCTATTCCTATAATGGGGTGGGTTTCGACTTTAAGGAATCCCCAGTTGAAACAGCAAACCTGCCCTTTTCCTCTCTCCAGTAAGATTTACGGCAAGGCTTTCTGCCCACACTCCGCAGAACAAGCCGCGCTCTTCAGCTATTTATGAAAACACAAGTAATATTTAGCAAGCCATCCTTTTGAAAAGTCACACCGACAAGAGGCTTCGTGGGATGCCAAGATGAAGCATCTGTTCAGCATCCAATCAATATCTGACAGCAGCGTCTTGGCACCCCTCCCTCCCCCCCCCCAATATCCCTGGTGAATCTCCTCCATCCCTTCCCTTAATTAGCTAGAGGTGTCAGATCCTGCCTTTTGATCGCTCCTGAGGCTACCACACACCCATGGCCTTTGTCCTTTCAAAAGTAAATAAAGACAGATCTAAGCAAACTTGGAGGAAACCAGCTTGGCGGTCAAAAAAGTGTGTGAGAGAATGAATACACAAACACACACATACAAACTCTCTCTCTCTCTCTCTCTCTCTCTTAGCATTTGCCAGTTTTGCAATCCAGGGAGAACCTAATTGAGCCAGGGAAAATAAACAAAGATGTGCTATAATAAGTACTTGAAAATGTGGAACTGGCAATAATATGAAAATGGAGAGGTGACATGGGGGAATTTTTGGATCTCTGCTCCAGCATGTTCTCTACTCTGTATGTGTGTGAGAGAGAGAACACTTTATCGTTAGATCTGTTGTTTCAAAGCCTGATCCCTATTTTTAAATTATTATTTGGAACATAAGCGAATAATCAGCATATATGCCTTGAACATAAAAGAAATAAACGTTCAATTTGAACCAATGTGGTCCAAAGTCTACTCCAAGCATCAACATCGTTTGGGCTTCAGAAATCTAGGCCCCATTTGCGCTGTGCATTTCAAAAGCGTTATTGTACCACTTCATAGCCCACAAACAGGATGTGAGAACAAGCTGGCCCTTGGCTAAAGATTATTTAGGTCACATCCGCACCTGACATTTAAAACACTCTTATACCACTTTAATAGTCATGGCTTCCCCCAAAGAATCCTGGGAGTTGTAGTTCATTAAGGATGTCGAGAGTTGTTAGAAGACCCCTTTTCCCCTCACAGAGCTACAATTCCCAGAGTTCCCTGGGAAGAAGGATTGATTGCTAAACCACTCTGGGAAATGTAGGTCTTTTTTGCCTTAGCTATGGCTTTTCATTGGTGAAGTGGGTGGCATTGAGCGCGCGCGCACACACACACACACACATGCATACAAACACACACAATATAGGGTAGACACACACCAGTTGTTAGTTGTTGGTAGTTATGTAGAACCAGCAAACTGATCAGAAATATAGGTGGCCGCAGATATAATTTATTTATGGTTGGACAGCAGAAGTAAGCGACCACAGCTCCCCCTAACTATCTATAATAACCCATTTCTCACTTGGAATTATGAACCACAGATAATAAACAGAGCACCATGAACACCTCCATGAGAATACAAACAGAAAGCATATTAGTGCATCCCTTAAAGCACATGGGGATATTGTGCATGACACAGATTGCATTTCCTTGAAAGCCAAAAGAAAAAGGAATGCAAGTGGAAAAATCTTGGAGAGGCTGTTCTGTGTCAGTCGCTTCTCATACATTTATATAACTGGGGAAAGCAGCAGCCAGTTTTCCCACCACCAACATTGTGAGGAGCAAATCACACCTCTGGCAGGCTTTCAGGATTACATGCAGTGTGCCAAACTGCCATCCTGACCGGCTAAGGGCTCATTTACAGAAGCATCTAAAAAAAAGGAGGACCCAGCCATATTTCATCCCTAAAAGGTTCCTGCAGCAGCTGTGGTTTTGCATTGTTCTTCTGAATGTCCATGTCCTTGGAAGCTTGTGGAGTGGTATATTTTCATCGCTCTAACCACACCCACCCCTTTCAAATGATATGCACTTGACTGTTGGAAATGGAGCATTGTGAATGATGGGTACTTCAAATGCCCAAAAGGTTAGAACAGCCCCGCATATTTTTTTTGGGGGGGGGCTATTCTAAAAATAATTTTGCATATTTGGTGGTGGGATGTCATAGCAAGCAAGCCTTTCAAGCCAGAGATTGGGGGAAGGGCTGTTTTTTTATTGAAATAACAAGTTATGAATGGCAAGTATAGCGATGAACCAATCTGCTATGTAAAAACTGGAAGGTGGGGGGGGGCTGGGGGGAATCAAGATACTTCCTGCTGCCTGAGGGGCATCTCAGACATGGAGACAAAAGAAAAATATGTCCCTTAATGAAAGGAACACTCCAGATAAATTTATCGATGATTAGGATGGTGGTTATTATTTACTGAATGTATTTACTACTTTTTATCAATAATGGCTCTCAAAGTTGTATCTAAGACCACATTCACATTATACATTTAAAACACTCTGATGCCATTTTAAACAGTAATGGCTCCCCTCAAAGTGTTCTGGGAGCTGTAGTTTGTTAAGGGTCCTGAGAGAGTTGTTAGGGGGCACCTATTCCCCTCACAGAGCTACGATTCCCAGAGTTCTCCAGGAAGAGGGATTGACTGTTAAACCACTCTGTGAAATGTAGCCCTGTGAGGGGAATAGGGGGTCTCCTAAGAACTCTCAGCACCCTTAACAAACTACAGTTCCCAGAATAATATTGGGGAAGCTGTGATGGTTTTAAGTGGGATCATAGTACTTTAAATGCATGGTATGGCTATGACCTACATCATAATCACAGTAGATCAATGAAATTAATGAAGCTGTAAGTCTGATCTGAGTAGGACCAATAGTCGGATACAACCCTTTATTTGAGATGACTAAACAGGCCTCAGTAAACCCTAGGGTTGTATATCCCCTCTGTGCTCTTCCCAAATTACATACAGATGTAGGTGTTTTGAATGAGGTTTCCACATGATGGAGTCAGAGCACACCTTTAACTAAGTATCTCGAGTTGGCCAAGGGACTCCATGAAGTTCTGAGCCACTCTGTCAACTCAGCTGCCCCTCAGTCCTGCATTTTTTACGGAACTGCTGCAATAGCTATTTATTTTTAAATATAAAAACACACAGGCTGACTTGAGAAACACCCTGAACTCAAGTGCAGAGGGGCTAAAGAGGTGCAGAGGAACTTTCAATTTGATGACAAGTCCAGGTTTCAATTGCAGTTCATTGCTTTCCTAGGTTACTCCAATCGTGGTAATCTGAGAGCCAGATATTGAGGTAAATCTTACAAACTGGGGGTGGGGTGCAGGGTTCCTGTGGAACCCTGTAAATGATAGGTAGGTAGGTAGGTAGGTAGGTAGGTAGGTAGGTAGGTACGTAGATGATAGATAGATAGATAGATAGATAGATAGATAGATGATAGATAGATAGATAGATAGATAGACAGACAGACAGACAGATACCCCTCTGGGAGAAAAAGCTATATCTTTTTTTAAAAAAAAAAAATCATAGTGGGGGTAGAAGTCCACTCCATCATTGATGCTTGGGGTAACAGGGTCCTTGATGGGGGCTGGCGTTTTCTCTACCCCAGTCTATTCTGGGCATCGGTTGCTGCTTTCCCCACCACTATCCAACCCTTCTATTGCCCCTCTTTTACCCACCCTAAAGCAGTATGGCCTACCTTTGCAAGAGAACTGCCACAGCTATCATTCTGAAATCTGTCAGGATTTGACCATGCTGGCAAATCACAGCCAATTCTGGTACAAAATGAAATACACTAAAAAAAAATAAAAAAATTTCAAACTTTAAATGTTCCTTACACGAAAACCCCAGGGTGTATCGTCCCACATTTTTGTAAGCTTATCGACAGCTACACCTGCAAATTTCATCCACTTCTGTGAAAAAAAGGGGGGGAGCTATGGCTATTTTTAGATTCACCATTATAGTGAATGGGGAAGGGGCGCACAAAGATTTGTTTATAACACATCTCATTTGGTCCTGAATGACCAGCTGGGCTGGAGCATCTCCTAAAGAGACTGAACTGCTTCCCAAAACTACAGATAGATTTATGTTGGATCTTGTGGCTACAGTATGCACACACTCCATCCGATGCTATCCTCCCACTAGCCTATCCAGCAATTTCAGGATATCTAGAGAAAGGGTAATCGCTGAGAGTTAATAATTTATTCTGAGCAGTCTGCTTCTTCATGGTGTGCATCAAGGTGATATTAGCCTCAATATAAATGTAAAATGTCAGCTTTAAACACACACACACATACACATACACCAAGCAAAGCTGCTTTTGTTTTAGGTGTGAGCCTCTGAATAATTTATTCACGGCACAGCCGTATGCTGTCAGCTCTATTGACAGCTGAGAAAGAGATGGGCTGTGTTCCTGGCAAATATCAAGAGAGGGGATTTTTTAAATCCATATATATATGGAGAGAGAGAGAGAGAGAGAGAGAGAGAGAGAGAGAGTTTGTCTACTAGGCAAGAAAGTAGGAACATCAGAAGCTGCCTTCTCCCAAACCAGACCATTGGTCCATCAAGCTCAATATTGTTAACACTGACTTACAGAAGCTCTCCAGGGTTTGAGGCAGGGGATGTTCCCAATTCTACCTGGAGATGCCATCGGGGATTCAACCTGGGACCTTCTGCATGCAAAGCATGTACTCTGTCACTGAGCTATGGCCCTCCTTCCCTCCTCCAACACACCCTTCCTATGCCTTTTATAGGTAGCTCCACGGTCACACCTATTCTGTAGGCACCTTGGCTTAGGACAGTTATCTCAGGATGCTAGGTTGTTGTTCCATCTAGTTCGGTATTGTCTGCACTGACCAGCAAAGTCTTTCCAGGGTTTCAGGAATGGGACGTTCCCAGCCTTACATGCCTGGGATTCCCCATCACTCTTCTATTTCTGCCTTGCTTTTACCACTTGTAAGGGGTGGTTTCGTTTCACTCTTGCAATCCGTCCTGAACTCTGCAAAATGCATTGGAAGGGTGGGGTTTGGGTGTGCCTTTCCCCAAGAATGGAAAGAGAGACTAGGACAGCGTGATCAGACTCTCCCCAGCTCTTGAAGTCATCACAGTTACCCTCAAATGACCCCAGAGTGGCTTAAGACATCCAGCTGTCATTCGGACACCCACAAATTTTTAAAGGAAGGATACAGGATCTTTGAAAACATAGATAGCACGGCTGCAGGCTTGGATTCTGTAAGGACTTAAGAAGTCGGAATGATGGCTCATTTAGCTGAAGTACCCTTGAAAATCTTAAAGAGGAAATGACCAATGACCACCCACCCCTGAAAATCCTATTTATATCATGAAGGAATGTCCAAACTTTTGTGATATTTGTTATGGTGTACACGTCCTGGAGCTTGCATTAATCTGCATCTTATGTAATGACCTGGCTGTTTCCAGTTGAGCTCCCGTTCCTTGTCAACACCCCACCTCCAGGAGACATATTTTCTTCCTCAAAAGAAGAGAGACTTAAATTTGAAAGAGAATTAACACAGAATAAAATGGGGTGGGGGGAACAATGCAGGTATTATTGAAGTTGAAGAGGATGGCATCCTCTGTCAGTAAGGGATAATATCTATTATGGGTTACAGCCAATTCGCATTTACCATGTACACCACTTTGAGCTCCTTGGAGAAAAAGTTGGGATGCAAATGCAATAGATGAGTGAATAGAAGAGATCAGCTGGACCTCTGAAGGCACTTGGGATCCCCAAGGAGGAAAGATAGGGATCCTCACAGTCACGTTGGGCTCATCTCTTGGCCGGACCGACCTCACAGGGCTGTTGTGAAAACCAAATTGAGGGCAGGGAACTTATGCTGCCTAGAGCTCCTTAGAAGAAAGGTAGGATACAAGTATAAATAAATATTTATCTAAGGTGCACCACTATTTTTTTTAAAAAAAGATAAAGACTAAAGTGGGGGTGGGGAACACCACAGAAATGTTTTCTTGCCCTTTCCTGCTTTTCTGGTACCTAGCCAAAAATGCTGATCTAGTTGCCTCGTGTTTTTGACAAACTTACCTCTAAACTGAATTCTTATTTTAATATTCATTTGATTGCTGGCATCCTAGGAGCAAGGCCTACATTTTTTACTGAACTAGTGCATTGTTTCATTTTTGTAGCAAAAGCAGAATGTTTGGATATCTTAAAATACTTATGGATTTTAAAGAACCTTCTCAATCTAGATTTTGTTTTGCACACGCACACAAACACACACACACACACACACACACACACACTGCTCCAAATATCACGTGGTCGTGTCCCTTTATTTATCGTAAGTGGAGTTGAGGGTAGCAACACACTTACAAAAGAGCCAAGAAATGATAAATTACGTCTTATTGTATTAAGTCAAAGGTTAAACTTATTATTGCCCACCGCAGGCCAACCTTAACCTCAGAATTAATGCCGTAAACAAAAAAAGAAATGCAGGTTGCAGCCACAATACAAAATGTCTCCAAAGGATTACAAAAGTGAAAGGATGCCCCCTAATGGTATTTTTTTTCTTTACACTCTATCAGTCCGATTGATCTTTTGAAAAACTAAAATCCATGCATCAAAACACCCAAACCATTTCCTAAGATGTCCATGTTTATTATTTGTCCCAAAGGAGGTCTATTTCTCCATTTCTTTTTCTAAACAAAATGTGATTTTGCAAAGTTATCTGAAGCAGGAATATGTGAAGCAGAGCATGCTTGCCCCCTTCAATGCTTTGAAAGGTTCTGCGCACTCGCTAACGTGGGATTAAGAGGACTTGTCATTTTGAAAGCGACGCTCTCCTTTTCTAAACCGTGGATGTTGTGAACTCCTGCCTTAATTACAGGAACGTCGCTAATCATAGTATGAACAAAGCAATTATGTCAACCGCTGCGAATCCTAATTAGGGGGAAGGACTGCAGCTCAGTGGTGAAGAATCTGCTTTGCATGCAGAAGGTGCCAGGTTCAAGCCCCGGCATCTCCAGGCAGCGCAGGGCTGGGAAGGGGAAAAGTCTCTCTCTGAAACACTGGAGAGCTGCTGCCAGTCTGTGCAGACAATACTGAGCTGGATACCGGAACTTCCTCTGTTCCGATCAGTGCTCTGGGTGATGTCATCCTAAATGTAAGGAAAGGGTGTAGCTCAGTGGCTGGCAGAGCATCAGTTTTGCATGAGGCAGGTCTCAGGTTCCCTGGCATTTCCAGGTAGGGCTGGGAATGTTCTCTGCCTCAAACCCTAGAAATCACTGCCAGTCAGTGTATGCAATACTGAGCTAGATGGACCAATAAGCTGAGTCAGTATAAGACAGCTTCCTGTGTGCCAAGCTTGCTGAGTCTCGGAACTTAACATAGGCCAGAAGAAGACAAGGAAGTGCCTTATTCTAGCTTTTTATTTACTTAATGTTACCCTGTTTTTGAGGTTCCTCATAAATTCATGCAGGAATCTGCCTTATACTGAGTCAGACTGTTGGCCCACCTAGCTCAGTATTGTCTGCACGGACCGGCAGTGGCTCTATAGGGTTTCAGACAGGGTTCTCTCCCATCCCTACATTGAGATGTCAGGGACTGAACCAGGTCCTAGGACCTTCTTCATTCAAAGCAGATGTTCTACCATTGATTTACTGCCCAGTGGTACAGTTCTCCAAGTGCTGTGTAAGTTGTTGTCAAAGAGAAGAATAAAACATAGCAATAACGCCACTCTACACAAAAGCCAGGGATGCGGGGGGAGCTGTGGGTTAAACCACAGAGCCTAGGACTTGCCGATCAGAAGGTTGGCAGTTCGAATCTCCGCAACGGGGTGAGCTCCTGTTGCTCGGTCCCTGCTCCTGCCAACCTAGCAGTTTGAAAGCACGTCAAAGTGCAAGTAGATAAATAGGTACCACTCCGGCAGGAAGGTAAATGGCGTTTCCGTGCACTGCTTTGGTTCGCCAGAAGCAGCTTAGTCATGCTGGCCACATGACCCGGAAGCTGTATGCTGGCTCCCTCGGCCAATAAAGCGAGATGAGCGCCGCAACCCCAGAGTCGGCCATGACTGGACCTAATGGTCAGGGATCCCTTTACCTTTACCTTTACACAAAAGCCACAATGAGCCTCAAAAAAGCCAGAGGTTTCTACACACATAGAGTCGTACCTTGGTTGTCGAGCGCCTTGGTACTCATCCGTTTTGGTTCCCGAATGCCGCAAACCCGGAAATGAGTGTTCCAGTTTGCAATTGTTCTTTGGAAGCCGAATATCCAATGCAGCTTCTGCGGCTTCCGATTGAGTGCAGGAAGCTCCTACAGCCAATCGGAAGCGGCGCCTTGGTTGTAAAACGTTTTTGGAAGTCGAGCGGACTTCCTGAACGGATTCCATTCAAGAACCAAGGTACAACTGTATCCCAAACATCCTCCAGCCACACAAGCGAGAGGTATTATCAACAAGGAGGCATTCTAGGCCCCTCCATTTGGCCAGTGGCCAGGGGCAGAGGAAGGGAGTGCGGTCGGGGCGGGCCACCCCATGTGTCACCACTGAGGGGGGCAACAAAATGCCGGGCAGCACTCACCGCAGGGCTTGTAGCGCACCCGAGCCACACATCTCTCTTGGGAGTGACGCAGTGGCTTGGGGGCCCACAGGCTCCGTGCTGCCCCATATGGTCTGTCTGCCACCTCCCCCTCAGCTTTAGGGCAGCTGAGTGGGAGGAGGCAGGCAGACTCCTCAGAGGCCATGCGGAGCGTCCAGCCCTGGCTTGCCCTTTCCCACGGGCAGCTAGCTGCACCCCTGGGCGCAGGGCGCACATGCCGCCCCAGGCACCCAATCGGCTTGCTCCACTGCTGCCAGTGACTCCATTTGGGTAATGCTGTATCCACTGAACCTCTCCCTATATAATCTTTTTTTAAAAAACAGCCATGTGGCAAACTGTTTATTATTATTATTAGAAAGAAGTTTGGAAAGCCATTTGCAATGAATAGGGGAGGGAGCTTAGCTGTTCAAAAGGACAAAAGTCAAAAAATTCCCCCAGCCTTGCTCAAGTCCCTTGGAGAAGTCTAAACATCTCTTTGGATACCAGCCAACATTTCCTCCGCCATCCACACATCCAAGGCTATTTCCTTTCCTGGCAGAGTTTCTGAACCATGCAACTCTCTTTTCATCTCTGTTTGGAGTACAGCAATTAAGAACCCGGCACATTTTGCATGCAACGTTTCAGCTGTATTTGGGGCAACGGTTCCTAAATGACATCTGCTTTACAATGGCACCACCAGTTGTCGTTCACGCTAGTACTCTAACAGTGTTTAGAACTCTCTCTCTCTCTCCTAATGGAAGTAATCCCCCTTCTGTGTCTTCCTTCCATTTGGAAGCCAGCACTGCAAATACGATCGCCAGGAAACTGAATACGACTCATTATCGTACAACAAAATATTGATATTCTCTTTTTTTAAAAAAAAATCTCTGCTTGACACTCTCACAGCCAAACAAACCCATGCCAGTACACCTGCAGGTTTTTTGGAACTAATTAAGGAATTCTAGCAAACACTCAAAATGGGGGCTTCAAAAACAAATGCAGAGCCCATTAATTAAAATTCAAAGCGCCCGGCTTCTGTGGCCACTGAGACTGTAATTGAGAAATGTCTGGCTTCTGTTTTGTTTCAGTTATATTTTGTACTTTTTTAAAAAGAATGCTTTATTAGCAATGGGGTAGCAGCAAAGGTAGTCCTGCCAGAAGGGATGGGGATGAAAGATTCTGCTAAGGATCAGATTCATACCTTGGGAGGATTTCTGGACTCCAACTTGTCCAACTGGAGTCCCAGGTTGCTTCTGTGGCTAGGAGTGCTTATGCCTAGCTTAGGCAGGTTCACCAGTTACGACCATTCCTGGACCAAGTTAGCCTAGCCTCAGTTATCCACAATCTAGTGACCTTCTGCTTGGACTATTCTCTATGTGGGGCTGCCCTTGAAGATGCTCTGGGGGCTGCAGCTAGTGCAGAACGTGGCTGCTAGGTTGATAAGTAAGGCTGCCTGATGGGCTACCGGCCCACATTCCAAGTCTTAGTACTAGCATAAAGGTAAAGGTAAATGTACCCCTGCCCATACGGGCCAGTCTTGACACTCTAGGGTTGTGCGCTCACCTCACTCTAGAGGCCGGGAGCCAGCGCTGTCCACAGACACTTCCGGGTCACATGGCCAGCGTGATGAAGCTGCTCCAGCGAACCGGCACCAGAGCAGCACACGGAACGCCGTTTACCTTCCCGCTAGAAAGCGGTACCTATTTATCTACTTGCACTTAACTGTGCTTTCGAACTGCTAGGTGGGCAGGAGCTGGGACCGAAAGACGGGAGCTCACCCTGCCGCGGGGATTCGAACCGCCGACCATGCGATCGGCAAGTCCTAGGCGCTGAGGTTTTACCCACAGCGCCACCCGCGTACTAGCATATAAAGCCCTAAATGGCTTGGAACCCAAGTACAGTGGTACCTCTGGTTACATACTTAATTCGTTCCGGAGGTCCGTTCTTAACCTCAAACTGTTCTCAGCCTGAAGCACCACTTTAGCCAATGGGGCCTCCTACTGCCACTGCACCACTGCTGCACGATTTCTGTTCTCATCCTGAAGCAAAGTTCTTAACCCGAGGTAATATTTCTGGGTTAGCGGAGTCTGTAACCTGAAGCGTCTATAACCTGAAGAGTACTGTATGTAACCCGAGGTACCACTGTACTTAAAAGAGCACCTTACTCATTGCCAACCAATGATGAGGGCTTGGTGGTGTCACCACTGGTTGGCACATGGATTTTCAGTGGTGGATTTCCCAGTTGTGGAATGCCCACCCTGGTGAGGTGCACCTGCACAGGAGGAATTTGAAAACATTCATGGTTACCTAAGCATTTGGTAGCCGGAGAATAATGTTCTCCACTCTCGGTGGTTTGGATGGAGCATAGAGAAGGGTGTCTCTGTGTGTGCAGAAACTAGCTCCAGTGCCAGATTAAACCCTGTGGAGGCCCCTTGGCAGTCAAAATTTCTCCCAAAATCTCTCCCTATATGTTTTTGATTTTACCAACCAACAATTTTAATACTTTATGCTCAGGGCTGCTCTTTTGAGCACATGAAAAAGGTGTATGTCCCACTGGGTTCAGTGGTCTTAATCCTCCTTGAGCTCCTCCTTATGAGGAAAATATGGTCTACAAATGTAATAATAAATGAAGCACCGCCACTGAATTTATCAGGGTGTGGGTTCTACTGTTAGGCTGCACTCCATCTCGCCTATTTTAGTCCAGCGAAGTTAGGTGCATCTCTCAGCCATAAGGCAATCATGCTTTTGAGATCTTGTGGATAGGTGGGGGCAGAGGAATGGCAGGCATCAAAAGGTTAAAGCACGTTGTCCTTCCCTGCTTCTCCGATCCAAAATTAAACCCACCCCCCAATAAAAAGTTGTTCTTTTGATAAAAATTCTACACCACCTTTTTGCTATAAAATGGCCTCAGGGCAATAAAGCACAATACAATCGGATAAATGCAGTGTGATAAATTGGAAGTATAATATTGGAAAATCAGAGCATAAAAGTATCTCACCATCCCCCAACCCATTTTTTCACTTATATCAGCATCAACCCTACTATGAGACGGTGTGACTCAGCCACCATCCTTTTTATACTTTCTGCTCGTGGTGTAGCCTGAAGAGGGCTCACATATACTAAATGAATCAGAGCACAAGCTGAGCAAAGATTCAAACCGCAGGATGAGAAACTACAACCCTGCAAGGGTTTTTAGTTCCATATTGCTTTTAAATTGTACGCACAAATGTGGCACATATGTGACGCTCCAAAACAGGTCAGTTTTCTGAAGTATCTAAGTATCGGCTTTACTGTACAGCATGAGTCAAGCAGTGAGACTAAAAGTTTAGGGACTTTCTATGTGAGGGTTGCCAACTAATCCTTTTGCTGGTGGGGCTCCTCCGCCTTTAACAATTCTCAATGGGCAAAAAATTGGCAGTGAAGCATTTCCCATCAGCGTATCCTCCTGCCAGAAAAAAACTTCCCCTGCTGAATTTCAGTTTGATTGGCAGCTGTTGAAGGCACAGGGTGCCAGTCAGAAAAAAACAGTTGGCAACCCAATATAGAGTGGGGGGAGTCCAGAGGCAGCAGAGAGGGCTGGCATCCCAATTTTGTATGTTTTTAGATGTCATTAGATGTTGTTGTAGGGGGGGAAAATGGAGTTTGCTTTTGCAGCCCAACTCGCCAAGGGACTCTGAGTCCCCTAAGTCCATGACTGGTCAGAGGAGAATGTATGGAGCCAGGGACCAGTAGAAGCAAGGAATATATTTAATTTCCTGTTGCAACAGAGTTCACCTCCCACCTCTGCAAGGAGGTGAGGACCCAGAACAAAGGTGTGCAAGAACTTTAAAGAAACTTTAGAAACTGCCCAGCCTCTTAGCCAAAGACCACCCAAAAAACATCATACCTGGCACAGAATAAGGCAGTCTGAAGCAGAAATTTGAGAGCTTGGGTTGTCTCCTGTTTGACAAGATACCTGTTAATGGTCACTGATTGCACTGATTGCATCAATCTGGGCCAGTCTTTTGAGATGGTAAATATCTTAGTTCTTGAACCCAGGTCACAGGCCTACCCTTATTCATACACAAAATATATCCTTAAGACAGGATTTGTAGGATTTGCAAGTGAAAAGAACTACTGGGAAAAGTTTCTCCAAGATATTCCCTTCTGCAGAGGAAATATTTAATTATTAGGAGAGCCAGTGTGGCTTTTGGGATTGTTCCATGTGCTAAAAGAAAGTGCAATTTTCTGAGGGAGTATTTCCTAAATTTTGAAGGGTGAAGGATTTATAACAGAAAAGTTTATAACAATTTGATGCTTGGAATAAATACACCGCAGAAGAACACATGCGCTTATAATGTCCCTAATTTGAGCAAGTAGTTATTCTCCAGAACACAAACTCTGTGTCTAAATCCCTAAATGTGTGGTTTCTGATTCTTACAGTGCTACAGTCTCAGATTGCTTCCACATGGGTGTGTATTTTGGGTCCACAGCATCCACACATGGTCAATGACATCAAAATGCCAGCTCCTTTCCCGCCCGCTTAATCTGAATCTCTCCTTTCTAGGAAAAATACAATAATTTAACAAAAACCTGTTGCCAATGACTCATTGGGGATATCTGAATGGCCCATTCACCATCTTAAGCTCCCGTCAGGAATCACCCTCGCCCTAAAAAGCATGTTATTTCCCACACTATACGTTTAAAGCATGCTCAAAGCACATTTACAGCACATGACCCCCCCCCCCGAATGGGCCCGTGGTTTCCCACTGACAGAGCTACCATTTCCAACAACCTTAACAAACTACCGTCCCCATGATTCTTTTTGGGCAAGGGAGGGGAACCATGTGCTTTAAACATGAATTGAGTATGTTTTTAACGTATTGTATAGCGTGGATCCTGGAAAAGACCCTGATGTTGGGAAAGATGGAGGGCACAAGGAGAAGGGGACGACAGAGGATGAGATGGTTGGACAGTGTTCTCGAAGCTACAAACATGAGCCTGACCAAACTGCGGGAGGCGGTGGAAGACAGGAGTGCCTGGCATGCTCTGGTCCATGGGGTCACGAAGAGTCGGACACGACCAAATGACTAAAAAAAACCAACAACAACAACATACCATGGATCTGTTTTACTTCTAAAAGTTGCACTGGCTTCATTCAACCAGCTGATGGCACCAATAACCTCAAGATATCCAACAAGGAAAAGTGTGTAGGGTTTTGTTTTTAAAGGCAGATGCACGTGGACTGTAAAACAATCAAGAAATAAGAGTCGTGCCATTTGGCTGCTTATTTACAAACAATTGTGCACTGCTGAGGAAGCAAGAGATTGTGTGTACTAGTGGTTCCCCCCCCCAAAAAAAAAAAACATGTTTGGACCACCATGGTTGCATAAGCTCATCCCCAGTGCACCTTACCCCACCCTATAAAAAGCACTACTCAGAATAGCACTTTGCACAACTCACTAAGGAAGATAATAACGCAATAAAATTGAAAACAGTAACAATTCATTAATTATCGGATTCAAAATCCAATTAAAACTAGTCAGTCTAATTAAGTCAACAAAGCTGATGAACTTGATCCAGTGAAACCAGCTTTTCAAAGTCTGGTAGTTATTTGCACCTCCATTTCCCCCTCCCGCCACCCCTTGCCTCTTAGCACCCTCCCCCCCCCCCATCATCCCCTTGCCAGCCACTTTGGGAACCAATGGTGTATGCCAACACAGTGGAACCTCGGGTTTCGAATGTGATCCGTGCGGGAGGCACATTCGCAACCCGCAGGATTCGCAACCCGCAGCGCTGCGTCTGCGCATGCGCGTGATGCGATTCAGCGCTTCTGCACATGCGCAAAGCACGATTGTCTATTCATTTCCCAGCTCAGTCCAAAGTGCTGGTTCTTACCTTTACAACAGGAAATTAGTGGCTGGGGAACTGCAGCATTGGGCCCAAACACGGCCCTTCAGATCTCTCTACTTAGCCCCCACTCTTTCTCCCCAAGATGCCACTTTTTCTTCGCAGGCTGCGCCCTCACCAACTGTGGTTTGCCCCAACCTTGAATGTTTTTGCCTGGATGCAAGGTGCCTTGGAATTCTGATAATGTTTCTTGCTTGCCTGGATGGAAGATAGAGAGGGGTGCGTCGAAACTAGCCTACTGTACAAAGCTAACGTTTACAACAATGGCTCTATATCAATAATAATAATAATAAATCAAAAGAATACCTTGGGGAAAGGGTGGAGAATAATAATAATAATAATAATAATAATAATAATTTATTATTTGTACCCCGCCCATCTGGCTGGGTTTCCCCAGCCACTCTGTACGGCTTCCACAGAGACCAATGATAATAATAATAATAATAATAATAATAGAAAATGGGCCTTTTCTGCAGTGGCTCCTTTTGTGGAATACTCTTCCCCTGTAGGTTCGGTGGGCGCCTTCATTATACACCTTTAGGTGCCAGGCAAAAATGTTACTCTTTAACCGTGCCTTTGGCTGATTGATATCCAGTTTAAAATGTGTTCGTGAGGAGTTCTTGGGTTGTTTTTGTTTTTATTATGTATTTTGTGGTTTTATGTTGTAACCTCCCGAGACCTGCAGGTGGTATTCAAATTTAATCAATAGTAGTAGGAATACAGGAGTGCCTGGCGAGTTCTGGTCCATGGGGTCACGAAGAGTCGAACACGACGAAACAACAACAAAGTAGGGATAGAAATAAATAAATAAATAAATAAATAAATAAATAAATAAATAAATAAATAAAGATAACAAAGTAAATATACGGGAAATGGCGGACAGGGGTGGGGAAGAAACAGCTGTAGCATATTAGATTACTTTAAACTTAATCACCGCCACCATTCTCATCCACCCAAATAATACCGCCTGCTTCAAACAGGGCGCCAGATTGCGGCTCTCCCAAGAGTCACTTCGCCCACACTCAAAATGGCGGCCGGAGGCATCGCGTATGGGCAGAGCGACGGAGCCCCGCTGCACCCAGCCAGCCCTTTAGCTATCACAGAGCAGTAACTGAGAAACGCGCACCGCCTCCTCCTCCCTCCCCCCCCCGCGCGCCACAGCTCTGTGTGTCGCGCCGGCGCCTCATGGTGACGTCGCCGTTGCATAGCGATGAGGCATTAGCGCTTCCGGGGTGTGGGGCAGGGCGGCGGGGGGAGTTTCCCCGACGGGGTTGTTGTCCTGACTCCCTCGCAAGGCCTGAAGCGATGGGAAGCGGCAGGGGCGGCCGCCGCCAACAACGCTCCCGCCGCCGCCGCTCCTCCGACCGCTCCTCGCCGCTGTAATGGCGGCCTTCACTACGACCAGCAACGAAGCCGCTGCTGCCGCAGGCGCGCTGCCGCCGGAAGGTCTCGGAACCGAGCCGGTGCTGGACGAGTTCACGGCCCCGGCGGAGAAGAGCGGCTCCCTGGAGCGGAGCCGCGCCAGCATCGAGCGCCTGTTCCGGGTCCGCCTGGCCATCCTGGGGTCGCTGAGCAGCGGCGGTTGGGCCGCTCTAGATCTCGGGCAGCAGCAAAGCGCCGCCGCCGGGCGCAGGATCTGGCTGAGCCTGCGAGGCCAGCGGGAGGACGTTCGGGCCGCCAAGGTATGTTGGGGGGGATGTTAAAATCTTATTTATTTTAATGCATTCATCCCTTATCATCTCTCCAAAGCAATTCAAGATAGCTTATCCATTGTTCGTTGGTTTGTTTATTTCCTTTACAGACCAATTTTCTACTCCCAAGGAGCTCAGTTCTCCTCCCCCCCCCCCTTTCATCCCCATAGCAACAACCCCCGGGAGGTAGGTTAGGCAGAGAGGGAGTGACCGAGTCCCCAAGTCACCCAGTGAGCTTCATGGCCCAGTCGGGGAGTTTGAACCCTAGTCTCTTCTTTTTTTTATAATAATATTTATTAAATTTTGTATAACCAATAAAAAACATACATAAAAACATAATATTTTCCATTATCCACATTTCATTCTCAACTTTGGACTTCTCACATCTCTTGTTCCTGCTTTCTAAACATAAATTTTACCAGCAAATTATTAACTCGTCTCTTCCAGGCTTCTGCCTGACACACCACTACACTGCTTGCTCTTTGTCCTCATAACAACCCTGTGAGGTTGTAGAAGCAGAGGACATCCAGTGCAGATGAATGTCGAGGGTTCAGGGCAGATGAAATAAAAGCTTTCTTCACGCAGCGCATAGTAGTAGGCATGCAAGGGAGGGTGTATGTGTATTTAAATTTTACATGAATATCCCACCTTTCCTCCAAGGAGCTAAAGGTGGCAAATACACTTTACTTCCTCCCCAATAATCCTGTGAGCTAGGTTGGGCTGAGAGTGAGTGACTCGCGGAAGGTCACTTAGTGAGAGCTTCATAACTGAGTGGGGAAATTGGCTTCCCAGCTCTTAGTCCAACACTGCACCACAACAACTCTGGACGGCTTCTGTTTTAATAGGGCTGTGATATATTTGTGTATATAGGAAAATGATTTTGATTCAGTGGCAGAACATTTGCCTTCATGTAAAAGCGCCTATCTTCAAACCCTTCCATCACAAAGCAGGGGTGGGAAAGACCTCCAACTGAAACCATGGTGCTAACAGTCAGTGTTGACAATATAGAACCAGATGGGTGAATGATCTGACTCAGTATAAGGCAGCTTCCTGTATTTGTGTATTTGTGTATAGCTGAGGTAGGGAGGCTGTAGCCTTGTTGCACTACAGCTCCCACAATCCCTGGCTGTTGTCCATGTTGACTAGGCTGATGGGAGTTGGAGTCCAACAACGTATGGACAGTCACAGGCTCCCCCGTCCTTGGTATATTGTGTGTGAAATATGAGAGAGAGAAAGCGCAAGCCATGCTGGGTAAGACCAAATGTCTCTCTAGTCCAGTATCACCCGCCTTGTCTCTGAGAAGCCTACAAGCAGGACTTAGGACCTTCTGTGTGCAAAGCAGATGGTGTACCACTGAGCTACATCCCTTCTCCTTATAGATGAAGGCAGGAACCCTTTCCTGTTGTTGCTTCCCAGCAATTGATATTGTTATGGCACCATGTGTGTAAATGGTTCTCTTTATAAAAAACGGATATGACAGCTTCCTCTCCTGGGGGCTTAAAATCTAAACTATACACAGGGAATGAAGGATAGGGAGGAATGAAGGCCGGGGAAGATTGTGATATTTCAACAGCATGTGCTTTGGCTTAGTTACATTAAGGTATAGTATAGGGGGATGATCCAAAAGTTTCCTGGAAAAAAGAGACATTATGATATCTGAGGGGACGTAGGTGGCGCTGTGGGTTAAAGCCTCAGCGCCTAGGACTTGCCGATCGAAAGGTCGGCGGTTCGAATCCCTGCGGCGGGGTGCGCTCCCGCTGCTCGGTCCCAGCGCCTGCCAACCTAGCAGTTCGAAAGCACCTCCGGGTGCAAGTAGATAAATAGGGACCGCTTACCAGCGGGAAGGTAAATGGCGTTTCCGTGTGCGGCTCTGGCTCTGGCTCTGGCCAGAGCAGCGATGTCACGCTGGCCACGTGACCCGGAAGTGTCTCCGGACAGCGCTGGCCCCTGGCCTCTTAAGTGAGATGGGCGCACAACCCCAGAGTCTGTCAAGACTGGCCCGTACGGGCAGGGGTACCTTTACCTTTTTATGATATCTGAACCTGGAGGCTACACATAGCCATTTTGACTAGTAGTTGTTGATAGCCTTACTGTGTGTGTGTGATGTAACACCTGTTATTATATCATAGCATTAAAGCAACCAAACAGCTCTGCTAACAAGTAGATTATGATCCCAGTGCAGGTATAGGCAAACTCAGCCCTCCAGATGTTTTGGGACTACAACTCCCATCATCCCTGACCACTGGTCCTGTTAGCTAGGGATGATGGGAGTTGTAGTCCCAAAACACCTGGAGGACCAAGTTTGCCTATGCCTGTCCTAGTGGGATACTATCTTACACTGGTTTACAATATATGAAAGTAAGGTTTAACAAGCCAATCTTCATTGGGTCATTCATTTCCGTTCATATAGCATACACATCCAGATCTGTCTGTCTGTGCACACACAAATAATAGAATTTAGTGTGTATGTATATATTACTCATTTTGAGTCCATGAGATAGGGTGGGGTGTAAATGAGTTTCCTTCTTCCTCATTCAAGTATGTGTGTGCATACGTGCTTGCACATATAGACATGCGGAAAAGGGATTTATAGAACACCCCATCTTAATTACCTGGGTGAGGTGTATATATTTTACACCTGACAAGAGAATGGTTTTTGCCCACCCTTACCATAAGGGCTCAAGAAGGTTAATAGCTTCAGGTACAATAGAACATGATTATAATTCAGTGGCCTTAAGGCCTTGAGATAGAGTACAATGTGTGTCAACAAAATGCACATGCATCTTATTGTGTGTATCTAAAAATACAGGCAACTACTGTTTTATGTTTATCCAATATGCGTGGATGGACTGATGCATGCTCTGCTGACACGCAAGGTGGTCAGGATTATGATCCCCACACAAAACGTGGCTCTTTAGTTAAGGCGAACTATATGTATTTGGGTGTGTAGAAAATAAGCACAAGAGGGATATATTTGCTTTATAGCATGCCTTATTCTCAGGGCTCAGGGTGAGTTAGAGCCACTCAACAAGTGTGAGAAGCCTGCTGTTTCAGGATGAGCTGTTGCTATGTAAAATTTTGTAATGAACAAAGGTCATGAATCTGCCTTGGCAGCATCCCATCAATTTTAACAATTTTTAAATGTTAACACTCAGTTGGCACCATGTTAACTTATCTCCTTTTCCGGGGTCCTCAACAGCATGATCTACAAATTCAGGTGCTGCTGCCACCTGAACTAAAGCTTGCTGTAATGGGAATTGCTTTCAGGGGAACTGCCAAGCCTTCTCTATTGTAATCTTCAAAATCAGCAAAATACTGTTTTCTTCTGCTAGATTTTTTGAGATTTATAAGGTTGCCCTCAACCAGGACTGTATCCCTCTGGGCATATGATACTAGCAAGACGCTGACCATCAATCTGGGGACTCAGTGTACGTTTCTTGATACCTGTTTGTACTTCTCAGTTACACAAATATTTGAGTATACTGTGTAGAGGGAGGAGGAAGAGATTTCTAAAAAAATAATAATAATGCAGTGGAACAGGAGCCTGAGCTGGTGGCTGGCCAGCAAGTACTTAGGGTGCCACTATCACAAAAAATAAGCATGTGGGTGACAGATGGAAGGAGAGAAACATGTGGCCTTGATGGTGCTGCCCTTCAGCAGTATTGTATAGTCATTTCTAGTTCCACAATTAACTGGCAAATCCTGGCCCATTATGAATTTCCAAAGATATGGGGCCAGCACTTGCCAATTAGTTGTAGAACCTTGTTAGGAGCAATTTGTGGGTTGTGGAAATGGTGCCAGCCCAATAAGAAAAGAGAGAACTGCCAACACACAGTGCCCAAAATGAAGGAGGCGAGGGAGACAGGAAAAGCTTTGGAGTGATTGCTAGTTGTTAGGTTGGAGGGGCTTGAAATTTGGGCCACCCATCGGTTTGCAAAATTGTTATTTATGTTTTTATGCATGGAATAATATATATATTTTTTTGCTTCAGCCAAATAAAAGATTTTCCTTAAATGGTACTGTTCTTGAATGTATGGAAAGAGATATGCTTATATATCCCTTTAAAAAATAAAAGAATTATAGAGAAGCCGCTTAGTGCTTTATATAGGGGACATACTTGGCCATACATCCTTATGAGTGTGTCTTGCTTTCCTATCAGGCAAGTACTGTATTTTTCGCCCTATAGGACGCACTTTTCCCCCTCCAAAAATTAAGGGGAAATGTGTGTGCGTCCTATGGGGCGAATGCAGGCTTTCGCTGAAGCCTGGAGAGCGAGAGGGGTTGGTGCGCACCGACCCCTCTCACTCTCCAGGCTTCGCGCAGCTCTCCACAAGCCGTGGGAGCCCACGCCGGGCTTCCGGAGACTTCACGCAGCTCTCCGCAAAGCGCGGGAGCCCGGCGCTGGGCTCCCACGGCTTGCGGAGAGTTGCCTGTTCTGGGGGCTGGGGTCAGGGGAAGCTCGGGCTTCCCCTGCCCCAGCCCCACGCCTGGGGGGGGGATATTTTTTTCCCTTTATTTCCCCCCAAAAAAACTAGGTACGCCTTATGGGACGGTGAATCCTATAGGGTGAAAAATACGGTAAATTCCTTTCCTTTCATACAACTTATTCAAGTGTTTGGAACTAACATAATGGGGGAGTTGCCTTAGGACTTTTAGCAGTGGGGGAAGTGTACATTTTCTGGGTAGGAAGTATACCTTCCACTCCTTCCTCTC
Source organism: Podarcis cretensis (assembly GCF_951804945.1). NCBI lineage: Eukaryota > Metazoa > Chordata > Lepidosauria > Squamata > Lacertidae > Podarcis > Podarcis cretensis. Next base: position 60,501,874 of record NC_137177.1, read on the forward strand.
CCCCCCCCCCCGGCCAAAAAACCCATTCGTGTTTGCCTTTGTGATCAGGTTTTGACAATTGTTAGACCCCTGGTTTGCCTAAGAGCCTAAGCATTTGGCATACAAAGCATTATAAAAATAGTTGCATGTACCCTGAAATGGGAATCTGTTTCCCTAAACAGCAGTTTTCTCCACACACACACACACCCCTCTACCACTCAGCATAGGCACAAAGCATAGACAAGCATAGTCAGTAGTCAAGAACAGCAGGTGTCTAAGTCATCTGGAGGGCTCTAGGTTGCTAAAGGTTGTTCTGCACTGACTCCAGTGGCTTCCTGGGGTTTCAGGCAGGTAATTGAACCTGGGCTTTCTGCATGCAAAATCACTGAACTACAATCCTTCTACCTACCAAAAATAAGGTGACATGAATATTTCTCCCCTTCCTTGTGTCAAGTGAGGATTAAAAAATACTTTTTGACATAGAATTGTGTGTTTTATTGTTCAGATGGAGGGACAGGTAGGCAGGTAGACCCCATAAGTTTGAATTTATAATCCTCAGGCCTGGCTACATAACTGTCCATTCTTAGTTTGGAAATACTTTTCCAGCCCTGGACCAAAGTAAGAGAATTGCTTTGCTACCACAGAGTTAAGCAATTCTCTTTCAGTGTGAGCTATTGTACTGTCTCTAGATTGTGGGAAATAGGAAAGGTGATCAGCCCACAAAGTAATGACATGGCTAAACCACAAATAAGTTTTACACAGGATATATTTATAGTCACATGCAACTTCTTTCAAAACCCACAGAATGACACTTGCTTTACTCCTTAAAAATATTCAATGTGTCTGAGGCTTTTGCTGTTTTTGCCAATTACAGCTGTCCCTTGGAAGTTGAACGGAATCCGTTCCGGAAGTCCGTTCGACTTCCAAAACGTTTGAAAACCAAAGCGTGGCTTCTGATTGGCTGCAGGAAACTCCTGCAGTCAATCGGAAGCTGTGCAAGCCCCATCGAACATTCGGCTTCCAAAAATAGTTTGCAAACCAGAACAGTTACTTCTGGGTTTGCGGTGTTCGGGAGCCAAAACATTTAAGAACTAAGCTGTTCAAAAACCAAGGTACGACTGTATGTAAGTTTGAGTTCAAACCCAGGCTCATTCTAGATCAGCAGAAGAGCTGCTCAGATCTTCAGGAAGAGGCCCTTTCACACATTAAGGAGAGGCAAACACAGGAATGCCACAGAAATATACCTTAATATGTTGATAAGCATAGCTGTGTAGTACAAATTTACAAGCAGTTTTTCATGCTTACACTTTACACGGTTAGTTTGTAAATCAACCTAAATGTGTTACAGGAAATGGCCTTAAGACTGGATTGGGGAGAGATTCACTGCATGTTCAAAGGAATTTTTGCTCATGTGTTGGTTGTTCTGTGGTAATATGAAAAATTCTAAAGAGTTAGGTTATTGGATGGTTTGTTTCAAAATATCTCTACCCTGCCTTTCTGATTTCAGCCCCCACGGTAGCTTACAAGACAAAACACTTAGACAATAAAATCCTCATTAGCAATATTAAAACATAAAACTGATAACTAAATAGCACCATTAGAAGAGGTAACAATAAAATCAAATGCAATGGAAAATAAGTTGGTTTTAATTATGTTAACCCCACACTCAAGCTAATAAGGCATGCAGAACAGCATACATAATGTTTTGGATCACTAACCTTTTGAGACCCATGGGTACATTTGGCATTTTGAGCGACTGCTGTGATAGCTTCTCCCATCCCCACTCGAATGAATATATAAATTATTTGTGTTTCCATGGAGGTTGGGTAAAAGCTGGATCCAGTAGAATTAAAACATTTTCACTTGAATATGCATGATTTTACACAGGGCCCTCACCACCATCAAATTAAAACTCACATTAGTAGACTACACTGTAAAAAACCCCCACAGATTCACTGCTTGCTAGCACCACTACAACATGGATCATCATGGTTTTTAGAGAAGATGACAACAAACCAATGGCAAACTAAAAAATGCATATATAAACACAGAGGTGACCTGTGGTTTGAGAGAATTCCTTGTAAAATTATGAGGAAGCACCATGACAGAACTGAAAAGAACTGAATCTGTGACTTTTATGGTTCAGTTAATGAGATCTGTGATTTGGAGTGGAGTGAGGGGACTGTGAAAAAATGATGTAATTTCAATATAATCTCTTTTACTAGATCTGGATTCACCCCCTCCTTTCTCTCCGAGTCACATTTCTATCTCTCCGGCACTATGTTATTATTCTTGCACTCTCCCTTTTGAATCCAGCAAGCATTCCACTCCTCCCCGATTATTCCCTTTTTCCTTCAGCTCCTATTTCCCTCTTATCCTTTCAGTCACTCCCCTTTCTGCTCAGTTTCTCAGCTGCCTGTCTGAGCCTTGAGAAGCACACAGAGCTAAAAGAGGAAGTGGCAAATAGTATTGCTTACCCTACTTTCTCTGGCACCTTTTTGTGCTTTGAAGGAAAGGCGCCTTGCCACCTCATCATAAAGAGGCTGGTGAATGCAGCAGGCACTGAGGTTTTGTGGGCACCAGGAAAGTACTCGAGGATGCATGGTGCCCGCAGGCACCATTTGGCAATCCCAACCTAAGGTAAATTAAGAGCAGTGGCATACATTTAAGAGCAGTAAAACTTGTGTGTGGTATTTAAATAGCCCATCTGAAGAGGTGGAGGTGCTGACAGTTGCCTTGCTGGCGGCTCCTCCTCATGTTCACAGGGAAGTTGCTTGTAATGGTGTCTGTGACAGAAGGGAGATGGTGGAGCAGCAGCTGTGAAGATGGCCATGACAGTCTCCCTGACATATTTTGCTCACAGGGTGATTAGGTTTAGTTGGCACAGTTGAATATAGTTAGGAAGATTATTTACAGGGTATTCTGAAAATGAGATACAGTGGTGCCCCGCAAGACAAACACCTTGGAAGACGAAAAACTCGCTAGACGAAGGAGTTTTTCGTTTTCTTAGCCGCTTCGCAAGACGCATCTCCCTATGGGCTTGCTTCGCAAAACGAAGCTTGCCCCGCAAGCTCCGGGGATAGCGGGGAAGCGCGCGCGCCTTCCCCTCTCTCCCCGGACCTCTTTTGAAGCAAGGGGCGGTGGGGAGAAGATTGCTTCTCCCCGTTGCCAGCCCCGCAATCTCTGGGGACGCGCGCCTTCCCCTCTGTCCCCGGACCCCTTTTGAACCAAGGGGCGGCAACGGGGAGAAGCGATTCTCCCTGCTGCCCCTTCCCTTGCTTTAAAACAGGTCCACGCGCCTTCCCCTCTGTCCCCGGAGATTGCGGGGCAGGCAACGGGGAGAAGCAATCTTCTCCCCGCCGCCCCTTGCTTTAAACAGGTCCGGGGACAGAGGGGAAGGCACGCGGCGCTTCCCCTCTGTCCCCGGACGGTCTCCATAGGAACGCATTGATTGATTTTCAATGCATTCCTATGGGAAACCGTGCTTCGCAAGACGAAAAACTCGCAAGAAGAAAAAACTTGCGGAACGAATTAATTTCGTCTTGCGAGGCACCACTGTATTGTTGCAAAAAAAGGGTCTTCTTTCTATCCATATGCACCAACCTAGTACCCAAAGGCAGAGGCACTAGAGCACTCAGGCGAATTAAGTTTTAAGCCCAACAGATTCATGCAAGGATACTGTCCTTCAGATACCTCAGCCACTTAAAACTTTATACAGCCGTACCTTGGAAGTCGAACGGAAGCCGTTCCGGAAGTCTGTTCAATTTCCAAAATGTTTGAAAACCAAAGCGCAGTTGCAGAAGCCCCATCAGACGTTCTGCTTCCAAAAGAACATTCAAAAACCAGAACAGTCACTTCCGGGTTTTGATCATTCAGGAGCCAGAAGGTTCAAGAACTAGGCTGTTTGACTTCCAAGGTATGACTGTATGTTTAAAAAGCAACTTTCTGAATTGCATCCAGAAATGAATTGGGGGCTTGTGAAAGATCCTGAAATGCCAGCATATCATGATCATCTGGCAAAAACTCATTTATGACCTCACCACAGCATTCTGAACCAAACAAAGTTTCTGAATAGACAGTCATCAAATACAGTTGTTTGTATGATGCATTGCAGTGACACACACATTTCTGTGTGCAAGTTACCTTACAGTAAAACACGCATTTCTGGTTTCCCTTCTCAGTACTCTCTTGGATGTAGGCACAAGAACAGCAATGCAAAAGAGCACGGGATCTTTTCTTTTTGCCTCAAGCAGTTGCCCAATTGTGGGTTTATTACTAAGAAATATACCATGCTATTTTTTTTTTAAGGGGTAAAACCATAATGTTGCAATTTGTATTGTTTCCGTTGTTTATAAGTAACCTCTTCAAAACTGTTAAAATTTGTGTTGGGGATATTAGTATGAGAAGTACAGGATAGGTCCTTTAAAAGATGCCCCGTGGATACAGAGTACAGTGGACGCTCGGGTTGCCAACGTGATCCGTGCGGGATGCACGTTCGCAACCTTCAGTGTGCGTGATTGCCGAAACCCGGAAGTAATGCGTTCCAGTACTTCCGGGTTTCAGCAGTCCATAACCCAAAAAAAACACAACCTGAAGCATGTGTAACCCAAGGTATGACTGTACACATGTTCCATGAAGCCTCTTTTAAAAGACTCACCCTGTACAACTCTGTCTGAATGCAGTACAATACAATACAATACAATACAATACAATACAATACAATACAATACAATACAATACAATACAATACAATACAATACAGTAGTATGTGCTCATGATTTGAATATATGCTGCTGGACTTTATTTCTGGAGTTTATATTAAACTTTTTGTTCTCATAATCTGAAATATACTGTTATGTTGAAATGGTACTAGGGCATGCTTGTCTTCTTCTTCTCTCTCGCTCTCCTAGGACCCACAGTTGCAAACTAGGGATAGATGTGACAAGGAGAAAATGGCATATTTGGTAACATGTCATTGGACTTCTTTGGGAGAGGGAGGGAGAATGATTCTTACATAGGCTTCTTCTAAACATGTTCATATTTTAGATTTAGGAATTCTGTAGAGGCTGAGGGCCTTAGCTCAGTGGCAGAGCACATGTTTTGCCAGGTTCAGTCCCTGGCATCTACTGATAGGACTGGAAAAGACTCCTATTGGAAACTATGGAAAGCCACAGTACTAGTGAGTATTAACTACTAACAGACAGGCCTATGGTTTGACTTGATATAAGGCAGCTTCCTATCTTCTGTTGGGTAGGGTATGTGCTCTTGGAGATTGCATGTGCAAAGAAAGTTCGGTTCCTGAATGGAAATGCCCTTGGGTTTTTTGGTTGGTTTGTTTTAATAAGTCTCTTGCACCTTCCTCAATAAAGTGGTCACGACAGGGCTGCTTTTTTAAGAAAGAGGAAAAGCTCTCTTGAAAAGTGGACATAGAATGAGATCTTCCATGGAATACCTGTTTTCCACCTGTTTCAGGAAGGCCAAAAAGGTCATGGGGATTTCTCAATGAGTAGTTCATATCTTGCAGGTTGTGTAATGTTCTAAAAGAGTAAGTGATTTCAGAGCTGAACAGCTGTAAATTGGGGGGATGAGATATATTCTTGGAGGATAAGGCTATCAGTAGCAATGTAAAATTTCCAAGAATTTTGAAGGCTTGATGGGAATTGGTTTTTTTTTTTCAGGGGAGGGGGCATGAAACTTTTGGAGGAAATGGGAAAATATGCAAAACTTTTCTTTTTCAGCACACTTTACAAATGGAAAGTCACTTTGTTACTTTCAGGAACTTAAATGCATAACTTGGTTTGCCATAAAATTAACTTGTTTGTTAACATATAAAAGTATGGTTTATTCAGATGATAAATACATTCTTAGCCATTGCTAAGGGGGGACATGGTTTCAAATCTCTGCTCACTCAGGAAGCTCATTGGTTAGTCACTTTTTCTCTCAGCTTACCATTTGTCATGCGTTTTTGGGGGGCTGGGGGTTAGACCAAAGTGTAGGAGTGGACCATGAGAAAATGTTATTAACAGAGATCTGTAATGATATACAAGCTTCCATAAATACAACTTGTCTCGCATTATCAGTCTTTCCATGCAGTGTGCAGCCTTGTGCAGTTCTCAGAGTGTTCAAGGCCTCGCAAGTTCCCAATGTGAACAGTGTGACCCAGATTCCTCTGCAGTGTGTTTTGGTGTCTCTGCAGGTGCTTTACTGTGAGAAGTCTTCTACAGCATCAAGGCACCAAGTTGCTGTGGTGCTGTAGTTCACTGTACCCTCCAGGGATCTGGAGCACAGGTTTCAGAGAGCCGTGGAAAATAGTTCATGTTCCTCAGGCCCAGCAGTAGCTCCTGTGCAGAGCAAAAAGATGGGGAAATAACTGAACGTTCATTGTGCCAGTAACGAATTCTTATTCACAAGACCCCAGCTGGCTCATTGTGTAATGTTGCTGTTCTTAAATTGGTGGCAGAACTTGGCAGCGTCATTGCTGTTGTTGAGCAGTTTCTGCTTTTCTGGCCCTTTTCTATTTGCTGGTGGCGAAACAGGGTTGACCCAAAATAAAGGCCCTTTTAAGGGTTCCAGTGTGGCCTAAGGCACCCCTGCATCATTTCGTAAAAATGTGTAAACCCATCCATCTTCAGGGCCAGGAAGCTGGTGCATAATAATAAGCAAGAGGGAAGGCCTTTGCAAGGCTGCTGTTGCATGTCACAGTCAGGAATTATCGTATTTTTCACTCCATAGGGCGCACCGGACCATAGGGCGCACCTAGTTTTTAGGGGGGGAAATCAAGAAAAAAAAACTTGTTTCCCCCCCAGCCTCAAAGAGCAGTGTATAGGCTGCACGCAACCTCTCCCTGCCGGAGGGGTTGCGCGCGGCTATGTCACAAGCCAAGGCAGCCAGCGGGATGGATCCCGCTCACTGTTTTGGCTTCCTCTTTAGCCCCGCACAACCTCTTCTTGCCAAGAGAGGCTGTGCGAGGCTAAAGAAGCCATAGCCCCGTGCAGCCTCTCGCTGCCGGAGGGGTTGCGTGCAGCTATGGAACAAGCCAAGGCAGCCAGCGGGATGGATCCCGCTCGCTGTTTTGGCTTCTTCTTTAGCCCCGTGCAGCCTTTCCCTGCCAGAGGGGCTGCGCACGGCTATCCCTGAAGCCTGGAGAGCGAGAGGGGTCGGTGCACACCGACGCCTCTCTCCAGGCTTCAGCGAAAGCAACGCGAAGGCTTTGGAGCACAGAAGGAGTGCTCCCTCTGCCCTTCGGAGGCTTAGCATTGCTGTCGCTGAAGCCAAGGAGCCTGCATTCACTCCATAGGATGCACACAAATTTCCCCTCAATTTTTGGAGGGGAAAAAGTGTGTCCTATAGAGCGAAAAATATGGTGCATGTGTACACATTGGGACCCTGAAATTCACCTGTTGGTGGGTGATTATAGTTAGGTTTGGAGGAAGTGCATCCTTTGAGCTCATCTCTGACAGGCTTGTTCTAACCAATGTGGTGAAGTTAACCTTAGAACAGGAGCTGTCAACCTTTTAGATCCAGGACACACTTCCAGTTTCTGAATTTCTGCTTGCCTACTTCATTTTTTCTCCCTTTCTTATCTTTAAATAACAAATAAAATAAAATGGTGATGGTGCATACATGTATATAACCAGGAGGTGACTGCCAGTGATTGCAGTATATTAGGTGACCCTTCAGATCCTTGATTGACAGATTTGCTTTGAGTGATGTTCATTTCAAGGAGTGAGGGAAGTGAATTGTGTTGCAAGTAGTTATCTGAATTAAAAGATGCCAGTTTCTCTAATTTTTCTTTCCTTTTTGTTGTAGGAATATATTAAAGGAATTTGTGAACCTGAATTAGAAGAGAGGGAGCATTATCCCAAAGACATGCACTGTATTTTTGTAGGAGCCCAGAGCCTCTTCTTGAACTGCCTTATTCAGGGGACCTGTGCTGATATTACTGTTGTGGAGATAGGGACCCTGAACATTAAGGGTGGTGCTGAACCTGTTGTCATGGCCAGAAGCCACGTTCAACAGTTTGTGAGTCTCTTCAGAAACAACACAAGTCTGCTGAACAGCAGAGAGTCAGAAGTGAAAAAACAGTTTAAACAACTTGTTGAAGCCCATGCGGATAAATATACAATGGACTTGTTGATCTTACCAAGCTCACTGAAGAGAGAACTACTTAGCCTTGCACAGAGCGAAAGCCAGAAAGCAGAAGGTAAAAATGTGGACCCTGCCAATTTTGATGGGACTCCAGAACTTCTTCCCAATGAAATACAGAAACGGTCTGCAATGAACAGTGACAGCAGAACAGGTCACGAGGAAGCAAGAAACAATGCAGGTACCCCAGTCACTGAGTTAGCAAAGCAAATGGACACTCTCTTCCCTGATGCTCCTGAAAGACATTTCTTACCTATAAATGGACTGAATTCCTTAGAGACATCTGCATGCAAAGAGAGGCAGTCATGTAAAAGGAGGTCATCAGATGCTGAGGAAAGGCTACCAAAGAAACAGTTTTCTTTAGAAAACAACGTAGTAGTGGTTGATCTGGTCACTGATGAAAGCAGCGAGATGGATGGTCCGGGTTTGAACACTAAAGAAGGCGATGAGATAAGTGAGGAAATGGAATACAACATTTTGGTGAACTTCTTCAAAAGCATGGGCTACTCACAACAGATTGTGGAGAAGGTGATTGGAGACCTCGGACAGTTGGCTGAGCCTCTACTGCTTTTGGAAGAAATTGAAAGAGAGAGCAAAAAGGTCCCTGAAGAGAAAGACCAGGTTGATGACCTACATTGGACTGCTGGGACTTGGGCAGAGAAAGATAAAGGTAGCTCTAGCAGCAAAGGCCAGCAGGACCGAGGTCTGAAATTAAAGCAGCCAAAGAATGCAGAACAAAACATGACCTCTGCTCCACGAGCACAGTGCAAAGTTGAAGGCAAACCGCATATATCAAACAGTGAAAACCAGACTCCTCTTTCTGGAAGCCAAAATCCACAATACAAAGGCTGCAGTAAAGCAGTCTCAAACTATTATTATGAACAGTCTCGTATTTCCCAAACAAATGATATAGAAAGTGACGGTCATGTGAATGCTTGTGATAGTATGCAAAGGGTAGTGAAAGGCAGGAAACCGAAAGAGCCCGGCTTGGTAGCAAGGGGTGGCTCGGAGACTCTACACCCACCAGTTGAGAAAGAAACTATGGTTCTTCAGGCATGTCCAGACCCCTCATCTGCGAAGCATGATCAGCATGGACAATGTAATCCTTTGCAGCTTGGAGCCAGGCAGTTCCCACCCCCAAAAACAAATCATCTCCTAGAGCATCTGCAAATGACTGCCCCTTCCTCAGAAAGGAGAAAAGGAGGGTCATACAGTCATCATGCTGACCCTTCAGTCACTGGGATTCAGAGGTTTAAAGAATCTTTGAAAACACCATACAAGTTGGAATTGAAAAATGAGCCAGGGAGAGACCACTTAAAGTACATAGTAATAGATGGCAGCAATGTTGCAATTGCGTGAGTATTGATGACTGTTGGGTTTCAGTAGCATTTCAGAGTGAAACCAGGTGTGGGAGGGGGGCCGAATTACAAAAAAGTGCATGTATTTAGAGCCAGGTGGGGTGGGGAAGCAGATTTTACCAGGATTTTATCAAGATCCTTTATTAGGCATAGCAAACCACACATTATCAAACAGACACCATATACAAATTGTGCAAAATACGAACACATAGCTTTTCCTGGTGAGAGGTGTGGGAAATTTAGATCAGACTCTATTCTCTCTCCTTTTGACATGTTGGACCATTTAAATGTTCTGTAGCGATGAATAATATCCAGATATCTAAAGTAAAGAAAGCCTCTTGTTTTGTACTCCAATAGTTAAATGAAGATTGGCCAATGAGATGGCCAGACATGAATTTCTTAACCAGAAAAGCATTGGCAATATAACCAAAAGCTCCCTCAGCATGTGCCAGTCTGGAATATCCTGTTTGATTTCTGAGCAAGCCAGCTGTAGCACACTCTTAAGACATGCACTTCAGTTGTCACTCGTGCTTTCTTTATGGTGCTTGAGTTATGTGTCCTCAGCCAGTTCTTTACCCTGTTTTGGACTTGCCTCTTTTCACAACCATCATGCATGCTTAAGCTTCACTGAGGAATATACTGCAGGTTCAAATCATCCCACTTGTGTGAATGAAAGCTACATAACGATTGAGATTGTTCCTTGTGCTTCATATATGTTAGCTTAATCATCCTTACAACAGCACTATAAGGAAGGTCATATTTTTATTAGTCACAGCTCAGGTGAGGGTGTGAGTAGGTTGCTGAGGCCACCCAGTAAGTTCACCTTTGAAACAAGATTTGCGCTGGGGACTTCCAAGCAAACAGCTTACATTCATTGTTGCTATGCTTCATGGACTCTGTCATATTTGTGATACGTGTTCATATTTCTGAAGCTTTCTGATTAACCTCTGAAAAGTCACCATCTCTCAGCCTTACCTGCATGAAGAGTTCCTTGTAGGAAGGGTGGAATCCAGTAGCAGGGTAAATATAAATTGTCGGACTATTTGTCTTTTGTGAAAAGTGTGAAGAGGAAGGGTTATCGGAGGCATTTTAGACATGGCTGGGAAAACCTGAAATGTTTGTGGCCAGCATTTTGGAGCTGGATTTCTTTTGGTTTTTTTACATGTTACATTTACTTAAGGCCCCATATGATAAGGGCTGTCTTACAATTGAGAGCCCTTCTCCACATTGCCGGCTTCAAGATTTTGGGGGGACTTTGAGCAAGATGCTTTCAGTTGCCAACAGTTAAACAAGACGAGGCAGAAAATTCCTCCTCAGTCTTCTCACCTTTCTAGTTGTCCTGTGCAAAGTGAGGATTGCTGTGTGAATGAAAGAGTGGGCACTGTTGGTCTTGGGGTGTGGCAGATACCCTCTGCTGCTCTTAGGGCTCTTTGACCTTGAATTGCTGAGTCTACTGTCATTCGCTTGCATTTCATGACCTTGAGTTCTAGTTTTACTGGAGAGAAAGAAAATGCTGTCTCCACCTCAACGCATGCCATCCTGTAGCAGCTTCTTTTGTAGTATGGAGCCTTCTTTCCTCTTACCTGTAGTATTGAACTAATGCCAACAATAGTCTATAATAATAAATCAAGATCATGTATACACTTGCCCCTCCCTCTTAAAACTAGGGTTATTATCCAGTTAAAGACATATTAATTAGATGGGTTTTAGTTGATAGGTGGATTCAATTTCTGTTCAGCTAGTAAAAAAAAAATATAATTCTAAAACACAGTGCATGTATAGATGATGCATGCATGTGTCAAGGACACCACCTTAGAGCCATACCATTTTGTTCAGTGGAAATGTGGGAATACTTCTTTTGTTTATGGTTGGCAGTTTTTATAAGTACAGTACTTGCATTCAATAATATACGTTGTTGTTTTTAAAGACTTGTAGCGCCCTAAAGACTAGCAAATTGATGATGGCATAACCTTCCATATTATCCTAGTTATATGAATACATGCAGAAGCTGCTACTTAACTAATCGGGACACATTCCTGGTCCAGTTTAATCAGAATATTGCAGCACTGACTTAAAACACCTGTAAGACCTAATTTCCTCTTCTACTGTATGCCACTTTCTATAACTGACTTTAGAACAGGTTATTGCAGGACAGTTTTGTTTTGTTTGTAAATCATAGCAGTGGGGATTTGCTTACCTACCAAAACACAGAATGTAAATAATCTTTGGTTAACACTGGAGAGCCTCTTTTAGGTTCACTATAACAGTTGCTCCAAATTTGGACCCAAACCATTGGCTATTGAAACAAATAGATGTTACACAACACCACACTTACTGTTGGGCAAACCTATTTCTTTTGATTGTGTTGGCACAAGGAAATGATGCTGCAGAATTATTATCATTTATTGTATTTATATTCCGCCCTTCCTCCCCAAGGAGCTCCTTTTTAACCGTAGGATCCCTGCATCATCTTTCAGTGAAATTACAAAGTTAAAATTAAAACTAAGCCATGCAGTAATTCCAAAATTAAGAACCTATGTGCATCTTAACAGAGATCAGATCCAGCTGCTAACTTGCAGCCCAAAAGCTTCCTGAGAGAAAGAGAGAGGTATTGACTACTCCAGAAAACCACAACAGACCTTTTATATCCAGACTAACAGGCAGGTAATTTCAGAAGGAAGGTGTTACAAGAGGTCATTGTGACCTCACTAGATGTCAACCTCACCCCTGAAGGCAGTGGCCTTCAGGGTGGAACTACCCATTGCATGAATATATGTGTAACAAAAAAAACCCGCCCTGATTGCTGAATTTCCTAGGGAAGGGAAATTTTGAGTAGAGAAATTCTGGGTGTACATCCTGAATCCTGTCTATACCTTCAACACCAAATTGTTTTCCCAACGCAAGCTGCCTTTCCTCATTCCAGAGAATTTCCAGAGGCTTGTTTCTTCATTCCAGGGATTCATTTGGAGAGAACCAAGCAAATGCTTGGAACACGAGAGAGAGGAGAAATTAAGTACCCTATTCCCTAGTTTTGTTTTTCTTTTGCAAATCCCTCTCCCACTGAAAGAAAAACATTTTCTGGGAGTTTTCTTCCTCTCTGAGGAGAAATATTAATCATATTCTTCTAAATGAATTTTCAAGTGGCAAGAGCCCTTTTCAGGCATTCTACATCCAAGTAGAATAAATACACATTGGGGACTAGTGTGTTGGCTCTGCCTCCCCATAGCTAGTCTGATTGCCCTTCACAAGGTGGAGGATGAAGTTCTGAAGTGGGGATTTCTGTGGCCTCTCATTGAGAAGAGTAGGCTTTGCATTTCAGAAGATCACCCTCCACCTCATGGAATGCACCTGGAACAGCAATGGGGGGAGCAAAGCTAGCACACTTGTCTCTGCTGCTGTGCTTTTGTGATGAAGATGATGCTGTGGATTTATCCTACTGTAGGGGAAGCAGTAGTTGGGGTTTTGTTACACGTATCTGTTGTTAGGCCTTTGGATCAAGGCCTCTCTGGATGATCTCCACATTAGAAAGATACCCATAGTATTCCTCAGGTCTGTAATTAGAAATGTGCCGAGGAAGCCAGATAGGGGAGGTATTGTAGAACAGATGAAACCTAAATACAGGTAGCCCAATATGTTTAAATCTGTATTAAATACCAATATAGACTAGAGTTTGTAAAAGGAAAAGGAAAGGAAAGAATCAATACTTGTCTGTTATTCCAAGCCCCTGTAGTAATCGACTAGAACAAATTTACTTGTTAGTGTGTAATTGGGTAGACTTTTGCCTCCATGTTTTCAGGACCAGAAAAGAGGTTTGGAGCCATAGGGCTGTATCTGAGAGCAGGGCCAGTGGCTTGGGTGGACATGTCCTTCTGCTCAGCCAGTCAAACTGTCCACTGCCAATGATGTGGAGCTTCCCTTTCAGCCCACCAAAGAGGCAGACAAAAGTGCCGGTGGCAGCCAGTGGAAGTGTTTGATGAAGGAAAGGCTGGTCTGGCCCAGGGTCTGTTGAATCTGATGCCAGTCACACTGCCAGTGCATGGTGGCATCAGGCCTGATTGCTATGCCAGCTCCTGATTGTAGCAGCAATCATCCTTTTCTTCTCCCCCTCTACGTCTCCTCCCCCCCCCCCCGGCTTGCTGCTGTGCAGGGCTGCAAATGGGCCATGGCCCTGCCCCTCCACAAAACTCTGCTGGGTAGTGGCCATGGTTTGTATTGCAGGGACGAGACTCGCTGAAATTAGTTGACTTAAGTTCATCATGATTGAGTAGATTCATTGAGATCCATGGACAGAGTATACCCATAGTTGAAAGACGAGAATTCAACCAGGGTCTGGGTTATCCCTGAAGGGCCAGGTTTCTCAGGGGTTACATCCATGGTGCTCTTCTTCATTCCCTACAAAGATCAAGGCAATCTCCCTCAACTGTGCAAGTGTAAATTTGTCAGTGTGGTGTGGAATAGTTGATGGGATATTAACACCACCAAGTTCACTATCCAAAAAGCTAAGGGGCCAAGTTAGGGTAGTAAATATGAGGCTCTTCCAGTGTTGTTGGATTCCAGCTCCCACAATCCTTGGCCATGCTGGCTGGGGCTGATGGGAGTTAGTCTGCTGGCCACTCTTGGACTAAATAAGGTAGCCTGTGTGCTGTCAGCACATGTTGCCAAGGCTGTAGTGCCTCACCATACTGCTTTTTAAGCTGAACAGGGGGAGCAATTTTCAGTTGTGATACTGCAGGGAGGGGGCAGTCTGTAATATGGGGGTGTGGAAAATGCACCATTGTGAAATCACTGGACTCCAGAATAAACTGCTATTACAAAGGGGGAGGGAGTGCATTAAAAATCCGCTGATGTGAACAATTTCTTAGTTCTTCAAAAAGCTCAGAAAATAGTGATGTAAAATGAAAGTCACAACTATGATTCATCTTAAATTCCAGTTTTTGCCCAGACTGGGACTAATGGGGAAGGGTATGCAAATAGTTGACACTATGTAATAATTCTATGCATCATGTTTTAACTGTGAACTTATTAAAGGAAGTGTGTGGCCTTCATTGGGTATTTTGAGACTTTTGCAATGATCACTGAAGGGTGGATATCATGCAATGTGTAAACCAAGCAAAGTTATGGTGTGGTTTTGCCTCTGCCATTAGTTCATGATTTATTTTTTCCAAAATTCTACATCTATATACAAAAAAATAATAATAATAGTAATAATAATAAATTCCTTCCAGTAGCACCTTAGAGACCAAGTAAGTTTGTTATTGGTATATTGGTATGAGCTTTTCTAAGGTGCTACTGGAAGGAATTTATTATGATGATGATGATGATGATGATGATGATGATGTTTTGACTACGGCAGACCAACACGGCCACCTACCTGTAACTATTTCTGTATATTGCACCCTCAATTTCTGTTTATTTATCCTTCTCCCATATGCACATAAATAGAATAAACACCCATCTGATGGACCCCTCCTGTAACTCAGGATATTGTATAGAGAAGTCAGTGGCTTCTAGCCAAACAAATAGGATCTGCGACAAAACGTTGCAATGTAGTGTCAGGGTGTCAGCATGCCATGCCATCTCCCTTATTTTCTCCTTTTCACCTCTCAACACAGAGTCCACATTCCATGTCCCCGATCATGCTTGGTTCTTGGTGGACTGTTCTTCAGATTCCTGCTTTAGAAATATAATAATAAAAACTTTATTTGGGTGCACTTCCGCAGACCTTGGTGTTCCCCCAAGTCTACTGAATCTCTTTGCAGAGAATCATGCTATTTTGGCTATATATGGGCCCACACTTGTTGAATGAACTTGGTATTAATCCTTGAGATAATTATAGCTAGAAGTTACTTCCAGGTTAAAAGGGTCACTGATTATCACTTGCCGGGGAGCAACATTGCCTCATTCTCCTGTGGACTTCATGGGGCATCTGATTGGCCACTGCAGGTCCCGGAAAGCTGAACTAGATTGGACTTGAACTGCTCAAGCATTGCTTGCCCTTATGGTCTTTGAATGTAGAGGGATAGGCTCCAGGCTGGTAAAGTGTAGAAAATTCTGTTCCAAAAAGCCATGATTAAAATACTGTGTGTTGGTATGTCAGTCATGATGCTTCATCCAGTCATCCTTGCCCATCATACTTTGCCAATTCTCCAACCCACTTGAGTTGCAACTCCTGCTGAGAAGCAACAGGCAGCTTTGTCTGAGGACAGATATTTCTATTGCAACTCTGCATTGATTGGCTCATTTTGCTGCATCCAGGACAGAGATGTGGTTAAATGCACCTTTGCAGTGGAATGTTGATTTGTAAGGGGTCAGGCCTGAAGTACTGTCTCTTACAGAGTTTCTGAAGGCAGCCTCCTCTGTGGATTGATCGTTTGGGCTCACATAATTTCTCCCATTGCACAAGTGTGTCCTGGTGCAGGGTTTGGAAATTATACCTGAGCAAATCTTCCAGGGCTTTTTCCCAAGGGGGAAAGAGGAAATAAAAGAAGTAGGTGGTGGCAGGTGTTAGTCTTTGGGTTGTGTAGCAAGACAGTTCATATATTGCTGCAAAGTGCACATGACAGCAACTCTGAAGCTTCAGTGCCCTGTTTTCTTAGACTGCATCCACACTGGACATTTCCAGCACATGACTTCCCCCAATGAGACCAAGGAAGTGGGTATGTGGATGGAGCGTATGCAACCTTAGTTTGGTATAATGGCCTTCAGCCTTCCCAGTACCAAAGCCCACATTTAGTACAACATGGGGCCTGTTTTGCCGTTTCTTTCTCTATATCATGACCTGGCCTTGGGCAAGCTTCTCTTTCTCTCACCTAATCTGCCCCTTGTTGCGTGCTGAGCCTCGAGATTGTAACTAGCTTTGAAGCATACCAGGAAGGAAGTCTAAATAAACAGAACTACCAAGAGTGAAGCACGTACAGCTGGTTTATTTTGTTCCTCCCAGTTACTAAGCTTGCAGTCCCTCTTCTGTTGCAAGGACATGAGTGTGCAATAAACATTTTAACGAAGAGTTATTACAACCCTCTTAGAGATCTTGAAATGTTGTGATTGACTATAAGGCTAAAACTACAAGATAATAGTCACGTGGGGTTTTTTTTCCTTGTAAAACTCCCTTAAAAAAACAACTGCTGCTCAGGCTGCAATCTCTAATGCAAAGTTGGTGTGTGTCGGGGGTGGTTTTGGACAGTTTTCCACCTCCAGAGCAACTTCTCTGACTGCTGTTTGGCCCCATGGGAGGGAGAATGTTTTCTCTATGGGGTCAGAAGGGGTTGCTGTTTCAAGTAAGTTGTTCAGTTTTGGTGTGCCACAAGGAAAGTAAATAAGATGGTGGGAATGAGACACCAATGGGCCTGTGGGAACCCTGCTTTAAAAACCTTGAAGTAAGACAATACAAGAGAAAACAACTTTGTTTTTATGTAGCACTGAGCGGCATAGCATAGTATTAGCTTTGCCAAGGGAGTTCCTGCACAAACATGACTGGTTACATAAGCCTAAATGTTTCTCTGTCACGGGTTAGCGGCAGCAGGACAAACAAGGAGAGGAGAAAAATTATTAAGGGGCAAGACAAGTAGAAAAGGGGGCAGTTTTCCATGGCTCTTTTGAGCTTTCCCATGTAGCTGCTGGAGCAGGGAGCTTTTTCTACTCATGGGGGTTTCTGGCGTGATCAAGGACCTTGGAAGATGGTTGCCCTTAATTGCATGGGAAGCCTTCCTGACTGAACATGGAGAAGCAAGACATGGTGCCCGGGGGAGGGGCGGTCCTACATAATTTTTCTACTTATCTTTCCCAACTGACTTTGATATAAATGACTTTGATATAATGTCCTTCCAGCACCCAAATTCTATAAACCTTTAGATTGGCTACCCCCCCCCCAAAAAAAATAAAATAAACCAGTGAGGAGTACCGTTGGTGGACTGCATCATTTGATTTGTACAAACAGTTCACTTCTTATCTTTACATGCTTTTTCATCTTGTATGTTTAGCTGTTGATTTCTTGTAAAGCAGACTCTGATGATTAGCAAACATTACTCTGCTCCTTTCTTTCCTTTCTGCAGCCATGGTCTACAGAAAATCTTCTCATGTCGGGGAATTGCAATTGCTGTTGATCACTTTTGGAAACGTGGCCACAGAAAGATCACTGTGTTTGTCCCACAGTGGCGAACAAGGAGAGATTCTAACATCACAGGTAAAAGATTTAATGGGATTGTGGTTGCTTTGAAGTTTCAGAATTCCCATCTCCTGTGTTCAATTTTTATTTACAAAATGACACTACTGGAAGTAAGCTGGTACCTAGTAAACAATTTGGATTTGTTTAATTTTATATATAAAATAAAAAGGGGCACAGGTGGCGCTGTGGGTTAAATCACAGAGCCCAGGGCTTGCCGATCAGAAGGTCGGCGGTTCGAATCCCCGCGGCGGGGTGAGCTCCCGTTGTTCGGTCCCTGCTGCTGCCAACCTAGCAGTTTGAAAGCACAGTGCAAGTAGATAAATAGGTACTGCTCCGGCGGGAAGGTAAACGGCGTTTCCATGTGCTGCTCTGGTTCGCCAGAAGTGGCTTAGTCATGCTGGCCACATGATCCCGAAGCTGTCTGCGGACAAACGCCGGCTCCCTCAGCCTATAGAGCGAGATGAGTGCGCAACCCCAGAGTCGGCCACAACTGGACCTAATGGTCAGGGGTCCCTTTACCTTTTATATATAAAATGGCACATCTTCCTAACATTCTGTCCTGTATGAGCATGACCAAAAAACTGGATTCTGGGGAGGTTGTACAAATGAATGAATGGGGCTATACCATTTTAGTGAGGAGCTCCAAGGGCTTGCTGTTCTTTCAGCCTCTTTTTCTCCCTCCCTCCCTCCCTCCCTCCCTCCCTCCCTCCCTCTCTTTCTTTCTTTCTTTCTTTCTTTCTTTCTCTCTCTCTCTCTCTCTCTCTCTCTCTCCCCCTCCCCTCCCCTCCCCTCCCCCATCCCCATCCCCAGCTCAGGGATAACAAAACAGACCTTTGTAAAAGTTAGTATAATGGGCACTCTTTGAATGCTCTGATTCACTTAATGTAATAGTGCATTGCAATAGTTACTTTTCTGCCAAAATAAAATCCTGCACAAAACATCTGTTCTTTCTAAACTCAGTTCTTTTCAATGTGTTCTTTTTTATTTTCGTTTTAATAGAACAGCATTTCTTAACCCAGCTCCAGGATGTTGGTATTTTGGCCCTCACCCCTGCAAGGGTTGTATTTGGAGCCAGGATTGCATCTCATGATGACAGGTAAAAAGAGTTTGTGTACCTGATGGACAGTTATGCGACTCCTAGTTCTTCTCAAGAGGAGCCATTTATTGAGTTGGGAAATGGGATACGCATCTGTTTTGTCCTGTTAACATATTATTATTCTGTATTGCTTTTAAGATAGCATACCTTTGTGAGATGTGGAGACTTAATATACGTCTCCAGGTTCTGAATGTGAATGTATGAAGAAGCTATTCTAGCGACTTCTTCATACTAAGAGTGGGCTCTGCCACTGAGCTGTGGTCCCTTCTCCAATCCACTTAACCATCTCACAGTTTTGTTACCTCTTTTCCCTGCATATGCAGACCATGCTGAAGTGTTGAACAGTCACATGTCATTCATGCACATCTGATTCAGCTCACCGTCAAGGAAAACTGTGTAGTGTAGACTTGCCCTGTTGTTCTGCAGACTGAGCACTGTCCCTGTGTGTGTGTCCAGTTCTAAGTTGGTACAAAATGTTGCTGATCACCCTCTTTATTTTTTTAATGTTTGAGTTATTTCATACATGATGCATTTGCATTATTTAGAAACCTTTTCTGGAACACGTTCATTGTTATCTTGCCTTAATTTAAGAATTAATAATGAATTTAATTATAAACCTATAGCCCAAGTTTCCTAATGGATATAATGCCTGGAACAGGATCCAAAGATCTACTTTGCATATTGTTTAGTCCCAAGCCTTCTGTGAAACAACAGATGCTTGGTTCTTTTGTATGCTGGCCAGCTTAGATTTAGGCATCCCCAGAACAATATATGGTCTGCAGCACTGTAATAATAGTAGTAGTAATAATATCATCATCCTCATTTCCCATCCAGGCCCTGACCATACCCAGACCTGTTTAGCTTTAGTAAGGTGGCCAAATCATCAGCCACCTAGGAAGCACAGCAGCTGCTTTCCTGTGTGACTTCCAGCGGGTCACAAAACCAGGATTACTCGATCCACAGTAGCACATGGCTGCTTTGTTGCCCAGAAACTTATTCAGTGCAAGGATGCTGATTCTCCCAACAAATGTTGTTGTAGGTTTTTGCTACATCTTGCTGAAAAGACTGGAGGAGTTATTGTCACCAATGATAATCTCAGAGAATTTGTGGATGAGTCCACATCCTGGAGGGAGATTATTCAAAAGAGGTAATGTGTTAATTTTGTTCAGTTACAAAAACGTGCAATGGGCAGGTGGACAAGTGATCGGTTACAATATTTAGTGGGGGGGGGGGTTGATAAAAGTTGCTTTGGCTTAATCACTTAATTTAGTCTTATTGATTTTGCCAGAGATGGAGAACCTTGTAGCCCTATAGTTATTGGGCTCCAGACTTCCAACACCCATTATCCTCAGCAAGCACGGTCAGTGGTCCGGGGTGATGGGAGTTGTAGTGTGGCCACAACCTGAGAACTACAGGTTCCCTGCTCCCGTTTTATGTTGAGGTGGTTGGTGTTCCCTATCCAATTCTGCATCTTTCTTTCTCAGGTTTGTTTTTGGATTTGGGGCACAGGGCAATTGAATTGCCAGTCAGCTCTCTACCATGGCTGGAACATGAATGCCCTGGTGGCAAAATCCCATCAGCACACATTCACCAGCTTTATAACCTGAGAGAGCTCATATTTAGTGAGCCACTTCCAGATAGAGCAGAGGGAAGCTTGGCCATCATGTGTCCCCAGCGCCTCACAGGCAAACTCCTGAAATCACTCTGTTGAAACTTCTTGTGGATTTTTAGATTCTGAGACTGTGAATGGCATCATTACCATATATCTTTGCAATACAGTGTGGAACAGGTGATTGGGAAAGGACCCAATTCAGCAAAGCAGTGTTTGAACTAAAGCTCTCCTAGGACTGGAACTGCAGTGGATTTCTGTGAGGCTGGATTCCGCCTGCTGAATTTGTGCTGCCCACAAGCATTGAAGTTCAGTAGTAAAGTGCACATGTTGTATGAAGAACGTCCCAGGCTCAATCCCCTGTGTGTCTCTGCAGTTAAAAGGATCTTTGATACTATAGCTGGGGAAGACCTCGGCTCAGGATCCTGGAGAATTGCTGCCAGTTAGAGTATAGCAGCCTTCCCCAACTTGGTGCCCTCCAGATGTTGTTAGGCTACAACTCCCATCATCCTTATTAGCCATGGTGGCTAGGGCTTATGTGCTTGGATTCCGGTTGTACGGAGAGCATCAGATTAGGGAAAGGTAAAGAATGGATGACTAGGTAAACCTCTGGTCTCATCAGGTTTAGGACTGTTTCATGATTTGATAGTGTCCTGCCAGACAGCCCTCCCCCCAAAGAACACCAGCTGTATGTTTGTATAGTGTGTGAATGTTGAGATTACTTCTGTCTATAAATCTGAATGTTGCTTTCCTTCCTACTGCTTTTCCTCACTGCCTGTTTTGGTGTTGCAGGCTGCTGCCGTACACTTTCGTTGGAGACTTCTTCATGGTTCCCGATGATCCTCTGGGACGAAATGGACCAGGAATAGAACGTTTCCTTCAGGAGGAAACCCGTTTCAGGTAGAGTACCCTGTGGGGCTTAAGGGAAAACAGATGCCACTATTGAATCAAAGCCCTTTGTGTGACTGAGAAGGTCATGAGATGTAAATCACACCACATAAGACCTTAGATAGGAAGAAGCAGTGGTTTTGCAGGAGGAATTGCTTGTCGTCAGTTACCACAGCTATCTCTGTGTGGTGATGCCAAGTACGTTTGTATAACATTGGATTGTAACACCGAGAAAAGGAAGGCAAGTGTTCTGGTAACATCTTTTGATGTTAGATTGTGGTGGGTCACATGACGACATTGGACACACTGCAGTTGGAGCTGTGATGCACTTTCATGAATAGCTGGTCTGCTGCATCAGCTGTTAGAAGATCTGCTGCTTGGTTGCGGTGGGCACATGGAAAGTGCTTTGTTACCTGTGTCCGGTCTGCATCTGGGAGGGGCTCAGTTCTTTGTCCTTTATCATGTAAAGCTTTATTGTGCTTTATTGTGTTTAAAGGTCAGGTAAAAATGACTTGCATAAAATGTTGAATACATAAGCAAAGCAAGGTCTAATCTGAACTGCTGTTTCTATGCTATGGCACTTCAAGGTTAGAAAGTTCTGTAATTGTATTGGTGACTTGTAAAAGTCCATCAAATGCAGAGGAATATTTTATTATGATTAAATGTGTGCATCTTCCCTTATCACCAGCCATATCAAGATGATGATGATGATTTTAAATGACAAATGTGGAAAGAGACAACTTGAAATGTCAAGTTACTGTGTCATCCAGAGTTCTTTAACAAATTTAAACCTTAAATCAGGCTTCCTCAGCCTCGTCCCTCCAGATGTTTTGAGACTACAATTCTCACCATCCCTGATCACTGGTCCTGTTAGCTAGGGATGATGGGAGTTGTAGTCCCCAAACATCTGGAGGGCCGAGTTTGCCTATGCCTGTTTTAGAGCATCTTTCTTTTTAGACCCCATGGAAACACAGGAGATGGTTGTTCTCTTGCCTTCCTAGTTTGAAATGTTGTTTTTGTTCTCCAGAGGTGTTCCACCCCAACATGGCCATGGAAGTGGCAGCCCACCTCCTTTTGGGACATCGCATTTCCTGATGCCAACTGATGGTAGCGGACAGTTGCCAAAGAGCCCGTTACCTGGTGCCGTACCTGCCTTGACTATGTTTCCACCAGCACCTCATGCTAACCCAGCCCTCCCCCCGCATCCAAGATCTACTGCAGAAACAATCCACTTAAGAGAAGCCTTGAGAAAAATCTTCCCTACGTCCGAGCAGAGGGAGAAGATAGAAGAGATACTTGCCCAGCATCCCCACATGAGGGACATGAATGCCCTGTCTGCGATGGTGCTTGATTTGGGCTGATGCACACAACCGCAAAGCTTTGGATTCTGCAGTTTGGATTGTTAATGTAAAGATGCATACGAGCTGGTGTTAAGCCATCTGTGAATAGTCAAAACTTAATCCTTTTGTATAAAAAAATTGTTAATATTTGGATGATTCACTGATCCCCCTTTTTTATTCATCTAAGTTATGTTGCTTTTACAAAATTGTATTGATGCATTTTTTAAAAAAAAAAAGAAAACAAGTCTTTATTTCTGACTGGCTTGAAAATTGTTTACAAAACTTCAAGTTATTTGGGAAATAAGTAGATCTGACCGCAGATCTAAGTTCTGCTTAAAATTGAATTCATATTTGCAGGTTTCTTAATGGGCATTATTTCTTCTCTCATTGCCTGATTTAATAGACAGAGGTGAATTTTCAGTGAGCAAATTATGGCCATTTCATATATCCTGGTCATGCAAGTGCTGGAGGTCTCCATCTTAAGGCAAAATACTTTCCTGACTACTGCATGCAAGCCCTTGGCTTGCTATTGGCTGAATTTTTACAATATCACACAGTCCAAATACAGGCTAATGGGGATAGCTGTGCCAATGAAGCTTTTGGAGAATGCTCAGGAAGAACATGTTAGAATTTTGTCACTTCCTGAAAACCACTGTAGTCCAATTTAGTTTGCTAGCTTTTATTACAATATGTGTTGTTTCTCAGTTTGGGGAAAAAAAACATTGGAAGGAAACATTTCTTCCCAACTTCTTATAGTGGGCAATAAAAACAAATTGTTTTATGGCATTACCACTTGATATCAATGAAGTTGTTGTAGAGCATTTGTACTGGTAGGAAGCTTTTGAAGGTGGCTCTGCTCAAGCCGAGTGCTCCTCCTTCCTTTGTGAGAAGCTACGAGGTGCTTCAACGCTTGGGTTCACATGGTACCATTTGAACACTGATTTAGTGTGTTTGGGGTACAATATGCAACCACATCTTTGGCTTGACCTGAGAGAATATATCTGTGACCTCACGGCTGGAAAAGAGGGGAAAGAAAGACACGTGTACAACCACCTTAGAATGGGCCCTCACTGAAGAACTAGGGCATCTACAGCAGGGTTGGAGAACCTGCCTTTAAAATAAATCTCAGCATCTTTCATAGAATGGGTAGTTGTGCACACATGCTTCCAGTAGTAGAAGCATGTTTAGGAATGCAAGGAGCAAAGTAAACTTGGAGTGGCACCAACTTTGCCTTGCACTGTTAAAGAGCACCATCTCTTAACAATTCAACTTAAGGGAGAGGAAGGAAGATGGCACGAGTAATTGTCAAGGGAACAGTTCCATTGCTCCCCCACCCCATTTTAGCACACCAACAGTTGTCAAACAAGCCTCTTGACAAGTGTTTTTGGCTTTGCAGGAATTCCCCTCCGCTTGAAAGAATGATAAACCAGTCTGTTTAACCACAGTCATGTCTACCAGCTGCTTCTGTTTATTTACCCACCTTCCTTCCACTGAGCAAGAAGAATTTGCAGAAACAGCCATGCTGAATATGTTAAGATAGCACAAATGTTTGTTGGAATTTTCTGAGGGCTGAATGCAAAAGCTTCTGCATGGAGATTCTGTGGAGTGTGTGACAGCTATTGAGTCATTTAATTAAGAAGCTCCAGCTAATGGTGAAATACAAGAGCTGATCTTTAATGGTCCGTGAAATAAAGTCATTAAGGGGTGAGCTGTCAACAGAGGCTATTCACAGCAGGAATGGGCTGTTTACTAGAATTGCCACTGAGGCTTTAAATTTACAAATAGACTGTATATTCAGCATACCTTAAGGCAGGGATGGGCAGCATGATACCCTTCAGGTTTTTCTTTATTACCTTCATATCCTACCTTATTTTAATCATGGGACCCAACAGGGTAGGGTATACATGTGGTTCTCAGGCAGTCACCCATCCAGACACTGACTGGGCCCTAGCAAGGT
Organism: Podarcis cretensis; assembly: GCF_951804945.1. Classification (NCBI taxonomy): domain Eukaryota; kingdom Metazoa; phylum Chordata; class Lepidosauria; order Squamata; family Lacertidae; genus Podarcis; species Podarcis cretensis. The sequence goes on from NC_137177.1 coordinate 60,526,410, forward strand.
GGTGCCTGCTGTGCCTTCAGACCCCATGATTAGGCATGATGGGAGTTGTAGTCCAACATACCTTCCACATTTGCTACCCTTGCCTAAGGAATAACAAATCTGTGTTAAGTGATACTGTGTGCTTTTGCTTAAGACCCTGTGTGTATTGCGTAAGGCCAAGGTCCCCAAATCCGCCATACTTTGCCAGAACCCTAAAAAGTGTTAGTGGTAACCAAGTTCACTGGAAGTGCTGGTGAGCTCTGGTGCACCCTATGCCCATCTCTAACACACAAATAACACCAGCAAAATAGCCCTTTGAAACGTATGCTGCAACCATGGTGAATTTAGCAAAAGATCAAACAACAGAATCTGCATGATTTCTCAGTAATGGGGCTTTATTCCTTATACCATGAAAGGCCTGCACCAGGCTTGAGGGGTCAGCCCTCAACATAAAGGTGCTGTGGGAGAAATGCTTCTCAGACCCTGGGAGTGCTACTCCAATTGAGGCAGGTTACTTCCATTTCTCACAGCGGCTTGCTGTAGTCCTGCAGTGGACATTTCAGTACAACTTCCCCAGAGCTGGTGGCTGCAACATAGCAGAGGGGGAAAGAACCCATATTTTTCCCCTTTCTGGTAGTTGGTCTGAAAATACAAGTGAGAAAAGGCCAGCTGTTTTATTTCCTATTTGGCTCATAACCCGACACAAACTGCTACAAAAGAATTGTATCCATCCTACCAATGAGATTGTTATCTTTCCTTTCCAACTGTGCTGTGCTTACAGAACTCTGTACACACCTCTTCTTGTTGGGGCTTCCAGGTCAGGAGCACCCCAAACCCTGAGATTTCAGTGCCCAACCCTGAGACTTTGGGATGTCCTTTGTAGGTGTCATGGGGAGTGGTACCTCGTGATCCTTCCCCTGCACTCCCACCACTGAGCCCTGGAGACAGCTTAATTGGGAGACTGGAGGTAGGAAGACTCATGAGAGAGTCAATGCAATAATTTGCAACCAGATCCTGCCAGGATAGGGGGCGCAGGTGGCGCTGTGGGTTAAAGCCTCAGTGCCTAGGACTTGCTGATCGAAAGGTCGGCGGTTCGAATCCCTGCGGCGGGGTGCGCTCCCGCTGCTCGGTCCCAGCGCCTGCCAACCTAGCAGTTCGAAAGCACCTCCGGGTGCAAGTAGATAAATAGGGGCCGCTTACCAGCGGGAAGGTAAACGGCGTTTCCGTGTGCGGCTCTGGCTTGCCAGAGCAGCGATGTCACGCTGGCCACGTGACCCGGAAGTGTCTCCGGACAGCGCTGGCCCCCGGCCTCTTGAGTGAGATGGGCGCACAACCCCAGAGTCTGTCAAGACTGGCCCGTACGGGCAGGGGTACCTTTACCTTTACCTTTACCTGCCAGGATGGTGCTTGCAAGGCACAAGTCCTCCCTCTGCTGCCTCGAGGGGACCTGGCAAGCCTAGAGACATCATGTCAGCCCCGGAGGTCTGGCAACCTTATTCATGCACTCCTAAGCAGCTGTTGAGATGGGGTATGGAAATGGGCATCTTGTCATTGCTACTAGGAAGGAATTTAGAGGCCTGCCTTCCTCCACCCTCGCCTCAACTTTTGTCGAGGCCAACAATACTGGTTTTGACATTCCAGGACTTCATCCGCTCTAGATCCTCTGAATAAAAATGGTCAAAATACTCGAGCAAACAAATCAACAGGAAATAGCTTATGAAAGAGTTTCAACCAAGATTGCTGCAAAAACATAACAAGAAGAGGAAGAAGATGGTGGCAGTTGGAAAGCACAATTCTGGGAGGTGCTGTGAGTTCATCTCAAAGATACGCAAGGGAAAGGGAAGAGCTTTAAGGGCCAAGCAAGTAGTGCAGTGAATTCAGGCAGGTCAGCTCAAGGAGAGCGCAGGTTCTGCTATGAGTTTCCTCTTCCTTCATGCATGCATTTCACATTCCTGCACTGTTGTGCTTTGGTAATGAACCTCATCTATTGAAAGCTTGGCCCGGCATCTTGCAACCACAAAGGGGCTGCATTATTTTGTGAAACTTGAACAGGATGATTTACAGAGCAGCTTAAGTCCAGGTCTTTGGTTAAGCTAATTGACTCAGCTGGCTTTGTTCCAAGCACTCTGTCTTAATTGGTTAGCAGCTCAAGCTGCTGGAAACCAGGCCTGCAAAAATAATACTGTAGCCTGGTAATGATGTCACTTGAGTCTAGCTGTGTTTATGTGGCATCTTCCTCATTGGACTCGGAGATATGAAGAATCTTGGCATGGTGTTCTTCCAAGTAATACTGCTTGTATGCTGCTTATATTGCATCATGAGTGCTCTGTCAGTAGTGGACCATCAATCTAAAGCAACAATTTCCACTGATTCCCTTATCCCATAATCATTTTAGCATGTAATTCAGTTATAGGACGGAGTGATGAAAGAAAGACAGACATCTGTACAACGACAAACAAACATGACTAAAAGCTCTGCTTAGTGAAGCCTCTGTCCAATAATAGAGCAAAACAGTGTGTCCCCCAACAAGGATATACTGCAGAACAGGGAAGGCAGAGCAGCCAGAGGTGGCTATTTAAAATGCAAATACCAAAGGTAGGACTGGATGGAAGGGCCATACTCGGTGGTAGGTGCATGCAGAAGGCCCCAGGTTCAATGCGTGACAGGGTTAGGAAGGACTCACACCTCAAGCCCTGGAAAACTACTGCTGCTGATATTTCTTTGGCGATCACTCGTAGCTGAGTAAGATTGTCTTCCATGAAACAGTCTTAACAGTGAGTCTGTAAGTGACTGGAGGCCAAATTATGGATCCACACATCCTTCCACAGTAAGGACATAGGTTTCCAGGAAGGAGTTGATCACTGTGAGCGTTTGCCAAATGTGCCTTCCTCTTAGCACATTTCTTCCTTTCGTCCTGAGTTTGAGCGTCTTCAAAGTGTTGACAGGGCTGAGCTAGAGTGATCAATTATCTGATGGCATAAGGCTGTTTTCTGTGTTCCTAAGAGAAGCTCGGGACATGGGTGGCGCTGTGGTCTAAGCCACAGAGCCTAGGGCTTGCCGATCAGAAGGTTGGCAGTTCGAATCCCCGCGACAGAGTGTCGGCAGGTGTCGGGGTGGCTGCTGCCAGGGTGCTGGGGCTGAGGACAGCTACCCAAGGATTAGAAAAGTTTTCAGCAGGTGTTTACAAGTTAAGACAGAAGGCGGCTGCTGAGACTCTATCGGCAGGGCAGCCACAGGACTGCGGTGCTAAAGACTTCTCATTGTTGTCAAATGAGCCTCGCTAACTTAGGGAGGGACCAGCGCCACTCCTGCAGATGATCTCATTGACTGAGCTGGGATATAAGAGTTCAGGGAGATGGACTGGGGTGGTGCTGTGGGTTAAACCACAGAGCCTAGGACTTGCCGATCAGAAGGTCGGCGGTTCGAATCCCCGCAACGGGGTGAGCTCCCGTCGCTCGGTCCCTGCTCCTGCCAACCTAGCAGTTCAAAAGCACATCAAAGTGCAAGTAGATAAATAGGTACCTCTCCAGCGGGAAGGTAAACGGCATTTCCGTGTCCTGCCCTGGTTCGCCAGAAGTGGCTTAGTCATACTGGCCACATGACCCGGAAGCTGTATGCTGGGTCCCTCAGCCAATAAATCGAGATGAGCGCTGCAACCCCAGTCGGTCACGACTGGACCTAACGGTCAGGGGTACCTTTACCTTTATCTAAGGGATGCTCAGCTTTAAATGCTTATAGCTCAGCGCTTTGTTCCAGCTGTGAAATACTCTTCCTGTTTGTAAGCCTGTTTGTAAGGCTGGTCTCTCTGTCTCTCCCTCTCCTCTTTTTATGTAAACTTAATCTGTCTATAAAGAAAGAAAGATTATAAAAAAGCAGCAAGCAAGCAAATAACAGTCATTTCCTTGCACAATGCCAACCCATGACCTAATTATTCCCATACAATCCATTCCATAGCATCTTGGTTCTGGACTCCACACTCTTTTTAGGGAAACTGAAGGTGTGAAGCAAGGCTGGGGAGGGAAGGCGCCCTGAGGACAGCTCCAAGGGCCAGTTTGACAGACCCGACCCTCTCCATGCCTGTGTGAAATGAAGTGTTTTATCAAGATAGATACTGTGAACTTGCAGGGTGCCTCAGCCAGTCAAGAAACAAGGCGTGCTTTGGAAATCCTACCGCAGAAGGGTTGGAAAAACAGGTGTAACCTTCCACCAGTAGGTGGAGATAAACCCTCGACAATGCTGGTTTCTTTTTAGTTTAGACTAAGCATTAGGCGCCAGATCGTCAGGCCTGGTTACAGATATTTCAGAAGGGGGCAGCCTGCCTGTTGCCACTTTGGTGCCCTGGTGATGGCACAGGCAAACATTAAGAAAAGGCTATCAAGTATGTTGTACTTCCACTGTTGGAGGTTACATGTCTCTGAATGCCAATTGCTGGGAATTACAAATAGGGAGAGTGCTTTTGTGCTCGGATCCTGCTTGTGGGTTCCACACAGGCACCTGATTGGCTGCTGTGAAAACAGGATGCGTGAATGGATGAGCCATTGGCCTGATCTAACAGACTCTTCTTAGGTTCTCACACAAGCATTAAGAGAAGGTTGGAAGCTGCAGCAGTGCAGCCTCTGGGAGTCAAGCAGCAGCAGCAGGTGCTTGGGAGGGCAAACCAGGCATCAGCCCTGGTGGGCCCTGCTGGGGTGCATAAAGGTACAGTGGTGCCTCGCAAGACGAAAAGAATCTGTTCCGCGAGTCTCTTCGTCTAGCGGTTTTTTCGTCTTGTGAAGCAACCCTATTAGCGGCTTAGCGCTATTAGCGGCTTAGCGGCTATTAGCGGCTAAGCGGCTTAGCGGCTTTTAGCGGCTAAGCGGCTTAGCGGCTATTAGCGGCTTAGCGTCTTAGAAAAAGGGGGGGGGAGCGAAAAAAATTGCAAGACTCGCAAGACGTTTTCGTCTTGCGAAGCAAGCCCATAGGGAAATTTGTCTTGCGAAGCGCCTCGAAAAACGGAAAACCCTTTCGTCTAGCGGGTTTTTCGTCTTACGAGGCATTCGTCTTGCGGGGCACCACTGTAAAGGGACCCTTGACCGTTAGGTCCAGTCGTGGCCGACTCTGGGGTTGCGACACTCATCTCGCTTTACTGGCCGAGGGAGCCAGTGTACAGCTTCCGGGTCATGTGGTCAGCATGACTAAGCCGCTTCTGGCGAACCAGAGCAGCGCACGGAAATGCTGTCTACCTTCCCGCCAGAGCGGTACCTATTTATCTAATTGCACTTTGTGCTATCAAACTGCTAGGTTGGCAGGAACAGGGACCAAACAACGGGCGCTCACCCCGTTGTGGGGATTCGAACTGCTGACCTTCTGATCGGCAAGCCCTAGGCTCTGTGGTTTAACCCACAGTGGGGTGCATAGCCCCCAACAAATGCCTCTGTGTGCTGGGTCCTTGGCCTCCTGTTTGTATTAAAATCGTCCTTATATTAAAACATTGAGTGAACATGAAATGCAGTTGCACAATCCTAACTCACTTAAATGTCAATTTATCAGTTATCAGTGATGACACCTGAACACACATGATGAAGCAAAGTATATTTCTAGGTTGGCATGTTAAGATCTGTGAAATAAAAATAACAGTATATTTTAATGACAGAAGTCCAGCAGTGAGGGGCAAGCTCATTGTTTGGCAGGTACTTGCCTTCCTTGGTGCTACCCATGCAAGTTATTGATAAACAAAACCTTCTATATTTTGTTTTATTTTAAATTGCTCCCCCATTTTCAAACACTACTGGGTCCAGGAGTTTGTGAAAATAAAAAGACGTGGTAGAGGGAACTGACTGTTTTTAAGGAAAGGGCTGGTACTTTGATGCTTTGTTTTTATTGGATAGATAGATAGATGAGAGAGAGAGAGAGAGAGAGAGAGAGAGAGATCCTACTAATGATTAATTGTGGTGTTTTTTTACTGATTGGTGGTTTCTACCCTTAAGGAGGATGGAAAGCAGGGCTGGTGAAAGGTGTGGCCTAGGAGGAATCCTGTGGGGGGCCGACAGTGAGGTCTGGAGGGCCACATTTGCCCCCAAAGTCAGAGGTTCTCCACCCCTGTCTTAAGTGCTAAAGCCACAATGTTACAGACTGTGCCCAATACACCCCAACCACTTTACATTCTTTATCCCCGCCACTTTTTTGGGATAAGCGTGTGTTTTACTAATTTTTCTATTTAGCCTGTGAAATTGGAAGAGGGAAAGCATCCAGCCACAATCATCTGGCACGTGTAAACTAACAGAGGGCACTTGAAAGCCTTGTTTACTCCAAAAAGACCAAAGAGAAACGCCAGCGGTGGCTGTCAAAATGCCCAACCAACATTCCACTCCTGCATCAGAGAGAACATTTGGCTCGTTCCCTGAACTTGTTATGCAATCTATGGGATGGGGCCCTGGGCTGCTGCTTTGGGAATATCTCCCTTACATAACATGGCATGGAGCCTTTCCTATGGAAGCTCACCAGGATCTTTCCCAAGACAAAACCACCCCCTGCTTCTAGATGTTACACACACACACCCAACCCCCCACTTATCCCAAGAATGATACTCGAAAGAGGGTAAGCTAAGGTTACCAGATTTTTTTCAATGAATCTGGGGACACTTTTCAACTTCAACAGATTTTATATGGGAACAGATTTGTAAATCCGGGGACTGTCCCCGGAAAATGGGGACGTCTGGTAACCCTAGGGTAAGCAAATAAATACTCTTTTGCCTTTGGAACTGTGGTTATTGGAACATGGTGCTCTTGTTTTCATTTAAGTTGTTTAATTAAAGCCCTTTTGCTGAGTTCAGCGGCAGTGAGAGGGCTGGCCCTACCATTAGGCAGAGATAGGCAGCTGCCTCAGGCTGCACATGCAGAGGGGTGGGGAGTGGGCAAAGGTGAAATGTCCAGCCTGGCCTGGCCTGGCCTGTGCTCCTCAAGCTAGGCTGAGGCGCTTGTAGGTGCAGTACTCTCAGCTCAATTATTGTCAAAGGCTTTTCTTTCTAGAATTCACTACACAGCTCAAACATAAATCAGGTTACCAGGTACGCAAGTCAGAGCACTATGGCATGTGGCTTGGCGTAATCTAACATATTGTCCCCAAAACTTGACACACACCCTGAGCTCATCTTTTGAAGAGTAGGGTGGATGCAGTGATTTACATGGTTGGTGTCCGGAGCCTCAGGCAAGCAAACAAACAAACCCTCCTGTGAGTAGGTTGGGTCTGCTTAAGTCGGTGCAGCCAGCATTGTATACCTGGAAGTGGAGGTGCGTTGATCAGCTCAATGGCCTATCCATCCTTGGGTGCCTCCCTGGGGGTGCAAAATGCTCTGATGATGGGAGGCAGAGGTGCAGCTCCTCCACTCTCAGAATGTCCAACATGACCAAGGCAAGACTTTTCCCTGCCAGATCCCTCAGCCCTTCCTTAGCCTCCGGATCAGTGCCCCCAAACCACATCAACCCTCCCCCTGATCGAGTTCCTCGTCCCATTTCTCCTCCCCATCAGAGGTCCAAAGGTTCCCCACCCCAATCTAGGGAGTGGGGAATGAAGCAAGAGTCTGAGATCCTGAGGTTCAGCTACAAGGCAATTTCAACAAGATTCCAAGTTGCTTGCCCAAGCAGATTATCTGCTTATCAGTGGTTAAGCTGCATGGTTTCTTTATTTATAATATTGCTAAAAAGAAAATCAAATAAGCTTCAGAAATAGCCTTAGCTGAGGCCAGATAGCCAGCTCTGCTATTGCATTACTGAGAAGCTAATGTATTATGAACTGATGCCAAGATATTCCTGTGTAGCACAGAAGAAAGTAAATGGAAATTTCTATTTCTGGGATATGCTTTGCCGCATGCCATGCAATCATGGGAAATGTCAAGATCACAAAGAGTGCATAGATAACCCAGTTAATTAGGAATGTTTTTTTGTCCCATCCCTCCAAATGGTTAGGATCTGAATATTGCCTTTATAGGTTGGGTTAAAAAACAACAATAAAAGAGATCAACAGACAGAAACCCCCCCCCCCCCAAGTATTTTGTAAAGGAACTTGCAGAATGCTGGATAGAGAGAATGTGATTTTGCATTGGCAGTCAATCAGTTTTTTTTTATCTCCCCGCCAATTTATTTTGCAACCACATTAAGTTCCCAGGCTAAAATAGGACACTGGCAGAGAGGCCTTAAAAGTGATTGCATGAATTGATAGGTTAGCTGCAGAGATAGCGACAAACTATTAGCAAGTGCCTTGATGGTTCTGTGAGTCACCTGTATGGAACTCGCTGACCACCAATGTCCACAGACCTGAGTTTGAGAATCTCTGCTATTGCTGGAAGCTAAGTGTTTGGAACATCTGTCCCTCCAGATGTTGATGAACTACAACTCCCATCATCCCCAGCCATTGCCCATGTTGTTTGAGCTGGTGTGGGAGTTGCATTTCAGCAACACCTGGAATGCTAAAGGTTCACCACACCTGCTATTGGCCATAGAACTCAGCAAAGCTCACATCCAACCGTTTGTGGAATGCTCTCCATGGTGAGGCTTGCCGGGCACCTTCATTATATATATTTAGGCACCAGGTGGAAAGGTTTCTCTGTAACCAGGCTTTTGGCTGATTAACATGCTATGGCCTTTAAAATGTGGGAGGGTTTTGGGGGGCTTGTTTTTGTTTTATTGTGTATTTTGTGTTCTCATTTTATATTTTTATATTGTGAACCGCTCTGTGATCTTCAGATGAAGGGTGGTATACTACTACTGATGATGATGATGATGATGATGAAATGGCTTTCAGGCAACACTGCTGGTGACTCTAGGAGACCTAAGAAAAGCAATCACAGTCTTATACAGACACTGTCCAAGACTTGATTTGTCCTGGACAGTATCTGGATATGACTAAGACTGCTTTTCTTAGGTCTGCTAGACTCAGGTCTGGTACACTAATAAGTGCACAAAATCTTGATTTGATTGCAGCAATAACAACAGTTAATTGGGGCATCATTAAAAGCCAATTTAATATTTCCTCTATTAAGGGGAACCTAATTACTTTTCTCTATAATGACTGTAATTGGTTAATACAATGGCAAATATGATTGTTTTTATTTACATTCCAGTTTTAATAAGGGAATGATTAAATTAATCTCCCACTTTTTGCTTGAAATTGAAAAGCATTTATGTCATAGGTATTTTGGAGAAATTTCTGAATGTGTGAGGATATAGTTATAGCATGCTTCATGTTAGCTTGGTTTGGGGTGTTTGGGGTTTCCCCCCCCCCAATGGCACCTTTTGGTACAGTGATTCTCAAACCTGGGAACAAGAATTAAAAGTGCCAAAACAAAGAAAGATCAAGGAAAACCATATATGGAAAGTTTAATATTCTTTTTATCCTATGTGGAATCTACACACCTTAAAAAATGCTGTGAGAATGGTGTTTTTAAAAAGTTTTGAAAAATACATTGAATTGTCCATAGCTCACTGCTGCCATCTAGTGTCACATTTGTATGTTGCACTTTGCAACACACTTAAAACTTTTTGCTTGCAGCTGTATAGCTGAGCCCCTAGTGTTGCTTAAAATGTGGTGGTTTAAAAAATTAATATATAAATCAGGCCTGCACTGGCTTTTAAAGATAACACTCAGGTCACAAATTAGCAACACTGAAGCAGTCACCCTCATAGTCCTGTATTCCTGTCTTATGAAATTACGGCAAATGATCCAATGAACTTTAGATTTATTGCCTTCTTCCTCCCATCATTGATCTGTGACTTAATGCTGACATACATTTTCTTAAACAAAAACAAAAACAAAACAAAAAGTGAAGCTCAGTTCCCAATAACATCTCACTCTCGTAGTGCCAACTAAATCTTGCATTTTTAAGATGCAAAGTCATGCTGAATCCCAAACTGACTGCTGTGGTTATTGCAAAAGTGACAACCAAATGGAACACCTGCCTAAACTGGATGTACCAGTTTGAGGCTAATTACAAAGGGAAAAGATCAAGGTTTTTACCCAGGAGGAGAACCAAACACAGCAGCATTGGGCAGCAAAGGATTACAGTGTCTCTATCCTAGGAATAGGGAACCTTGGGCCCTCCAGATGTTGTTGAACTACATTTCCCATCATGCAGTTATACTCGTTTGTGAGAAATGCTATGGGGGTTAAGCCTGAGGGAAAATCTGTACCCTCTCCCTTGTGGTACACCTTTGGGAGAAGGAAAGGATAAGGAGTAAACCTTACATAAATCCGGAGTAGAGTCCCTAAGGCCTCATCAGTGAGGCCAAGGTGGGGCCTTGACAACTGGGCAGCCTAGGACTTCCATATACACTGCCCAGGCTTGCGCTCTGCAGAGATTCACCCCAGGAGGCACGCTCAATTGTCTCTTGAGATAAACAGATGCCAACAATAACAACAAGAAGAAATGCAATAGATCTAGACTATGCACGAAAAGCAAGTACTCAGGCTCCACTGATTCTAGAATAAAATGTGTGCATGCAGCCCAAGACTAACCCTACCCAACAACAGTCCTGGCTTGACATAAGAGTCATACCTTGGAAGTCAAACAGCTTAGTTCCCAAACGTTTTGGCTCCTGAACATCGCAAACCCGGAAGTGACTGTTTCGGTTTGCCAACGTTCTTTGGAAGCCGAACGTCTGACAGGGCTTCTGCAGCTTATGATTGGCTGCAGGAGCTTCCTGCAGCCAATCAGAAGCCGCACTTTGGTTTTTGAATGTTTTGGAAGTCGAACGGACTTCCGAAATGGATTCTGTTCAACTTCCAAGGTACGACTGTACTCATGAGCACTAAAAGAAGATGTGATCTTGCTCCTTATAAACAGAACTGTATTATGTTGTTGTTGTTGTTTAGTCGTGTCCGACTCTTCGTGACCCCATGGACCAGAGCACTCCAGGCACTCCTGTCTTCCACTGCCTCCCGCAGTTTGGCCAAACTCATGCTGGTAGCTTCGAGAACACTGTCCAACCATCTCGTCCTCTGTCGTCCCCTTCTCCTTGTGCCCTCCATCTTTCCCAACATCAGGGTCTTTTCCAGGGAGTCTTCTCTTCTCATGAGGTGGCCAAAGTATTGGAGCCTCAGCTTCAGGATCTGTCCTTCCAGTGAGCACTCAGGGCTGATTTCCTTAAGAATGGAGAGGTTTGATCTTCTTGCAGTCCATGGGACTCTCAAGAGTCTCCTCCAGCACCATAATTCAAAAGCATCAATTCTTCAGCGATCAGCCTTCTTTATGGTCCAGCTTTCACTTCCATATATCACTACTGGGAAAACCATAGCTTTAACTATATGGACCTTTGTTGGCAAGGTGATATCTCTGCTTTTTAAGATGCTGTCTAGGTTTGTCATTGCTTTTCTCCCAAGAAGCAGGCGTCTTTTAATTTCGTGGCTGCTGTCACCATCTGCAGTGATCATGGAGCCCAAGAAACTGTATATAAAACTGTATATAGCCTCCAGCCAAATTGCTTAGAATTTAACTTTCCCCACAGCCCTCTCCAACTTGGCTGCCACTATATTCTCAGCTTTGCTTCGGAGAATAGGATAGGAACAAGAAGACCATAAGGTCATAAGAAGACTCTGCTGGATCAGGTCAATGACCCATCTAGACCAGCATTCTATGGCCAACTCATGCTGGTGGGAAACCTGCAAGCAGGACTTGAGCACAAGAGCACTCTCCCCTCCTATGGTTTCTAGCACCTAGTATTCAGAAGTATTACTGCCTCCGAGCCTTGAAGCAAAGCATAGTCATCATGGCTAGTAGCCATCGCTATTCTTCTCCATGAGCCTCTAGACAATCTCTGCAAGAGTGACATTCCACCTAACCATGGCAGGAACCACATGAGTTGGGCTCATCTCTGCATCATACTCAATATAATTGTTAATTCAGCCCTGTTTCTTCATGAGAGGTGGGGGTGGGGGCATGGAAACATTCGAGAAAAGAACAAGCAGTACAATTTTAATCACTTACATAAACAGGATAAGGGTTGCTTTCCTAAATGTTATCCTGCATAACCTTTCAGTAATAACCTAGGCAAACATTACTTTTAAATGGCTGTAATTAATTAAATTAGAACAACACATCCTTCTTTTATTAAAATAAATAAACTAAAGCTGATGTTTGGCTAAAGACTTGGGTGCCACCCTAATGATTTTTCTTTTCTTTCTTTTTTGGATTCGTTTATTAATTTACTAGCTCAATAACTATTGGCTGCCCCTGGGAGATGTTTGTTAATATTTTATGTCATGTAAACATCTGGATCCAATTTAGCCAAGGAACATTTGTGAGACAAAGCTGGCGTCTTGCCAAGAAAATTTTGTAGGTGCCTGACTATGAGATTGCTCTATTTACATTATTCTTTGGAGATAAAATTACTATCAGTTAGCTTTGCTGAGATTTGTTTAAGACACGCCCCTGTCTCCACTTGTCTAAGCACTAAGCATCATAGGGAAAATGAAGAAATGAAACCCTTTTAGGATTCTGCTATGGGAAAATTAAGGCATTAGTCAGGTTATATATGGAATAATAACGATTTGTTTGCTGAGGGAGTAGGCTGGCTTTGTTGATAGAGCAAACAAGCGTGTCAGAGAAAAAGTCAGGCTATACCTCACTACCTAACACTCTATTTTCTAAATTCAGAAAAGGCCCTTTGTTTTCTTTCAGTGGGAATGTCCCCTTCCACATACAGGCCACATTCACACCATGCATTTAAAGCTGTATGGTATCACTTTAAGCAGCTGTGGCTTTTGCCAAAGAATTCTGGGAGTCATAGTCTATTATAGGTGCTGGGAATTGCTTGGAGACACCTGTCCCTCATGCAGAACCGTAATTCTCAAGAGATCCTTGGTGTTATGTACTGAGTTGAATAGGATCCAAACTGCAGCAGTCTGATTCGTCCTAGAACAATAGGATCCAAATTGCAGCAGTCTGATTGGTCCTAGAACAATAGGATTCAGAATGCAGCAGTCTGATTGGCTGGCAGGAACCACCCAATCATGCTCCAGATATAAGTGAATCCACAACCTGATTGGCTTACAGTAGAATTCCAGAATTAGCCAATCATGTGCAGCCCATTGTGTAAATAATGTATATAAAGCAGATTCTTTGAGGGGACTTTCATTCATTCCTCCTCACCACTATGAGCTGAATAAAGAGCATGAAATCACTTTGCGACTCTGAGTATATTTCACTTGGGAAAAGATATTGGTTGTTAAACCACCCTGAGAACTTTGAACATTTGACTTTTTTTTCTTTTTTCTTTGCAAACTGATGTGGAAATGCAGGAAAAATGAACTTAAGAATGAGGAAATGAGAAACTAAAATAAACTGAAATTGAGAGATTTTGCACATCCCTCCATAGCTCAGTGGGAACGAGCTGGAACCATAGGGCTTGACCCCACTTCCATTTGTCCTGCCACTTTCCGCTGAGGAAACCCACTGTTTATCGCTAAATCGGAACAAATGTCAATCCATTTTTCTGCAGATTTACTTTTCCCCATTTCTGTGGTAAACAGCGGGTTTTCCTGGGGCGAATGGTGGAACAAATGAGAAACTGCTCAAACTCATGCCTAGAAAGCATGGGATAAGCAGAAGTGTGGACAAGCTCTTAGTCTTACCCATGTACCAAGCGCTAGCTGATCTATGCAGATGTTGACCTTTTATTGATGCATAAATACAGCTACTGAAGTTCTTGTGACTCCTGTGTTTCCAGGTATTAATGCAGACCCACTGTAAGTTATCCTTACATAGTGAGTACTCTTCTGAAACTCATGGGATACTACCAAGTTGTCTATAAGAAATGGTTACAATATTTGGGGCTTTTAAGTTTAGAAAAAGGTGAGTAAGTGGGAACATGATAGATGCACAGGGTGGAGAAAGTTGGCAGAGAGAAGTTTCTCTCTCATAATACTAGAATCTGAGGCCATTCAATGAATCTGAAGGTTGGAAGATTTAGGACAGACCAAATATAGTACTTCTTCACATGGGACATAGTTAAACTATGGAATCTGATTCCCCAAGATGCAGTGATGGCCACCAACCTGGATGGTTTTAGAAGAGGATTAGCAAGTTCAAGGGTAGGGCTGTCAATGTTCTACTTCCATTATGACCCAACGAAGAGGATGGGGAATGCTTAAAACTCAGTGGTAGAGTATCTGCTTTGCATGCAGAAGATCCCAAAATCAATCCCCAGAAACATATCCAGGTAAGGCTGGGGGTGTCCCCTATCTGAATTCATAGAGGGAAGAGAAGAAGAAGAAGAGTTTGGATTTGATATCCCGCCTTTCACTCCCTTTAAGGAGTCTCAAAGCGGCTAACATTCTCCTTTCCCTTCCTCCCCCACAACAAACACTCTGTGAGGTGAGTGGGGCTGAGAGACTTCAGAGAAGTGTGACTAGCCCAAGGTCACCAAGCAGCTGCATGTGGAGGAGCGGAGACGCGAACCCAGTTCCCCAGATTACGAGACTACCGCTCTTAACCACTACACCACACTGGAGGGCCACTACCAGTCAGAGCAGATGATCCTGAGCTAGCTGGACTAATGTTTCTATGATATTGGGAAGGAACTCTGGGTAATTAGCAGGCTCAGAGCAGGACAAGGAAGAACGAAGGATCACAAAAAGCAAGTAAATTTAGGCTACAGATTATATCTGAGGCCCAGCCAAAGGACTCGAAGCCAAAGCTGTTGAGTTGCTTTCCAACAGCCTCCTTCATCTTCCTTTCATGGAGACTGCCAAGAGTCTGGGCTCAATGAGTCTGGGGCAGGCCAATTAGTCCCAATTGTGCTTATCTGAAAGTCAGTAGAGTGTAGCTATTTCCTTTATTCTAGGATGGGATTCCAAGCATGAGTAAAAGGGTTATACAAGCCAGCAAACTAATCTGCCAAACTCGCTTTATCCAACACCCACTTCATACATTTCAAGGATGGTAGCTGTTCCCCTAGTATCTATGAGTTAACGAGGTCTGCACCAGGTTTGCATTGGATGTCCAGGCTTTCAGACTCTTTTTTTTTTTTGCTTTGCTTTAGGAGCAAAGGAAGCTGCGTTCTAATGAATAAAACCACTGGTCCGTCTACTAGAAGCAGCTTTCCAGGGGTTCAGACAGGATTCCTTACCAGCCTTACCTAGAAATGACAAAGATCAAACCTGGGACCCTCTGCATGCAAGGCAGATGGCCCTTCCTTCAAAATTATTCTAGTCCTTGCGGTTCTGAATAAAGGATGTAATTAAATATCGACACAGGAAACTGCACTGAGTCAGACCATTTGTCCACCCAGCTCAGCATTGTCCATACTGACTGGTAGTGGCTCTCCAGGCAAAGGATGTTCCCAGCCCTACCCAGAAATTGTGGAGATTGAATCTGGGACCTTATACATGCAATATCTGTGCTCTGCCATTGAGTTATGACTCATCCGGCTTAGGAGAAAAGACTGCTCCTTCCCTAGGCAGTGGGACCCAGCAGGGCATGGGAAGCGGCAGCAGGTCTGTCATGGATTCTCCACCTGCTTACCATGTACTGTATTTTTTGCTCTATAAGACTCACTTTTTCCCTCCTAAAAAGTAAGGGGAAATGTGTGTGCGTCTTATGGAGCGAATGCAGGCTGCACAGCTATTCCAGAAGCCAGAACAGCAAGAGGGATTGCTGCTTTCACTGTGCAGAGATCCCTCTTGTTGTTCTGGCCTCTGAGATTCAGAATCTTTTTTTTCTTGTTTTCCTCCTCCAAAAACTAGGTGCGTCTTGTGGTCTGGTGCGTCTTATAGAGCGAAAAATACGGTAACTTATGTCAATCAATTTCTCTGTTAATCCATCTGTCAAGTACAGTGGTACCTCAGGTTAAGTACTTAATTTGTTCCAGAGGTCCTTTCTTAACCTGAAACTGTTCTTAACCTGAAGCACTTTAGCTAATGGGGCCTCCCGCTGCTGCTGCACCCCTGGAGCACGATTTCTGTTCTCAACCTGAAGCAAAGTTCTTAACCTGAGGTACTATTTCTGGGTTAGCGGAGTCTGTAACCTGAAGCATATGTAACCTGAAGCGTATGTAACCCGAGGTACCACTGTAATATTTTTGTTACAGATGTGGCCAAGCTCAAAATAGGAGATGATGCCAGACAGCTGACAACATAGGACTTACTTGTTCCTTTATTTCATTTCCCTTCCTTCCTTTAAAATATGTACACTAGAGGTTGTGAGCCGTAGGCCTAGGTCCAAATATGGAACTCCAGGCCCCTTCATCTGACCCTCAGGTATCTCATCAGGCAATGCCCACTCCCCAGGCCACACCCCACACTGCATCCCCACACTGGCCTAGACGATGTGTTTCTCCTCAGTTTAGATCAAGGGTAGGCAACCCAAGGCCCGTGGGCTGGATCGCCACCTCAGTCCAGCCCACGGATGGTCTGGGAATGAGTGTGTTTTTACATGAGTAGAATGTGTGCTTTTATTTAAAATGCATCTCTGGGTTATTTGTGGGGCATAGGAGTTTGTTCTCCCCCCCCCCTCCAAAAAAAAATATAGTCTGGCTCACCACATGGTCTGAGGGACGGTGGACCAGCCCATGGCTGAAAAAGGTTGCTGACCCCTGGTTTAGATGGATGAATGGCCTGCCTCAGTATCAGGCAGCTTCCCTAGGCAGAGCCACGCCTCATTAGTAGAGCAAATGCTTTGTAGAGAAAAAAATCCAAGGTTCAATCCCAAATGACATGTCCAGGTATGAACTGGAAAGACTCTGTAGGAAGCCCAGGAGAATTATTGCCAGTGTCTCAAGATAGTAGCAGACTTTGGTAATATGGCACCCTGAGCGAGGACAAAATTTGGCACCCTCCCCCAAAATACTTCTCATTTTCACAAAAATTCCTTTTTAAAAAATTATTATTATTTTGTGCCCCCTTGGCTCAGTGTCCCCTGTGCCCACACCACCCTAAATCCAGTACTGCTCAAGACAATACTGAACTAAATGGACCAACCGTCTGACTCACTTAAAGGCAGCTTCCTATCTTCCAAAGTCATCGCTGACAATTACTTCTCATCTGCCTTCAAGTACAGAGTCATTTAGTCCACATTATTCTCTGCACTCCCAAAGTGCTGCATTAACTTGCTTGCTATCAGCCGCAGACACCAGACGGGCTCTTTTTCTGTTAAAAGACTGCTCATAAATGTGAGATATAGCATCATTTAAAATCCATGCAACATCTTCCTACCTGGCAGTTTAAATTTAGAATTTTATGCTGTCAATAAAAACCAAACAAAAAAAAACCACATACAATTGTTTATCATCTGCCTTGCTTCAGGCATTTGTAAGTCAATCTCAGATGTAGCAGGTGCTTGTCTCTTAAATTTGGGAGTATAAAAATATAGTGGATTTTTGCCACTCTCTCTCTCCACCCTCCACTGCAATCAGCTATCTTGGTAGTTTGGGTAGCTTTTTCACTGTAGCAAATAATAGCAAAGTTTTGTGCAGCAACTGTCTTAGTTCTAACACTTAATCTACAGTGTGTAGTCTCTCTTTCTTGGAACACTAGAGATGGCAAAATAAGCATACTTTCCTACACTCTAGAATTTTGCAGGAAAATCATTTGTACTCATTCGCCCCTACAAAAAACCCTCAAAATTGCTTCTAAAATGTACTGTTGCATTACAACTTTTACTCTACAGTAGTGGTCTCTAATTTGGCACCACAGTGCCTTTCTTTGTGGCTGCCAAGGCCCCCTGCTCCTCTCACATTTTAAGAATTGTGTCTTGGTTTGGTTGGGGAGGGTTGCCTATTGTTTTTGGGGTAGAGTGGCTGTTTGTGCCTGTATTTTGTTTTGGCACATATGTCTTGCCTTGTATAATTTTGGTTCCCCTCCTTTTCGGGGGTGGGGTTTTTTGAGCATCTTCTTGGAAACGGGTATTTTGTGGTGTCCATGATAGTTTCTTAAGATTTCCAGATGTGCCTCTAGTCCCCAAAAGGTGGGTGTCAGGGAACTGCCATCAGTGCCGGAGGGAGAGAGCAAAAGCCAGAGGGATTCCAGAGAGCGTCCAGGGATCGGGAGAAGCAGCCCATCTTCTGGGGAAGGGAATCAGCGTAGCACCAGTGGAGAAGGGGGGCAGATGGGGGAAGCGACAAGGCGGTCCCATGACTCCTTGCCTGGGACCAGCGGGGAGAGTAGGGGTCCTCCGTTGCCCACGCCCTCCTTGCGCAGAAGGCTTTCGCGCAGAGAGAGTAGGAGGAGACTAGGCGTCAAAGAGCTTCTTTGCTGGAAGAAGTTTAAGAAACGCCCACTGACGGATTCTGCCAGCGATTGAGTCAGCCACGGGTGAGTGGCTTTCCGGACAGAAAAGGTTCACTTGGGCAACCCAGCCAGGTGTTTGCACCCAGCCGGGGAGATAGGCACCTGCTTACGCACGAGCAACCCCTAGAACCATTACAGTGGGGGACTGATTTTTACACACACACACACACAGAGTCTTGTTGCTGAGCAATGTGCAGGGCTCAGTGGAGTGCGAGGCCAGCCAACCAGAAGAGACTCTGAGGTGAACTTGCCTGGAGGCAGAATCCACATCCAAAGTCAGGTCCAGTCCTAGTGTCGGGCAAACAGTAATCCACGTGGCAGTAGACACTCACACATATACACTCATACACACACACACACACACACACACACACACACTCATATACGCTCACATATACAGTGGTACCGTGGGTTACATACACTTCAGGTTACACACTCCACTAAGCCAGAAATAGTGCTTCAGGTTAAGAACTTTGCTTCAGGATGAGAACAGAAATTGGGCTCCGGCGGCGTGGCAGCAGCAGGAGGCCCCATTAGCTAAAGTGGTGCTTCAGGTTAAGGACAGTTTCAGGTTAAGTACGGACCTCCAGAAAGAATTAAGTACTTAACCCGAGGTACCACTGTATTGACAATGTGTGGCCTCCAGGCATTGTTGGACTACAACTCATAGAACCATATAATTGTAGAGTCTGAAGTATGGGGGTGATAGGAGTTGTAGTCCAAGACATCTGGAGGGAATGTGTTTGGAGAATTTATTATTATTATTTATTAAATTTGTATACTGCCCTTAATCTAAAGATCAAAGGCAGTTCACAAAATAAAAATATAAATTAGGAACACAAAAGACATTTAAAAAATAGCAAACCAATAAAACCCTTCCTACAAACACATTTAAAAGGCCATAGGTAAGGTTACCAGATTTTTTTTCAATGAATGCAGGGACACTTTTCAACTTCAATGGATTTTGTATGGGGACTGATTTGTAAATCCGGGGACTGTCCCCGGGAAACGGGGATGTCTGGTAACCTTACCATAGGGAACCAAGTCAGAGGGGCAGCATATAAATAAATTATTGTTATTGTTAGCAGCCGAAAGCTGGTTATAAAGTAACATTTGCACTGGGCACCTTAACATAGCTGTCAACATTTCCCTTTTTTTAAGGGAAATTTCCTTATTCCAAATAGGATTCCTCTCAAGAAAAGGGAAAAGTTGACAGCTATGCACCTTAAGATATGTAATGAAGGCTCCAAGTGAGTCCTTCTGGGCCCTGGTGAGCAAGTTACTTTATTCAGTAGTTTACTACATGTGTCCCCCTGCCTGCCCCTGCTGCCAACCAGTACAAACTCCTTCTCATACCTCTTTCAATGGGAATTAATCAGCAGAAATTCTCTGTATCAATGGTTAATAGGGTAAGGCCGTGGCCTGATGACATTTTCATTTCCCAGATCCATTTACTCCTTGCCCCTACTAATTCATCAAAAGTGCTCTCTGCTTCCTTTTCCCTTCCCTTCCCTACTTCTTTTACCCCTGTGGAGCATCTCATTAACATGAGGGCTAGAAGTAAAGAAAAGACAAATCATGCAGTATCAGCGAGACTGAATTTACAGCCACTTCAGCATTGGGCTTTATTCCCTTTGTTGTCCTACAGCTATTCCAGAGAGAATTTGGGATCCTACATATAAAATTGAAGATATTCAATTCTAGTTAAGAATCTTTCTTTCTTTCTTTCTTTCTTGTTGGGAGATTCAAAGTTGGGTACTAATTAAATTTGTCTACTAGGTTCAAGGAACTCAAGGCAGAAATGTGGAGATTTCGACATCCATCATCTCCAGGCTTTACTCTTCTGAGGGGTTTCCAAACTGAGCTTCTGTAATAATCAGAAAGGTGATAAAAGGAGTGGTGGGTGGACATCAGTTATTTGCAGACTCAAGCTGAAGGATCTGCTTGTCAAAATGACAGCTGAGGAATTACATTTGAGCAGACAGGCATTAAAACGGATTGACTTCCTATCTTGGAAGTGCAAAACCTCCCAATGACTCACAGAGGAAACTAGGGACATACTGGTAAAATCCTTGATCTCACTGGAAGCGTTACTGCCCTGGCTGCCTCATGATATATTGCCGAAGGCTCTACTCTCTGTTACTAGCCTGCACTGATAGGTCAGAGATATACTAGAAAAACATAATCAGGTCCAGCGTCAGGTAGGGATGTTGGAGAATTCAGACAAAAATGGAAACAGGAATGAAAATGTTGCTGATGTTCACTTATTCATCCCATGCCCAGAACAGAAATGAATCCAGTGAATACGATTGGTATTTGCTGCTGTTGTTGCTTTCAGTCCACAAATGTTAGTAATTGATTCCACACACCCATTTGCATCGCATTTCCTTAGCACTGAAAATAATAGGGTGGAATATCATAAGTTACATTTTGCCAGTGTGGAGAGTGAATCAAATAACAGAGTTTTTGGCGAAAGATGAACTGCAACAGAACAGAAACTGTTCTGTATGTGGCAACTATGGGGTAGAATGGGAAACGATGCCTTCTTGCATCCCTAGCACCAGGGGCTGGCATAACTGGGAACATACTAAGGCTAAACCACTGGAGCCTCACAGTCTTTCCTTCTGCTGGGCAATGGTGCAGATCATGCCCAGAAGGAATGGAGAACTCAGTGAGCAGTGATGACAGTCGTGACTTGTGAGCAATAGGGGCCCCAGTAGTCTCATGTCCTACTTTATAGAGGACAATCTACTGTTTGAAGAAGCGTAGGAGGGCAGTTCTCTGTTTGAAGATGTCCTTGATTTGAAGGGCTGCCCAGTTCATGTCCATTTTAAAGATAAAATGACCCCTAAGAAGGGAGATCAGGAGTCTTATTGTCAACCAGGAGCAGTGAGTAGCTGGACAGCAGACTGAGCAGGCACGTGTGCTACCTAGTCAAAGTCTTCCTCACTGTTGTGAGACAGGCTACATTTCTATTTGAGCTGCAGTCATTATTTCTAAATTTGCACATAGACCTTAGCATATGCTGATTTTATGCAAATGCATGCCCTTTTCTCTATGGTATGTTTCCTTTGGGTGGGTAGGGGGGAAGCTAATGCATAAATGGTTACCCTAAGTCCCTGCACACCTTTGAGCTAGCACTGCATCCAACTGTCCTACCGTCTGTTATTAAGAGTACAAAATGAGCCTCACTGGCATAGGAAAAAGTAGGCTATCTGAGATGTAGCTGGGGCTTTTGGTTCACAGACACAGCAAGGCGCATTTGTACAGGAGCAACAGTGCCTCGGGCTGCACGGCATAAATTGAAAGCATGTTCTCTCTTCATGATGCAATCGGTGGTGTCCAGATCTGGCTGGCAGGAAAAGTGCATGCCCCACCCCTTGCTTGAGGATGTGCTGTGTAATGCTTCTGTTTATCCCCTCCAGGCCAGCTCGAGCAGGATTTATTCCATACATTATTGAAATGGATGTTTATTTTACTCTGTGCAGATGTCCGGACAATGCGCCAGCTTTAGCTCGTTTATAGAGAAAATTCACTTTTCAGCAGTATCCACCAAAAGCACTGACAGAGCTTACAAAAGGATTTCAGTTGACTGCCTCACTGCACACTGTGGTCATGTCATTTCCTCATGTGTATACACGCAGACATACAGATCAAAATACTTTGGAAGGAGGGTATCTTTATGAGCTGATGAGTGATAAATTTTCTTCCAGGCAGAGCTCTGAATGTATCATCTTCCATAATACTTTTTTTGTTTATGTTTTTCAAGAAGAAGGTGGTGATGGGGCAGGAGGCTTGAGATTTATTTCAAACAGAAGAGCTTAAGGGATTTTTGTATTTAATTTTGTGTTTACTTTGGGGCATATATTTAACCTTGCACGGATGAAATCTAGAGCACTTTGGCTCAAAATCAAGAGAGCATATTTCCTATTTTCTAAGGAGGACACTGGTCACAGAACCAACTCTCTGAGGACAAAGTAATAGAACACCATAGCCTATCATGAATGCAGTGGTTTTAATAAATAGAATTAAGGAGACACTGCTGGCAAAGCTCAATATTACCATACCAAATTGGATAGCTAACATAATCCCGCTGTATTAACTTTCTTTGAATGATCCTGCCGCAGAGGAGACAACCCTTTCCAAATGCATCTCATGAGACTCAGAATAATATGATTATGGTGACTTCACCAATGAAAAAGAAGCTTGTAGGCTCCAAGGTTTGTTACGTAACAGTAGAATAGGAGGAGGGAATCTCAAGCCCAGGGCTAGAATGCAGTGTTCAAGCCTTTGTTATCTGGCCCTTATGACTCACCATAGGCCCAGGAATGGAATGTAGTTCTCCAAGTTTATGAGGCCCTTGAGACTTTTCCCAGGACACGCCCCCCCTTGAGTACTTTGCCTGGCTGGAATATGTCTTTGAACTGTGATAATGCTTCTTGTTTGCCTGGATGAAGAAATGTGTGTGTATATAGGGGCAAGTGAGTGCATACACGCATGGAAAGCTGATTTTTGCATGGTTGAAGCATAGCTTACTGTACAAGATCATATATTTTGCTCAGTTCACTTTTGCCTCTGGCACCGCCCACCACTAGCGTGGGACCCTTGGGAGGTTGCCAACAAGGAAATGCAACCTTCATATTGAAAAAAGGTTCCCTAGCCTAAAAGCAGAAGTGACAGGCTTCTAAAACGAGATTATCTTCCTTGAATGAACTATTGTCACTGTAGGCATTCATCTCAATGAACATCACGCTTCTTTGGCACTCAGATGTGCAACATGACACAGCCTGCATTCAGACAGTACCTTATTCCATTTTCCTGATGTTTCCTTATCTGATAATTTACATGTTTTATGTGATCTTTTGTGTGACTTAAACACTACTTCTAGAAATCTACAGGAATATGGTGGAAGTTTAGCCTTCATTTCTGTGCTAATTGCTTCCAGAACAAAATCTGTTTGCAACCCCATTAACCCGCAAAATCGTGGGAGGTTTGTAAGATGCAAGATCCCTGAGGTTTTCATGGATCACACACTGGGACGAAATTTGGGGTTGTATTCCGGCATACAGTTCTTTCCTGTCGTTTTCATGGAGGAACCGTAGGGAAAACAGACGTGCACATCTGCATACACAGTGGCAACATGCCCAATGACGCTGGCTGCTGTGTCACACCATAGTCAAGGGTGTGAATGAAATTTAGGGGGACATGGTGATACATCAATAAAAAAGCCACAGTTCCATAATGAAGCAGGTAGTGAAGTATAAAAGGAACATTAGAAAATGGCACAGCATTAGCATTATAACTAGGAAAACTAATGCAATAATCCTGTCTGGATGCAGCCATTAATGTCTTTTTTACAGTCCCCTCACTGCTCTGTAAAATCAGCCGCATTAGGGTAATACTGTACACACACCTGACTCCTCCCCCCCTCTCCTTCCTGCTCCTTAACCAGAGGACTGTTCCTCTTATCCTTTGACTCCTAAGTGTACTCAGACAGCTTTAGAGTGGGACTTTGTCAAAAGCTTCTTGGAAGTCCAATGCATAATGGACCATCACTATTACATTCTCAAAGTAACTCTAAAAGGTTAATGAGAAATGAGTAGACTTTGCACAAGATTTTTCTTCAGCAAGACTTGCTCTGCATCTGCATTATACATGTAAATCAGTAGCATAATATTTTAAACTGTCATAGCTTCCCCAAAGAATCCTGAGAACTGTAGTTTGTTATGGTCTGTATTCCTCTCAGAGAACAATAATTCCCGGAGTTCCTTGGGAATACGGATTGACTGTTAAATGACTCTGAGAACTGTAGTTCTGTGAGGGGAACCAGGGTATCCTAATAATATTCATAAACTATATTTTCAGTTAGAACCCATTTCTATTTCCATTTTAAGTGGACTGCCTTGAGTGGCCACCCCACTCTACCTCAAAAACACTTCCAGGGTCCTGGGAATGTGGTCTTTCAGAATATGCAGCTCAGGGAAAAGAAATGACTGGGAATCCCAGACACAGTGATTCAACAGCATTGTAAAGATGCTTAGCATGAATGGCAGGGAGCATTAAGAGTATTAATGGCTGTGCAGTCCAAGGTAAGGTATTACTTTCCATAGTGCAGGCTGCATTTCATCAAATATTGGGAGCACTGCTATCTAGTTTCCCAACAATTCTCAACCTCAGAATGAGTGAGGAACCTCCACTCATGTCTGCCAAATCTCAGTCACAGTTGGAAAGAGGC
This sequence comes from Podarcis cretensis, assembly GCF_951804945.1. Classification (NCBI taxonomy): domain Eukaryota; kingdom Metazoa; phylum Chordata; class Lepidosauria; order Squamata; family Lacertidae; genus Podarcis; species Podarcis cretensis. The sequence goes on from NC_137177.1 coordinate 60,550,879, forward strand.
TCATTCATTTGGCCTCTGTTTCTTGCCAATTTCTGAAGTGTTGTACTCTCATGATAAAAGGTTTTGCAATTGGTCTCAAGCAGGGGCATTTAAAACATTGCCTAATTTTGTAAATATTTCCCCTCGTTTTACACTTGTTGCCCAAAGCCATATTACACTAGGGTGACTAGTGAGCTATAGCGGAAGGAGAAGACAACAGCTTCGCAGGAGGTTTTGGAGGAGTCATAGAGGTTAGTCCAATTATGAATATGCAAATCAGATAGGCTAAATGAACAGGCTATTTGTATTATAGCCAACAGGAGAGCAGGGTTTTGTGCATAAAACCCAGATTTCTAACACAATAGTTCGGATAAACTGGTGGGATGAAAGAATGATGGGTTGGATTGGAAGAAGAAAGAGGGTGGAAAAAGAAGGGAAGGAAAGACAAGAGTTGTGATTATTGTCAATTATAGCTATTGTTTATTGCCAATCATTTATATCTCACTTTGCCGTCTAAAAGAGGAGTCCCCAAACTGGTTTGCAGACCTTCAATGGTCTGTGAGTTTCATTCAGGTGGTCCGCAGAGCATCTGTGGATTTATGGTTGAAGATGGCACATTTATCACATTAAATATTCCTACTAACTTTTAATTCATATTTTTATTGCTTCTTACATTGAGTTTTAATTTTATTACAATTTGAATTCAAATTTGAATCCAACAACATATGGAGGCACACATCCCCTACCCCTGACAAGTAACCCATGATCTGCTGTCATCTTGTCCAGGAGAGGCTAGTCCAATACATGTAATCTTGTCCAGAAGAGGCTAGTCCTGACCCTCTCTGGAGGGTAGCAACATGAGAACAGGCCTTTTAGGAGAAATGGAATAAATTGTTGTGTGAATGCATTCCTGCAGGCATGTAATGCATGTATTGGACTAGCCTCTCCTGGACAAGATGGCTGCAGATCATGAGTTACTTGTCAGGGGTAGGGAATGTGTGCCTCCATATGTTGTTGGACTATAAATCTCAACATCTCTGGCCGTTGGCCATGCTGGCTGGGTCTGATGGGAGTTGCAGCCCAACAACATTTGGAGGGCCACATGTCCCCATTCCTGCTATTGGGAAAGTGATCTAACAACTGTTAAGTGGCGGCAGAGAAGCAAAACAAAGCCTTGGGGCTATTGCTCACCTCCAGAAATGCTGTCAATAGGTAAGAGAATATTTAAGTACATGGGAAATCAACATAATAAATGAATTATATAGCTTAGATTGTAGAATTTAATGACAATAAATTCATTATCACGAATACTGATTTAGCAGATAAGCAAACAGTTCCTTATCTAATGAAATGGCACCCAAGGTAATTGGCACCCAAGGTAATTAATGACTGTATCTACTTTACTGCACCTAATGTAAAGGTAAAGGTAAAGGTACCCCTGCCCGTACGGGCCAGTCTTGACAGACTCTGGGGTTGTGCGCCCATCTCACTTAAGAGGCCAGGGGCCAGCGCTGTCCAGAGACACTTCCGGGTCACGTGGCCAGTGTGACATCGCTGCTCTGGCGAGCCAGAGCCGCACACGGAAACGCCGTTTACCTTCCCGCTGGTAAGCAGTCCCTATTTATCTACTTGCACCCGGAGGTGCTTTCGAACTGCTAGGTTGGCAGGCGCTGGGACCGAGCAGCGGGAGCGCACCCCGCCGCAGGGATTCGAACCGCCGACCTTTCGATCGGCAAGCCCTAGGCGCTGAGGCTTTTACCCACAGCGCCACCTGCGTCCCTGCACCTAATGTACTGGAATGCAAAAGTAATTGTCCTCCAATCTCAGGAAATTATAAATCATCAGAGTTGATTTACATTATTTAGTATTACTAAATTTAAGAGCAGAATTTATGAAACATTTCCATAATTCAAAACAAATGTCATTTATTACAACAATTAATAGATAATCTAATACTTAAAACAGATAGTTCACTTGAATGTTTCCATTACAGTACTTTCATTCTGGTTAAATGATAATTTAAATCAGGAATGGGGAATTTTTTAGGCTAAGAAGCACACTGGGAAGGCATATTCCATTGGGCAAGGCCAGACCAGCACACACAAACACATGTCCTTAAAACACAGTTATTACAGCAATGGGGTTTGACTATAATTCCAGCCAGTATGACCAACAGTCATGGATTATGGGAGTTGGAGTAGTCCCTCAGCGATTATGAGAGTGGAGGGTTCTCTATCCCTGGCATAAGGTGGTGTGGAATTCTAACTCAAGAAGATAACATGAAGCACCCAACACATTATGCCAAATCGTGGTTGGTTGTGGTCTGTTGTTCAGTGTTAGACACCCAGACCAAGACGTGAGCCAAGCAAAAATATGATAAATGTATACGATGTGTTCTGGAGCCTGATATAATAACAGTGTGTGTGGATGTATTCACTGGTGCAAGCACCTCTTTTTCAACTGCCCATGTCAACCATTTTGTGCTGTATCTTGTACCAAGATACAAGTACCAGCACATTTTATTTTTAATCAAAAAAGTATTGTATGTGCGCGCGCACGCGCACGCGCACACAATTATGGATCATATCCAATGTTAATCCGACTCAGGACTACTCAGGGTAGGTTCACTGAATTTAATGGACTTAATGTTACCCATGTTTATTGATTTCAATAGGTCTACTCTGAGTCAAGCAAAAATGGAATATAACCCAACATAATAATCATTTCAGTCCTCTTTCAAAAAGCCTTTTAAAATATTTCTCAGTCAGTATGCGTTCTTTTAAACTGTTTCTAGATTTGCTGCTGTTGTCCCTAAAATTGTTTTTATATGCAGATGCGGTTTCTGTATACATAACTTCTACATATGTCATTACTGCACATTGCAAATCGCTTCTAGAGGCCTCATGGGAAGCAAATAATAATAATAATAATAAATAAATAATTTTGAAAGTTTATTAAAATTAGCTTGAAAGTTAATTTCGTAAACATTTCTGCCTTAAATGGTTATTTCCTGTTATTTAAATATCACAGGACATTATCATCATTATTATTATTAAAGGAGATCCCAAGTTAACAACCATATATTTCAAGATTAACTAGGTGAGAGGAATAAATCTTGTCTCACCTCAGTGAAGGATGAGGTACATCCAAAAGCTGAGGAGGCGGCGCCACAAATCCATCTAATTCTAGCCTCCCTCCACCTAACGCCGCTCATTCCCCGTCAGGCGACGTCTCGTGCGCGTGCGCAAGGAGAGCTCGCCAGCTCTCTCTTTCTGAGCTGCTGCTGCTGCCCTTAGCCGGGGTGCGCGCGCACGCGCGAGGGAGAGGGCAGGGTAGGGTGTGTGCGCGAGCGCGCGTGCGCGCGCAACCGCTGGAGAAAGAGAGCCGAGCGCGCTCCCCTCCCGGCCTAGCGCTGGTGGTGGCGGTAGAGGGAACGAGCGAGCGAGCGAGCGCGGGGTCGCTCGGCCGGCCGCCTATTTAACTCTCCCCACCCCCACCCCGCTTTCTCCCAAGGCTGGTTCTTCCTCCGTTTTATTTTCGTGTGTGAGAGTGAGTGTCGTTTTGGCGGCCATCGTCGAGATAAGCCCGCCCGCCTCTTTTACTCCTTCTTTTAACCCCCTTTTTTAAAAATCCCCTCCATCCCCCCCCCCCCCCCGGTGCTCGCTTCGCCAGCTCATAGCGCCCTCCTCACACGGTCCTCTCGCGGCCCGTCCGGGGGTGGGAGCCAGGCCGCGGCTCGCCGCCCAGCCCAGCGCCCACAGGTGAGGAGGCAAAGAGTGAGAGGGAATGTGTGGTGTCGCCGCCGCCGCCGCCTCATGCCGGGCCCGAGCAGGCCTCGCCGCGGCCTAACGGGAGTCTGAGGAGAAGTGGCGGCGGCGGCGGGCCTGAGTGCGAGCGGTTGGGGGGAGTCCGGAGGAGGGGAGGCCCGCGGCTCGCCTCCTCGGAAGGAGGGTGGGTGGGCTGACTGGCTTGGTCGTTTTCCCAGGCCCCGCCGCGCGCAGGCCCCGCTCCGCCTCCCTCGTCGTCTTCCCTTTGTGGTGGAAGAGAGGGGCTGGCTGGGCGGCCGGCCGGCGTCGCCTGCTTGGCCTCGGGTGTCCTTTTGTGCTGAGTTCGGAGGGGAGGCAGGCCTCAGCGGCACCAGAAACAACAGCGTGGCTTCGGCGGCGGCCTCCTCGCAGCCCTCAGCCTCGTCTTCCACAGTCACCGCTTCAGTGGCGGGGAGGAGGAAGTGCGAATGGCGGGGGGGGGGAGCGGCCCGTGCGGCGCGGCTTCCTCGGGAGCAAAGCCCCGCAGCTTTCAAGAAGCGGCGCTTACTCTTGAGGAAGTCTGACAGCCACGGTGTAGTCGTGTTGCTGCTTAGGGAGCAAGCCCCGCTGCCCTCAGATGTAGCGCTTGCTCCCGAGGAAGGCCGGCAGCCACAGTCTGTTGTTGCTGCTGCTGCTGCTGCTGTTGTTGTTAATGTTTCTAATAAGGACTAATAACAAAGTAGGACTGACGCCAAAAGGTCGTGCAAAGCCACGTGCAAAGTTTTCAGGTTCCCCAGAGCTCTTCCTCAGTCAAGATGTTAAAAGGAAACAAGTGGCAGTGGGTGAGAAAGGAGGAATGGTGATCCCAATGATGTTTGCTGTCCAAAACTTGTGTGCCGTTTGTAACGGTCTTTCAGGTGGAATGCACGTGGTGGCTAGATAGATGTAATGATAGTAGCCACACTTGCCACCGTACAAGATGGCAGCATGCACGGAGGGGGGGGGTGTACTTGGGACAAAAGAAGCAATGAAGATAGTTCCCCATTTTTGGGTGTTTGGAAATACACATTTCACTTACTGGGTTCTGTCTGTAGCCCTTATTAGAGCACACTGGTTCTTTGGTGTGTGGGGAGAAAACAAGAAGAAAGAGAAACAGGTTAATTGTGGATTGGAAGGTTAAATGATGAGTGTGACACTGGAGGGTTAAGCTGCACTTTCTCTCTTACCTTTCTCTCTAGTTTTCAAAACTTATTGGGAGCTGATCACATCTCTCCACCCCCACTTCCCTGATCCCCAGATGTTTGACATCCCTTATATGGAAAATTCCTGACATCAAATAAAATTGGAAGGGATGCTGATCCCCTTCCCTTCTAACAAAAATGCAATATCTGCTGTACAAGTGTTTACTTAAAACTGCCATTATATCCTGCATGTCTTACTCTCACTCTTACTCTTACTGAAGTGTGATTAGGATGCAGCCCAATATCATAATCCACTGTGTTCAAAGTAACTCCCATGGTTTTCAGTAGGACTTAGTCCCAGCTAAGCATGCATAGGATTGTAGCCCTAGTTGTAATTGCTGCTGAACTTTATAATCTCCCTACCTCTCCTTACCAATTTATTACACCAGAGATCTTAAGAGGTAGGGACATTCCTCATCTTGTATCTACATCTCAGTTGATCTGTTTATTGCACACTTATTTTCCCTGTTTAAATTCCTAGTTTGTGATATGTTTCTGCTTGTTTGTCTCCGCCCTTTTTTTGTTCTACAATGCATCACCATGCATTGTTATATGTACATAATGATATGTTATTACTTTACCTGTGTAGAGTGAAGGCATTACATAAAATACGGAACGGGCTGTTTATGTTTAGTGTGCATTTTTTACTGCAGAAGTGGTTCCTGTTCTTGTGTAGTGTGGGGAAGTTCAAGACTGGTTTTGAACTGTGGAAACTTGATAAATTAGGGGCAATGTGGCCTTAGAGAAACTGTGTGCAAGTGGTAAAGATAGGAGTATGGAAATATATAACACATCTTGCCACTTTCAATTTCATGTTTCTTTTTTTAAAAAAATCTTTAATACATGTACCGTGAAAATTGCCTGTGTAGGCTTCCTAGCTGTATACCAGGGGTTGGCAACCTAAGGCCCATGGACTGGTAGCAGCCCATGGGGCTCGTCTATCTGGCCCATGGTGCTGCCTGCTCTTACTGGCGCGGCGCGGGGACCGACTTCCGGGTTGATGGTGCCTGTGCGCACACGCTATTTCTGGCGCACATCCGGGTCGAAGGAGTGCCGGAAATAGCCTGTGTGCACGGGCTCTCCTCCGACCTGGAAGAGCACGCGTGCGTGCACACACACTCCAGCCCATCTGACAGACAGAGTGTGGACCGGCCCATCGTTCGGTAAGCTTGCTGACCCCTGATGTATACAGAGAAATATAGTATTTTCCAGAATGAAGAATAAAATCATTATTTGCTTTAATCATATATGACAGAAGTGGACAATTGTGTAATAACACTCTTCAAAATGCAAGGTTCTATGCTGTTTGTGGGTTTGTTTTTTACATGTTTGAGCCATGACCTAGTTCTTCATGTTCTCCCTATAGATGCTGTATGCTTACTTTTAAATCACTGCTTTTTCGAGTACGGAATAGTTGATTTGGTATTGTGACATCAACCTTGCATGATGACTTGGTTCATGAAGTTAAATAACAGTTGGAAAAGCAGAAAACATTGGGCCACCTGTGTATAAGCAGACTTCTTGTGAAATAGATAAATAATATTAAACATTCATGTAGTTTAATTCACCTGTTCAAAACACCTGGCACATTATTTGATAATCCTTAATATAACATTACAGGATAGTATAGTCCCAATATTATTATCCCCGTGCTGCATATGGGTCTGAAGCTATCAGATAGTGGTTTGCCTAGGGCCACTTTTTAATCCCATGGCAGAGGTCAGATTTGAACCTGGGTCTCTGACTCTTAGTTACTGAACTAAACTAGTCCTCTATAATTAAAGCTTGGATTTGTGAGGGTCATTGTGATGAAAGAGTTGATGATTTCATAAATTTAGTATAAAAGAAAGGTTCTAGAGAAAGATAGATAAGATTGGATGATCACTAAGCAAATATGGACTCTGCATACATTACAACAATCTTAATTGCTTCTTTTCATGTGTCTGAATTTTTCCCCATCTCTTAATTGGGTTTAAAGAAGACTGACATATTGTTCCTTTCCTGTGTTGAAATAATCATTATCTAAGAAAATAGGAATTTGTCAACATGTGTGAAACGGTGCTGTGAGTAAAAATATGAAATGTGCCAGAAACCAAAAAAAGTCTTCCAAATGCCATACTGCAGTTACCGGTGGTAGTATTGGCACATTTGCTATAAAATATTTTCATTGATTACAAAATAGTTCAGAAGCCTAGGGCAAGATAACTGCAGTCCTGTCCTCTGTTTTTCTTGTACTAAAATTATAGAGAAACTGAACTTTTGGTAGTCCAATAAATTAGTTGTTTGTACTAATCAAGAACTGAACTAGCCTAGCATAAGGTGGTTAGGATTTTGTTGTTGTTTAGTCGTTTAGTCGTGTCCGACTCTTCGTGACCCCATGGACCAGAGAACGCCAGGCACTCCTGTCCTCCACTGCCCCCCGCAGCTTGGTCAGACTCATGCTGGTAACCTCGAAAACACTATCCAACCATCTCGTCCTCTGTCGCCCCCTTCTCCTTGTGGCCTCCATCTTTCCCAACATCAGGGTCTTCTCCAGGGAGTCTTCTCTTCTCATGAGGTGGCCAAAGTACTGGAGCCTCAGCTTCACAATCTGTCCTTCCAGTGAGCACTCAGGGCTGATTTCCTTCAGAATGGAGAGGTTTGATCTTCTTGCAGTCCATGGGACTCTCAAGAGTCTCCTCCAGCACCATAATTCAAAAGCATCAATTCTTCGGCGATCAGCCTTCTTTATGGTCCAGCTCTCACTTCCATACATCACTACTGGGAAAACCATAGCTTTAACTATAAGGACCTTTTTTGGCAAGGTGATGTCTCTACTTCTCAAGATGCTGTCTAGGCCTGTCATTGCCCTTCTCCCAAGAAGCAGGCGTCTTTTAATTTCGTGGCTGCTGTCACCATCTGCATAGTGTAACCTAAAAAAACTGTATTTAATGTGGGTCTTATTACAGGGTTAGTTACAAAACTTTCTTTAACTGACATCAAAGTGACGAACAACCTTCACTCAAATCAACACTTTCATGTAGTTCAGAGCAATATGCAGAGATGCTATGATTACTGCTATATTAGGTGAGAGAAGTAAATATGTGGTACATGTTTCCCACATCCCCTAGTGATGATAAAAAAACTCTGTGGCAGGACTTACCTCGGATCACTGGAGATTTCTGGTGTTTTCTGTAATAATTTGATTTATTGTTCAGAGACTGCAAACAGAATAGGTGAGTGCAGATGGCATAAATGCTTCCAACAAGCAGAATATGCACTATCCCATTAGTCCCCAGTGAGAAGCACCCCTGCACCCCAATATACTTTCAGCTCTTAACAAAGTGCTGTCAGATAGGTTGTAAATATCTTATTTAAGTGTTTATACATTTATAAAACACTGATTTAGCAATATTTATTTAATTGCAAAAGGGCGCCTAGAAACTCCATTGTGGTGACCATAACCTACGGTTAAGGCACCATTTGACTTTTAGCTTACATATCTGAGTTTCTAACACTGCTGGGAGGGGAAGAGTCTGCTTTGCCACCACAGGAAAGACACTGGTGAAGCAGCACCCAACAGGATTGAACCCTGCTCATCTGATAATAGGCAGATGTGGTTTGAGGCAAGTGGCCTTGCTGGCCAAATTGCATCCCTGACAGACAGATTTGGCCCATGGGCCAGAGGTTCCCTACTTCTAAAGTAGCTCTTTTTCAATTCAAGGCTTATAGTTGCCTTTTAAAATACTTTAAAGTATATTTTATGCAAGTCCCTTTTAGTTTTTTTGATTCATTTTGCCTCACTAGCCCTGCTTTTTCTTGGGAAGATTATGGCATGAAGTTACATATTTTCTCCTAATTGTTTTTTTCTGTTTGTTTGGTGTATGTCGCATTTGCTGCTCACATAGCTTAAAATGAGAAAAGCCCGAAAAATCCTAATGGAGCAATCAAACTGTGTTAGATGGACAAGGGACCATGCAGGCAGTAGCGGGGATTAAAGATTTCCCAGTGCCTCTGCCAATTTTTTCATGAGCAGCATTTGGTTTCATGACATTACTTGCACAGGGTAAAGAAAAAATGTTTCTGATTTTTAGGTACCTGAGGAACCAGGCACTCAGAATACTGAGATTTTAGTCCTGACTTAAGTTCATTTCTGATGTTAACCATCATACCTAAGGACAGATAGTTTCAATAATAGATTCATATAATAGACGGTGATCACAGAAGTTCAAATACATAAGCCATATTGGGATAGTTGTGTAACTGAATTTGAGCACAATTTTCAGCGCTTGAAAATGTTGAAAATATTTGCTATCCCATGTTAAAATGTATGCACAACTTTAAAAGCAAGTAATCTGGTGCTCTTGGGGGTCTAATATGAGAATGTGTATTGCCTGCTTTTATTCCACAGTGCTAAACAAACGTAACTGGGAGGAAGTTGCACACAGTAATGGAACTTGTTTTGAAACAAGTGCAGTTGGGATGAAAACTTTTATTGAAGTGAGCACTTATAAAATGGCATTCTAAGCACACAAAAACCCAACAACCCCACCTCCAAATTATTTAAGAGCCCTGGGAATTGTTGCTTGTAGTCATTGTAGTGAAGTAGATACAGTATCTGACCAGGAGCTGGAAGAGCAGGGTTCAAATCCCCACTCAGTCATGAGGTTCACTGACCTTAGGCCACTTATTGCCTCTCAGACTAATGTACCTCACAGGGTTGTTGGGTTTGTATGAAGAGGGGGACAACAGCATAATCACCTTGAGCTTCTTGGAGAAGAAAAGGTGGCCTTTAAATGCAGTTTAAAAAACAGCAAAGCTGCCTGAGGGTTATTTTCAGACCATTGTAGCACTGTTTTTCATGATTTCTTGCTGCTGTAAAAATGAAGTTACAGTTGTTGAATCTGTGAATCCTGTGCATTTAACTGAACATAATATGTCTAACACCAGAAACCACTTGGGCTCACGTGTCTCTTGAAATCTATCCATTTTTAAAAATTATTATTAGTAGCTAGTCATTTTAATGATCTGTACTGCTTTTAATACAAGGGACGCGGGTGGCGCTGTGGGTTATACCACAGAGCCTAGGACTTGCCGATCAGAAGGTCGCGGTTCGAATCCCCGCGACGGGGTGAGCTCCCATTGCTCGGTCCCTGCTCCTGCCAACCTAGCAGTTCGAAAGCACATCAAAGTGCAAGTAGATAAATAGGTACTGCTCCGTCGGGAAGGTAAACGGCATTTCCGTGCACTGCTCTAGTTCGCCAGAAGCGGCTTAGTCATGCTGTCCACATGACCCGGAAGCTGTACGCCGCCTCCCTCGGCCAATAAAGCAAGATGAGCGCCACAACCCCAGAGTTGGTCACAACTGGACCTAATGGTCAGGGGTCCCTTTACCTTTACCTTACTGCTTTTAATTGCTTTTATTTTACTATTCACAGTCCTGATACCTTATGAGAGGGTGGTATAGAAATAAATAAATAAATAAATAAAATATGGTGTGGGGAGAATTCTAAGCTCTTGGAGAATGCTTTTCTGCTAGCTCTTATGGTTTTGGTTTTGATACATAGATGGCATAATTCAGAGTTTCTTGTTGACCTTAAGAGGTTGTGGTTCATGCTGGGCCCAAGCTGTTTAGGACTTCAGAAGTCCTAACTAGCTCTTTGAATTGGGTCCCTGTGCTCTCTATTATCTGTTAAGTCAGTTTGTTTATCATTCTAGCTGTGATGCAAGGCGAAGTAAATACTTCTTGCATCATGTAAGCCACTAGATTAGACTAATAGCATTAATGTAAACACTCTTGGCCCAAGTACTGAGAATTTCATGTTGCATTTCAAGAACTTTTCACAGAAAATGTATTTATTTTAGGAAAGGAGCATTCCAGAAAATACATGCAATATTTAAATGGGTTCTCTTATTCATAAATCTACTTTAATCTTCTTTTTTGTTCACTTAGAATACCCATGCACTTGTATAACAATATGGGGCCCTTATTGCATCTTAAGTTTTGAAGTGAACTAGAATAGACTTTTAAGATTCATCTTGGGATTCCTGAAAAGGCACCATACCTTTAAATGAAGAACTGAAATAACTATTTTACATTTTTAATTAAGGTGCCTTTGAGAATTTAATAACCCAACCACAGTCTTCAGTGGAGAAGTTGGTGAGAGACCGCAGATTAACATGATTGGTGTCAAATCTGCATCATGCTTGATATTGTAAAGATATGTTATATCCAGTCATGGCTTTTTTGATAGGTGTCATTTGTATCGTATTCCATACTTTTTCAAAGGTGCAGTAGTTTTTCTAGGTGTGGGTGGGCTTAAGTGGGTAGGACAGATTGGTGAAAATTGGGTGCTCCACTTTGAAGATGTGTTTCCCAGGTCTAGGGTTGCAATATTTTGAAGAGCAAAAAAGAGGACATATTTGCCGACTTCTACTTTTAACTATGGATCACTAAAATGAAAAAGAAGACGTGTCTGGGAAAAAGAGGACATATGGCCACCATTAGATACTATCCAAGATGGATGCAAATACAGTGGTACCTCGGGTTAAGAATTTAATTCATTCCGGAGGTCTGTTCTTAACCTGAAACTGTTCTTAACCTGAGACACCATTTTAGCTAATGGGGCCTCCCGCTGCCATCGCCCCGCCGCCACACGATTTCTGTTCTCATCCTGAAGCAAAGTTCTTAACCCGAGGTACTATTTCTGGGTTAGCAGAGTCTGTAACCTGAGGCATCTGTAACCCGAGGTACCACTGTAAGGTGTGTGCCACTGATAGGCAAGGGAAGAGTCCCCACCCACCTCCCCAGTCCTGACTGTATACCGTATCTAGGCCCAAACTTCTGCCTGCATCTGTACAGCTACATGTACCTTTGGCTCAATAGGCTAGTGGTATAACCAATCAAACAGTGCTCTTGGGATCCAAATAGGCATTGCAGTGTACACTAGAAAAAGTCTGTCTTGTACTCTGAACATGATTTATAGCAAGCTTTCCAAAAAGGTTGGACACTTCTGTGCTATAAATTGCTAGCAGTCTGTTGGAGTTTGAAGGTTCTTTGCAATGGCTGTAGTCCTGCAAGCACTGCTATAGCCACCATGCAGGTGTAACTCTCACTAACAGCATCAAGCTTATTTTGTACTTTGTATATGCAGGGCTTGAAAATGTTGCCTTTGCCCAGGCCTATGCAGGCAGAGCATTGCTGCATCCAGAGAAAATGCAGCAACACTACTGTGACATAAGTCACAGAAGGAATAGCATGTCCTGCCCTGGCACTGTTGTGTCATTTCCCCTGGGGTGGGATAATGGTGTCTACATCGCTCTGTTTTCCCACCCTGTCTTGTCTCCTCCACCCAGAGCTTGTCCTCACATGTAGGGGATGTACCTAACTCACCAAGGGTTTGAAACCCATCTGCTAAGTATTGCCCTATGTATTTGAATATTATGATATAACTTTCCTTTTTGATCTAATGCATGTACTGAAAACTGGAACTTGATGCGAAGTTTCCTGACTGATAGGAGTTCAAGAAAACCCATAATTATCTCTCCTGAGGCTTTTGTGTTTGTGTAATACAAAAAAAACTAAACTACAGTGGTTCATTAACACATTTCATTACTGGGTTAGTGTTCTGAAAGGAAAATTGGTAGGATATATAGTCTTAAATAAGACATGCATTAAAATTTAAGAGTTGCAACAATCCATACCCATTGTAGTCAGATCTGTCTTGGTCTATTATTATACAGACTTCTGGATAGTAGGCAAATTAAAAAGAAATCATTACTATTTTGGCAAATATTTCTTACTTATTTTCTCCATTTCACTTGCAGTGTGTTGATATATAAGTCAAATACATTTGGACTAGGTTTAAAATATTGGCTTAACTTCTATTTAAGAGTGGGGGGAAGCACTTAAGATTGTTTTTATCTAGTGGCATACATGGATGTAGCCTGGGGGGCACACCCCCCCCCCCCCGATCAAGTAAAACAATAGAAATACTTAACTAATAGTCCAATCATGTTAGTTCTGCCCCCCAACAAAGTCCTGCCCCCCCCAATCCTGGCTGCACCCATGGTGTTATTTTCATTTTGTTAAATATTTTTTTCTTTTTTTAAGCCTGCACATGAATAATTGTGAGAGAGTGTGTGTGCCAGTGTGTATTAGTGAGTGGATACTTGCATTTCCTAGTTCCATCTTCTTGAACGTCCTCGGTTGTGTTTTGATACAGAGTTAAGGTAGTTAAATGTAGTTTTTATTTTATTTATTTAACAAAATGTATCTACCACTTGAATATTATGAAACCTCTAAGTGCTTTAAAGTAACTATTGTTTTTTTCAATTATAAGAAGCCCAAGAAGCCTTACATAAAGAATGCATTGCAGTAATCCAATCTTGAAGTCACCAGTGCCTGAAATACTATGGCCAAGCTCTCCCAGCCCAGGAATGATCATAGCTGTAATACCAGGTGTGGCTAGTTAAAGGCACTTCTAGCCTTTGAGGCAACCCAGACTTCCAGTGACAAAGCTGGATTAAGAAGCCCTCCAGACCCTCCATCAGGGGGTGTGCAATCCTGCCTAGAACAAGCAGTTGACAAAATTATTGGACACAGGAACCATGTTTCCAATTTGTCAAGATTAAAACCCAGTTTATTGTCCCTCATACTTGGTTCACTTTTTAAATACCTAAGAGGTGAAAAAATATACAAACAGTCACAATTTTAAATTATCCTAAAAGAACAAGATAATCAAAACTCCTAATATAGAAACATTATGACTACAACTATTGAGCTCTTTGATGTAGAAGATTAAATTGAATTATTTATATAATTATACATTGTGTCTGCAATCCCAATGCCACTTATCTGGGAGTAAGCTGCATTAAATTCAGAAGGACTTACATTTATTATTATTAGTAGTAGTAGTAAAATTTGTATTACTGCCCTTCATCCATAGATCTCAAGGCAATTCACAACATAAAAATATGAGATAAAAAACACAAAATAAAGAACAAAAAAAAAACCTTGTCTTGTGTGGGGAAAGCCTGCAGGAGACTTTTGCTCACATTTGCTTGAACACAAGCAGCCTGTAAGGCCTTGTGGCGGCAGCCTGCAAGGCCATGTCTCAGCGGGAGGCAGATGCAGCAGCGGCCTGCAAGGTCATGTTGTTGCGGAAGAAGTGGTGCCAGCCTGGCACTAGTGGCACAATAACCAGCAGCCTGTGAGGCCTTGCCCAGCAGCAGGAGGAGGAGGCCTGTGAGGTCATGTTGCTGTGGCAGCAGAAGCAAGAAGTGGCAGCCTGCAAGACCTTGTGGTAGCAACGGGAGGTGACGGCGGTGGTCAGGCGGTGACAGAATCAACACTGCCATGGCAATTCAGTAGTAGCGGTGGCAGCTTATGAGGCCTTGCGTCAGGGGCACAAAAGTGGCGGTTTGCAAAGCTTCTCAGTGGTGCAAAACGGCAGTGGCCTTAAAGGCCTCACCAAGGCAGGCCGCTTCTGCTGCCACCTCCCACCTCAGTGACATGGCCTCACAGACTGCTTCTGCTATCACATCCCAGGCCAACCCCAACTTCTGCCACATCATGCTGCCACAACATGGCCTCGCAAGTCGCCTCCATTGCTGCTGCTGCCTCCCACTGTCATGAGGCCTCGCAGGTTCCTGATTATTGTACCACTGCTGCCAGGCTGCCACTGCTTCTACCACCACTTCCCGTTGCCACGGCAAGGCCTTGCATGCCACCACAACTTCTGTCGCCACCTCCCACTGCCATGATATGGCCTCACAGGCTGCTGCCACTTCTGCCACTGGCTCCCTGAGGCCCTGCAGGCCACCTCTGCAACAAGTAGCAGTTGCCAGGACATTACCCTGTTCGCCTTTGCATAGTTCCATCCTTATTTCAACATCACAATATATTGGTATATCACAATTTTTAGCTAGTGATATATCACAATTTTGAAAACCAGATATCCTCTAGTCCTACTCATTAGAAGCAAAGAAGAAAAGCATCTCTGCCCACTTTCTCTACACAGTGCATCGTTTTATACATCTCCAACATACACCCCACTTTTTTTCCTAAAGCTCAGTATCTCAAAACATAACATTTCCTTGTACTGTAAATGAGTTGCTCCAGTCCCCTGATCATTTTAGTTGCCATTTTTCACACGCAGAAGTCCTTCATTATCTTGCCCAGCTTCTTGAAATAGGTGATCAGAACAGTAAATGGCAGCACAATTTGGGAGCTAGACAGACATAGTGAGCAGTATGGAGGTCTGAAGGAGGAAATGGCACTTAAAGCTTTATTGCCTTAAAAGGAGAGGGAGTGTGGCTATCCTGATCATTAGCTGGTTGCTGGGAGCCCTCAGCCCCCTTTTAAACTATGTAAAGAGCTCTCTAAGGGACGCAGGTGGCGCTGTGGGTTAAAGCCTCAGCGCCTAGGGCTTGCCGATCGAAAGGTCGGCGGTTCGAATCCCTGCGGCGGGGTGCGCTCCCGCTGCTCGGTCCCAGCGCCTGCCAACCTAGCAGTTCGAAAGCACCTCCGGGTGCAAGTAGATAAATAGGGACCGCTTACCAGCGGGAAGGTAAACGGCGTTTCCGTGTGCGGCTCTGGCTCGCCAGAGCAGCGATGTCACGCTGGCCACGTGACCCGGAAGTGTCTCAGGACAGCGCTGGCCTCTGGCCTCTTAAGTGAGATGGGCGCACAACCCCAGAGTCTGTCAAGACTGGCCCGTACGGGCAGGGGTACCTTTACCTTTACCTTTAAAGAGCTCTCTAGCAATTTGTAACAAGGCCTGAAGTGGCTTGCTAGCCAGAAATGTGCTTCTAGCCCCTCAAATCCTCACCATGCTGCACTTGAGCTTGCAAGACAATTAACACATTCGTTAGCTGTTTGCCAATTTTCTTATGACTTAATTAGTTGATCATATACATTCCTTAAAGTGTTTAACTAGGCAGGAGTATAGGCCTAAAGATTAACCTGTTGAGCTTGGAGTGGTTTCTTCCATGTGTCATTGCTGTGCAGCATTATGGTCAGTACTATCCCTGGCATTTTGTGCATAGTAATTGTCCTCTGTTGACTGCATGGTCTGTGTCTCCAGGCTGCAGGCACTATCCTCCCTTTCCTTGGTACAGAATTTGGGTTAAGGCTAGACACTGGAATTTTGTCAGCAGAAGTTCCTCAGTTTAGTTTAGGCTCATTCCTCTATTGGTATCTGTTAAATCTCCGTGGAGTTTCCTGCTCATGCTATCCCAGTTGTTTAAAAATACTCAGGGTGTATATAAAGACCTTTTATGGGAAGGTCCATAGTTCAGTGGTAGAGCACATGCTTTGCATGCAAAATGCCTAGGGTTCAGTTCCTGGAATCTTAGTAGGGCTAGGAAAGATTCCTGCATCAAACCGGAGAGTTCTGCCAAGCAGTGTGTAGACAATATTGAGTTAGGTAGACTAATAGTATGATTTGGTAGACGTCAAGATTCCTTTGTTTCAAAACATCAGCTGTGCAAATTACCAACATTCTTAAGAGTTAAAGGGGCAGATCCAAATCAGATACGTAGTAAACTGTTTTACTAGATGGTTCAAGTCCATTGTTTTGACTCTGCCTACCAGCCTGTCAAGTTTGACTCATTCACTCGAATTTTGCTCCATATTAATCCTGCTGTGCAGGAAGGACAGTAATTGAACTCTGTCAGCTGCTTTTGGAGACAGCTTAATCGCTGGAGAGGGAGGGGCTGGGGTGGATGGGCCGGCGCTCGTTTGCCTCCCGCCTCGAGAGCGTCTTCCGGACGAGCAGTGACCAGGATCGTCCCTTCGTAGCGAAGGAAGGACCAAGCCTTCTTTTCCCGGCGCGACCTTTGCTGCGCTAAGCAGTCTCCCTTGGCGGATGCTTGCTTTAGCTGGCTGCAAACGGAGTCCGGCTGATCATGTGAGGCAGATCTGCCCGCCCAGCCTCCTTCCCTCTCTGGGCCCAAGCAGGATACCGCCTCCTCGATCTCACTGGCTTTAGGAGGAGCTGGCGGAGAGAGCTCAGGCTTTCTTCGGCGACCAATAGCTTTGCCACACGAGGCTTCGGACTGAACTCGGGAGTTGCTGCTTCTGCTTTTGGATGTGACCGTGCGCCTCCCTCTTGGGTTTGGGCGCAGTTGTTTCCAGTTCAGATTCGCGGGGGCTCCGGAGATCGCGCAAGAAAAGGAGTTGGGTGGGGGTCGAAATTCGGGTCTCCATCTTGGGAGGCTTCCTAATCAAAGTGGATCTAATTGGTGAGACTTTCTGCAGCTTCTTCACACTAGCACGTCTTTCACTTTGGATTACTTCGGAAACTTTCATTAAAGGAACGCCCTTCCCTTGTTCAGGGAGCTGCCTTCCTCGCATGGATTTGTGCCCCCTTCTGGGTATTGTTTTCGCGCCGGCTGTCTCTAAGCCTTGGCGTTTCCAGGAGGGGCCTCTGTTGTGGATTGTTTTTGTTTCTATGGAGAAACGCAATGAGCTGTTCTACTCCTCATGACGGGGAAATCCGCCTTCAGTTTTTTATACGCATGGAAAGGAGTCCTTGATACATGCCTGCCAGGAAATAAAACCAGCAAAAGAAAAGGTAGCATTTCTTACACTGGCATTGTTAGGCGCTGGACCTCAGTGAGATTTGTGAAAGCCAGCAGTTGCTTGGGATATCGCAAATGGTCAATTTTCCTTGTTTGGCACTATCATAAACATATTTAGTTTTTCACTTGATGAGTACACTAGCTTATCCTGTAATCTTAAAGAGCTATCAGAAATAGGTTTGTTGCCCATGTTTTATTTTTCTTTACATTCACTACATGTTTGGAATGTAGCTCCCCTTCCCCCTCAAAATCCAACTACTACTGGGGGAAACATACTGTAAGAATGCTCATCATATAATCCATGCAGGTGTTTGCCCTCTTTTCATTACCAAGGCACCTGTTAAGGAAATCAGATTTCGAGGCTGGATTTGAATGCATTTTCCTTCTTGAACCCCTACCAAGTTTTGATCCAACATTCAAATGCTTCTGTTTGCTCAGCATGATCAAAATATTTTGGGGAAACAAGGTACGGAATTTTAGTTTGTTTGCCTGCACCTGAACTTTTTATAGAGTTTTTCCTTTCAGCTGGAGCAGACATTGTAGAAATACTTTGCACAGTGGAATTTGGGGGTGTACTAGTGAGAAGTTGGGCTCCTCATGTGATAATCTGATTCTGACATGGATTTTTGTATTGCGGGTATCAAGACACAATATGAAACTTTAGTGCAATCAAAGAGCCACATAAAATTTATGGATGTTAGAGATTGTTGCAGAATTGGGCGGGATCTGGCAGGCTCCATGATGGTGGGACAGGATCCAGCACTTACCCACACGTGGGTGTGTGCAAAACATACTTAGTGACTCACAGGCTACCCTGGATTTCCTTTGTTGTGTAGAGATCCACTTTCTACCCCAAGCACCCCAGGCTGTTGCATATATGTCCACTTCATATTTATCTGTGTTATTCCTGAAGATTTGTGTAAAGGTTTATGTGGGTGAAAAAGACCTTGGTTGTAACTTCAGTTGTAATTAGTTGGTGTGAACACTGCTCACTTTAATTTTTATTCTATGGAATTAATGTAGCAGAACAATTAACGTGGCTTTAAAAAATAGACATAATGAGAGTCAACTTGAATGTCTTTTTCCTCTTGCACTATTTGCCCTGTGTTAATAAAGGAGATGGTGACAAAGTAAAATAGGTTTTATTTACTTCCTTGAATCACAATATAGTGTCCAAGCCTGCAGCCAGAACTTTGTCAAGAGCGAGGGCTATCATTCCAAGCTGGTGCTGATGAAAATAGCTATCACTACTACTTTTTCTTTTCTTTTTTAAAACAGCAGCCTTGTGCATTGTAGTAGAGTAGCAGAGGTGAATAAAACTCTCAGATGGCTATCAAAAAGTACAGCAAACTCCAACATCTGGTTGTGTTCCCTTGGTGACTTCAGGATTAACTATTTCACTGCAGAAGCATCTGTACACACAGTTCTGTTGCAGTTTTGTTTATGTTGTTCTTTCCCTCCCTCCTCTACTCCATTTTCTTCTGGTTGCTCACTACTTCACCCTGCAAAAATGTTGTGTTTACTATGCAAGCCCTTGTAATGCAAAGGAGGCATATGTACTTAGAAAATACATGACTGTTGGTCAGTAGCTTCAACACTTTAATTCTGGTCTCACAGGGATGCTTACAACTAATTCAGATTTAACACCAAATTACTTGTAGTAAAGTGTGGACACTGTGATGGGCTAACTCTGGCTGTCAAACAGTGATAAGGTATTCTTGTGAGCACAGCTGTAGTTTAAAAAATGGGTCATTAAGGGGGGGTGTTTTTTTAAATCAAGCTTTTAGATCTTAACAAGTGACAACTCAGACATAGGTACAGTACACCCAGTAGAAATTGGGAAAGGTGCATCAAGGTCTAATACTTTATGACCGAACTGTTAGTTCTTTGGTTCTTAGAGAACAAAGGAGACAGGCTCTATTGATTGAATTGCAGTACATTTGGTGCTATTCAAAGAGATAATTTGAATCTTTCAGGCTTTTATTTTTTGTGTGACAAAATTCATACGATTTGAGTTTTGTTTGGGGTTTACAGATGTCTTATGAAACATATAACAAGTCAAAACAAATTCTCATATTAACTTAAATTGGAGGTAAAGTTTGCACAGTACACTTGGTAAAACCAGCAGTTTCAGTTAGATCTTGCCTAGTAGTCAGAGCATTATGGTGTTGACTTCAGTGTTCACAGAACAAGGCCACTTCTCTTCTAGCAAACCCTGCCAAAAAGGAGAGATGAGACATTCTGAGTAACTGTAAGCAAAAACTCGTAAACCTTTTGTACTAATATATTCAGTATAAACTACAGGTGTTTTTGGTGTTCTGTTGTGAGGGACCACCCAGATGCAACATTCTGAACTGGCATAGGGTAATTTTTTATTATTTTTTGAGGTTGTGGGTTTAAAAAAAATTAAAAATGAGTTGTCCGCGTTAATATTATAGGCTCCTGTCTTATTGATTGATTTTATATATCAAATAATTTCAAGCAAAATATCATACCTTTTGTCCTAAATCCCAGGATAAGTTGCAACAATGAATACATAAAACAATCAACCATGAAAAAAAGAAAAAGTCAACTGTACATAAAATAGTTTTATGATTATATATTTATATAATTATATATGATTATATATATTATGATTATACTTGTCACTTTTTGCAATGCAGCTTGCAGTACAAGAACAAACATTAAAACCAAACAGAAGAATGACTAAAACAAGAACCTAAAATGCTCATTCATAAAAATATATAAAAAGGACATATCCAACCTACCCCACTAAAAGGATGAGCACAAAAGTTGGCTAAAAACAACCACCACCTTCCAATTTAAGAGTCAAAAGCCTGGGCAAATAAAAACAATGTGATAGTTCCAGGCATAACCCCCTGGGGAGAGCATTTTATAAGTGGAGTCTCTACTGAAAAGGCCCATTCCTTGTATCTTCACTCTGCATCTCCCTTAGAGGGACACATAGTGAAAGATGATGGAATGCAGGATCCAGGTTAGTTCATGTGGAGAGAGGTGGTCATTGAGGTATTGGGGTACTGAACTGCCTAAGCCTTAATAGGTCAAAACCAGAGTGGGCTGTCAGGTGATTTAAAGGTTTAAAATGGTTTGGTCATAAATTGTAATCTGTTGGTTACACCTGTGTACAAATAAATTATTCTGAAGGAAATGGTATTTTGTTTTTAGATGCGTACATGTGTCACAGGGGGCAGCATATGGAAAGAGACATTCCTTACTGTCTGAGATAGAAGAAATGTCTGTTCCAATATGTTTTTGTAAGCAAAAATAATTAGCTCAGTGTGCCTATATGCATGTGTACACAGAAGTAAGGCCCACTGTGTTAATGGTAATTACTCCCTACAAAGTGTGATTAGATTCTTGAAAGAATCTGCCTATCAGTTAATTGGTGGCATATTTTTATTCAAAATATTTGAATTGCTTGATCCATACCATTAATTGATTTAAATACTTGCAGTTCTATGTTCACTAAAAATGCACCATAAGCTTCTCAGTTCCCAGTGAACCTTTTAGCAGGCTATTAAGGTTAGCTATAGTCTCTAAGGTATGTAATAGCATTGCAACCACACACAAAAAATGTAGCCAGATGGTTAGAGACTTTGTGAAAATATTTTGACTAATGTGAAAAACCAATTGTAAGCTATTACCATGCTTGAAGTGTGAATAGTACAAAACGTTTCTATTTTAGTCTGCTTATTTTTTTAAAAAAGATGTTGCTCTCCTATCTTTAAAACAACACTATATGCAAAGTATGTGTCGATACATACACCAGGAATTTTGTCATTCTTTTTCCTTGTAACGTTACTGCTTGTCTTTAAGTGAGGTAGAGATTTCTGTGCTGCAAATGGCTAAGCAAAATTGTTAATTGCTGCCCAGAGTATATTGAGTAAGAACTTTGAATGTATCAAGGATAAGGTTTCCTGAATAGCACAAAACTTAACTAGAGAAGCTGTTATGTTTTTAAGTAGACACTAATTAGTCTGATTTTTGAGATGGTGGAAAGAATCACCTCATCTCTGAGATCATTAGCAGTTTCCCACTGTTGCATGCCTCAGGGATTTTTCTTTGTGGGGTAAATATATGCAGTAAAACAAACCAGCTTACTGGTCACTTACAGGTTTTGCTTGCAGTTGTTATGACAGAAGGATTGTAACTGCAGTCCTGTGTTTTTATACCTTGTTCAGGGTGTGGCTACAATCACAGGTTTGATGTATCCTACATGTAGAGAAGCTCTCTTGGCATTTGAGTTTCAGGAGCATTTTAACTCTGAGATACTACTTACTCAAACAGACTGTGTTACTCCATACAAAACCAGCATCTGAATGTCTGTACTACTTATTAACGCCATATGACTAGTTGCTATATAAGACTTTTTAATACCCTGTTTAAACTTCATTGGTGCTTTGGCTGTAGTCCAGACACAGTTAAACACACTTAACTTCCACTGCTTCCACTGAGGCCTAGACGCAGACATGAGCATGAACTTGATGGTGGCTTTTATGTTTTAACGCAGATCACATCAGGTTCTGTTTTCAGACCTTGTGAAATGTGGGAATATTTAGCATTTATTGGGTCCCCTGGTGAAATTAATTTCAGGGGAGACAAAAGAAAACACTTTTCACACAACAAATTAATGTATGGCATTCCCAACCACAAGATGTGGTGTTGACCATGGCTTAGATGGCTGTTAAAAAATAGATTAAAACTCATTTACCCTAAACCACCTTATTAGATGCTCTAATTAAGCAGTATTCCTTTACAACTATCTCATCCATTTCTTTAGTTACAAATTATTAATAAATAATTGTGGTTAAAATGCATATTCCAATATATTATATATTGATTGCAATTCAAGTAACATGTGATGGTATTATTATTATTATTTATTGAATTTATATACTGCCCTATACCCGGAAGTCTTAGCAAAACCTCCCCAACATCCATCCTCTTAGATGGCTTTGAAAAAGGATTGGAAAATTTAATGGAGAATTGGTCTAGCTAAGTGGAGCTTTTATGATCAGAGGCAGTATCACTGTAAATACAAAGTTTCTGGGGAAGTTGGCATATAGGATGGGTTGCTGTCTTCATGCTGTGCTTGTTACCCTTCTGGAAGCTGTGAGAAATAAATGCTGGACTAGATGGACCTACAAGCCCTGTTGGATTAGACCAAGCTTTCCTAAACTTGGATCTCCAGCAGTTGTTGGACTACAACTTCCATCATCCCCAGCTAGCAGGACCAGTGGTCAGGGATGATGGTTCAGAAACCACCGGAGACCTAAGTTTGGGAAACCCTGGATTAGACCATTTTTACATTTAGTAAATGTGTCAGATTCTCCCCCCCCCCAAAAAAAAAAATAGGCTTGATTGTTTTCTTTTGAAAGAAGGGGCTTTACAAATGTGCTCATTTTGTTTTGCTTTCTTACAGAAATGAGTCGTCAAACTGCTACAGCGCTTCCCACGGGTACCTCCAAGTGCACACCATCACAGAGGGTGCCTGCATTGACTGGCACCACCGCTTCCAACAATGACTTGGCTAGTCTCTTTGAGTGTCCTGTCTGTTTTGACTATGTACTGCCACCTATTTTGCAGTGCCAAAGTGGCCATCTTGTTTGTAGCAACTGTCGTCCCAAGCTCACATGCTGTCCGACCTGCCGAGGCCCACTGGGTTCAATTCGTAACTTGGCTATGGAAAAGGTTGCCAACTCTGTACTGTTTCCTTGTAAATATGCCTCCTCTGGCTGCGAAATCACTTTGCCCCACACTGAAAAAGCAGACCACGAAGAGCTTTGTGAATTCAGGCCTTATTCGTGCCCATGTCCTGGTGCTTCTTGTAAGTGGCAAGGCTCTCTAGATGCTGTCATGCCTCATCTCATGCACCAGCATAAGTCAATAACGACGCTACAGGGAGAAGATATAGTTTTCCTTGCTACAGACATTAATCTTCCTGGTGCCGTTGACTGGGTTATGATGCAGTCTTGTTTTGGCTTTCACTTCATGCTTGTATTGGAGAAACAGGAGAAATATGATGGTCACCAGCAGTTCTTTGCAATTGTACAGCTGATAGGAACACGGAAACAAGCTGAAAATTTTGCTTATCGACTTGAGCTAAATGGTCATAGGCGACGATTGACTTGGGAAGCAACTCCTCGATCAATTCACGAAGGGATTGCAACTGCCATCATGAACAGTGACTGTCTAGTCTTTGACACCAGCATTGCACAGCTTTTTGCAGAGAACGGCAATTTAGGCATTAATGTGACGATTTCGATGTGTTGAAACCGCGATCTGACGTTTTCAGGCCAGTGTCTAAAAACAACCCACAGCATTCAGTTTCATAGAACAAAGGTAAACATCTTTGACTGCCAGATGTGAACAATTTGGTAGGGAGAGGTTAGCATATATGAAGGTAAATTAATAGGAAGGCTGTTAAAGTACAGGAAACAGTTGCATGTAATAACACTAATATATTTAAAATAAGTCAGCAGTAAACCACTGAAAATATATATATATGCGTGTATGTGTATATATATATATATTCTACCCAAAATGGGCATCTTTTTGTATTAAGAACTGATTGAATGAAATGTGTTGTAAAATAATTCTAAACTTGTTTGTAGATTGATTGTACGTTTGAAACAGATACTGTTTTGTGTTTAATTTGTATTCTTTTCCTTTGACTGACAAGCCATGCAAGGCGGTCCAGTCTCTGGCCGCTACTTCCCCCTATTCTTCCTCCCCTCCCACTGCGTAAGTCACTACATAGTATTGCTGCTGTTCTTGTGTAAATTTTCTGTGTATTTGCTAATTTTTATTAACTTCTAGTTTTTCATTAAATAAATGATTTTTTTCTTTTATGTAATTCAGGTTTTTCCTTTTTCCTTTTTTTTTTTTTTGACCCTTTGAGATTAATTACAGGTGTCCATTTCCTGATACTTATAATTACTTATGGTAAAGTGTATACTTCTGTATGTTTGGTATCCTTTTTAGGGGGGTGCAATCCTGCCACTGGTTATATAGTACAGATAAGTCCTGTGGACCTATATGGAACTTAAACCTGAGTAACTCTGCAAAGGATTGAAGTCCTTAGTCTCTTTCCAGTAGTTCATTCAATGATACTGTTGTTCATTCAGCTATTTTTGTGAACATAACAGTGTCTAAAAAGGGGCAACATTGAACTGATTCCTAAAACGGCTTCTTTTAAATTGTAGATGCCATTGTATTTTGAGTTCAAGCATAACTGCAGATTTGTTTGAGAATGTTCTAATTTAAAAAAGTGGAAGGTCAGGCACATTTTCAAATGACTTTAGAGACCTTTAGACATTTTGAAGTCATTCTTGTATTTATTGGTTGTGCAGTACAAGAAGGCATTGTCTATACAGTATTTGTAACTATAAATTACAGACCATTTGTTTAAATGAGGCAGTTGAAATAAGCTGTTTTTGGTCTTTTTTAAATTCTGTCATTAAAAGAATTCCTGGCAAACTGAAAACTCTTTTAAGTGAATTTTTTGCCTTAACGGAATAGAAGCTCACTTGAATGCACCTTTGCTCAGAATTCCTTGTTCCTTTGTCCAAGGATATGCTGCCTGTTCTTGCACAAGAGGAACACTAATAGTGTTCCTAGCTCCTAGAGGAGTTCTCAGTGGTGGTGGTGGTGGTGGTAGTAGCAGCCATTCTTTGACCTGACCTTTTTTCTGGAACATTAATGGTTGGGATTTCTGGGATTCAACATGCAGGGCTTAGTGCTGCATCTACTTTTCAGAAATGTCAACCAATGTGATATTTCTTTTGTGTTTACTTTTGTTTTCCCAATGGGATCCGTGCCAAGGCTCTTAATTTTTGTGCGGATTACACAGATGAAGACTCTGCATGTCTTAAAAGTTATCCCGAGGGAAGTGCTTGTGAAAGATTAAAAGTAATCTATAAGAATTCCTTTAATAGAAGGGTTAGGCAGGAATCAATGCAAGAATGGGAAATATTCTATCTATTCAACAGCTGGAATAGCACTGTGGTGGGAAGGGGGCCTAGAAGGCTGCTGGATGCAGATAAGTGAGGCACAAAAAGAACCTCATTTCACCAAGACCCACAAGTATGCTTCAGCACAATGCAGATATGGAACTGGGAGGAGAGAGGGTTTGAATACACTGTATGAGGGGTACTTCTCCATGTCTGCTGTGGCTGAATCAGTCTTGTAACTAAGCTCAGGAGAGTTACTAATCTGTCATAGGCTAGCAGAGGACGGCTGTAGAGCTTTCTGTGCTAGGTGAGGTGGCAGTGGGATTTCCTTTCTCTGGCAGCCCAATAATTTCTATACTTTGTGTAGAGGAAGAATGAAGCACTCTCCTTGGTAATCAGCCCAGTCACTCTCCCACATGCAATTCCTTGGTTATCAAAGTACTTAAATACAAGGCTGATCCTGCCCATTTCCCCCCAAAAAGCTGCTATGTTATATGTAAATATTTAGTTGTAATCTAGAATTAAATAGATTGCAATTTGCTTTAACAGGATATTGACTGCTACTAATTAGTTTTGACTTAAAAGCAGGTATGAAATGAGCAGCTGCATTAAGGTAAGTGCCATACAGCCTGTTGCCTATTAAGCTTGCTGGAAATCCAGGATACCACATCATCTCAGGTATTGGCACTATTACTGTGGGTGTTTCCGGTTATATGGACTCTGTTCTGAAACAATATGTCATCAGTGCTCCCAGCTACGTATGTGACACCACAGATTTTCTGAGGAAAATACAATCTTTGAATAATCTTCGTAAAAATATATACTAGCCACTATGGATGTGGAATCTCTGTATACCAACATCCAACACACCGAGAGCCAGTGTGGTATAGTGGTTAAGAGCGGTAGACACGTAATCTGGGGAACCGGGTTCGCGTCTCCGCTCCTCCACATGCAGCTGCTGGGTGACCTTGGGCCAGTCACACTTCTCTGAAGTCTCTCAGCCCCACTCACCTCACAGAGTGTTTGTTGTGGGGGAGGAAGGGAAAGGAGAATGTTAGCCGCTTTGAGACTCCTTCGGGTAGTGATAAAGCGGGATATCAAATCCAAACTCTTCTTCTTCTTCTTCTTTACAAGCTATAAGGAACACCATTTCAGATAAAATCATAGTGGACTTTGCTACCAAACTCTGCCATTTTGTCCTTACCCACAACAACTTCAAATTTGGTGATGACCTGTTCCTCCAGATCAGCAGCACAGCAATGGGCACCCGCATGGGCCCACAGTATGCCAACATCTTCATGACGGATTTAGAACGTTTCCTAAATTTGTACCCACTCAAACCTCTCTTGTACCTGCAGTACATAGACGATTTTTATTATCTGGACACATGGTCAACAGACCCTGGACACCTTCCTCCAGATATTCAATGACTTTCGCCCACCATCAACGTAACAGTGAACCAATCTATGCAAGAAATACATTTTTTGGACACTATTATAAAAATACAGGATGGGCGTATAGACACCACCTTATACTGTAAACCAACTGACCGACAAACATATCTACATGCTTCTAGCTACCATCCCAAACATACCAAACAATCCATTGTATATAGCCAGGCCCTACGTTACAGCAGCATCTGTTCCAACTCTACAGACTCTCTAGAGCAAACCCTTTAAGAACTAAAATACCCACCTGATGAAGTTAAACAACAGATCAACAGAGCCAGACTGATACCCAAAGAGAACTTGCTGCAAGACAGACCCAAAAAAGAAAAAAACAGAACACCACTAGTAATCACATACAGCTCCCAAGTTAAAACAGTTCAATGCATCATCAGAGATCTACAACCTCTCCTAGACAATGACAGTTGTCTTTCTCAAGCTCTGGGAAGAAGACCTTTCATTGCCTACAGATAGCCACCCAATCTTAAACAACTCACCCACAATAATACAACAACCAGACTTAACATGGGCACTGGTACCAGAGCCTGCAATAAACCCAGATGCCAACTTTGCTGCCACATACATGTGGACCACACCATTACTGGCCCCAACAACATCAAACATACCATCTCAGAACTATTTAATTGCTCATCTAACATTGTGTATGCCATCAAATGCCAACAGTGCCCTTCAGCTCTCTATATTGGACAAACAGGCCAAACCCTATGCCAAAGGATAAATGGACATAAATCTGATATCAGGAATAACAAGAAAGAGAAACCAATAGGAGAACACTTCAATCTCCCAGGACAATTCTATACAAGATCTCAAAGTAGCTATCTTATTACCAAGAATTTTAGAAATTGACTGGAAAGAGAAGTTGCTGAATTGCAACTTATTACCAAACTTAAAACCATGGAGAGACCTGGTCTGAATAGAGACATTGGATTCTTATCTCATTATACCTGATAAAGCTATTTTTAGCCATCTCACCCCTTGCTTTTTCCTGTAAGACCAATTGCAGTCGTTAACAGGTTTACCACACCTATCAGCCAATCACCCATTCCCACCACCCTTCTGAGTAATACCCCTCCCCACCCTCTCACTATATATCAGGGTCTGGTGACTTCTGTTTCAGTGTATCTGAAGAAGTGTGCATGCACACAAAAGCTCATACCAATAACAAACTTGGTTGGTCTCCAAGGTGCTACTGGATGGAAGGAATTTATTTTGTTAAAAATGCTAGTCACTATTGCTTGGTTCTGTCTCTGATGTTGGAGGCAGTATGTCTCTGAATACTAGTTGCTGGGAATTTCAAATGGGTAAAGCACTGTTGCATTTTATTCCTGCTTGTGGGCTTTCCACAGGCATTCTGGTTGGCTGCAGTGATAACAAAGTACTGGACTAGTTGGGAAATTGTCTTGATCCAGCAGGGCTCTGCTCACTTTAAGGTGTAATGTACACATAAGCAATCAATGTATTTGCATAAATACTTTTTTCTGATTTTTTGTTTTTTTGGGGGCGTCATTTAACTCTGAAGTTTAGTTTTGAATGTTTGCCCCTCTTTCCCCCTTATATTTAAGGAAGGGCATTGAAACTGAGTAAGAATTATGCAGATATTTTAAGATAACCTTGCTTTTGGGCAGTGATACGTTTCAGGGCATTAGTGAAATAGCATGCAATTTGGATGGCATGCATCTTGGCAGCTGTATGTTTTCTGAGAATCTGTGCCCTGCTGTTCTCTGTGACATTGCAAATATACTTAGAGAGCACCTTGGAGCATTGTGCATACGGCAGCCAATTATGCTGGATTTGTTTGTTTATTTAAAGTATTTCTATTCCACCTTTCCCCCAAGTTGGGATTCAAGGCGGCTTACAACAGTTTTAAAAACATTTTAAAATGTGAAGTAATAAAAACAATCTGGTTAAAAACAATAGTTAAAATACGGTAAAACACACTTAGAGCCAGTATTAACCTACTGATTGCCTTGATAACAAGCAGCCCAGTAGTGAACATAAACTGCACCTGGTTTTTAAAGCTCTGTCTAAATAGGAAGTTCTTAACCTACTAACAGAGATCTGGTCTAACCCCTTTTGTGAGGGAATCCCACAATATAGGAAAAGGCTTGGCTCTCCTGTCACCACCAACTTTGATGAGACCAAGAGAAGATGCTTACCCACAGATCTTAGCACCAGGGCAGGTTCACAGAGAGAGATAATAATCTTTCAGGTAACATGGATCCAAGCCATATAGGATTTAGGTGTTGAACTGCTGCACTACTGACTTTGCAAAGGTTTTTCTTTGAGTTACCTGAATTATCTTGTGTTCTGGGAATGTTTGCAAACCCACTTGGCAGTATAACTAAGGTTACATATATTTTTAATATGTATATCTCCCCTGTCCTCCGGGATGGAACTCAAAGCAATGAACATGGAAGCTTTTCAGACCCTGCCCAGATCTAAACTTGCTTAGCGTCAGCAAATTAGCTGCACTATGTGCCTTCAAACTATGTGCCAAGACACAATGAAGCTGCCCAGAGTCTGTCACTAGTGTATACCCTGATCACCAGCAGCTCTCCGGTGGATTTTTCTTTTCTGAAAAAAATAAAAAATCCAGATCAATTGGGGAGCAATTCTAGTTGACATGCACAGACATTTTTTATTTAAAAAAATCTTTTTAAATGGTCCAAGATAAATGCCACATGTTTGTTTAATGAAACAGAAAGTAGCTGCTGATTTGTTCTTGTTGCCCTGTGGCTTCTCACTCTCATGCAGCTTGAAGTGAGAGCCACTGCTGCAGCATCAGAGGCAGACTACTTACCAGGTTTATAAAAATGGTTTTGAGGAGTGAGGCAATGTTGTTACTGCCTTAAAAAAAAGAAAAGCTGAATGCACTGCAGTCAGATCCAGTTTGTCCTCGTGTGCCCTTTTTAATGGAGAAAATAGACTGCCTATGTAACAGTTTAAAAAATGGGTGTAGCCCTCTTCTTCACATCTTCACCTGTAAGTAGAACCAACTGTTTTCAGTAAGAACTACTTCCTAGTAATGGTGTGTTTAGGGTTGAAACCTTCGTGCTTAGAAAGTCAGAGATGTGAGAGAACAAAAGAGGTAAACAAATCTCAGATCCTTTGTTCATACACTACACTTAACATCCTGGCTTTTGATGTGCAAGTTAGACCGGTTTGAATCTCTTTTGTTACTGGAGACTCCTGTTATACTTGCTGGGTTAAATTCAGAAATGGGCTATGGGAATGAAATATTAGCATATGGGTGTGGGGCTTTGTAGGAGTCTATGTTGCTATGACATGTAATGAGAGAACGAAAAAAGTGGGTTTTTCCAGAGCATCAATTTTATTCTGTGTCACAGTGTTGAGGGCAGTCCCTAGGCCCCATCCTTGGCTGCTTTCAGCTCATGTATACATGCAATAATTGGAGGGAAAGCATTATGCATGTTTCCCCCTTTGTGAAATACCAATTTCAAGACAGACAATGATGCATCCTGGCTGTATTAAAAAGGAAGTGTTTACTTGGTTGCTTTTCATTCTTGAGCCCTACAGTGGCTGCCTGCACAGGCCTTTGGAAGAATAGGGTGGAAAGAGTATTATGGCATCAAATCCTGCTGCAACAGAATTATGACCACATATTCAATAACTAATGGGACAGGAGATGTGTATTCATTCTTCCATTTTGGAGTAATATATTGGAGCCGCCTCCCTGGTTGGAGATGTCTCCCTATGAACTTTTGGTTGTAATGTGGAATTTTTTTGGGGGGTGGGGTAGTGAAGTGTTGATCCCTGCTGCAACCTTCCTTTACTGAAATTCCATTTTGCTTTCTACGAAGCTTACTCAAGTATAAGACTGTAGCTTGGCATCAGTGACAATTTAACTATAGCTCTGATATTTCAGCTGCCTTTTGTAATGTGCTGTGCTAGATGCTGTACCATTCTTAATCTATTTTTATTGCTGCTTTTATTTCTTACATTGTATTATACTGTACAGTGGTACCTTGGATTGCATAAGTTTTGGATTACAACCCATTTTTTTTGGGGGGGAGGCCCCATTGGCGAAAGCGTGCCTTGGATTACAACCTGTTTTGGTTTACAAATGGACCTCCAGAACGGATTGTTGTTGTAAACCAAAGTACCACTGTATTATAGTTTGAATCGTATAATTCAGCTTATAATACAATAAAGTGCATTTAGGATTACAATAAAAGAAGCAACAAAAGTATAATTAAACACATGATATCTAATGGGACTATACCATGGACCACCTGAATGTGGCTCATGGACCAGAGTTTGGAAGTTAGAGTTGCTGCATTAAGGAATACTTCCCTTCTGGTTCAAGATAATTTTTTCATGCCCTGGATTTGGAGTAGATGGAAAGGATGGTTTCATAGCAATCCCCAGCAGCTTGCTTTGAATCATGACTCAGTGATGTGTTGGAAGGGGAGCTTAGAGAGCTTTTTCAAAAGGGAAGTTCAATCAGTTCTCCCTCCCAGTTCTCCATTAACATTTCCTGCCTTGGCCAGTGGCTTCCTATAACTTCAGGCGGGGTAACTTCCCATTCCAGGAGAGGCAAGGGATGCCTGCAGGAATTTCTCATCAAGTGTCTCCAGACTGGCTAGCAGGAAGACAAAGGGTTGCATTCCTTAGCAGTGAGGGTCGGAGGGCAAAATTTCCCACAAAGCTTGCTCTACAGGAGCAGAGGAGGGAAAAGATTAGCTGAGGAATCTCTCCGCTTCTGAGCCAAGGAAGAATCTCCCACTGACAAATACAAATTGAGCAGGGTTCAAGAACGATAAAAATAAGCTGGTTAACGGTAGCCAAGGGAAAGGAAACTCCAGGAATGACATGTGTGTGTCCTCCCCTTAGGGTTTCAGTTATCTGTCTGGAGAAAATATATTTAGGAAGAGGAGGGCCTTCATCTATATGAATTTGCTACCTGGTGCCTGTATTGGATACCCTGCTTTCTCCCTTTTAAATAAGACTTGTCTAAAAAATTCTAGTGAGGGCCTTTTCTGCAGTGGCCCAATACAAATTTAATCTGATGATAATGGAGCATGGTCAGCAGTCAGTACGTTGACTGTCAGCTGGGAAAGAAAAATAGGGCAAGAAGTGGGGTCTTGAGTACCTAACAGCTTACAGTATCCTCACATGGCTGTCTAGGTTTTTAAGGATACACTGCATAAGAAGAGCCCCACTGACTTGGTCCAAAAGGCCCATCTAGTCCAGCAGCTTCCTGTTCTTACAATGATCACCAGATGGCTGTGGGAAGCCTGCAAGCCGGGCCTGAGTGCAACAGCACTCTCTCCTCTTGCGATTTTCAGGAACTGGTTTTCTGATTGCTGCTGACAGAGGAGGTAGAATATCACGGCTTGCCTTGTCTCTTATCGCTACAATAATCAAATGCCATCCTCATTTTTGTTTAGTGTGTATGAGAGCTAAAGCTTTTAGCATCATGGTGCTAGTACTTTGGATAACTGTTCCCATGGAAATTAAACAGGCAGTTACAATGTTTTGTTGCCAAGTGTTTTGTAGAGAATTACTTTGATTCAGGGTTGTTTGTTTGTTTTGTGTTTTAAATGATTTTTAAATGATTTTAATCAGCCGCCCAGAGTGGTTGGGGCAACCCAGTCAGATAGATGCGGTACAAATAATAAATTAACAAATTATTATTATTATTATTATTATTATTATTATTATTATTTTACACCACAATATATATTTTTTTAGTTGGTGGTTCATGAATACTTTTATCAAAGACCTCTATAAATGAACATGTTGAAAAGCACAGATTGCAATACTGAAACGAAGGGGACATCACTATCTCACTCTCCATTAGGAGGTCCTCTTATCCCATAACTACAAAGCTTACTCAAGTATTTTTGGTGAAGGGTTTTTTTTCAAAGTATGAGTTGTTGCCAGTGTTTTTCCTACTTAGAGCAGATCCATTGAAAGTAATGGATATACCTAACTTACGCCCATTTATTTTATTGGGTCCACTCTTGAATTGGATACAACCCTTATGGACACAGTGTTGACTGGATCACCTCTATATGTTGGTTGACACTCAAAAGTAAAATATTTACTAGGAGTTCTAAAACATCTTATTGTTCTTTTGCAGGACTTAGTTGTCTTAGGGTGAGGGTTGCTGTACTTGACTAGATTGTTTTCAGTTGATGTCATGATAAACCTGCAATCCTGCGTTTGCCTGCAGAAGCAAGCCTCATTGCATTCTGTGAGACTTGCTTCTAAGTAAGTGCACTGCACTGTGCAGCCCTAAGTTAATAAAAATTTCCCATTGGCTTTGAAAACGTTTTTAAAGAGCAGTACTGAATATATGAACCAAAAGCTGGGCTTGTGTGGAGCAATTATGATGAAAGCTTATTTTGAGAGTGAACAAAAGGAATTGCAGCTGGCCCATTTAAACACACAGTTTGCAGCAGGGAGCATATTTCCAAGAGTGTCAAAATAGTGGGTGTGTCAAAAATGGTTTAAGCAAGCTGACCCTACCAGTATAGCTTGCAATCTTGCATTGATCAAATACCTCTGGGTGTGATGAGGTTGTGACTTCAGAAGCCCTGAGCTATTCATGACCAGAATAGATTTACCCTGCTTGATGTGGGAGAAGATGAGGGAGGGGCAGGAACAGCTAAAAGAGCAATAAATAAAATGCAGTGGAAATTGATCCAACACCATACTGTGTATCTGAAGTGCCTGCCTGTAAACTTGTATGTTTGTAAAACAGAATTCCCACAAATACTAATTGTACCCACAACTTTGTACAATAAAGTAGTGCTGCTCGTGTGTTCACATCTATCAATCAAATCAAAGTGCCTGTGGCCTGCGGTGGGTTGCAGAACCCCATGTCCTTTGTGCAATGGGTGTGGTAAGAAAGACCCCCTTCCGTCTGTATGGTATGATTTTGTACCCTAGTCAAGTAGTGTGTTGCACATGGAGTTCTTAAAAGCCAAAATTGCAGCCATATAGTAAGCCCTGTGAAGGATGCGTCTCTTGCTCACATGCCCAAGCTACATTCCATGGAACAAGGCCAGGGCGAGTGCTGTCTTGCATAGAATCATATGACATTTAAGCACTGTGCTTTATTCATGCCATGCTACATGGATGGACGTTTACTAGAACTTCTTTTATGTGAAACAGAATGCTGAAAACGTGTCTGTGCGAAACGTAAGGCTATATAACCTTTAAAAGGTTATTTAAAATGTAATTTAAACGGAAGTCATTGTGTGCGGCCTCTGTGAAACAGAAGGTTTTTAGACAAGCAAGAGCTTCAAATAACCCAGGGGGTGGGGAACGTGTGGTCCTGTGGATGGTGTAGGACTCCACCTCCCATTAACTCCAGCCAGCAAGGTCAGGGATAATGGGAGTTAAGAGTACAGTAACGTCCAGAAGGCCACAAGTTCCTCATCCCTGCAATAACCAATAAGCATTATTTAGGTAACTGGGTTGTGTAAACAACCCATTTTGTATTGCACGCAAATGGACTCCTTTCTGGAAATGAATGAATGTGCTCTGAAAACACCCTATGATGACCATCCACAATATATTTTGGGACAACAGCTCCCATTATCCTTAGCCATTGGCCATGCTGGCTGGGGCTGGCTGATGGGCGTTAGAGTCCAACAGCCGGAGGGCTGCTCAGGGGGAACAGTTGCTACAGCTCAGTCTGGGAGACCTCGTTCTCTTCTGTGTGTCACATCTCTCACAGCTGTTATGTCACTAACAAGCCTCTGTTCAGAAATGCCCCTGTGAGCCAGCTGGCATCTTGAGATACTTCAGGCAATCAATAGATAATTATTTCCCCCCTTTTTTTACCAGAATGATCTCCTCTCTCTTTCATATACTTGTTTCCCTAACTATAACCACTGCAGATGTGGCTTTCTCATTCCATGTAGAAAGTGTTATCAGTGCTAGAAGTACCTTCAGCCTGAAAGGAAAGTTGGCTCTTGTGTACCATCAGCTCTTTATTTTGTGTCTGATCTCATTACAACTTTTCAAGGCGATAAAGTCTTTTATAATAATCAAAGTTAAGTTTCTGATATTAAACACTATTTTAACAGCACTATTATTAACAAATCAGCCAGGCCATATATTGTCTAGAAAGGCTTTGCTTCTTCCTCTACCATTTCAAATGAATCACTTCATTAATTTAAAGCAGTCAAAGGAGCAGCAGGGCAGCAGACTAAATTTGATGCAGTTACTCTCTAAAGCAGGAGTGGGGGAGCCTTTGGACCCCAAATGTTGTAGGACTTCTCCCAGCCAGCAAGGCCAATGGTGAAGACACAACTCGCCACCTCTGTGGCAACACTTCCTAGACTGTTCTAAATTAGACTCTTCTAGTTTCAGAGACTCTCCTATGATTCAAAGCTGCAAGTCCTTGGTCTATTGTAAGAATGAGACCTCGGGACAATCCCATGTGCAAGACCAGAACTAATTAATTTGCATAACCCATTCAGCTTAAAAACCCGAAGTGAACAATACTGTAGCTTGGCATCAGTGACAAGTGACAGTTTAACTACAGCTCTGATATTAAAGCAAGGTAAAATCTCAACATTTGCATCAGGCTCTTGGTGGGTGGGGGTGGAAGAAAGCAGGCTTCAATAAATTAACAGGCAGATTTCATGAAGGCTCATGTGATTGGATATTCTGCTGCTCTATCAGTCTACCCCTTAATTGCACAGGGGATTAACAATTAAGAGCTTAGCATTCAAATCTATCTCTGGACTCCTGTCCACTAATGCACATAAAGACCAGTAAGAATGGGCAGCAAGTTTGTACCGCCAAATGAAGAAGAGCCCTTTCACACATTCTAATCTCATTCCAGTGTTGGCCACTTTTAAACACTCTCACATTTTTTTTTGCATCCTGCCAGATGAACATCAGCTTTGCATTTTGTTCCTTGAGTGAGCCCAAGTCAATCTGCTTAGAGTTTACTGTTGAAGTGATCAAGTTTTGTCTTGGCTGAAAATCCCCCATCAAAAGCGGCATTAAGAACTTCATCCAGGCAGCTTGTCATCACAAAATTCAGATCCTGCCGTACATTGGCGGCAATCTCCTCAAGATCCTTTTCATTTCTTTGAGGAATGATAATTCGCTTTAGTCCAGCTCGGTGTGCTGCTAGAACTTTGTCCTTAATTCCTCCAACCTGTTTAAATACACAGAATGAAATGGGGAGAGCGGAGAGAGTTTAAGGAAGATGCTACTGGCAGAAATAAGGCATTGTGTTATTACTATGCTATGTGCAAATAATTTTCTCAACTTGTTTTGTTAATGTTTTCGCAAACCACTGCATCAGACGCCAGTGTTTTCTTGCCAACTCTCTTGTCTCCATGTCCATTTGTTCCCTTCATTCATTCCTTAAAGAATCCAAGTTATGTGAATGTTTGTCAAACAGATAAAATGTATTAAACATATACATAATTTGGGTTTGCCATGTGCAGATTTGAAAGGGGGGGGGGCGCACACAAAAACACATGTAACCCTGGACTATGTGTTATTTAATCAAATTTATATTCCACCTTTTCCCATCATTAAAGACAACATACATGAGTTTCCTAGATGGTCTCTCACCTAGGAACTGAACAGAGCTGAAGCTATTTTGCTGCAGAAGGCTTGCTTTGTGATGTGTGGGAGCCTTCAGGTCATTCCCTGGGATCATTAACCAACAGGACTGCCTTTAACCTGAATCACTTGTTTGCCGATCTACACAGAACAAAGCAAGTGTAACAGTTATGCAGATTCTGGTTTTTGTTTCTTGTGTGTATTGGGAATGAGAGCAGTTAGCCATATTGGTTCAGCCACCCCATTTTGGCCCCAGCCTGCGAAATGAGAACACTTAAGACTACAAATACTGGATTTGCACAAGACCTGAAACCAACCTCAAGGGTGGGAAAGGAGTAGAAAAGCCCCATCATCAGTTTTTGCCCAATGACCAATCCTGAAAAGGTCTCGATTGGAATAAGGGCTGAAACTGGCAAAGGACTAATTCCCGAGATTAGTCAGTTTCTGGTCCAGTGCAAACTTGCTCTTTGCAGGCTGAATGGTGCCTTGCGATGTCACATGGAAGAGGGAGTGCTTTCTTGCTTGCTGTTGGTGACGTCAACCAACACTATGCACATTCCAGAAAGCACTTCAGATCACAATGGCCTGGGCTAGCTGAGGCATGAGTCAGTTTTGTATTTTTATTTTTGTAGCAAACCTATGATAGATGATTTTCAGCAAGTATAATGAAATCCCCGCAGAAGTAGTGCCTTTTTAAAAGGAAGATGATGATTAAAATTTCTATACTGCCCTTCCATCTGAGATTCAGAGTGGTTTACAGTTACATAGATTGTTTAATTTTGCCTGGCATCTAAATATATGTAACAAAGGTGCCAGGTGAGTCCCCCTGGGGAGAGCATTCCACAAGTGGGGAGCCACCACAGAAAAGGCCTCTCATATTCCTACCCCCGGCACCTTGTGGAGGAAGCACATGAAGAGGGGCTAAAGGTCGGTTCATGTGAGGAAAGGCAGTCCTTGAGGTATTGTGGTCCTGAGCCAATTAAGGCTTAATAGGTCAAAACCAGCACTTTGAACTGGACCCGGAAACTAACCGTCAGCCACTGCAGTCAGGCCAGGATTGGCATCATATGTTCAAACCATATTGCCCCAGTGAGCAACACTTCCAGTTCTTGGAAGTGGTGTTTAACCAAACGTCTAGGGCAGGCACATCCAACTCCCAAGGGACTGCGATCTACTCCCATTGTAAAAAAATCTGACTGTGATCTACCCATTGACATTAGAGGGATGAGGAGCCAGAGTTGTTGAGCTTTTTTGGGGGGAATGCCATACATCTCTCACCAAAAAAACCCATAAGAAAACAAATGCACGCACTGATTAAGTCAATGATCATATCCACGATCGACAGCAACAAACGCCAAACACACGAACACTTTACGTGACGGAGGAACAGGGGGGAGGGTGTTGGAAACATTATTTTAATCCCGAGATTGCTAAGGGTCCCGCGATCAACCACGATCTACCAGGAGCACCCAGGGATCTATCTGTAGATCAGGGTCGACCGGTTGAACATGTCTGATCTAGGGGTATTCCTAGCTGTCATCAAGACAGAAGTGGGAAGGAAGTAAAACTGGCTGAATCTGGTAAAAGAATTGCTTCTTCAACAGCTCCCCAAAGAACAAAGGGATGATGCGACTACAGTTTTCAATTAGGCAATATCTGACAATATAAGCCCCACCCGCTGGAATAAATTACTATTATCTTCTCTGTTGTCTTGCAAATGTCGCCTGTGGCAGATCTCTAATGTAGAGCAGATCTGAAAAATAAAGTATGTGCTAACTGTTTGCTTTGTAGAACTGTGCTAACTTTACCAGACAACCTTCAGTAGCGTGACTAGATTAAAGAATTAGAACTAGTATTGGAATGTGCGGTGTGTTGGGTTTTTTTGTTTTGCAGGGGGTGGGGCAGGGGATGAGATAGAGAGATAGAAAGCCTCAACAATATGGTTATCTGCAAAGAATACTTACTGGAAGAACAAGGCCTCTTAGTGTAATTTCTCCAGTCATGGCTACATCTGAACGCACGAGCCGCCCACTGAACAAGGAGGCAAGGCAGGTTACTATGGTAACACCAGCAGATGGTCCATCTTTTGTGACAGCTCCAGCTGGGAAGTGCAGATGGATGTCTGTGTTGTCAAGGAGATCAAAACTTCCAGAAGCTTTAAGAAAGAGAATTGGGGAGGGGGGATGTTCAGTGTGGAAAATTCAAACCTGCGGTGCTTCTGGTCTTTTGTTCTTTGGGGAAAAGCAAACAAACAAATAAACAAACCACATCACTGGAGGACTTGCATTCCAGACGCTTGTTCCACTTGGCAGCAGAGCATTTGAAAGGAGATCTGTGCCGGGTGGTGGAGGAGGAGGAGGAGGGGGAGACAGAAGGATTAAGGAAGAAAACACCTGTGTCAATATACTCTGCTACACTTTGAATCTGGAAACACTTTCCCAGATAAACCGGTTTAACAGCAGTAGGAACACTTTCCATGGTACTAAAATGAATTGATTGGATTAAAAATGGTGCCCCCCACTTAACTGGGCAGCAGATTATTTTTTAAAAAAAGTTACTTTTAATTTTTTTAAAGTGTTTATAAGAACTGTAGCTGAATAAGGTCCATCTCAGCAGAGGCATTCCCTTCTGCACATGTGAGAGGAGAAATGCTTCTTAGGTGATGATACGGGGTGTGCAGGCAATAAAAGCACTGGTTTCTTTCAGAATTGCTGGTTTTGATCAGGCAAAAATGTATGCTGTTCGAAGTAGTCGATAGTAAATTCACTTGGATAAATCTGAATGATAAAATTAGTTAGGACTGTTATCTACTGTGGCTTGCAGAAGGTGGGACACCCAATTTTTGCCAATAATACCTACCTGCCTAGGCACCCCTCCCCTCAAAATTTCTTGTTGCTGAGGTTGGGGGACACTGAAATAGTATGAGCTATGGCACAGAGGGCTGCACTAGGCAGGGCCCCAGCTGCCCAGGTGGAGATGCTTTTTGCTAAGCCTAAGGCAAAGTTGGATAAACACACTGAGCATCGCTAGGAAGTGTCCTGAGTTTTCAAAGCATACTTTGAAAACACACACCACCTTTGGGATCTGTAAAGTGGATCTGGACTGTAACTTGCGAGTAGAGCACATGGTTTTGCATGCATTCAATCCCTGGCATCTCCAATCAGGACTGGGACTCACTATAAGGTAGCTTTCAATGTTTTCATGTGCCTAGTATTATCTCCATATTACAGATGAGGGGCTGAGGCTTAAAGCACATCTTTAAAAAGCAGCTAGAGGGAAAACAGCATTCTTAGCCTTTTGTAAAAGCAACCTTAAGAAACCAAGGTGCAGTTCATTCACACGAAGGCAGGTCCCTCAAAGCCAATACCGTGCTGTTTTTAATAGCTGCACTGTTCTTAAATATGGAATTTCCAGCTGAGGCCATTTACAAATTCTTTGTTTATTTGGAAACATTTCTATCTGCTTTTCAGTTTATGTATGTCCTGAGAACGGGAGTTAAAAAAATACAATCAAAGCAATTACTGCAGCAAGAAGAAAGAATTCCCAGACTAATTTAACCAGACAGCAGTTTCAAAATATACAGTACTAATTCAATTCCAAGCACTCTTAAAGATCAAACCCTTGCCCAAAAGAGAAATTTAAAAAGAAAAGCTTCTGTTTTACATTGGGCTGCTATAAGGCTCTGTGGGTTAACCAAAGTGGTGCATTAAGATATTTAATATAATAAAATGGAGACATGTCAGCGCCTTTCTTAGCCAGCCTACTGTGTTTCCAGCCTGCTAATCATAAGCCTGATTTTAACTGGTAAAGGGTTGGTAAAGTTGGGACAGACTGCCCTGTTTGTTCTCTGCCAGTTCTTCTTATGGGTAAAAAGTAGGCTAGTAAAAAACTGTGCAGGCTTATTTACATGAGGTGTGCTGAGGCCCAAACCTGGGACCTTTTCCATGCAAAGCACTTGCTCCCCCACTACTCAACAGTCTCCTTTTGCAACTTGCCCCAAGCTAAAAATGCCTTCCACCAAAAATGTATGGTGTCTGCCAGAGGCTTGATGGCCTCCACTTCTATAGTCCGAGGCAGGCAGCAAAAGCCAGACATGTTCAAAACCTATTCTATGCATGCATGAAGCATGCACCAGATCTTTCCATTCATGCCTTCTCACATACCATTTGTCAGTAGGTATTTCTTTGCGTTGCTGCGCAGCCAGCTGATGGCAAGATGTGCCGACTCCTTCATGACATCGCCCAGCTGCCCGGTCAGAGTCAGCTGGCCTTCCCCATCCATGCGGCTGGCTTCTACAAACATGATCTCCCCTCCTAAAGGAGTCCAAGCCAAACCTATTGCTACGCCGGGTTGATTCAGCCGCTCGGACACCTGAAAGAAAGAAGCACAGTATTTCTATTGAAAAGGACAGCTCGGCGCCGAAAATAAGGCTCCCGCTTGAAATAGGTCTTCTGATTTCAGTACTGCAGAAAGGCCAAGATGGGTTTCTCCGAATGACCCTAATAAGTGGTTTCATGTAAATGTTAAATAGCATAAGCATGGGTGAAGCTGCCCTCCCCAATCAATGAAAATACATAGCAAACTAAGGTTCTGCTCCCCTAACAAAAGGTCAGCCCCCCTGACAAAAGCTAAAGAGCATCTTGAACTGAGCCCAGAAACAAAAAGGGAGCCAGCAGAGACAGTATGCCCATGCTATTAGATAATTATTGATAATTAATTGATAATTATCAGAAATGGTCCTAGTTCACAGGCATTCTGGACAAGCTTCTAGGAACATTCCTAAAAGGATTACAGGAGGGAATCTCAGAAATGACTTCTGCTTATTGAGTTCTGCTTATTATTGGGTACAAAATAACAATAATAATAATAAATTTTTATTTATACCTCGCCCTTCCCAGCCAGAACCCGGCTCAGGGTGGCTAACACCAATAAAATTACAATAAAATGTAATAGAAGGGGGGGGACAGTTAATTAAAATACGGGTTAAAATACAATTTAAAATGCAGCCTCATTTTAGTAGTAGCCCATAAATCAAAACCATAAGGGGAGGGAAACATAAGGGTTAGACTGAGTCCAAACCAAAGGCCAGGCGGAACAGCTCCGTCTTGCAGGCCCTGTGGAAAGATGTCAACACTTTTGCAGCATGGATCATTTCCAGAATCCTAGCTTTTAACAAACAAAGCAAGCAAAACTTCAAGTGAAATGTTACCCTTTCACTACACACATTAATATTTTCCGGCTACACATATTTTTTCTTCCCTGCATCAGACCAAGGAAGCTAAGGACTGAAACACCACTGACAACAGCTTTCTGAAAGGGTGGAGTTGCAAACATATACTCTGAGGAAAGTTTCCTAAGGCTAGGGTGCATGTGGGTGGGGGCTTAAAATGGGTGCTTAATAGAGCAGAGAATAGAGTACTGTTTTTTTGTGTGTGTTTTTGTAACTGCAAAAATGAGTTAAAGTTTTTTGAAGTTGGCAGATGGAACTTTTCATTTATGCAGCAACCCAGAGATCTACCCTGTTCTTCAGTTTCTCCAAGTAAGGAAAGGTCAGCTCTTATACCTTCAACTTTAACTGCTATACAGGAAGATGCTTTTTAAAAAGTGCTCTATCAAACCTTCACATGGGCCATCTAGCCAAAGCTAAGTGCCTTTCCATCTCCCTGAATTAATGGGAGAGTTCTACAGAACTCAATGGGATTCAGAAGTGTTCCAACTCTGGTAGGTAGTGTCTGTACCCACAGAACTTCAACTGGCCCAGGAAGTTGTTGTACAGCTAGCTGTGAGACTGTTGACTGAGGCTGGTTGAATAGAACACATCTCACTTACAGAGCATCACTGCCTAATAGTTTGTCTCCAAGTACAATTTGAAGTGCTGGCTTAAAACCATTTAAGTCCCATATGGTTTAGGGTGTAGATATACGAAGGGCAACCTACTCCCAAATATTGAAGCCATATTTAGAGGCTCCCTGCTGCACACTTCTGAGACAAAGGGCCTTTTCAGTGGTGGCACCTCAACTGTGGACTTCTCTGTGAAATTCTCTCCCCAGAAGGGCACACCTATTGCCAAGTCTTGTGTCCTTGTAGCACCAAGTGAAGACTTTCTTATCCACCCAGACAATTCTATCTTAAAAGTTTAGTGTTAATGCTGCAGACAAACACCCCGCTCTGATTTTTAACCCGTTTTCTGTTCTGCCACACATATGAGAAGTTTAGCTTCCAAATGGTGGGATGAGCTGCCACTGAATGCTCAGAGGAATCCATTGTTGTAAACCTAAGGCAGCATTTTTCAAGCAAAGTGCTAGGTGAGTCAGCCTTACCCCCTAAGTCAGGAGTAAAGCCTGTGGCTTCCCAGCTGCTGTTGGGACCCCCATCAGCCCTAACCAGCATGGCTGATGGTTAGGAAGAATGGGAGTTGGGCTCCAGCAACATCTGGAGGACCACAGGTTTCCAACTCCTGTCCTAACCTACAGCTTCCAGGTTGTCAACAGTCCTATACACCTGCTGTTTCCAGTGGCCATTAAGCAGCCCAGGATGCATCAACAGTGCTGTAAAGAAAACATAGCAGTTGGGTCCAGGGCAGCAGCAGCCCTATGGAGCAGCAGAGACAGATGTGAGAAGAGGCAGGCCACAGGGTGTTCCTAGGCACACAAAGGGGTTTCGCATTTCAGGAAACCATCATGAGTTAATCATCCTCAGCCAGCACTGAGCCATCTCTCTTGAGAGAGGCAAAAGGGTGCTTTAGATATACACACTCAGACTCTGCCAGGATCGGATTTCGAAATTCCAGCGAGTGACATGTATCCGTCTGGGGTGTGCCATATTCTGATTCCACCAAAAGAGGTTTTGACTCTAAAAGCGAACTGTGACTTTGGAACAGCTGATTGAATTGATTCTTTCCAAAGCACCCTCGCTTATGAGATTATAGGCCTAACTTCTCTCTAATATATATATTCATTTGAAAAGGGCCTTCCCCTTCCGGAAGGGCCAGTCAATTCAATTACGGGAGGTTTTCAATTTCTCTCTGCCGGGCCTCCTCGAGCTGAGCGCTGACATGTGACTGGCCTTTGCAGGGTCTTGATTTCCAGCTAGTTATTGATGGCAGAGCGAAGGTTAGAGGTGAGGCTTTCTGAGCCGGGGGGTGGGGTGGGGAGGGAGAGAGGCCCCACTGCAGACTGCAGCAAAGAAAAACAAATGGAACCAATCTGGAATGTTTTTCACAGAGACGGAAGTTCAGCGCTCCTCGCTGCAGAGAGAAGGGCAGCAGCAGCTTAAGAAGAAAGAAACCCCTTCAAGCATGCCAAAGCCTTACTTCTTTTATGAGGCTGCCATCCGGTAATCTTGGCCCCTGGATGTGGCCAGATCCTGGTGACAAAATCGCAAGGAAAAACCCCCCAATGGTTCAAAGTTGCACACACAGCTACTGGAGGTTTGACATTCCATCCCTAGGTCCTAATTTTTTTACTGGCCTTATAAGACCTACAGTTCAGTGGGAGCTACCTGCTACTGCATGTAATAAGAGGGGTTTTACCCTTGCGCCTGAACAGAGCTCAGAGGCTTCAGATGTAGTCTGGATGTAACCAAGTAGCTTCTGGAAGAGCTTAGATTTCGTGCCACTAGCATAAGGTGGAGAACAGCAGGCCTGGGACCCAAATTCAGGCCCCACCCCAGCCTTTCTATCTGGCCCATGGGACTCTCCCCAGAAGTCCCTTCCCAACCTGGCTGTTCTGAAGGTGGGGAAGCAAGCAAACCACCACCAAAAACTAATTTATACAAGCTACAAAATAAAAAAGAGCAAAGATAGAAAATAGTCAATAATTACCTCCAGTTCGTACATTGGTGGCCCAAGAATGTCCTTCAAGGCATCTAAGTCAATTAGAATGGGCATTTCAGGTGGTAGAGCCAGATCGGCAGTGTCGCTGAGAGAATCAGGTTTCGCATCTTCCGCAACATGCTCTCTACACTCTTAAGGTTAGAAAAAAGGTCACTTCACAGGTATGATCAAAAGAAACATTTGCCGGCAACTTCTAGAGCAGGCATAGGCAAACTCGGCCCCCCAGCTGTTTTGGGACTACAATTCCCATCATTCCTGACCACTGTTCCTGTTAGCTAGGGATGATGGGAGTTGTAGTCCCAAAACATCTGGAAGGCCGAGTTTGCCTATGCCTGTTCTAGAGAGAATCTTGACTGGCTCCACTAAATGGATGGGCAACCACTTGATGGAGCTACTCCTAAGGATCAATGATTCAGTCACATCACTTAACACAGCTACACACACAC
Source organism: Podarcis cretensis (assembly GCF_951804945.1). Taxonomy (NCBI): domain Eukaryota; kingdom Metazoa; phylum Chordata; class Lepidosauria; order Squamata; family Lacertidae; genus Podarcis; species Podarcis cretensis. Next base: position 60,595,692 of record NC_137177.1, read on the forward strand.
ACCCAACCATTGTAGGGAAGATGCATCTTCTCTCAAACACATATGCGTCCAAATGTGTGCGCATGAAGACTGTGCAGAGTGCGCAGCCTGCCACTTCTCCCACAGCAGCTGGTGAGGTGCAAGTGAACACAAAGCTGTTTTACACCAAGTCAAGACCACTGTTCTCATTGAGTCTATTACCATCCACTTTGATGAGCAGCGGCTCTTCAGGGTACATAAGGCAGGAGTCTTTGTCAACGCTTGCTACCTGATCCTCCTTTAACTGCTATTGAGCATGGGACCTTTGGCATGCAAAGTATGTGTTCTGCCACACAGCAATAGTCTCTCCCTGACGTATGTTTTGAAGAATAGATAACACATTGTAGGAGATTTTAAGTTCTTCGAGAAAAGAAGTGGAGAACCTTTGCCCCTGTTGCTGGACCAACTTCCCTGCTCCTTGCCCCCACTGGTTGGGGTGATGGGAATTGGGAATCCAACAACACTTCTGTGTGTGTCACAAGCCCCCCCCCCCATGTTCTAGGTCGATATTTTTAATCAAAAGAACAAACACGTTCTTTGTTTTTAAATCAACAAAGGAGAGAATATAAGTCCATGAGGAAGACCCTATGGGAAAAAGAAGCAGCTAAGTGGTTGGGCACATGACTATGCTTGCAAAAGCCCCCAGATTCAGCCCTGACATCTCCAGGTAGAGTTGGGTAGATGAAGAGCTGCTGCCAGTATGTGTAGACCAGGATAGACAATGTGCGTTGTTGTACTCCAATGCTCACCAGCCCCAACCAGCATGGAAGTTCTAGTCTAACAACATCTGCAGGACCCCACATTCGCTTCTCCCTGCCTAGACAATAATGAGATAGATGCACTAAGGATCTGTAGAACAAAGTTTCCTGTGTTCTTAGACCAATAGAGCCAAGATGGGAAACCTGTGGCCTTCCAAATGTTGTTGGATTCCAACTCCCATTAGTCATCTCCAGCATGGCCAATGGTCATGACCAATGGAGCAGGAGTCTGACCACATCTTGAGAGCCACAGGTCCTCCACCACTGCAGCATAGCACACAGAGTGAGTAGAGTCTACAGCAAGGGGTACTGGCAGCAGGAGGCACACTTTGCACATGGATCCTTAGAATGACAGAATGTATGTTACTACTGTGTCCCGCAGTGTCCCTCATCAGTACAATGGTGGAAGGCATGGGAAGGAAAAGTGCGCAACGAAAGACACCAGTGCATACATAACAACATAGGAATACTCTCCAGCATTTTGCCGGAAGACTTAAGAAGCTAGTTTATTTGGAAAACCCATACATGCCTACTCAACCATTAAGATAGGAGGAATTAGCACTGTTGCAGGTGTTACATAATACCCATTCCGCATTTATAAGAAATCAATCTTTTAGTGTGGCAGCACCTACACTCTGGAACTCCTGGTCTATTGACGTCACGCAAGCATTTCACTGTATTCTTTTTGGCGCCCACTAAAATAATTTTTGTTAGGCAAGCCTACCCAGACATGTAGAATGTTGACATAAGTCTTAATCTGTTTTTAGTTTATTGCTGGTTTTACACCAAGAGTTGTTTCTAATGATATTCTCATTCTTTAACTCTCTTTGTAAACTGCTTTGAGGGTTTTCTTTTTTTTTTACAATCAAGCAGTGTATAAATTTTATGAAATAAAAATAAATAAATAAGAAACTAAAAGCATACAGGAAACTATTCATATTTTAACTGGGACTTAGTCCAGTTTTATTTCAAACTGCTCACTCTGCAGACAGCAGTTGGCAACATGGGAGACTTGTAAATGATTCTCTCCTGAATTTCTGAGGGGCATCTGTCCTATTGAGAAAAACACATTTCTTTCTTTCTATTTTTTGCTTTATACTCAGATAACCCAATTAGGAAGGCCTGTTTCATAATACGTCGCAGTGACAAACAACAGTGTCCCGTCTTTCGGCAGAAATTTATTCCACTCTCTGACCCCCTCCCCTACTGCCCCAAATCTGATGCAACACAAAATTTGCAACTTTGCATACCAAGTTGTGCAATTACAGCTAGCCTTGTAGTTTCTGCTTCAAATAATAAGCTCTCTTAGCTCATTCTGATTACAATAGAACACAGGCCGGACTGAAGCATCAAATAATCAGATTGGCGTTTGTTACATAAACAGACAAACCTCACAAGAGGCTACAGAACCAAGCAGGCTGAAGCATAGTAATAAAAAAAATATCACCTACAAAATAGGTTGGCTTCTTTTAAATTAGAAAGATAACAACTAGATTAAAAAGGTATGATGTTAAGATTTCACAAGAGTCCAGTGAGGGCAGAAGGAGACGATCGTAAATTGTCCATTGAACTAAATTTGGTCCTGAATGGATCTGTCCACGAGGAAGGCTTGGATAGGACATCTTTCAGAGGGATGGGGAACCTGTGGCCCCTTCCACATGTTGATGGACTTGAACTCCCATCACCTCTGACCATTGGCCATGCTGGGGGGCCTGATGGGAGCTGGAGTCCCAAGACAACTGGAGGGTCTCAGGTTCCCCATCCTAAACTGTGTGGGGCTTTTGGTCTGAAGGGAGCCTAAAGAATCTTCTCAGCAGATTTGGGCTAGGAGAGTCTTGTCTTTGAGGGTCCCAGTTAGCTGTGGGGACCTGCACTTGGATATGGTACTTCCACAGCCTGTGTTGCTAGGAAAGAGGGGCAAATACTGTGACCCAGCTTCTTGGAGGAAGCCCCACTGAGCTCTGTGGGACTGACTGCCAAACATGCAAGCACAGGCTTGGGGAGCAAACTTAAGACAGTATGTATAGTTTGGGGGGGTTGACTGGGTTCCCTTCCTCCAGTCCCATTCAGCATTCCAGGAGTTGCATTCCATGAACATCTGGAAGGCACCAGCTTGCCTGCCCCTGCTGTTGATATTACTCCTTTACACAGAGTGTTTGGGACACAAGCTCTACTCTTACCCAACTCCTTGCCATTTTAGTGGGCCCAGCACCAGATACTTTTCTGGGCAGATTGTGCCAGTAGACTTCAACTTTTGCAACAGGGCAGAGTGAGGATTCTTTTGCCTTCCAGATACTGTCAGACTCCCATCATCTCCGATTGCTGCCCACGCTGGCAGGGCTGACGGGTCTTTGAGTTCAACAACATCTGGAGGGCCACAAGTTCCCTTCCCCTGCTTTATAAGCGGTGGGAGGGGGGCTTGGAGAGAAAAGAAAAGGTGCCAGAGACTGGGGGCCCCATCCAAGTGCTACATTTTTGCTGACATTCCTTTAAGTGTGTTAACCACAGTGCAGCTTTATTCAAAGCTCACAGCTGCCTGCAGCCGTACACCTTGGGATTTGCTCTCATCAGATTTTCGTTAATGTTTCTGCAGCAAGATTGGCTGAAGTTGAACCCTGTGCTCTTTAGAAGGGAAAGGGGGGAGAAAGCCCCAAGGCAAATAAGAGAGACTGGCTACTTTTTGTTAAAAGCCCAGGTGTTTTAAAGCCACATGCTTGCTATGCAAACAAATGAATTTAATAATAAAAAATGAGATCCCGGGATTTTATACCCTTCTCATAAAATTCCACATTTTAGCCGAAACAGACCTGAGACTGACAGCACTTTAAAATCCTAAATATGAGGCAGTGTGGGTTATTAAGAATGGTACCTAACTCGCTAGAAGATTTTTGCCTGGAATTCATGCTTTTCAGATTTCCTTTCAAATTAGTCGGGTCAAAAACACGATTGCAACAAATAATTCAGATCTATATAGTAACTACTTTGTTATATTTCTCTGGCACACCAAACAGGGAATCTCATTTCGTTAACTTTTTGTTTTAGTCATGCAATGCTAAGGGTAGTTTGTGATATGAGGGATCTGGCATTTGGCCGGCTTGGAAATCCTAACACTCTCATTCATCTAGGTCAGGGGTGGGTCCTCCAGATATTGCTGGACTACAGCCCCCTCCCCCATCACCCCTAACCACTGGCCATGGTGGCTGGAGCTGGCGGGAGTTGGAAGACTATAGATTAGCTACCCCACCCCAGGGCCTGCTTCACACCATCTGATTTTAGGTAGCTGAACCCACTTCATCCTTGGATTTATCAGGGTTAAATGAAAGTAATGATGATAAATTCCACACCTTACATTTTGATAATGTAGCTTAAATAGTAAAAAAATATGATATTTTCAAAAGAAAAGAAAGAAAACGTTGTTGTTGTTGTTGTTTAGTCGTTTAGTCGTGTCTGACTCTTTGTGACCCCATGGACCAGAGCATGCCAGGCACTCCTGTCTTCCACCCGCAGTTTGGTCAAACTCATGCTGGTAGCTTCGAGAACACTGTCCAATTAGAATCATAGAATTATAGAGTTTGAAAGGAACCCCTGCGCAATGCAGGAATTCTGCCTAAAGCTGTCTCTGGGGTGATGCTCTGAATTCTGCGCTACACAATTTAAAGTGTGCCATTTGTCCAGTTTCCTGACCTCTCTATCATTTCCTTTTAGGAGAAGGACAGGCACTGTATGAGAAGTCAGGCAACCTCTATTTGAGCTTGAATACTGTATGATGATATTTTGAGAGTCTCTTACAGAAACTGCAAGGTTTGGCCCCTGCAACTGGGGGCCTGAGTTGAAGGCTTCCTACCAACTACGTGGTACAGACTGTTGGGTGGGTGGGCTTGATAAATCTCCTGGCTTTTGGCTGCTAGGTCATCGAAGACTGAAGAAACTGAAATGTCGCCAAGGACCCAACAAGTCACAATACATGGCGGGTGGCTTGCATTGGGCTAGGTGTTTTGAAGCTGGGCAGGCCTGAGCAACGTTTTCCAAGACGGCTTGATTCATTACAGCTCCTTACAACTGCAGGGCTTGCGTGCTGCAAAGCATTTGCCCTCCTCCTCTGTCTCTCTTTTTTTTACAAAACAACCCACCTCCTTCTCGGGCTAAAGCAGTGCCATTCTAATTCCAGCGCAGCCAAACATCAAGCCCTTTCCCCATTTGTCAGGCTCTCTTTTATTTTGCATTGTTTTGCCTGCTGTCAATTTCAGGCCACACAAAGACAACTGTTCACAGATTAGGATTTCTGGGTTCTCTCCAGACAGCCAAAAAGGAAAAAAGAAAAAAGACAACCCTTAACAAACTGGAGTTTTACACCATTTGGAAGCACTCAGCTTGCTATGACTTTCCTAGCTGGCAGCGATTGCCAGCTCTAATTTTAACACTGTAAATAACTCCTTCGCTGGATTAGCTGGAATGCTGAAGACAGCCTCCCTTTTGTTCTGCGTTTAATAGTAAACAAGTCACTGTATCATGTGAAGGGAAGAGCTTCCAAACTGCTCTGCTAGAAACACAGGAAGCTGCCTGCCTCATAATGCTTCTGACCATTGATCCACGTTGCTCAGTGCTGTTGTCTACACTGTCTGGGAGTGGCTCTCTGGAGCTGCAGACAGGGAGTGTCTCCAAGCCCTACCTGGAGATGCTGGGAACTGAACCTGGGGCACCTTCTGCAAACAAAAAAGATACTCTACCACTGAGCTTTGGCCCTCTCTCTAGTAAAACTAGATAACTAAAATGTTATCCTTCCTCAAGTCACTAAGACTTCAGGGCTCTTAAACTGATTACCAGCACTACATGTGAGGTTTTTTTCTTTATGAAATATCTTAGTTTCTTTATCTTCTCTGGGGCTCCACATTTTAAACTAATTAACTGGATAGATTAATTACTTGTATTAAAAAAACCCACTGTAACAAAAATCAGTACATAGGCTACATAAAACCAAAAAAGTACAAATAATGGCATTCAGTAAAATCTTCTGAAAGCAGTTAGAAACAGAACAAAACTCTATCACCAATAAAACCAATCAATTACTCCATTTACATTATTTTTAAATGGACTAAAGAATCCCCAAACAAGCAACATACTTAAAAGGCAACGGTTTTAAAAATGGTTAATGTGCTTTAATATGCATGCTTCATCATAGAAGAGTCACTCTCTCATTCTCACCTAGGAGAAGATGCCTTTTTCTAAGATGACACCCATCTGTGACTTACACATCAAAGCAAGCATGTTTACCCACCTTCAAAACTTTTTTTTTTGTTATATGTAGATTTAATTTAATATTTGATTAACACATACTTTTTATTGACTAGGATTTCTTTAGAAAAGATGTAGCCCTTGCCTTGCATTATTGGAAAGCATGTGGGCATTCAATGAAATCTGAGATGACTGCAAAGATTAAACATATTTGAGGTTTTCCTGCCTCTCTCTTGGGAGTGCTAAAGAGTACACATACACGGGGATCCTCCAATGACAGCTTTCTGCAACTTAATACCAACCAAATTGTTTGGACTACAACTCCTATCAGCCTCAGCAAACATGACCTTTCAAGGGAAAGAACTGGCCTTTTTAAGCAGGGATGATGGAGCCAAAAAAAGCCACACAAACAACTTTTGACTCGAGCAAGGATGCACTAAAAAGGTTTGACAATAAGCATTCTGTATAGGTAGTATAGTTGTATCAGTTGAGACTATTTGTGCATTTACCTAGCCTCCAGTATCATCTATTCTGACAGTTAGGGAATCTCAGGTGGGAGGCCTGTTCCACTACTTGCTGCCAGATCTCCAGGCATGGCCAAACTTGGCCCTCCAGATGTTTTGGGACTACAACTCCCATCATCCCTAGCTAACAGGACCAGTGATCAGGGATGATGGGAATTGTAGTCCCAAAACATCTGGAGGGCCAAGTTTGGCCATGCCTGTAGACTGAACTTGGGACTTTTGTCATGCAAAGCACGTGTTCTGCCATTGAGCCATGATCCCTTCCAGAGTCCAGGCTGCAAGGGGAGAAATGTGATGGTGAATGCCGCTTACCAGAGCTAGGTCTTTATGTGCAGTTCTGGACTACAAGACCCAGCTATCAGATTCCCAGTCTGCTCTAGCAGGCACTTTGGTACCTGGGAAAAACCAAGCTCTGTCATGAGCTGTGACTTAATGTTCTCCGAGGCTCCAATGCACGCAGGGAACTTCAGATGAGCCTGCGCTTCACTTCAATTTTGGGAACACTAAAGAGAAGAGAACAGTGTGCGTAGCAAACTCCTGATACAGGAGCTCCAGCGTACAGGACAAAATTTTGAAAATCAGCATCACTCTCTTGAAGCAGCCCAGAATAGCAACATGGGCTACCAAATACCAAAAGGTTTTTACTGTATGCCTTACATAGGTCATCCTGCTGCTATGGATGTATGGCCTGTATTCAAAACAAATATATATATATATTAAGCACATCCACGGACTTGTTCCCACATGGGGAATTTTCTATTTTTTCCCTACCAGCTCCTACTATGAACTGGTTTTTTTGAAATACCCCTTGATTCTAAACAGAGGTTTGCCATGTGGTGGTGACAGACACAAGTCCAAATAGTTTGGGACCTTCTGGAATTAGTTGCATTGTTCTTTGACTCCTGGTTGAGGTATTCATAGAACTGAAGAGCTGGAAGAGACCCAAAGGGTCATTTAGTCCGACCCCCTGCAAGGTAGGAGTCACAGCTAAAGAACTCTGACAGATGGCCATTCAACCTTGATTTAAAAACCTCCAGTGAAGGAGAGTCCAGCACCATCCGAGGGAGTCCGCTCCACAGCTCTTACTGTCAGAAAGTTCTTTCTAAAGTTTAGTCAAAATCTCCTTCCTTGAAATTTGAAAACACTGTTTCGGGTCCTACCCTCTAGAGCAGCAGAAAACAATCCATCCTCCATGTGACAGCCCTTCAGATATTTGAGGGTGACGCAGGTGGCGCTGTGGGTTAAAGCCTCAGCGCCTAGGGCTTGCCGATCGAAAGGTCAGCGGTTCGAATCCCTGCGGCGGGGTGCGCTCCCGCTGCTCGGTCCCAGCGCCTGCCAACCTAGCAGTTCGAAAGCACCTCCGGGTGCAAGTAGATAAATAGGGACCGCTTACCAGCGGGAAGGTAAACGCGTTTCCGTGTGCGGCTCTGGCTCGCCAGAGCAGCGATGTCACGCTGGCCACGTGACCCGGAAGTGTCTCCGGACAGCGCTGGCCCCTGGCCTCTTAAGTGAGATGGGCGCACAACCCCAGAGTCTGTCAAGACTGGCCCGTACAGGCAGGGGTACCTTTACCTTTACCTTTTATCATTGCCAAAATACTTCTTGTTTTACATATCTTGTCTCCAGGCACATACAGGCAGCCCCTGGATGTCAGCTACATCCTTTCTTAAATTACAATAGTGCAGGGTTTCAGAATCTGAATGCACAAGCTATGTAAGATGTCGGTGGTACGTTATCTTTTTAAAAGGTGTATTAACTGTTCAATTTTATTTCTGATTATTAATAACAAAACAGTAAACAAAGGGCTGCTTTGGGGGGGGGGGAAGAGTATGAAAAGCTTGTACAGACATCTGGGTCTCCCCTGTTCTCAGATCTGAAAAAAAGAAATTGGCATAAAACCCTTAGCTGGCAATCACTGTATCAACAACTCAGCTGCCAATAGAGCCCCCGCCACAAGCTGTTAAAGAAACCTGGAAATGAGGTAAAAGTTCAAGGGCGTAAGGCTATTCTACACTGCACAGATGCCTCAAAAAACAGGCCTTTAAACTGCCATGTGGTAGGTAGAATGGTGAAGAGTTCTCCATAATGTCTTTTTGCTATCACCCAGACAAGAAGCGAGTGCTGGATGATCATATTTAAGTCTGCCAACCAACACAGAAGCATCTGACTCATCAGCAAGACTGCAGTCCCTGATTATGTTTGTTGTGTAGGCGGTTTATAGCAGGTATGCCCCATTGTAGTACTAATCGCCTCCTCCTTGACAACAGCACGTCGGTGATTTCATGCAAGCTTTTAAAGGATTTCTGAATGGCAGCATCATAACCCACAAGTAAATATCCACTGGAGTCAAAGGTAAATATCTACTGTCACTGATCACTTCTTGTTGCTTTCATTACTCTAGGTCAGGGATGAGGAACGTCAGGTCTGGGGCTCAGCTGGAGCCTGCCAGGCCTCTACCTAGCCCTCAGGACTCTCCCAAGCCACACCCCTCACTGCCCTGCTTCGCACCCTCAAGTGTTTTAGCCTGGCTAGAACGCATCCTTCAGTTCTGATCATGCCTCTTGCTTGTCTATACAGAAGACAGAGAGGGGTGTGTGACTGTGTGTAGGAAACTATCCCACTATACCAAGGTAAAATTCATATTCATTGCTCCACCTACTTTTGCCTCTGCACCCACCCACCACTGGCATGTGGCCCCTGAAAGGTTGCCCAGAAACAAATCTGGCCCTTGGGCTGAATAAGGTTCCCCACCCCTGCTCTATGCAGAAATCCTTTTGGTGCTACTGTTACAGGAAACGATCTGGCTACATTGCTCTGGCAAGAGGACTCAGGGCCTCTTTTTTCACATGACCGCATCACAGCATAGGTGATGCTTCTGTTATTGCTGGAACCTTATTCATCACACTGGAGGAGCCTGGCGATGCTGGTTTATCTGCATCCTTAACTGTTCCTTCCCATGTTATCTCCAAACTCCCAACATCACCCAAGCAGCAAAGGGTGACTGCTCAGGCTCTATAGTGTATTCAGGTGTTCAATGACTGCGGATAGCTCTCTGGAAACTCCTCTTTTTCTCCCTGCCTTTTTGGATAGCACTTGCTATGGGGGAACATAACAGGATACAGGACAGGAACAGCTTATCAAGGATGCTAGCCCCAAATTATTAACGGCTTCACAGTTCAAAACATGGTCTGAGCAGCCAGTCCTCACTGTGTGCCCATTTCTCAGCCACAAACTTGGCTTGAGTTTTCCTTTCTCCCCAGAGATGCACTGCAAATAATTCTATCGCTCATCATGAGCGATCGAAATGAAAAACACTACATATTTATTTCAGTCGAGGACAAAACATATGCAAATCTACAAACTTGGAAATGTTGACGGCCCCCTTCCTTGGGCAACCTTCCAAGCCAGAGAGCTGGCAAAGGCTTGCGACTGGCAGAAGGATATAAAAGGCACACAAACCTCCTCCTTCTGTCACTTCAGAGCGATCTGGCTTTGCCTCCTTGTGCTGGCCTTCTGCCACTTTCACGGCAACTGCTCGGCAAATGGCTCCAAATTTGCGATCCAAAGAGCGGACTCCTGCCTCCCGGGTGTATCTAGTACAAAGAAGCAGCCAAGATTGTCCTTTTCAGTGCCCGTCTAAATTGACACAATCCTGGATCTGTCTAAGGGCCCTGTTCCACAACAAGGAAAGTTATCTCTTAGTTTGGGGAACATATTTCTATGAATTTGCAAAAAGGTATGGGGGAAAGGCTTCGTTGGACATTATTGCATCCTAATGAGGGGATGAGGAATCTGTGGCTCTCCTTGTGTTGTTGGACTCCAACTCCCATCAGCCCCAGCCAGCTTGCACAATGGCTAGGGATGATGGGAGTTGGAGTCCAACAACATCTGGAGGGCCACACAGCCCCCATCCTGGCAGGAATGAATCCAGGTGCCATGGAACAACATTTTCAATGCAAACCTAAATTTATCGATTTTCCTAGGCAGCTGCAAGAACATAGCAGAGCAACTAAATGTACCAAACAGAAAAATAAACACATACAGTCGTACCTTAGAACCCAAACGCCTTGGTACTCGGACATTTGGCTCCTGAACACCGCAAACCCAGAAGTGTGTGTTCCGGTTTGTGAACGTTCTTTGGAACCCAAACGTCTGACGGGGCTTCTGCGGCTTCTGATTGGCTGCAGGAGCTTCCTGCAGCCAATCAGAAGCCGCACTTTGGTTTTCGAATGTTTTAGAAGTGGAATGGACTTCTGGAACAGATTCCGTTCGGATTCCAAGGTACGACTGTAAATACCTTTTTAAAATTACCGGGTGATGATTGCCAGGGTTGCATCTTGAGGAATCTGAATCTGCTGAGGAGTCAGTCCATGTTGCTCAAGCTGCTTTGGAATCAAGTGGCGATGTGCGATTTCTATCTTCTCTTCTTGCGTGTATCCTTTGAAACAAGACACATCTTTTAGAAGAACTAGGATATAGAACTCGCATCAGAAGTCACATACAAAGCCAGATTTTTAAAGGAAATGAAGTTTTAGCCTCAGCTGGAAAGAGAGCGAGATGGGAGAAGATACCGGCAGTGGCCATCTATGATATACAAGAATGGCAGGCAGCGCTGACAAGCAGCAGGAATCATTGATACATTCTGCCTTAACATCATCCACACCCTGGTCAGTTCTACATCACCTGGAACTTGGATGATCTCCATTCTATCCAGCAAAGCAGGTGGAATGGTGGCAGTTGTGTTGGCTGTGGCAATGAAAAGTACTTGGGACAAGTCAAAGGCTACGTTTAAGTAATGGTCTGTGAAGCTGTGGTTTTGCTCAGGATCCAAGACCTTAAAAAGCAAATGAAAAAGATTTGCAAATTTAATTCCTCTCAGAAAGTATGACCATAGTTACAGCTATATAAGCAGTTACATTATCTAACAGTTATATTTAGTTATATTTTAGAAGACAGTTGGCGGGAAATTTTTTTTTTTAAAAAAAGATAACGGACCCCTGACCATTAGGTCCAGTCGTGACCGAGTCTTGGGTTGCGGCGCTCATCTCGCTTTATTGGCCAAGGGAGCCGGCATTTGTCCGCAGACAGCTTCCGGATCATGTGGCCAGCATGACTAAGCCGCTTCTGGCGAACCAGAGCAGCGCACGGAAACACCGTTTACCTTCCTGCTGGAGCGGTACCTATTTATCTACTTGCACTTTGAGGTGCTTTCGAACTGCTAGGTTGGCAGGAGCAGGGACCGAGCAATGGGAGCTCACCCCGTCGTGGGGATTCGAACCGCCGACCTTCTGATCGGCAAGTCCTAGGCTCTGTGGTGTAACCCACAGCGCCACCCGTGTCCCATTGCTACACTTAATTATTATTATTAACGACCATCTACACAACAGTCTGAAGGTGATATACAATAAAAACAGTAAAAAACAACAACATTTAAAACACAAAGAACAGCCAATACAGTTAAAACAAAACTGAAACAATGCAAAATAGATGCTCATGGCAAAGACCCATTTCTCCAACTGGGAGAGCCTGTCGGAACAAAAATGTCCTTCCAATTGTTTTCAGGAAGTGTAGATAGACGGTGCCTGTTGTATCTTGATGGGAATGCTATTCCACAGAACAGAGGAAGGCGCACCAAATGTATACAGGTTCTCCATTCGTTTCACTGCCATTATTCCCTCACGCCACATTCCTCAGAATTTCAGTTTTATGAGGATGGGAAGAATTCTCTGCTAGAGCTACCTAAGTGCCACCACTTCAATTCCCAGAGCTCTCAAGGCAGAAGAGTGGCTCAGGGAGAGACCATAGATCAGTGGTAGATTAGTAATGGAACACATGCTTTTCCTACAGAAGGTCTTCCAGCTCGATGTCTAGCATCTCCATTTAAAAGAATAGACATGCATGGTGCTTTGAACAATTGCAATATGTCATATAAATGCAAAGTATTATCTTAATCTTTAATTCTAATATTCCCTGGGTTGTAGCCAATGTTAGCTCCACTCCAAGTAAATCCATTCAGATGAATGGACATGGGCCATTAATTTCAGTGGGTCTACTCTGAGCTGGTTACCTCCATCATTATCATTATCATTATCATTATCATTATCATTATCATTATCATTATTATTATCCTCTCATGGTCGAGAGCAGGAGAATCAACAGCCAGTGAGAAGGTAGGAGTGAAACTAAATTGCACTTGTGATTGGACGGTAGAGCTGCCCATATCAAATGTAACCCCGCCCTATTTTCTGAGTGTGGTCAACTGAAGGAAGTGGGATGGGCAGAAGCCAAATGAGTGGAGTAAAGTGTGAGCAACAAAATCCAAGTGTCAATAATCAATTGCTGCTTTTTAAAATGACTTTTCAATGGGTACATGTGAAAAATTAGGGTGAAAAGGGAAATTAGAGCGCATCGGATCTGAGAAGCTAGTTTGACTGTACACAGCTAGGAGGGATGCATTTCACTAGCTCTTATTCTGGTTGAGTGCTCGCAAGCATGGATCTCTGTTGAGGCTATCAAGAAGGACACAGCAGGGTAATTTACCATCCATTAAAGGATGAGTTAGTGTCACTGATACAAACACTTACACTCCAAGCACCTCCCTTTGCTTATTTCTCTGTCAAACAGCCACCAAGCAAAATTGCCACTGTCACTTGAGTAACAGGATGTTAATTAAGGATAAATTAAAATGGGCACTCCACTCTGGTTCCTGCTGCGTTTCAAGGTGAACACTGGAGCTTACAAGCGCTCACAATATGACACTTGTTTCAAGCAGTCACTTGGTGAATTATTTAGGAGTGTGGGGCCATTAGGTGGCCGATGGCACAAGGGCTTGCCCGTTTAATTCTAGGCACGTTCTCAGAGCTGACCTTCACATCACAGGCGATGTTGGGAGTCTAAGACTCCTGCGTGGAAGATATGCTGCACCTTGCAAATAATTAGCAGATTGCTTTGAAGAGAAGTGCCACTTCCGGAGGGGTAGTTGTGGTCGTCTGCGGCAGCCCAAACATGAAAAAGTGTTGAGGCACCTTAAAGAAATGCAGCATCTGAGAAACTGCAAGTTATGTGAGCCTGCTTTTCTGGAAGTCTTTGCACTATAATGTTTGGATCAGTCTCAACGTTGCTGCACCTTTCCTTCTCTCTCTTTTCCCTCTCTCGTATCCTTTCTGCTGGGAGGGATAAGCTTCAGGCTGGGTAGGTAAATGAGCATATGCTGGTGAGAGGGCAAGGATTGGGATTTTTTTTTTAAAAAAAAAGTAGATCCTTTTGTTAAAAAACACTGATATACAATTTAAGTACATTTTAAATTTTTTTTAGAAGAATGGGATAGTGGAATTCTGTACCATTCCTGATGGGAGCAGAGTTTTGTTAATGTATAAGGGCTTATTTATGCAGAGGACAAAAAAAAAAAAAAAAAAACAAGGGACACGGGTGGTGCTGTGGGTTAAACCACAGAGCCTAGGACTTGCTGATCAGAAGGTCGGCGGTTCAAATCCCCGCGACGAGGTGAGCTCCCATTGCTCAGTCCCTGCTCCTGCCAACCTAGCAGTTCGAAAGCACGTCAAAGTTCAAGTAGATAAATAGGTACCATTCCGGCAGGAAGGTAAACGGTGTTTCTGTGCGCTGCTCTGGTTTGCCAGAAGCGGCTTAGTCATGCTGGCCACATGACCCGGAAGCTGTACACCGGTTCCCTCGGCCAATAAAGCGAGATGAGCGCCGCAACCCCAGAGTCGGTCACGACTGGACCTAACGGTCAGGGGTCCCTTTACCTTTATGCAGAGAAAAAGGACAAGTAAAAGTTAGGTTTGCTGGATAATTTGGGGAATGTTTGTCCTGCACCTGCAACTAGTTTAGGGTTGCCATGCACCTAGAATTTCCCGGACATAGCCAGGATTCGGCCGTCGGAAACTGTGGGAATCGCTTAAATGTCTGGGAAAATCCGGACATATGGCAACCCATGTTGGCAGTGTAGGTTTTGGCAGCTTTCTGTTAAAACAGCTCAAAAAATTCCTCTTTTTTAAAGATTTTGCTCAACAACTTTTGTGTCCGGATTTCCACCTTTCGAAATATGGCAAAGCTAAACCAGTTAAGCATGTGAGAGTGAGTGAGTCAGCAAGCATTTGAGAGTGACTCAGCACAATGTAAAGTATAAATATACTTGTGTTTGAAGCAAGCTTGCTCTTGGCCTTTGCCTTTGGCCAGAGCCTAGTTTGTGCTGGAAACCTGCAAGGAGACTGGAAAGACTGCTATAAAGACTGTATACTACACCAGTAGGTAACTGCTAAGCTGTGAAACTGCATTATACTGTCAGTAACAGAACCGACCCTACCCAAACTGTCTGGTGCTTTTTTCTGTTCCATTGACACACTCCACTGTCGTGTTGAATGGGCACTCAGTACATGCCTCAACAAGTTTACATTTTCAAAGGCTCTCCCACATTAAACATTCCCTGCACATAGTAAATTCATACACGGGAGAAGAAGCTTTAGCATAGGTGTGGGGAAACTTTGGCCCTTCGGATGATGCTAGGCTAAACTTCCATCAACTCCAGCAAGCACGCCAGGAGGGCTAAAGATTCCCTGCATAATTCTCTCTCTGGTTAATTACTACTAACCATGAGGACTGTATTCAGTATTAAGAGGTGCCATGGATCTAAATACCAGTTGCTGGGAAACATGGGAGAGAGAGTGACATTGTGCTCATGTTTTGCTTATGAGTTTACCAGAGACGTCTGGCTGGCCACTATGGGAACAGAAGGCTGGACTAGATAGGCTTGGGCCTGATCCAGCCTTCCTACGTTCTCTTATGATGCAAGTTGACTATAAGGAGTTTTTCTCTGCAAAGGAGCATCCAAGATTATTAGCAATCCACACACACATAAAATATACCTGTAATCAGAGTGGATACCACTCAGAATACTACCGCCTCACTTTACCACCTCATGTCAGGTATTGTGCAGAACTGCACTAAGAATCCCAGGCTTTGGGGCACCAGGATAAAACACTACCGTACACGCTTCTGCAACTGCTTATGCCCACCTAAGGGCAGGTGGAACACAAAAACTTGAAATAAAACGTTAAATCTATTCATAAGGCACTGCTGTTCTTCACGGTGTTTGCAGAAAGGAACTTCTTAATCATTTCCAAGCTTTCTTTTGCTTTCCTGAATTGCTGCCAGAAGCATCAGTTAAAGCAGAAGGCAAAAGCCCAACTAATGCAGTACAGAGGAAACAGCAGAATGATGCTGAATGAAGGAAACAAACTGTCTTTATGGAGGTGCATGGCACCAGTCATCTTTAAAATGAGATCCGTTTCCTAAAAAGCAGCACAGCTTTCCAGAAAGCAGCCTGCAGTATCCATTACATTCCAGAACAACATTCTAACTTGAAGGAGTAGGGCTGGCACTCAAAGTGAACATGCAGTGCATAGAAAAGAAAATCCTGTAATTAATGTAATGAGGGAGGGGGGTTTAATTTGTGGGTGTGGCTGAAGCAGTGTTCCAGCATGTCTGAAGTCGAGCACCCTCCATTTCACCAAAACAAAGACTCACTAATTTCTGTATGCCTCGGAGCGGGTTGGACAACCCTTGAGTTGGTCCATACCGTATACACTGGGCTGTATATTAAGATAAGGCTTCAAAGGAAAACTGATTTTAGTTTCTTGCCCTAAAAAATAAGGAAAGTCGCTTGCGTGTGCAAACCTAATTCAGTTAGTGAGATACTTGCATAGTCTAGTTTTACTATATGATAGTGCATTTGAATGGAAGGCAGTTCTACAGTACTCTCCTATAACTGATGAAAGACCAGTGCAGAAAGGACAATGTGATGTTGAGGAAGAGTTACTCAGCAGGGAAGAGCGCTGGGGAAGGAGGAGTGTGAAGTACCTCTGATCCCACCCACTGCCATTTCTGGCACAGGCTGGCAATTTCCTGAAGATTAATAACAGTACGGAAGAGCAAAACAAAGTTAATATTTATCTGGAGGCCTCCCTTCCTGCCCCTTCCTGCTGCTTGGCTGATCAATGACAGGGTAGGTTGTTGGCCATGTAAGATTAAACAGTGGGCCAGAAGCAGCCCAGGGGGTGTATGCTGCACAATTTCTGAACAAGAAATGCAGAGTGGGGAAACATGTTTTGTGGAGACTATGCATATTGACTGGAGAATATTTGCATGTTACCCAGAGAATGTACAAAATTCAGCTGAGATATGCACATTCCTCAAGGCTATTCCATAGCTGGAAAATGTACAGAATTCAATTGATAGATACACATTTCCCAAGGCCTGCTGGAGATTATGTATACAGATGGGGAAATGTGCATGTTTCCCTCTTCATGGAAGGATTATATGCATATTCTCCATGAGGGCTGGTGAATGGGCACAGCGACTGGTTGTTGTGCACATTAACTACTCAACTTGCATTCCCCTTAACACACACGCTATCTAAAATTAAGGGCAGACAGAGGATCATACAATGAAGCTCTTGTTATATAAACCTTGATATTTGTGGTTTCCTAGGTATCGAAAGGCAACACAACTCCCCTTCCTTAGTCACCTTCACTCATCTACATAGAATTCTGTGATCCACACCTGTCGGCAACATCACACTCCGCTAGCACCTTTCTTCCACCACCCTTCCCTTGAACTCTAGAGCTCTTGCTTGGCGCTTGATAAATTATCAATGTGGCTTTGACATGAAAAGTTCTCACATAACACATGACAGGACCTCTGTGATGCCCAAGCAATTGCATGCTGCTGTCAAGATAATTTATCCTTTCCATTATGGCATGAATACATCCCTTTTGCTTTAGCGACTTGACTTATGGACCCAGAAGAGTGCTGCTAATTAAAATTATATATCACACGTACACACAGAGAGTTTGAACATTTGTCAAGAATAGAAAGCCATCTCACTTAGCTTTCATTGCTGAAACTTAAAATATATATATTGAAGAATGAGGTAAATATGAGTGAGAGAGTGAGTGGGGGGGGGACCTTTAACCCCACGTGAATCTAAAATAGTGTGGAAGCTTCTACTAAGGGAGTTTCTTCTTTCTTGTGCTGCCGCTGACCCATTTTGAAATCAGAGATAAAGCTATAAGGAATGTCTACAGCCTGCTTAACAGAAAAGGCTTGTTACATTCACTGATGACTGGTGGAGGAGAGGGTGGGGGATTAATTATGAAAATGGTGCTTGGATTTCAACAGGTAAGACTGGGAAGGCTCATCATTTAAAGCAGGTAGCCCATCTGTCGTAGGAAAGCAATAGGCAGCTCCGACAGACATCTGTTGGCATTGCTTAACCTCTTCATGTCCTCATTTGAAACCAAAGCTTGCACACTTCAGTCCTCGGTGGATGGAAGCCCTGCTCTACATCCCAGTCCTGACGCAAGGGCCTCCACCAATATGGCCCCAGGCTCTGGTATTAACTGCTGCAAGATGCCTGGGTGACCCTTCTTTGGTGATAGAACATCAAACATTATTCTGTCAGGCCTTTGGTGGCATTTTTTATCTTATGTCATTTGGCCAAGGGTAGGGTGTTTGTGGCAGCCTAGATATTGTTTGCACTGAAACAGATGCATTGGAGGGGGTTGGACTAGATTACCTTGGGGTTCCTTCCACCCCTGCAACTCTAGGGTTCTGTACATTGCTGTGAGTTGCATTGGGGTTTCGGTCAACAGTTTGGTCAATAAACGAAACTTACCATATCTGGTGAAGATTAAAATGTAAAATGATCAAAAGCACCAAAAAGGAGAGCATACATGGTAATGGTAATGAGACCCCTAACCATTAGGTCCAGTCGTGACCGACTCTGGGGTTGCGGCGCTCATCTCGCTTTACTGGCCAAGGGAGCCGGCGTACAGCTTCCAGGTCATGTGGCCAGCATGACTAAGCCGCTTCTGGCAAACCAGAGCAGCGCACGGAAACGCCGTTTACCTTCCCGCCGGAGTGGTACCTATTTATCTACTTGAACTTTGATGTGCTTTCAAACTGCTAGGTTGGCAGGAGCAGGGACCGAGCAATGGGAGCTCACCCCATCGCGGGGATTCGAACCGTCAACCTTCTGATCGGCAAGCCCTAGGCTCTGTGGTTTAACCCACAGTGCCACCCGCGTCCCTTAAGAGCATACATAGTAAGGGTGAAAGGGAGAGTTTTTATGTATTAAAAACCTCTTCTGTATTACATTGTTAGGGGAAGTACATTATGTGCAAAGGAAAAAGATATTTTCTCTGGGGATCGCCTGACTGCGGAATGTTTTCCAGAGGAAGATATGCCTGGCATTGACCCTGTATTCTTTTCAGCACCAGGTTAAATGTTTATATTTGCTTAGGCATTTTGTATTACCTTATCTTTCCCACGTTACCCGGAAGTGTCTGCGGACAGCCCTGGCTCCCGGCCTCTAGAGTGAGATGAGCGCACAACCCTAGAGTCTGTCAAGACTGGCCCGTACGGGCAGGGGTACCTTTACCTTTACCTTATCTTTAGCTGGTTGAATGGTTTTGATTTCACTGTACCATTGGTTTGTGTTATAATACTTTTGTAACTTTAAATTTCTTTGTATACTGACCTTTGCACTTTTATGGAAGAGTGGTTTCTAAAGTTTTTAAATAAATTATTATTACTATTTTAATTAAGCTCCTTCATTTCCACAACATACATAAAAACCCCAAGAACACTTAGTGGCCTGCCCACTTGTTTTTTGCTTCGTATCTGCCTACCAAGGTTTTCCATCGAGACACACTTGGAACCTTTTCTTTCTACTCTGACCTTCAGTGGGGTCATCCAAATATAGAACAAATGTTTTCTTGTTGATGGACAGTAACTGGAAATAGGAAGACGTTCTGCTTTGCTCAAGCAACACGGCACCTCAGTCCCACCATCTGAACTACCAACATTACCCAGCAATGGACAAACTGGGTCTTTCTCCCTCCAGTGTATAGGGCAGGGAATATTTGGGAAGGACCATAAGTCCTTTCAGTTTTATCACAGAAGGTTGAAAAAAAGGAGCCCCAGGCAATGCTGGTGCCAACATATCTGGGGGATCTTGTTCAATGCTGGTGTCTACAAAATGAAACATTTCTTCAGCCCTAGAATACGAATTTGTTCCTCAGTGAGAAATATTTCAGCACAATTTAAGGAATGGCCCAGCCTGAGGCAGGGACCTTTGAGCTGATGGTGGACTCCATCTCCCATCAGCACCAGTAAGAACGTTGATGGGAGTTGCAGTCCAGCAAGATCTGGAGGGTCACAAGTTTCCCCAACACCAGGCGCAGCCCATGTTAACCTGCCCTGGGAAGCTTTAAGGATAAAAGAAACTCAGGGATGTCTTGAGATTGTAATGATAAAATTGTTTCATTCACAATCAAAGTAACTGCAATCATCCAAAGCTAGGTAGCAACCCCAGGTTACACAAAGCTGGCCTTCTCTTGTCTTCAGTCACACTAAAAAAACAAGAGTTTTGCCGCAGTACTAGTACAATGCAGTCACAGCGCTTGGGGATCTCCATACTATATGAAGACAAATTCCTTTGCACAGCCTCTGCCACGGCAAAGCATTTGCCATTCTGCAAATGGAGCCGGATCGTTCTGCCTGACTTCCTTCCTGTTGTTGCATGTTATAAATAAAAATGCCTTTTTGTAAGAATGTCAGCTAGTCCCACGGCAATCAGATGAAGGATCCAGCAGCTGCCCAAGGACTCTCCCTTGTGTTGTTGTTTTCTTATCTCAGTGCTCCAAAATAGCTACCAATCTCAACGTTCCAGAAAGTATCTCTGATATCATCATAACACACACACACACACAAAAAAATATATTGAAACAAAGCACCCACATTACTTTCAATAGCTCTTCCAACACACAGGGCCCAACATATGGATGCAACACTGGCTTCATGTTAAACTTGGTTAAAGGACTGAAAACCAGCCTCAAGAACACAGTCGAGTCGCCTCATATGATGGGGTTATGTTCCAAGGGTAGCATGCCTATGTGAAAATTGTGTATTGCCAAAATGACCTTTTCATGGCTGGTTACTGTCTGGCAAGCTCCACTGGGACACCCTTTCCTGATGTACCCACTGCCTCTCCTCACTCCTCCACCTGCAAGGGAGGAGGACGGAGAAGGGCAGAGAGAGAAAGCATGGCAGATCAAAATGGCTGGAATAGATCCTGGAATGGAGATGCAGCCAAGGGCATACAGTTGGAATTGTGTATTATTATTTTTTTTTAAATTGAATTTATATACCACCCCATACCCAGAGGTCTCAGTAAGTTTATGCATATTAAGATGTGACCTGACTATATGCCCCTGTCCCTACAGCACCCCCCTTTACCTGGAGCAAATCTCTACCCCCACCCCCTTAATGGTAGTTAAGCCATTGACTCCTGATGTTAACAGCAATGGGGCTAACTGGAGTTTCCCTTTACCCTGGATCAAACATTCAGATTAATATGCTGTCAAAAAGCAAGTCACTACTTTAGTTTTTGATGCAGAAGCACACAAATCCCCAGTTGTTAATACAACAGTTTTATGACTACCAGAACCTGGGGACAACAACATGAGATGGTTCTTGTTCACTCCCTGCTAATGCATCTACAGTGGTACCTCGGGTTACATATGCTTCAGGTTCCATACGCTTCAGGTTACAGACTCCACTAACCCAGAAATAGTACCTCAGGTTAAGAACTTTACTTCAGGATGAGAACAGAAATTGTGCTCCGGCGGCGCGGCAGCAGCAGAAGGCCCCATTAGCTAAAGTGGTGCTTCAGGTTAAGAATAGTTTCAGGTTAAGAACAGACCTCCCAAATGAATTAAGTACTTAACCCGAGGTACCACTGTAGTTGGTAACTGAGGGGAAAACAAGATGCTGAGCTAGACAGACTTTGGTCTGATCCAGGAGGGCTCTTCTTATGCTCTTAATCATCAAATACTACAGTTATTAAGCAACTGATGGCTCCACATACACAAATGGAATTGGCTTTCTTATTTTTTTGTCCAGTGTTATTTCCATCTCCAAAAGCCCTACACTGTGATCAGGAAAAATGATATCTCCATTTGTCAAGCTCAGAATTAGACAGCTGATCTGAAGAAAAAGGTGTGCTACATGCAACAGAGAAGGAGCTCGTTTCACTTCTTACCTCAAGCAAAGCAGCCGCAGGATCCCCCTGCAGGCTCTTTCCAAGCTTGTCAACCTCATCGAGCAGGAACACTGGATTGTTAACCCCAACAGTCTTCAAGCCATTGATGATCCTCCCAGGCATGCTGCCAACGTAGGTGCGCCTTGTGGGGAGCAAGGGATGAGGTTGAAATACGGAACAGCAAATTGGAAGCAAATTGTTTTATGTTCTCTTTCCAAAGTCACCCAAAAAAACCCAATCAGATAATCATCAGCCTTCTGCAACCTGTTGCTCTCCTTCGTCCCCAACCATTAGCCATACTGGTTGGAGTTGATGGGAGCTGCAGTCCGTCTGGAGGGCTCTAGGTTGCAGAAGGCTGATTTAGATATTGGCTGTGTTCTGATGTTTAAAATAAACCAAAGCCAAAATACAAAGAAGCTTCAGACACACACATGCATATGGCTCCCTACACCTTTTGAACAAATAGGGAAACAAATGGCAGGAAGTCACAGTGAGCTGCCCTGTTATGTCTGGCTTGAGAAGGGTGTTTAATGGCTTCCAATGAAACCTGGAAGCCAACTTCAAACTATGGTTTCCCATTTGGGATCTTTTAGAAGCCATGAACTATATTTCCTGCTTTGGATGTGCACCAACAGAAAAAGTGGAAGCTGTGCCTGCAGGGAGGAGCCAACAGGGGGTGTAGAAATCCAAAACAAGGGAGGGGCACAGTTGAAAGGAGGGACGCCCCTGCTACTAGCCCCAGGTGAGCAGACACACGGCAAGCTCTGCACCTAGTCCTTCTATTTCAAATTCATCGCTGCTAAATTAGCTAGTGTCACACAACCCTCAAGGAGTTTTACATGATACTGCAGTGCCTTTGATGATTCTCCTCCTCCTACTGCATCTATGAATCAAAAGTTTTTAAATGGCATTCATGGAGCATGGTTAGGGAAAGGCCCTTAATCAGCAAAACATTTCGCCTGAATATCAAGTAGCTGGAGAGAAGCTTCAGCCTCCAGCGTTGAAACCAAGGGGGCAGAGGCATGATCCCCATGACTTCTTCCCTCACCCTTCCCTCGGGCCCTGGATTCTCAGTGCTCTGCCTCCTCCCTCCTCCCACCACCTCCCTTGCCATGGTGAGTCCTGGAAAATGTCAAGCAATAAGGAAATAGGTTTCTTTCTGCACTGGCCTGGCTGTTTACAACCACACACACACAAAAAACCTTTGCTTGGAATCTTTATGTTGGTACTATTCCCAATGAAAAAACAAACTGTTCACCCACACTCCATCCAAACTCTAATATTTCCACTGTCTCTCCAAAATAAATAAAAGTATTTAATACATTTAGACAATTTAAAGGAACAAACTGTGAGCAAGTTTCTAAGCTCAAAGCAAAATCATTTAGT
Organism: Podarcis cretensis; assembly: GCF_951804945.1. Taxonomy (NCBI): domain Eukaryota; kingdom Metazoa; phylum Chordata; class Lepidosauria; order Squamata; family Lacertidae; genus Podarcis; species Podarcis cretensis. The sequence goes on from NC_137177.1 coordinate 60,618,734, forward strand.
TTCTGCTTCTGCATGGAGGTGGGAATTCTTTGATCTGGAAAACAATAGTAATCAGAATTAGACTCAGTAGCCTGTAATGACACTCTTATTTGCAAGAGATCTCCATAAATGGATGGCATCAGCTCTGTCTCTCTCTCTATGCCTGTAATTATCCTAATCTTGAGGACTGGTACTACTCTAGCCATATTAAAGCACTACATTGGCCTGAATCAGATGTTATGACTAAACCAGATTTTGGTTTGTAGGAATGTGCTGGGGGTTCATTCTCTCCATTTGTCTCCATACCAATTCCCTGCTCCGTTTCCTGGTTAGTGGTAAACACCATTTGTCAGGGCATCCAAACTGGGAAAAGTATGAAAACCCACTTCAAATTACTGTTTTCAGTTTCTGGTTTGTAGAGAAACTCTCTGTAGCTTGCTTGATTTGGACATCACGGTGAACTACAAGTAAAAAGGGTTGGGGGGTGAGACAAACGAAGCCAGCCTGAGAGTCTGCTCCAGCTGGACAGCTCCCCTCCCCATCACAGGACAAGTCTACCATCAACCACCCAGGGGGAAGGATCCTGATCACTATTCACGTATTGCTGCTGCCTATTGCAGCTTTTAAAAATAACAAATGCCTTGGAAATATCTGCACCATGAAAAGTGAGAAGGTTGGGTAGGCCTAAAGGGGCTGTACAGGGGGTGGGCGGAAGACAGATGAACAGTGGGCCCATTGGCAGTCATTCACAGAACAACTTTAGCACACACAAGTTCAAAGGAATTTGCTCCCTTAAGTCAGTTCCACAAAAAATAAAAAATCAATGGGACTTCAAAGTGCTTAACATCAATAGAACTGTGTTCCTGGAAAGTCAGCAGGATGCAGTGGACACAGGGTTGGACCTTGACCAGGGAGATCTGGGTTAAAGTCCGTGCTAAACCATGGGTTACCTTGGGCCAGACACATAGGCTCTCTGTCTCTCGGTGTAAATTACTTCACAGGATTGTTACGATGATAACCATTTAGGAAGGGGAAATAACAATTTTGTAAGAGGTCTCCTTAGAGGCAGGGTGGGATAAAAATGTATCTTCTACCTTTATACAAAGCTGATTTGTTGAATCAGAAATTTAAATAAGGAGTCTTAATATATTGGCACAGTGGACTTGATCCATATCTTAATTAACCTATGCTGATTTCACTTTTACCCAGCCAAATAAGGAGATGCCTGACTGTGTGGCTTTCTTCCAAAGCCTCTGAATCTGCCCCCAGAGTATTTCTTTTTAAAGAAGGAAGATATATGCTAAGAATGAAGCAGAAATTCTGAAGCTGTCGCCAGTTCTATTTTCCCAAATAAGCTTGGTCTCTAACATGATGGGGCAAACTTTTCACACACAAGCACGGAACAGCTGCCCAGCGAAAGCAAAGGACAGCTGGAAAGTGTCAGTTTGGGTTCTCTATTACGAGACTAACTTTGTTTGCAGAATGGAAAACAGTAGTGAATCCTCGGAGCCCAAATGGAAGGCAGATTCACATGCACGGCAAACTCTAAGCACGTGAGCTGCCCTTACATGGCGAGTTCTGGGTGTTCCCTTCTTCCCATATCTGAATATCACATGAGATGTTACTTAAACACACACACACACACAACTTCTGTGCAACACAATACTATAAATAGCTCTCATTTCCTTGTTGATACTGTCGTTCACAGTGCAGATTTAGGAATAGACCTCATCAAAAATGCTAACTCAGTGAAGATCCAACTTATCTTTTACACAAAAGAGGGAGAGCAAGGAGAAAGCAAGCAGATATCATGTCTTCATTAGCGGATGAGGGAATAAACACTTTGTTTTTACTTTATTTATTTTGTTTATATCCCACCTTTTCTCCAAGAAATTTAGGGCAATGTGCATGATTTCTTCCCAGCCCCTCCATTTTATCCCAATAATAATCCTGAGAAATAATTGAAGCTGAGAGTAATTTTCGCAAGGCCACATAGTGAACTTCACAGCTGAGTACAGATTTCAACCCAGCTTTGCTTGAGAACTATCCCAACACTTCCAGGAATCTGGCTTATGCTGGTGTCAGATCACTGGTGCACTTAGCTCAGTACATGGATACACCTAGCTCAGCTCCTAAACATGTAAACTTCTCTCCAGGGTTCCAAACAGATGCCGCGGACTGAACCTGGATCATCTGCATGCAAAGCATCTCCTCTAACACTGAGCTACAAGTCCTTCCCCAAATACAACACACTGGCATGCCTCTGGCAACTCTTCTTTCACTTTTGGCAGAATCAGCTGGGTTTTCCTAGAGGCTAGCTTTGCACAGGAGTGACACACATAACAAAAACAGGTCGAAGGGTATCAGCTGGTCTTGCTGCTTATCAAACTCGGTTCTAAAGAGGAATTCTGGTGCTGTCAGAGCACTGGGTCACAAGCCAGAGACTGCTGTGAAGAGATCAATGGTGCACAGTGAAGCGACAAAGTCTTCTCCTGCCATCCCCCAACAGCAGACTCAAAATTGTTTGCTGCTCTTAAAGCTGAACATTTTTTTAAGGGGGCTTAACGAAACCCAAGAGGAACGCGGGTGGCGCTGTGGATTAAACCACAGAGCCTAGGACCTGCCAATCAGAAGGTCAGCGGTTTGAATCCCCGCAATGGGGTGAGCTCCCATTGCTCAGTCCCTGCTCCTGCCAACCTAGCAATTCGAAAGCACATCAAAGTGCAAGTAGATAAATAGGTGGGAAGGTAAACGGCGTTTCCGTGCGCTGCTCTGGTTCCCCAGAAGTGGCTTAGAATCATAGAATCATAGAGTTGGAAGAGACCACAAGGGCCATCGAGTCCAACCCCCTGCCAAGCAGGAAACACTATCAGAGCACTCCTGACATAATAGAATCATAGAATCATAGAGTTGGAAGAGAGTTGGCTTAGTCATAGAGTTGGCTTAGTCATGCTGGCCACATGACCTGGAAGCTGTACGCCGGCTCCCTCGGCCAATAAAGCGAGATGAGCGCCGCAACCCCAGAGTCGGCCACGACTGGACCTAATGGCCAGGGGTCCCTTTACCTTTACCAAAACCCAAAAGGATACATGTGGAGGTGGGAGATGAGAACTCCCAGAAAGAGCCACAAGTCCTTTGTGGGGACACAAAGGTGGGGAGCTATTTATTGCACTGTGCTCTTTTAAAACTTTGCTAGCATATGTTCTGAAACTAGCAGGCTTCAGCTGGAAGTCCAAGCTGCCACTCTCTTCATAAAAATATGTTCCCTGCATACTTCCTAAACATTGGACAACCTCTAGTGGTTTCCACGTGAACAGCAGCATGCTGTTACCACTTTGGTAGAGCACTGTCAACAGCAGAGAGAGATATATATTGTCAGGTTTGCCTGCTTCAGCCCCACATCAATGGCCAACAGGGGATGAGAACATCATATCACCTAGATTTAGTGCTTGATATATGTAACAACAGCAAGTCAGTCCCTTAAGGGGGGGGGGACGCTTGGCCACTCCCATGTTTAGCATGCTAAGGAATATGCTGTATTTGGACATCTAGAAACATCAAAGTATATTCCACAATGCACAGATTGTGCAGGAGGCCTCCTCAAACACACACAGGAGGCTGCAATGGCTAATTGTGTTGTCCGGCCTATTGTATTAATCCAATTATAACAGGTAGTGGAAGCTGTGAAACAAAGCTAACCTAACAAAGCTAACCTGAAGCGGAGTGATTTGCAATCACCTGGAGGATGTTCTGTCTTGGTGTCTTGATTTAGATGTATGGAAAAAGCAGGTGGGCCAGGTCATGAAAACTGCACAAAAATGTATGGACTGCCTACAGTGCCATTTTGAAAGTCTATGTGGGGAAGGACTAAGGACCTTCCATTGCTTGGTAAAATTTGCCTTTTCATGTTGCATAAACACACCATTTCCCGAGAAACTACCCACAGTAAATTCAGGAATTTGTATTCTAACAGGCCCCAGATATATGACTAAACAGGAAGAACACATTTTGATGTATGCTTTCCCAAATCATTTTCTTGAACATAAATCTCAATTTGCTAGACAACTTTGGCAAAGCCCTAAATTTTATTTGTTCATTTGAAGTGTCCCATTCCAACAAAGTACAGAATGGCAGTTGTCACAACTTGTTGCAGACAGTCAATCACCACCTTCAAATCTCCTGTAGCAAATATGTTTCCGCTACTCTTTTTTGCTTGATGGTTTCTTAATGGCCCATTACCAAACACCCTGAGGGTATATTCCTCTACTACTAGCCACTACAACTTGGTCCTAAAGCTGGTTCCTGCCTAGCCTTCTTCAGGGCTCTCCATAATCCTGGAACCACATTGGTATTTATTTTTGAAATGAAAGGCAATATATAAATCATCATCATTGCCATCAACACTGTTTTTTTAAAGAAAGGGAGTTCTATAACAGGGATCAGCAAACTTTTTCAGCAGGGGGCAGGTCCACTGTCCCTCAGACCTTGCGGGGGGCCAGACTATATTTTGGGGGGGAAATGAACGAATTCGTATGCTCCACAAATAACCCAGAGATGCATTTTAAATAAAAGCACACATTCTACTCATGTAAAAACACCAGGCAGGCCCCACAAATAACCCAGAGATACATTTTAAATAAAATGACATATTTTACTCATGTAAAAACATGCTGATTCCCGGGCTGTCCGTGGGCTGGATTAAGGTGATTGGGCCGGATCCATCCCACAGGCCTTAGTTTGCCTACCCATGTTCTATAAACTGCAGGTGGAAGGGAACCATCTTAGAAGAGGCACCCCCCCTTCAATGTCACCCACAAAAGGGGATGCCTCTTCAGAGAAGGGCCTCCTGCAACATATGTGTGCACAATCTTAAACACAAAGTTATGCCCATTTCCTTTGCAGAACTGTTTTTTTAGTCACATGCATATTTAAATTGAATCAATCTGTCAAAACCCATCTGACTAGTTGGCTATCATTTGTTTGTTTCGGTGGCAGGACTCACTTCCAAGTATCTCACCCACCTTTCCATACACTCCTGAATTCAGTTCCGTCACAATCGCCAGTCACTTGTGAACACTGACTCCGGACAAGTGCATACCAAAGTCTCCCAGTGAGGGTGGGATACAATATATCAAATGAGGCGCAACTTCCAAAGATTAAATAGGATGAACAGATGCTGTTTTTGAATACTGCCTTTGTGTACCCCACTATAAATAAATAATATTATCTGCTTCTATATTTACATGTAAAGAAACACCCAACCCTCCTGAGACATTTAAGATTCATTTTCAGCCTCCCAATTAAAATTGTTCCCCATTTCTACAAAAGGAAATTAACAGCACAATCCTATGTGTATCTACTCAGAAGTAAATCCAGTTGAGTTCAACAAAACTTACCTAAGGCTGCAGTCTTAAACACACCCACTAGAGGAAAACTCCGACTGAAAACAGTGTGGCTTGCTTCTGTGAGTAAACTTGCATAAATTGAAACTAAATCCTTCGAAGACAGAGGTCCTATGGCTAGGTCGGGATGGCATGGGGATGAGGGACCAACTCCCTTCTCTTGCTGGGGCCCAATTAGTGCCATTGCCTTCCGTTAAGAGTTTGGGTGTAATCCTTGACGCCTCCCTTTCCATGGAGGCGCAGGTTACAGCAACAGCCAAGGCGACATTTTTCCACCTTTGCCGCATCAAGCAGTTGGTCCCTTACCTTTCCCGCCCCGACTTGGCTACAGTGATCCATGCGACGGTCATCTCCAGGCTTGACTACTGTAATTCGCTCTATGCGGGGCTGCCCTTGAAGCTGTCCCAGAAACTCCAGCGGGTACAGAATGCTGCAGCGAGGCTCCTCACGGGGTCTCTGCCATGGGAGCATATTCACCCAGTGCTTTTCAAGCTGCACTGGCTCCCAGTGGAGTACAGGGTCAGATTTAAGGTGCTGCTTTTGACCTTTAAAGCCCTTCACGGCCTAGGACCCTCATACCTACGGGACCGCCTCTCCCGGTATGCCCCACGGAGAGCCTCAAGGTCCATAAATAGCAACACCTTAGTGGTCCCGGGCCCTAAGGAAGTTAGATTGGCTTCAACCAGAGCCAGGGCCTTTTCAACTCTGGCTCCGGCCTGGTGGAACACGGGTCACGTGGCCAGGGTGACGAAGCTGCTCTGGCGAGCCTGCACCAGCGCAGCACACGGAAACGCCGTTTACCTTCCCGCTATAAAGCGGTACCTATTTATCTACTTGTACTTAAGAGTGCTTTCGAAACTTGCATAGGACTGCACTATAAATTAAGACCATTTGTAGCAGAATTTAAGGATGCTGACCGTTAATTTTTCCCCTGCTGCAGAGACTGCTCCCTGGGGGTGGGGGGGGAGATGTATGTAGCAAAGCAGATTTCCATAACCTGAGCCAGATGCTTTGGACTACAACTCCCATCAGCCCCAGCTAGCAGAGTGGTGCTGGCTGGTGCTATTGAAAGTTATAGTCCAAAACACCTTGAAGGTACCAGGTTGGAGAAGGGGCTGTTTGTAATGCATGAGTTGCAGTGTGTCTTTCTCCATTGGGAAGACAACAATGATGTCAAGGTAATAAAAAAGGGGGGGTGGCAGAGCTGGGAACAAGCTGAAAACTCATCTACGGTTTGTAAATCACCACTTCGCAAACGGAGCACTAAAGATACCTGTGTCCTCGGATATCAGACTGGTCACACACTCCGCCGAGGGCGATTCGGTGGAACTCTCGGCCCAAAGTCTTTGCCACGGATCTTCCCACACTAGTTTTTCCAACCCCAGGAGGTCCCACAAAGCAAAGGATTGGGCCCTTCAAGTTGTTCTTAAGCTGTCTGACTGCCAAATACTCCAACACCCTCTTCTTCAACTTCTCCATAGCGTAATGGTCATTGTCCAGAAGAATCCTGGCTGCACGGATATCCAGGCGATCTGTTGACCAAATGTTAATTGTGTTTAAACGCCAAGCTTAAGCGTCTCTGCTGGTCAAATAGCCACAATAACGTATAACCCTGGTAACACCACCAATATTCCTTCCCTTTGCATTTTTCAAACAATTTGTAGTAGCCATAGTCTACAGAAGCATAGAAGACTCCCTTTACCTTTTGTACTTTTGCTCCATGGCAGTTCCACCATCAGTTCCAAGTAATTTCTAGTTAAGGCATATTCTGGCATTGACTGAGGCATTTTCTTTAATCTAGAAGAACAGATAAAACTGAAATGTGTAATTTAAGCATATTTGTTCCTAAAGATGTGTGCTCATCGGTTCTGTATTTTAAAATCCTAGAAAGGAATCTGAACATGCTAAGCTTCACTTGCAACTGTGCTGCACATGTTTAACTGTTTTTAAAGCCACAGTTACTGGATTCATCCCCTGATTCACTTTGTGTTCCCATGATTTTGCCTCTTCTCTCAAGTATAATTTATCAGCCATATGTGTGGTTCCCTCCAGATGATTTGGACTACAACATCTGTAAACCATGAACCTGGGCCACACTGGCTGGGGTGGATGGAAACTGGTGTCTGAAACAGCTGGAGGGCACTGGCTTCGGAAGGCTGGATTACGACGTATTAAAAGTGTGGTATTCAAGAATACAGAAAACATGAGAAGTCAAGTACCGTATTTTTCGCTCTATAACACGCACCTGACCATAACACGCACATCGTTTTTAGAGGAGGAAAACAAGGGAAAAAACATTCTGAATGAAACAGTGGATGTATCATTTTTGTGCTTCATGCTGTGGCCACAGACATGTGATCTGATGGTGAATTTGGGCTGACCCAATGCAAAGATCCTGAGGATCCATGTGGATCCATGTTTTGTAACCACGTTTTTGCACCATTGCAGCCCCAGGCAACAGTGGGTGCGTGATTTTGGGGGGGCAAGGCTGTAGCCATGGACATGCTATGTGCTCTGATGGTGAATTTGGGCTGACCCAATGCAAAGATCCTGAGGATCCATGTGGATCCATGTTTTGTAACCACGTTTTTGCACCATTGCAGCCCCAGGCAACAGTGGCTGCGTGATTTTTGGGGGGCAGGCTGTAACCATGGACATGCTATGTGATCTGATGGTGAATTTGGGGTGACTGAATGCAAAGATCCTGAGGATCCATGTAGATCCATGCTTTTTAACCACGTTTTTGCACCATTGCAGCCCCAGGCAACAGTGGGTATGTGGTTTTTGGGGGGCAGGCTGTAGCCATGGACATGCTATGTGATCTGATGGTGAATTTGGGGTGACTGAATGCAAAGATCCTGAGGATCCATGTGGATCCATGCTTTTTAACCACATTTTAAGTGGGGAGGGAAGGAAAAACACAGAAGGGACAAGGAGCAGGAGAGGGGTGTGCAGAGAAGCAGCTGGCTAAGAATGCAGGAGAGGGGTAGGGAGGAAAGGAAGGCAAAAGTTTTCCCTCACCTACCCACCCAAGCCAGCCAAGCTCACGCTCTCTCTCTCTCTCTCTCTCCCTCCTGCATGTTTTCAGCTTTCCCCTCTGCTTGCCTGGAGGGGAGGGGCTTTCCCTGCTCTTTGTTCCGTTTGAGCAAACACAGCAAGGAAACAGAGGTGGGTGGGCAGTAAGACCCTGAGGCAGAATGCCGGAAAGCAGCCGCTTCCTCTTTCAGGTTTCCCTTCTAGGAGACGCGCGATTTGATTTTTGCCTGCTTTTTTTTTTGCCTCCCCTCGCACCAGTTGGCTCCAGGGACCACACATTCGCTCAATAACACGCACAGACATTTCCCCTTCCTTTTTAGGAGAAAAAATCTGTGTGTTATAGAAGGAAAAATACGGTAATAGCTTCAAAGATTGTAAAACAGATTTTAAAATCAGATTTTAAAACGTTAGAAACTGAGAGCTTCAGAATCTAAATAAACTACCTACCTCTTAACCTCTTTTACACACACTTTTAAAGCCTGCTCAGGCATACTGGAGGTTCGAATTTTCTTTTCAAGGATAACAATATCGTTGTGGTCTTCATCCTCCTCCTCGTCTTCAGCAGTGCCTGGAAAGTGGGTGATCCTTCGAATGGGACGTATCGCTACAACCTAAAAAGTTTGAAAGGCTCAACAATAGCAGGAACTTTCTCTGTGTGAGCTTGTGGCTACTGCACTAAGCAACCACTTACCCAATTCATTCATTAACTTTATTAAAAGATTTCTATACCACTTTTCATTCACAAAAATAAATATTAAAACGGTCCACACAATAATAAAAGAAAACAAAAATCATCATTGGGAAAATCAGTAAAAACCATAATAATGACCTGCTAAAATTTAGCTGCTAAAATTGTTGCTATTTAAGAATGTTTTAACTGCTGGCTTAGTGATCTGATAAAAATCACATGGCTTTATATTCAGGTGTACGTAAGCCACCCTGGGACCAGCTGATAAATGCCGATGGAAAATAAATAAATATTTCATAAAATACATTTAATAATGCTTTTGTCTTTATCACCTACTCTAACATTATGTCAGCCTCCATACAAAAGCTTTAAAACACATTATTTAATTATAATAATTGAAAGATTACCCTTTTGTCATCATCCTGTTTGGATTTTCTAGTTTTCTGAAGTAGTTTCAAGCCTTCAATCTGCCTAACAAGCAATGGTATGGTCATCTTGAACCGTTCCTCCAGCCCAACAGCATCTAAAATCTAACAGAAAGGCGCAACATATTAGGTGTTTTTCCTCACCTACTACAGTTTCCAGACTCTCTCCCACAAAATACATTTGCTCTATCTGAAATGTGTCAGTGCCGCTGTATGGAAAAATCAACAGGTGGTTAGCTTCAAGGAACATATCGGAATGCTTGCAAGGGGATCAGGGAGCAAGGAAGCTACGTTGTAATATGGAGATGCTGAAATGAAAACCTGTCCTGTCTGCTGATTCTGTTTTTTAATCTCATATGTATCTCTGAGTTTAGCCACTGTGTGTCTGCCTAGTGCAGGGCTGGGAGACCTGTGGCTCTCCAGAGGTTGCTGGACTGCTCCCATAATCCCTTCCTATTGCCTATACTGGCTGGGGCTGATGGGCATCACTAGTCCAGAGACACCTGGAGGCCCACAGGTTCTCCTGCTTTACCTGGAGATTGAACCTGGGGCCTTCCACGTGCACTTTACATATTCGCCATTCCTAGCAGTAGGGTAGCCAGACTTTCCCTAAAGAAGCAGAAAAACCTATAACCCATGACCCCAAAAGGAATGCGCTATACTTAATGTACAGAACAAATCCACTTTTATTTCTTTATAAACAATGCATTGCTTAATTCCAATTGTCTCTAAATGGTTTACAACACAAAAATATAAATCAGTTAAAACTGTAAGATCACACTACAATTTAAAATGCCTGCGGGAATAAGAAAAAACATTCAATAGGCACTGGAAGTTCAGTAGGGAGAGAGCCTGTCTGGCCTCAGCTGGGATTTCCATAGAATTGGGCCCACAATACTAGGGAGAGGGAGTGTTTGCCAAAGACATAAGTTTAGAACGGATGTTCCATGTCAAAATGTATGAGAACAGTGTGGTTTTCAGGATGTAGGCGTATACCACTTTATCACCAAAGCTACACATTGTGATGGTTTATACATTTTTTTTATTTATGGCAAAGGTCTCGAGGCATTTATTTCTGCGCCAGCATACTCTTGCTTCATCCTTTTGATAGATGGAACACTTGGAAACTGAGCAGAGTTGACTAGAACAGGAGACACTCTTTTTCTTTGTTCAGTCTGTGCAAAGGCAGCACACCCTACCTGAAGCTTCTCCTGGTTGCTGGTGCGGATGATGGAGGTTAATATATCTGGTAAAGCTTCCCTAGGCAGGTTGTCTAACAGGCGTCTCAGTTTAGCCACTGCAGGGATTGACATATCCAGCATCTCAACCAGCTTTGTCATAGAAAGAAAGAAAAAAAAAACATAGTGAATTTTCAGAACAAATATCATTTTGGATAAGCTGCACAAACCTATACCATTACACAGCTCAGAAAGGAATCTGTCTGAAACTTTCTCAATTGCAGCAGTTTAAAAAACCATTTGTCTTCAGGCAAATCTCCTTCATGGATCTACCTGAACAAAGAAGGATGATTGGCATCAAGAAGTCTGTCAGCACTGCTGACTCAAGAAGAGCTTGAGGGGCTTTTCTGCTGTACAATTTGACTGTCTTTCTGATGCAATTATCCTCAGGAGTTCATTCGCTTTGCATAACATGCACATCTATTACTCAGGGCAAGCAGTAGCTTGCAGCAAGCCCTACAGCCCTGCCAGCATGAACCACATCTTAAAACCATGTATGGAAGCACTTAGCTTATGTGCTCCTTTGCTGAGTCCAAAAGCATCAGCAAAACAAAGAAACACAAGCCTCTGTTTCTGATTATCAGGTAGGCAAGCCCTTAGGTGTCCAAAAGGATTCCCAGCAAAGGACTAACGAGAACCTTAACAGCATGAGGGGTGAGGTAAGTCGCCACATACCACACAAGGAATCAGTTGTACTGAATTTTCCTATCACTTCTTAAACTGCCTCCACATGAGTCCCTCTTCCTGTTAAGGGTTTTTTTTTTTATAGAGAACTTTGCAAAAGCAAAAATGGTGCTTGTTGGGCCCACAAAACCAGAAGTAGTGGTTTTGAATATCATCAAAAGCATAATTAACAAAAAGTTACTGCCCCTGCTTATTCTACTCACCAACTCAGCCTACGCCCTACGCCCATCCCCAACAGCTGACCAAGCACCCTCCTTCTATACCACACACCCCCACCCAAAGTCTCTCCCCTCTTGCCACAGTTAGTGTGGTCACCTACCGGCAGCCTCATAAACATGATGACACCTTACATTTTTATGCGTATAGGAAGAAATCCAACTATAGTTGGAGAGTAGACACATATAATGAATCTCTCTTTCACAGCTTCAGAGCACCTGTCTACCTAGACAAATACTATTCATTCTGGCGGGCAGCAGCTCTCCTGCTTAGTTCTGTCCTTGCTACCTGAGACTGAAATGCTGTTAACTAGAGATACCAAGCCCCCAATGCATGTGGTCTACCAGTGAACTACAAGTCCTTCCTCTATAATCAGACGGGCGGGGTACAAATAATAAAATTGTTGCTGCTGTTTATTAAATTTCTATACCACCCTTCAGCCAAATATCATAGGGTGGTTCACAACATAAAAATAGAAAATGAGAACATAATACGTACAAAGTTTTTATCTTGCCCTTCCTCCCTATGGAAGCCAGGGCGATAAACACACAAATTACAAAACAACTGAAACATCTAAAAGCAATTCCGGTACAGATGCAGGCTGGGAAGTGTCTCTACCTAAAAGGCGAGTTGGAAGAGTAAGGTCTTCAGCAGGAGCCAAAAAACATCAGAGACAGCATCGGTCTAATATTTAACAGGAGGGAATTCCAAAGGGCAGGCGCAGATTGTGAAAAAACAGACCTTTTGATAACATGGTATCTGCAAGAGGCTCTCTCCTGCAGAGTAGAGTAATTGACTGGGTATATAAGGGGGTGAGACAATCTTTCAGCTATCTACATTCAACACCCAGGGCAGTTTGCTCAACAGCCACTATAGATCAGCATGTCCTACTTCCAGCCACCTAACCTGCAATGCATATTTATAGAACTGCTCTGAGAGCTCTCCCAGTTCCTCCTCGGATGTAGACTTGTTGGTGAACTGTTCCAGCCGATCCAGCTGTTCCACGTCAGCAACAGGGTAGGGCTTCTCCTTTACCAGTTGCAAAATCTGGAACCTGCAGAGGCCTGTTATCAGCAAAGTGTAATGTGGCTTTGGCCAGTTGCTGCCAACCACCTGGACTGCCAGTGCTGCCGTGCCGATCCTGGAAGCATTAAGAGGATGAGTTACTTGCTGTGACACAACAGGAAGAGTGTGCTTTGATTGGAGCAATATAGCTCCATCTCACGATTTTGTTGTTATATTGCCATTGTTTTAAAAAACTATTGTTTTAGCCACTTCGTTGTTTGCCACACTAGGATCATTTGGCAAGACAGACAGAAGACATTTAATAAAGAAAGAAAGCAGTTTTACTGACTATAGGTGCAGCTAAGATTCATTTTTTAAAAATTGAGTTATTAGACCAAGGAGTGCAACACTACCTACCACCTTCTCTTCCATCATTGTCACTTTTCTTGTGTCATGGGAATGTCCTGACCCTCGTGCCTAAAATCCTGAAGAGCTGCTGCCAGTCCGTGTAGACAATGACTGTAATATATCATTGTTCTACATGTAACAAAATGCAGCAGAATTATCCGCATGTATTAGGGTGGTGTCTTTTATTGTAAAATTACTACCGTCATGCTGCAAAGTCAGCCCAGTGATTGGCCAGGGAGTGATTAGAGCTGGTGAAAGAGCACAGTAGAGCACATGATTTGCACGCAAAAGATTCAGGTTCAATCCCTGGATCCTCCCAGTACGGTTGGGAAAGTCCCTGTGTTTGAAGCCCTGGAGAGCCACTGCCAGTCAGTGTAGGCAACACTGACCTAGATGGCCCATGGTTTGGTTCAGTACAAGGCAGCTTCCTCTGTTCCTCTTTGAACCAGCTTTGCACACAGAAGGTCTCAGGTTCAATCCTGGGCATCTCCAGGATGGGCTATGAAATACCCCCTGCTGAAACCCCAGAGAACTGCTGCCAGTCAGTGTAGGCAATACAGAGTTAGATGGGGACAAATAAGCCTGACTCTGTCCAAGGCAGCTTCCTATGCTCCTATGGCTCAGGGTGGGCAGCTAACAAGGCAAGTGCAGGGACGGAGGACTCAACATATAATAATAATAACAACATTTATTATTTATATTTATTACTTATACTCCGCCCATATGGCTGGGTTTCCCCAGCCACATGAGGGAGAAATAGCTGTGGCCAAGAAAGGTAGGGCCGTCGGAAGGAAGAGGGCGCGGTTGCCATGGCGACGAAGACCAGGCCCTTAACAGGCAGTGAGATTCTCACTGTGAGAAACAGTTCCCATGGCGACAGGGGGCGTATCTCTGGGAGGGTGGGCAGCTACCATGACAAGAGGGGGCGCACCGCGATAGGAGGGGAAGGTAGCCATGGCGACATAGGGTGGGGGGGGTAAGAGGCTCCCGGCGGTTGCCGTGGCGACGGGAAGGGTGGGCGGGGCTCCGACCTGTGTAGCGGGGGCAGCGCGTCGAGGTCGCTGGGCGGGTCGCTGGTGTCGGGGATGACGCCGATGATGGTGCTCTTGAGCGACGTGCCCTTCAGCAGCCGGCTCCGCACCAGCTGCATGTTCCGCGGCGAGTCCACGCTGGCGCGCATGGTGGAGCCCGGCAGCAGCACGGCCTCCGGAGTCAGCAGCAGCGGTAGCCGGCTCGGGATCTGGATGGCGCTGCCGCCCGACGACTGGGACGACGCCATGGCGAAGCGCTCGGCTCGGCGGGGGCAAAGGCCGCGCGTCGAGCGTTTTGCAGGCCGCGCTACGGCGGCCGGCGAGGGCTAAGCGCGCACGCCGCTGTCCCCTGCAGGCTGCACGGAGCGCTGCGCTGTGCCGTTTTCCCCCCGCGCTGTGAGAACTAGTTCGTCAAAGGAAGCGAATGAAGCGAATAAAAACGATTAGGTGGGGAGAAAAATAGTCAGCTTAATAGAACCACCTGGCACTGGATACATAATTTGAAAGTTTCCTAAAAAAAAACAAACTTTGGTCTACAATGCTTTCTTTTAAAGCACTTTTTATTAATTGCTTTGTCTTGCAATCCTGAACACACTTAGGAGACAATAAACGTTTGAGACTCGCATCTGAGTAAACTTGCATAGGATGGTACTGTTAAGAGAATGCTTAATCTCACCAGTGTGGTTGCATTTAAGTAATAGTAAAAACTCAAACCTCCATGTGTATTAACTAGAAACTTTGCAGCTGAGATTGATTTTCTAGGAATCTGCCAGAAGAAGGCTAGATCAATGAAGACAAATATTCCTTGCCTTTATCACAGGGCAGCTGTCATGAGGCCTGCATAGTAAAACTAGCACTAAAATGTACTGAGCCAGTCCAGAACAACATAGAAATATTCATCACATAAACTCAGTTATAGTATTTCCTACCTGGACATTATTTCCGCCTGGGAAATTTGTCTTGTTTTCTCCATTTATATGTTGGAAGGGACTTATTTCAGGCAGCTTATTCTGCAGCTGAAAACTAGAAATATTTGTTCCGCTTTGAATACTTTGGTTGTCATCCACCCTGTTGCTGTGTCTACTACATCCACAAGATGTCAGGACAGCACACAAAATTCAATTTCTGGAATTTGTTGTTGTAAATAAACTATATTTTGTGACTACATCTTTTACAGCAGCCTTTATATATATATATTTAATGAATAAACATTTCCTTTGCTTCAAACCCCATCAAATATTTAAAATATATATAGAAAATAAAGCAGTGGTTGAAAACAAAATAAATTGTGCACAGGTGCATTTAGAGCTAGCTGAAATCCTTGAGTCTTAAGGGCTGCTTTGAAGCTGCTATGCCACTGGAAATTTGCCATCCCCCCCCCCCCCCCCCGATCATCTACATTCTGAAATGTGTGAAATTATGTTTGGCAAGTCATTTAGTCAGTTTATCTCTCTTGCATTAATGACAGCAAAGTGGCACATCCCAGATTAATAGGTGCTTGTGAATCAAAAAAGCTTTGTAGCATCACTTGTTGTGAAAAGCCTCTCAGCCTCCTCTGCTCACTTTTTTGAATAAGGACAGTAATTATGAAATGTTGCAAGCTTTGGGAGATTTTATCACAGCTTTGCTAGTTGCTGTGCTTGTGGTGTGAAGTGATGCAATCAACTAATGCCATTCAGCACTTGAAAGTTGCATCAGTTTATAGTCTGGAGGGGTAACCTTGTTTCTCAATTGCAGCAAAAACTTCTCTCCCCCCTCAACCCCACATTGCCTATGACAAGAATGTCTCAAAATCACTGTAACTGACCAATATGAAGGACCCTATGACTTGAAAACATGCTGAATGTACTTTTGTTACCTATGAAAAAAATCTTTAAATAAAAAACAATTTTAAAAATGAAGAGTTTTGTGGCACCTTAAAGACTAACATATTTGTTATTCCTGGGATGGGGAACCTCAGGTCTGGGGGACAGATCTTTCCAACTAGTCCTTGGAACTGTCCCCAGACTATATACCTCAGCTGTTTTTCACACCCAAAGGGATCTTTTTATTTTTTTATTGTCTAGAATGTGCCCTTGAATCTTGATGGTGCCTTTTGCTTGTCTGGATGCTGAATAGAGGGGGGGCGTGTTTTGAAATTAGCATACTATACAGTGGTACCTTGGGTTGCATACGTTTCAGGTTACAGACGCTTCAGGTTACAGACTCCGCTAACCCAGAAATAGTGCTTCAGGTTAAGAACTTTGCTTCAGGATGAGAACAGAAATCATGCTCCAGCGGTGTGGCAGCAGCAGGAGGCCCCATTAGCTAAAGTGGTGCTTCAGGTTAAGAACAGTTTCAGGTTAAGCATGGACCTCCGAAACGAATTAAGTATTTAACCCGAGGTACCACTGTACAAAGGTACCATTTGCACCCATTGCCTTGCCCACTTTTGCTTCTGGCTCCACCAAATATTAACATGTGGCCCCTGAAAGGCTGCCCTGAAGGAAATGTGGCCCTCGGGCTGAAAAAAGTTTCCCCAATTCTGATGTATGTGGACTGCAGTAAACACGAGTTACAGGTGATTTGCAGGTAAAGGAATACATAGGAAGCATCCTGATACCAGTGCCCCATCCATACTATACATTAGTATTCTCACAGAGCTGCAGTTCTCAGTGATTCAATCCCTCTTCTCAGTGAACATTGGGAATTGTAGTTCTGTGAGAAGAATCCTAGCAAATCTCAGCGTCCTTAGGAAACTACAGCTCCCAGGATTCTTTGGGGGGAAGCTATGGCTCTTTAAAGTGGTATGATAGTGCTTTCAATGTACAGTGCTGATGGGGCCAAAATCAGATTATCGGTCCATCTAGCTCAGTATTGACAACACTGACCGACAGCAGCTCTCCAGGGATTCAAGAAGACAATCTCAGCTCTGAAGGTGTCGGGAATCAAACCACTGAATTGCCGGTCTAACTAGAGTGTAATTTAAGGATCCCCTGAGATCTAGGAAATGTGAATCAACTCCTAGTTACAACTATACTGGTTCCACAGTGTTCTCCCACAGCTGCACTTTTTTAAAAAGCTCTGGAATCAGAGAACCCGCAGTTCTCCCCAATCTGACTTATGAGGAAAAGCAGCAGTCAATGGATTACTCTAGTTCTGATCCAACAAATCTCAAAAAGTCAGCCGTTGCTTTGCTACTGTATTTGATAGAATGAGGTCCCATTGAGTATTCAGGACTCCAGGTAGCCCTTTCCAGGGGAGAAACTTGGCTTTATTTCACACAGGTCAAAGACCCAGTTTGGCACCCCCCCCCATGTGCATTTCTATGCACACAAGCTGGGAAACTCAATGGTGCCCCCTTGAGGCTTCACCTGGGGCAAAAACCCTGGGCTAGTCCCACCATAGCTACAGCTCTGCCCTTTCCCAGGATAGTCCATTCCATAACACACACCTTGCCTGGATTTCTGTTCCCTGTCCAACAGCATTCTGTGCTCATTGAGCATGCTCATTCTTACTAAAGGGTAGGGTGTCCCAATTTAGGATTCCCCTCTTTATTTTTTTCTTTATTTCTGTTTGTTACATCTGATTGATTACCATGGGAAATGAATGCCGGACTACGTAGGCTTTTGATCTGGTCCACCAGGGCTCTTCTTAAGGGGTAACATTTTCAACCCCTTTGCCTTCTCCAAGGTTACCCATTTCCTTCAACCAGAACTCCTATTTTAATCCAGAAACAAATAAATGCAGACATGAACCAACTGTCTCAGCTATCAGAAGTCTGAGAAATCTTGGGGAAATTAATTATTCCTAGCTGTGCTATGTCACCTGGGGCAACAGCCTTGCCATGCAATTCTTAAGGGGGTGAAGGGATCTCAAGGTCTTGATCTGGAGAGCCCTCATGCATGACTGAGAATCGTGCATCTGCAATCAAAACGAACCTTTGGACTAATTACACTGGCAACTATTAAAACTTTTGGACATGGAATAGTTGTTTGTTAAAAGAACTTCATTCTTTGACTGAACGGGAGAAGGAAGTTAGGTGGATCTCACATGACACAGTAGGTAAGAGGTTAGTCTTCTATTTTATTTTAGCAAGTTGGGTAACCACTTAATTCTAGGACTTCCTCACCCACACCCATATCATCAAAAAATTCTTGTTATTTTGGAGCCCGAAACCTGCAAGAGTGAATTATTGATTCTGGAAATACTTACCAAATGAGTGTTTTCATTTGGGAATACCTTTGATGTGTAGCCAACACAAGTAGATTCTTGTTTTCAGTTGTTCAAATCTGGAGTGCCTCATTAGTTCCATCTTAGTCCTTTGAATTACTTTCTCTAGAAATAATAATTATCTGAAAGCGCTATAGGAAAGTAAGTTAGGAAATAATGTGCTCTTCTCTGTAATTCTAAACTCGTCTAAGATTGTAGTAAATCTGAGTACTGAGTATGCTTCAAAGAAACACACACTTTCAGATTATTCCTCAGCACCTCTCATTACGCTGCTTGTATTGAAAACATTTGTTTCTGAATGCTTACAAAGGGCCATTGCTTAGTGGCAGAGGAAATGCTTTGCATCTACAGGGTCCCAGGCTCAACCCCTGACATTTCCAAGTAGGGCAATGAAAGACTGTTGTCTGAAGGCCTGAAGAGCTACTGACATCCCCTTATATAGACTAAGGGAGGAGGAATTGCAGCCCTCCAGATGTGTAGCTAAAGGAAATGTTCCCAGGTCCAGCTGAAGTGAGGAGATGATTCGCTCTCACCTGCTTAGTGAGCCTGGGTAGGGAAGGCATTCTTGCTCACCTGAAGATACAAGCCCTCTCCAGGTTTCTCCTGCAAGGTCTGACAACCCTGTGATCCACTTCCAAGCAGTGTTGAAATCCTGTAACTTCTTATACCGCAAATGTTCCAGGTGGGGCTGTTTTTCTGCTCCACTTTTCCTAAGACCATATAACACCAGTCCTGAAAGACCTACATTGGCTCCCAGTACATTTCCGAGCACAATTCAAAATGTTGGTGCTGACCTTTAAAGCCCTAAAAGGCCTCAGCCCAGTATGCCTGAAGGAGCGTCTCCACCCCCATCGTTCAGCCTGGACACTGAGATTCAGCGCTGAGGGCCTTCTGGCAGTTTCCTCAATGTGAGAAGCAAAGCTACAGGGAACCAGGCAGAGGGCCTTCTCAGTGGTGGCTCCCGCCCTGTGGAACACCCTCCCATCAGATGTCAAGGAAATAAACAACTACCTGACTTTTAGAAGACATCTAAAGGCAGCCCTGTTTAGGGAAGTTTTTAATGTTTGAAGTTTTATTTTGTTTAATCTGTTGGGAGCTGCCCAGAGTGGCTGGGGAAACAACAACAACTTATTACTAAGTCATAGTGAATGAGTGCCTCTCTGAGAAGCAGTTACTATTCCCAGGTCACTCAGTGAGCTTCATGGCCAATTGGGGGTTTGAACCCTGGTCTCCCAGGCCATGGTTCAACACTTTAACCACTGTATCACACTGGCTCTCTAATATATAAAACCCTACCCATCTGGAGGAGTCCTGTTTAATGACACTTTCCATGCAAGGTGGATCTTGCCCATTGTTTACAACAGCCAGTCCCTGGGAACAGCTGCTAACTTCATGTGAACATTTTTGTTCAATTACGCTTGTCCTGTTCTAACACTCAGTTAACAATGCCCTTTTGCTCTGAGGTTTTGCTGCTTCTTTCTATCAGGCAGTTTTTGCTGCAAAACACGTCCACAAAACTGACACCTTTTTTTTTTTTTATTCACAGCAGCGTGGGGTTTATTTTTGCTTTCTTTCTCCTTTTTTTTTTTTTTGCTAATTGTCTTGCAGACATTTTAAATAAATATCCTCCATGTTAATGACCAAAGTGAAAAAGACAAAGTATGTAATTTCCCAAATCAATATGAAGAAAGCGAAGAATGACTAATAACACTAATTTCACACTCATTTGCTAATCGGCACGCTCTGCACCCTGTGCCAAAAAGATTTGCTCTTTGTCATTCAGAATAAAGTGTGCAATTTAGCCAAATTTGCATCCCCTTTGCATAATTTGTTGTTCCACTTCCAAAATGTGGGAGTTTCAGTCGATTTAGAAAGATTTGTCAAGAAGTGAGGATGTCAGAATTAAGCACGGAGGTTCAGAGATGCTCTTTGCAAGGATGTTAAACCCCGTGCAGAGCCCCCTTTCAGAACCTTCACTCTTATAGTTAATTAAGAGATCCTATGAAGGAATCTGCAAATAAGCAGAAGAAATCTGTTTACATAGGAACATAAGAAGAGTTTGCATAGGAACATAAGAAGCTGTCACAAACATAAATACTGTATATGCAGTAAAAAATAATGTTTAAAAAGTTAAAAACAGACATCAATTTACCATTCTGGGAGGATGTATTCTTAATTGTCTGCAAAGGCCTGGCAGAATAGAAAAGTTTTCAGCAAGCATTTCAAAACAGAAACAGAAGGCCCCTGCTGAATCTTTATTGGCAGTGTGTTCCACCGAACTGGTCCAATGACGCTAAGGATTTGGCTTATTTTGTCATCAAGTGAGCCTCGTGAACTTGGGGAATGACCAGTGATGCTCCTGCAAATGATCTTAGTGATCAAGCTGGGATAGAAGGGTTCAGAAAATGGGCTCACACTTGAATCATCTCTCTTGTCTTAAAGGATCATTGCCTGAGCTTCTCTTCTTAGCATTTGGATGAGTTCCTCAGGAAGAAGGGTTGATTGTTAAACCACTGTGAGAATGGTAGCTCTGTGCAGGGAACAGGAGCTTCCCAACCACTGTCAGAACCCTAAACATTCTCCATTTACCCAGATTCTTTGGGAGAAGCCACTTTAAATGTATAGTGCAGATCATGTGGCCTGGGTGTTGACAGTATGGAGGACAGACAGGCCAGTGGCCTGACTCAGAATAAGGCTGATTTCTCTGATCCTTGATGTAACAACCGGTAGATCAGGCAACTGTTCTATCTGGTAGAATGCCTTTCCCTTACAAGTATGAAAAGCACTGATGCTGTCATCATCTCAGCGCCAAGTTACAGCTTATCTGTTTTGCGCAGGCGTTTTAGGTGTTCTTAAGTGGCTGACTGTTTAGCCTACCCCTGCTGATTTTAGCAGCCTCCATCTGTGTTTATTCCTATCTATTTTCGACAAGCTCATTCTAGCGTCTTGTTGATGGTTATGTATGAATTTGGCTTTGTAATTTATTTTACATTGTACACCCCACTTGGTACAAATGTTGAATGGTGGGCTGTAAATCTTCTAAACAGAATCATAGAATTGTAGAGTTGAAAAGGACCCCTAAGGGTCATCTAATCCAATCACAACTGAAGGATCCCTGACATGGCCATCTAACCTCTGTTTAAAAATCTCCAGTGAAGGTGAGTCCAACACATTCTGAGGAAGTCCATTCTACTGTCAAACAGCTCTCACCAGAAATAAAGTTCTTCCTGATACTTAGTTGAAATCTCATTTCTCATTTCACTCGGGTCCTACCCTCTGGAGCAGAAGAAAACAAACTTGTTCCATCTTCCATATGGCAGCACTTTAGATATTTGAAGATGGCTATCATACCTCTTCTCAGTCTCCTCTTCTCCAGGCTAAACATATCTAGTTTGCCCTTAACCGTTCCTCATAAGGCTTGGTTTCATAGGTGTCAACATTTCCCTTTTTTTAAAGGGAAATTCCCTTATTCCAAATAGGATTCCTCACAAGAAAAGGGAAAAGTTGACAGCTATGCTTGGTTTCCAAACCCTTTATCATCTTGGTCACCCTTTTTGCATACATTCCAACTTGTCAATATTCTTCTTAAACTGTGGTGCCCAGAACTAGACACAGGACTCTTGGGGAAGTCTGGCCAAAGTAGAATAGAGTGGTGCTATTACTTCCTTTGATCTGGACACCATACTTCTGTTGATGCAGCCTAGGATAGCATTAATTTTTGTTTTGTTTTGTCTTTTGCTCTGCTGCTGCTGCTGCTGCATCACACAGTTACCTTCTGTTAAGCTAGGGGTCTACTAAGACACCTAGATCCTTGCATATGTACTGCTGCCCTCCATCCCATATTTCTGCATCTGATTATTCCTGCCTAATTTGTCCCTAATAAAATTCATTTTGTTAGCTTTGGCCCAGTTCTTCAGTCTGTTAAGGTCATCTTGAATTCTTATTCTATCTTCTGAAGTATTAGCAGCGCTTCCCAGTGTGGTGTCATCTGCACATTTGGTGAGCCCCCCCAATTCCTACACCCAAGTCATTTATAAAAATGTTCAAAAACACCATCAGGCTCGGGACAGAACCCTGCAGTACCCACTTTCCCCCAGGATGACAAGGAACCATTGGTGAGCGCTCTTTGGGTTCGGTCAGTCAAGCTTCTTCAATCAGCTGGAGCATGTGCAAGGAGGAAAATGTATGAATATAGGGGACTTCCGGGTTAGCGCCTCCAGTAATGGCGGAATTCCTCTGATCGGGAGGAATTTGCTTCGTAGGAATCCGGGTCTGGCCGCCACGGCGAAGGCGGAGACCCACTAGAAATCACAGGCGGGTGAAGCCTGTGAACGTGGGATTCGGCTGGCACCTTTTGCGCCTTCCCTACTCGCGGGGAAACCCGGTTTTGGGGATCCGGAGCGACGTGGGGTGAGCGGTGCGGTGCTTCGAATTGACTGCTTCTTCCACGGAGCGTAGCCGCATAGCCATTGCCAGAGAGCGCTGACTTTTTCCTGTGGACAATTTGATCTTAAAGCAACTACACGTGAGTAGAGCGGAGAATTGGATTTTTAAACGTCTTAATTTGGTGCCGAAATTTGATGACCATAAGTTGATGCCTGCTATGATTGAATTTAAAGAAAATCAGATTTCGAGGATAAGAGCCCTACCTGAACTGGAGAAGGAAAGTTTGATAGATTTCCTTACACAGGAATTTGATGACTTTTGGGACCGGGACTTGGGTCAAGAAGAGATTAAAACTGTGAGGGCTCTCAGACTTGGAAGAGGAGGGAAAAAAGAGAAGAACAAAATAAGAGACTGTTGGAACTACCAGAGGAACTTAGAAGAACAACAGTCAGGAGTGGAAATTTTGAAAGACGTCCTGAAATACCTTTCGGATCTTAGATTTAACTACGGAGATTTGGTTGCCCTGTCGAGAAGGAATAAAATCATCTTTAGGTGGGAGTTTCCCCGAGATCTACTCTTTAGCCTCAAAGGAAGGAAAATGAAAATAAGATCAGTGAATGACAAAGTAAAGTTCATGTATAAATATGAAGAAGACTCGCAGAAGGGACTTGGAAAAGAGTTAAGAGCATCGGACAGAAGATCACCAGGTTGATAGACTATAGGGAATTGGCGGATATGACTGGCAGAATCCGGGACCAGGGAGAAGAGTCGGTGGAAGAAGACTGGAAAAAGTTTAAAGACTATTTATAAAAATATTGTAAAATTAATGAGTGTTAGAAAAATGTTGGAAAGGAGCTATATGGCTTTAGTAGAAATGTTACAAGGAATTAAGTATAAATAGATTATTAGAGTATTAAAGGGAAAATAAAGTTAAAATATGTTAAGACAATTATATATTAAAGGGAAAAATAAGGTTAGAATATGTTGGGATAAATTACAGGACAGAAAACAGAGGAAGATGGAAAGGAATTGCTGAAACAGTTAATTAAAGTGGAATACAAAAAGGGAGGTGTGAGGAGGTCGTTGAAACAAGTAAATGAAAGTTAAGATACTGAACTTATTAGATGTGTTTTAAATTGTGTTTGTTTGGTTTTGTTAATTTAATGTTTGGGGGTTGGTGCTGTGTGGTGTTTTTGTTTTTGTATTGTACTGTTTTGTTTTGTTTAATTCTTTGTCTTTCTTTTGCAGTTTTTAAAATGTTAATAAATATTATTTTAAAAAGAAAAAAGAAAAAAAGGAAAATGTATGAATAACCTAATAGAAGGGGGGAGTTTCAAATGCATATCAAGCAACCACACCCACTCTTGTGAATGGCAAGATTCAGAATCAACCTAGAATGAAAAGCAGCACATTAAAGATGAGTGAGAATGATTATGGATTGAGCAAAACTACACTTTTTTTTGCTACAAATGGGCTAGGAGCAGGCAGCCTACTCATACCAGCTTCTCTTTCTCGATCTGCCCAGTTCAGTGGTTACTCTAAACCAATTCAGCTCCTTTTCAGTAACAAGAGCAGCAGCAACCATTACCTATATTGTGTAGTTGAGCCATCCGTGATTCCTTAATCAGTTTTTGTGCCCTGGCTTGAAAGAATCTCTGTTCATTCCTCTTCAGATGGATTGGGAATTAGTGCCAGTTGGTTGTTTAAGCTCTGGGCATGGAATTTGTGCCAAGACCTGCTGGCAGCTGTGGGTACTCATCAACTGGCAAGAAGAAATCCTCAGAATGCTCTTTGCAGCTAACACCATGCAACTGAAAGACATCTCTCTCCCTCCTCAAGGCCCTACCCTTTCAAAATCATTCTCCAAAGCTTTATAGATTTCCTCCTTATCCTGTCTGCATATTTGTTGGCTGAAGGATGATCATTCCACAATAGGTACATGCTGGAATTTGCTGTTTGAGTGCAAACCTCACCATTTTCCCTCGGCAGTTCCATCAATTGATACAGATGAATATGCATTTCTGATCTTTTGTAAAGTGTTTTCAAATAATGTTTATATTTAATTTTCTCCCTCTGCAGAACCCAGAGCTCTGATTTCTTAAGACAATGTCCTGGAAAATTTGTACATGTGTTTCAGAATCCAGCAATAACAAGGCTGATGAAGATAAGAACGGGATCACTGGTTTGACCTATGTGAGTAAAATTATTGTTAGGGCAGTTATTGCTTTGCTAGTCAGATTATTTGTTAAGTCTGGAAAGGTCTGTTAATGTTCTATTAAAGGGAGTTTATAGGTCACAGAATGACTCCTAATAGCTAGGAATCTCTCCCTCCCTCCCTCTCTTTCTCATGAGATGATCAACTGATCGCAGATAATATGACACCCCTTCACAGGAAAGAAGTAAGCAAATGTGTGCCCCCAGGCTGGGTGCCCCAGACTCTCACTATATTGTTAAAGGGATTCATGCCAGAAATTTACGCAATTAAAGTGGATTAAAGCATCACTAGTACAATAAATCCACTTGGGAGAAAACCTGACTTTCTGAGGTTAGAAAGTCATCTCACTCCAAAAAGTGTGAGATGAACAAATGATTAATAGGAAGATGCAAAAAACAAAACAAAACCCTGCACTGTTGTATAACCTCTCCTCCATAAACTAAACAGAAAAAAAATGCTCAATAAAGGCTAAACTCTGCATTTGCTTTGTTCAAGCAAATCAAGATGGATGCTCCATAAACAGCTCAGCTGGAGGAGCCCAAACACAGCTGTCCAAAAAGTCAGAGAGAGAAAAAGCTGAATGCTTTCAGTTGGAGTTAGCCAGAACTGAAGGTGCAGCCTCCAGGGCTCCACAACTTGCTCCCTGGGGAGGATGTGCTGCTTTGGATAATCACTCTTTTGCCTCATCTCATGTTCTGCCTGCATATTTGTAAATAAGCAAATGTTAGAAAGACGCCTTAAGCCTCTAGGATATGGGGCTTCAGTGCCTGTCATCCCCCAGGCAGCTGCTTGGGGCCATTGCTGATGGTGACATCCAAGGGGCTCCTTAATTCCAAGTTACCTGCAGCTGTGTTTGTGGCCACCTTCTAAGTCCCCCAGTGTTATGCCCTGGCTCCATGGCTTTGTGGGTTAAACAATGGTCATTGTCCTAAAAACATGCAGTGCCCCAGAACTTCCATCATCCAGGAACTGGGGCAGGTTTTCAGTACTCTTTTACTCAAAGGAAAGTGCAGTGGTACCTTGGGTTACATACGCTTCAGGTTACATACACTTCAGGTTACAGACTCCGCTAACCCAGAAATAGTGCTTCAGATTAAGAAATTTGCTTCAGGATGAGAACAGAAATTGTGCTCCGGTGGCACAGCGGCAGTAGGAGGTCCCATTAGCTAAAGTGATGCTTCAGGTTAAGAACAGTTTCAGGTTAAGAACGGACCTCCGGAACGAATTAAGTACTTAACCCAAGGTACCACTGTATATTCAGTAGCAGAAGCTTCTGGAAACGTTGGCCACTAGAGGGAGCAGGAAACAATATTTAAGTTAGAAGCAAGAGGTTGTAGCCGCTGAGATTTTCCATTCCTCACACATATTAACTTGGGCTCCATGTAGGATAAAAGCCCAAAACTAGGGACAGGGAGTAGAGTGGGGGTGGAACTGGGTTCATTTTGCATATAAAGGGAAACTTGCTTAATTACCACTTTCCGAAGCAATGCATGAACTGAAATGCAGCTGTCCTTCAGAATTTGCACTTCTCTGAATTTTGCTGTGCAGTTCTCCAGCCAAATAGCATGTGCTAAAATGCATTTCCTAGGGTAAGAAGTGTACAAGAATGCGTATGTTTTGGTGGAAATAACAAAGCATGTGTTATAGTAGGGCAAGTATACTTTGCAAAATGTATGCATTGGGCAAAATTGCACACAGACACTTGCTCGAAAATTGCTGATGAATTTTCATGATGACTTTAAAAAAAAAAAGCAAGGTGATGTGGAAATGTGGAGAAGTGAAAGATGAGAATTGGAAAGACGAGAAGCTGAAAGTACTGAAATCATTAGATACAGCCACCCCTACTGGCAACCCATCTTTCCCTTGCATATAACTCCTTGTAATTTATATATGTGCTAATATATCAGGGGTTTTAGGAAGCAGCTTTTGCCTCTCATGCCAGCCGTGTCCCAGAATAAATGCCTTTCATTTCTCCTGTAGAAACAAGGGTTCTAACTAGAAACAGAACAAGGACAACTCACTTTAAAATCTTGCAAACATTGGAGGCAGAACTCCCTCCCACAGGAGTCAGTGATGGCCACAAACCGGGATGGCTTTAAACATAATAATAATAATAATAATAATAATAATAATAATAATAATACATTTTATTTATACCCCACCCTCCCCAGCCAAGACCGGGCTCAGGGCAGCTAACACTAGATATAAATCAATTGATTGAAATGCAACTTTACCTAAGAAACCAGAGGCCTTCCTTCTGGGCATTGTTGGCCAGAGGGTGTTAAAGAAGGACCAAACATTATTTATGTATGCAACAACAGCAGCAAGGATACTTGTCGCCAAATATTGGAAAACTCAAGATCTGCCCACGCTGGAAGAATGGCAGATGCAACTGATGGACTACATGGAGTTAGCAGAAATGACTGGCAGAATCCGAGACCTGGGAGAAGAAGCAGTGGAGGAGGATTGGAAGAAATTTAAGGACTATCTTCAAAAACACTGTAAATTATATGAGTGCTAGGAAGGATGAGAGATTTGAAAACAATAGGGCACCATAAAGCTAGCTGAAAAGACTATGACAATGAGTGAATTTCATGAGAAAGATAAATTTTGAATGAATATCATGTTAAAACTAGGCATTAAAAATATTCAAAGTTATGGATAAAATATTGGAATTGTGTACAATAAGAATGAAAATAAGGTGATAAGTTGCGGGCTAAAGTTTTATTAACTTGGAACGTAGGAGCGAGAGACGTGAGGAAGTCCAAAAGGAAAAAATGAAGAAAAGATGGTTATTACAAGATGTATAATTTTATGTTTGTTTTATTCTTTGTTTGTTCTCTGTTTATTCTGTCTTTTTTTTCTTTATTGTATTAACAAAATTCTTAATAAAAAATTTATATAAAAAAAATGAAATACAACTTTTAAAAAAAAAGATTAAAATACAACATTAAAACACAGGCTCATTTCAGCAGAAACTCAAAAAAATTTTTGGGGATGAAAACGTCAAGTCTTCACCAAGGCTAACTATCCAGACTAGTCCGATGTGGGCCAGAAAAAAAGCCAGGGAAGTCCCCAAGTAGGAGTTCCATCACAGAAGGAAAAAGGAAAAAAGAAAGACGGGGAGGGAATCAAGTTAATTCCAAGCCAAAAGCCAGGCTGAACAACTCTGTCTTACAGGAAAGAAATCAGATCCTGCAGGGCCCTGGTCTTATGAGACAGAGTGTTCCACCAGGCCAGAGCCAGTGTTGAAAAGGCTAAAAGAGGGTTAGTCAAATTCACAGAGGGGAGGGTTATAGATGGCTGCTAACCATGATGACGATGTTCTGCCTCTCTGGTGAGAGGCAACAATGATTCTGAATATCCGTTGCTGAAAACCACAGGAGGGGAGAGGGCTCAGGTCTTGCTTGTGGGTTTCCCCAGGCACTTGGTTGGCCACTGTGACAACAGGATGCTGGACTAGATGGGCTCTTGGCCTGATCCAGCCAATGGTTCTTATGTTAGACTAACACAGAGCATCTCAGTAGACATTTCTGACTTTTCATCTACCCCACCCCCCAGACAGAATGTTTGGGTTGGTATTTCTTTAACAGGAATCAGCACTGCGGAAGGAACTTTGCATGGATGTCGGAATGTTCCGTGCAGGTTCAGAGTGACCGTTGAGCAGGGCAGTTGGAAAGAGAAGAGCTGGTCTGAGCAGAATGACCGAGACAAAAGCTTCCTTCCAGATGGAAGCAAACTAACATGGCAAGCAAGTGAGAAGAGGGACGGAGGGGAAGCCATATTAGAGCACCAAGAAAAGTCACCTTGAAGAGAAGATGGCAGGGCAAGAAAAGAGATAAGTGCTGAACCCACCATATCCAAGGGCAAAGCTAGAGATTACAAGGGTGGAAAATGGGGTTCCCCGCTTTGTGAAACATTTGCAGGAGGGTGGCTTAAGCAGAGAGTAGCCTGCCCAATAGTTTTCTGTTTCAAGTCCCTCCAAGTAATTCTATACTTTCTCCTGAATGGACACACTTTTATTTCAGAGCCCACCAGGAGGAAAAATCAGTTCAGGGATGGGAGGTATTTGCAGGGGAGAATTGACTGGGGAGGTTTGACTGCTGGGAACCTAAGAAAAGCCTGCTGGATCAGGCCAATGGTCCATCTAGTCCAGCATCCTATTCTCAAAGTGGCCAACCAGGTGGCTTTGAGGAACCCACAAGCAGGAGCTGAGCACAAGAGCCCTCTCCTCTCTTGTGGTTTTCAGCACAACATGGAGGCAGAGCAATAGCCATCATGGCTGGTAGCCATGGATAGCCCTCTCCTTCATGAATTGGTCACTACCTGCTGTCAGAGCGAGTTCCATACTTCAGCTACGCACTACCTCCAGTCCACCTCTCCTAAGCTCCACCCCCTTTGTGAAAATGGCATCTGAAGGGCCACCACACAGGGGGCCATGGATGGTCCTTCAGCCCGGGAGTCAACTATCTGAAATGGCTGTCACATGAAAGATGGAGCAAGCTTACAGAGAAACAATATACAATATAGATGGGAGTTCCCCGAAGGAATTACCTTCTATTATAAAGATAAAAGATTCAGATTGACAGATACACAAGAAGCAGAAATTTTTTGAGAAGATATGAGAAGGAGCCCTCCAGATGTTTTGAGACTACAGTTCCCATCATCCCTGACCACTGGTCCTAGCTAGGGTTCATGGGAGTTGTAGGCCAAAAACATCTGGAGGGCCGAGGTTGAGGAAGCCTGGATTAGATGACGCTTTGGGTCCCTTCCAACTCTATGATGCTATGATTCTAATTATACTATCCCAAGGAGCAGAAGCAGTAAGCTGGTTAGGATGGAGCTGCTATGCTGGCTTCCCAACAGGTTGGTAACTGTTTCTTCCTGGTAGGGGGCAAGGTGAGGCGATGGAGAGGATGGTGCAGTGCAAATGCAGGAGCTGAGCCAGTCTGGTGCTCCTGGTCACCGCTATGTTTGTGCTATGTTGATCTCCCACAGCTTTCTCACTCCCTTTGTCACTCCCTTTCCAGGTAAGCAACAGTGAGAGCCTTGTGGCCCCAGCCAGTCTGTCAACACCTGGGCATCTGACTTCCACACTCTTTCGGAGGAAAGTATCATAGCCGAGCAGAGCCAGTAAATGGTGCCCTGTCAGTTTGGGATCCTTACTTGTTGAAGTAACCAACTCTTTCTACCACCTGAATGAAAATGGTTTATTGTAGCATTGATAGTTGTGGGTATCTTGCTCCGCAGCCATGGCAAACAGAGACCTCTCTTGCTCCAATGATAGGAAAGTCAACTAAGTTTTCAAAAAATAAAAGCTAAAGTTGGAAGGCCATGTGGTATGATCCCTGAAGGCACAGGAAACCCAGTGTTACATACACCATCCCTGATAGGTGGCCATTGACCTTGTTGTTGTTGTTTAGTTGTGTCCGACTCTTCGTGACCCCATGGACCAGAGCACACCAGGCACTCCTGTCTTCCACTGCCTCCCGCAGTTTGGTCAAATTCCTGTTAGTGGCTTCGAGAACACTGGCCAACCACCTCGTCCTCTCTCGTCCCTTCTCCTTGTGCCCTCTATCTTTCCCAACATCAGAGTCTTTTCCAGGGAGTCTTCTCTTCTCATGAGGTGGCCAAAGTATTGGAGCCTCAGCTTCAGGAACTGTCCTTCCAGTGAGCACTCAGGGCTGATTTCTTTCAGAATGAATAGGTTTGATCTTCTTGCAGTCCATGGGACTCTCAAGAGTCTCCTCCAGCACCATAATTCAAAAGCATCAATTCTTCAGTAATCAACCTTCTTTATGGCCATCGACCTTAGTCACCTCCTAATGATGGATGGTCCACTGCTTCAGAAGCAGCCTGTTCCACTGTTGAACAACTTTTTTCTTTCTTGTTGTTAAAGTAATAGCCTCTCTCTCTCTCCCTCTCTTTTTACTTTGAAGAGAAATCTGACCGTAAGCGATGAGCCATGGGATCTGCAAGCGGGCAAGGTGTACGTGTCGGAGTCTTGCTTGGGTCCCGGGTTCAACACAGTCACTGCTAAAAAGTCCTTCCACCAGAAATATTCTCCAAGTTTGGAAACCATGATCCCCATCCGCCTGAAAGCAAGGCAAGTTGTGTGGCATTAGGAAGCTGCCTAACGAGTCAGACCATTGAGTCCATCAAGCTCAGTACTGTCAACACAGACTGGCAGCAGCTCTCCAGGATTTCAGGCCTTACCTGGAGATGCTGGGGATTGAACCGAGGCGGGGGCGGGGGGGTTTCTGCAAGCAAGGCAGATGCACTACCACTGAGCTACATCCCTTCCCATAACTGGAATGCAAACAGCTTAACAAAGATTGCTTTGAATAGCATTTGCACCCTCTCGTTCTTTGCTGAAAAAGGCCAGCAAAAATAAATAAATAAATAAATAAATAAATAAATAAATAAATAAACCCCAAACTTGTGGGTCGGCATAAAACTGCACCTTATTTTATTGATTGATTTATTTAGAAAGGTGAATTTCTTTTGTGAATTGCTGGGCTACAAAAATACTCCATCTGTTGAAATGTTAAGGCCTCTCCTTAACACTGATTGATGAGAGACAGACCTTTTGAAAATATTCTGTTTATGACTCTCTCTGTTTAATGCAATGTTACCATGATATTGAACAAAAGAAGTCCTATTTTATTCCATTGACGTTTATACCCCTCCTTTCTGTGATAAAACCAGAAACTTCCTGAAGCTAGCAAGTCCAGATCTGGTCAGTGCTTGGCGCTCTAGATATACCATTCCAAGTTCTGCCAAAGTCAAGAAATAAATGAATTATAAATAACACATGGGTATGCATAAAAAAGCCATTTGCAGAAGATGGTGGCCCTCAATATGTTTCTTGCACTTCAACTCCCACCAGCCTCAGCCAATGGTCAAGGATGATGGGAATTGTAGTCCAACAACATCTGGAGGGCCACACCTTCTCCACCCTTGGTTTTTCATGATCTGGGTCTGTGCTAACAAGCATATTTGCAAATAGAAATACAGGGGAGAAACATACAGGACAGAAGAGTATACGTACATGTGAACAGTGGAATGATCTACGTAAGCAACGAAAGGATAGCAAATAAGAAGAGCAGACTATTACACCCAATTCTTTTGGGGACCTTCAATTGGGGTGTGACTTCCCGCATTAAAAAGCAGAAACTTTAACTAATCTTATTGTTTTCAGAGCTACTTCCTTTTGGCCACATTTATTTGCATTTAGCCAATTATTGGACATGTGCGTCAGGTGAAGGTTTGTACATATTTGGTATGTAGCTATATATAAATAGTTTGTGCTTCAAATTTCCTTTACCTTTATGTTTTCATTAGTTAAGAATGTGTGTTTTATATATATATATATATATATATATATATATATATATATATATTTCATGCAGTTTTCTGGTATCACTAGATCAACTTCATCAACTTTGTCAAATTAATTAAACTGATTAGTTTTAAATGGATTTTGAATAAATGTGCAATTGTTACTGTTCTGAATGATGCATTTCATAGAGTAGAGGGCACTAAGTTTATGGAAGCAAGGGGCTGTGACCCTGGAAAATTTGCGAACCACTCAGACGTTAGGAGAAAACCCATGAGAGTTTGTGAGTTTGGATGGACAAACTGCTTGATGCAGCAGAAGGCAGCTTGCTAGCAATGCAATAGATTTTGTTTTATTTTACTCTCTCCACTCTCCCGGGCAGGTCAGCTGTGAATCCAATAGACAACGCGGGGCTGCTCTCATTTGCGACATTTTCTTGGCTCTCGTACCTCATGCTCCGAGGATTCAAGCACAAACTCAGCATGGACTCCTTGCCTCCTCTGTCTCCCCTTGATAGCTCAGAACCAAACACTAAAAGGTAGCAGGGTTTTGACACACCAGTACAGTCATACCTCACGTTATGTTTGCTTCACGTTACGTTCTTTCAGGTTACATCCTGCAGTGACCCGGAAGTACCGGAAAGGGTTCCTTCCGGGTTTCGCCACTCACGCATGCGCAGAAATGCAAAATGACGCCACACGCATGTGCAGAAGCGCCAAATCGCAACCCATGCGTGCACAGATGCGCTGCTGCAGGTTGCGCTCTTTTCAAGTTGCGAACGGGCCTCTGGAATGGATCCCGTTCACAACCAGAGGTACCACTGTAAATGTAAGAGCTTTTTCTGTGTGCAGGGAACGATCATTTGCATGTCCTCACATCCATCTCTGCTCTCGAGACCCTGAGTGTAATAGGCAGTTCTTAGCTACAATTGGCTCCCCACTGGGAGGATCGCGCTGCCATGCCACGATCACACCCCCCCCTGAGAGGATTGCACCACCATGCTGTTATCGGCCCATGGGCTGATTGCCCTGCCCCCAGGTGCACGGCACATGCCTCTCTGGTGCTCACCTTCTGCCAAGTCTCCACCTGGCACAGAGCCGTTACCTTCGGCCATGGGGCGGCTTCTCACGCCGCACCCCTCAGAAGCACGAGAGGGAAGGGGCGCCTCTCTGAGGGAAAAGCAGCCCGGTGAAGCCCCTCCATCCATCCCTCGCTCCCTCCCTCACCCCGGCAATACAGAAGCCGGCGCCACTATCCTTCCTGCTGGTTAAGAAGACAGAGGAAGAGGCGAAGAATGTAGTCAGGGGTCTTCGGCGCTTCTGCGGGGCAGCGTCTCCCTCAGCACGGCTTTTGCCTCAATCGCTAAACACACAAACACATTGGCAGCAACCTCAAACACACACACACAGACACACACACAGACACAGAAAAAGTTTTATTGTTGTTGGTGTGACATTGTGGCCCCAAATGTGCACAGAAAAAACACCAGCAAGGCAAAAGTCTCGGCTCCTGAGGAGCTTACAGTGTAAATGTGACTGGAGAGATGAAGGTGAGCTGTAAGCGGCATTTCACTTTAAAATGTGTGCCCGCATACCTGGAAGCCCATTAAATGTGTGGAATTTGTTTTTAGCTAGCAGCAGCACTTTTAACATGCTCAGAGTAACTAACTTGTGGACCTTTTTAAAAATTAAATTTTCCAAAAATAAAATACAATTACGGTACTGTAGTCAAGCATTTTCCAATATACGTTCCCTTAGTAATTGACCTCCCTTTCATAGTTTCCTCAAAATTATCTATTGCTGCTGCATATTATAATTAATCTATACCTTTGTTCCTCCAATTTATTCTCAGAATAACTTTTACTGCTGAGCTTACACCAAACCTACTAGAGTTTTAACATCCCCCCCCATTCATTTTCGCTATCTTTACAATAATATTATTATAACCTACAAACATTTCCCAATTCTCCTTGAAGGCTGTCTCATCTTGTTCTCTGATTTTACTAGTTAAGTTAACTAATTCAGCATAGTCTATAAATTTCAACCACCGCCACCCCTCTTTTATAGGTACTGCATCCACCCACCATTTGGGGGCATATAGTACTCTCACTGCAGTAGGAGCATACAGAAACAAATTCCTTTGATTCTTTGGTACATCTGGTCCAATTATCCCTAGGAGAAAAGCTTCTGGGTTGGGGTTTTTTTGGGAGAGGGGGGAGGCCTCTTAAATATATATTTTTTCATCTCATTATGTATCATCTCCCCAAATCCCTTAGCTATTCTACAAGTCCACTGCATATGATAAAATGTACCTTTTGTTTCTTTACATTTCCAACGTGTACCTGATTCTGACCATACATCTTTGCTGATTTACTTGTTGTAAAGCACCATCTATAAATCATTTTAACTTGTGGAACTATTTTACCACAGTATGTAATGATGACAACTAGCACAGTTAGAGCTTTCAATAAGGATTAAGATAAATTTCATTAAGGTCTATCTATGGCTGTTAGAGAGATGTTTATCTAAATTAAGGTAACTGGTGACACCACCCAAGGGAGGAAGGGGGAGAAAGCTTTCTTTGATGAGGGGTGGAGGGAGGGAGGGGGAATTTCAATGGGGGGCTGACAAAAAAAAACTGTGCTGGGTACCACCTGACCTTGCTACGCCACTGCCCAGAGGTGACCAGGGTGAGGTCTGAGAGCCAGCCAGGAAGCCAGGCACCCAGGGTAGGGTGTCTGGATCTGATGGGTCTGGCCCCCTGGGGCCCCAGCAGCTGCCCAGTGGTGTTGGTTGCCAACTGAAGACTAGGAGTGGCTCGTTGCAAGGAATTGCTTCCATAGAATTGCAAAGGTCATCTGTTCAGCACTGACTTTGTAACTAGCCATAAGAAGTGGGTCTCTTCCAACCAGCTTGCGAGTGGAAGAAATGTGCAGTGCGGTTCTTTGCCTTTGACAGATTGCAACACCTTTGGGAAGAAGAGCTGGCCAAAGTCGGTCCCAATAAAGCTTCCTTACGCAGAGTGGTGTTTAAATTTCAAAGGACCCGGATTCTGGTAGACATATCGGCTAACATCATTTCAGTTATTATTGGTGCTTTGGGCCCGGTGAGTAGCATGGAAATACAATTTATAAACACGCTTGAAATGTGTGTTTCGAAGGTGGGTGGGGGGATTGTCGGGTGGCATTTGCCAACCTGGCTCTCTCCAGATGTGTTTGAACTGCTGTTCTCATCATCCTCGGCCAGCACACCTTCCATTTGGCAGATTATCTCCCCACCCTGAAAAGTAACCAAGAAACTCTTTTGCAGACAGTGATCATCCACAACATCCTGGCGCACAGTGAAGACGACTCCTGGGACGTCATCCATGGGATTGGCCTCTGCATAGCCCTTTTCATCACAGAGTTTTCCAAAGTCTTCTTCTGGTCAATGGCCTGGGCCATCAACTACCGCACTGCTATCCGATTAAAAGTTGCCGTGTCGACCCTGACATTTGAGAAGCTGCTGTCATTTAAGACTTTGGCACGCATCTCTGTCAGCGAAGTAAGTTGGCTTTATCTTATCTGTAGCTTACCTTTCCTCCAAGGAGCTGAAGGTGGTGGACATGGTTATCTTCCTCCCATTTTTTAAATCCTCACAACAGCCCCATGAGGTAGGTTACAATGAGGGATGGTGGTTGCCCAAGGTCAGCAAGCGAGTTTCATGGCTAAGCAGGCATTTGAACACTGCTCTTCTAGCACTCTGGCCACATACATTCAGGGGTGAGGAATCTCAGACATGAGGACCATATGTGGTCTACCAGGCCACACCCCTCTCATCAGGCCATACCCCTCTCCTCAGGCCACACCATTGCTCCTGCTGCACACTCTCCTTTCTCTGGAATGCTCCCTTGAAATGTGATAATGCCACTTGCATGCCTAAGTGGAGTGTGGTACCTCTGGTTAAGAACTTAATTCGTTCTGGAGCTCTTAACCTGAGGTACCACTTTAGCTAATGGGGCCTCCCACTGCCCCCATGCCACCACCTCACAATTTCTATTCTCATCATGAGGTAAAGTTCTTAACCCGAGGTACTACTTCTGGGTTAGCAGAGTCTGTAACCTGAGGTGTTTGTAACCCGAAGCGTTTGTAACCTGAGGTACCACTGTATATATAAATCTGAATGACTAGCATGTAACTTCCTGTCAAATTCATTGCCCCACCTATTTTCCCTCTGTCCCCACCCACTACAGCCATACAGCCCTCAAAATATTTCTCATGCGGGAACATGGCCTTCCAGCTGAAAATATTTCCTTACCCCTCCTCTCATTCACTTGCCTCCTAGGAGGCATTTGATCGGTAAAACTTCTTTGATGAAAGGTTTAGAATGGATTGTTCTGATCACTGGACAGGGGTGCCAGCTATACAGGGCCCTGAGGGCCACGAGCACACACAAAACTTTTGTTGTGGGATGCTCAGTACCCACACCGCAGGACCCCCAATGTCACTTCCGGTGCCTCGCGCAGCACCGGAAGTCACATCCAAGGTCTTGTGAGACCTCAAAGATGCTGCCCGAGGCCTTGCAAGACCTCAGAACCCGACTTCCAGTGCCACCTAGAGTCAGGTTCCGAGGCCGTGAGGTGCATGACATCATGACGTCACGTCACGTGTGCTGGGCACCTACCGTATTGCCCCAAATATAAGCCGCACTTTTTCTCCAAACTCTGACAGCTAAAAGTTAAAGTGTGGCTTATATTCACGACCTTCCCTTCTCCCCAACAGCTCTGTGGAGGCTTGGGAGCAGCAGGTGGGCTGCACGCCTTTGCCCCATGCTCCCAGGCTGCTTTCTGGGGAGTGGGGAGTTGCGCCGCTTTGCTGGCCATTGGGGGGAAAGGGAAGGCCACCAGCAAAAGCGGTGTGGCTCCTCCCCGTGAGAGCAGCCCGGGAGCACAGGGCAATGGTGTACAGCCTTCCCACTGCTCCCAAGCCTCCCCCAAGCCACTGGAAAGATGGAAGGGAGGGAGGCTGCTGGCGGACCGGGAGCGCTGGACCGGGGGAATGTATTTTTTTCTCCCCACCCCCATGAATTTTGAAGTTGCGGCTTATTTGTGGGTGCAGCTTCTATTTGGGCCAATACAGTATAACCTGGGGCCCAGTTGGCACCCCTGTCACTGGATAAGGTTATGAGTGACTGCAAGTCATGATGGCCAGATGCTTCCTCCAGGTCTAGAGCCAGCTATTGATGAGGGGAAACAGTGGGAGAGGGCCATTGCCCTCCTGTGCTACTTGCAGACTTCTGTTTAGTCCTGCTGGGCAGCAGAACGCTGGACTAGGTAGGCCTTCAGGAAGATCCAGAACAGCAGGCTGGCATTAAAAGCCAGGTGGTTATACATCAGCCGATTCAGGTGTTATACATGCCTTGACAATGAATTGAAAACCTTTGATTACAAGATCACTTCTGACTAGAGACAGACAAATCTGTCGACTTTGATTCTCTGAGTTTCTAATTTTTTCAGTCTGCATTTCCACAACACTCTTCTAATTTTTTTAACGCCCTCATGAAAGTTTGACATTTTAGTGCAAATTTATCTTAACAGATGTAAGCAGTTTAAACTAATAACATACATTTTTGCAAGCCATTTCCTCAAGATAATGCATTTTTTGTATATTTTTATTTTTATTAATGTGAGATGTCTGTGCACATGTCACTCTAGTACGTGCATTTTGGTACACATTACACGTACAGGAGAACTGCATTGCAAAATTCGGAAAAGTGGGAACTTCAAGGATGGCTCGCACATTGTTTAAGAAAGTACAAATTTAGTAGGTTCGTCTTTAAATGTGAAGCAAACTGAATTTGTCCCTCATTCTTCCTTCTGACTAGTTGGTCACAGCATCACTCTTGGTTCCTTTGTATCTTTCAGATGATCAATTTGCTAAGCAATGACGGCTATCGAATATTTGACGCTGCTTTAGTTTGTCCCCTGCCGCTTGCTGTACCTCTGCTAATGACCATCGGCACAATCTATTCCTGCATTATCCTTGGTCCCACGGCACTCCTAGGGCTGGTTCTTTATATTATATTCATACCTGTACAGGTAACACAGTCATTTCCTACATAATCATGGCACTATTTAGTGGGAAGTAACCAATGAAAATCCTCGTTATTACATATTTTTTACATGGCTGTTTATCTGTATATATTTGAAAATTTTATATATGAATGTTTTATGATGGCCTATATTTGTAATGCCTAATAAAGGTTTGGTGAAGTAAGTTTATGTCAATAACTGCTTTAGAAAAAAGGTCCCTAGAGAACCTGTAGATGGGTGGGCATTTTTGGTGGGTATATTCTACAACATGTCATTGGCCTCATTTACACCATACATTTAAAGCACTCTGGTCCTGCTTTAAACAGTCATGACTTCCTCCAAAGAATCCTGGGAGCTGAAGTTTGTTGCGGGTGCTGAGAGTTGTTAGGAGAACTCCTCTCTTCCCCTCTTAGAGCTACCATTTCCCAGAGTTCCCTGAGAAGAGGATGCATAGTTAAACCAATCTGGGAACAGCAGCTCTGGGAGGGGAGTAGAGAGGTCTCCTAACAACTCTCAGCACCCTTAACAAACGACAGCTCCCAGAATCCTTTAGGATAAGCCACGGCCATTTAAAGTGGTGCTTTAAATGCCTAGTGTGTCAATACGGCCCCTGATGCAATAATAGTGGTAGATTTATCCCTGGGCATCCGCACACCACTCCCCTTTATTAGTTGTTCTGTGATGCTTCCCCAATATTATCACGTTACTGCTGCCTGGGGCATCACCCTTGTGCTATAGTACAACATTCGTACAGCACAACCTGGAACATTAGCAGTATGAAATGTCACAGGATTTCAGCAGGAAGCTACAGGAGTGGATATGAAGCGGTATGTCCTTCTCAAAACTTTTTCAGGCACAAACAGGGCTGAAAGCAAGATCATGTGTAATGGTCCCCATATCATCACGAGCCCAAATAATCCTGAATGGATCTTGTTTGGAAGGGCCCATAGTCTATTCACTGGATGACACGGAACTTATTAGTGCCCGGGCGAAGTTAGGCATTTCCTGCCTCTTTCATGTTTCTCCTTGAGGGTTCGGAAGTTGAACAAGAATTTTCTGACTGATGTGTCCTCTAAGCCAGAGGTTCCCAATTTTTTTTTTCAGGCCACAGCCCCCTTGGTTCCATAAACCCATTCCTCAGTGCGCCCTACTCAGCCCTACGAAAAACATTATTCAGAATAGTGGTTTGCATGGCACACTAAGAAAGACAATGGCACAATAAAGTTCATAACAGTAACAATCAATTGCACATTTATTCAAAATCCAGTTAAAACTACTGTGGAACCTCGGGTAGCGAACTTGATATGTGAGGGAGGCAAGTTCACAACCCACAGTGTTTGCAACCCGCAGCGCTGCATCTGCGCATGCGCGGGTCACGATTCGGCACTTATGCGCATGTGCAAAGCTCGATTTAGCGGTTCTGCGCATGCATGAGCGCCGAAACCGGGAAGTAACCCGTTCCGGTACTTCCGGGTTTGGCGCGGTGTGCAACCCGAAAATATGTAACCTGAAGTGTCTGTAACCCGAGGTACCACTGTATTTAGTTTAATCGATTCAACAAAACTGATGAACTTGATCCAGTTATACTAGCTTTCCAAAGTCTGATAGTAATTTAAACCCCCAGCGCCCCCTGCCCCCTCTTGCGTCTTAGTCCCTGCCCACGTAATCCCACTGCCCTTTAGGGGTGCTACCGGGCTACTTTCATGAGTAGGTGGAGAGGCACCTTCTCAGTGCAAAGTGTGTGCTCTACCACTGAGCTACTTGGACCTTCCCCAACACTGAAAGGGCTTTTTTTTGGTTTTTTAAACAGGCCCGTTAGTATTTGTCTCTTAAATTGTTTGCTCTCTTCACATTTTGCCTATTTGCTGTAGATGCTCATAGCTAAGATAACATCTGTATTCCGAAGAGCCGCCATTCTGAAGACGGATAAGCGTGTGCGAGTAATGTCTGAGATTTTAACATGCATCAAGCTGATTAAAATGTATGCTTGGGAGAAATCTTTTGCGAATACCATCAAAGGTATGGGGCACGGCGGGGGAAGAGTTCTTTTGCATCTCAGCTGAGTTCCTTAAGTGGATCGTTACCTGCAATTGTCTTTGTTTCAGTGGTCATCTGAGATTATAATTTGCAAAATTGCATTCCATTGTCTAGAACAGGTGGTGTGGCCAAAAGTGGATGTCGCCGCTGCACACCTGCCATGTGGCACATACAAGCACACAGCCCTCCTTCTCAGCTGATCCATGCAGGTCAGCATGGGAGGGGCATTATATACAAATGATGACAGCCAATGTTCAGATGTCTCACAGTGAAATATGCCACTGTTTGGAATTATTAGTAGCTCTTTCACTTCAAGGGAGAATATAGGATCCCCAAGGAGAACATCCTGATACCTAAAGACAGAACAAAGCTTTAAAAAGGACAGGTCACAAGCCTCCAATCCCAATAATTATTCTTCCCAGGGATTGTGAATGTGGCAACCTGAATTTGCACCTTTTCCATAGGTTTGCTTTTCGTTCAGTTCTCTCTACTGTATTTCTTATATGTTATCAAATTATATGTTTTTGATAAAATAAATGCAGATAAATACATTTCAAAATATGATTTTCAATCTGATGACTGGGGAAGGAGTGATCTGCTTCCCCACGAGGGCACCTAGGATTGGAAAAGGGGTTTAAACCTCCCCATTCAACCCAGCTCTGTTAGCTGAAGTGTTACCACTGCCTCCAAAATCGGTGGGGTCTTGTCATTTGCTTGCAGTGCGGTAGCTCATCTGGGTAGTGGCATTCCTAGCCTAGAAGGTTCTGTGGTTTACCACTTTGCTAAAATCATAACAGCTTGATATATGTATTTTGCCCT
The DNA here is from genome assembly GCF_951804945.1 of Podarcis cretensis. Lineage (NCBI taxonomy): Eukaryota > Metazoa > Chordata > Lepidosauria > Squamata > Lacertidae > Podarcis > Podarcis cretensis. Next base: position 60,659,923 of record NC_137177.1, read on the forward strand.
CCCCAGGCACCAGAAAAAAGGAAAGGATAATCCTGGAAAAAGCCGGATATGTACAGAGCGTGAATTCTGCCCTAACTCCGATCGTGTCCACCACGGCGATTGTCTTGACATTCACCTTCCACATTCTTCTGAAGCAAGAGCTAACAGCCTCTGTTGTAAGGCTTAACCCCAATTTACATTTTGTCAATGATCGTTTTGTCAGTTTCATATTTTGACCCTGATGTTGTTGACATTACTTTTCTGGCACCCTAAAACTTAGGGTCAAACTAACATTATCCCAGCTTTGTATGTGGTTACTCACCTGTTCACCATGTAGTTCACCATGAATGACCAGGCATTCTGTGATGGTGAGTGCATAGCATTCTTTGGAGGTGAGAGTAAGAAGGTCAGTGGAGGAAGAATAGATCACTCCATCCCTTGTCTACCAGTCTGCTTTGTTTCCATGCTAGCTGTGAAAGAAGAAAAGTCTCTTCATCCACAACCTGCACACAAAACAAGCATGGGGGGTAGAGATGAGAAAGATCACTCCACCCCTCCTCCAGTAGTCCACTTGATCGAATGCCTTTTTAAAAAAATATAACCCCCCCCCAACATTCTAAGAGGTTAGCTGGAAACCTCTTAGAGGGGGGCACATAGAGAAGGACCTCGGATGCTGATTGTAGGGTCTGGGTAAGTTCATACCTGGAAAGGCAGCCCTTGGAAACCTTGGGGTATTGGGGTCCTATGTTATGCAAGGCTTTATAGGTCAAAACCAGTATTTGGAGTTGGTCCTTTTGTCTGCATACCTGTGCTGATGAGCTGGATTCCTGGTTTACCTCCTTCCACAGCAAATTGAGAAGGGCCATAGATCAGTGGTAGGCACCTGGTTTGTATGCAGAATTATTATTATTGTTATTATTAAGAATACCATGCCCATCTGGCTGGATTTCTGCAGCCATTCTGGGCAGCTTACAGCATATACAGAATGTCTCAGATCCAATCCCTGGCATCTCCAGGTTGTGCTGGGCACTTCCTCTGTCTGAAATACTGGCGAGCCACTGCTGCTCAGTGTAGACAAAGCTAGATGGACCAAATGGTCTGACTCAGTAGGCAACTTCCTATGTTCCTATGAGAGCTGCTATTAGTCACTGTAAACAATACTAAGCTAGACGAACGAGCACTTTGATGATAAGTATAGTGCAGCTCCTTATGTTCTATATGGCAAAAGAGCTGGAGAAGGAGTGGGGACAGGGGAAACTGTCTCTCAAGCCTCCATCAGAGAAATTCAGTGCAGCATCAAAATTTATATTGCAACCTGGCAGCTTTAGTCCATGTTGCCATTGTCGAGATGGTGTAGCGGTTGGAATGTTGGGCTAGGACTGCAGGGAGTGAGGTTTAAAGTCCCAGTCTGCCATGATACCAGCTGCCTTTTAACTCCTTTCCCTTTTCAGGCCTTCAGCATGATTGCTATGTTTAACGTCATGAGGTTTTCACTTGCCATTCTGCCGTTTTCTGTGAAAGCCTTTGCGGAAGCAAATGTCGCTATTAAAAGAATGGAGGTAAAACAACAACAACACAAATGTTTTAGGTTTGTTCAGTGGGAGCATGAGAAACAATGGCCTAGGCTGAGGTTCCTGTACCGGACCACACTTTTGCTGTAGCAATATGCACTTTAATCTATTATTACACCAGAGGCTGCTTGCTGGGGAAATTGCAGGAAACTGTACAAGTAATTTTACTCTGTTCATAACCCTTTGCTCTTGATCTTTTTCTTTTTCTTTTTCTTTTTAAAAATTATGTTAGTTCTGACATTCAAGCTAGTTCCCAGAGTTTATTAATCCAGTGACTAAACATGCAGCTTCTGGACATCCCATTTTACTCCAAGCATACCTCTGCCACAATCACATAAGGAGTTAATTTTGTGCATTACTTTATTGGGTGCCAACCTTGACCCTGCCTCTCTCCTTTTTTTCCTTTAGAAAATTCTGCTCACCAAAACTCCTCCTGCCTATGTGATGGCACTGGAGGACCCCCAGAATGCTGTCGTCCTGAAAAATGCCACTTTGTCCTGGGTGAATTTGCCTAGTGAAAGCAGTGCTAGAAGTAATAAGGAGAATGTCCTGAAAGTGAAAAGTGCACGCAAGCCCCAATCCACGACTGGAGTCACCACGTCTCACTCTCAGATATCAAGTTCTGGGAAGGAGTGCAGTAGTAGCAATGTCCTGTCCAACATCAGTTTTATGGTGAAGAAAGTAGGTATATCTGAACGATAATTTGCAGAAGAGTAGCTGTGTTAAGTCCAGCAAGGAAGAGCCGTGTGGTACCTTGAAGACTGACACGTTTCTATGGCATAAGCTTTTGTGGGCTGGTGTTCGTCAGATGTATGAAATGTTACCCCGAGTTGCAGATACATGCACAGGACACAGGTTATATCCAGTGCTATCTTTACTCAAAGCAGGCCCATTGAAATTGATGGGCATGACTAACTTAGGTAGATTAATTTCAGTGGGTCTACTCTGATTAAAACTTAGTTGGCTATGGCCCATGGTTGGGTGAGGGAACGGTAAAAATTGAGATCAGAGGGAGATTAAAGTCTCATCTGCACTGTATATCTATTGCATCCCTTTGAACAGTCATACTTCTCCCAAGGAAAACAGAAAACAAGAACCAAAAGAATTGTTTCTCACAGGAAGTAAACAAAGCACAGATTTCTCAGCTCTTACACACAATTTGTGCGTAAAGTTTTAGACACGGCAATGTTACTGATGGGCCTTTGTCTGAAAGTCTAGTTTTGATGGATGTCAGAACTTAATGGGCCAATGTTATCCATGATGCAGAAAATAGCATGTCCCAGAATCCTTTGGGAAATCCATGAGTATTTAAAATGGTATAATACTGCTTTAAATATATAGTACAGATAGGGCCTAGATCAGGCATCCCCAAACTCAGCCCTCTAGATGTTTTGGGACTATAATTCCCATCATCCCTGACCACTGGTCCTGTTAGCTAGGGATGATGGGAGTTGTAGTCCCAAAACATCTGGAGGGCCAGGTTGGGGATGCCTGGTCTAGATGAAGTAAAGTAGACAGTGATAGCCAGTGCTTTTTTTCTGGGAGGACGCAGGGGTACACATACCCCTAAACATTTTGTGAATCTTTGTACTTTTGTCTGTTTACTGTGTTTATTTTCCCTTATTTGAACTATAAAATGGTGATTTTCTTGAGTCAAAATGAGAGTACCCCTAAACATTTTTTTTAGAAAAAAGCACTGGTGATAGATATGCACTTAACTGGGGTAATTCATTCTATTTCTAATAAATCTTTTCTAACATTTCTTTCTGAATTCGATGTGCTACAGTTAAGAGTTAAGCAATCACTCTATGCATGTTCATGTAGCATACCAGTTGGGAAAAATGCACAATTTCTATGAATAGATCTGTTTCAAAATAAATTTTATTCGTAGGGCAAGGTTTTAGGGATTTGCGGACATGTTGGAAGTGGAAAGAGCTCAATCATGTCAGCGATATTGGGGCAGGTATGCTACCTTTTAAACATTTTGCAGAAAACGCACACTATCTAGTGGAGTTACTTGTAATGTTGTACATTTTTCTGTATTAAATTATTCTATGGTTGTAATGGTCGAATAAGAATATCAACCTCAGCACTTGCAAAGTACAGACATCAAGCATGTGTTGTGCAGTGTCTAAAGTGTCAGCCTAGGACCTGAGAGATCAGGGTTCAAAACTCCACTCAGCTTCTGTCAATAGGCAGGGAGTTCCAAAGTGTAGGTGTTGCCACACTAAAATATTGATTTGTTACAAGTGAAGAACAAGTATCTCATGGTACCTGTAACAGTGCAAGTTTCGCAGATTGGAGTGGCCGAATGGGTGCATAGGGGGTAAGTTGGTAACAACCAGTGCAGATCTCTGAGAGAAGTGTTACATGTCAGCAACCATGCTACAACATTGTATTATTTTTATATTGTTATTATTATTATTATTATTATTATTATTATTATTATTATTACTCCACCCATCTGGCTGGGTTTCCCCAGCCACTCTGGGTGGCTCCAACAGAATATTAAAATCACAATAAAACATCAAACATTAAAAACTTCCCTAAACAGGGCTGCCTTCAGGAGTTTTCTAAAAGTCAGATAGTTGTTTATTTCCTTGACATCTGATGGGAGGCTGTTCCACAGGGTGGGCACCACTACCAAGAAGGCCTTCTGCCTGGCTCCCTGTAACCTTGCTTCTCACAGTGAGGGAACCACCAGAAGGCCCTTGGCGCTGGACCTCAGTGTCCGGGCTGAAGAATGGTGGTGGAGATACTCCTTCAGGTATACTGGGCTGTTTAGGGCTTGAAAGGTCAGCACCAACATTTTGAATTGTGCTCGGAAACGTACTGGGAGACAATGTAGGTCTTTCAGGACCAGTGTTATATGATCTTGGCGGCCGCTCCCAGTCAGCAGCTAGCTGCCGCATTCTGCACTAACTTCAGCTTCCAGGTTAGGCACAAAGGCAAGCCCTACAATACAGTGCCTTGCAGCAATCCAATCTTGGAGCCACCAGTGCCTGAACAGCTGTGGTCAAGCTCTCCTGGTCCATTCTGGGAGAATGGCCGACATATCTATTAATAGCTGTGGCTAGCAGACAAGCTCCTCCCTTCCTCCTGCATGCCTTGCCCACCAAAACTAACAATCCACTTCTGTTTCACTTAACATTTTAGCCTGTCCCCAAACGCAGCCCCAAACTGCACTGAGCTCTCCAGGTGAACGCAGAGCACATGGTGATGCTTGATAACATCTGAAAATGTAATCGTGCTAGTTTTCTAATGTCCATTTTCCTTATTACAAATGTTTGCAGCTTCTTCTTTATTTAGTAAACACTGCTTAAGTTTCTCTAGACTGGCAGTGGGGAATGTGCTGTCCTCCAAATGTTGCTGGATTCCAACTCCCGTGAGCCCCAGCTAGCTTTGCTCATGGAGGGGGGGGGGATTGTGGTCCTTTGGCACCTGGAGGGCCACACGACCCCCACTCCTGCCCTGGAGGGGAAGGATTGCCTATAAAATATGGAAATTCAGGAATGCATGCCACTGAATTAGGAGCAAGAGGAAGAAAAGGAAGCAGGCAGCTAATCTGCTCTTGAAGCTGCTCTCCGCCACTATTACAAAATCTGTGTCACTCACTTAGCACTCAATTTCAATTAGATGTAATCAGGGCACCTCTCTATGCATTTGATTTTCTGTAATGGAGTGATTAGGAGGATCCAGACTAAACACCAGCAGTGCAACAGTGTCCTCTGAAGCTGTGCTTTTCAGGGTGAGTAGCATGTGCTGTAGACATCAGGCAGTTTTTGCAAGACATTCTCTCAAGTTTGCAGTCGTATGGGCACTTACTTGCAGGCAAATGCCACTCAGCTCAGCTGGTGCTTCCGAGTAAGCGTGCATAGGATGCAGAAGATCACCCTGTTCTTATCCTGAATTGCTTGATCCTGCTCCTAGGTTTATTGCCAAGGTGGGGACCTCCCTTTTTTCAGCCCAAGGGCTCTCCCAGGAAACCTTCTGAGGGCCACATTCCAGTGGTGGGCAGGATCAGAAGCCAAAGTGGGTGGAACGATAAATATGAATTTTACTTTTGCACAGCAGGTTAGTTGCTGCAGCCACACATGCGCCTGTCTGTCCTCCAGCTGGGCAATCAAGGAGCGTTATCAGAGTTCAAGGACACATTTTAGCCCTGCAAAAAGTATCAAGGAGGGTGGGAAGCAGGGCCAAAGAGGGGTGTGACCTGGGGGGAATAGGTGTGGCTAGGAAGAGGCTCAAGGGTCAGAGAGAAAGGCCAGGGAGGGCCACACACAGACCTGAAGTTCTCAACCTTTGATTTAAAGTCTGAAACTGATTTTTGTAGCCTGAGCTGGGGTTTTTTTTTATTTTAATGAAATTTGCGCTGATTCTATTGTAACCATCTATTCTTCAATGATACGTAATTTTAACGTTGTGTTCCTGTAATCCATTTTGAGCTGGTTCTGTTTAAAAAAGGGGGGAGTAAGCAAGACAGAACATTTTAAACTGATAAAATAATTATGCACTCTGCTTTTTTCAGATGTACCTCCATGAGGGGACTGTCGCGGTGGGTGGGACTTTGGCATACGTGTCTCAGCAGGCATGGATATTTCACGGGAGCGTCAGAGACAACGTTCTTTTTGGAGAAGCATACGATGAGCAGAAGTAAATATTAAATTAGACAAGAGGATAATGAGGTTGTCACTCTGTGTGTGTGTGTGTGTGTGTGTGTGTGTGTGTGTGTGTACCTGCCTCAGGAACATTGCAGGTTCCTTCCTGAACATTAGCTTTCTCTGGTCATTTTATGTGAAGTGTGCAGGCAGGTTTCTGCCCAACACATTACTAAGGAGCAATACAGGTTAAATAACTACAAGGCGGCGATCTTATGGTGCGTCGCAGCTCATTCTAGGCAGCCACATGTTTATTTTGGGATCTTCTTCTCCCAAGGAGCAGGGAGAGGCACCCACCCTTAGAGAGGTCAACCTGACTTTGTCAGCCAGGGGGTCACAATTTTTTTTACAGCCCATGGACTCATTTGGAATTTTGAGGAAGTGGCTGCCCCATGTGTGGCATGGCATAAAATGGCTTCCCCGTCTAAAAGAGCGAAAGGAGAGGCAGAGCCACAGAATGGGGTGGATACACCAGCCATCAAAATGTGGTAAAGGCACCTATCTCAGCCACTGTTGCCATCATCCATGGAGAGAAAGTCTTTGCACCTTTCCTTTGTTCAGAACAGGCAGCAGGCCTGAAGGAGGCCTCTGTGGACATTTTGTGACTGGTGGTCAGGGATTGACCTCAGAAGCACCCTGGAAGGCCCATTCCCTCACAGGCTTTTAAACTCAGGGGGAGAATTCCACCTCACACATCAGTGGATCTTGGGGAAGTGTGGGGTTTGTGTGTTCATGCCAGAGAAAGACTGCTTCTATAGTTCTTAGTCTGGTTTGTCTTCTCAGCTGGGTGCTTCTCATTCCAGCGATCCAACATAGCGGTCCTCATGTTTCAATTATCACCCCCCCCCCCCGTTTGTATTGTCGTGTAGCATGTGTCAGATTCCAACTGCCATGCGTTGTGCTTTGAAAGTGTAGAATAAGAGGGAAATAATAATAATAACGATTCGTAACTCTGAATGTGTTAAGTCTGCCACTGGCTCACTAACAGAGGCATCCCTCAAAAATCAAAAACAGCAGCTAATGAGACATGGCATTGCTAATTAGTGTCATTTCAGTCTATGCATATTGCTTTTTAATTTGGGGAGATTAATTAAAGCCAGCTTTATAAACGGAGCAAACTGCCTTGTGGTGAGTGACACCCATCCATCTAGCCCAGGGGGAGGCAACTTTTCTTCCTCACCCCACTATCGATGGCCACATTTCACCCAGCATTGTCTTATCAGGAGTTCCAGGCACCCAGAGCACCTTCAGCACCTTGGAGAGCTCCTAGGTTTCTGCTGAGCTAGCTTTGCAAGTTGTTGTCTCAGCAAGTGCCCAGCTCCAACTGAAGCCTTATATAGGCTGGCTGGACCATAAAGCAGCAAGTGTTGCTTACTGCTGCAATTCTAACCCCACTGACCTCAGAGCATGTCCCATTGAATCCAGCATACTTCTGAGTAGACATGGTTAGGATAGCCTTAATCTATTTTAGACAATAAAGCTAGCCAGTTTACAGTTCATCTAAAGTTGAAGAGATGGGTCAATGTCTGGTTCCACAATTGGGGTGCCACCCTGACCATTTGGGCCTCTGCAAGGGACAGGGTGCTTGGCAGGACTTCTGATGCTGTGGGAAATGGGTGAGCAGAGCAAATGGGAGGTGGTGGTCCTTCAACTATCCTGATCCCATACTACTTAGAGCAGTCCAGGTAAAAACCAGAGGAAGAGCCATAGCTCAGTGGTAAGGCATCTGCCTTGCATACAGAAGGTCCCAAGTTCAAGCCCTGGCATCTCCAGGTAAGCTTGAGAATGTCTCCTGTCTGAAATCCTGGAGAGCCCCTACCATTCCATATAGACATGATGGAGCTAAATTGACCTAAGGTGGCTTCCAACATTATGTTAGTTCCACTTTGAATTTTGCCTGGGAGCGAACTGAAAGCCAGCGTGCCACTAGTGATTTTTATGTATTAGTATATACTTAGTTCATATCTACAAAACTAGCACAGGGTCTCTTGCTTGGAAAGAAATAGTGATTTGCAAGAGTCTGAATGCTCCCTTTTTTTAAAAGGTACAATTATGCCATTGAAGTCTGCAGCCTGAAGTCAGATATGGACCTTCTTCCATACGGAGATATGACTGAAGTAAGTGTCTCAATACAAGTTGCATTTAACTTGGCCATTCAGCGCATGCTATCGAGCGCCATTTTCTGACAAATGCCCTCCTGTAAGGGCTTTAATTCATAGTGAAACAGCTTTCCTATTCTTACCCTATCCATCAAGGCATTGTCAAATTAATCTTGCCAAGTCCCTTTTGATTTCACGGGCTGGGGCTGGGGGCTGGGGAGGTGCATGAAAGCACACAAGGGCAACAATCAATCTAGCCTCAGTGTACACTTCCTGACATGTACAATAAATTGCTATGTGGATTAGACGTCCCTTACGGGGAGTGCCAGGGTGGCAACCGTGGCACACATCTGCCTGCAGAGTCCTTCTCTAGTCCACTCCTGCTGTTGAATGAAGCATTTTGTTGTAGCCAGTAGAATAGGTTGCTCTCTGTGTGTGTTTTCCCACAACAGTTTCTCTGGTTTGCAAATTGACCCGTAGGCCCAAAATGCTCAGTGACCACTTGTGACGTGTTACTCAGCCTGTGTGACATGACCATCAGGACATAAGAATATAAGAAGATTCCCTACTGGATCAGGCCAATGGCCCGTCTAGTCCAGCATCCTGTTTTCACAGTGGCCAGCTGGATGCATGTGGGAAACCTGCAAGCAGGAGCTGAGCGCAAAAGCACTTTCCCCTCCTGTGGTTTCCAGCAACTAGTATGCAGAAGCATTACTGCATCCAGTTGTGGAAGCAGAGCATAGCCATTGATAGCCTTGTTCTCCATGAATTAGTTTAGTCCTCTTTTTAGAGTCATCCAATTTGGTACCAATCTCTGCCTCCTGTGTGAGCAAGTTGCATAGTTTAACTATTTTCAGGTAGGTAGCCGTGTTGGTCTGACGAAGTCAATTTTTTTTTAAAAAAACAACAATGTCCAGTAGCACCTTAGAGACCAGCTAAGTTTGTTCAGGGTATAAGCTTTCGCGTGCATGCACACTTCAGTTTAACTATGTGTTGCATGAAGGAAAACTTCCTTTTATTTGTCTTGAATCTTCCAGCATTCATCTTCTTTCCTTAGGCCCTTCTAGTGTTATGGGGGAGGAGAACCAACCACTTCTCTACTCACTTTCTCCATGCCATACTTAATTTTATTAAAAAAATTCGTGACTCCACTTACCTTATCTGCAAACTAAAAAAACTAAACCCAATACTACAACCTCTCCTAAGACTTGTTAGCTAGCAACCCACAGTGTGGGTGGGTCCCTTTCTTCTCACCTTTCAAGGCAGCCTTATGATTGAAGATGAGACTCTAATTTGTCTTCGGGCCAAGACACCCTTTGCATGTTTTGTCTCAGACAGTTTAATGGGAGCAGAATAGGGAAGCTCTGTCTGGATCTGTTTTATTTTTTAAGCACCTCACCTAATTTTCAAAAGAGCCACAAAAGCAGCAAACAAAAATCCCAGGGTCTTCCTGTTTCATTTCCATCTGGTTTGCTCTGTTTTTCCCTGTGACTGATTAAAATGAAAGCAGGTCCATATTTAGGGAAGGGGGTCGGGGGTGGGAAGGATAGAAACACTACAATAATAGATTTTGGCACTGTGTCCCCCACAGGCCACCTCGTCAGAGTAAATTTATATTAAGGGCGCTCTCTACCTGGGATTATTATTATGTGTAATCTCAATCGCATTTGAGCTATTTCTGTACTGCCGTGGCAGATATTTGAAAAAGACACCAGGTGCCTCATTGGAGTGTGTGTCTGCAGATCTGTCCAAGTGTTTGCCATGGGACATATCCCCAGAAGAATAATCTGGAGAAGCACACATGCAAACTCCCTTTATAGACACCCCCCTATAAATAGATCTCCTCTTCCATCTGAGCTGCTATTGACTGCAGAAGGTATAAGAATGTGTATTTATATAGTTGCACACCACCCCATTCTCCAAGCCGTGAAAGTCTCCAGGGGTTCCCGTGCTTATCCAGGGTCCAGTTTCCTTGGAATGAAGGTTAGTTGTGACTGTGCTGGTGTTATAGGACACACATATATGCAAACTCTGCATAAGATGAAGGGGCTCACAGCAATAATACCCCACCAGACCTTGCTTCTGTCGCAGGTTTCTTCTAGCACAGAGCAAACATGTCTCTGTGTCTCCAGCTTCCAGCCTGCGTCCAGCTCAGCTCACACAGACCACTCTAGCTGCTGTTCTCCTACCCAGCAGCTGCGAGGGGCGGGGAGAGAGGAAGGCACATCCATTTGTTCTATAGCACAGAGCAACTTATTTGGTTATGCTGATTGCGGTGCTTAACTAGTCGGCCAAAGCCACTACCTAGGCAAAATGGACTGGTTTGGCAAGCTTGCTCTTGCGTTAGCAGGCAGAATGGTTTTAATGTTGTGCAACGGAGGAATCCATTACAGCAGTTGCTCTCGTGGAAGCACGTTGCACAACACCCTGTGCATTCCATTGTGCAACAAAGTAACCAGCTTGCTTATGCATTCCCTTGTGCAACAGAGTTCCGTGGGTGCAAAACAGTTTCTAGCGGAATAAGGATGCTGCTAAGGGACTTTAACTTAGCACTACATTGGATACACAGGAGCCAACTCCTAGGGGCTGATGTCACTTCAGCCCCCTCTCAATAAAATATTTGAGGGAGCCAGCGCCTCCCCCCCCCCCGATAATGGGCATTGCCATCAAATGGTGTTTTTATGTGTCACATCTTGTGATTGATTATGCCTGGGGGGGGGACCTTACCTGCCCCTCCATATTTTATTCAGGTTGGCACCCCTGATTGCATACAACACATTGTATATATACTAAATATGGCAATTCTTCCCTTTTAAAGATAGGGGAAAGGGGGCTCAACCTTTCCGGAGGCCAGAAGCAGAGAATCAGCTTAGCTCGTGCTGTGTACGCCAACAGAGATATTTACTTATTGGATGATCCCTTGTCAGCGGTTGATGCACATGTTGGCAAGTATATTTTTGAAGCATGTATCAAAGAAGCGCTCCAAGGGAAGACTATCCTCCTCGTTACTCACCAGCTGCAGGTAATGGAAATGGAAGGGAATGGGTTTCAATAGCTTAGCATATGAATTTGTTTTTAAGTCTTACATAGGACAGACCCAGCAGCTGGAAGCTGCCTTATAAGAGGTAGGCCATTGGTCCATCTAGCTCAGTCGTTTCCACACTGACTGCCAACATCTCTCTGGGGTTTCAGGCAAGGTTGTCTCCCAGCCCTACCTAGAGACGCCAGGGATCGAACCTGGGACCTTCTGCATGCAAGGCAGATGCTCTGTTTTGTTGTTTCATTGTTACTCTCCTGCTGCCAGCTTGATAAAAATGAAATAACAACAATACGCCAGCAGGGGGCACAAGAGCCACAGCTCAAAGCTTAAGGGGTTCAGCTTTTAAAAAAATAAATAAAATAAAATTCAGAAGAGAAGGAAAGGTATTTCTTCTCAGTGATGCTGGAAATTTGCTGTTGCTCGACACAGATGGAGCCATTCTGCGCACAAAATATGTGTGCAGTTCAAGCTAAACACACCCTTAGACTTCCCCCCTTTAGTAATATTTAGTTCATCTGCTTCAGACAGGTGTGGGAACAGGGCCGGCCCTAACATTAGGAAGAGTGAGGCAGACACCACAGGTGGCACATGCTGAGAAGCGAAAGTGCTGAAGGGACAGTGCTGTGTGCTACATGTGTCCAGTCTCTGGTTGGACCACAACTTGCATTTATTCCAGATCATTGGCTGAGCATACTGTACTGGGGATGATGGGAGTTGTAGCCCAACAGCTTCTGGGGCCTCAAAATTGAGGAGTGTTGCCCTAAACTAGCCTCAGGTGCAAGTAGACAATATTGCCTCATCATCTGCATTGTTGATAGTAAGGCCCCCATCTGCACTGTACATTTAAAGCAGTATCATAGCATTTTAAAGAATAATGGCTGCTGAATTTTCATGATTTGAATAGTGCAAATGGGTGCAGGAATGTGGAGAAATGAATTGAATACTGGAAAAACGAGAAATGGAGGGAAACCAAAGTTGACAGGTTCATTCATCCCTAGGCAGAACCCAGCTACAGCCTGCTGTCTCCTTGCAGTTTGCACCAAACTCAAAGTACTTTTCTACCTTTATTGTTCCTGAAGCATTGCAGTCTTTACATGTCTCTAACAACTTTGGGAGGGAGGGAGAATCGGGACACGCTCTCTTCCTTGCTTTGCCTGGTGCGCAGAATGTAGCATTTTTTCTATAAACTATAATTATTATCCTCAACAAGGGTGCACGGCGGCAGAACATTTGATGTTTTCCGAACTACAAACTGAAACTTGTCTTTATTCTGAAAATGCATTTTGCAGTGCGTTTTCCCTTCAGCTCATTTCTCGCTTAACCAATTTTCTTTCTCTCTCCCCCCCCACTCCCCATTGCCTTTAAACACACACACACACACACTCCAGTACTTAGAATTTTGTGATGACATCATGTTGCTCGAAGGCGGAGGAATATGCGAGAGTGGTACCCACGCAGCGCTGATGGCTGCGAAGGGGCGTTACGCTCAACTCATTGAAAACCTGCACTTGGAGGAAACGCCGGTGGGTTCCAGTCCTCAACGCTGACATACCAGGACAAACAACAAGAGGAAGCGGTTGTGTGCCAGATTTTTACAGGGGCCATCTTGCTGATGTCTGTCAGTAACCAGAGGCTGGGTTTGCTGGGCCTTTAAAAGACCCAGGAAGGGAGGAGAGGGCTGCCCAGAGAAACTAACCATGATGGCTATGCTCTGCTTCTGTGGTCAGAGACAGCAGGCCTTCTGAATACCTGTTGCCGGAAACCACAGAAAGCTGGGGTCCTGCTCATAGGTTTCCCATTGGGGCATGCGAATGGCTGCTGTGAGAACAGAACACTGGGCTTTCGCCTGATCCAGCTGGCTCTTTGTATGTTGTTATGACTCTTCTTCCTTATATACTTAACAGCTAGAATAAGAGTGGGGGGGCCTTTGTTCAGCCTGGGGGCCACATTCCCATGGGGGAATCTTCCAAGGGCCAATGCTAGTGGTGGACGAGGTCTGGTGGGGGAAAAACACAGAGCAATGGATGTGGCTTACTTTTTGTATAGTTACATTTCAAAGGTCTCCCTCTTTCTTACACACACACACACACACACACACACACCTCTCTATCTTCCATGCAGGGAAGCAAGAGGCACGATTATAGTTCAAGAACACATTTCTAGCCAGGAACAATGATATAGATTTGAGATGCAAAGCAGGGCAAGTGAAGGGGGTGGCCTGGGGGGAGTCTGAAGCACCAGATAGAGTGACCTGTTGGGAGAGGGGAACGTTTGGTACCTGGGCCTGAGTTTTCCCCATCCCTGATAGAGCCATCATTTATTATTTCAAATGCCTAATCGGGCCTTCCTCAGGGGAGGGCAGCTCGTCATAATAAAACAACAACACAAAAACAGTTTAATGCACCATAATGCCCTGCAGACAACAAAATGAGTCATATAAGAACTCCAGGAGACTATTGTCCAAAAGCCTAGACAATATAATAATAATAATAATAATAATAATAGCATGTTTCCTGAATGCATGTGTGTGGACTGTCTGATTTCCCTGGGGAGGGAGTTAACAACCATGTCCCGTAGCCATTGATAGTCTTCTCCTCCATGGACTTGTCTAATCTCCTTTAAAAGTGACCCACACTGTTGGCCATCACGGCCTACTGTGGGAGCGAGTTCCATAGTTAAACTTCTGTGTGCTTCCCTTTGCCTTTCTTGAATCTTCCAACATTCAGCTTCATTCAGACACGGTGGATGTATGTGTGGAGGAGGATCAGGAGGACGTCCCCGAAATCTCTTACATAGGAACCGAAAATCCCGGTGAGATCATTTAGTATCGTATTCTTCTTTTCGAAATGGCTTTGTCTGCTCACCTGACAGTTCTCTCGCATCCCCCCAGCTTTTCATATTTCTGACGAGCCGAGCCAGGAATCCAGGAGCGACCACAAAGTGAGAAGAGACACAGGTATACTTTGTGCAATCTCTTGCTAATTGGTTTAAATCAATTAGAAATTTAAATGGGTATCGCTGTAATGCTTGGGATGGGGGCTTGAGCTGGGGTGGTGGTGGTGGTTCCTATGCACCCAAAAGCTTTCAAGGGGTCTGGAACTGCCAGGGTTCGGTTTACATGGATGGCTACATGTGTGCTGTACACGCGAAGGCCACATCACTACAGAATCTGGCCCTGTGCATGGCATGTAGGAAGCTGCATTATACTGACCTTTTTTCCATGCCACAGATTTCAGAAAGGAGCATGTACCTGCTTTGCTTTGCCCTGGACTTTTAAGTTCAGTGCAGGATCCTTCTCTTCCTGCTTCTCCTCCTCATTGTTACAGAATCACACAAAATCACAGAGTTGGAAGGAACCACGAGGGTCATCTAGTCCAACCCCCCACAATGCAGGATTTTTTTTGCCCAGCGTGGGACTTGAACCCATAACCCTGAGATTAAGAGTCTCATGCTCTACCAACTGAGCTATCCCAGGTTAATTTGATTTGTTTCCTGCCCTTCGCCATAACATTCCAGAGCAGGCAGCAGCCATTTGAAATTCAGGGCTGAAAACAGTTTAAAACCAATTGCAGTCTCGGGAATAGGGTGGGTCCACACACACACACACACACACACACACACACACACACACTACTGCTGTCAAAGGTCGGGGTGAAGAGGTGTGCCTTTAGCATATAACTGCAACTGTATAATGAAGGTTCCAGGTGCACCTCTGTGGACACGGAATTTCACAACCTAGGACTTGCCACAGAGAATGCCCTTTCCCAGGTTGCCTGTCCCCTGAGGGCAGTGGAGAGAGCTCCCTCTGCTGATGTTAACACCCAAGAGGGTATGCAGAGAATGGGGTGGTCTATTTGATGTTTGAGACCTTAATCGTTTAGGGATGGGAGTTAAGCAAAGTTCTGGCCTAGTGTGTTGCCTGAACTAAGGGTTGTGGTGATGGCTTCTCTTCCTTAACTACAAGCTTCTAGATTCGGGTAGGTAGCTGTGTTGGTCTGACGCAGTCAAACTATATAAAAAAATAAGAAAATTGTCCAGTAGCACCTTAGAGACCAACTAAGTTTGTTCTTGGTACAATGGTACCTCAGGTTAAGTACGTAATTCGTTCCGGAGGTCCGTTCTTAACCTGAAGCTGTTCTTAACCTGAAGCACCGCTTTAGCTAATGGGGCCTCCTGCTGCCGCCATGCTGCTGGAGCACGATTTCTGTTCTCATCCTGAAGCAAAGTTCTTAACCTGAAGCACTATTTCTGGGTTAACGGAGTCTGTAACCTGAAGCCTATGTAACCTGACTCCCCTAAAACATTCTCAGACAAAAAGTGTGCTGAAGATGCTTTTCGAGCTGAACAAAAGTTATGGGAACACTGTAAAAACTTCAGAATGAAAAAAATTAATTGACAGCGAGGTCCCTGTTTCACATGAACAGCTTCGTAACAAAACCATGCTGGAGTGAAAAAGAGAAACTGGTCCCTTTGCTGAATGTTTTCCTTTTTCCTTTTTTGGGGAAAAAAAGCTGGGTAAAAAATAAGGGTATCTTGGAGCAAAAAACACCATGGTGGTTGTCACCCATGGAGGCCATGAGTGTAAAAAAAGGTCAACATGACAAACGATTGGGCAACATAAAAGGAAATCCTGTGTGAGGAAGATAACCAATTGAAACTTAAGAACTTTGACGAGATAAAAAATAAGGTGTCAAGCTGGCTAGAATACCACCAAGTATATGAGTTATTTAAACAAGAGAAAAAGAGGGGTTTCGGGAAGGAGTGTTCAAGATTTGAGCAAGATCTATTGTATAACAAGCAGAAAACCCTATCTAAAATGTATAAAATCTTATTAGAGTGGTCGGTAAAGGATGAGGAGGTGAAGGCAGTTATGGCGGAGTTGGCAGTGGACCTAGTGGACGCAATATACAGCTGTCAGAATGGGCAAAATTATGAAAGGAATACCTTAAGTTCACAGTCTGCTATACAATTAAGGAAAACTATATGAAGGTTTTCTATAGATGGTATCTAACACCAAGCAGACTTGCCTTTAATGAATTAAAAAGAATGTTTAAAATCTCTCACACACACCCCCCCAAACCAGAAGCATTTCTATTAGGGATTGTGGGAAATGAGATTTCAAAAGCTTTAAAGAATGTATTCATGTACGCCACCACCGCAGCAAGGGTTGTGATTGCACAGATCTGAAAAAGGGAATGTTTACTGACCAAAAAAGATTGGTTGAACAAATTAATGGAGTACGCGGAGATGGACATGTTGACTGGGCAGATAAGAGATCAAACAAAATGAAAATTTTAAAAAGATTGGAACATATTCAAATAATATTTGAAAGACTATTATGGGGCAATTGAAATTTTGGCTGGATTAGAATTACTTCTGTAAGAAAAAAAATACTAAAATATAGTGGAAAAACAGGAAAACAAACTCATAGACATGTTAAGAGAGGCATTCAAATAAATGAAACAGAGGACCCAAGTAAGAAGGGGAGGGAAGTCAAATATAAAAGGAATATGAATGAATCAAGCAATTACCGGTAAGTGCAATTTTTTGTTTTTGTTTCTTTATTATTATTTAGAAACACATGCTTAGCCATAGGAGAACTGAGATGTTATAATGTGATACTATGAATGTAAATTAAAAGAAACCAATAAAGATGATTTGCTAAAAATAAAAAGAGAAAAAGAAACTGGTCCCTTTGCTGAATGTTTTCATTTTTCCTTTTTTTTTGGGGGGGGGGAGCTTTATATTTGATCAGAAAGGAGAACAAGCACATCAATAAGGTTTTGCATTCAAAGGCTGGGGAATATTGATCACTTTCCCGTCAAATCAATGCCCTTTTGTTTTATAATTCCAGTCACGGATTCCAGTTCATTCGACAGCCATTAGGAAAACAGAGGTAGCATTTACCATATGGTTTCATCTGGGGGAACCTGGCAGTGAGAGAGCATTTCGCTGAGGCTCCTGTGAAGCCTCAAATGTTTATTTTAGTTGATAGACTTGAGTGACGTCCAATTTTACTTAAAATGCATGAGATTTGTCAGTGCTGGATAACATTACCGCGTGAATAAATGCTCGGTGGTTTCCGCTCCAGCTCCTGCAAATCAACTCGTTCAGAAAGAGGAGAAGCAAGAAGGCTCTGTTAGATGGAAAACTTACCACGCTTACATTAAGGCATCTGGAGGTATATCCTACAACAAGCTTCTTTCCCCCCAAAGAAACCCCTTATTTTGTTAATGTAGATTTCTGCTAAAATGGAACCTCTTATAGTATGTAAATATGTAAATGGGGAACTACTCAGGAATCAACCCTGCCCAGAAAATCCACTCTTGATTTTATGTACACAGTGGCGTAGCGTGGGGGGTGCAGGGGGGGCCCGGCCGCACTGGGCGCAACATCTGGGGGTTAGGGTTAGGGGGCACAAATCCACGGGTTAGGGGGCGCAAATTACTTGCCTTGCCCCGGGTGCTGACAACCCACGCTACGCCACTGTATGTATATGTTGGGACTGGCACCCTAACTACTAAGCATTGAGGGCAATGTACTCAGCACATGCTCAGAGGCTATTGAGAACATCTCCTGTACAAATTGGTACAGACTTCTATGTCACCCTCCCCAAGAATCCTGGGAACTATAGTTGATAAGAGTGCAATACATGATCTGTTGATGATCCATAGCCACCCCTTCCTCTCCTAGAGAACTACAGTTCCCAAGGTTCCCTGGAAGACAGAATTACCATGTGAAGACAATTAGGTTGGCAGACACATGGAATAAACCCCCTCTTGATGGTTGCTGCACAGTTGTGAAATTCGGTGTGAAAGCTGGCAAGCCCTGTCCCCCCAGTATCATCAAATGAGCCTTAAAGATCCACTATTCTTTTTTCGCTATGGCTTTCAGTGACTAATTATAAACCGAGATTCAGAAGCGGTGCTGTGGTCTGGTTTTAGAATGTTTGAGTTTATGTTGTGTTTTTGTGTGTGAGTGTGTGCTGGCCTTTAAGTAGACATGGATGCTTTAAATGGTTTTACACATCTGGGGGACAGAGCTAGCATGAAATTTGTTCTGCCTGTCGTGGGCCCTGGCTCCACTTAACCCTGGGTCGCCCTGCCTTCCCCTCCACCAGTCTCAATGGGCACCAGCTCCTCCTGTCCCTTTTTTAAGAAAATGTGCAGCAAATTCCCATGCATTTTTCAAGTTTCACTGATGTTCATGGGACTTTGCGCCTAAGGAAAATGCCTATCTGATTTCAGCCCTAAATGGGCACTCATCAGTGCATTGTGTTCACCCATTCCCTGTTTACTAACCTGGCTCGATGGTCCCTTCTTAGGATTCATCCTGTGGTTCTTCATTGTGCTTCTCTTTGTTCTGATGATCGGTTGTTCAGCCTTCAGCAACTGGTGGTTGAGTTACTGGTTAAGGCAGGGCTTACGGGTAAGCACACCTTTCAGCGTTACAATGTGTTTTATTTGTATACATTTATCTATTACATATAAAGCCCACCTTTCCTTCAAAAAGCACAAGGTGGCAAAAACAGTTCTCCTCCTCCCTGTTTTGTCCTCACAACAACTCTGTGAGGTTGGTTAGGCTAAGAGGCGGTGATAGGCCCCAAGTCATTCAGTCGGCTTCATGGCTTGCAGGGATTTGAACCCTTCTCTCCCACTTTAAATTATCTACAGGCTAGTGTTACACCCAAAGCATAAACTGCGGTTCATCTTAGCTACAGTTTCTTGAAACAAGCCAGCTTCTTAAACTATGGCTTGGAGTGGCTTTGTTTAAGCAAATCACAGCTATGATTCATCATGGCCTGTTGGGTTCGGACAACCTGTGGTTAATCTAAAATGAAAATGGAAGTTTTCAAAGTCCTCCCTGTGGCTATGCTGCAGAGGAAGTGGGTGAGCCCAAGTTTGTTCTTGTTGTGCTAAACTATTATATAGACATTATGTCTGAACTGGTCCGATCTCAAACTACACATAGAAATAGGAATGTATATTTAATGGAAGTGCCGCCCAAGTTCACACACAGAATACGAAGAGGGTTATATCGGTAAGCAGAGTTCCTACTCTGCCATATATTTTAAATGTTTACTGCAAAACAGTTGGGTTTTGTTCCGTTCGGCGAAATCACTAACTTTCCCGATGGAGTTTTATCTCATTATAAAGTCCAGATAATTGCCCCATGTTCTTGTGTCTCAATTTGTCATTATTTCAGAGAGAGAAAAGTAATTTGCTCTCAGTTATAGTTTTCTTTGAAAATCCATTCCTTAAAGGCAAACTACAGCTTCTACCAACTCATCTATGGAATGAGCATCATTTCCATGATTATCCTGAGCTTCATCAAAGGCTTTGTTTTCACTAAGACAACATTGCGGGCGTCATCGAGACTACACGACACCATGTTTCACAAGGTATCGCAAATCTCCAGCTGGCAAACAGGATTGTTGCATATTTAACAAGCTGGCTTGATTTTTATCGTCCAATTATGTGCTGTCAGAAAGTCACGGGTCACTCTTTTTACCTAGAAATTATGAAAGGTGTGCTTTCAGAACAGCACCGCATTTTAGCATGCAACCCAAAAGCGGAGAAAAATCGACAAATAGGTGGCAAATGGCAGGCCTGGATTTTGGAAGTATTGAGGATGGAAGATAGAGACATCTGTGATAACTCCTTGGGATGATCACTGGGAAACCAAGAGGGAGAAGGAAGGCGGGTACCATAAATAGAGAGGTGTTGGGCACATGTTTTAGCTAAACAGAGTGGTGGCATCTAGGCGCTCTGTTGAGCTATCCATGGACCCCATCAGTTACCTGACTATAATGACCATTAATGCTGGGCCTGGGCAAACAACCAATAAAGCTACTTGAACAGAGGCAGTCCTTCTTCTGAATACCAGTTGGTGAAAACCGCAGGAGGAGAGAGTGCTCTTGTGCTCCCGTCCTGCTTGCAAGGTTCCAGAGAGCCAGTGTGGTGTAGTGGTTAAGAGTGGTAGATTCGTAATCTGGGGAACCAGGTTTGCGTCTCCGCTCCTCCACATGCAGCTGCTGGGTGACCTTGGGCTAGTCACACTTCTCTGAAGTCTCTCAGCCCCACTCACCTCACAGAGTGTTTGTTGTGGGGGAGGAAGGGAAAAGAGAATGTTAGCCGCCTTGAGACTCCTTCGGGTAGTGATAAAGCGGGATATCAAATCCAAACTCTTCCAATAGGGCATCTAGTTGGCCACTATAAGAAATGGATGGTGGACTAGATGGTCTGATCAAACAGGCTCTTCTTCTGCTCCTACGTTCAGTGGAGAGAGTTGCCTGGGAGAGGAGAGACTTGGTGAGAGTTTCAGGGCCAGGTAGAGAATATTAGAGGACCTCACCTGCCCCCTGGTTTCCCCTGCACCCTAGTGCAGTTTGCTGAAGCGCCTGGTCATGCTTGGACTGCACGAGCTCCCACCATGGGTTGCTCTGCCATTTTAGTACAGCAGGGATTCCTCCCATTTTGAAACCATTCCCGTTCTGAACAGAATTGCGTGTCTATTCCTGCCCCCTCCCACTGAATGGAATAAATAAAGACACAGGACATGGAATTTAGGTTAATGGGCCAAAAATGGCCGCAACTTTATTGATTACAGGTAAGAGCGGTATTGGCTTTAGGCATTGGCCCTATCAGACTAACCGGTATAACCGGGAAGGTTAAGCACCAACAGGGGGAGCCCCCGAGATGCACATCCCTGGGCGCTCCCCGAGGGGTTACCGCTCGGGAGCGCGCTTTAGGCCCTTGCCTCCGTAGGTTTCGGACGAGGCGACGCCCCCCGGAGTCCTTTAATGAACTACCCTTCAGCATTTTGGGGGAGATGATGGCGTTCCTCCCCCACATCTCATTTGCATAACAATACCCCTGCCAATGCCTAACTGCCACACGAGCCGAGCTCGCCGCCAATACCCTCAAACCTGTAACCAATCCCTGATCCCCTCAAAAATGTCAGCAAGCCAAATGTCGTTACCAGCATCAGAAAGGTGTACACCATCCCCGCGGTAGAGGGCCTCCTCGCTGAAACGGATGGCCGGGTGTTCAATGACCCGGCCACCCATTGCTGCCACTCTACGCGCCACCGAGCGCTCCAGGAGCCTCCTAGCTCTAACCACCGCCTTCGGGTTTTTGGAATCCCTCCACACACGCCTCTCGAGCAGGGATGACCAGATTATAGACAGGTTCGGATGGGAGGCCCGCAATTCCCCCAAGTCCTTAACTATATGCCACATTAAATCAACCCCTTTCCTATAAGCTAGGTCGTTCTCACCCAGCTGGATGACCACCGCCTCCGGTGGGCCTTCCGCGGCGATTCTTTTTGTAATAGCCGGGAAGAATTCTTCCCATCGCATTCTGCGACGTGCCATCCAAGAAACATCAACATTGTTTGGCAGTTGCAAACCGCACCAGCCCCTGGAAACCGCACGTGCTCTTGCCCAGTAGACAATGCTGTGGCCGATAATCCACAAACGCACCGTCGCGACACCTGAAAATTAAAGAGAGCAAGAGAACCGGATCAGTGGAGGCCGATGGAGGGCGGAATGCTAGTATGTCTTGCGGATATACCCCTTGTAGGCGTTCAATTTCCACCGCCCCATATCCATAATCCTCTCTGCCGGTAAACCCATGTGCACAGCAGTGGTTGCGGCCCCGATGCGAAAGGAGTGTGCGGCGTACTCCTCAGGGGGGAGCCCAATGGTGGTGACAGCTTTGCGCATAACCCTCGTGAACTGATGTTGTGACAGGCGGGAGCCATCTGCGTGTATGAAGAAAGGACCGCAAGTTTTCGGTCTTACACACAGGAACTTCCTAGCATCCTTCAATGGGCAGGGCCTGGCCTTCTGAGTAGCCTGCAGGCGGATTAGGGCCCCTCTCCCCAGCTGATCCGTCTTAGAGCTGCGAATGTTTAAGATTACCTCGGAGCTGGATAAAGTGACGTCCTCCAACAGGAGGCCCCTGTTATTTTTGACCGGTTGGTCCTCACAGACTACCTCGCTTATGCGCAAAGCGCCAAAGAAAGCAAATGAAAAGGCCGTGGAAAATAACCTGGCCTCATACCTGGACCAACAGATTACCCTGAGCTTCTTACGTATTTGACTAAGGATGTCATAAGTTATGGGTCTTCTGCAGTCAGAGCTTGGAGGCTGGGACCTACGCCATCCCTCCAGCATCCTCCGTACCATGAACTTTGCACAGGGGTCGACTGAGAACAGAGCTTTGGAGAAGAAAGATATTGCAGCGGAGTGAATATTCAAGGTTTTGGGGGCCCGCCCTAGGTCCCGGAGGCGCACGAAGTATTCTATAACCTCCGCCATGGATGGAGGCTTGCCTGGTTTAAAAGACCCCTTCTTTTGACGAAATGATGTGAAATCTAACCACGCCTTGTTATAGGATCGCAGAGTTGATGGTGCTACTGATAACAATACTCCCTTTATGGCTTCTCGTTGCCAATACTCCAGAGGTGCTCTGGAAACGGCTGCGGCAGCTGCTGCGCATCCGGCGCCAGTAAGCGGAAGCGATCCATCTGGAAACGAGACAGAGCATCCGCGATACTGTTATCAACACCTGGTATGAATTTAGCTGAGGCATATAAGTTCAACCGCAGGCAGGATAGGACAAAATACCTTAAAAGGGGTGCTACTCTAGGCGAGCGGGAAGATTGCTTATTTAGAACCGACACAACTGCCTGATTGTCCGTCCAAAAGCAGACCCTGCGATCTTTAAATTGGTCTGCCCATAAATGAATTGCTACGACGATGGGGAAGAATTCCAAGAATGTAAGGTCACGCAAAATGGGTTTTCCCTGCCATGAAGAGGGCCATCGCTGAGCGCACCACTGACCCCAGAAGTAAACCCCAAACCCCAGGGAACCTGCCGCATCTGAATGGACCTGGAAGTCGGAATGAAGGGCCAAGCTGTCTTGCCAGAGAGAAATTCCATTATAGCCCTCTAGAAATTGCAACCAGACCTGGAGGTCTGATTTTACCGCCTTCGAGAGGCGCACCCGATGATGTGGTGACCGCAAACCTGCTGACAACTTTGCCAGCCGACCACAGAAGGGCCGACCGGGCGAAACCACTCAGCAAGCAAAGTTAAGGTGACCCAAGAGAGATTGAATTTGCCTGAGGGTAACCTTTTTCATGGGCAAAAGCTGTGAAATGAGCTCCCTAAGGGCCATCAATTTTTCGGCAGGAAGGTGCGATGTTTGGGCAATAGTATCGAGTTCGATGCCCAGGTACGTCATTGTAGTGACCGGACCCTCTGTCTTTTCATTTGCTAGAGGTACCCCCAGCTCTTCCGCCATGGACGTGAAGGCCTGAAGTAAGGTCGCACAGTCGTTAGCGCTGCTTGCTACCAAAATAAAATCATCCAAGTAATGCCCCACCCCTGCAGAACCAGTTTTGAATTTTAGCGCCCACTCGAGGAAGGTGCTGAAGGTTTCAAAAGCTGCACAAGCTATTGAACACCCCATTGGCATTGCTTTATCGATAAAATAAGTTCCCTGGTATTTAAAGCCAAGCCAACAAAAGTCATCGGGATGGACTGGGAGGAGGCGAAATGCAGATTCAATGTCGCATTTTGCCAAAAAAGCACCTCTTCCGAAACCCCGCACCAATTTTACTGCCTGATCAAAGGATGTATATTTCACTGTGCACAGCTCCTGGGGAATGGCATCATTCACTGACCCCCCCTTTGGGAAGGGAAGGTTGTGAATCATCCTGAATTCCCCCGGGGCCTTTTTGGGAACAATGCCCAGCGGTGAAATATGCAGCTGATCAATCGGAGGTTGTGCAAACGGCCCAGCCACCCTACCAGCCGAAATTTCCTTCTGAATCTTTTTTGTCACTATGTCTGGTCTCTCCAAAACTGACTTCTGGTTAGGGGGGCAACTGGAATTGGGGGTGAAAGCCACAGGAATTCTGAACCCTTGGGAAAACCCATCCCATAGTAGACGGGCAGCTTGTCTATTAGGGTATAGGTTTAACAGCGTTCTTAGGGGTTGGAGCTTAATCGGGGAATGGGCTAGGTCTAAAGATAAATTAGTAGCGATTTCCTGCTGCCCCGTGGGCAGGTCCTGGTACACCTTGGTGGAGGTGACCCCTGCCGCCCCGAAAGGGCTGCTGCTTGCCCTTATAGCAGTTGACAGCTGGGTGGCTACCCCAACACTTGTCGCATTCGTGCAAGTACTTTCAAGAGGTGCGCTGGCAGGCCCCTTTGTTGAAATCCCAGCAGTGCTTGCGCCTCTTTGTGTCCACCTTACCCGCTTTTGCTTGATCGTGTGGTTTCTTTTCAATGTAAGGTCCTACGTGATCCATCCAGTAGTTATTGTCCCTCTGATCCCATCGCGTGGAGGACAAAAGCGAAGCATTCCTACGAAAATCCTCGTCGTACGAAATGGCCGCCTCATCTCCCGCTAGTTCCCGAGCTCTTCTCACGTGCGCCAGATAGGATGCAAGGTGGAACCTGCGTTTTGGATAGGCCCCCACCACTATACCCATGAACACCTGGTAGCCATTGAGCCAGTTCTCGAATGTGCGCTCGGCCCTAGGGGATCTATATTTTTTCTTACCGTAATGCCGCTTTTTCTCCCCTTTACCCTTTACCTGCACTGGCGGTAGTAACGTGAACATATCTATGAAGTCCCCGTTCAGTGTCTTATCCCTCTTTCTCTTAGAAAGGTGATTACCCAAAATGAAATCGGTAGACGAGTGCGTTGAGACTTTAACATCTTCCACTAACGCCCTGTCTTTCCATTCGAGAGTACCATTGAAAGTTTTCCGGTGAGAATTGGCCCTCCTCTCGTGAATCCATAAGGGGACACCAGTTTCTTCACCCTCCCCCCAGTATGTTTCCATGGAGGCATCACTGTCACCCTCAGAAGAAGAGGTACCTGTGTCATCCTCGGAATCGGAGTTGTCCCTCCTGCTCTTCTTCGAGACGTGCTTCTTCTTGGCTTTTCGCTTCCCGCCACGGGTGGTGCTGCCTTGCGGGGCTGGTTCACAGGGAGTTGGCTCCGCCTGCTGTGGGGGTAACTCTTCATCTGAAGATGACCCCTCTGATGGGCTGTGGAGAGCTGGAGGATCCTGGAAAACACTAGGGATACCAATTGCCCCATGGGCTGCGCCCGAAGGGGCGGCGTTAGGTTGTTTGGATTTCCTTGAGGAGGCCTTGGATTTAGGCGCGCTGGCCTTGGCCCTCTGCGCACTAGACCTGGCCTTCTGCGCCCGTGCCGTTTGTAGGCGTGTTTGGGGGCGACTGGGAATCCCCAAGTCCTGCTGTGACGTACTAGCCACTGCTGCAGAGGGACCAGCCTGGCCTTGTAGGCTGGGGGGGGGGTGTCCGGGATGCAATCTTGTGAGACCTCAACTATGGCCGGTGCCAGGGCCGCCGGAGGCCCGCATTGTGCGTAAAATGCTTGAATCGCCGAAAACAATTGAGCTAAGGCTTGCGGGTTACCGTGCGCAACCGGTATTAGCGCACCCCCCGGCTGGGATGGCTGAGGATTGCCCCTGTTTGCCATTGAGTCGGCGTTTGTTGGGCGACCCCTCACTATGCACTTACGAATGTCTATATGTATATACAACTGCCTACACAGAGACTACTAGTAAAGTGATTATTTAGCCTATTGGGTAGAGCCCAGGTTGCCAGTCAAGAAGGAAGCTATTATTGACTATTCCTTATTTATTTATTTATTTATTTTTAAATTTACTTGTCTATTTTTTTTTAATTATTATTTTATTTTATTTTATTTTATTTTATTTTATTTTATTTTATTTATTTTTTAATTATTTAAATATATTAATATTATTATTATTTTATTAAACTGCCCTGATTAAAAGCAACCGATGGATTAATCAGGCAGATGGAGTCTAAAGAAGTATAGCAAATGAATTGCTATCGTCAATGAGGGGCCAAGTAAATGATGCTGCCAGAAGCCCCTTGCACTCTTTTGTCCTTCTGCCGCCTTTATGAGTTAAGGCTTTTAAAGGCAGAGCTGAAATAAGATATAAGCCACAGTGCTTGCCAATTGCACCAATCAATTGCACCAATGAATCAATTGCATCAATCAATCAATCGCAAAAATCAATCCTGCAAGCAGCACGCAGACAGCACTTTACAACCAGCACTCAGCCCTCCAAAGACCTTTAATTGCCTCTATGAGTTGAGGCTTTAAAATGGAAAGCTGAAATAACAATATAAGCCACAGTGTTTGCTAATTAATTTCCAAGGCAGCCAGCAATCAGGACTTTGAAACCAGTATTCAGCTTTTCCAAAGATTCCTTTTTTATATTATTATTTTAAAGTATTTCCCCCAATAACCACACTTAAAAGCCTGTCATTCAAAAACCTGCTACAGCAATAGATTCTCCCCTGTAATGCTGCAGACCTGGGAGCCAGCAGTGGGAGGGATCGCAACAATGTAGCTGCCTGCTGCACAGAGCAGCTTAGCCTATGCAGGCAATTTATAATAAGCGTCAGAGCTGCTGCTGAGAGGGAAGGGTAAAACAAAGCTGTAAAATGCAAGCCTCCCTAGTGTGTAAGGGGGCGATTATTCAAAACACCTGGCAGCAGGGGTTGCCAACGTCCTCAGGAATGAGGTTAATATCGCTTTTTAATTCCTCCCCCGAAGATCGGAGCAGCCCTGTATCACAGCCAAGCCTGAACCATAAAGAATATGCTTGCCAGTATCCTTCCCTTACTTAAAATGGCCGCCTGCGCTTTGCCACGTGAGCTCTCCAAAATGGCGACGGCTGTTTGCCAGTACCTCGCCCTTACAAAAGATGGGTACCCAAGCTTCACCACGTGCGCCTGTAAATGCTGCTGGTTGCCTAGCTGCAGCGACGCCACAAACGAGGTGAAAATAAAGAGGCAAGAGGGGGAGGAATGTTAAAAACTATGCAATAACAAATGCAGCCTCCCCACCACGAAAGAGGAGAAATAAAGAGAAATAAAGGGGCTGGGGGGGGGACGCTCCGAGCTACTTGATCACAAAGGCAGCCTCCCCACTGACAAAACTCACCCTTCTTGAGGACCTTCCCCACACCTGGACAAGGTCCTAGCAGATGCGTAGTGAGCAGGGAAGCTGCGTGCACGGCTTAAAGCAGGGACGAATTTTAAACCTCCCTGCCTGGAAAAGAAATAACCTGGAAAATTAGTCTAGGAAGATCCACAGCAAAAGACCACCCCCCACCCCCAAGTACTTAGCCAGCCGCAGGACGATCAGGGGAGACTCTCTGGACGACCGCAGCTGCTGGAAGGAAAGAAAGGGGCAAGTATGGGCTATCCCGACCTTAAATGCCCCTTACTCGCCCCGCCCCCGCCGCCAGCCGATTGGCTGGCGCGATGAATAATGCATACTAATGATCCCGGGATTCCCCTGTTCTCGTGGGGCTGTAGTCAGCCCCGCGAGAGTGTGAATGGGTCGTGAGAACCGCAAAACCCCCTCCTCCTGATGTCGGAAGTGGCATTGTTTTACATCCCCACTATTGCAATTGCAGTGCTGTGATTCTCGTGTGCATGCTTTGTTTTTTCTCCATAACAGTTGCGGGGGTGATGGTGAGAAATGAAACCACAATTCGTGCTTGTCCTTTCAAGTTTGATTTACAAACAAGACCCCACCACTACCACCACCCCAGCCGCCAAACGAAAACAACAGCCCAACGCTGTATTCACACCACAGCTCACATTAAGCTGGCACAGATCTGTGATCCCAAACACTGAGTGCCACAAAAGACATGTCTGCCATCCCAATTTGTTGTTGTCATTTTACCGCACCCTCCCCTTTTATCCGCAGATCTTATGGAGCCCAATGAGTTTCTTTGATACGACTCCCACTGGCAGAGTAATGAACCGCTTCTCTAAAGATATGGACGAACTGGATGTGCGGCTTCCGTTTCATGCCGAAATGTTTCTGCAGCAGCTTTTCATGGTCCTCTCCATCATTGTCATCGTCGCCATTGTGTTTCCTTACCTCCTAATTGGAATCGCTGTCCTAATGATTCTTTTCATTCTACTCTTCCAGTAAGTTGGACGTCCCCCCCCCCCCCGGTATGTGGTTGTTTTTCCTACCCCAGAATTTCTTTTGAAAATAACAACAACCCTGCAGTGTGTATTTGATCTGTGTGTTCATTCTGCCCCTTGCAAGTTAAGGGGACCCACTGGTCTCTAATTCTACCCTCCCCTCCTGTCAGTTTGTAGTCCCCCCAGAAGACTTTCCAGAACACAGTCTCTAAGGGACAGATTCCATTTTGGGCTGCTCTAATCCCCCAGATATCCCCTTTATCCCAACTACAGTGGTACCTTGGTTCTCAAACACCTTGGTTCTCAAACTTTTCTTCGGTAGCTGAACGTCCGATGCAGCTGTCGGCTATTGTTTCTGGGGCACCTGCACCAATCAGAAGCTGTGCCTTGGTTTTCAAACATTTCGGAAGTCAAATGGACTTCTGGAAAGGATTAAGTTTGGCACTTTTGTTTTTTATTTTGCGTTTTTGTTTCTGAGGCTTTTTCAGTTAATTTGTTTTTGTGACTGTGTGGAACCCAGTTCAGCTACTGATTAGTTGATTGTGTGACTGTGGAAATGGATAAAAGCCCCTCATCCAAACAATGGCTATCATCAGTGCAGGTAAGGAAAAAAATATTACTTTTTATCATCTACAATACTGTCTTATTTATTTTACAGCACAGTACATTGATTATTGCTTTCATTTTATGGATCAGTGGTCTCGTTAGGTAGCAAAACTGATGTTAAATTGCTGTTTTAGGGGTTGTTTTTAAAAGTCTGGAACAGATTAATTCATTTTGCATTACTTTCTATGGGAAAGCGTGCCTTGGTTTTGGAACGCTTTGGTTTTGGAATGGGCTTCCGTAACGGATTAAGTTTGAGAACCAAGATACCACTGTAATTGAACTTTTTCAGTGCTGAGGTCAGCAGTCAGCTCTCGTGGCATTCCTGCCACCCACAGTGAGGAATGATAGCCTGAGAGAGGCATCCTCTGAATTGTAGAAGTCCCTCCCCACAAAGGTGCCTCTAGGATCTCCATTCTGTAGCTTCCACTTTATTTGCTTAGCTTCTTGCAGTTCAGGTATGCTTCAAAGACCCACCTCAGTCTGCTTTCTGTAACCCATTGTGTGCTGCTTCCCTTTGGAATCATTTCCCTTGTTTTCACAAATGCACAATGCTTTCCTAACCCGCCCAGAGACCTTATGTACAGGATAAATTCATTATCCTACAGATAATTATCTTACAGATAATTAAAATAGATCTGGCCTAAGTCTACAATCCTACACCCACTTTCCTGGAGAAATCCCCATGGAACCCATGGCTCATCCACACTTTGGCTTGACCTGTATTTTGATTGTATTGTTTACTAATTCAATTCCCCTGGTTCCGGACTTCCGGAGGCGGTGCGAAACGGCAATGGCGGTCCTCTTCGCGCTGTGAAGAGGGGCCCCGCAGAAAAGGGTCGTCCGCTACGGCAAAGCGGAGACCCACTAAGAAAAACCACAGGCAGAGTGAGCCTGTGGCCGTGGGACTCGGCGGGCACCAGAAGCCCCCCCAGAAACGAGGAAGGAACCCTGTAAGGGGCTCCGGAGCGTGGAAGGGGGAGCGGTGCTGTGAGTTCATCGCTCTTTCTGCGGGAGTGAAGCCGTGCGGCTGCTGCCGATGAGCGCCGACCTTTTTTCCTGGAACATCAGACTTCAAACTACAAACCCGTGAGTAGGGGATCCTAAAAATTTGGGACTAAAGTGATTGAAATTCGGCTAAAAGCGGGAGACGTAACCAGGAAGTCCGTCTCCTGACTGTGCTTAAAGGATCAAAGCAAAGACTTTGACAAGCTGGAAGCATTCAAAAAGGGCTGTAAAAAGCGTGGATTTTCGCGCAATAATTGAACTTTGTTTTTAATAATAATTGAAAAGAGACAATTTTGCTTTAATTTTGCTGGCTTTTGATTGGACCTTTCCTCTCCTTTGTGGATTTATAAACTGAGAAGCCCAAAGTCACGGACTGCCGGGGCAACAAAGAGCTGTCAAATTGCTGAAATGTTTTTAATTTTGAAAGTGCTACATTTGAGCGCTACAGTTTAGTTACAAACTGGGGAACTGTATCTTGCACATCTTCAAAGACTTTGTTTTAACATTGAGGAAGCTCTGCAAACCAAAAGGAATTTGAAGGCTCTCTTTAAATCTGTTTTTAACTGCTGGGATTTTAATGGCGGAACAGTCCTTTCTTTCTGCTGAAGTACAAATGTACTCCCCCTAGAGGACTTTGGATTTATAATTTTCTGGGAACTGTATTTTGTTTTGACTCTTTGCTGCCTTGTTGTTTACTCTTTGGAACTGTCTTTCCCACGGGACTGTATACAATTTAACCTTGGCACGTAGTCAGGATTGGAATGAGTGGCACAGGGAAAGCAAGATTGGCTAAAACGAAAGCTAAACAACTAGTACAAACAACTTTGACTTCTCAGCCACGCAGATCTTCTGTCCCAGCTGTTCTAGTACAAGAAGAGGTAGTTGCGCAAACTGCACCAAAGGATATGGCATCTGGAGAATCTGAAACAGTTTTAAATCAAATTTTGGAACAACTGGCAATTTTAAATAAAAAGGCGGATGAGCATTCGTCCAAAATTGACCAAGCAACAGCCACTATTAGCAAACTGACTGATCAAGTTGCTCAACACACAAGCAATTGGGAATATTCAGGAAGCAACTGTGGAAAACCGTAAATTGGCTGAGGAAGCCAATCAGAAAGCAGAGGCAGCCAATCAGAAAGTTGACGCATTAAAAGTGGAGGTAAAGCCCTTGCACAAACAGATCAAGGAACAGCAAGCCTACCTGGCTATGACGGAACTGAAGAATAGGGAAAATAATCTTAGGTTGAGAGCTATCCCAGAACTTGAACAGGAAGATCTGATTGGTTATTTGACATGAGAAATTACAAAGTTCTGGGGTATAGAAGAAGATAAGGACTTTAAAATTGTAACTGCTTTTAGATTGGGAAGAGTGGTGAGGAAGGACAGATCCAGAGACTATCTGATCATCTTGAGATCTAAGCAAGAGAGAGATAAAATACTAGGCCTTCATTTTGGAAAATCACTTGTTATTCAAGGCATCAAGGCAGAAATCTACAAAGACATCCCGAAACAACTTTTGGACCTTAGAGATACTTATATAGAATTAACAAGACTACTGAGAAGCAACTCAATTCCCTTTAGGCGGGAGTTCCCTCAAGGACTATCCTTCAACTTCAAAGGAAAGAAAGTTAAAATCAAAACAGCAGAGGATCAACAAAAGTTTTTGAACGACCACGAAGAGGACCTACAGAAAGGAACAACAGGATCTTGGCCACCACCTCCACCTATACCTACACCTGCACCTACACCCTCGGGACCAGAGGACCAAAAGAAAGAGACGCCACCACAGGACTAACAGACTGATCCAGGATGTCTCTGCAGCTTCTTAGTTGGAATATAAATGGCGGAAATTCCCCAGAAAAAAGAAGAAGAATTTTTCATATATTGAAAAAAGAACAATTGGACATTATTTGCTTGCAGGAAACACATGTGACTAGGCTTCATAGAAAAGTGTTAATTAATAAAAGACTAGGCCAAGAATTTATTTCATCGGACAAAGTTAAGAAAAGAGGAGTGGTGATTTATGCAAAGGAGAGCCTGTCACCAAAACTCTTATTTAAAGACGAGCAAGGAAGAATTTTGGCAATTGAAATACAGGTCCAAGGAGAAAAGTTTTTAATATTAGGAATTTATGCGCCGAATGAGGGGAAATCAGAATTTTACAGGAAACTGCATGAGACAATTCTGGACTATCTGGACTATACCAACATCATTATGATGGGAGATATGAATGGAGTGGTCTCTACAAATATGGATAAGTCACAAAATCAAAATTTAACAAATGACGGCAGACTACCTAAAACTTTCTTTGAACTAACTGACAATATGGATTTGATTGATATATGGAGGACAAAGAACCCCTTAGGCAGAGAAGGAACTTTCTTTTCTGAAGCCCACCTGTCATGGACAAGAATCGACCAAATATGGATAACTAGAGGACTGGCACCTAAGACTAGAAAAGTGGAAATCTGCCCAAAAACCTGCTCCGACCATAATGCTATGAAAGTGGAAATGAGACTTATTCCAACCGGTTCCTTCAGATGGAAAATGAATGACACCCTATTAAGAGATCAGGAGATTGTCAAGAAGGCCCAAAAAACTTTAAAAGACTATTTTGAAATAAATTTGAATACTACGGTGGAAAAAAGAATAATCTGGGACGCAAGTAAAGCAGTTATGAGAGGGTTTTTGATACAACAGAACACAATAAAGAAAAGACTTTGGAATGAAAAAAAGGATAAGATTTTAGACAAGATAAGAGATGGTGAGAAAAAATTGAGATCAAAACCTAAATCACAGGAGGTTCTGAGAGAAATTAAATTTTACCAAGCACAATACGCTAAATTGATAAATCAAGAAGTTGAGTGGAAAATTAAACAGATGAAACAAAGATCATTTGAATCAGCAAATAAGTGTGGGAAACTGCTTGCATGGCAGTTGAAAAAGAGACAAAAATTGAACACGGTTATCAATTTAGAGATTGAAGGGAGGAATATCCAGAAACCAGAGGAAATTAGAAAGTGCTTCCAGAGATATTTCAAACAACTTTATATGCAAGGGCCGCAGGAAGAGACTGAGATAGACCATTTCCTAAAAATTAATGGACTACCAAAATTATCCCAGGAAAAGAGAACAATCCTAAATGATAAAATAACGCAACAAGAAATTGAGGGTGCCATTCAGAATATGCAACTAGGCAAATCTCCAGGACCTGATGGTCTTACCTCCAAGTATTACAAGACATTGAAAGATTTTTTGACACAACCACTAATGGAGGTCTGTAACCAGATCATGGAGGGGAAGAAGGCACCAGAATTGTGGAAAGAAGCTTTCATCACATTGATACCTAAAGTGGAATCTGAAAAGACTCAACTTAAGAACTACCGTCCCATCTCACTCCTAAATGTGGATTATAAAATCTTTGTGGATATTTTGGCAAGTAGATTTAAAAAAGTGCTAAATGAAGTAATTCATAAAGATCAGGCAGGCTTTCTTCCAGGTAGACATTTGTTCGATAATACTAGGAACATTATAGACATTTTGGAACTTTTGCAAACTAATATTAACACAAAAGCAGTGTTAATTTTTATTGATGTGGAGAAGGCCTTTGACAACATTTCTTGGAGGTTTATGAAGAAAAACTTGGAAGGGATGGGAGTGGGACGGGGGTTTGAAAATAGAATAGAGGCAATTTACTCAGAGCAAAAAGCTAAATTGATAGTTAACAATGTGGTGACAGAAGAGTTTAAAATTGATAAAGGAACACGACAAGGTTGCCCCTTATCCCCTCTGTTATTTATTTCAGTCCTAGAGGTGCTTTTGAACATGATTAGGGAGGACCGGTTGGTGCAAGGAATACAGGTCGGAGTGAAACAGTATAAATTGAAAGCTTTTGCAGATGACTTGGTAATAACATTACAGGAGCCAGAATCTAGTACGAAAAGAGTTTTGGAACTGATATATGAGTTTGGTCGGGTGGCGGGATTCAAATTGAATAAGCAAAAAACTAAGGTTTTGGTAAAAAATCTGACATCTTTGGAAGCAGAAAGGTTTCAGAATGAGACAGAGTTAAATGTGGTTAAAAAAGTGAAGTACCTAGGGGTTAATTTGACTGCTAAAAATTTGAATTTATTTAAAGATAATTATGAAAAATGTTGGTCAGAAATTAAAAAGGATTTAGAAATTTGGTCAAGATTGAAACTTTCCTTGCTGGGTCGAATTGCAGCTATAAAGATGAATGTATTGCCAAAGATGTTGTTTTTGTTTCAAACTCTACAGATTGTGGACAGAGTGGAATGTTTTGGAAAATGGCAGAAAGATATTTCTAAGTTTATCTGGCAGGGCAAAAAGCCCCGAATAAAATTTAAAATATTAACTGATGCAAAAGAAAGAGGGGGGTTTGCCCTGCCAGATTTAAAGTTATATTATGAAGCTGCAGCTTTCTGCTGTATGAAAGATTGGTTACTTCTTGAGATCACTGATGTCCTAGATCTGGAAGGGTTTAACAATGCTTTTGGTTGGCATGCATACTTGTGGTACGACAAGGTAAAGATTCATAAAATGTTCAAAAACCATATTGTCAGAAAAGCAATATTTATTGTCTGGACAAAATATAAAGACTTACTAGAAAGTAAGACCCCGAGATGGCTATCACCAATGGAGGCTAAGGCCCGGAAAAGACTCAATATGGAGGCCTGCTGGCCGAAATATTGGGAAATAATAGAAAAAATTGGAGACAAATGGAGGTTGCAGAGCATGGAGAAATTAAAGAATAAGGTGCAAGATTGGTTACACTACGCTCAAATTCAAGAGGTTTTTATATTGGATAAAAAGATAGGATTCCAGGTGGAGAAGTCGAAATTAGAGACAGAACTGTTGGAACCAAAGACTAAGGTACTTTCGAGAATGTATAACTTGCTGCTTAAATGGAACACACAGGATGAGACTGTTAAATCAGCCATGATAAAATGGGCTCAGGATATTGGGTATAACATTATGTTTGAGGACTGGGAAAGGTTATGGACCACCGGAATAAAATTCACGGCATGTAATGCCTTGAAGGAGAATATTATGAAAATGATATATAGGTGGTACATGACCCCAGTCAAGCTTGCAAAAATATATCACCTGTCTGATAATAAATGTTGGAAATGTAGAGAGGCTGAGGGGACATTCTTTCACCTCTGGTGGACATGCCCAAAAGTGAGGGTCTTCTGGGAAATGATCTATAATGAACTAAAAAAGGTATTTAAATATACCTTTGTTAAGAAACCGGAGGCCTTCCTCTTGGGCATTGTCGGCCAGAAAGTGTCAAAGAAGGACAGAAGTTTCTTTATGTATGCGACAACAGCAGCAAGAATACTTATTGCAAAGTATTGGAAGACACAAGACTTGCCCACACTGGAAGAGTGGCAGACGCAATTGATGGATTATATGGAATTGGCTGAAATGACTGGCAGAATCCGAGACTTGGGAGAAGAAACAACGGAAGAGGACTGGAAGAAGTTTAAGGACTATTTACAAAAACAATATAAGTTGTATGAATGTTAAGTATCTGCACGATTTAGAAAATCTCAGTTCCAGCAAATAGATTTTGTAAAATAGAAAATTAAGTTATAAGTAAGAAAAGGTCGAAATTTAAGGCAACAATATGTTTAAATTTAAGGTATGAGTAAATGATAAAAATTATCTTAAATTTAGAAGTATAATATTTGGAAAGTACAAAATAAGGTATGAAACAAGGTAATAATTTGCTGATATTTTTAATATAAATAATGCAGGGTAAAGGAGATGTGAGGAAGTCCAGTTAGTTATATATAAAAAAATTGTATTGAATGGTTGGTTTTTTTCTTTTTCTTTTTTCTTTTTTATTTCCTTTTTTCTATATGGTTTTTTGGTGTATTTGTTCTGGCTTTTTTGTGTACTATTTTTTTGGTGAAGGGATCTTGTATGTATATTGTGTACTATGAAAATTTAATAAAATATATTTTTTTTAAAAAAAAAAAAAATAAATTCCCCTGGTTCCAAGAACTTCTCTCGTTGTTCCGCGGCGATGCCTTGCGAAAATCCCGGTGAACTGAATCTCAGTTAAGCAGAATCTCTCTTTCTGCATATCGGACAGGATCTGATTTAGTGGGTAAGATTGGATTTGGAACAAGAAGAAAAGTTCTCAAACCCAGAGAAATCAGTTGGTACACAATATGTTCAAAACACAGGGTCAAGCCCAAGTGTGGATGAGCCCTCTGTGGGACATACTTCTGAGACAGGTCTGAGGTTGCACTGTAAGACTTCTCTTGGGGGTGGTGTGGTGGGCAACTGCTTCAAGTTTGCAAATCCAGAATACTCATTAGGAATATTCATTAGGAAGGGATTCCAAGTCCCCTTCCAAAGCCAGGATCTAACTCTGTGCAATCTTACCTGCATTTTGCTGCAGGGTTTTCCAGAGCACCATCCGAGAGCTCAAGCGATTTGAAAACATGAGCAAGTCTCCATGGCTTTCCATGATCATGTCCACTGTCCCAGGCCTTAGCACAATCCACGCATACAATAAGAAGGAGAACTACAGCATTCGGTAAGTTGCCTGGCCCCAAAGTCACATTCTTTCTGTCTCGGTCCCTCAGATGGGGCAGATCAAGCTGTGTCACTCTTCTTCTCTTGACCACCAATCCTGCATCTTTCCCACCTGCCGGGCCATAGATGAAGCTGCTCCATAAGCACTGGCGCCCTGTGGCTTTTCATTTGCGGGAAATGACAAGCTGTGGGGAAGCTTTCCAGATTACGTCACAAATTCTTAGCATTGTCTCGAAGAAAATTGTTACATGTGCAGCCAAGTGATAACCTCATTTGCACCCTTTATAACCTTCCCCACCCACGCAAAGCATGAAGCTATTGTCAAGACCTGGTTTTTAAATCGCAATTATTCAACCTGTCCATGAGTCTTCTTCCAGTTCCAGTTCCTTTGTAACCTGGAGTCTACCAGCAGAAGGAGGGCACTTAACCATCCCAGTTTCCAGATCCAGCATGGCTCCTCCTATGTTTAAGCCAGGGGTTGAAGTTGGTTTGCAAAACACAGTTTGCCCTTTGTGTGCTTGCTCTCTCTCTCTCTCTCTCTCTCTCTCTCTCTCTCTCTCTCACACACACACACACACACACACACAAAGGGGGAAAGGATAAGAAAAAAATAATAGAAGTTAAGACCCTCAAGTGCTACTAATCCCAATGGTTGTATGCTATTGTGCTGATGTTCTGTATGAACTGACTAGAGAAAGCTTTTATTTCATAAAATTCATATGCTGCTCGATTATTGTTTTCTTAAGAACCTCAAAGCAGTTTACAAAAAAGCTAAAATAACAAAATTACCGAAAAGAAGAACCGACGACAACGATTTCAGGCTTCCGAAAAGCCAAAACAGCAGTAGACTAAAAACAGATCCAAACTCGAGCCAACTTGCTAAGTACTATCCTTGGTTTTGGTTCCAGTTTTAGAAAGCTGAACGACGAGAGCTCCGGCCACTTCATGCTGTTCAACTATGCGCTGCGGTGGTTTGCATTGAGGACAGACATGCTCATGACCGTCATGACTTTGATTGTCGCCCTCTTTGTCGTCCTCAGCCCTTCTTCCATCAGCGCTGCAGAAAAAGGCTTGGCCTTGTCTTACACTATCCAGGTAAGTGAATCGCCTGGATAACTCAAGCTTCATTCCGACACACTCCAAATCAGACCTGAAGTGGCCCAATGCACCACTGGGGGGGGGGGAGTTTCTGTCTGTTTCAGTTTCTCCTTTTTCCAACCTTGAGTTCAGTTCTCCATGTTTCCCCATTAGTTTGCAATTATTATTATTTTTTAAAAGTCCTTGTGAATATTCATCAACATTTTAATTCAAATTTCTCCTCTTAACATAAACATTTCTGTATGTGTTTTTCACCTAATGTACGCAGTTTTCCAAACCAATTTCCCTCTACCATAGCATGTTTTATGTATTTTTCCACTAATTTATTTGTTTGTTTTATTATCATTGATTTAATTGGCTTCTAAACAACTGTCTTGCCCACAAGATTATTTAAAAAGCATCTTAAAACATCAAATAAATTTAAAACAAGACCGAAACCCTAACAAGTAGACACTCGTGGCAAAGACCCATTTATCTAGCTGGGAAAGCCTTTTGGAACAAAGTGTCACCAATTGTCTCCAGAAAGTGCAGATAGTGTGTACTTTTTGCACACTATGCCCTAGTGTATACATTTCCCCACATGTTCCTTGGCTGGACAACTGTGCTAAAAATTTTGGAGAAGGGATAGTTGTGTTTCGGTTTATGCATTGCTCTGGAAAGTGTGCATTAGAAAGCTTTGCCTTTAAATAAATGCAAAATGAAAGAACCTGCCCTCCAACTGTACCGCTTTAATAGGCACAGAACATATTTTCTTGCTGTATTTGTAAGCCCAGCTGTTGGGTCCCCGATATGCAAAGTGCATCCTTCAAATACATCTGGTTGAGTTAGCTTTCCAATCTAACCCCTTCTTGCTAATGTCAAGCACGGATTGAAATGCTAAACACATTGTTTTGCGGGAGCTAGTTTGTTGCTCTTCCAAAATGTACAGATTTGTGGTATTCTTTTGCCATGGTACATGGGGCAATTTGT
This sequence comes from Podarcis cretensis, assembly GCF_951804945.1. Lineage (NCBI taxonomy): Eukaryota > Metazoa > Chordata > Lepidosauria > Squamata > Lacertidae > Podarcis > Podarcis cretensis. Next base: position 60,698,550 of record NC_137177.1, read on the forward strand.
GCCTCTGTGCATTTTCTGGAGTTTTCAGCAGCTGTTAAAAGTGTGAAAAGGAGGCATGTGTTAGCAAAAACACACAGGAGATCCACGCTGAAGGAGCTGCAGACAACTGGGGATCCTGCCACATGCCTGCTTACTGTTTGCCCTCCAGTGCTTTGAAATGTGTCGCCGTTTCACTTTCTATGGTGTCCACCCTGCCACATAAAATGGTGAAGTGGACCTGAGTCCATGCATGGGAAGATGCAAATCTGAAGATGGTGGAGATTGGCCCATTGGGGCAAATGGGACACTGCCCCACCACTCTCCTCTTGGCTATCCCCCTCATGCCTGCCTCCTTCTTCCAGCCACACCACGGCCGCAGCTTCCTTCTCCTCAATCTCAGCGTTGCCTTTGTAGAACTTGGAGGAGGACATGGATGAAACCAGAATTACAGGCAACTCCCAATTTACACAGAGGTTACATTCCAAGGCACCGCACGTTTACATGAGATCTCTTATATTTGAAACACCATTAGAAAAGCCTGCAAACACCCTCTAAAACTCTGGAAACCCTTGGGAAAACCAGCAGCATTTACCAGTTGTCAAACTGCCAAATTCCACCACAATGACTCCTTCTGAATTTCCTTGACCAAACTCCAACTCTCCACAGTCCTCAACAGTAAGTGCAAGAGCTCCTGGAATTGCACTTGCAAAGGCTTGTGGGATTTCTAGGGGCTGTTTCTGCTCCTTTTTTTGCCCTGTCTAGCTCTTTTAAGGCCGTTTCTGCCATTTGAAAAGCTTCCGGATTCAGCACGATAAGAAGAGAAGAAAAGTTCGGATTTGATATCCCGCTTTATCACTACCCGAAGGAGTCTCAAAGCGACTAACATTCTCCTTTCCCTTCCTCCCCTACAACAAACACTCTGTGAGGTGAGTGGGGCTGAGAGACTTCAGAGAAGTGTGACTGGCCCAAGGTCACCCAGCAGCTGCATGCAGAGGAGCGGGGAATCGAACCTGGTTCACCAGATTACGAGTCGACCGCTCTTAACCACTACACCAAACAAGTGGATGCATGTAAATTGGTTGTTGCCTATAGTTGGCTTTGCCTGTCATAGGCTTCTCTGGCTCCACCTACTGTTAGTCTCCCTTCCACTCCCCCTACCAGTCCCAAGAGGAATCAGCCACCACTATCTGTAGATAAAAAACCTTCTTACTAAGGCACACCATTGGTTCATCTAGTCCAGTGTTGTTTTACTCTGACTGGCAGCAGTTCTTCAGAGACTCAAACAGAGGTCCTTTGCATCACCTGCCACCCGATCCTCTCTGAACCGGAGATGCCAGGATCTGAACCTAGGACCTTCTAAGTGCAAAGCATGTGTTCGGTCACCGAACCTCCGCCCTTCCTCACATGATGTCAGTGGTCCAAAATTTGTGGCATCCATAGAAGCAGTCGCAACAGTTGAGTGACTGATGTGGTTATTCCTGGAGCAAGTGAGATCGGTGTCAGAAGTGATCGCCCGACCCAAGTGATTGATTCTTACGGAATCATCCGAGTAGTCTGGAAAACAGCCAAGGTGGGGATCCATCTTCCACAACCCTCCAGAAATTTGTGTGAACTGACCCTCAGGAATGGAGGGTCCTTGGAATGCCTGAAGTCAGTGACCTTCCATTTATTTTCTTTTTTTTCCCAGGTGCTACAAAATCTTTCCTTGGGGCAAAGAAATGCAGTAGGATCTTTCTTTTGTGATTTTCATCTTACATGGCGATCGATATGTTATTTTCTTAAGTCATCTTAAGCATCCTTATCGCGAAACACTCATCATATGCTCCCCCACCCCTTTTCTCCATCCTTAACCTTTACACTCTCAGACTAGTGATGGAAATACATTTCCAGTTGTAATGGATCTCTCAGAGGCAACAAATGGTTGCCTGTATTTGTTGGCTTAACCTTTCCTCGTCCTGACTCAGAAACTCTGTTCCTGACATTTAAGCTTCTATACAGTGAATGCAAGGAGCCATCTGTTATTATCGCAGGATTAATGATGTGTCGCTCATGTCTATGCTTTATGCACGTTAGCACATAGGGGGGGAAAGGCAGCTTAAAGTGGTGCTGTTTTCCCTAAAGTGTGAGGCATTTTTATTTTTATTTTGGTCATGCTAAATTGCAAGTCCCTTTATTCAACTCACTTTCCGAAAGGACAGCTCTTTCCTGGGAGTCAGCAGAGCTGCCAGCAGAGCATAGGCCCCTCAAGTCAAATTGTGAACGATATATATATATATTTCTAGGCCTGTAGTTAGTCATTCTCCACGGGCAGTTGTTAACTAGTTCTGAAATGGCCTCGGGGGTTCATTGTTCGAGAGTGTTGCTGCCGGGCCTGTGACTCACTCTCTTTTCCTTAGCCTGCTTTTCGCTTTGAATATTTCCTGTACTTTGCTTCACCCAGTAGCCATCCATGAAAGCAGATGAAAAGGGGCTACCAAGAAGCTGTAGACAGGGGCGTAGGAAGGGGGGGGGCGACCCACCCCGGGTGTCATCCCTGAGCGGTGTGTGAAAAAATCCTCCCTGGGTGGATCGCCGTGCTGCCCCCCTGGGTGCCAATCATTCTCCTGGATGCCAACCGCCGAACCGACCACCCCCAGTGGGTGCCGATCACCCCCCGAGTGCCGATTGCTGTGCCGGTCGCCCCCCTCAGCAGCTTGCCCTGTCCCCTGGGTGCATGGCATGTTCGCCGCTCTGGGTGCTTGGGCAGTTAGCTCCACCACTGGCTGTAGAGCCAAATTTGGATAAGCAACAGGTTGTGAGATGATGGGTAAACACACCTACTTGGGAATGAACTGATAGGAGCTGATTGTCAGTATTATCATTCCTCCCATTGCAACGATCACCGGATCATGTTTGTTTTACTTTCTGTCTGAGAGAAAGGAGGGGGCAGAAGCTACTCTTCCAGACTTCCGCCCCTAGCACTTTGTGGCTTTTTCTTTGATCTGTCTAGAGACAAGATGGCAGTATGAGAGAGCTGTTTCTCTCGTACATGTTTGTTATTGAAATATACTCGGAGTCAAGAGTGGATTTCATGCTCTTTATTCAGCTCATAGTGGTGAGGAGGAATAGAATTTCCCCCAGAATGTCTGCTTTATATACATTATTTACACAATGGGCCCCATGTGATTAGCTAATTCCGGGATTTTCCTGTAGGCCAATCAGGTTGTGGATTCACTTCTACCTTGAGCTGGATTGGGTGGTTCCTGTGGACTAATCAGACAGCTGCATTCTGAATCCTATTGTTCTAGGACCAATCAGACTGCTGCATTCTGGATCCTATTCAACTCAGTACATAACAGTTATGTTCTTTTATTTGTTTAATTAGAAGGAATAAATTAGGTATGCAACAAAACCTCCACAGATTTGCTTCTGTTACTCTGCTGTTTTGAGGTGCTCACATGAGCAAATGTGAGTCCACTGCACCAGGACCTATTCCTTGGGAATGCTGTGTTGTTGTTCCTACATTCCTATGATCGGAAGGCTGGAGAAGGTGCTCCCGACACCCAGCCCATGCAGGTGCTGAAGACGTGGGCTGTACATGCGTGTACGGAAACTGATCCCATATGCCATAGACCAGTTGGACACAGAAGAATGGTGGGAGGAGCCAGCTGGGGAACCCCCACAGGGGAAGAAGGCCCAGAGCCTGGGAATTGGTGGTGGGACAACGATGAGTGGTCAGAGGGAGGGGAAGGAGAAGACAAGGAGAAGTTGTCGGAAGCTGAAGAGGTAACAGGGCTTAGTGAGTGGTCGGAGGGGGGAGAATCTGTGGCATCAGAGGTAGAAGCTGAAGTAGGAGAGTCAGACGAGGGAGGTCAAGAGGCAGGGATAACTCTTTCCATGGAGGCAATAGCAGGCAGTGTGGTGGTGGCACTCACCTGACCGCTGGTTGGTCATGCTACTGCCAGTACAGGAAAGGCAGTGAGGTGCAGACACACCAGTGGGAGCACCAAATTGGCTCCACAAGTGCATTCACACCACGCCAACCTCACACCCAATGCTTCCCGGGAAGCAGCAGCAACAGTGTGGTGGGGCGGTGGAGGTCACCTGATCTTTCAAAACTGGCACTGACTCCAGCAGCTTCCCGGGTTCTCGTGTGGGAGAATAACAGTCTGGTATATCCTGCAGCGACTGCAATGAATAGAACTGAAATCTTCCTGCTTTTCTGTTTGGCGCTCAGATAGCTAAATACCCCCCAGTACAGCTTCCTGATCTTCCCCCTTCCTTTCTTCACCTCCTTCATAGTTGAGTGGACTTCTGCAAGTGTGTGTGAGAACGGGATCGGAGACAGAAGCTCGATTTACACATGTCGAGCAAATTATGGAATATATCACGGTAAGAAGGGCCCCTGGCGAGAGTATTTAAAGCAATTCTAGCTAGGCCCTATCTGTACTAAAGCAGTTTGATACCACATGGAACAGCCCCCAAAGAATCCTGGGTAGTGTAGTTTGTTAAGGGTGCTGGGAGTTGTTAGGAGGCCCCTAGGTAAAGGTAAAAGGTATTCCCCTCTCAGAGCTACAGTTCCCAGAGTATCATGGGAAGAAGATGGGCTGTTAAACTACTCAGAATTGTAGCTCTGTGAGGAAAAGGAGGTGCCAGCACTCTAGGTCCCAGGATCATTGTGGGGGTGAGCCACTACTGTATAAAGTTTTTAATGACTGATGTTTTAATGTATTTTTAATCTTTTGTTGGAAGCTGCCCAGAGTGGCTGGGGAAACCCAGCCAGATGGGTGAGGTATAAATAATAAATTATATTATTATTATTATTAAAGTGGCATGGTGCTGCTTTAAGTGTATAGTGCAAATTGTAGGTAGACCCATGTTAGTTTGACCTACCAATGCAGCGCAGCATTATGAGGGATGCGGAGAGGGAAGTCAGATCAGAAGTGACATTCTCAACAATCACCACAGCCCTTGAGAACCATTATTTCTAGTGTGTATTGACTTCCACGCAAACACAAACGCAACCCCTCATTATCACAGCTCAGTGACTCATTGCACCTCTTTAAAAAAAGCCCAGTCTGTGACCCAAGTTGTCGTGATAGTGGATGAATCCCACCAGCCCCCTGCCCTGCTTTCTTCCAGAAATGTGTTCCTGAAGCAGCAGAGGGCAAGGCAGTTGCTGTCCCTCCCCCAAACTGGCCTGATCAGGGTGAAATTACCTTCAAGAACTACCAGATGAAATATCGAGAAGACAGCCCCTTGGTGCTCCATGACCTAAACATGAACATTCATGGCAAGGAAAAAATTGGGATTGTTGGCCGGACGGGCTCTGGTGCGTTACTTTTAGTTCAGTCCCGCTGATTTATTTGCTTATTTTGTGGCTGGGGAGGGTGGGTGGAAGGAGGGCTTCTGTATTTCCCTGACTCTGCATAAATGCTCAAGATAGAGCATCGGGTCCTGATCGATCTAGGCCAGGCCACCAACCATATCAGCAGCACAGGGCAAAAGTATTGCCTCTGTGGCAATGTTTTCCATAAGTGCTTATTATGCAAGTAAATGGGTATGTTAAGAGTCACCATCTGTTTGCTTCCATCCCCTACCAGATCAAATATCTGTGTTGAGTGGTGTCAGAGCTGCCTCTAGGTCCCAGCTCACAGAGGACCAACGCTAGGCTGTCGTAATGTACAAAAGTCTTTATTGAAGTTCAAGTTCCATTTCAAAGCCGCAGCGTGCAGCCCTACATCTTAAACCCTAGATCGGCGAAGTCCCGTCTGAGTCTCCTCCCCTCTGACACCAGTTTAAGATCCTAGCCCTGCTCCACCTTTTCCGCTGCTCTCTCCTCTTCTGGGTCCTCCTGCCCGCTGGGGCATTGCCCTTTCTGGACTCTTCCGACGCTGAGTCGCTTAGCTCCTCCCCCTGCCTCCTGCGGGCTTTAGGACCCGGTTCCCAATCCTCATTCTCTGCTGTCCTGCTCTCCTGTACATTTGAACTTGCCTCTCGCGCCAACCCAGTGACCTTTCTCCTAACCGTTACACTACTTCGGTCACTGCTTCCCTCTTCCGGGATACTGGCCGGATCTGACCTCCCCTCCGTTGTCTGACTTTCTGATGGAGGCATGGTCAGCCCTACCTCATCTTCTCTCCCTGGTGGGGAATGCACTGGCCCCGATCCTTGGGACTCTTCCCCCCCACTCTGCTCTGGTGGGGAAGCTGGTCCTGATTTCCAACTACTGCTCTGGGAGTCCCTGCTGCCCCCTTGCTCCTGGGGCGTTCCCCTTGGGAACCCCCTACCCCTGGCCACTGGCGCCCCCTTCTGTGAATCTTCCGATTCGCTGGAGAGGCTCATGGAATCCCTTGGTCCACTGTCCTCTTCTCCTACGCTCCCCTCGGATTCTTCCCCTTCACTCTCCATCTCCTCTCTTCCCTGTGCCTCTGCTCCTGAGCCCCTGACAAGTGGGGTTTTCCCATCCTTTTTAGCCATGTCACAGACTGCAGTCCCTTGATCCCATCCCATCAAATCCAGTGGGAATCACTGAGAAGGAAGCATGTCCCTATTTGCATAGTCCCACCCCTTCATCTGCATAGCTAAACTCTGAGTTCTGTTTCTTGGTGCAATGCTGTGTTCCATGATGGGATCTTGGAGAAACAACTGTGATGGAATATTTGCTTCTTAAGATTCTAAGGGTCTTACTCAGATTAGACCCACTGAAATTTATAAATTTCAGTGAGCCATGTCCATTGACTTCAATGAGTCTACTTTGAGTTGGACTCTCATTAGGTAACACCCCAAACAAGAGACAAACTGTTTGAAACTGCTTAATATATATTATGTAACATGAAACTCCACCAACCATCCATCCAAGTCATTGTCCCTATCTGCATAGTCCCACCCCTTCATCTACATAATTCAGTCCCATGTTTCATTTCTTGGTCTGATGTTGTACTGTGGTGGAATATTTGGCTTTTAAGAGTTTGAGTAAGAGACTCTTTGAAACTGCTCATTATATATGATGTGGCATGAAACGGAATCTATCAACCACGCAACCAGCTATTTCCTGTATGATGGTTATGCGTGCTGTTATGGACTGGGGGGAAATTAATTTGGTTCACATTTTAATGTGAACCTACTCAATTTGCATTCCCCTAGACCAATATGCAAGCAGAAACACAGCTCTCCTTTTGGAATTTGCACTTCTCCAAATTTCTCTCCATTATGTTGCTTTGCGGGGGCTTAGTTCTGAAAAGTGACAAATAATTGGACCGGATCAATAAATATTCTGCCTATCATCCTATAACTCCTTACAAATAGGCTTAAGAAATGGAAAAAGCATTGAAAGTTTAAAATGATTTGTGTGTGTGTTTGTAGAATATGGATAGGATGGTAAACCCTTCTGGGCTCACCAGATTGCTTTGGATTAAATCATTTCCCTCCCACTCAGAATCAGGAAATATCTTGGCTTAATCTGAGACAATCAGACTCCATTTGGATCCCACTGTGATTTCAGCTCATTACATGATGGAATGCAATCTTCATCCCATGGTCCTCCAACCAAGCCCCTCGCTTATCTTCAGGTTTCTGGAGGGAAATGCTGGTTTACCCTCAGAAATCACCATCCTGCACACTTGATCTAGAACTTTTTCAGTAGGATGAAAACCCACGTATTTGGTTTTTTAAATGCTGCCTTCTTCTTTCAGGAAAATCATCCTTAGGGGTCGCCTTGTTCAGACTTGCGGAACCAACTGCTGGCACCATCCTCATTGACAATGTTGATATCCTCACTATTAGTTTGGAGTCTCTAAGGACCAAGTTGTCCGTCATTCCTCAAGATCCCGTTCTGTTTGTAGGTACAGTAAGGTAGCTGTTGTGACGATTATCAAATTCACCTTTGCTGCAAAAGTGAAAGCTAACCAACTAGTGGTAGTTTCAAAATCGCTCTGTAAGGGAAGGGGAAGAGCATCGACATGATTGGCCCTCTGCTGCAGACCGGAGGTTGAGAGAAAGTAGTTTGCATAAAGTAACCCAGTAAGTTCTTGGCTTGGGTCGTAGAGGAAGGGGGGGGGAGGTACAGTGATGCAGAACCTGGACTTCTGGTAAACAATCAAAAGGCAGACCCTGCGAACACCAAGTGGCTGCTGTGGCATCTCTGTGGTGTATGTACTTTGCATTGGAAGTTAGGACGGAAAACCAATTTATGGAATTTATTTATTTATTTATTTATTTATTTATTTATTTATAGCATCTGTAGCTCACTTTTTAGCCAAAAAGTCTCCTGGAGTGGCTAATATGCAATTTAAAAAAGACAATGCTTGCCTGCAGGCTTCCAATCTTAAAAAAAAAAAAGACACACAAAGGAAAATGTACAGGGAGGGAAAAGGAAAATCAAAACTCAGGCATGAATTCGTATAATGATCAGCTGGCACAGTTCAAGGGAAGAAGGTTCCTGATGGAGCTGGTCTTTTGGTAAAGCTGATGGAATGAGCCTCCTGCTTCCGATCTCTCCCAGTGAGGCAGCCTGATGGAATGGCTGATTCCAGGTGTCTGTTGAGGGAGAGGAGACCTGATGGGGTGAGCTCTGCTTCCCAGAAAACATGCAGATATATGTATGTTTTCTTTACAGTGGTATCTTGGTTCTCAAACTTAATCCGTTTCGGAAGTCTGTTCCAAAACCAAAGCGTTCCAAAACCAAGGCACACTTTCTCATAGAAAGTAATGCAAAATGGATTAATCCATTCCAGACTTTTAAAAACAACCCTAAAACAGCAATTTAACATGAGTTTTACTGTCTAACAAGACCATTGATCCATAAAATGAAAGCAATAATCAATGTACTGTACTATAAAATAAGTAAGACAGTATTGAATATGATAAAAAAAATTCTAAAAAATTCTTACTTACACTGATGATAGTCATTGTTTGGATGTTTGACTTTAATCCATTTCCGCAGTCACACAATCAATCAGTAGCTGAATCAGGTTCCACACAGTCACAAAAACAAATTAACCAAACAAGCCTCAAAAACTAAAACACAAAATAAATAGCAAAAACAAAAGCACCAAACTTAATCTGTTCCTGAAGTCTGTTTGACTTCGGAAATGTTCGAAAACCAAGGCGCAGCTTCTGATTGGTGCAGTCACCCTGGAAATAATAGCCGACAGCCACACCGGATGTTTGACTTCCCAAAAACATTCAAAAACTGGAACACTTACTTCTGGGTTTTCGGCGTTTGGGAACCAAGGCATTTGAGTATCAAGGCATTTGAGAACCAAGGTATCGCTGTGTTTCCTTTCCTTTCCTTTAAACTATAGTATACCAGAAAGAAAAATGCATGCATACAGAACATTGTACACAGTCAAACAAATATCCTAAGAAGCACCCAGCCCCCCCCAAAAAAAACCCCAACCCCTCAGACATAAGGACACATAAGCCAGTCATTATTAAAATAGTCAATGCCACGGTTTGTATGTAAAGGGGTTCAAGTCCAAATACATTTATTCAGAAGTAAGTCACACAGAGCTCAGTACAACTTATTCCCAAGTAAATGGCTTTCAGATTGCAGTGCCATTGGACGTGGTGGAGCTTACTTCTGAGTCAACATGCATAGGATTGCACTGTAAGGCAATGGAAACCCCCTTTTCAGTTTCAGAACTCTATGTATTTGCATGTAAAAAGTATAATGTCTCATTGAGCCGGTCAAGGGTTAAACACATGGAGGAAGATGAGAGAAATAGAGTCTTTTTTCCAGGTAAATAAGGAGATCTTATACAATGGTCATGCAGTACAATGTTATCAGGATTTCCTTTCTCTCTGGACTCCATTGGTGTTATTTAAATGACCTTGCTAACACCAATAATATTGGTATTTTGGTTAATAAATTTGTTTAAAATAGTAGAATGAGAATTCCCTGGATGCCCAGATGCTGGTTTGGGGCAAGTACTTGTTGGTGAGAAAGCCCCAGCAAAGATTTAAAATCACAAAACATGCAGCAAAGTAAAGTGTGGAAATATAGGCTGTTACTTTAAAATATCCCTTTCTAAGTTTATTCCAAAGCTCCCACTTCCCTTTAGCATAAAAAGAGACCACACTGTTTGGTAAGTTAAAAATGGTTTACTTACAAACTCTTCAAAGGTCAAATTCATGTGCTTTTCCATACAGCAGCAGCAACAAACAGCAGCAGCAGCAGTTTAACTTAGCTTCAAAATTGGTAAATGTTTCTAAATTATTTGTATAAAAACACAAAGATGGCTTGCTAAACCCACACGGTCTGGCTTGGAGTGATTAGCCCAGACATCCATTCTGGTTGTTTTCATGGTGGAAAAGAGAAAGAGCAAAGTTTTGGTAGGTAACCCTTCCTCCCAAGGTGAGGGGGTGTGACCTAGCTAAGACTGGCAGGACAGTTTACTCTATGATCTTAATCCCTTCATGCCTTAACTAGAGCTATGCATGCTGCTTATATGAGGCTGATATACCCCACAGATAACTTCTTAAGAGCATAGATGTTGCCTTTCTCAAACAAACCAAAGCACATCTAGTCCAGCATTCTGTTCCAAACAATCATTTATCTCCAGAAGCTGACAAACAGGACATGGCAACAATGTCCCTCCATCTTTCTTGTCCTCAGTCTCACCTGTGCAACAAGAATGAATCCAAGGGTCTAGTCCACAAGAACTGCAGCAGCAGGCAATGTTTTCTTTTGCGGGGCAATGTGTTTCTTTCATTCTCATTCCTACCCTACAGGTACAACTTAGATCCATTTCAAGACCACACAGACGATCAAATTTGGCAAGCTCTGAGCAGAACATTTATGAAAAACACAGTATGTTATATATATATATATATCTGTATTTCTTTGTTTTCCCAATCTAATCTATTATTGCCAGATGAAAATGACAGCATATGGAAAATTTTGATTCCCTGTTAACCATGCATCATTAATCACAAGATACCAAAACAGTAGTGAGAATAATGTGGCTAATATTCAGTCCCATTTAAGATTTGAACAATTAATGTTCACTAATTACATTCTTAATTGTCCTTTCCTCTTTTTATTTTTTTTAAAGGCAGAAATAATTGACGGCTGGAGAATGGCCTTGCAAAATTCGGAGAAGTGTAGATTTTGAAGCATGGCTGTGTTTTGGTTCTTGTATTGTTTCAGAAAGCTCAAGTGTGTGTGTGTGTGTGTGTGTGTGTGTGTTGGGGTTGTGCCTTCAGTTGTACAAATGCAGCCCCCATGTTGCAAAGAGACAACTCTGCCTATTTCCAACTCCCTGGCTGCCCCACCCCCACCATTTACACCTATTGGTGACCACACAAACTACAGCAAGACAACTTTTCCCCTTGTACATAGTAAGAGATGTATACCTCATAGTGTTCATAAGGCTGTCAGGCTCAAAAGCCAGGGATCTAGTAGCTCGGGACAGGTAACGAGTAGGCAGAAGGCCGACAGAATCTTAGCAGAAAAGGGAGAAAAATGGGGAATTTAGCAGATTTAGAAGCTTTAGAAAGAAGTGGAATAGAACAGGTCCTCTAGAGTCAATCAATTCCTGGGTCAGCAGGACTATGGGCACTTGCCCAAGTATCCCAGCTTAAGTTACCTGCAATTTCTCCTCCAACCAGAAGCATGGGATGAGCAGAGAATTGCTTGGAGGCAGTAAGGTAAAGGTAAAGAGACCCCTGACCATTAGGTCCAGTCGTGACTGACTCTGGGGTTGTGGCGCTCATCTCGCTTTATTGGCCGAGGGAGCCGGCATACAGCTTCCGGGTCATGTGGCCCTCATGACTAAGCTGCTTCTGGCGAACCAGAGCAGCGCATGGAAACACCATTTACCTTCCCGCTGGAGTGGTACCTATTTATCTACTCGCACTTTAACGTGTTTTTGAACTGCTAGGTTGGCAGGAGCAGGGACCGAGCAATGGGAGCTCTCCCCGTCGCAGGGATTCGAACTGCTGACCTTCTGATCAGCAAATCCTAGGCTCTGTGGTTTAACCCACAGCTCCACCCATGTCCCCACTTGGAGGCAGTAGCACCTGTCAAAGCCTTAGAGCAGCTCTAATAAAATCGGCTCCCCCGCCACCCCACCTTCATTTTAATTGTAAAACTATAAATGTTTACACAAGCTGCTCTGAGCATTTGCCCAGGTGCCGCAGGATTTCAATTTGTTGTTCTGCTTTGCCACCAGTGCTCCATGTGAGAGGAGGGAAATCCAAACAGATTAAGCTGGGATATTGACTCAGCAGCCAATAATCTTCTGGGTCCAGGTCAGGGATGGGGAAACCTCCTGGTGTGGTTGGACTCCAGTTCCCATCAGCCCCAGCCAGCATGGCCAATGTTGACCAATTATGGGAGCTGTAGTTAGGAATGGAGGAGGAGTTCAATTTGGTTTACATTTAGAAATGAACTGGTTTAATTTGCACTTTCTGAAACAATACAAGAAGCAGAACACAGCCGTCCTTCAAAATCTACACTTCTCTGAATTTTGCAATGCCATTTTCTAGCCAGGCAAATTTTACAAAAATGAAAACACTGGGGTAAAGGTTGTATATAAATGCACATGTATTCATGGAAATAACATACAAAGATGCATTATATTACAGGAAAGTGCTTCACAAAAATTTGTGTGTTAGACAAAATTGCAAACAAACTGTCTATATTAGAAGAAATTCTCACTTAAATGCTGATGGATTTCCATGAGGACTTTCACTTTTTTAAAAAAATGCAAACTCATGTGTAAATGTGCAAAAGAGAGAGATGATAGAGATAGAGATAGAGATAGAGATAGAGATAGAGATAGAGATAGAGATAGAGATAGAGAGAGAGAGAGAGAGAGAGATTCACCCCAAGTTGTACTTCAACTGCATCTGGAGAACCACAGGTGTTCTCCATCCTTTGGGAAGCAAATCATGTTGAAACCAGAAAGAGAGGTTAGGGTAGGGGGGAGGGAGGGAGAGAGTCAATCTACTAGCTGGTAGTTAGTTTTACACACACACACACACACACACACACACACACACACACACGAAATATGATTTCTCATTTTTTCATTAATTCCTTCATTTATTTCAACAATTTGTATACCACATTCATTTCTAAGCTGTGTGCAAGAGACCCAATATAACAGGGCTAAAATGAGTTAAAACTACAGAATCCAAGAGTTCAGTTAAAAAGCCTGATGGAATAATAATATAATAAAGTATTCATTCCATAAGCGCCAGATGTTCAACAGAGAGGGGCCTGCTCTGCAAAATTGGTCCCACTATACGGAACACATGGCTCCTTGTGGGTGCGAGTCGTGCAACTAAGCCATGGGGACCACTAACAGTGATTTCCCCCAAAGACCTCAATGATAGAGCAAGGATATAAGAGATTGGGTGGTCCCTGAGCCACCCTGGACCCAAGTTGTTAAGGGCCTTGTAAAATAACACAAGAACCTTGAACCTGGCCGGAATCACCATTGTGCGCTGATTGTTTGCTCAAGACAGAATCTGGTCGCCATCCCAAAATGTCTCCATGCCAGATCTTTTATTCACATTACTCCGTCGTTCTGCCTGCCCTTCAGTTGCTTCCTCCCTCTCTCACCCTTGCCTGCCGCCATCAAACGTTCAAGCGGCTTTTGCCTCTTCCCTCTTGCACATCCATCTCCTTATACTTGACAGGGATCAGTGATGTTGTGTCAAAGATGGTTTCCTGCCCTGTTGTTGTTGTTGTTGTTGTGTGTGCAACAAAAAATAAAATGTATAATCATGGCAGCATTTCTCTTGTATCCTAGGTTTCAAAACTGCCGAGAAAGTTAGAAGCAGGGGTGGTTGAAAATGGAGAGAACTTCTCCGTGGGGCAACGGCAGCTGCTCTGTATGGCGAGGGCGCTCCTCCGAAATTCAAAAGTGAGTTCCCGGAGCTGTCGCTGTTTATCAACTGCTCGGAATGCATAAGGCACCCTCGGTCCTTCTTCCTGCCTTTCTCCTTCTTTGCCTTCGTTTCTAAAGGGAAGGGCTGTAGCTCCATGGTAGAGCATCTGCCTTGCATGCAGAAGGTCGCAGGTTCAATCCCCAATTGCATCTCCAGTTAGGGCTGGGAGAGGCTCCCCATCTGAAACCCTGCAAAGCCCCTGCCAAGTCAGTGTAGACAATACTGCAATGCAGAGACACTGACCACCATGAGAACAGGATGTTGGACTAGATGGGCCATTGGACTGATCCAGCAGGGCTCTTCTTGAGCTCTTGCTTTCAGTGGGAAGCCTGCTAGCAGGACCTGAGAACAACAGCACTCTTTTGATTCCCAACAAATGGTAAAGGTAAAGGGACCCCTGACCATTAGGTCCAGTCGTGGCCGACTCTGGGGTTGCGGTGCTCATCTCGCTTTATTGGCCGAGGGAGCCGGCGTACAGCTTCCGGGTCATGTGGCCAGCATGACTAAGCCGCTTCTGGCGAACCAGAGCAGTGCACAGAAACGCCGTTTACCTTCTCGCCGGAGCGGTACCTATTTATCTACTTGCACTTTGACGTGCTTTTGAACTGCTAGGTTGGCAGGAGCAGGGACCAAGCAACGGGAGCTCACCCCGTTGCGGGGATTCGAACCGCCGACCTTCTGATCAGCAAGTCCTAGGCACTGTGGTTGAACCCACAGCTCCACCCGCGTCCCACCAACAAATGGTACCCAGGGACATTTACTGCCTCTGACAGCAGAGCTGCTTGCAGGGATGAATGAGAGAGACCTGCTCCATTTGAAATCCTGCTGGTGGCCTTCCCAGAAGCATCTGCAAGAAACAGGATACTGAACCTAGATGGACCTTCGACCTGATCCAGCCAGGGTTCTTTTTTACATTCCGTTCCTGAGCTTGCCAGAGCCCCCAGAGCCGATTTCAATAACTTTCTGTTATTGGACCTCATTCAAATGTTCTTCCCATTCATTCCTCCCCTGCTGTGTTGATACTTCCACCCCGCTTTATTTGTGCTGCTGCGCTGATTTATGTTGCCTCATTAATATGACAAACTGCTGAAATTATAGCACAGTTCAAGAGCTATAATAATAAATTTGGGGCACATTTCACGTTCATCATGATGACACACCACCATCACGGAACTTGTCAAAGCAACTGCAAATATTTGCAAATGTTTCAGAGGGTCTGGTGTGGGTGGGTCCTGCTTCCTTCTCTATTGGTGCTGCTACCTGAGCAGACATCCTTACCCTAAAAGCAAGGTGGTGCTATTGCTTCCCTCCCCTTACCTGGCCTGGTTTCCCTGGCAACGCTTCCCCCAGGTGGGATTGGACAACTCACTGGGGTAGGCGGGGACCTCCAGGTATCCCACCTGAGGGAAGGCAAAGCCTATGCTGATGGGGCCACTCCAGATCCAGGGCTGCACGCGTCCACGCAAAAGGCGCCCCCCGTTTTAAGTGGGGAGCGGTCATTGCTTTAGATGACTAGCATACCCCCTTGCCCTTTCCCCCTTCTTGAAAAGATGTCGGATTTGTCTGCCCTAGCTAATAATGAATCCCAGTATTGGTTTGTTGTTGTTGTTTAGTCGTTTAGTCATGTCTGACTCTTCGTGACCCCATGGACAGTATTGGTTTAAGTGGACCTTAAGGGATACTGAATTTGGACTCTTCCATGGCAATCACAGTTTATGGTACCAGATCCTCCTGAATGCTGAAAAACTTCACCACGTCCCTCCTTCAAACAGTGGGAAGCCATGATTTGTTTGAAACCTGTAAACCAAATTATTACCTGGCACTGGGTGTTCACCAGCTGCACTGCCTCTAGGCTTGTTTCTGGGTCCCAGTCCTTATGTCTCTAACACAGTTCAGAACAACAGAAGTTTCTGTATACCAAGTTGGTCCATTGGTCTATCTAGTGTTGTCCACACTGACTGGCAGCAGCTCTCCAGGGTTTCATATCTACCTGGAGATGCCAGGGATTGAAGCTGGGACCTTCTGCATGCAAGGCAAATGCTCTACCACCAAGGCGTGGCTCTTTCCCAAGCACAGGTGGCACATACTTAATTCTGTTACAGAATGAAGTTGCAGAATGACCAAGCAAGATGGCTGTTGGTGTAGGCAGTTCAGGGCAGAGCCAAATGGCACCTGGATTCTTCCTCTACTGCAGCCAGACTGAGTTCAGGGAAGAAATTCTGGGAGGAGGAGAGCCACATGGTTCCACCCTGGCCAATGGGAGGGCCTTCCTGTCTCATCTGTCTCGCTGGTGCAACAAGGTAGAAAGGGATGCCAGCAGAGTCACTTCTGGAAGGGGAAGAACCAAATGAAAGCTGTCTCTGCTTTCTCAATGAAGGCCGTAACTGCCATTGGCACTGAGCTCCAGTTTACACACATTGCAACGGGAGCGTGAGAGTCAGGACTCTTTTATGCCTGCTGAGTCCTAAATAACTATAATAACACAATAAACATGCAGAAGGGAGAATGTCTGCTTTTGGCAGGTGAAGTGTGTCATGTAGGGGAGAGGAAAGGTGCACCTGTTGAGATTTCAGCGACGCACACCTTAAGGTGTGTGAAATTCACACATCCCCACATCAGTTTCACCAGGTGGTTCTGTGCTGGGAAGCTGTAATTGGTTGCCCATTTCCAACGGGTGTCTGTGAGTCCTTGCGAAGTCTGTCTCCATGGCAGTATCTCTCTGCCATTTGGGAATGTTGATGTGTATTGCTTGTTACTCCCACCATCGTTAAAGGGCAGTATCTGGTTTCCCAAGCAGAGACACCACTGGCTTTCTATCATTATGTTATGTCTGGAAAATTGAACTGAAAGGCATCAAATTTTTATTTTCTTTTTAATGGTATATGAGAACGAAGACCTTAGCAGACCCACTGAGAGAGGCTGTTTCGGACTGAAATGTGTTTGGATGTTTATTATATATGAAACAACTCCTTTTATTTTATTCAACTTCAAATTTGTTATACGTTTCTCTTATAATTTGACTTCCCACATTCCCTTCCATGTTGTTTTTATACCCATCCCTTTTATATAGGGCATAATACCATACTTTTCACCTAATACTTGAATATTTTCACATAATACCATACTTTTCACACATTTTTCCATTACGTTACACATTTTATCTAATATATGTTCCTATTTCATATATTGCCATTTCTTCTCGTATATGAAACAACTTCTGATTATCTGCCCTAGGGCAGTGTTTCCCAAACTTACAATAACCTCATATCCCCTTTTTAAGAGTTCAGTTTTACTGCCCTGCCCCTTTTCAAGCAAAAGTAATCTGGGGATGCTTCTAATAATACTATTTTTAATTGCCGTGTGTAGCTAAAAACAACTATGGTCAAGTAAAATAAAATAAAAATTCTGCCTTATGCCCTTTGAAACCCTTTCGTGTACGCCCAGGAGAATGCACAACACACTTTGGGAAACGCTAACCTGGAATGACTATTATCAACTGCAGGTTTTCTATGAGGTGTTATGTAAATTTGTCTTAGAAACACGCCCCCAATGGTCACTCTTTCTTTGTTGCTATGAAATGTATCGGGGGATTTTCGAAGCCCTGGCTGACCTCTGGAACATCTGAATGGGATTCGACCAAATCTGGCGCATGGCCTAATATTTACACATGGCTAGGTGTGCCCTACCTAGGGAAGAGCGATGGCAAATTTAGCCCTGTGACCTTTTGCCTGCGAAAATGTGATGGTTCCCACTTACCAGCATTCTGCAATGCTTGCTGGGGTGTATGTGTGGCTATATTCTAAAATTGTTAATGCAAACATCATTACTCCTGCAGATAATACTTCTCGACGAGGCAACTGCATCCATTGATTCTGAGACGGATGTGCAGATTCAGCAGACCATCCGGGAAGCTTTTGCTGACTGCACCGTCTTGACCATTGCTCATCGTATGAACACCATCTATGAGTGTGACCGTGTGTTGGTGATGGATAAGGGGAAGGTACATAGCCATAGAAGTAAATAATGATAATGATAATTGTCAGGGAACTTGCCATCAGCTCAGAGGCAAGAGGTGGAAGGGCAGTTGTGTTACAGGGAGCCTCCGAAGATCTTGCAAAGCAGTTCCTCCTCTGGCGAGGAGGGAAGCCCCACCTCCAGTGGGGAGGGGGTGCAGGGACCAGAAGATGCTAGGGAGAGCCTCAACACTGAGTCTGAGCAAAGCGGAGGGGAGGCAAGTCCTCCTTTGCCAGTGCCCACTCTGCGCAGTAGGTTTGGGCGCAGAGAGGGGAGGAGAAGGATGGGGGTCACACAACTGTTATGCTGGGGAAGGTATAAGGACCGCCCACTCCCAGATTCTGCTGGTGACTGAGCAGACATGGACTTGCAACGCTCTGCACTGTAAATAAAAGGTAAAGGTAAAGGTACCCCTGCCCGTACGGGCCAGTCTTGACAGACTCTGGGGTTGTGCGCCCATCTCACTTAAGAGGCCAGGGGCCAGCGCTGTCCGGAGACACTTCCGGGTCACGTGGCCAGCGTGACAAAGCTGCATCTGGCGAGCCAGAGCCGCACACGGAAACGCCGTTTACCTTCCTGCTGGTAAGCGGTCCCTATTTATCTACTTGCACCCGGAGGTGCTTTCGAACTGCTAGGTTGGCAGGCGCTGGGACCGAGCAGCGGGAGCGCAGCCTGCCGCAGGGATTCGAACCGCCGACCTTTCGATCGGCAAGTCCTAGGCGCTGAGGCTTTAACCCACAGCGCCACCTGCGTCCCTGTAAATATTTTGTACTAATAATAAAGCCCGGAAAAGACAGGTTGGAGTCTTGCCTGTTTGCTCTTGAGCAACCACACCAACACCTGACAAGAATGATAATGATAAAAAGCTTCATAGCTCCTACCGAGGACCAATAAAATTGGTTTGGAATTGAGCTATCTTCTAAACATAGTTTCTAAAGCTTTTGCAAGAGTCTCAGTTCCTTTGAGTCTCATAGCTCTTCTAAGGCAGATGGTATCAGCGGACCTTTGCTCTTGCATCTCTTGGTGGAGAAGGCTGTTGGGTGCTCCAGGGGAGGTGTGGCTAACTGCTGGCCTCCTAATGTTCAGGGATGATGACTGGAATTGTAGTCCAGCAATATCGGGTGGGGTGGGGGCACAGATTAGGCACCCCTGCCCCAGGAGAACAGTGTCGTAACATGTCCTCCCCCTTGCCCTTTCATTGCTCTTGTTGCCTCTCCAGGTCTCCAGTGGCCATAGGGGAGCACCCATCCTGCCCTGGAAGTCTATTGCTAAGCACCAGGCCCAAATTATGCAAAACCTGAGTGTCCAAAGAGGGCAAGGACATTTTTTAATATAAAAAATTGATGTTATTGGTGGGATATAATAGGGACAATCTTTCACGTAAGCAGCATGGACTGATATAGTGGGTTATTTTAAATGGGAGGCAGTGATTGCAGAAAATCTCCTGGTGGCAGCAAATAGGGTTTTAGCTCAGCTTTGGAAATCAGCATGACACCTGAAACCTCACAGAGGGAGCTGGGATGGCCCAATACATTTTTCTTCTTGAGGCAAAGGGTAAGATGGTGCTCACCCCACTCACAGCATTCCATTCGCAGAGGCTGAATGGAATTTCTCTCCCATCCCATGTCAATGCTGGCAATGGGATATTTTCCTCCAGCAAACTTGAGGGCAGAGGCTGGCATGGCGGCATAGCTCTGTGCTCTAACATCTTGCTGCCTGTTGCTTCATCTTGTCTAATGGCAGAAAAACATACAAGTTTAGCACATCAAAGAAATAGCCTTCTAAGGCAATGTGATTATTTTCACATTTGGGGTAAATGATGCTACCAATATTTTTTTTTTAAGTGTAAATATGTGTGTGTGTGTATACACACACACACACAAAAACAAACAAACAAACAAACAAACAAACCACGTATTCATCAGTAATGTAGACTGGGGCACATTAAACTAAAGGATCTAAAGGAACTGAAAGCTGTAGGCAAACTGCACACTCCACAATTAATTTTAGAAATCCTCCGACAGACAACTGGAAACCAGGGCAAAGCAAATCCACAATAAAGGAACGGAACTGAGAAAATCCTTTCTTCCCTATTACTATGTATCCCCCCCCCCATTGCTATTCTCCTTCCCCAAGGCAATTTTCACATGATAGGATACTCATAAAAAAACGACCCCAACTGCACTGTATTCTTGCTTCATACTTGACATTTGCTAACGCACCTGACATTTGTTCAATTTCTTTCCCAATGACTTTCAGATAGTGGAGTTTGGCAAACCGGATGAGCTCCTTCAAAAACCCAATTCCGCATTTGCATCACTCCTAGCTGCTACAAGCAACGTTGGATCCTAGGACATGAAAATATTGAATGGTGCTTTCTCTGTGGACTTCAGAAAAGAAGGCTTAATATGGACAGAAAGAACAGAATAGATATCTAACGTCTTGCCGACAAAGAAATATGATAACCTTCACTGAAGGCCACATTTAAGGGCAAACTCTGAAGCTTGATAGAACCAGGGGCAGCTGAAACTAAGAACTAAATAAGGGGAGCAAGAAGGACTTTGCAAATACACATGGCATTGGACTACTGATTTTGGAATTCATTCAAAAATATAGCCCACCTGCAGGGAAACCTGTTAACATGGTGTGTTGGATCAGCACATTTTCAGAGGGTGCTAACATGATCGGCAAACTTACCAGAGGGTATTCACCCTTAGCATCCCACAACAGTTAAACATTGTACGTTCCATACAACCTTTAAAGGCAAATGATGTAGACCTGATCACTGCATAGTCACAATGGCTGCAACTCAGCCAAGGTAGGATGTGACTGAGCCCCAGCAAAATCAGTGCAACGAGTTAGTTACAACTAACTCAAGTCCCAGGAATTTCAGTGGAACTTGTGGCAACCGGTCTCTGTTGGATCGGAACCACCACGTATCACTTAGGCAGCTGAAAAATTCCGGCTGGTTTTTAAAGGAACAATTCATCTATTTGGCTGTCATACTGTAAGCAGATGGGCTTCTTCAATTCCATTGACTACAGTGGGATTTAAGCAGCCTAGCTGGGTACAGCTTCTGCCTTTAGTTTGTACCTGGTGCTTGCAAGGAAAATGCACTGCCGTATTTGGGTAAAAGGAGCCCATGCAAACCAGCCTGTTGAGCACCTGAAGGATCCAATAGATTTCAACCGGAACAACGTAAGTATATGCTTATCTCACCAATTGGAATCAATCGTCAATAAACAAAACAGAACACCAGACGCTTACCTTTGGCTGCAATGTGCCCAGCACTTCTCTGTATACCATGTGATCTGTTTTCCAAGAAGAGAAGAGAAGAGAAAAAGATACATAGGCTCCAATGGAGGAAGCACTCTTGTAGTTTGTCATTGAACTATGCAGTAAAGAATACCGTCCACTGTAACGTCACTTGTTAATTCACTTTTCTTGCAGTTATAGGTTTTGGAATTATCACATACCAATTTCTTATTTCCAACAGACATATTTCATGTTGGCACATGCCCACTGTTGTTTGTTCTCTGCACAGTACTACAAGCAAAAGCATCAATATTGCATTATATTATATTATATTATATTATATTATATTATATTATATTATAATCTGTACTGCCTTTCTCCCAAGCTGGGATTCAAGGCAGCTTAAGACATTTAAAAACATTATATAATACAAACTAATAAGAACAAACTAGTGAAAAGCAATAGTTAAAATACCTCAGAACCCAACACATTTAGACCCAGCAATTAATACAGTTTCTCCTGACAGCAGCCCAGCGATAGGCAACACCTGCACCTCAGTTTTCAAGGATCCATCTTAACAGGGAGGTCTTAACCTGCCGGTGGAACGACAGCAAAGAGGGACCTCTTCTGGGAGGAAGTTGGCCAAAAACAGCTCAACTGTGTCCGGATTTTTACTTCTTGAAATATGGCAAACCTAACAATATGGGAGAAGAAAAGTCTCTCTCTTGCCACCAGCTGTGCTTCCAGTGTTGGTGGGACCGAGAGAAGGTGCTCACTGCCATGTGGCCCCCAAAAGGTTGCCCAGAAGGGAATGTGGCCCTCTGGCCGAAAGATGTTCCGCATCTGGATGTATGACTTAACTGCAGGTGTCGGGGTGTCTGCTGCCAGGGTCCTGGGGCCGAGGGCAGCTACCCAAGGATTAGAAAAGTTTTCAGCAGGTGTTTAAAGTTAACACAAAGGCGGCTGCTGAGACTCTGTCAGCAGGGCAGTCACAGGACGACGGCACTAAGGACTTCTCATTGTTGTCAAATGAGCCTCGCTAACTTAGGCCACTCCTGCAGATGATCTCTGTGACTGAGCTGGGATATAAGAGTTTAGGGAGATGGACTGAGGTACCCTAAGCCTAAGTTGCTCAGGGCTTTGTAAATTTATACACCAATACGTTTATAATTTCCATTTTGTTTACTAGTGTTACCTCTAGGTGGTAAGTGAATTCCCACACCAGTAAAGACAATCTCAGTGGCTCTTGAGTTATTAAAGACCAGCAGCACTGCAATGCATACCCACCCTCAGTTAAATTGACATATCTTATGGCTGTTCACATGGGATAAACAGTCTTGCTGGGAAGTCTGAGTATATTAATTTAGTTAATATTTGTCTGTTTCCATGGTTTGAAAGCTCCCAGGTTGCCAGCTCTGTGTGTATCTCTATTACACAAATTGGCTCAGGTTCTACATTAATTCCTGGCTTTGAGTTACCCCAGGTATCTTTTCTCTCTCTCTCTTTTTCCAATCGTTTCACAAAGCCGTTCTTTTGTTTCTCGCCAGCACTAAGGAGAACAGAAAAAAGAGCAAAAGCTGTTTCCAAGCAGCCATAAGCGGAGCTCCGGGTGTGAATCTAAAATGCTCCTAATGGATACTGAAGCTCTACATTGCATGCCTAAGGGATAGTGCACAATTGCTACAATGACAAGAGTCTCATCTGGATGCCTTCAGAAGCAGCAGCGGCATCAAGAGCTGAAGGGAGGAAACCAAACCTTCCTCTGCTAAATTGATACTGGCTGCATGACTCATCCACAGGGATGGAAGTTCCCAAAGGAGAGCAGCCCACCAGCCAGGGAAAATGATGCTTTATCAGAGGATGCAGCCAGGGATGCTGGCTGACAATTTGTTTGTTAGGATAATAGCCCATCAGATGGTCCATCAGTGGGAGAAAATGGCAGGAGATGGCCTCCTGAGAGCTGGAGATATACCCCGAGTGTTTTGAAGGGGACAGTTCTGATGTGCAACAGAAACGTGACAGAGTGGAGTTTACCAATCCAGGTGCCCAGCCAGTCAAGCACGTCTCCCTTCCCAGGATACTCCATTCCACCCCCCACCCTTTTCTGCAAAAGGCCTTGGGTTTCTCCAAGCCCACTCATACCTCCCTTGAGTGTGGATGGTGCTGTTTTGGCTACATTTGGAGAGTGAAATTGGTATTAGTATACGGCAGCAGCAAGGGTGTCATAAGAGGTCAAAGGACTGTTGCTATTTCTGCAGCAGGGCTCCTGTCTCTAGTGTTCCAGAGCTGCCAAATCGGCATGAAAGACTTTTCGGCTACTGAGAAAACGTCTTCTCACCCTTTCTCTTGATTGCAGCCAGTCAGAATAAAAGGAGGTGAGCCCAACCACTGAAGAAAGAATTGCATGCCAGTTGACCACCCCAAATTTTGCCTCTCTAACTCCCTCAAACTAATTTTTCCAGGAATTAAATAATATGGAAAACATGTAAAAATGTAAGAACACAAGAAGAGTCTGGTGGATCGGGCCAGTGGCCCATCTAGTCCAGCATATTCTCACAGTGGCCAACCAGATGTTGTGGGAAACCAGCAAGCAGGAGGTGAGCATAAGAGCCCTCTCCCCTCCTGTGATTTCTAGCAACAGGTATTCAGAAGAACTGCTGCTTATGACTCGAGGCAGAGCATAGCCATCATGGCTAGTAGCCATTATTATTATTATTATTATTATTATTATTATTACCCCACCCATCTGTCTGGGTTTCCTTCCTAATAATAATAATAATAATAATAATAATAATAATTTATTTATACCCCGCCAATCTGGCTGGGTTTCCCTCCATTAATTTATCTAATGCGTTTTAAAAATCTAATCCTGTGGGAGCAAGCTCCATAGTTTAACTAGCATAGCTAACAGCTAAGTTTTCACTGAGAAACAGAGCAACAGGCTTTGGCAGCGACAGAGATGAAATAATAAGCAATCACCACTCCCTTCCATCCCCCACATGCATCTCATACCTCCTGCCGCAGCTCCTGTTCGGCAGTTCGGTGCAGTATACCAACAGAGATTCCCCTTAATGCATTTATTGGCAACCATCTGCCAGCTTGAACAATGGCTGTCAATACATTGACTAATCTCTCATCATGCCTTGAAATGCCAGCAAAAACCCCCCGACAAACACACATAATCTGCGCTGCTGCAAAATGAACTCCATCAAGCCAGCCTGGGATCGTATCAGTCACCTCCAAGATCACAACATATTCCTGAGCCCTTTAATGTCTTCATAAATTTATGCAGTCTTAGGAACACGTACTAACAAGTTCTGTGGAACTTGATGCAACACACTTCCAAACAGTTCCAGGAGAAGGAGAGTGGGGGGAGGGGGCACTGAAAGTGTCTTGCCCTTCCCAGAACCTGGTGTCAGCACTAGTTTGTGGAAACTTGCCCACTTGAAATATATGCATGTTTTGCATATACACACAATCTTTCTTGTTGACTGTAACCTTTGAGCCATCTCCATGTGCTGTTCTCTAGCACTGCTTGGGGCTCCCAATATTTTGAGCAGAAGAGGCTCAAAATATTGCACCTGTAACCTCAAGAAACAAAAACTCTCAACGTGGATTTTCCACAACATATATATCTGTAAAAGCTGGAGATATAAGCATGGTAGCAATTACATCTTGCAGATAATTACAGTTTCTACCCAAATATGAAATTTAGCTAGTTACTATCCAAGTGAGACCAATCTAGTTTCAAAGAAAGAGGCAGCACACACCTGCCCCTCTTATGTAGAAACCTCTGGATTTTGCACAGATAGCCTTCGGCGCAAAGGTAAAAGTCACCCCCAACACTGGAAAGCAGCCCCAGGGAGGATGCCTATGAAGAAATGAGGTCCAAGCACAGGAACCCTCTCACCTCTTGTGGCTTCCAGCAACTGGCATTCAGAAGCATTGCTGCCTCTGATTGTGGAGGCAGAACATAGCCTTGACAGCTAGTTGCCATCAATATCAGTTTCCTCCATGAATTTCTCTAATCCTTTTTAAAAGCCATCCAAGTTGGGGGCCATCACTACCTCCTATGGGAACGAGTTCCATGGCTTATGTACATGCTATGGGAAGAAGTCTTTACTTTGATCTGTCCTAAATCTTTCAACATTTAGCTTCATCACAATAAATCAATAAAACTTGGAACTGTGGTTTACAGCTTACAGATCTGCAATTCACAGCACCCTTAGCAAACTTCAGTTCTCAGGATTCTTTGTGGGTGAGGGACATGTGCTTTAAATGCGCTTTGAAGACATGGTGCATACACAGTTGGAGCCATCTGGGCCTGGGACAGACTTCGAACATGGGCTTGTAATGATAAGAGCTTAGGATTCAGTGTGGATTTAAATGTGCTTTAAATGTGTGCTGTGCATGCAGCCTCAGCAAACAAAGGTTCACTAATAGGGCAGGAGACAGCTGTAAATTATAGAGTAGAAACTGGGGGGGGGCTGTCCTCTGCTCCCCTTTTCCAATTAACTTCCCTCTCCAGGACCCATCCCCATGACCACTGGTGGAGGAAGAGGAGTGGGGGAGAGCGCACCGCCCCCGACAGTGCAATCCCGGTGGGGTGCGATTGTGGCTGCCCCCTGTGCTGGGTGCCACACCATGCCCCCAGGATGCATGCCAGCCCCGCCTCCACCTGCTGTCTGCCCCTGGTGCTGGAGCATGAAGCTCTGCCACTGCCCATGACATCTCCAAGGACTGCCCCTAGGACTCAGGTCTGAGCCCTAAAATCTCAGGATCTGGGTTGTTACAGACCTGGCAACCTTATTCAGTGCTAAGTAAACAGTTCAATTGGTACCTCAATGAAATATTCTCCAGGTAGGCATTGACTTCTTGTATTGCCACAGACTAATTCCTTGTTTCAGCGTTTGAAGGTGAGATGATCAGTAGGCGAGACAACCTACCACTGGCAAGAGGAAGCCCTACCTGAGGGCGAATGGGTGCCAAACCCAGAAATCACCCATGCTACAAACTCAGGAAGCAAGGGTTGAACCGGTGAAGCAACAGTGAGAAGGGGAAAGCCAATGAGGACCCATAACAGCAGGTTAGTTGCTTGATGCCTGGTTGACATTGACACAAGGGGAGCTGTGCTATCGGATGACAGTGATGTATAGCAGCGATTTCCAAGTCCTGGCAATATGAAGTGAAGATAAAGGGTAATAGACGAGGAAATAAAATATGTGAGAAGGAAAACAGGAAAGTGAGTGCAAACAGGGATTGCCAGCTGATTCTCTTTTTTCACTTTCTCTTCAACTGCGTGGGTGCAAGGCAGTGATGTTTCCCTGGAGCAGATGCCTGATGCTGTAGAAATTCTGGTCCTTGATCAGAATGAAAAACAGGGTCGTTTTAGCAGCTCCAGCAAAGAGGAGGAGGAGGAGGAGGTGGGGGTGGGGGAGGTGGCAGATTGATGTGACAGCAACCATAATTGCAGTATAGCAGAGAGCAAATTCCCCGTAAGGCCCATCAAGAAGCCTGGCATTTCAAGCCGCCGTGAATTTAGCATCCCTGCTTCCCCCACCCCTCCAGCATACAGCTGATGGGTGCCAAATTTGCAATGGGGGTGGGGTGAGAGGCGTTTCTGGGTGAGGGTGCAAATGCATACTGGTTTGGCAGACAGAGTGACAGCTCTGACACAGGGAAGCAGAGTTCATCTTAGCACCACACCATCACTCTACATGAAGGCTAGGAGAACTGCGCCTCCTGCCCTGCTGCTGCTGAACTATAACTCCCATCATCCCTGATCACGGACTGTGTTGGCTGGGGCTGATGGGAGCTGGAATCGGGCAGCCTGTCCCATTTCAGCACCTGAGGTGAAAGGGAATTGCCACCTCCTGGCCTGCCACACCCCACTTCTGGCGCCTCTGCTTCCCAGCTTTAGCCAGTGGTGTGCAGCCACTGGACTAGGGGAACTAGGCTAGTCCCCTAAATGTCCCCCTGCTGCCTCCTTCCCAAAGCCTGGGAGGCTTCTGCCTGGCTTAGGGAGGGAGCCGTGGTGCTCCGACGGGTCCAAGAGCCCTCCTGCCACCTTCCCCAAGCTCACCCAGCTTTGGGAAGGAGGCAGAAGGGATCCAGTATCCCATCAGAGACCTGGCGCCTCCTTCCCAAAGCCCGGGAGGCTTCTACCCAGCTTAAGGAGGGAGGTGTGATGCTTCATGTGTGCAACGTCCCCACCATCGCCCTCGCAAGCTGCTGCCTCCGTCCTCTACGAAAAATTGCACCGCATACCACTGGTTCTCGCCCAACTCGGCAGGACCTGGGATGCTCCTTGAAGTGTTGCCAAGCAGCTTTCCCCATGGGGTGGTGGTGGAGCTGAATAGCAAATGGAGCAGAGAAACACCTTGCCAAACTTGGTGGGAACCAGGGTGCTCCTCAAAGTGCTTGCTTGGCTTCTCCACCCTCGACGAGCGGCAATGCCGCATGCAGGAATGCCTCTGTCTTGGTGGTGGAAGCGGTGGGGCAGCTTGGCAGAGCTAGGGCCATCTTTAGCAGATGCGGTGCTGGGGTGCAAATATCCGCCCAGCGCCCCCAAATTACCACAGATAGTGTGGGGGGGGGGAGCTGCGCACTGCCAGCCATTGGGGGGCGCAACTCTCCCCCATGCCGCTGCGGAAGAGCAATTCCCACAGAGGCTTGGGAGGGAAGCTGCATGCCCGCCAGCCATATGGTTGATGGGGTGCAGCTGACGGGCGTGCAGGGAAAGGGGAGGCCATTGGCAAAGCCACACAGCTTCCCCACTTGCTGGGGCGCCCCTGAGAGGCTGGCACCCTGGCGCAATGCACCACTAAGCCCAATGGGAAAGATGGCTCTGGGCAGAGCACCGCCTCTTGTACTTCCACTTCCTGAGGCAGGTGTTTCATCCTGTGTAATGGGTGAGCCAGCTCTGGTTTGAATCCGTCAACAGCTGGGTTCCACAGGTTCCCCAGCCTTGGTTCAGTGAGCTCAGAGTGTCATACATGAACCATAGAGCTGCCAGACCCCACCGGGCTGACCTGAAGTCTCCAGGATTGCCTGCCTCTCTGCAGGTGGCATGGGAAGGGCTTGAATCTCTAGGTGGGCAACAGTACCTTCCCTGCCCAGGAAACAACCTCTTTGACTGAGGTTTCTTTCTTAATGCCCAACCAGTGACATATTTGCTCATTTGTTAGATTTTGTGTGTTTTATTTGAATGACATGCTCTTGGCAACCGTGGTTCATGCTTAATGTGCCATGCTTAATGACATCACTGGGGCCCACTCACCCATGGCATCATCAGGTGCCACCGCTAAGTCTAAGGTCTGAAATCTCAGAGCCTGGGATGTTTCTGACCTGGCAAGCCTATTCCCCAGCACTGCTGTACATGGAAATTTAAAAAAACCCCAACTAACTAACTTATGGTATGCACACCAAAAGGAGGTAGGATTCTGCTGCAAGGGAAAATATGGACAGCAGTAGAAGGTTACCAAGAGGAATGATAGAAAAGGCAATGATACCTTGAGGAGGTAAACAAGGGAGGAAAGAGATGATACCTGTTTAAAATCTCATCTGTTCACCCTGTTTTTCCCCCAACCTGATTGAACTATGCTGCTGTATTAAGCTGAGCCACCGATTTGCAAGGCATTTTGCATGTGGTTTGATGAATATCATTTTATTGCTGATCTTACACCATTCACTAACATGCTATTCTCCTCACCCATCAATATGGACTTTATTGAAATGTTGACAAGGAAATAAAGAAGACGTGCTCAGAATAGACCCAATGAGATCAATGGACTTGAGTAACGGACATCCATTCATTTCAATGGATCTCCTCTGAACACAGCTTAGTTGGAGATAAGCCATATAAAAAGAGAGATGTTAAATAGGGGAGTGGGGAGCTGGGGACTTGGCAGGTCTTAAATTCACAAATGTGTTGGGGAGATGTTAATAGAAAAGGTGAGAAGGGGGAGAAAATGAATTGAAGGAGGGCATCAGCGAAATGGATGAGAGAATTGAATTCACTGTCACAATTCTTACATGCATTTGGTGTTTGTTCTCTGTCAGGCACACTCCATCTTTCTTGGGCAAACCTTCTGAGCACTTTCTCACAGTCATTTTGTTTTATTTTGCTGTCTCCTCCAATGTAGCCTGTTTTTCAAAATGCCCCCTTTTTTAACCTATTGATGATAGCAAAGATATACTAGGTTACACCATTGCCATCCCACAGGGAATAAATAAAACAAACCAATGTTTTCATAGTTTCTGAACAGGTACACATACACCCTCCAAATACCTCAGAAGATAGAATCAGGATTCAAGATGACCTTAACAGCAGAGGCAATTTTAAGGTAGTATGACCAATGTGGCTGCACTGAGCATCACACTGCAGGGGGCATCACAACAGTACTGTAGAACAGAGCGCAAAATGTGTGTTTGTGTGGTGTGTGTGTGTGTGTGTGTGTGTGTGTGTGAATTTTAGCATTGCACAGGGTACCACTGAAATTTGAAAGCCCCAAGTCCGCCACTGTTAACAGGTTGGAGAACTGGACCCAAAGTAACAGAATGAATTTCAGTAGGGACAAATGTCAGGTTCTACAGTTACAACAATACAGCATGTTGGCTAATAGATAGTAGAAAACATACAGTAGAATAATGATGATGATGATAATAATAATAATAATAATAATAATAATAATAATAATAATAAATTTTATTTATATCCCGCCCTCCCCAGCTGAAGCCGGGCTCAGGGCGGCTAACAACAATCAAATAATCAAACAATCAAATAATCCAACATTCTAAAAACATTTCATTATAAAAATTAATTAAAATCAAATTAATGGCAACCGTTAAGCAAAATTCTGTGCAGGTTGCCAGAGGAGGGAGTCAGGCTGCGCCCTGACCAAAGGCCTGGTGGAACAACTCTGTCTTGCAGGCCCTGTGGAAAGATGTCAGGTCCCGCAGGGCCCTAGTCTCTTGTGACAGAGCGTTCCACCAGATTGGAGCAGCAGCAGCTGAGAAAGCCCTGGCTCTAGTTGAGGCCAGCCTAACATCTCTGTGGCCTGGGACCTTCAGGATGTTTTTATTTGCAGACCATAGGTTCCTCTGTGGGGCATACCAGGAGCGGCAGTCTCATAGGTACGAGGGTCCTAGGCCGTATAGGGCTTCAAAGGTTAAAATCAGCACCTTAAACCTGATCCTGTACTCCACCGGGAGCCAGTGCAGTTGGTATAGTACCGGATGAATGTGATCTCGCAGCGAAGACCCCATAAGGAGTCTCGCCGTGGCATTCTGCACCCGCAGGAGTTTCTGGGTCAGTCTCAAGGGCAGCCCCACGTAGTTACAATGATCCAGTCTGGAGGTGACCGTCGCGTGGATCACAGTGGCTAGGTCAGGGTGAGAGAGATAAGGAGCCAACTGCTTAGCTTGGCAGAGATGAAAAAATGCTGCATTTGTTATAGCTGTAATCTGCGCCTCCATAGAGAGGGAGGTATCGAAGATTACACCCAAACTCTTAACGGACGGTGCTGGCACTAATTGCACCCCTGCAAGAGATGGGAGTTGCCCCCCCCAATCCCATATCGTCCCGTCCCAGCCAGAGGACCTCTGTCTCCGAAGGATTTAACTTCAACCGGCTTCCACGTAACCATCCAGCCACAGCTTCCAAACATCTGGTCAGTGTGTCTGGGGCCGAGTCAGGATGGCCATCCATCAACAGATAGAGTTGGGTGTCATCGGCATACTGATGGCAACCCAGCCCAAAACTCCGGACAAGCTGGGCGAGGGGGCGCATAAAGATGTTAAAAAGCATTGGGGAGAGTATTGCACCCTGAGGCACTCCACATACCAAGGAGTGGCGCGATGACAATTCCCCCCCAAGCGCCACCTTCTGTCCCCGACCAGAGAGAAACGAGCGCAGCCATTGAAGGACTGTGCCCTGGATCCCCACGTCGGCAAGGCGGTGGTCCAGAAGTTCGTGATCAACCATGTCGAAGGCTGCTGACAGGTCTAGAAGAATCAGCAGCCCCGACCCGCCTCAATCCAGCTGCCTGCGGAGATCATCTGTTAGGGCGACCAGAGCCGTCTCGGTCCCATGACCAGCGCGGAAGCCGGACTGGAATGGATCCAGAGCCGATATCATTCAAATTATAGGAGGAAGCCAATCAAAGTTCATATGTACAATATAACAGAGTGGTGGTGAGGACTGTCAAGCCGTGTGTTCAAAACAGACGTCTAAGGACAGTCTCACAATAGTCTTTCAAAAGTTTCAATGGAAGACATCTCAAAAGCCTCAAAAGGACAGTGTCTCTGGAATGATACTACTGTTTCGTGATAGTCTTCATCAGCTGGAAATAAGATACAGGAAATAAGAGGGGAGAGAGGTACCTGGCTTGGCAGCAAAACATGTGAAAAGTAACAAGATTGATGTGAGTCAACAGTGTGATGCAGCAGCAAAAAACAACAACTGATGCAATCCTAGGCTGCATCAATAGAAGTCACAAAATTAAAAGACGCCTGCTTCTGGGGAGAAAAGCAATGAAAAACCTAGACAGCATCTTAAAAAGCAGAGACATCACCTTGCTGACACAGGTCCGTATGGTTAAACCTATGGGTTTCCCAGTAGTGATGTATGGAAGTGAGAGCTGGACCATAAAGAAGGCTGATAGCCGAAGAATTGATACTTTTGAATTATGGTGCTGGAGGAGACTCTCGAGAGTCCCATGGACTGCAAGAAGACCAAACCTATCCATTCTGAAGGAAATCAGCCCTGAGTGCTCACTGGAAGGACAGATCGTGAAGCTGAGGCTCCAATACTCTGGTCACCTCATGAGAAGAGAAGACTGCTTGGAAAAGACCCTGATAGTGGGAAAGGGAGAAGGGGATGACAGAGGACGAGATGGCTGGACAGTGTTCTTGAAGCTACCAACATGTGTTTGAACAAACTGCGGGAGGCAGTGGAAGACAGGAGTGCCTGGCGTGCTCTGGCCCATGGGGTCACACAGAGTCGGACACGACTAAACGATTAAACAACAATAACAATTCTGCCCTGGCTAGACCCCACCTCGAGTCCTGTGTCTAATTCTGGACACAGCAGTTTCGGAAGGATGTTGAGAAGCTGGAGGTGGATAACGAAGATTTTAAAGGGTCTGGAAACCAAGCCTTATGAGGAATGGTTGAGGGAGCTGGATATATTTAGCCTGGAGAAGACAAAGCTCAGGCTTTTTGTTCCTTTCTCTATGTTTTATCACAGTGCCATTTGGGATTTTTGCCACCACTGTCCCTGTGCTTGGGAGACCGTGAAATGGTTATAAAAATGTTTGTAAATAATAATAATAAACAGATGTCTTTTGCAAAAAAAAAAAAAAATCTTGTTAATCACAGCTAGAGCTGTATGGGTGAGAAAATGAAAATACTCTCATGTCCGTCTTTTGGGAAATGGCTTTTGAAGGGCCTTTTAATTAGCAGAAACAGACAAGTTGACAGATTTGGTCCATAAGAGAAATGAGAGTTCCTAAAATAAAATAAAAAAATGTTTGACAGATGGTCATACTTTGCAAATTATTGTGAGACGAATCTGAGAAATATTAGGCATGAAAGATGTTTATTTATGTAGATATGGTTTGTGTAAATCTCTAAAATAAAATAATTATAATAATTTTAGATTTCAGCCTTCTTTTTTGTGCTTGACATAACCTTGACTCACGTTCATTCCTACAACTATAATCCTGTGTACAGTGTATACAGAAGAGGTATTTTCATTCCTGAGTGTAACTTTTGACATTATAGAGCAATGCCATTAACACAAGATTTGCAGAGTTTTTATTTGCCCCTAAATTCTTACAGCAACTGCTCTTTTTTTATTTTCTTGCTTTCCCCACTAATGCTGATCTAAGAGTTTCAGCTCTGCAGGTTGCCACATACAACCCTCTTCCTCTCCCCCACTCCCCACCAAGATCTCCTTGACCAAATTGTCTCAACGGTTAAACACCGCCTTTCATTAGCTAACCTCACTTGAGAAGACTAATTGCCATCAAAATTATACATCTCAGTCTTTAGCTTGCCTTGAATAAACGGGAACGTTTCTCCATGTCAATTAAGTGCAGATCAAGAGTTACAGTTCCGCTACTCAAAATGTAAATTTCCCATCAAATGGAATGCTAAATAAGAGGTTACCCCTTTGCACGGAACAGAAAGATAATATAGAAATCCAGTAGAATCAAAGGGCCAGGGATGCAAGTCGCTTAGGGGGTGGAAATCAACTGAAATGCCTGAAAGAAGACATGAGCATGGTATGCAAATGAATTTCCTCTGGATTAAGTTAGCCAGTTATATAAAGAAAGGATGGGAGGGTGGGTCCACCACCTTCCTGTCCACCACCATTCTCTAGTCTCAAGAAAAGACTCATTACATGAATGTAATGGACTTGCTTCTTAAGAACATAAGAAGATGAGAAGAGCCTGATGAATTGGGTCCATCTAGTCCAGCATCCTGTTTTCACAGTGGTCAACCAGATGCCTATGATGGGAAACTAGCAAGCAAGACCCAAGCACAAGAGCCCTCTTCCCACCTGTGGTTTCCAGTGACTGGTATCTAGCAGAGCATAGCCTTGATGACTATTAGCCATCAACAGTCATCTCCTTCTCTTTCTGTACCCCTCTGCCCAAAAGGTTCCAGAGACACAGGTTTGAACTGATCGCTTGCAGATGTGTTTGGACATTTTCCCACCCCTGCCACAAGGGGTTTTAGGGGTCTAATATTTTGATATTCCACAGCAAGGATGAATATGGCCCTCCATTCCTCTTCATCTGGCCCTTGGATCTCTCCCCAGTCCACGCCTCTCACTGACCCTGCTCTGTGCCCCTGTCATGTGCTTTCCCTTTGTTAAGATATGTGATAGGATGCCTCTAGCTTGCCTGGGAGGAAAGGTTTGTGTGTCTGGAAACTTCTGGTTTGTGCATATCTACAGCATATACAAAGGGAGAGTCAGATCCTGTGCTTTTTCTATGGTACTCACTGGTACTGGTCACTTTTTTTTTGCTCTTGACCCTGCCCACTGCTGGCATGTGGCTGCTGGAAAGTTCTCCATGAGGGAAAATGTCCTCTGGGCTGGAAAAAAGCTCCCCCACCCCTGTTCTATGGGGGAAGAGGGGAATTCAGTACAGTTGTTTTCTTTCATAGAATTGTAGAGTTGGAAGAGATCCTGAGAATCATCTAGTCCAACTTCCTTATGCAGCTGGAGCATACAGGGATCGAACCTGCAACCTTGGTGCTATAAGCATCACACTCTAACCAACTGAGCTATCAGTTTCTATAGTGGCTAAGAGGAATTTCAAGTGCTTAAGAGAAACTCCAGTTAGCATTTCTCCTGACCTGAAACTTACAGAGATACTTTAAATAAATAAAAAAAGAGTCAAGGGCTATAAATGTCTGATCAAAACGTTTGCAATTAAGGTGCTTCAGGAGAATATATGTATGCAAATGATGGCAGCTCTTTGCTCATCCATGCTGATCTGGCTGTAAACACTACGGAATGATTCCATGCATGATCAGAAGCCGTCACACAAGGATGCAGATCAATGGCCCATTTCAGCCTTGGGGTTCTTTCTCATTTGCAATGTGTGCTGCTCTAGTTAGAGCGCCAGAAGAACACCAGTAGAAAAGGGAGAAACCCAAATGCTTACTTTTTGATGGGAGTAGCTGCTCAGTTTCAAGGTACTTGGTTCCCAAAGTCCTAAGCTAGGCTGGTTCACACAGGCATGTACTTTAATTGCTTGATTATTGCTTAATTATCCAATAGCCGAGCATGTAAATTGTGGACTCCACTGAAACATTCTCTCAATGGCAGCGAGGGGGAACCAGTGGCTCTCCAGATCTTGTTGAGCTCCATTTCCCATCAGCCCCAGCCAGCAAGGCCAATGGTCAGAGAAGATGGATGCTACAGTGAAACAATATCTGTAGGGCACCACACTGGGTATCCCTACAGTAGACCAAGTGTGTTATAGTGTGTTTATCATTTAAGCTTCTCCATAATTGTATTCATAAAATCTCCAAGACCTTCTGTTCTAACTGAGATCTGAAATGAATGGATACTGTTCTCACAAAGGAACAATGGGAGCTATTTGATGCCAGGTCATACAGAAGAAGAAGAAGAAGAGGAGGAGGAGGAGGAGGAGTTTGGATTTGATATCCCACTTTATCACTACCCGAAGGAGTCTCAAAGCGGCTAACATTCTCCTTTCCCTTCCTCCCCCACAACAAACACTCTGTGAGATGAGCGAGGCTGAGAGACTTCAAGAAGTGTGACTAGCCCAAGGTCACCCAGCAGCTGCATGTGGAGGAGCGGAGTCGCAAACCCAGTTCACCAGATTACAAGACTACCGCTCTTAACCACTACACCACACTGGCTCCCACTAGTGTCTCCTCTGACTGGCAAGAGTTCTCTGGGGTTTCAGGCAGGGGTCTTTGACATCATATGCCACCTCCTCATTGGGAAAGGGCAGAGTATCTGCTGTAGGTGCAGATGGCCCCAGGTTTCAACACCAAGTAGCATTGGGAATGTCCCCTCTCTGAGACCCTGGAGAACTGCTGCCATTCCGTGCAGACAGCACCAAGCTAGATGGACTAATAGTCAGACATGGTATCAGGCAGTTTCCTGCATTCCTATTAACTGGTGATGCCAGGGATTGAACCTTGGACCTTCGGCATGCAAGGGAGTTACGATCCCACTGAACTATTGTACCGCCTTCATTCCAGACACCAGTTGGAGCTGCCACTTTCCACCTGCTGCTTGACTGCTCAACACTACTGTAATGTCTCCAGCTGCCAAGTCCATTGGGTTCTCTGAAAATAAATGAGCAGCCTGCCCAGTTCCCCCACAGCTGAAAAGAGGAAGCACAGCAAGAATTACAGCGCCTGTCTCAGGGCACACATCTCAGTTTAAATAACCGAAGCAATGGAAGTGAGTCGTGCCTGAAAGATGGATGCAGGGGCTGCACTGCGAACGATAGCTGCCAAGTCTCCTCTCCAGCAACATAAACATGAAAGGAGGAGAATGTGAGGCTATGGAACTGAAGGTAGAGATTCTAAACAACGGTAGCGTGAGCGAAAGCTTGTCAGCATCTTCCACAAGCGGCTGTCCCTGAAGATGGTTGAGACATTACAGACTGCAAAGCAAAGCGTAACCCACATCAAGCCTTCCAGAAGTTGTGGTCCGCAACTCCCACCATTCCTGACCATTGGGTGTTCTAACTTCCCTGCAGGGAAGCTCCCTGTGAAGGAGCAACAACCTGTACCCCACAGGTTGGAATCCCCTGCTTGCCCCCTATGCAGGGCTGCTTCAGGGGGTGCGGCATCAGGCAGAAAGAGGGAGGCGCCAAGTTGGAGGGAGAGATTCAGTGGGAAAGTTGGCACCCTGCATCCAAAGGCATCCATTTTCCCTTCTTTCTGGAAGATGCAGCTGTTGAGGTATGTTGCTCTACTGTGTGTGTGTGTGTGTGTGTGTGTGTGTGTGTGTGTGTTTGTGTGGTTTCTTGTTCTCTCCACCAGATGCCTGCCTCTCTTTCATCTCTGATACCCCCCGACAGCCCTAGATCTCTCTGGGCCACTCAACCTGCGACAATCTGGGGCTATCTCAACCTGGTTCAAGCAATGCCTCTTCAAACTGGCCCAAATCAGTTCTGGGACTTCAATGGACATTTTATATAATTTTATGTCAACTGCTGATATTTTTATTAAAAATTAAGTGGTATATGCACCTTTCTAAATAAAGTAAATAAAATACATTTGTTGGGTGTGCTGTTTTAACTGTTGCATACATGCACTCCTGAGCACTGATAAAACACCACCTCTCCTCAAATAATCTTGATGTCATTGCATCACAGTTCTCCTCCGTCTCTGAGAAACGGAAGCTGCTGCAAAAGGTAGGACAAAAAGAGTCAGGCTCTCCGGCTTGGGCTGCCTTGTGTGATGTTCCTCTCCCAGGTCACTCAAAAGAAAAGTGGCTGCATAAAAGGTAAGATGGAGGAGTGTTGGGAGAGAAGGCCCAGGAGATTTATGAGCAGAAGCGAACAGAGGATGGAAGAAGGAGGAAAGGACAAAACAGGGAAAGTAAGAGGAAACCTGGAAAGGCAGCAATTCGAGCCAGAACAGAAAGGTGATTGCTTCTTGTTCCTGTCCTTGCTTCATAACCATTTTAGCTTTACTGCTTGCTTTCTGCTTGGTGAGTCCATAGACTGAGATATTCTGGGAGCTCTGCTTCCTTCCCAAGGCATTTGCTGTCCTGCCTTCACTGCTAGTGGGCCCTGAAGTGGGTCATCTGTTCGCAACAGATCCTGTGGGGGCAGAGCCACTCAGCCGCTGAATGCGTCCCTTTCTCCAAGAAGCAGCACAACTGTTCAAGAAGAGCAATGGAAAACACACCAGTGGTTTTTTGTTTGTTTTTACTTTCAAGCTTTTTTGTAGAAACCAAATGGCCTATGAGAGAAAGATCAGGAAAATCCACAACAACACCGAAAAAGAAGCAAATAAATAAATAAATTGGCAGGCTGCAAAAAGAGTGGGGTAAAACATTGGCTAAACACTGATGACCAGGGAAGACAGTCCGTAAGGACAATACACCAGTCACCGGAGGAAACAACCAAATGGCATACCACACCACACCACACCCACTTAGAATAAGAAGAGAGAATAAAAGAGCAACAAGCCCGAAAAAGCCAATGCAAAAGGCGAGTAAAAGGGAAAGTGGTAGTAAGCTGATAAGGGAACATTGCAGAATAGCATGGGCAGGTAAGGGAATGACTATGCTATAGAAAATTAGACACAAGCGTAGATAAGAAAGTCTTGCACCTTGGAAATAAAAATAGAAAGAGGAGTCCTGTGGCATTGGAAAAAGGCATTTCCAAGCTCTTGCATTAAGTTTCCCACCAGGCAGTCTCTGGGACTAAGGATCCTCGGGACTTAACAAAGAAGCTATCTGACAGCTCTCAGTAGAAAATTCCAGTGCTTTCTTTCTTTAAAAAATGTTTAGGGGTACTCTCATTTTGACTCAAGAAAACACTGTTTTATAGTTCAAATGGGGGAAAATAAATACAGTAAATGGACAAAAGTACAAAGATTCACAAAATGTTTAGGGGTATGCATACCCCTGCGTACCCCCAGAAAAAAAAAAGCACTGGAAAATTCTGAAAGCAAAACATGGAAAACATTGAAAACTAGCATATGACTCCACTTGAGGAACAAGTCTGACTAATTCAAAATTCCAGAACCCAGGAAGGATTTTTTAAATGAGGCTTTTGGAAGCATCCCTAGGTGCTTCTGCCTTCCCAGTTCCCCATCACACCACTCAGTCCAAGTTTGCTTTCATAATCAGCCTCTGCAGGCTTGATCAGTGAGAGAGCACCGCAGTCCTGACATCTTGAAATGGATCCAAGTGAACAGTCGCTGGACTTAATGTTGTTCCATTAATGCTCTGGAGGGAGCTGAACATGAACAGCTCTTTGGTCCTGTGTCAAGTGGAAAGAGTGACAGCAGGAAGCACCATAAAGTACAGTTCCTAACTGGCTCTTTCAGTCAATGAATTTCTAAAGACACATAATCAAATGCATATACATGCTATAAATCCCACCTCAGACACTTTGTTTTCATACTGCTCCACCATCTAGCACTTGATGAAATATAGGA
The DNA here is from genome assembly GCF_951804945.1 of Podarcis cretensis. Taxonomy (NCBI): domain Eukaryota; kingdom Metazoa; phylum Chordata; class Lepidosauria; order Squamata; family Lacertidae; genus Podarcis; species Podarcis cretensis. Next base: position 60,737,355 of record NC_137177.1, read on the forward strand.
ACTACAGTATACCAATTCCAATTATTTGTTCACCTAGCCCACAGATTATTCTTTTTAAGGACATCCATTTGTGTATACATTTCAGGCACAGCCTGTGAATAGCACGTGTGTAATAGACATGCACTTACTCTCCCCATTGTTTGCTTTACCGGCAACACACATGATGTGCATTTGGTACCCAATAATTACAATGTACAGTGGTACCTTGGGTTACAAACGCTTCTGGTTACAGATGCTTCAGATTACAGACTCCACTAACCCAGAAATAGTACCTCGAGTTAAGAACTTTGTTTCATGATGAGAACAGAAATTGGCAGCGGGAGACCCCATGAGCTAAAGTGCTACCTCAGGTTAAGAACAGTTTCAGGTTAAGAACAGACCTCCAGAACGAATTAAGTTCTTAACCCAAGGTACCACTGTATATTTTTACTACCTGTCAATGCACTCAAGACAATTTTCATACTTCCATACTTCCACCACTCTGTTACTTAACTCAGCATCTCCTACTGGGATGCTGTAGCTCTGGGGTGGCCAACGTGATGCTGTCCAGATGTTGTTGGACTCCAATTCCCATCAGCCTCAGCCAACATGGCCAAAGGTCAGGGATTATGGGTATTGTAGTCCAATACTGTCTGGAGGGTACCACAGTGACTACCCCTGACATTTTAGATCCTGCATTGACTGGAGACCAAATTCCCTTCCAGCTCTGAAGTTCTATGACTCTATGAATACTGTATACCAGTAACTGTAGTCTAAAAACAACTTCTCTGTCTCAGTAATATTTCCCAATTGCTCCACATTTGTAACAAGACTAGACTACTGTTCTCAAAGATTGCATAGCTGAGTTGGGTTGGAAAATATTGTCATTTGTGTATGCCTTGCTAAGTAATCAATATTTGGCAGGTCAGGTCAACACGCAGGATTCTGATGTATCGATTCAGTGTGTTAACAGCAATGGGCACCATTTATTATTATTATTATTCGGCGCCATCGCCGAATGGCGGACTCCCTCCGAGCTCCGGAGGGAGTCGGCTGGGTAGGGGTCGGGTCCTGCCGTGCTGGCGACGCGGGGACCCTCAAAAACCATGGGCGGAGATGCCCATGGACTTGGTGACTCGGCGGGCACCGTTTGCGCCCCCCCGACCCGCGAAGGAGCCTTTTTAAAGGCTGCGGAGCGGGTGACGGGGGGGGGTGTGGTGCTGTGAGTCCAATGCTTCCCCTGCCCAGCGAAGCCGCATGCCATTCGGCGGAGAGCAACGACTTCTTCTTTGAAAATTTCGGATTTGGACTAAAAGGAACAACCCGTGAGTAAATTGATTGGACTTAAAAGGGAAATTTGATCTTTGAATTTGGAGCGAGCGGGGGGAGTGCAAAAAGGAAGTCCGCCCCCCCCTGTTGTAGATGGCTCAACGCAAGGATTTGACAACTAAGATCGAGAGATGAACTTGTTTACCTGAAAAAAAAATTTAACTTCACGAAGGGAAATTACAATAATTGTGCTGGAGGAGAAGACTGATTTGTGGGAACTAAAATGCAACCCCCCCCCCCGGGAACCGGGAACGATCCGCTATGAGAGACTGGTGAAGAGACACAGAAACTTTGACAGCTGTCAAAGTAGCTGTCAAAGCAGGAAAATAAAAGAGAACTTTGTTACGATGGCTTTGCTGGTTAGATTTGTTACAATTTGGACATAAATTATTGGAAATAAAGGCAACAAGTTATTTGACTTTTGGGTCTGATTTTGAAAGAAATTAAGTTACCATATTCCCTCTAGAGGGAGGCTGGGACATTGCAACAGTAGCAGCAAGTGGAAAAATACTATGAATTTGAGCAGGATCTGTTATCTCTTGGGAAAGCTGCAAAAACGAAGCATTATTTTGTCTACAGAGGTTTCTATACTAAAGGAGACAATGGATTTATCTATTGAAGAAAGGAAGGGACTTGACGCAAGTTATGTTCCTGAATAACAAAAGCCTCTGTGGAGAACAAGAAGTTTCTGAATTAGAAGGTTTCTGCAGCAGAACAGGAAAAAGCAACCTGAGGAATAAGAGCTGGACCAAATTTGAAGCCGCAGTATTTGGAACATCCAGACTTTAAAAGGACCAAGAAATAGAATTTAAGTTAGACTCTTAAACATAGAGGTCTGGATGGAAGAACAATGACTTTTTCTGAGAGTTTTTTCGAGATTGGACTTTCTGAAATTAAAAGCTATCAAAAGACGGCAAAGTGGAGTTGAGATATAGACGTGGATACACCAGGCTGGCAGTAGACAATGGATGAACTTTGGGGATTGGAACCGGGGAATGGGGGGGGGGGGAGAGATTTGGAATCCAAAGGCTGTAAAATTATATATTATTTCTTTCTTTTCTTTTTTCATGTTTGTTGTTTGAAAATAGGGGAATTCGTGGGAGGGAAATGGGGTCGATCTTAGGGAATTATATAAAATATAAGGAGAAATGGTTCATTAAGATAAATAAGATAAATTAATTTGGAATAAATGGGTTATTTAAAATTACAAATAAGGTTTTAAAATTTGGGGTAAGAATCTGTGGAATCAATTTAAGGGAAATGGAATACAAGAGGGGGAGGGGGGGGAAGTCCGGGAAAGATGCCACTGAAACCAAGTGTAAATCATATTTGTTTTTTCTTTCTTTCTTGCTATCTTTCCTTTTTATTCTGGAAAATTTTTAATAAATATTATTAAAAAAAAAAATATTATGTGCAGCTTAAATAATGGATTCTTCAAAGTTTCTTATGATTGATAAGTGACCTTGTGTGGCAGATGTATATTTCCTCCCTTTGACAGTTTTGATATCCACAGGAATTCTTATGGCATCATGTTGAAATGACATTTCCTAGCAAGTCCTGTTTGGGAGGCCATTAAACTAGCATCATGCAAGCTCTGCAGCCTGCTGGAATCTTACCGAAACCACCAGGGGGTCTTTCAGATACTGACATCCTCATACACATTTGCTATAGAAATATAGTAGAGAAAATGTTGGGTGTGTATATTTTAAGATGTGGAAAAAGAAAGAAAAGAGTTTTTGAAAGAATAAAGAAATAGCCTTCTTTCTTGTCTTCTTTCCAGTTTAAAGCTGGAAATGATTGACTTTTGAAACACACTAAGCTTCTCCAGCTACAGCCCGTACTGTCAAACTTGCTTTTCCACTCGGCAAAATCCTGTCACGAACCCTAAAGCTTCTCGACTCTGAAAACGCATGGCTTCCCCCCCCCCCCCCAGAAACCAAATCTACTGCACTGATTATTATTTTATTTGCTTCAAACACATTAGCCTTTTGACCAACAGATTCACTCACACACTGGGAGGCCTTTTCCCCCCTTTTCTTTTTTTAGAGGAGCTGCCCACCTCCAAGACACAAATAGGTTTTCCCTTTGTTATAGCTGACGTAGACAATTACTCATATATTCTCATTGGGAAACCATTTTGGGACAATCTTGTTTTCAAAGCCTCAGAGAGAACAATTCCCCTGCAGTTACATCCTGCTTTCCCCATTGCTCAGAGTTCCTCAGCCAAGATTAGGCGCCGAGTATACAGAATGATGCTGTGGGAGACTCCTGCTTGCGGGCTACTGCTTGTAGGTGCCAAAGGATTGCTACTTGTGTGGAACAAGGACTCTCTGGTGAGGCCAGTTCCATTTGTTGTTGTTGTTGGGTGTTGGGACGGGAGCTGGGGAGAGAAGCTCTTTTGGGGGGGAGCCTCTTAATGGCACCCCTTCCCAAAATGCACCCATATCCTCCTCCTCCTCCTCACCCATTTCTTTCCTTTTCCCTTCAAGTCCCATTAGCAGCAGCATCTCACAAAATGAAAGGACAACGTGTGCCAATATTGTGCCAAAGTTGTCAGCACTGAACCGCCCGTGTTTGCTGTTATAGGGACTGATGTGAAAACCAGCATTTTAGCACAAATATCACACCTTTCTATATGTAATCGCCTCTTATACAGGGTGAGTCCTTTAAAAGAGGCCCCGTGGAACCCTGTATATGCCAGGAGCTCAGCCTACACTTGAGTATGACCCTGGCAGAGACACATGCCCGACTGGCATGTTCTCTCCCTCCTGGTTGATCGTTTGGGAGATTCAAAAGCTTTCTTCAGCCCGAACATCACAGCGACCGATGCCAACCAACACCGGCACACTTAGGGATCCGCAGAGTCTTCGCAGCTTGCGTGACAGACCTCAGCAACTCAGCATTTTGGCTAATCTACTTTTATTTACATATAGACACACACAGAGCACTGAAACATGGCTCTTTCTCTCTCTCTAGCATCAGACAGCAAAAAATAAATAAATAAAAATGAACAAAGGACAATAGTCCCACTTCACGGAACATAGTAACAAAAACATCCTGTCTCTGTCACTTCCCACTCTGTGGAGTCAAAACATACCATGTCATGTGAAAGACAACAGTCCCATGACTGCAATCATGGAGCAGTATATACACTAACAGTATATACATTCTTTTTCTAACAGTATATACACTCTTTTTTATATGCACACTTTGCCCCCTACCCCCACCCACCTATGAGACCAAAGTACTGGGGAAACAGTTTTATATTACTTGGAGGAACTGCAAACCAAATGAGTCAAAAGATGCCAAGTATGAGCAGGTGGGGACTTTTGCTAACTCAGGTAGGGAAGCATTCCTCCAGACCCCAAGGGCATGTGATAACAACCACAGATTATGGTTCCATAGCAAAGGATGGGGGAGCGGGGATGACTCCCTCCTTGCTAGGTGAGCCTTGAATATGAACCCAGCACATGTGTCCAGGCCCTGCTGTCCAGCATTCACCCAAAATAGGCACATCGGGCGTAAAGGGCCAGAGGGGTAGACATTGAGACTCTTTATCTCAGGGTTGTGGGTTCAAGCCCCATGATGGGCAGAAGATTCTTGAACTGCAAGGGATTGGTCTAGATGATTCTAGTGGACCCTTCCAACTCCAGGTTTCTATGAAAGGGCACCATCCCCCCACAAGTCCCATCAACCATATTATTTATTATTTCCTTTGCTTTGCTTATTATCCACCCTTCAGCATAAGGGTCTGCCTTCTGTGTTGAAAGCCAACCGCCATGAAATGGCCTTATGAAACTGAGGAACAACCCTGTATGGCAGCAAGCTATTGTTAGCTTGGCTTTCCTTCCCGTTCCCAATCCATATAACTCAGAGAGCAACGTCCTTTCAGAGCCCACACTAATTCTGATAAATTGAGCGTCCATGAGACACGACGGGGCTTTAAGGAGACAATTGATCAAAAGCTGCAAAGTGCTGACTACGTCGTGGGTGGCCAATACGGATCAGCTAGAACATTGGAGTCTCTGGCAGAACTGCAGGGATCAAGAGAAACGCCTACGGAAGCAGATCCCCATGATGCAGCAGGAGGGGCCTCACCAAACTCTTGGATATTGAAGGAGACGGTCACAAGAACACCAAACAAAGGGAACTGCCTTATTCCAAGCCAGACAGACACTCCATCTAGCTCAATACTGTCCACACTGACTTGCAGCAGATCTGCAGGATCTGGGGTCTTTCTCATATCTATCTGACTATGCCAGGGATTGAACCTGGGACCTTTTGCATGCAAAGCTGGTGCTCTGCAACTGAGCCACAACCCTTCCCCTGTCAAGCAAAGGGCACCGCAGTGTGTACATTCTTGCAGACTATACTGAAGAAGTCATCTTCTGTGTGGATTCAGAGTTGGGAGAAAAGGAAGTTCTACCACGACAAGTTCAGCAGCTATTAGGGATGCTAAAGGGATGAGCTACGAAGCCACAAAATTAGGCATTGGAAAATCAGGTGCAGGGGACATTGTTTGCCTAGGAGGGACACATGAAGCCAGTGGGCACTTAGTGGCTTTCGTGTGCCTTAAGGTTTAAACTGTGGGTCCTCCATCTATGCTCAACCTGTCTATTTGAAAATGCACCAAATATTACAAAACACCGGTACAAGTCTCCAGCTACTTCCTCCCAAAGGGAGCCAAACCCAGTCAAGCACTGGAACCCTGAAACTTCTCCATGCTTGGGGAACTCTGGCGCAGGTAGCAATGAGCTCATCTTTGATTGCTGAGATAAAGTAGTCCTGAACTCCCCCAAATCTGTTTTGTCCCTCCTGATAAAATACCCAATGGAGCTCTGAATCCTTACAGCATTTGTTCAGGGGTGGCTTATTGCATAGGATGGGGCACCGTTCATTTTCTCACAGAATGATACTATTTCTGCTTCAACAGTTGGCTGGCAGAGTAAAAAAAAAAAAAGAAAATAACTAAATGCAGAGGGTGGTGGGGAACTCTGCAGAAGACAGCGAGGCTGCCCTTACTATTGATTTATCACTACAATTGTAAATTAGATATGTCTGAGCGATGTACAGCATTATGGCATTATTGTCAAATTTGTAGCTAAATTACAGTCTTAACTCATGTATTAATTTAATTGAGATCTTGCTTGTGCAGTGCTGCTGGACGATGCAGGATTCTTCACTCAGATATTCATTGCAAATAAATATAAATGTGGCTTTCTTCTTCTTAAGCTCTGAGAGAAAAGCTCAGGCTGTATAAATATGCCTTTTATTCCATTAAATTAAATTAGCTACCCTTCTTAGATTAAGGAAAAAAATGCCTTCCATCAGGAGATGGAACAGCAAAGAGGTTATAACAAAGAGCCTCACCGAGCCCAGCTATAAGAGCAGTCATTCCGCCAAAGTGACATTTCCAATTTCCTTCTTAGGAGCTGAGCGAGCTTAGAATTTGGAAACACATGTTAACTTACTGCACAAATGCTCAGCCAGTTCGTAACAGGCTGGATTTATAAATGCTTACAAGTCAACTGTCTCAATTGAATTGGTATGGACTCCCAAGTTTCAAAGGGGTGTGCTATATAGCTCTTGAAGGGGGGGGTGTCATCCTGACCTGGAAGAGAGCATCAAAGGCTTCAGGAAGTGGGTAGGGGGCAAAGAGAAAACCAAACACTCCTGACTTCATCTCAGGACTGTGGGCAGTGGTGGGAAGGACAACAGAAAGAACAAGGGGACTCAAGAATGGGAGAACTTACAAACATAGGATGAGCCGTGCTAGAACAGCTAAAGCCAATGGGAATTCTAATTTTGTCTCAATCTTCCTTCCTGCTGATTTTTACAAGGAACAAACCTGAGACTGCAGGAGAAAGCTGACAGTCCTGGCCACCCTCTGGACTGGTTAAAAGGCAAGAAGGCAAGCAGGTGGGGGCTGGCTGAGGACTGTGTGGAGTTGGTAGGGCAGTGCCCCGTTGGCCCTCATGGACCAGCCCCTGGTGGTAGGCTACATTCCAGCCATGCAAACACCAGAGGTTTCTCCACTTCCCCATCTTTCCATCCTTCATCCAGGCCAGCAAGAGGCATGTGTTTAAGAGCACAGTCCAGCCAGGCAAAAGCACTCAAGGGTGTGTAGAACCAGTGAAGGGTCTGCTTGGGGCAGAAGAATGACCTGATGTCATGGGTTGTCTGGATGCAGAGGAGTGGTGGGAGGAACCAGCTGGGCAACCTTCTTCAAGGGAAGAAGGCTCAGGGCCTGGGGACTGGTGGTGGGCCAACGATGAGTGGTTGGAGGGAGAAGAGGGAGCAGACTGAGAGGAGGTGTCAGAAGCTGAAGAGGTAACAGGGCTTAGTGAGCGGGGGGAGTCTGTGGCAGAGAGCAGTCCAGCATCAGAGGTAGAAAGCTGAAGTAGGAGAGGAGGGAGGCCCAGAAGCAGAGATGAGTCCAGCTTGTGAAGAGGCATCAGTGTCCCTCCTGCTGTGGCAAACTGCTGTCCCTTTGGTCTCCCAGAACCAGGGGCAGCATAAAGAGGGCAGAGGAGAAGTTAGCTTCATGCAGGTACAGTCTCAGATTGTTTGAGGGAAACAGTGGAGAGGGGACTTAGGCAGCTGTAAGTAGGTGAGGGATCTTGCGTCCGAGCAACTGCTTCATGGGGGCAAGACCTGCCAGCAATGAGTTGCTGTGCTCATTAGGCTCAACACCTGAGGAGTATCCCCAGGGCCACACAGAGAGGACACATGGGCTGCATTTATCCCCCAGGCCCTAACCCCTATCCACATTATTCATTTTCACCCAGCTTCATTAGATGGAAAAGAAGGGGAGAAGAGAAAACCACAACCGAAACAGATTAGAAAGCAGCGTCTTCCTCTCTACCCTTCCTGAAGGAAGGAAAAACAGAGGAGGAATCAAATATTGTGCACAACAACAAAAACCCTGTAGCCTAATCCCACCACCATGATGCATTTGTGCTTCCACATGTCTGAGATTCACTTTGACCCAGACCTTCACCTCTCATGTTGAAATGCTATTGAAAACTCCCAGATCTATTCTGTTCCCTTCCTCTCACACTGTGTGGCACCATTCCCAACAATTTAATTGCAAAAAGGTGAGAATGGGAGAGGTTGCAGCGCTTTAGTATTGTTAGACGCAGTGGTTCTTTCCCCCTTGGCCTCATACTTCTATTGGTTAGTATTGTTTCCATCACTCCAGCTTGCTCTGAGAGACTCAAAGACAAAATACGTTCCTTTGGTTAGTTTTGTCTAAATTTGGGTTCACAGAATGGGGCAAGAGAGATATATTGCCTGGCCTCCATCCTGAGAACTCAGATACATGTCCAGCCTCTGGAACAAAGGCCCATTCATTGTAAGTCTGTATAAGTAAGAAGCTCTAACTCCCATAGGATGTTTTGAAGAGCTTTGCCAGTATTAACAGTATCCAGCAGCTATTTCCTAACCTCTGCCTGTTTAATAGAATTCCATCACTATAAGGCAATAGGGCTATGGTGAGTGAACTTCTGCACCAAATGAATTCATCTTTGGGGGGAAATGAAATGGATTTTCCTGACAGTGGCATGTGAAAATCAATAATAAATGTCCCTTTATCTATCATGCTTTCTTTCTTTTTTCCCTTTTTGTCCAATGGCCTCAACAAAACATGAAGTGGCAGCAGTGATTTTTACAGTGCTAGAATTTTGAGGCAAGTGTGAAAATCATAATGCAGAGAGCAACCGTGGCATAGTAGGAGCATACCTGGTTGTGGAGAACAATAAGGATTACCGGGGAAATTTGCGCTGTCAAGTGAACGTTGGGAGGGCTCAGAATTTGTCCTGATCTAAAGATGTTTATTCAATTCTGGCTGAAGAAAAGTAGAGAATTACTAATCGGATCATGGATTTTTAAAACAAATTTTATTCTAGAAAATGGAGTTACTCTGACGTAAATGGCATGCCAGTTCCAGCCTCCTCATTTTCCCTACCCCCCAAATTTCAAAGCTTCTGCTCATTACATCAAACGTACAGATGGATGAGAATCTTGTTCTGTCTGCATTTTAAAGCAAGCCTACCAAACCTGCCATTCTGGGATTATACTGTACATATAGATTGGATGAGAGAGAGAGAGATTAGATAAAGCAATGGTCTATCAGATTAAGTCCTCTGAATTTTGCGATGCAGTTTTTGTTCAAATAGATACAAACTACATGTTACTGGAAGGTGTGTGCAACAAAAATTATTATTTTTTAGTGGAGCTGCATTGAAAAGCATATAAAACTGCTTTTATATTTATATTTTATTTGTGTGTCGAATGTCCACTTTTAAAAGTCTTTAAAAGTATTTATTTATTGCATTTATATCAGGCATAGGCAAACCCCGGCCCTCCAGATGTTTGGGACTACAATTCCCATCACCCCTGACCACTGGTCCTGTTAGCTAGGAATGATGGGAATTGTAGTCCCAAACACCTGGAGGGCAGGAGTTTGCCTATGCCTGATTTATATTCTACCTCCCAGCCCCAGCCCCCAAGGAGCTCAAAGTGGCATACATGGTTCTTGTCATCTTCTCCATTTTATCCTCAGAACAACCCTGTAAGGTGGGTTAGACTGAGAGGATATGGCTGGCCCCAGGTCATCCAAGGAGCTTCATGGCCTGATAGGGACTTGAACTCTGGTCTCCCAGGTTCTAGTCTGACACTCTACAACTACACCACACTGGCTCTATGGGATGGAACAGACCTCTGACCCTACACATGCAAAACTAACATTGAATGGAATTAGGTGGATCACTGCATTCCAAATCAAAACCAAGTCCATGCAATAGGTGTGCCCCAGAATTGTTCCCATAACTACAAACACTTACGAAACATCTTTGTTCCTCCCTGTGATAATTAAGGTACGCGTATTAGAAGAAATATGCACTAAATCGATATTATTATTATTATTATTATTATTATTATTATTATTATTATTATTGCAAGCTGATGTGGAAATGTGGAGAATGGAACTTGATATTGAAAAAATGGAGGGGTAGGGACAAACTAGCTTGTATGAGGTTCCTCTTATAATAATAATAATAATAATTTATTATTTATAACCCAGCCATCTGGCTGGGCTTCCCCAGCCACTCTGGGCGGCTTTCAACAGAATATTAAAATACTGTAATACATCAAACATTAAAAGCTTCCCTAAACAGGGCTGCCTTCAGATGTCTTCTAAAAGTCTGGTAGTTGTTCTCCTTTTTGATATCTGGTGGGAGGGCGTTCCACAGGGAGGGTGCCACTACCGAGAAGGCCCTCTGCCAGATTCCCTGTAACTTGGCTTCTCGCAGTGAGGGAACCACCAGAAGGCCCTCGGTGCTGGACCTCAGTGTCCAGGTAGAACGATGGGGGTGGAGACGCTCCTTCAGATATACTGGACCAAGGCTCTTGTCACCTAATTGGGGATGAATGACCTAAAATGCTGCAGCAATGTTGATCAAGGATGGTGCAATGTCCTCTCTCTGAATTCCATAGCTATTTATTTACAAAGACTTATGTTACTCCTTTCCCCTGCCAACCTAGCAGTTTGAAAGCACGAAATGCAAGCAGATAAATAGGTACTGCTCCGGCAGGAGGTTAAACGGCATTTCCATGCGCTGCTCTGGTTTGCCAGAAGCAGCTTAGTCATGCTGGCCACATGACCTGGAAACTGTATGCTGGTTCCCTCAGCCAATAAAGCGAGATGAGTGTCGCAACCCCAGAGTCGGCCACGACTGGACCTTTACCTTTATGTTACTCCTTTAAACCTCAGTTTGGCCAGATGATGATGATTCATTAACTCATAAAATAATCAGTTTTCTCAAACTGCAGAGTTGCTTTGCATTTAGAATCTCCTTCCCTTGGCATAATTAGATGCAAAACTTGCAATGTCAGAACATGCATCTTTTTATCTGTACTGATTTCCTGTTACATCTAGGCTTAATCTCTTTAGTTAACTTTAATGCTACTTATACCGAAATGCTTTCTGAATATTAAAAGCATGCTGGTAGATAAGTTAGTCAGTGTAGTATAGAACAGGCGCTGGCAAATTCTATTAATTATTATATTATTATTAAATGTGGGCAAGTTTTATTCATTATGATTGCCATTATTAGGAATAATTCAATTTACTGGTTGCTTTTTTTAAAAAAAAAAAGCCTTGAAACAAGTCGCACAGCGGAAAAATTCATTATAGCACAATTCAACAAATATAACATGAAAATCAATAAGAGCAGACTAAATGCAATCTTCACTAATAAATAACGAATATATTGCCTCCCCCCAATACAAGATGATCAACAGAATCCTAATTAAAAGAGCCGCTGATACCACAACATACACTCAAACATTGACTTTAGGCTTACAGAATCTCCTTAGCTTGTTTACCAGCGTGGGAGCCAGTGTGGTGTAGTGGTTAAGAGCGGTGGACTCATAATCTGGTGAACTGGGTTCGCGTCTCCGCTCCTCCACATGCAGCTGCTGGGTGACCTTGAGCTAGTCACACTTCTCTGAAGTCTCTCAGCCTCACTGTCCTCACAGTGTTTGTTATGGGGGCGGAAGGGAAATGAGATTGTTAGCCGCTTTGAGACTCCTTAAGGGGAGTGGGAGGCGGGATATCAAGTCCAAACTCTTCTCTCTTCTTCTACCAGCACTAAGACCCTATCTGCACCACACATTTAAGGCAGTATTATATTGCTTTAAGCAGGCATGGCTTCTCCCCAAACAATTCTGGGAGTTGTAGTTTGTTAAGTACAGTGGTACCTTGGGTTACAGACGCTTCAGGTAACAGATGCTTCAGGTTACAGATTCCGCTAACACAGAAATAGTACCTTGGGTTAAGAAGTTTGCTTCAGGATGAGAACAGAAATCACACGGTGGCAGCGGGAGGCCCCATGAGCTAAAGTGCTACCTCAGGTTAAGAACAGTTTCAGGTTAAGAACAGACCTCCAGAATGAATTAAGTTCTTAACCTGAGGTACCACTGTATGCTAAGAGTTGTCAGGGGGTTCCTGTTCCCTTCACAGAGCTGTCACTTTCAGAGTTCCCTGGGATTGTTAAACTACTCTGCAAATTATAGCTCTGCCAACTTTCCACACCCTTCACGTTTCCCAGGATTCTTTGGGAGGGGTGGAAGCCACAACTGTTTAAAGTGACTTGAGGCTGCTTCAAATGTATAGCATAGATACGGTCTCTATGCATATAAATGAGTCCATGCAAATTGAAATGGCAAACTAAACTCAATATTGAATTGTGACCTTTATGACCTCTGGGGGTGTTTTCTGTTTCGTTTTGTATAAATGTTGCTGTGGGAATCTACCTGTAACCCACTCTCTGGGGAGTTTTCTCAGGTGAATAAGATAAAATGAAGATGTTTTCAGCTTTCCCATTCATTCTCTTTGCCGCATTATGGATGTGATTGGTGGTGATAAAATGCTCCCCAGGGGTTTTCCATTTTTGGGGTGGGGGTGGGGGGAAGGAGTCTGTTGCAAGTACCGTTTTTTAGGGCTTTTGACATTGTGCTTTGAACACTACAAGGCTTGAAGTCAAGGGAATCATATAAGTTTCACCGGCTCTTATTTTATATTAGCCAGCCTGAGATTTTTAAATAAAGGTTTTGATTCTTTGCAGTTTGGTACCTTCATTGGCTATGCAGCAATGATCTATTTGTCTCTGTGTGCTGTTTCTGGAGGCATATCAAAGCTTTCACTTGATGTTTCTTTCAACCCCAAATGCAGATAATTGCTAGCATCGGTTCTGAATTATTTCAGGGAAAGGCCATAGCTCTGTTGCACAGCAAGTGTTTTGCATGCAGAAGGCCCCAGGTTCCATCCCTGCCTTCTCCAGGTAGGGGCTGGGAGAGGAATCCTGGAGAGCAGCTGGTGGTCAGTGTTATACAGAATACAGCGCTAAGATGGATAATGTGAAAAATACTAAAATACACATAATGATGACATGATTGTTCAGAGAGAACTTAGCTCAGTGGTGGAGCACACGCATGGCATTGTTGGCTATTTGCAGGTTAGTAGCGCTGCAGAGAGCTTGCTGGGGAGACCATGCATGACAAGGAACTCAAAAATAACTTTAACAAGGTTTTAATAACAAAAACAAAAACTCCTTTTACACTAAAGATAACAACAAACATGACCCAACCACCAACCCATCCCCCAGGGTAATGAGAGAGCTAGGTGCTGCTCCTTATATACTATGCCCAAATGCTGACACAGCTTAATTAACACCACCTAGCAGCACCTGCTATGTTTCACAGCTGTAAGACTGTTATTTGCCCTGGCCCTTAAAGACATACACAACTTGTGAAACAATAATGAACCTTCACATTTTACAGTGACCATTCAACAGGCATGTGAGAAGGTTCAGTCCCCAGCATTTACCCATAAAGCAGTAAGTCATCAAATGATTGGATGCACCTCTAGGCAGACTATGTAGAGATGCTGGCAGCATTGGGCAATACTGAGCCAGATCAGTGATTATCAATGTGGTGCTCTCCAAAAGATGCTGGACTAAAACTCCCATTATCCCTGACCATTGGCCATGCTGGTTGGGGCTGATGGGAGGATGAGTCCAACAACATCCAGAGGGTACCATGTTGGTTAGCCTTGCACTAGATGATCAAATAGGATGACCTGGTGCATGGCAGGTGTCCTATGTCAGGTGGTGTGTGTGTACCCAATGAAATTTATGAACCTGCTGTGTCTATTAACTTCATTGGGTCTATCTACTCTGAGTAGCACTAGCACTGAATATCATTGTTATATTTCAAGAAACCCTAAGTGGAACACCAATACCATGCAGCTCCCCCAACTACCAATATATCATCATCATCATCATCATCATCATCACTACTACTATTTTTTAATTAACCACCCTTCACCAGCTATCTCAGGGCAGGTTACAACAATTTACAATTCAGAATTAAAAACAGTTCAAGCATAATACATTCACATTAATAGGGTGGGTCCTGAAAACACAAATCTCATATGTCAAAGGCTGGGGTAAAGAGGTGTGTTTTCAGCATTTCCCAGAAGCTGTATAATGAAGGCACCAGATGTACCTCTACAAATTTGGGGCTGCCACAGAGAAGGCCCTTCTTCAGGGCTGATGCCACTCCAACCTTCTATGAGAGATGGAGCTACTACTGCTGATCTTAACACCTGGGAGGGTCTGTAGGGATAAAAAGTGTTTTTTTAAATAGAAAAAAGGTGCCATACTCAGCATGAAGTTGTTACAGTAAGTACCACACTTTTAACATTTTGGGGGGAAAGGTTCAGGCACTGCATACTCATGAGTACCCCCAGAAAATAGCACTGGGGTGGAGATGGACTTTTAAGATATTTGGGGCCTAAGCCATTTAAGGCTTTAAACACTAACATCAGCACCTTAGATTGGACCCAGAAATTAGCTGGCAGCCAAGGCAGCTACTGTAGAAAATGACTTATATGAGTTCAAAGGGCAACACCAGCCAGTAACTTGCCTGCTGCCTTTTGGACCCTTTAAAGTTTCTGAGTCATCTTCAAGGGCAACTCCAAGAGCATGCATTCCAGTAATCCAATTTGGGATACAGTAGTACCTCAGGTTACATACGCTTCAGGTTACAGACTCTGCTAACCCAGAAATAGTGCTTCAGGTTAAGAACTTTGCTTCAGGATGAGAACAGAAATGGTTCTCCAGCGGCGCGGCAACAGCAGGAGGCCCCATTAGCTAAAGTGGTGCTTCAGGTTAAGAACAATTTCAGGTTAAGTACAGACCTCCGGAACGAATTAAGTACTTAACCTGAGGTACCACTGTATATGCCATCATCACTTATATACAATCACACTATTTCTGCATTGGAGAAGAAGTGAGCTGTTAAAAGTTGCAGGAGTGGACAGAAAACTTTCCACTGCAGTTCAATAAGTAGGTAAGCTCCGAAGGCATGCACAAAGCACTGTGTGGAATTTTCCTCCCTCCTGCTGTCTTAACAGAGACCTTCATGTCCCTTAGATGAAATACCTTCACCTTCACTTACCTTTCAAATAGGCTAAGGGGGAACAAGAGAGAGAGAGGGACAGAGAAAGTGCTGCCTTTGCATTAAAAATCCCCTACTTGGAACAGACTCTATTTGCCGTCGCCATGTGAGCTGAAGATTCGTTTTAAGAAACTTAAAAGAGTCGAAGGAGCAAATATTCCCAGGGTCAGAGAGCTGGCAGGCGAGGCCAATGTTATTTCCTAGGACCAAGAAAAACAACGTGAATGTAGGGAATGATATCAAGTGTAACAGATTAGGGACTGGATGCTGTGATGAATCAACAGCTTGGCTACCTTGCTCCTTCTTGCACTTCCCCCAGAACTTTCTCCTACTGATGAGTGAGAAGGGTTTTTTAAAAAATATATATAAATGCAGGTCCTCCCTGAATGCAGAACTATTGACCACTTCTCTCTCAGATCTTTCTTATTCCTGCAATGGATAACACAATGGGCAACTGCTGTTCTTTTAATATTTTCCTTCACACAGAGAATTTCTTCTGAAGGTTTAATATCTCAGCACCATCACCAAATTCAGACATTTATAGGAGAACATATTTTTAACTGTTAAATAATGTTATATATCACACCAATCTCCCAGTGGCGGGAGACTCCAGGGGTGCCTGCACTTGCTCATTGTTCAGTTTCCTTGGAATGAAGGTCAGCAGAGACTCTGGTGTCATTATGATATATGGCTTTATTTACACTTATATACAACCTGAGCACTGGATGGAGGAGCTCACAGTATTAGCACTCCAACAGATCTTGGTTCCCCATTAGGTTTCCATTGGATTCCCAGTTCCTGCACAGAGCTGGGCATTCCTCTGTGTCTCCAGATTCCAGTATCAGTCCTACTCACTCACTGCCCTACTCACTAACTCACTCACTCACTCACTCACTCACTCACTCACTCACAACTCTCTTCTACACCAGACTATTGTTCTCCATCCTAGGATGACATGGCATCGAGCCAGGTGAGGTGGGAAAAAGCCTACCCTTTTGTCTCTATGGCAACGGGGCTTGCTCTTTTGAGATCTGAATGGAAGGCACTTAGATGAGCCGCTAAGCTCATTGCCTTGGCAAAGGAACTGGCCTGACTGGTTCAGCAAGCTTTCTCTTGTAGTTTCTAGCCTCCCGTACACAGGATTACAGGTTTCAAAGAGCCCCACCATATTCCTGTGGGAATCCAATGACCAATCAGGAATTCAGAAGGGCAGCAAGAGCCTTCTCATT
The DNA here is from genome assembly GCF_951804945.1 of Podarcis cretensis. Taxonomy (NCBI): domain Eukaryota; kingdom Metazoa; phylum Chordata; class Lepidosauria; order Squamata; family Lacertidae; genus Podarcis; species Podarcis cretensis. The sequence goes on from NC_137177.1 coordinate 60,753,914, forward strand.
GGCTTTTTCTGGAAGGAATGCAGTTTGGCCTAAGTTAACTAAATTTCTGCTGCTTTCATTTTTCTTTTTCTGCACGAGAAGGAGCAGCTGTTTGCTGCTTGGTAGAGATTTCCATCTAGTTCCTGAACTGAGCTCTTTCAATTTCTTAGAATTAACAAATTATCATCTATTTGCTCCCCGGCCAAGCCAGCAACCAAATTATCCCTTTCGGGGGGGGGGGCACAAAATTTTGGAAAAGTTGGCACGTATCCTTTAATCCCCCTAATCTTTCCTTCTTAATAATCTTGCTCATATTATTATTCTATGCAATCTTCATTTCATTATCTATTATAAATACACTTAGCACATTGCATATGCTTGTTAGCTTCACACACACCCACACACCCACACCTGATTTCCACATTTTCTGAGCCTTGATATTTTGGGTGACATGCTAGTCTTAAACCCATTGAAATTCATGGATATGACTAGTGTAGGTTCATTACTTTCAATGGGTTTACTCTGAGTAGGACTTAGTTGAATACAACCTAGTGTAACTAAAGTCTGTCTCCATCGGTGTATTCTTTGATTACTTTTTTCATTGCTTTTGTTTTTCTTCATTCACACTGACTTTTTCTGTTTTTGTTATATGTGCTACTGATGTCTTACTCACAACCCTTAGGCAAATGGTAATATTTAGCTAGCAGTTTTCCGCATTGCATCTATGTCTTCTTCAAGCCCGCCTTTGCTTCATCACATACCTTCCTTTCTTCACTCTGACAATTGTACTGAAATAATACATCTCTGCAGCTCGACGTCTTGATTTGAATGGAAATGATACAGCTTTGGGTGTCCCTCTGATGGTTAAGTGAGGACGCTCAATCTCTTTCAGACCATGTAACTCCTGCAGCGTTCGGTCCTGGCATTTGTTGTGATTTGCTTTGATATGGGTCAGCATTTTGTCATATTTCAAGTCATTAAAGCAAATGACTCATAATGGGCTTGCCTATTGATTTAATGTCATTTCTGTAGGAGAGCGTCCGCGGAGGCACTGACTGCTTTCTCCTCTGCATAAAAATTAAGGGGGTGCCAGAAGTATCTCTTGCAAAATATTGCTTGCTAATTCTTTTCCTCCTACATTTCTTCTTTAAAAATACCCCCAAACAAACTCCTGGCAAATTGTTCATAAAGAATATCTGAGTTACTCTGCTGAATCAAAGCACTTGCCTATATATTTCTGTTAGGGATGAGTAGGTGTGTCGATTTCAATTTCTTTCACTTTTGCATTTTTCCAATCTTAAATTCAGTTCTTCGCGTTCCACATCAGTTTGCATTTTTTTTAAAAAGCCCTCAGAAAAATTCTTCAGCATTTAAGTGTAAATTTCTCCCAATAATAGACATTTTTGTATGCAAGTTCCTCCAATGCACATATTATTAGCAAGGCAATTTTGCCCAATATAAGGCATTATGTTATTTTCACCAATATATGCATTTAGACACAAACTTTACCATAGTATATGCATTTCTGTACACAATATTTGGCTGGGGAACAGCATTACAAAATCTAGATAAATGCAAATTCCAAAGGGTGGATGAATTTAGGTTTACGTGTTATTTCAGAAACAGTTAATTTGGCAGATTTCTATCCCACTCCTAATTCCAGCATCCTATCTCTCACAGTGGTCAACCAGATGTTTCTGAGAAGCCCCAAAGGAGGATATGAAGCTGTCACAGAAAGACGGGAAGTTTAATTGATACAAAATGCCCATAATGTTTCAGGGCCAAAAGCTGCACATGCATTGGTAGCCGTGCACCAATTGGACACATGCAAAATGGTCGCCGCTTGCACTCAGGGTCTTCAGTTGGAGTTAGCTGGTGAAGTCCTTGCTGTTCAGGAGGGTAGAAAGAGAAATTTCTTATTCCAGATCAGCTCTGGCTGGCACCCATTGAGACTGGAAGGTCCAAAGACAGGGAGGCTAACACTAGGTGGAGCCAGAGAGCCAATGACAGGCAGAAACAGAGCAATGATTGGTGGAGCCAACTAATTCTTGCTCTGTCCCCATCCAAGTTCTTCTGAATTCTACAAGGGTGAAACCTGGCATCTTCTGTATGCAAAGCAAGAATGAGGGCACGTTCTGCGCTATTCACATTACAACTCTGTCCAATAACATAACTACACAAACACTTTTTTTTTTTAAAGTATCTACAAGGGTGAAAAAGAATCTGGGCTACAGTATTTCAGCTCTATGAGTATTTTTAAACATTTCTTTCATCTGCAGCCTATACTGGAGTGTGAACAATTCTTTTGATTAGGTTCGGGGAGCCAGGCTTTTCTTCCCAGCTTTGCTTGTTTGTTAATATGGAGAGGTGACTAGAAGGTGCCAACACAGCCTGCGCTGACATCTCTCTGAAGGAGGTTTCAGCGAATTTGCAAAGCTATGAGAGTCTGCCATTGATTTGGCTTTTATTCCAGATTTCCTAGGTGACCCCGTTGCCCTCTTTTGCCTCCTGCAAAATGCAGATAATACTGTATGTTCCTACTAGCTTGAGGATGTTGAGAGAATTAATTAATGCTGGCAACGTTCCTTGAGACCCTGGGAATGAAAGGTACTGAATGAAGTCATAAGTGTGATTAGCATCTAAGACTCGAGTTGTAGGACTGTCATTTTTTACTTTTCCTGTTACAAATCTACATAAGCTCACCTATGCCGTCCTTATACAGCACTAAGATGGTGTTGTCGAATACTCAGCATGCATGATTATTTCCTCTTTTTCATATTTCTAGGCTGCTTTTTTTAAAACTAAAGAGGCCTTCAGAACTAGCTTTCATAAATATTGAAATATTATAAACGATATTAATTTCTAAAAAGTTGAGTGGCCGGCAATAAAAATGTCAAGGGCAACATCAAGAAGAAGAAATAATTCTAAAGCAGGGATGGTGCATCTGTGGCCCTCCAGATTCTGTTGGGCTCTGACTCCCATCACCCTCAGCTGTTGGCCATATTGGCTGGGGCTGATGGGAGTTGTAGTCCAGCAACATCTTGAGGGCCACAGGTTCCCTACCACTGTTGTAAACCAAAGGCAAAAGTGGGCCCTGCAGTTCAAGGTCCAAGGAAATCTTCCAAGAAAGGAAACCTTCACTGGTACCTTCAAGATGGACAGCTTTCATCATCTCTGACTTCTAGCCATTCTAAAAGGTGCTTCCTCATGCAATGCACAGAACTATGGAACTCTCTCCCACAGGGAGCTGTGATGGCTGCCAACTAAGTCAGCATTAAAAGAAGATTGGACAAATTCAAGGCTACTAGCCGGAAGAAATATCAACAGCCTCAGATATGCAGATGACACAACACTGATGGCAGAAAGTGAGGAGGAATTAAAGAACCTTTTAATGGGGGTGAAAGAGGAGAGCGCAAAATATGGTCTGAAGCTCAACATCAAAAAAACGAAGATCATGGCCACTGGTCCCATCACCTCCTGGCAAATAGAAGGGGAAGAAATGGAGGCAGTGAGAGATTTTACTTTCTTGGGCTCCATGATAACTGCAGATGGTGACAGCAGCCACGAAATTAAAAGACGCCTGCTTCTTGGGAGAAAAGCAATGACAAACCTAGACAGCATCTTAAAAAGCAGAGACATCACCTTGCCAACAAAGGTCCGTATAGTTAAAGCTATGGTTTGCCCAGTAGTGATGTATGGAAGTGAGAGCTGGACCATAAAGAAGGCTGATCGCCAAAGAATTGATGCTTCTGAATTATGGTGATGGAGGAGACCCTTGAGAGTCCCATGGACTGCAAGAAGAACAAACCTATCCATTCTGAAGGAAATCAGCCCTGAGTGCTCACTGGAAGGACAGATCGTGAAGTTGAGGCTCCAATACTTTGGCCACCTCATGAGAAGAGAAGACTCCCTGGAAAAGACCCTGATGTTGGGAAAGATTGAGGGCACAAGAAGAAGGGAACAACAGGGGACAACTGCGGGAGGCAGTGGAAGACAGGAGTGCCTGGCGTGCTCTGGTCCATGGGGTCACGAAGAGTCAGACACGACTAAATGACTAAACAACAACAACATGAATGTCAATGCATGGCTGTGTTTTGATTTGCTTATCATGGTGGCTTTAAATGCGAAGTGAATCAAGGATCTCCCCCATGCCTAGCCTTGATGTAACTGTATGTCCAGTTGCCTCAAAACCCTTTCCTGCATGATGTTTCTACTCATGTGGTAAAGGGGACATGTTCAACCATCAGTGGAGAATTGCTCTAATATAATTACCAATGAAGAAATGGCTCCAGTTTTTCCCCCATCCCCATTTCCCAAAGCAGCTTCTTTTGGCTCTAAATTCATCTCGATGCAGAGTTTTCTACAGGCACGTCACACTGCAGCGGTAAAGACATAGTGATAGTTCTCAGGATCTCTTTTCCTCTTCAAACGATGAAAGGAACTAAAAAAAGACCCCTGGGGTTTGCCTTTGCAAAGGAAGACTCCCATCCCTTTGAAGAGAACTCCTTAAGCAGTTCATTCATTAGGTTCTGAAAGAAGCCCATCAAGAGAAACTTTTACCTGATTGGAAATAAATGACTAAAATCAAGCCGCATGAGCACATTTTTGCAATAGTCAGATAACAATTAAGAAAGTGGGGACTTTCCCCCAGGTTGACTTTTGATGTACACTCCCCTGTTGTGGACTTGGCTCAACTTGGCAAGTTGTGAGGGGTTTATGGAATGAGTTGCTGTCCTCTTACATACCTGCAGGCCATGTCTCATGTGTTCATAGATGAGAGTGTTCCCCCCTGCCTCACAAGGATATAAGCCACTCAGACCATAAGAAGAGTCTGCTGGATCAGGGCAATGGTCCATCAAGTCCAGCATCCCCTTCTCACAGTAGCCAAGCAGATGCCTGTGGGAAACCCTCAAGTGGGACTGGAGCACAAGAGCACTCATATCTCCTGTGGCTTCTACAACCCTCATCATCTCTGCCCATTGACTATGCCAGCTGGAGATGATGGGGCCAGCAGGGTATGAGGACCCAAGGCTGAAGAACATTGCCACACACACTTAGAAAGATAAGGAAATGCTAGCTTCTGAGACTTTCCTCCAGGTCCTGGCTCTGAGTAAGGCTCGGAGGGTGGGCCTTTTTAGTTGTGGCCCCGCATCTGTAAGACACTCTCCTCTTTTTGGCACCAAGTAAAGGCACCTTTTGATGCACTCAGATGATGCTGTTTTGTTACTAGTGCATTGCCAGAGCTTTCTATGGCTGTTATGGGGGTTGCCTTGTTTCATTTTTATGGTATAATGTATTTGTATTTATGCTTTTAAATGTGTCATAAGTGGCTTGGAGCCTTTCATGTAGCCATTGACTTATAAGTCTAAAAACAACAGCAGCACTGGGTGGGCGCACACACACACACACACACACACACACACACAAACCTTTCTGGTTTGGGATAGCTGCTGTCTTTTCCACAGCAGAAATTAGTGGGGGGTTTTAAAGAAAAGAAAAGAGAAGAAAAGAGCCAAAGCAGTCAGAGCCTCTGTGCAGTCCTTCAGGACACTAAATCATCTATTCACATCTATTACCAATGACGTGAGTGACGATTCAGCCAAACTGGGGAACCTTTGTAGCAGAGAGGGCCCAGATTTCAAGTGAGGGTTTGCCTTGGTCTAAACGTTCCAGAAACTTGCAAATTACTATCTTGTGGGAGAGAAGAATCTGGTATCGCATGATTAATGGGAGAAACGGAAGCCTTCCTTGCTGCCAAAGGCAGGCATAGAGGCTTCTCTCCCCCACTTCTTCCTCTCCTCTCCTCCTTCTCATTTTCACTTCATTTGCTATTTTCTAAAGCTAGGATGAAGGCTGTGCACTGCATCTGGCTGGATCCCAAGTCGAATAGGGCTGATTGGGGGCCAGTTTGGGGATTTGGCTGGATCAGACTGGATTGGATCTACATGGAGTGATATTTGGCTGTCAAAGGAAGATGGTCTGGCGTCTTGCCTTGGAGCGAGTGGGAATGGCACCTTCTCCAATTTCTGGCGACTTTCCTATTCAAAACATTCAGATTCATTGCATGCCAACTATCCTCCAACCATCTCCTCACAATGATCTACCATTGAGGCAGCATCAACTGACCATTCCGAGCAATTAGAAAGCAATCTCCCCAACAAAGGAAAGTTCACCCAGCAGCCTGTAACTGTGTGCTGAGGACTGTGGCTGCGAGTCTAGTTTGAAATTAAGTTGTTCTGGCCATTACTGCGTGGCTTGTCTGCTAATTGTACTTATTCTGTTTCTCCTACACAATATGTGCAACATCACCAGGTTTTGCTGAGCATCCAGCTGGTATCAACCTCTTCAGAAATGCGCTGGCACAAATGAGTAGTGACATGGCATGCCTATTTTTAAACAATCCAAGCGACGCTCCCTTAATTGTATGCTAAGGCATGCCCAGCTGTGGGGGATTCTAGCATCTAGTGGCATGATCACTGTTGCAATGGCAGGATAATGTTCAGATAATTAGCACAGGGCATTAGATGGACCTGGGATGCTTTCACATTCAGCTGCTGAAGCTTGAGCTTGGTAGAATTACAAAGCGTTCAGCCCCTACATCATATTACTTCTCTGAGTCAAAAGAACATAGGAAGAGCCTGATGAATCAGGCCAGTGGCCCATCTAGTCCAACACCCTGTTCTCACAGTGGCCAACTGTGGGATGCCTGTGGGAAATCCACAAACAGGACCTGGGTGCAACAGCACTCTCCCCTCCTGCAGTCCCTAGCAATTGGTATTCAGAAGCATTGTTACCTCCTACACCAGGGGAAGAACATAGCCATCATGTCTAGTAGTCATGGATTGTCCTGTCCTCCAAGAATTTGCCTGATCCTCTTTTAAAGCTATCCAAGTTGGTGACCATAACTGGCTTCTGTGGGAGCAAATTCCATAGTTTAACTATGCCATACGAAACAGCTGCTACCCGTATGATGTGGTCTGTGCCAACTCAAGTGCAAGGTCATATTCATAGCATTATGCTCACCTGCGAGTAAAAATAAGATCATTTCAACTCTGGAACTGCTCTGGATTTAACTGCATGCAACTGGTGTGCCCTAACTCTGAGCAACAGCCGTTTTAGAAATGTGGGCAATGCAACATAGCTTAAGGAACCTCATTCAGGCACCTGGGTGGCCACTGTGAGAACAGGATCCCAGTCCAGATGGACCACTGGCCTGATCCAGCAGGCTCTTCTTATGTCCTTATTGTACACTGCTTGTAAAGTATGGTGTTAAACAATACATAAATCATTGAACTATGTAAATAGATCATCCACAGCATGGCCTGCTGAAGGAAACTGCTGTTACTTCTTCCATGAGGGTGCTATTCCACCAGGACACTTCTCTATTGAATGCGCCTCTTGCATGAGCAGTTTACTTCCATGACTAGGCCAGCAAATATAATAACTTGAACCAGCTCACTGCAGCATTCCCAATACTTCCTAGTGGTCCCCTGTCTCTTCATATATCTGAATTACCATCTGAAGCAGGATCTTGTTTTTGACTTGCTTAGATAAATCCTTGTTCCTTTACATGTGTTTGGCAAGTGCTCGTTCCAGCTTTGCATTTCACATTAATCTTTCTACTCTATCTGGATGTCTCTTGATAGTCTGCCTTGGCGTATCACTTAGCTCATTTTTCTGCATGACTTCAGAATATGATGGAGGCTTGGTGCCTCATTAGCAGGGATGAAGCGCTATCTTAGCTTGGTAATTGATACAGCCGACGTCCATAATATGCCAATGATTACTGCGTAATGGCACCTGAGAGAGGACTGCTGGGGTCACTGCTTCCGATATGTTGCTTCCCTGTTTGTTCTGGTGGAAACTTCCTTCCCACCAAGAGGCAATACAGTCCTCTTCCCTGATATTCCTCCAACAGACAGTGGCCACACAGGTGTCCCAGTGGGAAACCTGAAAGCAGAATCTGGGCACAAAAGTATTCTCCCCTCCTGTGGTTTCTAGAACGTGGACTATGAAAACACTACTGTCTTGGACCATAGAGGCAGAGCATAGCCAGCATGCATATTTTCCAGTCCTCTTTTAAAGCCATCTAGGTTGGTGGCTTTCACTGCCTCCTATGGGAATGAGTTCCACAGCTTAACTGTGCACTGCATGAATAAGTACCTTATTTTACCTGCCCTGAGTCTTCCAACATTCAGCTTCTTTGCATGTCAGCTGAGATCACAGCTGACTCTACCAATTCTACCAACTTTTGCAGATGTTTCATGCATGCTTAACCCACTAAGGTGAAGCTGCAGGGCCTAGGTCAATAAGAAAACAAAAGACAAAAAAATGACATGGGAGATTTGTAATAATAATGATGATGATAATTTATTATTTATACCCCGCCCATCAGACTGGGTTTCCCCAGCCACTCTGGGCGGCTTTCAACAGAATATTAAAATACAATAGTCTATTAAACATTAAAAGCTCCCCTAAACAGGGCTGCCTTCAGATGTGTTCTAAAAGTCTGGTAGTTGTTGTTCTCTTTGACATCTGATGGGAGGGTGTTCCACAGGGCGGGTGCCACTACCGAGAAGGCCCTCTGCCTCGTTCCCTGTAACTTGGCTTCTCGCAGTGAGGGAACCGCCAGAAGGCCCTCGAAGCTGGACCTCAGCATCCAGCATCTGGGTAGAACGATGGGGGTGGAGACGCTCCTTCAGATATACTGGACCGAGGCCGTTTAGGGCTTTAAAGGTTAGCACCAACATTTTGACTTGTGCTCAGAAACATACTGGGAGCTCTTGCCTCCTTCCCCCCTTTTAAATTAGCCAGTGAAAGGGAGGCAGTTAGATTTTCCCTATATCCATTTTGCCTTCACCTTCCCTTGTTATTAACCCCAGGCATTCTAAAGTGAGGATGTGGCATGAGGATAAAAGGTTAGACATTTATATTGATTTTCCCATGTTATGTAGAGTTGATACGTATTTTATGTTAGCTGCTTTGAGCGCTGCAACAGAAAGGCAAGATATAAACTCTAATGAATAATGATAATTAAAAAAGAAAATCAAGCTAGTCCTGCTGCTGCAAGAGATAGGGAGCCACAGAGAGGCAGCTTTTAGAGGACCGAACAAGAACAACAAGAGATCTTATCAGAATGTCACAGTGCCACAGCTGTTGGGGAGCGAAAATCAGGAATCAGCACTGGACAGTTCCCCAGAAAGCCCATAGTTTGCTATAGGGACAGGGAACCAGATGGTATTGGACTCCCATTAGCCTCAGCCGCCATGGCCAATGAACAACAATGACAGGAGGTGCAAGAACATGGGAAGAGTTTGCTGGATGGCCAGTTTAGTCCAGCATCCTGTTCTCACAGTGGTCAATCAAATGACCATGGGGAAACCCCCAAGCAGAACCCTTGTGCAAGAGCACTCTCTGCTCCTGTGGGTTCCAGAAACTGGCATTCAGAGGCATCACTGCCTCCAGTTGTGCAAACAGAACATAGCCACGATGACTGGTAGCCATCCAATAGCTTTCTCCTCCATGAGTTTGTCCTCTTCTAAAACCATCTAGATTAGTGACCATTAGTGCCTCCCGTGGGAGCAAGTTTCACAGTTTAACTATGCACTTCTTTTTGTCTGTCCTGGATCTTCCACCATTCAGCTTCATAGGATGTCCACAAGTTCTAGTGTTAGTAGAGAGGGAGAGGGACTTTTCTCTACCCACTTTCTTCATGCCATGCACAAGAGCGAGGGTCATAGATTTCCCCACCACGGCAGCAGCGTGGCAATTTTCAATACATAATTTTGCAGGGCTGGCTATATGTCAAATGCCAACAGCAGGTACCTCAATGCAGATTCAGTTTCAGTGCAGTCACAGCTCCTTTCCATAGCCAATGCTTGAAGACACTGAGCATTTAACTGCTGATCTAAACTGACAGACAGGGGCGGGTAAGCTTTCATATTTCATATTCCAGTCCAAACTCCAATGCAGATGCACTGGAGAGAGAGAGAGAGAGAGAGAGAGAGAGAGAGAGAGAGAGAGACCTTCTGTGCCCAATATTCCTAATGCATTTTCCTCTTGGTCATGGTGCAGAGACAAGACTATTATTATGCAGTGGGCAGCAGCATGAAAGTGAGTAAAACATACTCTTAGCTTCTCAAAATGTATTCTCTACAAAGCCCCCTGGGATTTGCTGGGTATTTTGGGTTGGTTTTTTTTTTTTTTAATATTGATCACTATGCAGAGTGGGGCTTTCACTCTGCAAAATAAGACAGTCATTTCTTGTAGGAGGACGGAGGAAACGAAGCCCCAGTTTTCTCAGCTGCTGTACGTCAGTTGCGGGCAAATGTTTAGACGCAAGCAAAAGTATAGGCGTGCCTTTCTCTGAAAGGAAGTGAAAAGTAAGGTTACTTTAAGGCTGTAGTTACAACGGAGGATTCAAGAAAGTGGAAAATCCATTCTTCCCTTTCCAAGTATTTTGAGCAGAGACATTAAATTTGCTCAGAACTTCCGAAGGCACAAAGTTACGTGGAAGTGGGAAGTCTTGATTTGATGGAAGTCAGAAGCTAATGAGCCAAATCTGTCCAGGATGCGGAAAATATTATCTGCAGGGCCACCCTTTCCCCAAGGAAAGCTGGAAATTAATAGAGCCCATTGCCCTCACAGAATCACAATTCCCAGGGTGGTGCAACCATTGATCCTGCTTCCCAGGGAACTCTGGAAATTGTAGCTCTGTGAGGGGGAATAGGGATCTCGTAAGAACTCTCAGCCCCCTTAACAGACTACAGTTCCTGGGATTCTTTGGTGGAAGCTATGACTGTTTTTAAGTGGTATGGTACTCCTTTATGTATATAGTGCAGACTCAGAGTAGACTCACATTATCCATTCTGTTCATTTCAGTGTTCATCCCTTCACTCCCCCCTCCCCCCACTGACAGAAAGTCAATACCCTGCTTGGTTTTCAAAGTTTTAAATTTAAAGCTTAATGACTACCACCTTTGCCTTGAGTCCTGAGGTGTCACTGGACACAGATGTGGAATGGCAGGCTGAAATAGTTTGGAGTGGGGCAGGAGAAGGATGGCCGGGGGTGGGGGCAGAGACAGGAAAAGCTCTGTGAGGGAAACGGAGGTCTCCTAACAACTCCCAGAACCCTTAACAAACTATAGTTCCCAGTATTCTTTGAGGGAAGCCCTATTTAGAGTGGCATGATACCACTTTAAATGCATAATGCAAACTCCCTATGAGGCAGGTTAGACTGGGAGGGGCCTTGTTCACACCACACATTTAAAGCACTATAATGCCACTGTAAGCAGTCATGGATTCTCCCCAAGAATCCTGGGAGCTGTGGTTTGTTAAGGGTGCTGAGAGTTGTTAGGAAATCCCTATTCCCCCTCACCGAGCTACAGTTCCCAGCATGGTTTAACAAACTACAGCTCCCAGAATCCTTTAAAGAAATCCATGTCTGTTTAAAGTATCATCATAAAAGCACTTTAAATGAATGGTGTGAAGGTGACCAGAGTGTGGCTGATCCAAAGTTACCCTGTGAGTGTCATGGCTGAGTGGGGACATGAACCCTGGTCTTGCAGGGTCGATGGAACCTCTTAAATGACATTAGCTCCCAAATTTGCACAGGGACACCCTGCCTTTAGATAATTGTTGAGGCTGCAATCTCCCTCCTAAGTTAATATCACTACACCAGGCAGCCTGATGGCTGTAAAGGCAGCTGAATGAGGCCAGCCCAGCGATGCTGTTGTGAGAAACAGCTTCAAAATTATATTCATGAGTAGGCACACAGAGCTATCAAGCCCTCAGACAGAAGTGTACGCCTTGAGGCGCGGTGAGGGGGCAGAAGCCAGAACACCCTGTCATCCACTGTTCACATTACAACGACTTTGACAACGAAATAATTGGGAATTTGCGGGCCACCGAGACTCTGGATAGGCCTGTCTTATAATTAAATCCACACTGTTCTGAGAGCTGGTGCCCAGGCTGTGGGGAGACTTTGAGGTTAATAAGAAGATTTTTAAAAATCAATCTGTTATTTCATAGGTAGCCTGTGCAGAGATTGGAAGGAGAAAGAGAGAGAGAGAGAATATGTGCTTTCTTGCATGAAATACGGCGCTGGCAGCAGGAGAAATTTTGCACAAGCAGAATCCTTAATAATCAAGCTGCTTGATAGAACAGTGAGCAGGCCTTGCGGTTATCTAATCTGGAGAAGATAAAGGCATGAATGAGCTTTGTAGGGAGATTGGTGAGGAATACATACAAGGGAAGCACATGCATTTGTCAGCGGGGGGACTGGAAGGCTGTTTTATTTCTTCCTTTAGAGAAAGTCTCTTAAGTCTCTGTGAATTTGGATGGCAGCGCAAAGGATGGTTCCTATTCCTGTGATGCAGCTGAAAAATATTCACCTCCATATTGCTGTGATTCGTTCTCAGAAGTAAGAGATGGGGGGAAGAGGTGGTGGTTGGGAGTAGGACTTTGGTCTGCCTGCAAGAAAAGAAAAAAAGATCCTCTGACCCTGAAGCCCTTCTTCCTCATCTCAGAATATGTGTAAGTGAGTTGGAAATGTTCTTTGCCAGTGCTCAAAGGCATTTTCTGCTACCTCTGATGTGCACAGGCTGTCAGCTTTGATGCCTTCTCAGCTAATTCTTTAAAGGATTGGGTTGGAAGGACCACTGCTCCCATATTAATCTGCCCTCTTTAAAAGATCTGCGATGGAGGACCATTTCTGGCTTCCAACATGTTTAGAAGCCATAGGGGTGATGACCTTATGCAAGGCCTTATTGAAGGTGGCCCCCTGATTATACCTGTGAGGGAGAGCTCTGGGTACTGAAATCACTCCAGGTGATGTTGCTTAGCCAAGAGCCTCAATGAGAGAGAAGCCCCAGATGCTACCTTTGCAGCCTGGAGAGGTCATTCTGCCCTCGCCTCCTGAAGACTTCATCTCTGAACTCTTGGCCTTAAAGAACGTGTACAGTTCTGGTCACCTCATCTCAAAAAAGACATTGTAGAGTTGGGAAAGGTTCAGGAAAAAGCAACCAAAATGATTGAGAGGAAAGGTTGCAGCATTTGGGACTTTTTAGTTTGGAGAAAAGGCAAGTAAGAGACAACATAATAGAAGTTTATAAAATTATGCATGAAGAAAGTAGATAGAGAAAAGTTTTTCTCCCTCTCTCTTGACACAAGGACTCATGGACAGATAACAAAAAGTACTTACTTGCATAGCATATAGAAAAACTATGGAACTTGCTCACACAGGAAGCAGTGATGGCCAGCAACTTGGGTGGCTTTAAAAGGGAAGCCAGTTAGTGGAAGCCACAGGAGCAGAGAGCGCTAGTGTGCTCAGGTCCAACTTGCAGGCTTCCCACAGGCTTCTGGTTAGCCACTGTGAAAACAGGATGCTGTACTAGATGGGCAACTGACCTGATCCAACAGGCTCTTCTTATGTTGTTAGAAGCCTCATCACTGGAGCCCACACCTGAAGATTTGAGTAGGGCCCTTGAAAAACCAAGAGCTTCCCCAGAAGGAGGAGAACCATGGCCTATTTAAACTCAACATAGGATTCAGAACTTTGCCGGAGCAACACCCTGTATGCCTGGTCTTGAGTGCCTCTATCCAGCCTGAACTTTTCCTAGCTCCACTTGGAACTGTTCATGGACCTAAGCTGAACTCATCTCCCACTTTTTTTTTGTTTTCCCTCCAGTCACCATGACAGGACTGCATCATGTACCTCCATGAACCTTTGGTCTTTGGAAAACCTTAAAAAGACGACAATACCAATGATTAGAAGAAATGGCCACCTCTGTCCGTGACCTTGTTACTGCTAAAAGAGACAATTGTGCAGGATGCATGAGGGCCATGAAATGAAAAGCTTGGTAAGCAGAATCAAGAGAAAGACTACAGTAAGACTGATTTATAGCTCTGTCAAAATCAAGTTAGAAACTCACTTGTTTAGCCCACATTTGACTCAAGCTTTGCCGAATTTGCAGATTCCCTGTCACGACTGAATAGATGTCTGCCTACTGCAGTTCAATACAGTGATGCTTTGCCTTACTGGTTTCCTTCCCTCCAGTTCCATTGTTCTTCTCTGTATCCCACTTGCGGCATGTGCATGTTTAGTTGGAATGAGAAAAAGGAGTCTTTGTTTTTATTTATGTTGTTCATCCCATTGATTTGAATTTATTCAATGCTCGGTACCTTAGAAAATTAAAACAATACAAATACAAATGTAATACACTTTGGAACTCCCTGGCAATTGACACCAGGCATGGGCCTTTGCTGTACTCTTTCTGGCTCCTGCTTAAAACATTTTTGTTTCAGAAAAAACAACAAAAAAAAATTGTTTTATCCAGACAGAGATGCTGACATGTTTTTTAACCATTTTTAAATGTTTTGGATTGTTTTAGACTTTGTTTCTTGACCATTTTAACATTTCTTGTAAACCTCCAAGAGGCTTATACATAAAATAGGGTTGCCATATTTCAAGAAATAAAAATCTGGACAGAAAAAGTTGTTGTGCTTTCTTTGGGAAACTTGTTGTTGAGCTTTTTTGGGGATGTATGACAACCCTAACATAAATACAAATAAATAATAAAACAATACCAATCTCAAAAATCTAGCATAAAACATTACCAATATGAAAGTCCTAAAATGCAAGACAGCCCCATGGTCTGTTTCCCTTGCTGATTCAGCATCTTTCCCCTACCACAACAATCTTCTTTCCACTTGGTCATTTTTAGTTCTATCCAGTTGATAAAGGAGAAGGAGAAAGTTCTGCTCTTCTGATGGAAGAAGACTACCTAAGCTGTAAGGTGACCTGCTGCAGGGGAAGGAGACAATAAGAACTGACTGTCTGGGTTACCCTAGAGCCATCTAGTCTAGCATGTTGCTTCCAACAGTGGGCAGCGGAATGCCTCTATGGACACTTACCCAGGCTTTCCTCATCCTACAAATACAAGTGTGATGTAAGTTCTCTCCTACAGTCCTTCATATCATAAAGCAACCAGGTTTAAGCTGCAATTCAGAGGTGCAAATCTATTTACACAACCACCATTCACACCAGACATCTTCCACAGGCTTCCCTTTCAGCAGCTGCTCCCACCAGCACTGTAGCTGCTTTTCATATTGGCATGAGAAAGGCTATAAGGCTGGGTAGGGGACCTCAGGGCCACCTGCAGCCTGCTAAGCCTCTCTAACTGGCCAATGGCACTCTCAACAGGCCACTCCCACTCATTCAGGCCACACCCATCACTGGCTGCACCTTTCATGAGGGCTTTTTCCTGGCTGGAATGTCTCCTTGAACTCTGATCATGCTTCTTCCTTGCTTGGAGGACACAGAGGGGTGTGTGAGTGTGTTGAAACTAGCCTACTATACAAAGGTAAATTTTACATTAATTGCGCTGCCTACTTTTGCCCCTGGCCACACCGACCACTTGCATGTGGCCCCCAGATTTCCCAGATGGGAATGTGGTCCCAAGGCTGGAAAGTACCTTCCAAATACTCAGGATAACTGCCATAAGAATATAAGAAGAGCCTTTTGGGTCAGGCTAATGGCCCATCTAGTCCAGCATCCTGTTCTCACCGTGGTCAACCAGATATCTATATGGGAAACCCACAAACAGGACCTGTGCACAAGAGCATTTGACTCACCTGTAATTCCCAGCAACAGGTATGATGCCTCTGATAGTGGAAGTAGAACATAGCAAAGGAGCCTGGTAGCCATTGATAGCAATCCAAGTTGGCTCCTCCATCTGGTTTCAGTATACCATAAATATCAGAGCTGGTTCTCACATCACTTAATGTATGATGAGAAGTGGGGACCAAAACATCTGGAGGGCACTAGGTTGGGGAAGGCTTCTCTTCTGTCATTTGTTAAGGTAAAAATTAACATCCGGTCTGCAGAACTGAAGGCAAGGACATAAATTAAGTTGTAGAACATTTTTTCCACAAGAACTCTAATTTTGGTAACCCGACGTAAAGAATGCATCTCTTGATAGTAGGAGCCAGAGGAAAAGCCACTCAGAGTGTAAGAAATCTTGCAGATGGCATAGCAATGACTTTGACATGTAATCCAACACAGCATAAAACTAAATTAGTTCTGTGGGACTTTGAAATTATACTTCCATATGGCTGCTGTTAGAGTGAGTCACCAGAGACTGCCTTCAAGTTTTGTCGAACACTGCTTATAATAAAAGTTTATCATCTAAGAGAGAAAAGTAGATTACTACAATAATCTTTTAAAGGGAGGTGGAGTCTATTATCAAAGGAGTTCGGTTAAATATCCCTTGTTAACAATTGCCACTCAGCTGGGGACCCGGCCTTTGTGTCATGCAAATCCAGTTGTTAGTAGCAGCAGGTGGCAAAATTTGATCGAAGGACAACAGAGGGGCAGCTGTAGACAAAATAATGCAAAATGCAGCAGCAGCAGGAGGAGGAGGACACTCATCTGCAAAGTGTGCTAGTTCTGGCAAAGAGGGTCTGGCATCTGGATGCAATCTGTCTGGGAGATGCACCTCTTTGCTGCCCTAAAATGAGACACCATCCAAGCACAGACGGGTGTTCTTTGTAGTATGGCAGGAGTAGGAAATTAAATCTTACTGGCAGCTGGATTCTAACTCCCCCCACTCCAGAATTTGCAACCTCACAAATTCCGTTATGAGAGGGATTGAGGGTTGCATGCTGCCTTTATTTCCCTTCTTCAAAAATTCCCTTCAGAACTTCAGGAAGAGTGTATCCAGCTACTCACAGCCTGAGCAGCTAGTGTGCAGGGCTTCTTTTCACTGCACCTATTGATACATATGGAAGTGAGAGCTGGACCATAAAGAAGGCTGATCGCTGAAGAATTGATGCTTTTGAATTATGGTGCTGGAGGAGACTCTTGAGAGTCCCATGGACTGCAAGAAGATCAAACCTCTCCATTCTGAAGAAAATCAGCCCTGAGTGCTCACTGGAAGGACAGATCATGAAGCTGAGGCTCCAATACTTTGGCCACCTCATGAGAAGAGAAGACTCCCTGGAAAAGACCCTGATGCTGGGAAAGATGGAGGGCACAAGGAGAAGGGGATGACAGAGGACGAGATGGTTGGACAGTGTTCTCGAAGCTACAAACATGAGTTTAACCAAACTGCGGGAGGCAGTGGAAGACAGGAGTGCCTGGTGTGCTCTGGTCCATGGGGTCACGAAGAGTCAGACACGACTAAACGACTAAACACAACAACAATTGATACATATAGATCACTGCTGTTTACATGGGGGCAGCCATGGTTTTATTATGTTCAATTCCCCCAGGAGCAATGGAATGCCATCAGGTCTCCTTGCTCCAAGGAGACTTGTTCCATGTGATGGCAAGAAGCCCCATATGCTCGCCACTATGGCTGACTGGGAGGGGGAACAGAGATAATGTAAGCATTTTCAATTGTCTTTTAAATGTGTGTTTCCAGGTGGATTTTCATAGGTTTTCCATTAAATACCCACCTGGAAATTGGATAGACTTATTTCTATCCCCTCTGAGATCTGGGGTATACTGAACTTGAATGGGTCCATCCCACCCTCCCGTGGACAGACTCCAGTTTATCAACAGCCTTCTTAATATGTGGTTCCTGTAACTGGGCGCAGTTTAAAATGGGCGGTTGTAAAATCACAGTAAATACTGCTGTATACTGAACTGCTACCTTGAACCCATGGCCTTGCCAATAATGCCACCAGGACAGGTCTTTAGGACAGAAGCCCAGGGCCCAACTCAGCAGTATGAGCAGGAAGGTCCCCAAATGAAGCAGGGCTTGCCACATTTTAAAGTAAGGCAAGTAATACACATTACCACCCAGAGAACCTCTTCCCCTCTTTGGTTAAGCCATAAAGTCCAGAGTCTAAAATGACCTACCTGCACCACAGGATCAAGCAAACAGACAGTGGGGATGGAATACCTGTGATGAAGGAAAAGGTGGTGGTCTCCATTTGATATACAGAAGCCAATTGGGTTACTAGTTAACATTGGTGATGGGGCGGTGTCCTCCATTGCACCAGGCTAACTTAGGGGTGTAGGGAAGAGCGCATGGCAAATACAGCTCAGTCCTTGCTCACCACTCCACCTGGTGGCTGAAGTAGCATTGACATGAATCACAAGAGTGCATCCATGCATAGGCACACAAGATGCCTGATGGTGTTTGTAGCCTGGACTGGCTGTCTCTCTGTCTTGTTTCCTAATGTATTTGACATGTTAAGAGAAGGCAATTAGGTTAGATAGCCAGACAACCTAGACTGGTTCAGGAGATTAGGAATGGCAGGTGCGGAGGCTCAGGGGAACCACTGGGGAAATTGCGACTGTTACCCCAGCCACCAGCACCCCCTAACTAAGGCAGACACTCAATATACTGTGCGATCACTAGGGATGCAATTTCATAAATCATTCATTGCATGCAGCGCTGTTTCCATTCTACTGCAGTTTGTCTTCCATCAAAACCTACATTATTCCTCTGTGACTAAATTGCATAACTTACGTAATTAACTATGTAAGTTACCTGGCCATTGTCAATATGTTTTTCATCCCATTCATTTCAATGCAATGAAAGCACAATGCAAATGGGGAGAGGGGATATGTTGTCAATTACACATTGTTTGTATTCACTAGGCTGATTTCCATTCTGGACATGGGATGAATAAGTGCACATTGGCAATTTCTGCTTCCATTTCCGTCAGTATTCACCAGCATCCCAAGTGATCACCGTAAATGGCGGCACCAAAAGCAACATTTGAATGGCTTCTTCGCCTCTTTTGCTACCCACTGGGAGGCTGAAAATAAACTGGCATGTGAAGCTGTATTTCAGCAGGTGACCTCCTGTGCCCCCCTTTGGCTTAAAAACCCACCGGCAAAGAAAAAGAACATTGACTGCTGCAATCAGCTGAAACATTTCCAACGATAAAAAGTAATTATTCTCTATCAACTGGGAAGTGTAACTTTAGACAGCCGAGGACTTTACAGACCACCCTCTTATAATTGAAACACAGGGAAAGGGAGCCATCATGATGATTAATATAAATTCCTGCCAGAGGGACTCAGAAGAACTCCGCATGGGGTCAGGGACAAATTTTTATACCCAGAGCAATTGCAACGCTGTGAATGTTCATTTTGAACTTTGCAAGCTGAGCCTACAGATCTCTTTTATGGCCGCTCAGCCGTTCCTTCTGCAAGAGTTTTGCATGGGTGTGTGTATGTGTGTGTGTGTATCCACCTCTATTGCAAATCAGACAAGGAGGCAAAATACAAAATTAAGTGTAAGGTGCCTAGTGGTTCTCAAGATTCTTTTTGGTACTCCTGCAAACTTTGGTGTTTTTGCCATGCCTCACAATACCACCCTCTTGTGCATGGAAGGCACTGTTTTGGCTGCTTAAGCAATGACACTCACCCTGAGCATTGTAAATAGGCTGTTATGGTTGGGCCCAGAAGCTGCAGTGGATTAAGAGAAGCAAAACTATTCTGCATTTCCAAATGCTTACAAGGCCGCTGGAGAATAGTGAGCCTATCCTGGCAGTTATTGCTGTGGCATGCTAACAGCAGGCCACGTGTCATGGGACTGAAGAATACCATCAAATTTTAAATATCTCTACAGTCATATCTCTAGAGAGTCTGGCACTGTTTTCATTTCTGCAGACCTTCCTTTGACTTCGCAGTAACAAGAGGCTGGGATTCTCAGGGGAGCAATTGCTTCTTAAATGTCTGCCATTTCCAAATCTTCTCTGGATGGTAGTTTGTATTTAGCTAATTAATTTAGAGTTTGTACAGAACAAAACCCTGATCTCTGCTGCACCTTCGAGCATCCTCGGGAAGAATTGCGAACACAGTGCTTTCCCCCCACTCCTTAAAACCATCATTCAACTTGCAGAAAGCAGCATAGAAGAAAATAAAGCACAGACAGCTCTGATAGTAAGGGAGATAAAGCAGCTCCTTAAACTCAACGGAAACCATCAATTTTGCAAAATCATCAGAATTTGTTTTAACACAGTTGTTGCGCGTGCATTATATATAGCAAATTGCAAACCTGATACGATATCGGGGAAAGCATATTGCTCTCTGCTCAGATAAACACATGAAATGATAACCCTTTTCATCAGAGAGGCAAATAAATACGGTGTGTGTATCTCTCAAACCATATATCCAGTTATTGACTAGGAATTATCAACAGCAGGTTATTTGTCCCAGAGGATCGCACGAAGCTTCCTTAGGGAGACTGTCCAGTTAGGGGACAGCCATAGTTCAGTCCTAGAGCTCATGTTTTGCTTGCGGAATGCACCAAATCAAATCCTCCACATCTCCACTTTTAAAAAAAGAAAGGAAACATTTAAAAAATAAAGGAGTAGGTATCAGTAACAGCAGTCAGAGCAAAAAGGAAGCACTTGTAGCCAGGAAGTCAAAGAGGCATTTGACAGTAGACTGAGGTTCATCTAACAGAAAATACTCCTCTGGGCCTACTGGACACTGTCATGATCGTTACACCCCCAGATGACTGCTGGAGTTGTAAAGTGCCACAAACAAACACAACCCACCTACTATGGAGGTGCCCAGTTGTCAAAACCTTCTGGAAGGGAGTACAGACTAGAATTAATTTGGTCCTGGAGTATTGCATCCAGTTCTGGGCACCAGAGTTTAATAAGGGTATTGATATGTGCAGAGGAGGGTGACCAAGAAGATAAAGGGTCCGGAAATCAAGCCTTATGAGGGAAAGTTGAGGGAGTTGGGTATATTCAGCCTTGAGAAGAGAAGACTGAGAGGTGATGACTACCGCATCAAATATCTGAAAGGCCGTCACATGGAAGCTGCAGCAAGCTTGTTTTCTGCTGCTCCGGAGGCTAGGACCCAAACCAATGAGTTCTAATTGCAAAAAAATGAGATTCTGACAAAAAAGAACAACAATAAGAACTTTCTGGTGGTAAGAACAATTTAACAGTGGAACGGACTCCCTCAGAAGGTGAACTCTTCTTTCTTGGAGGTTTTCAAGCTGTGGTTGAATGGCCACCTGTCAGGGACTCTTTAGACCAGGCACCCCTAAACTTAGCCCTCCAGCTGTTTGGGGACTACAATTCCCATCATCCCTGATCATTGGTACTGTTAGCTAGGGATGATGGGAGTTGTAGTCCCAAAACAGCTGGAGGGTCAAGTTTGGGAATGTCTGCTTTAGACATTGCATGTAAATGGTTACCCTCAACATCGACTATGTTCATGCCTCTAAATCTAGGCTCTTCACAGAAACAGTATACCTACGGAAATGTGTATGGAGAGAAATATGTCTACAACCCAAAGGCAGCAACTATGCAGACATATTTCTCCCAAGTCACTAAAGCAATTAATTAGTCATAACACTAAATCATTAATGTATTCATTACCTCAAAAGTCAGGGGAATGATATCGGTGATGGTAAGGGTCATTTTGTATGCAAGTCATTAACCCAAGCTAGACTCAGATCAAAAGGCCATCTCTTTCTAAAGTCCTTGGCCCAAATGCTTATCTGGAACATGGTCCAACAATGGCAAGCAAAGAGCTTTCATATTCCACCTCACTGTTCGCTGTTGTTATTCCCATATGTAGGTTCCGTAATTCCACATATACTTACCCAGGCCCTAATATTGTCTTCTGAGGCCCTTATTCAGTTACCTCTGTCAAAATGAAATCCACTATGTGGCTAGAACAGAGAAGGCCTTTTTAGTGTTGGCCCTGCAGTAATGGAACACACTCCCCAGAGAAGTTCACCTGGCTTTTCCATTCATAAATATTTTAGTACTTGCTAGACCTGTTGTAATGATGCTATGGATTTATTCTGCTTTCACCCTGTTGCTGATTTTAGATTTTATTTTTATTTTCTATGGTTTGATTTTTATTTTTATTTTACTTGTAAGCTGCTTAGAAAACATTTGCAACTGGGTGGTATCAAATGATTGGACACATGGGAAAGCATACCCTCCAACATTTCTCTGATGTAAACAGGGACTTCTGATACCATAATGATAATCTTACTATTTATACTCCACACATCTTACTGGGTTGCCCCAGCCACTCTGGGCAGCTTCCAACATATATTAAAACATAATAAAACATTTCAAAGAAACTTCCCTATACAGGATTGCTTTCAGATGGCTCAGGGGTCGGATAACTCCATACCCTCCAACATTTCTCCAATGAAAATAGGGACATCCTAAGGAAAAGCAGGACATTCTGGGATCAAATCAGAAACCAGGATGGCTTCTCTAAATCAGGGTTGTCCCTGGAAAATAGGGAAACTTGGAGGGTCTGAGAAAGCCTGTCAGAAGAAAAACGTTCTCCAAATGTTTCTGGAAAGTGCAGCTAGTGGGTGTCTGTCATTTCTTGACAGGGATGCTATTCCACAGAACAGGGCCAGCCACACTAAAAGCCCTGCTCCAAGTTGTTAGGGAGTGGGCTTCTGAAATCTATGGAATGTGCAGAACAAGGTCTTTCACAGACTGCAGCGATCTTCTGAGTGTACAAGGCAGTCTCTCAAGTATCATTATAGTTATTGTTGTTGATGCTAATAATATAATAGGTAGATGCTACATCCTTTCAGTTTGAATTTAGAACACCAGACAGCAAGGAGGGTAATAAAAAGAGAGAGAAAGGGCTGGAGTATGAGCATGGAGGTTATTAGATGAAAAGCTTCCTTTGAAACAAATTATAATTTACAGCTTAGGCTCAACCCCAAATTATTGCCCTTTGCCAGAAAACAGTCTGTAAATGCAAGATGGGCCACCACCTCTGGAACAACCTGGCAATCAGTAAGATTGCTGTTCAGCTGTAATAAGCAGGCTGCATCACACTGGGAAACGGGAGGGTACATGGATTAGTCATCGGATGTGATGGGGAGAACCACCCCCATATGGATTTTATTTTTCCACTTTCCTAACAAGCATGCACCCCATCAGATCCTGAGCATGCAAGCGACTCTCAAAGAAATATTTGGGGTTGTAGCAGGCAGCTTGATGAAGATGTTGACCCAGTGTGTGGCAGCTGTGAAAAAAAGGCAAATTCCATTCCGTGCTAGGGATCATTAGGAACGGAACTGAAAATAAAGCTATTGATATCATAATGCAGTTATACAACTCTGTGGTGCGACTGCACTTGGAACACTAGAATATTTGGAGTTTGGGCTGCCTCATCTCATTACGTTCTTATGTTTAATTCTTAAAACAGACCATTCTGTCTAGTTCCTTTCTTTAGAAGGGCAGGGTTAATTCCTACCTTGGCTGTGTGTGCCTGTTTTCAGTAGGGAACAGGGGTGCACAGCCAAAGCAGCAGAATTTAACCCTACTGATCAGCTTGTAAGCGGGGATTAAATCAGTCTGGCAGTATTCAATGAAAACACCAGCTAAACAAATGCTCCTCACCTACATTTTAGTAGGACTTTGCAGGACCTTCAATGAAGGGGGAAAACATTAGTTTTAGGAGTACCTTACACCTGACCTCCCTATGACATCAAGTGAGTTGATGGCTCTGCCTACCTCTCAGATATGGCCCACAAGACCAGTCCTGGTAGGCATCTGGCCCAGGGATGCAAACAGGTTCCCTGCCTCAAATTCAGACTTGTTTATTTCACAAAATTTATATACTGCTTGATTGTAAAAAAAAAAGCCTCACAGCAATTTACAATAAAGATGATGCAATAAACAATAAAGTTACCAAGAAGAATTCATAACAATAATTTAAGACTTCCAGAAAGTTAAAATAACAATAAACTAAAAACAGATTAAAACTTGCAATACAATGAAAGGGTCTGCATGACATTAACAGGCAGGGAGTTCTGAAGTATAGATGCTGCCACACTAGAAGACTTAAGTTCTTACAAATGCAGAACAGGTATTATGTGGTATTATTAGGTAAAAGGTAAAGGGACCCTTGACCATTAGCTCCAGTCATGGGTAATTCTGGGGTTGCGGTGCTCATCTCACTTTACTGGCCAAGGGAGCCGGTGTACAGCTTCTGGGTCATGTGGCCAGTACGATCGGCAAGCCCTAGGCTCTGTGGTTTAGACCACAGCGCCACCCGCGTCCCATGTGGTAGCACTCTCCAAAAATCCTAAGACCTGCAGCCTTCACTTGGAAACAGCAGGAAGCCAGAACTCAAGCCACTGCGCTAGCAATCAGGCATTTCAGATACTACTTGAACATTGCTTCCACTGGCATGTGTTTAAACAACACTGTGTTGGGTTTCCCCATTCTTGTCTCGGCATTTTCTAAAGTAATGTCAAACAGCAAGCTCTCGGATGCTACTACATAAACCACAACAGGGAGTATTAACACAGGTAACGAATGTGTGAGCACAGCCAGAATGTAGGGGAGCTTGCAGGGCAGCAGCTGAAGAAGGAGCAAAAAGGGTTTTCTCGTGTGTGTGTTTGTGTGTGTGTGTGTGTTTCTTTGTGGCTGATTAGCTGCTCTCCCTGTGCAAAGGTCAGAGGGGGCAGGGTTTCTGTTGAGGCAGGTGATTAGCTGTGGGAGGAGCTTATCAGAGCTTGCAGGGCAGCGGCGCGCACAGTTTGATCCATCTTTTAGATTTAGGGGAGCTAGTCTCAAACGTTTGTTGGGGGAGACCTAGGGTTTTTTGGGGGGGAGTTATTTGTCCTGTCTGCACGCTTCTTATGATGGAGGACCACTGTAGCCACCCCCAACGACACATTCTCAAGATGGAGAGTGAGGGAACAGCTGCAGTCGCCTGTGGTTCCTGTGCAATGTTTGCCATCTTGCCAAAGGTTGCAGGCAGCTTTACCTGCAGCAATTGCATGTTGATTGCCCTCTTAAAAGACAAAGTCCAGCAACTGGAGGAATGTGTAGCTACGCCCCAAAGAATTAGAGAGCTGTAGCTCTTCTTGGAAGCAACAGAGCACACCGTCTCCACCAAGGAGGAGACAGGGGACTCCCCTGAGAAGGAGGCTTGTTCACCAACACAGGAGCCAGATATATGGAGAAACGTGACTCAAAGAAGTAGGAGGCCCAGGGTTCGCTCTGATTGTTTAGAAATACACAATCGCTTTGAGGTCCTCTCCCCTAGCATGGAAGACGAAGAGCAGACTCCATTTGAGGATCTCTCCTTCATTACAGTCGATCAGGTATATGAAGATGAGCAGCAAAGTCAGTCCTCAGGGAATGTGCAGGTGACCTTGGAACGGACAGCTCATGGAAGAACCCCGACCAAACCTAAGAGGAGGCGTGTAGTGGTGATAGGGGATTCCCTACTGAGGGGAACAGAAGCAGTGATCTGTGGGCCTGACAAGATGTCTCGGGAAGTGTGCTGTCTCCCCGGGGCTAAGATCCAAGATGTAACTGAATGACTGCAAGGAATCATAAAACCCACTGACAAATACCCCTTCCTCTTGGTTCATGTGGGAACCAATGACACTGCAAGCAATAGCCTCCAGAAGATCAAAAGAGACTATGAGGCTCTGGGCAGGAAATTGAAGCAATTAAATGCACAAATTGTCATCTCATCTGTCCTCCCAGTTGAACGACGTGGCCCAGGGAGAGAGGGAAAAATAGTGGAAGTGAACAGCTGGCTTCGCAAATGGTGTAAACAGGAACGGTTTGGATTCTTAGATCACGGACTGCAGTTTCTTGAAGATGGACTTCTGGCAAGCGATGGGCTGCACCTCACAATGGTTGGGAGGAATGTTTCTGCCAAAAATCTCAGAAACCTCATCAGGAGGGCTTTAAACTGACTAATGTGGGGGAGGGATACAGTGCTCCTGAAGGTAGGAGTCTATCAATTGATGAAGATGATCATCCAAATGTCATAGACCAAATGGAGCAAACAGCACGCAGACCTAGTGGTGAGGAAAAAATCCTTAAATAAGAGACACGAGGGAATGATTAATGGACTTCAATGTCTGTACACTAATGCGCAAAGCATGGGAAATAAACAAGATGAGCTTGAGCTCTTGGTACAGCAAACTAAATATGACATAATAGGCATCACTGAAACCTGGTGGGATAAGTCCCACGACTGGAATGTAATAATGGAGGGATACAATCTATTTCAGAGAAACAGACCAGACAAGAAAGGAGAAGGAGTGGCGTTATATGTCAGGGATGTGTATACCTGTGAAGAGATCCAAGATTTAGAACCTCAAAGCCAAAGTGAGAGCATTTGGGTCAAAATTAAGGGAGAGAAGAATAACAGTGACCTCATTGTGGGAGTTTACTATAGATCCCCAAGCCAAACGGAGGACATAGATGATGCCTTCCTGGAACAAATGGTCAAGCATGCAAAGGGAAGGGAGATACTAGTAATGGGGGACTTCAATTACCCAGATATTTGCTGGATGTCAAACTCAGCCAAGAGCATAAGGTCAAACAGATTCCTCACTGGCCTTGCAGACAACTTCGTTGTCCAGAAAGTGGGAGAAGCAACAAGAGGAACAGCCATTTTAGATCTGGTCCTAACCAATGTTGATGACCTGGTTAGTGGGGTAGAAGTGGAAGGATCATTAGGCGCGAGTGATCATGCTCTTCTGAAGTTTACTATACAGCGGAAAGGAGCAGCCAAGCATACTAGGACTCAATTTCTTGACTTTAAGAAAGCCGACTTCATAAAACTTAGGGAAGTGCTGGGTGAGATCCCATGGACAGTAATACTAAAAGGAAAGGGAGTTCATGATGGCTGGGAGTTTGTTAAGAGGGAGATAGTAAAAGCACAACTTCAGGCAATACCAATGAGATGGAAACATGGAAGGTGCCTAAAGAAGCCAGGGTGGCTATCTAAAGAACTTTTAACTGAGTTAAGATTAAAAAAGGATGTGTACAAAAAATGGAAAAGGGGGGAAACCACCAAAGAGGAATTCAAACAAATAGCCAGCACGTGTAGACACAAAGTCAGAAAAGCTAAAGCACAGAATGAACTCAAGCTTGCTAGAGAGGTTAAAAGCAACAAAAAAGGCTTTTATGGGTATGTTCATAGCAAAAGGAAGAACAAAGAAACAGTGGGGTCACTCAGAGGAAAAGATGGTGAAATGCAAACAGGGGACACAGAAAGGGCTGAACTCCTCAATGCCTTCTTTGCCTCAGTCTTCTCCGATAAAGAAAACAATGCCCGACCTGAAGAATTTGGAGCAAATGATTCAGCAGAGGAAACACAGCCCAGAATAACTAAGGAGATTGTACAAGAATACTTGGCTAGTTTAGATGTATTCAAGTCTCCAGGGCCAGATGAACTGCACCCAAGAGTATTAAAAGAACTGCAGATGTGATCTCAGAACCACTGGCAGTCATCTTTGAGAATTCCTGGAGAACAGGCAAAGTTCCGGCAGACTGGAGGAGGGCAAATGTTGTCCCTATTTTCCAAAAGGGGAAAAGAGAGGACCCAAATAATTACTGCCCAGTCAGTCTGACATCAATACCCGGGAAGATTCTGGAGCAGATCATTAAGCAAACAGTCTGTGAGCACCTAGAAAGGAATACTGTGATCACCAATAGTCAGCATGGATTTCTGAAAAATAAGTCATGTCAGAATAACCTGATCTCGTTTTTTGACAGAATTACAAGCCTGGTAGATGAAGGGAACGCAGTGGATGTAGCCTACCTTGATTTCAGCAAGGCATTTGACAAGGTGCCCCATAATATTCTTGTAAAGAAGCTGGTAAAATGCGGACTTGACTATGCTACCACTCAGTGGATTTGTAACTGGCTGACTGACCGAACCCAAAGGGTGCTCATCAATGGTTCCTCTTCCTCCTGGAGAAGAGTGACTAGTGGGGTGCCACAGGGTTCTGTCTTGGGCCCGGTCTTATTCAACATCTTTATCAACGACTTGGATGATGGACTCAAGGGCATCCTGATCAAATTTGCAGATGACACCAAACTGGGAGGGGTGGCTAACACCCCAGAGGACAGGCTCACACTTCAAAACGACCTTGACAGATTAGAGAACTGGGCCAAAACAAACAAGATGAATTTTAACAGGGAGAAATGTAAAATATTGCACTTGGGCAAGAAAAATGAGAGGCACAAATACAAGATGGGTGACACCTGGCTTGAGAGCAATACATGTGAAAAGGATCTAGGAGTCTTGGTTGACCACAAACTTGACATGAGCCAACAGTGTGACACGGCAGCTAAAAAAGCCAATGCAATTCTGGGCTGCATGAATAGAAGTATAGCATCTAGATCAAGGGAAGTAATAGTGCCACTGTATTCTGCTCTGGTCAAACCTCACCTGGAGTACTGTGTCCAGTTCTGGGCACCACAGTTCAAGAAGGACACTGACAAACTGGAACGTGTCCAGAGGAGGGCAACCAAAATGGTCAAAGGCCTGGAAACGATGCCTTATGAGGAACGGCTAAGGGAGCTGGGCATGTTTAGCCTGGAGAAGAGGAGGTTAAGGGGTGATATGATAGCCATGTTCAAATATATAAAAGGATGTCACATAGAGGAGGGAGAAAGGTTGTTTTCTGCTGCTCCAGAGAAGCGGACACGGAGCAATGGATCCAAACTACAAGAAAGAAGATTCCACCTAAACATTAGGAAGAACTTCCTGAAAGTAAGAGCTGTTCGACAGTGGAATTTGCTGCCAAGGAGTGTGGTGGAGTCTCCTTCTTTGGAGGTCTTTAAGCAGAGGCTTGACAACCATATGTCAGGAGTGCTCTGATGGTGTTTCCTGCTTGGCAGGGGGTTGGACTCGATGGCCCTTGTGGTCTCTTCCAACTCTATGATTCTATGATTCTATGATTACCGGAGAAACACAAACAAGCATGAGTCATGTTTCTATAGCAACCGGAAGACGTGGGGAGAAGCTGATGGTTCATCATGGCAGGTGATAATTGACTAGAATTTCCTCTTTGCTGGGTCTCCTCTTTCAGAAGGTGGTGCATTGCTCAGAATTGACTATCTGGACCCTGATACATCTTTGGTAGGAATGCCCCAAAGTTCAGGGGGTTTGACTCACTGTGTTTTCAATTATATCTGAGATTTTTGCACCAGGGTGGAAGCTGGGCTTACCTTCCTTTCCAATTCCAAAGGGCGAAATAAAGATCTTCCATGCAAGACTCTTGTCTGACACCTTCAGACTGTCACAAGCATGGGAATAGCACTTGACTGGAAGGCTGCAGAGGGACGTAATGTGTAAATGGTACGACAGAGTGTAGAACCTGCATTGGCAGACAAGCTTAAGCAAAAATCTAGAATGGTGAAACTACCAAAGACACATTTGAGACTGATTGGTTCTTCTTTATTTCTTTTATTAAATTCCAATCCAAGGAGTCCAGGCTTCCTGCTATTCAAAAGTCCTTCTGGAGGGACTCTGTGGCTTGATGAAGTCATGTATAAGACATGGAAGAAAGGAGAAATTACAAAGGAAGGGTACATATGAGTAGTCAACAGTTGAAGGGAAAAGGTCAGGTGGGCCTAAGCTCAAAATGAACGCAGGCTTGCAAAAGAGGTCAAAAATAATATTAAAAGGTTTATTCAGCTATGTTCGAAGCAAGCTGGAGAGCAAGCAAGTACTAGGTCCCTTGCGTGGAGAAGATGGAGAAATGCTATTGGATGAAAGAGAGAAGGTGGAACTACTCAACCCTGACTTTGTCTCCGTCTTCACTAAACAGGAAAGGAATGTCCAACCTGGTGATATTGGAATAAATGGTGTAAGAAGGGAGCTGCAGCCCAAGTTAGGAAAAGAGGTAGTAAGCGAACACCTAACTACTTTAAATGAATTCAGATCTCCAGGTCCTGATGAGCTGCATCCAAGGGCACTAAAGGAGCTTGCGGATGTAATCTCAGAGCCTTTGTCTGTGATCTTTGAGAATTCTTGGAGAACAGATCAGGTCCCAGCAGACTGGAGGTAGGCAACTGTTGTCCCCATCTTCAAAAAGAGGGGAAAAGAAGACCCAGGTAACTACTGTGCACTTGACATTGATACCAGGATATGTCCTACAATTCCAGGTTCAGGTTTCTGCTCAGCTCTGAATTTCAGTGGTTGGCTTTGCGCCAGTTGCTGTTAGCTCAACATAGCCTTACCTTAGACTAGCCTACTTGTCAGGGCTGTTGTGAGCATAAACCGAAGCTTGGAAGAATGGTAAAACACTAGATCAAGAAAATAATAATAATAATAATAATAATAATAATAATAATAATAATAATAATTTTTAAAAAAACTTGTAGAAAGGATGCCCACTATTGAGCATCAATGCTCCATTCATTTCGGGGATGGCAGGGAAGCTTTCACAGGAATCCCAAAAATAAAGCAATGACAACGATTCATAGATTTAGTCAAGCAGGTTAGTACAGGTAGGATATGTAAAAGAACAGAACAAAAACTGAATGAGGCATAAGATAAATCATGCACTCCAAAAGTCGTGAGCCAGCCAGGAAGCATGAAATGCAGAGGAGAATTAAAGAATGAGGGTGGGGTGGGGTTCTGCTATGGTCTGGCTGCTGATCTTTGATCTATGAATTTCTGGCAAGGGTAGAAGTAATTATCTGAAGCTAGAATCAAATTTCATTTCTGATCCAAAGGTGGCAGTGCCTGCTAACGTGATGGGAATCCCTAATGAGCAGCCCATCAGGTTATGGAAGGTATTATCTTGTGGAACGATCTTCTCCTTGGGTAAATCCAATCAGTGACAAGACCATTTTGTCACTGGAAGTGTGTTATGGAGACCGACGGAGAGAAAATGCAATGTTCCAGATTCTAGTACAAAATCACAGGAGCTGACATCTGTGTAATAGGGGTATTTTTATTTTAAAAACAAGTAAAACTTCCAAAAGAAGTAATAGAAATTGAATCTTAAATTCACTTTTTAGTCTGTCCGCAAACTGGAAATCAGAAAGGAACTTATTGTAAGTGCTATAAAGAATAAAAATGTTTATGGGTGCATGAATTTGGGGGATCGGGTGATGATAACCTGGCATAGATACAACAGATCTATTTGTCATGCATACTTTGCAATGACCAAGAGATCTGGAGAATGAAAGGGAGCAGAAAGGGATGTGGGTACCAGCACCATCCCAGAAATTTAGAGTTGGAAGTGCCCAGGGAGGACATTTAGTCTAGTCTCCTACTCAGTGCAGGAATCTTGCAAACCACAAAGTACTGCCTCACCTTAGAAAGGATATTGTGGAGCTAGAAGAAGGTTCAGAAAAGGGAAACCAAAATGATCCAGGAGATGGAGTATCTTCACTTTGAGGAAAGGTCACAACTTTTTTAGTTTAAAGAAAACCTGAGTAAGAGATGACATGTTCAAAGTGTGTACAATTATGTATGGTATGGAGAAAGTGGAAAGTCCCTCCCCCAACACTGGAACTCATGGACAGCCAATGAAACTGAATGTTGGAAGATTCTGGGCAGAGAAAAGGAAGTACTTCATCACACAGCACATAGTTCAGCTATGGAACTCATCCCTCCAGGAGGAGGATGGCCCCTAACATGGATGGTTTTAAAAGAGGGTTAGACAAGTTCATGGAGGGAAAGACTATTGATGGCTACGAGCCATGATGGCTATGTCGGAATCTCCGCACGACCGAGCTGCTCCTCAGGTCGAGTCTTTGGAATCTCCTCCGACGGTGATTGATGACCTAAGCCTTTGATGAGGCTCCAGGCACGTTCCCATTACACAGAGTATACAAACAGCAGCAGAAGGATGAGAAATGTGTGCTACATCGCTATGATTTATTTCTAACTACGCAGACAGAAAAGAATATACACCCTCTCTCTGTGAAAGGCAGAGAGCAACTGGAACAAAGAAAACAGGAAACCAGTAACATCAACATCCATCTCCCGTGTGACTCCCAACAGTCTGGAATGTAAACAGAGTCTTGTGACTCCAAGAACTGCACAGTGGCATAACAGAAACCTAACAGGCTATGCTCTGCCTCCACAGTTGGAGGCATTAATGCTTCTGAATTTCCACAGTTTCTGGGAATCAGAAGTGGGGAGAGTGCTGTTGAACTCAGGATCTGTTTGAATGTTTCTCACAGGTATCTGATTGGCCACTGTGAGAACAGGATGTTGGACCAGATGGGCCACTGACTCATCACGTTCTTAATACTTTTTGCAGGTGGCCATTAAGCCTTTGCTCAAATACCTCCAGTTGAGGAGAGCACACCACCTCAAGATACCACAATATGCATGGGAACAAAAAGACGAGGATGAAGCTGTGAGATGAAGGAGCACTGATCCTGCCATCTGCCTGATCAACCATCAAACCTAGTAGGAGACAAACCTAGGCTGAAGTAGTCGTTATCTGACTACTACACGGACTGGATGGGGACTTTGAAACCATCTGCGCAATGAGCCAGGCAGCTATGCTCTAATTGGCACATATTTCTTTCCATTAAAGCCCGCTCCCTAAGTTTAAAAATGAGTCCTGGTTCCCCCTGAAATATGCAAGACTCTTGTCCCTGCACTTGGGGAAAACTATAAGGACGTCATTGCACACGGACCAACACTCTTGCTGTGTTGCTAACTGGAGATGTTAATTAGGTATGTCTCTTTTTTTTTGCATACATTATTGATAAAAAAAAATTAAGCTGTTGGAAGCAGATGCCTTACCCAGCCCCAGCAAGTGTAGCAGTTCCTAAAGATATGTGGGTCTCCTTCCTGCCAAGATATACATAATCACATTTTTTGGATCTTCATGACAGTTTTTCAACAAAATACCGAATTGGTTTAGAGGAGGCTGGGAGCAGATGCCCACATTGCATCCTTAAATGAATGCTGTTTTGATAAAAATGTTTTATCTTCCTGACCCAGAAACACATGCATGTCCTGTACCAAGATAAGGAGTTGTGTTGTCAAGGGGCCTACTTGCAAATCTCTTACAGAAGCAGGAACTGACTGCTTGACAATCAGCTGCAGGAACACAAGGATAATCCGGGGGTAAACTGAGGAGGGTGAGTGATCTAACAATAAAGCATCAAGGTAATTGCTCTTCCCCTTCTGTCTGCAATCCCTGGCACACAGTCAGGGCTGGTCTGAGCAACTCACACCCTTGGGCAGCTTCTGGAGTCCTTGTGTCATGTCTCTGGTAGAAGAGTCCTCAGCAGAGGAGCACCAGGAGGACCCAGCCTTTCACCAAGTCCTGGATCAAGCTCCATCTGGGAGTGAGAAGCCAGGATGAGGCCAAGATTTTCCACCTGATTTTTAAAGCACTGCCTTTTCCTCAGACTTGAGAACCATTTGGCCTTGATGTCAAAGGCTGAACTGACCCTGGGTCCAGACACTGACTCCTCAGACATCTTTCCTCAGAGAGCCAGTGTGGTGTAGTGGTTAAGAGGGATGGACTTGTAATCTGGGGATTTGGGTTCGCGTCTCCGCTCGTCCACATGCAGCTGCTGGGTGACCTTGGGCTAGTCACACTTCTCTGAAGTCTCTCAGCCCCACTCACCTCACAGAGTGTTTGTTATGGGAGAGGAAGGGAAAGGAGAATGTTAGCCGCTTTGAGACTCCTTAGGGTAGTGATAAAGCAGGATCAAATCCAAACTCTTCTTCTTCATCTTCTTCTTCTTCTCAGTCTGTTTGCAGGATCCTGGCTCCATGCCCCCAGATGGATCTTGCTGTAAGGCCAGAGATTCCTCTGACAAGTGATTGGAGAGAGAGGTTTGGAAGAGAGATTCTTACACTTTCATAGCACAGCTAAGCACAACGGTGATTGCTACCAAACACATTTAGACTTGGTTAGATTTGTATCTGCCCTCATCCACCTTGAAACAAACATTCCCCACAAAAAATACTTAGACTAGAATAAATCACAGACATTTAGCTTTGCAAATAAGCGACTGCTTATTCTAGACATTACAACAAACAATTCTTCATCTGCTGGCAGTAAAACAAAGATGAAAAGGGTTCCAAATGATTTAAAAAGAAAAGTGCTTGGTTTCCTTGCAAAAGGATCATGCAACCTTTGGTTTAGCAAAGATGCAGGCGTTAAAATCTCATTTTAGAAAGATTCAGTTCACTTTCAGGGCTTGTTCCAGGAAGTGCAAAGAGTAAAAGACTCAGAAGTGGGGGAATGGATTGGGGGAACAGAGACTGCTGCGAGCCTGCCAAGCCACACCTACTCTGGTAACTTGAGCTCAGGGCTCAAGTTAACCCTTTCATGCATGCAAGGGTGAGTCAGTAATTGCATATTACAACAACGAGGACTTGCCCAGGTGAGTCATGATACAAAATAACTATATCCTTCTCTTTCCCAGTATTCAGAGGCACCCTGCCTACTAATAATTGCATAGAATCAACAGGACTAGTAGCCACTGATAGCTTTGTCCCTCATACATTTGGAAAATTCCATTTGATATACCAACTAAGCTGGTGGGAAATCACAACACCTTGTGATGTCGTGATTCTGGAAACCTATTCCAGAAGTTCATAATGCACTATGTCAGATGCGGGGAACTTTTGTCCCTCCAGTTGTTGCTGTACAACTCCCATCATCCCCAGCCATTGGCCATGCTTATAGCTGTGGTTCAGCAACATGTGGAAGACCAAAGATTTCCCATTCCTGCACTATATGAAGAAGTACTTTCTCTGATCTGCCCTGCATCTCCTGCTAATCAGCTCCACTGGATGTTCCCTTTGAACATTAGAACATAAGAAGAGCCTGCTGGATCAGGCCAATAACCCATGTAGTCTAGCATCTTGTTCTCACAGCGGCCAACCAGATGCATGTGGGAAACCAGCAATCAGGACCCGAGCACAAGAACACTCTCCCCTCCTGTGTTTTCCAGAAGCTGGTAAGCAGAAGAGTTATTTCCTCCAGCTGTGGAAGTAAAGCATAGCCGTCATGCCTAGTAAACACAGATAGTCCTGGTTGCTATTTACTTGGGCAAAATTGTGTGTGTACACATACTCTCTCACACACATGTCCCTATTTTTGGATGCTCCTTGTGAGTGTAGATATGGGTGTTGTCAGGATGACCTTCCACACTTCAGCTGCACTGGCTCCCGCTGGAGTACAGGGTCAGGTTTAAGGTGCTGGCTTTAACCTTTAAAGCCCTATACGGCCTAGGACCCTCGTACCTACGGGACCGCCTCTCCACGGAGGACCTTACAGTCTTCAAATAAAAACATCTTGGAGATCCCGGGCCACAGGGAGGTTAGGCTGGCCTCAACCAGAGCCAGGGCTTTTTCAGCTGTGGCCCCGATCTGGTGGAACGCTCTGTCACAAGAGACTAGGGCCCTGCGGAACTTGACATCTTTCCGCAGGGCCTGCAAGATGGAGCTGTCCACCAGGCCTTTGGCCAAGGCACAGCTTGACCCTCTCCTTTGGTAATCCTCACAGAACTCTAGCCCAATGGTTGCCATTAATTTGATTCTGAATTGATTTTAGAATGTATTTTAATTAACTGACTGTGTGATTTTATGTACACTGTGCTATTTTTACTTGTTGTTAGCCGCTCTGAGCCCGGCTTTGGCCAGGGAGGGCGGGATATAAATAAAAATTTATTATTATAAAAATTTACCCCTTCTCAGTTTTTATTTTTCCTGTTTTGCTTATGAAGAATAGATTCAAATATAATGCTTGAGATCTTTATTCACAATATCCAATCATATTCCCAGCATATATATTTTTCTGCCTCTTTCCTCACCCCCTTCCTTCCCAACTACTGGGACATGCTAAGGACAAACTTCCTAAACATAAACTCATAATAACAGAATGCAACCCAAATGCTTTGTGGATTTTGTCCGTCCTTTGCAACACTAAAGAGGTGACTCCCCTAAGACTCTAAGCCCTCTGCTCCTAATTATCAACTTGCTAATTAGAATCATAATTCAATGACATGTCATCTGCCAATCCTAGCTGCTGCAGTCCAAATCTGGTATTTTGCTTACCAAGGGAGAAGAAGAGTTGGCCCCGTGGTTTGCCCAAACTTGCCTCCTCCATGTCTCTGGGATCTGACAACATTAGCAACCAAACTGACATTTCCTTTCATGCTTTGGCAAGCTTGAATATTTCATGGAAATAATAAACTAGGTAGGCCATTTGCAAGGAAATATGATAAGAAAAGCAAGCACTCAGTGAAGAGAATCGTAATTTCTGACAGTAATGTGTATTGCAATGAAAACACTCCTATTTCCGACAAGAAGGGAAGGGAGGGGGGACCCTTCTTATGAATCTTCGTAAATGAGAAATATTTCATGCATGGCAGAATTCATTCTATGCAGATTGTATTAAAAACACTGCCTTCTATTCTTTTTTTTTTCTTTTTGTGACATGGGAAGCAATAAAAGCAAATTTTAAAAATATGATTTGCTATTAGGGGCTAACAGCAAAATTGTCAACACATCAAATCATCTCCTTCCCCGTTTTTAAAGCATGTTGTTGGGTGGTGTGCAGATGTCAATGTGCATAATAGCACGTGGCATTTAACCCCAGCTGAAGAGCTGGCTTGTAGTTATTTTGTTGTGATAGTCAAAGAGAGGGGTCAGTGGAATTCTTGCATTCAACAACAGTATTGCACTATGGACATTCTTTCCCAGCTCCAAAACTGGGTAGAAAGGAAGTTTCCGTCAAAGAAATATATATACACATACACAATTTTTCATTGTTTTTTAAACAGACGCAATAACCATTAAACACTTATCCAGCAACACATCTAATGATGTTTGTTTTACCCATTTTCTCTAGATAGACTTTTGTTATATTTGTAATTGTCTTTTTGTGTGCGTTGTAAGCCACCTTGAGCATGGTTTGAATTATGGGAAGGCAACATACAAATAAAACGATGTGTGTGCATGCATGTAGGCAAGGCAGTCATACTCAGCTGTCTTATTCTGAGTCATATCATTGGTCCATCCAGCAACGTTATCTAGCAGAAGCGTTCCAGGGCTTCAGACCAGATTCCTTCCCTGCCTATGCTTGAGACTGGACCTGAAACCTTCTGCATGCAAAGGATGTGTTATGAAGGCCCCTTCATACAAACAAGCATAGTGGACTTTGCATGGAGCAGACATTTGTAATTCATCCACGTCATACAAAATCCTGGTGTGCCATGAGGACAGCATGGGTATGTTATGATTAACATTTTATTACTAATAATATCATTACTGATGTGGTTATTATTTACCCACACTTTACCCCAAGGTCCCAGAGTCAGGCTGCAACAATTAAAACACAATATTAAAAATGCCCCTTCCGATCTTCAGGAGGAGGGGGGGTTGTGGGATCACGACCCCGCCCACACTCACTCTGCGAGGCTGGCGTCAGCCTCGCAGGAGACAGGGATTCACCCAATTAGCATACCCTGTGGCACCAGCCAATTGGCTGGCGGCAGGGGCGGGCCTTCCTAGGGCCACTTAAGGTCAGGGCAGCCCCTGGCTCGCCCTCTTTCTTCCCTGGAGACGACGCAGTTAAACAATTAAAACACAATATTAAAAACAGGACAAAACACTATACAATCATATAACAGACCCTCCAAGGGTCCCTATTTTCAAGGGACATCCTTGATTTAGAGAAACCGTCCCGGTTTCTGATTTGATCCCGGCATGCCCTGCTTTTCCTTAGGACGTCCCTATTTTCATTGGAGAAATGCTGGAGGAAATGGTGTTATTCGACTCCCAAGCTGTCTGGAGGCAATCCCTGTATAGGGGCAACCCAGTAGGCTGTGTGGGGTATAAATAGTAAAATTATCATTTATGGAATGGGACGTCCCTATTTTCATTGGAGAAATGTTGGAGGGTATGATATGAATAAGGTGGATCCTAAAAATATACATCTCAGGTGTCAAAGGCCATGGTGTCTTCAGCATTCATAACGTATAATGAAGGTGCCAGATGGACCTCTGTGAGGGCGGAGTTCCAAAACTTAGGGGCTGCCACAGAGAAGGCCCTCTCCTGGGATGTCTCTATCTTCCTAGCTTCTGAGGGTGGTAGAACAACAAAGATGGCCTCCTCCGCCTATTCTCCAAGATGGTTTGTAGGGAATTGTGCTACCCACCCCATATAATAAGGGATTGTGCCATATTTCAATGTAAAATGCTATGTACTGTATTGACTCAATACAGGGTGCAGTTTGTCCACTTTGCTGGGTTCTCTCGTGCTCTCTCTCTCCCCCACCTTTGTGGACAAGTTAGGGATCCTATCAAAACGCCCTGAGACATTTTGGACCAACTGAAGTGTCTTCATGAAGAATAAATGCAGATTCAGCCTAGGAAGTGTGTCAAAAAACTCCCAGACACTGGAGATGACATAAACTGCATCCTAGCTTGCGTCTAATCTAATTACATTTGTGACAGTCATAAAACGGAGAATAACCTGCGCTGAATTTTGGTTTTAACAACATTTTGGCGCCGGCAATAAACGCTTTTTTATTGGCACAGTTCCTGCTCTTTGATGGCTACTCATACAATACTGATGAGGCTCCCAATAAAAATATGATACGCAAATGGCACTTTTATCCATGGAAATGGCAATTAATAGGATTAAGATATTGCTCATGACGACAGTTTACCCAGTAAATCTGTAGCGGATGTAAACTCTTGTGCTTTATGGATTATAAATGTAGAGATAATAGAGTCGAGTAAAGTTAAGCCGAACCTCATTAACATTTGAAACTACAAAACATGCCTGTCAGTTCAGCTCAATCTGGAGAACGCTGGAAAAATATATGTCCACCGCCTATAATAAATATCTATCTTACTGGAGCTCTTAATAGCATGAAACCATGGGTGGGATAGGAAAACAACAGGGTCTCCCTTCTATTTCATTTTTATTCACATTTTCTTAATTTGACTTCCGAAAGGAGCAGCCACACACAGGAAGCTGCCTTATACTGAGTCAGACCATTGGTCCATCTAGCCCAGTATGGTCTACACTGACTGGCAGCAGCTCTCCAGGTTCAGGCAGGGCTCTCTCCCCGTCGTGCCTGGAGATGCTGATGGGGATCTTCTACATGCAAGGCAAATGCTCTACCAGTCCTTCCCTGTTTCAGGGCCCTTTCCTAGTGTCATGGCTTAATATTAGCAGTCTTATAGCTCTTCCCCTAAGTTCTCCATGAACCTTATCTCTGCTATCCTTAAAGCATCTCTGCATATGTAGGCCATTATTGTGAACCCACCTCCACATCAGCCTGCCTATGCATTGGGATCATCATCAGATGCCCTCTGCATTATCTGCACTTTATTGCAGTATTCTTCTTGCTATACAGTGGTACCTTGGGTTAAGTACTTAATTTGTTCTGGAGGTCTGTTCTTAACCTGAAACTGTACAATAGTACCTCAGGTTAAGTACTTAATTCATTCCGCAGGTCCATTCTTAACCTCAAACTGTTCTTAACCTGAAGCACCACTTTAGCTAGTGGGGCCTCCTGCTGCTGCCGCACGATTTCTGTTCTCATCATGAAGCAAAGTTCTTAACCCGAGGTACTATTTCCGGGTTAGCGGAGTCTGTAACCTGAAGCGTATGTATTCTTGTTGGGGTGCTAACGGAAGGGTAGAACCACTTTGTCCACCTTTGGTCCCCACCTTTGGTCCCAACTCTGCAGTCAGCTCTCACCTGTCGCTCCTGGAAGCTGCCAGCATGCAACAGCGGCAACACCCCAGGGAACAGCTTTGACTGGAAGGCTAAACTAGGGACTCAGCTACATTAGTAAAGAAACACTGATTTGAATGCACTATAAACATGCAACACCAGATGGCGCTAGAGAGCAGGAACTTATAAAACACAATTTCCCATAGAGATTTTTTTCTTTCGTTACAGTGATCTAATTTCCAGCTTATTAATAGTGACCCCCCCCCCCATGTTTAGATCCACCACAGGTGAGGGTAGCCAATGGATTTCAAACCCTCAGTGAGTAAGGGACTTTCCCTGCATGTGAAGACACGTTACAGCGGACTGAGTGGATGAGACCAATGTTGGGTCTAACAGTCAAGACGGCAGTTACTGCACATAATGTAGAGAAAAATGAGGGCCAGTTGGGGCTCGTCAACCTGGGAAGGTAGTCCATCTTGGAGAAGGAAATCTCTGATCCTAAACGTCTGCTGCCTTGCGGCTACACTGAAGGAGGCAGTGGTGCGCCCGCTCTTAAAGAAAACATAATTAGATCCCTTAGATCTAACCAATTGCCGCCCGGTTTCGAATCTTCCGTTCCTGGGTAAGATGATTTGAGAGAGCGGTTGCTGAACAGCTTGGTGAGTTTCTGGATGAAACATCGGCTCTGGATCCATTCCAGTCCGGCTTCCGTGCTGGTCATGGGACCGAGACGGCTCTGGTCGCCCTAACAG
The DNA here is from genome assembly GCF_951804945.1 of Podarcis cretensis. Taxonomy (NCBI): domain Eukaryota; kingdom Metazoa; phylum Chordata; class Lepidosauria; order Squamata; family Lacertidae; genus Podarcis; species Podarcis cretensis. The sequence continues at coordinate 60,794,071 of NC_137177.1, forward strand.
ATGATCTCCGCAGGCAGCTGGATCAAGGCGGGTCGGGGCTGCTGATTCTTCTAGATCTGTCAGCAGCCTTCGACATGGTTGATCACGAACTCCTGGACCACCGCCTTGCCGACGTGGGGATCCAGGGCACAGTCCTTCAATGGTTGCGCTCATTTCTCTCCGGTTGGGGACAGAGGGTGGCGCTTGGGGGGGAATTATCATCGTGCCACTCCTTGGTGTGTGGAGTGCCTCAGGGTGCGATACTCTCCCCGATTCTTTTTAACATCTTTATGCGCCCCCTCGCCCAGCTTGTCCAGAGTTTTGGGCTGGGTTGCCATCAGTATGCCAATGACACCCAACTCTATCTGTTGATAGATGACCATCCTGACTCGGCCCCAGACACACTGATCAGATGTTTGGAAGCTGTGGCTGGATGGTTACGTGGGAGCCGGTTGAAGCTAAATCCTTCGAAGACAGCATCCTGTGGCTGGGACGGGATGATACGGGTTTGGGGGGGTCAACTCCCATCACTTGCGGGGGCGCAATTAGTGCCAGCACTGTCCATTAAGAGTTTGGGTGTAATCTTTGACGCCTCCCTTTCCATGGAGGCACAGATTACAGCTATAACAAAGGCGGCATTTTTTCATCTCCGTCAAGCTAAGCAGTTGGCTCCTTACCTCTCTCGCCCTGACCTAGCCACTGTAATCCACGCGATGGTCACCTCCAGACTGGATTATTGTAACTCGCTCTACGTGGGGCTGCCCTTGAGACTGACCCAGAAACTCCAGCGGGTGCAGAATGCTGCGGCGAGACTCCTTAAGGGGTCCTCGCTGCGAGATCACATTCACCCGGTGCTATACCAGCTGCACTGGCTCCCGGTGGAGTACAGGATCAGGTTTAAGGTGCTGGTTTTAACCTTGAAAGCCCTATACAGCCTAGGACCCTCGTACCTACGGGACCGCCTCTCCTGGTATGTCCCACAGAGAAACTTGCGGTCTTCAAATAAAAACATCTTGAAGGTCCCATGCCACAGAGAGGTTAGTCTGGCCTCAACCAGAGCCAGGGCTTTTTCGGCTGTGGCTCCGATCTGGTGGAACGCTCTGCCACAAGAGACTAGGGCCTTGCGGGACCTGACATCTTTCCGCAGGGCCTGCAAGACAGAGCTGTTCCACCAGGCCTTTGACCAGGGCACAGCCTGACTTCCTCCTTCAGCAATCTTCGCGGAGCTCTGGCCCAATGGTTGCCACTGGTATGAGTTGAATCAGTTTTATAATGAATGATTTTAGAGTGTTGTGTTGTATTGTACTGTTGTACTGTTTTATTGTTGTTAGCCGCCCTGAGGCCGGCTTCGGCTGGGGAGGGCAGGATATAAATAAAGTTGTTTGTTATTATTATTATTATTATTATTATTATTATTATTAGTGGGAAATGCTTTGAGAGTAAACGCTGAGGAAGAATCTTTACCTACTGCCTTGCAAAGCATCTTCAGGAGAAGAAAAGGCTAAGGAGTAAGCCCTACACAAATCTAGAGCGGAGTCCCTAAGGAGGTTGGATGGTGTAATTTACACCTGCTTCCTGCAACTCCTCCAGCCAAGCTGGTGCCAGGTGTATTGCTCTGCTTTCATTTTGACCACATCAGTGAGGTTGAGTGGAGGTGTCTGGGCAGCCCATGACCTTCACCCCTAGAGGCACGCTCTATTGTCTCTTGAAACAGGCAGGTGCCAGCAATATTCTTGTTGCAGTGATTCCCAACAACTGGCATTCAGGGGAGTGCTGCATCCCGGAGCTGTCAGGTAAGGACAGTTGTCCATAGTGAGGAATTAACTCTTTAACGTCAAAAGTACACATACAAATTAGGAAAAGGCATCTCCATCAGTCCTATGTCTCTCGAGTGCTTCTAGGTTCGTACCCAATGAGGCAGTTGCTGCAACAGAAAGGCCCCACCACTGAGCTCAAATTATTGCCTTCCCCACCTGAGCTGCGCACAAGCAGGTGAAGACTCCAGCTGCATGTAGCCTTCTCCTCCTCCTGCTTCAATCCTCTTCTGGGCCTAGGGAGACAGGGGAGCAGGAGAGGTGGGAGCAGCAGGAGAAGGTGTGAAAACCTTGACTCTACACCATCCTGACCTATCTCCAGTGGCGTAGCGTGGATTGTCAGCACCCGGGGCAAGGCAAGTAATTTGCGCCCCCTAACCCTGGATTTGCGCCCCCTAACCCTATCCCTAACCCTAACCCCCAGATGTTGCGCCCGGTGCGGCCGGCACCCCCTGCACCCCCCACGCTACGCCACTGCCTATCTCTACCTCCTGCACAAGTTCTTCACTCTCCAATCCTGAAGCTTCTCCTGCCTCTGACGCTGGATCTATCCACAGGAGAAAAAAACACGCTATATATAAGTCATAAATTAGATCATTATAACAAAAGGGAAAATAAAACCTATGTAAAATCACACAAAGTTTTTTGCTCTGTATCTTTACAACAGAGTTACGATGATATAACTGGCTGAGTGTGGCTGTCCTGGCTCCTTTAGATCACCTATTCATTCTTCCAGGTCAGTCTCCAACTCCGCTTCTCCCTGATGCCATTTGCGCACAGCATGCAAATATACTTTTCTAATTAATAAAGTACTTTTCTTCCTTTCAACGGGCATGTTTCAGCAGTGGACTGACGGTAGTCCTGCTGTCTCCACTATAATTCTGAAACCAGCCTTCCCTCTAGCCAGAGAATAGAAACCATGAGCTGCCTGTAGGTTTCGCTTCTGGAAGAGCGGAACCTTTGCCTGAGTGACAGATGGGCTGACAGTCAGGAGTAATGTGAATTTTAAGCTGCCAAAAAAGCAGGGCAGTAAGGCAGCAGAGGAGGAGAGCGAAGGCTAAGAAGAAGAAAATGAGATTTCAGTTAGCGCTGAATTGCACGTTGAGAAATACAGAGCGGTACAGCCCTCTTTGGCCTGCACCATTTGCTCCAGAGAGAAGGGGGTGGCAGGTATCTGAATGCTTGTCCATATAAATGAACTCCTGATCCCTGAGAAACCAGTATGACTGAGAGAATGTGAGGTCAGGACCTACCCCATTATCTCTGACTACTAGGCAGGCTGGCTGGGGCAGATGGGAGGCCACTAACGTCTAGATGAGGCCAATGGCTTATCTAGTCCAGCATCCTGTTCTCACAGTGGTCAGCGAGACCTGAGTGCAAGCAGGACCCAAGCACAAGAGCACTTCCTCCTCCTCCTGTGGTTCCCATCAAATGGTATTCAGAAGCATTGCTGCCTCCAACTCTGGAGGCAAAGCGTAGCCACTATGGCTAGCAGCCATCGATAGCCCTTTCATCAATGAATTTGTCCAGTCTTCTTTTCAAGCACACTTCTGACTCTGTATAAGGCAGCTCCTACATTCGTCGAGTGATGCATTAATATTGGTTATAGTTGACCATTAGGCCCCAAAGGAAGCAATTAGGTAATGAACTGAGTAATGGACTAATTGTGAGATTGGCTGACCAGAGCGTATGGGCAAATGTATCTTGCTATTTCTATCCATGGTAATGAAAATTGGTTCTTTGGATTTAGAGGATTCCTAACCCCCATCGGCCCACAAAGAGAGGCAACAGAAAAACCCAAACACTTCTGTTTGCTAAGGGTTGATTGATAGCTACACTTACACAAAAATGCATCTGCTTAGCAACTAACAGCTCACAGGAGAAGAGAAATTCCTGAAGGTGGTCAGACGCAGAAGAGGATGGGGCCCATGCACCTTAAATAGTTATGCAGAAGAGACAATTTCAGCAGGTACGGCATGCAGTGGAGCTATTAAAGGTGCTCGAGCCCTCACCTGTTTTGCATCTTTCCGCCCTAAACTTCATGATGCAATAGCAGATATATGTGAGCACATTGACACCACACATTTAAAGCGTTATCACACCACTTTAAACAGTCATGGCTTCCCCTGAAGGATCTTGGCAACTGCAGGCTGTTAAAGGTGCTGAGAGTTTTTAGGAGACCCCTGTACCCCTCATGCAGAGTTCCCTGGGAGGAGAGATTGATTGCTAAACCACTCCACAAATTGGGAGGGGAAACAGGGACCTCCTAACAACCCCCAGCACTGTGAACAAGCTAGAGTCCCCATGATTCTTTGGGGGAAGCCCAAAATGTTATAATAGTGCTTTAAATATATGGCTGCGGATGTGGCCATAAAAAATTCTTCCCATAAATATAAGAAATCAATTTCCCCATATTTCCATACCAAGTACAGTGGTATCTCGGGTTACAGATGCTTCAGGTTACAGACGCTTCAGGTTACAGACTGCGCTAACCCAGAAATAGTACCTCGGGTTAAGAATTTTGCTTCAGGATGAGAACAGAAATCGCATGGCAGTGGCGCAACAGCAGCAGGAGGCCCCTTTACCTAAAGTGGTACCTCAGGTTAAGAACAGTTTCAGGTTAAGAACAGACCTCCAGAACCAATTAAGTTCTTAACCAGAGGTACCACTGTATATTATTTAAATGGCAAGGCAAATCTCTGCGGAGCTTGCTTTTTATAATAAAGATTGAATGAGCGAATACTATGCTTTCTCCCTGGTTATTAAAAATTAACTCTTCTATAGACCAAGGCACTCTGGTGCCCTTTCTTCAACAAGGAGTATAACTGTGAGCAAAATTAGCGTTTTAGTATAAAAAGGGGGGCTCAGGGGGATTGAGATTCGAAAGCCAGGCTGTCATTTTTCATTAGCGCCCCAACAGAAACAAGTAACAGCTCACTGGATCAAATCCACTTCTCCTCTGCACCTTTTGTATACATATCCAAGAGGTTCCTAAAAATATCCTTGCTGAATATATAAAACACTACACTCAGCTGATTAAAAAACCTGGAAGCAGCTAAGCAGAAAAATCAAATCAGGCTCCTGTGGTGTGTGGGCTTTGTGTGTGTTTTTTTCTGTTTGAGGTCCATAAGTAGCAATGAACTGGACTGAGAAATGAATGGGGAGCTGTGCCCAAAAGGTGGTGAGTTGTGGCCAGCCCCACAAATGGCCTACTTTGCAGGGGCTCCTTTGTGGCACTGAGGATTCCAGCGGACGATTCATTTATTTGCCCCTTTTTGCTTAGGGCCAGATTTGACACAGTGGTTTTTGGAAAATAAATGACACATATGCCATGGGTGTGTGTGTGGGAGGGGGGGGGGAAATCTGGATCAGGGTTTTAATTTTTAGTCTCCCATTGCAATCCCAGTGCAGACTGCAGGGTAGTGAGGTGGCTTCCTTTGGAGCAACTGGACGTTTTCTCCCCCAGTGTAAATAGCCAATCCAGGTTGGGGCCATAGCAAGGTTCAAAGGGTTAACTTCCACTACTCTGCATGCTGTTGTCCAGCCTCCTGCACAGACACGCACCTGAAATCTACTTTTTAAGAGCTGCTCATGAATTTCTACTTGTATGAATGGCGTTTCACCTAATTTGGCCTAAGGCAGCATTTCCTGAATGTCTGAATTGCAGACACGTTTGGGTCTTACACCCCAAAATGTTTATTTTTAGAGTGCGTAAAGCCATAACTGAAAATCCCACTGTCCCTGGCTGATTCACAGGAGATGAAATTGGGAGGCATGTTGGTGATTTGTGATCCAATTGTCACCATTATTAATTAGCATTTTTACACACTCTCCACCATAAGACCCCAGGGTGGTGTTACAACAATATCAAAATACAATATTGAAAAAAAATATTTTTTTAAAAAAACAATAAGCAGAATAGGGTGGGTCCTGATCTATAGCTATAGCTACAGACCCTCCAAGTGTCCCTATTTTCCAGTGACAGGCCTGGATTTACTGAAGCCGTCCCGGTTTCTGATTTGATCCCGGAATGTCCTGCTTTTCCTAAGGATGTGCCTATTTTCATGAGAAATGTTTGAGAATGAGGAGTTATGTGATCTCCAAACTAAGGAGATAAGTAACTAAGTAACTATACAACCTTTAGAAGACATCTAGACATCTGAAGGCGGCCCTGTAGAGGAAAGTTTTTTATGTCTAATGTTTTATTATGTTTTTATATATGTTAGATCCTGCCAACCTAGCAGTTTGAAAGCACATCAAAGTGCAAGTAGATAAATAGGTACCACTCCAGCAGGAAGGTAAACGGCATTTCTGTGTGCTGCTCTGGTTCGCCAGAAGCGGCTTAGTCATGCTGGCCACATGACCCGGAAGCGGCCAATCAAGCGAGATGAGCGCCGCAACCCCAGAGTCGGCCACGACTAGACCTAATAGTCGGGGGTCCCTTTACCTTTACCTTATATATGTCGGAAGCCACACAGAGTGGCTAGGGCAACCCAGTCAGATGGGCAGGGTATAGATACTATTATTATTATTATTATTATTATTATTATTATTATTATTTGGGGCATCTCTATTTTCATTGGAGAAATGTTGGAGGGTATGCAGCTATCTCAGGTTAAGGGAAAGAACCATGTCTTCTGCATATGATACAAGCCATACAATGCAACTGGCTGGTGTCCCTCTGTGAGGAGGGAATTCCATAGGGAACACCAAAGAATATGATGCCTGTTTGGTGAAACGGAACTGAATCCAGACACCCACTTCTCCCAAGCGATGAGCAGCACTTTCAAGACTGAGAGCATCAGTCACCTGTTTCTCCAGGTTGGGGGGTGCAAATTTGGACCCTTAACCACAGTGCTCTCTTGATCCAGCAAGATGTGTTCTGTTGTATCTGATTCTAAAGAAATCGAGTAGAATGAGAATTCTTTTCCCCAAAAAATGTATGTGCCTAAGAAAGCCTCTTTCGTTTAATATAGATGGGCTAAACACATTGCAAACTAGGTTATCTTTGGATATTTTTTTAAACACACATACACTGGATTCAAAGCAATACTTCTTTTATATATATATATTAAAAATGTTTGATCTTCTGCCCACCTGACAGCGTGTTTAAAAGGCATGATAAAATGTGGTTTTTAATCTTCTTGGCGCTATTTGGACTACATCCTGTACGATGCGTTTTCCTCCTTCTCCCTCCCTCCCTTCCCTTTCAACTGCGAATGTGTAGGAGTTTCGTGTTTTGCAAGGTTAAGTCAATACATATCTCATTTTTTAAAAGTGTTAATTGGTAAGGCTTCGGGCCTCTGGAAGAAAGAATGAATGTATATGGAAAGGTAAATATGCAGTGTTTGTAATTATGGCATTTTCGAAAATGTCCTACTCAATACAAATGCAAGCAAATGCCCTAACAAATGCCAAGACTCAAAATCAGATAGGATAGAGTTGCAGCCTTAACCACTTAGCTACATTAGCTTGATCCAGGGAGCTAACTATTGAGTTCTTAGGTAATGTCTATATATATATATATATATATATATATATATATATAGTCTGAATTTACATCTTTCCCACTTCCTCTTTCAGCTCTATGTGCTTTTCAGGGCACAGATCAACTCTACTAGATTGATTGATTGATTGATTGATTGATTTCATTTCATTTCATTTCATTTCATTTCATTTCATTTCATTTCATTTCATTATTTCTTTATTTCTTTATTTCTTTATTTCTGTGCATGCTTTCTCTTTTTCTTTATGGAGGCACTGATCTGGAGGAGGATGAGAGAAAATATCCACATAGGGGGCACACATGGCACTAAAATCCAAATGTGCTCACAAAGCCTAAAAACCGCAAGAAGCTCATTGAACACACACGCTTTGGGGCTGCCACCTCTGACCACTGTGCTCACCAACCTACTTTACCCCGTACCTGGCCAACACGTCACCCACCCCCTCTCCTATCCCCTCACAGCTCACCCCAAGACCCTCCTCTTCATGTTACCTGGTTGCAGCTGCATTTAATGGTGGGGGAGGTGCTTCAGAGAGTATTTTGGTAAACTGCTCTCTGAAGCGCCTGCCTGCATCCATTAAACATCTTGCCTGGGCTGTATGCCACCCTCACTGCTTGCTTGCTCACCTGCCGGCTGTTTTGTCATCACGTGGTTGCCTAGTGGTGGCAGTGCAAACTTTAGCATGATGACAGCCTTATATTTTATGTACATAGGAAGATATATGACTGAACAAGATCCAGCCAGCTCAGCATCCTGTTTCTTACTGGACACGCCCAAGCATGCAATCACACTATAATTCTTAGGTACCTCAAGCTTATAAAGTAGGGTTATCAGACCATAGCGGTCAACCTTCCCTTTTTTTGCAGAAAATCCCCTTATTCCAGCGCCGTTTCCCGTTGCTTCCCGCTGCTATCCCGCATTGTTAGATATCCTGTAGACTGTCCCCGGGATAGATGAGGCTGCTGATCCCTTATTTTCGAGGCTGCTGATCCCTTATTTTCAAATCTGAAAGTTGACAGCTATGTACCAGACATCCCCGTTTCCTGGGGACAGTCTCGGGATTTGTGAATAAGTCCCTGGACGAATTTCATTCCTGGAATGTCCCTTCTGGATTTCATCTAATGTCCCTGGGAAACACAGCAGCGGCAGCCTCAGCAGCCTGGAGCAGTTGGCTCTGGCTGGCTTCAGGAGCTGCTCAGAAGTCCCCATACGATGGTGGTTCAAGGGCTCTAAGATGCAGCTTCTGGGCTGCCTCCACCTTCCCTGACCCCAGCAACTAAGCTGTGAAGGGCGGCTTCATGCTGCCTATGGAAGAAGCCTCCCAACTCCTACTTCTGTGCAAGCAGGAGCAGGGCGGGGATCTTTCAGCTGTGAAGGGAGGCTTCACGCTGCCTGTCAGAGCTTGCGTGCAAGCAGGAGGGGGCAGGGATCTCTCAGTTAGGCAATGAGAAGCCTCCCTTCCCAGCTGAGGGATCCCCGCCCCCTCCTGCTTGCACGCAAGTAGGAATGGGATTAGGGCTGCTCCAATGGGAAGGGAGGCATCGCACTGCCCGAGCCTCGCCACTGCTCTTGGCCCTCCTTCTCTACTTTCCATGCCTGACCCACCACGCACCGCTTCCCCACTCCCACCACGAAAGAACCAGCAACTCAGGGGCTGCCCAGGCCCATGGAGAAAGGAGATAGAAGCCTCGGAGGTAGGGGAAACATGGCGGTTGAGGTCAAGGCGGTGGCCACCCTCTGCCACTGCCATTGCTGAAGCATCAACGTCCCGAACGTGTAGTATTTATTTATTTATTTATTTATAGTGTCCCCTGATTCACTGAAAAAAATCTGGTAACCTTATTACAAAGCAGTTTGGGGCTAACACCATTTTGTGTGATTGAAGATTGCTCATTGCTCAATTCTCACTCTCAAGACCTACAAAGAGATAACCTCTGGACATCTCTAAACATTTCCATTGATTCCCCTCGATTTACATACCAGTTCTGTATCCCAGGAACACTCGGAAGAGGAGGTAGCGCTAAGATATTGTAATACGCCGAGGGACTGAAATATTGATGAGAGAACTGCCGTTGCAGAAGATGTGCATACCTGAGATCAAAACCATCCCTTCCTCACTCCTTATATATTAAGATAAATGTGCCATGGGAGGAAAGGCTTTCGCAATGGGTTCCTGACAGCTTTATGAACACGGAGAGATGTCAAGCATACCCAATCGCACTAAGGTTATTGGGGGCGGGGGGACATTTTGAGGAATATTGGAGGTTTTTAAGCAGATGTTAGATGGGCATTTGTCATGGATGCTTTAGTTGAGATTCCTGTATTGCAAGGGGTTGGACTAGATGCTAAGGTAAAGGTAAAGGGACCCCTGACCATTAGATCCAGTCATGACCGACTCTGGGGTTGCGGTGCTCATCTCACTTTATTGGCCGAGGGAGCTGGCGTACAGCTTCCAGGTCATGTGGCCAGCATGACTAAGCCATTTCTGGCGAACCAGAGCAGCACACGGAAACACCATTTACCTTCCCGCCGGAGTGGTCCCTGTTTATCTACTTGCACTTTGATGTGCTTTCGAACTGCTAGGTTGGCAGGAGCAGGGACCGAGCAGCGGGAGCTCACCCCATTGCGGGGATTCGAACCACCGACCTTCTGATTGGCAAGTCCTAGGCTCTGTGGTTTAGCCCACAGCTACAATGCTACAATTTTATGATTCTTTGATTCTAAGAGTTCCCTAGGAAGAGGGACTGACTGTTAAACCAACCTGGGAACTGTAGCTCTGTGAGGGGAATGGGAGTCTCAGCACCCTTAACAACCTACCGTTCCCAGGATTCTTTGGGAAAAGTCAAAGCTATTTAACTGTATAGTGCAAGTGGGCCCTGTGTATGGACTAGGGGAGCGCGATCCCATCTTATCCTTTGCCTCAGGTAGCAAAATGTTTTGGTTCAGCCTTGCTCCGCTGGGGGGAGGGTTCATTTCACAGATTGTCTTTGGCTGTACATTTCAAGCACATGCAAAAAACAACAACTTTGGGAACTGTAGTTTGTTAATGGCACTGGGAATTGTAGTTCTGTGAGGGGGAAGTAGCAGTTTTCAGGATCATTTGGAGGGGGGCTTTAAATGTATAGGGATGGTAGCCAATGCTAGCCTTCCTTGGAGTAGACCCATTGAGATCAATTAAGTACCCTATGTGCATTTAGTTCAATGGGTCTACTCTGAGTAGGGTTTAGTTGACTGCAATCCATGCTGTGTATGCAGCCCTTACATGATCTTGGGAAAGGTTTCCTCTGCCTATGAGATATTCAGAAAAATGCCAAGAAAGTGAATGAGCATCTGACAGTCACGAGAAGATAGAGACAGCATGCAGGGAATAAGTACAGCACGGTTTGGTGACTAACAAAAGACGAATAAAATTGGAAAATGATGGGGAAGCAATTTTCTACAATAAGTATATTTGACAGAGAAGGGGGGGTGTTGAGGGGGGGACACACACCACTCTTAAGGATACCTTTATAAACGAAGTGCTTTTTGCTTTGGAAGCAGATCTCCTCCTGAAGGTGACTGAGTTGTAAGACTAACTACTGCTATTTTATTTTTCTGTTGCTATTTTTATGGATGAGCTTTGATTTTTCTTTTTCTTTTTCAAGCATGGAGAAGAGAAAGATTTTTTTTAATAATAAAAAAAGTTCTCCTTTGTTGCCCTGGGATTCTATTGAACCTGCTCTCTTTTCTTACAAATCTTGTCATATTTCTATAATCGTTCTTCCAGTGGGTTCCTTTTGTACCTCATCACACAAAAGGAGCAAATGGTTAAGTTGTTTTCTTCTTCTTCTTCTTCTTCTCTCTCTCTCTTTTTACTATGATTATTACAGTTTCCACACTTGAGAAAGCCCTTTCAGGAATATGATGAGCATTGGAAACGTCCATCGCAGGTCATGTTCTTTCTCTCTTGCTGGAAAAGCCTTTTCAATATAGGGCCATTGTATACAGAACGACAGACGTGTGACTGAAATAAATCTCCTCATTTCTTCACTGCGGCCTGGTTCCCACTTCACACATCATGGTAAGCCAAACTGTTGCTTACTCTGTGAGAGGAACTTCTCTCACTTTCATTGCACATATTCTGAAGATGGACCTCTGTACCCTTAATTTTGACACTTCAGGTGTATATTTTTGGACCTACCTAGTTTTTGTACTCATAAGTTGTTTCAAACTGTTTTAAGTACAGTGGTACCTTGGGTTAAGTACTTAATTCGTTCCGGAGGTCCGTACTTAACCTGAAACTGTTCTTAACCTGAAGCACCACTTTAGCTAATGGGGCCTCCTGCTGCCGCCGGAGCACGATTTCTGTTCTCATCCTGAAGCAAAGTTCTTAACCTGAAGCACTATTTCTGGGTTAGCGGAGTCTGTAACCTGAAGCGTATGTAACCTGAAGCGTATGTAACCTGAGGTACCACTGTAACCTGTTTAAATGCTGTAACCCACCCTGGGACCTTAGGGTGAAGGGCAGGTAATAATTTTATTATCATCATCATTTTATTATTATTATTTATTAATTTTCTATATTGCCCTTCGTCTGAAAATCTCAGGGTGGTTCACAATAAAAAAGTCAGAAAAATACATAGCATAATAACAAACCAAAACAATTACCAACACCCCACCCCCAAATTAAAAGGCCAAAGCCAGGGAATAGAGGAATGTGGTTGCTTTCCTGGTGCCTAAAGATATGTTACAAAGCTGCCAGGCAAGTCTCCCTGAGGAGAGCATTATATAAGCTGGGAGCCACTGCAGAAAATGCTCGCTCTCCTGTTGCCCCTCTCCAGACCTCTCTTGGAGGAGGCGCATGAATTCGAGTCTGTGGAGATCATGTTTTCCAACTGTGGAGGTAGAACATAGCCATCATGGTTAGTAGTCATTGATATCCCTCTCCTCCATGAAGTTGTTCAGTCCTCTTCTCAAGCCATCTAGGGACTCAGCTACATTAGTAAAGAAACAGCGATTTGAACGCACTATAAACATGCAACACCAGATGGTGCCAGAGAGCAGTAAATTTTAAAACACGGTTTTCCATAGAGATTTTTTTCGTTTGTTAAAATGATCTAATGCCTGACTTATTTATAGCGGGTCCTCCCCCCCCCCCCCATGTTTAGATCCACCCTAGGTTGCACACAAAGCTTTCTAGAGATCCTTGATTTCATGCAAAATTTTATAGTAATATCTTAAGAGGTGTCTAAATGCATAGTGGATAAACAAACAACTTTCCAAAGCATACAGTAGATTATTGCCATTATTGACAATGAGAAACCTTAACACAGTTACTGAATTTAGGAAATAAAAAGTCCCAAGCGATGAACATACATGTGAGTCTGTGTTTCAACAGAGTTGAAAGATAATATCCTCCTTGCACTTCTTTCCTCCTGCTATAGACACTGCATTTGAAGTGAGCCGGAACAATTGTTTGTGCAAGACTAACGAGAGAAGCTTGAGATGGTCCCTGCAGAGTTGTGGGAAGGTCAAATCCAGCCAGCTTTCATTAGCAAAGCTCTCCATTCCTTACAAAAGAGAGGAAGGCCTTTATACCCGCCAATCACAAGGCTGGCCTTTGAGTTAGAGGAAAGATTTCACATCTTTGCCAGGGAGGGGGGCGGGTTCTGGCGGAAGTAATTTTTATATTTATCCCAACTCTTTGAAGTGTTTGTATTTAACAGAAGAAGCTCATAGCTAAACAAAAGCATACTGCACAATTATTTGCCCACATCAGCATACAGACTTTCACTGTTACCTCTCCTTAAATTAGGTCCAGTTGTGACCGACTCTGGGGTTGCAGCGCTCACCTTGCTTTATTGGCCGAGGGAGCCGGAGTACAGCTTCCAGGTCATGTGGCCAGCATGACTAAGCCGCTTCTGGTGAACCAGAGCAGCACACGGAAATGCCGTTTACCTTCCCACCAGAGCAGTACCTATTTATCTACTTGCACTTTGACATGCTTTCAAACTGCTAGGTTGGCAGGAGCAGGGACCGAACAACGGGAGCTCACCCCGTCGCAGGGATTCAAACCGCCAACCTTCTGATCGGCAAGTTCTAGGCTCTGTGGTTTAACCCACAGCGCCACCTGCGTCCCTTACCTCTCCTTACCTCCACCCTCACCTGGGCATTATGTCAAGTGTAATGTAATATATACCTCCCCAATAATCAGGGGCCTTCCTGCAGTTTACATATGGGTCACAACTGGAGCTTCGTCTACCAGGTTGTGAATGGGTGGCTTAAGCAAAAGATACTAGAGAATCATACTAGATACTAGAGAATACTCAAAATTATAGAGTATTTGGCTGGTAAGACAGCTACAGCCATTTCTGGACTGGGATAGCCTGACCACTGGTAACCTCCAGGCTGGATTACTGCCATGTGCTCTATGTGGGGCTGCCCTTCAAGCTGGTCTGGAAGTGGCAGCCGTTGCAAAATGCAGTGGCTCAGCTTTTCCCTGGGGCAAGAGATCACCAGCGTCTGTTGAAAGAATGGCATTAGCTGCCAGCTAGCTACTGGACTAAGCTTGGCGGTTTTGGTGTATAAAGCCCTACACAGCTTAGGACCAGGACACCTGAAAGATTGTTTCACCCCTTATATACAAAATTGATCCCTTTGCTTTGCAGGTGCAAGGCCTCCTGCAGATCCCACCTTATCGGGAGGTTCATTCTGCAGGATGTAGGATTTGCGCCTTCCCTTGAAGAGCAGACAGGTGAGCGTTGGGCACCTACCTACCTCTTTCCACAAACCTTTGGAATTGAGCTCTTCCCCAGCCTGCATCTGTATTGGATTTGCTTTTTAAAGATGATTTCATCTAGTTCTATCACCTGTTGTTTTCTGCCCTGTGCTAGTTTGGGAGGAAGGACAGAATACAAATTAAACAAACAAACATACTTATGGATTGACTGCATTTATATCCCACCATTTTCTCCAAGAAGTTGAAGGTAGTCTACATTGTTCTTCTCCCCCTTCTCATTTAATCCTCACAACAGCCCTAAAAGGCAGCAACTGACCCAAGGTCACACACAGTGAGTTTCATAGTCAAGGGGGGATTTGAACCCTGAACCCCCAGGTCTTAGTCCAACTCTACAGCCACAGCACCACACTGAAACTGAGGTGGGGTGGTTGTATTGGCCAAGGAGGGAGAGGGGATTGCAAGAGAAGAAACAATTGCCTGCTGCTGCTGCTGCTGCCACCGCCATCTTATGCACCATGCCACCGCATACCACGTGTGATGGGTTGCTCCTGTTATTTTGCTACACTTGGGGTGGGGACTGTCTAATCACAGCACTGACTGCCACTGGGTTGTGCTGCCATCATTTGCAAGGTAGTGCATCTAAAGCACCTTCCAAACGGGACCAGTAATTTTTGCAAGACAAATTGAAAAGCCACAAACATCTTTATGTATTTACACAAAATCTGCTATACACTGTACATACAGACAAATAAGGTAAGCAAGATGTTGCCATTAAATTATGCTCTAATCTTGCAAAAGCAGAACACAAGCAGCTTTGGGCTTTTGTTGCGCATTAAAAAGCAAGGCATCAAAAAGCAACGTTTTTCTAAATTATGATTGCCACTGGAATTGACAGCCAATTCCATTAAGAATCATCTTTTTAATTAGGAATGACTTATTACAATTGTCAAAGGAGGAGGGGGCGGGGAGCAGGGGGGTAGAGAAGCTCTTTAAAGCCTTATCGGGTTTTGGTGCTATTTGTATATAATTATTCCAACAGTTTCCAAGCAAATTACTGTTGTGAAAAGCATTGTTGCTGTTTCTATGGGCAAAGCCCTTTTGGGGCTTTTCAAAATTGAATATATTTGATTATACAACTTTCTCTCCTGCAACACTTTACCTGTTAATATTAAGGCCCAGAGTAAATGCATTACAGCTATCATTTCTGGATGCCTGTTTCCTGAAGTATTTTCCCCTACCCCCCTCACTGAAATTTCTGGATGCCTTTGGGTGTCTAGTGGAAAGGGGGAAATGAGATGTGGCGTCCATTAAGACTCTCAGTGGCTGCTTTTTAGTAATCAGTTCTGGAAAGCAGCAAAAGGTGAGAGGGGTGTGTGTGTGTGTGTGTGTGTGTGTGTGAGAGAGAGAGAGAGAGAGAGAGAGAGAGAGAGAGAGAGAGACTCATCCAGTCCCTGTGTGACTGGACAGTCCAGAAAACAAACAAACAAACAAACAAATATAAATGGAGTTTCTTACCTTTTATCATCTCATTGGTCTAAACCACTGAGCCTCTTGGGCTTGCCAATCGAAAGGTTGGTGGTTCGAATCCCTGTGACAGAGTGAGCTCCCGTTGCTCTGTCCCAGCTCCTGCCAATCTAGCAGTTCAAAAGCACACCAGTGCAAGTAGATAAATAGGTACCACTGTGGTGGGAAGAGAAACAGCATTTCCATGTGCTCTGGTTGCCATCACTGTGTTCTGTTGTGCCAGAAGCAATTTAGTCATGTTGGCCACATGACCCGGAAAGCTGTCTGTGAACAAATGCCAGCTCCCTCAGCCTGAAAGCGAGATGAGTGCCACAACCCCATAGTCACCTTTACCTTTACCTTTCTGATATTTCAACACATTCTCCATCCAGAGAAGCAATAGGCATGAGCACAGTTCAAGGACACATTCCAGCCAGGCAACAGCATTCAGAAAGTGCATGGAGCAGGGCTGGTGGGGGGAGTAATCAGGGCAGAGTCCTAAGGGCCAAATAGAGATGGCTGGAGGGCCACATGTGGCCCTGGGGCTTGAAATTCCCCACCCTTGTGCTAATGGGTAGCATCGGGTGGGGGGCCACCATTGTCAAGAATCATAGAACTGCAGAGTTAGAAGAGGATCATCTAGTTCAACCCCCTGAGATGCAGGAATCTCAACTTAATTGTACATGGCAGATGGATACCCAACCTCTGCGCTGCAAAGGCCAGCACCCCAGGAGGGAGCCCACAGCCAGTCACTGGCACCTCTCCACTCTCCTCCTCTTCATCTGCCCTCTCTGAGCGAGCATTCAAGCAACAAGAAGAGCAAAAGGGAGCCCTTCACTCATGCAGATTCCCCTTTAATGGAGCAGGCGACCTCTGTTCTCAATAGGATGGAGAAGATGATTGCAGATTAAAGGCAAATTAAAAATAATGCTCGGCTAGGGAAAACAAATCAGGGCATTTGGAAGTCTGGGCAGGGAAGAATGCCAGCCTTCTAAGTTACATCCTGGCCTCAAAAGTGCTTAAATCTACATTAGCACCTGTATAAACACCTAAACGAAAACAAGCAGACCCTAAAAGAAAACCCACAGGGCAGATATTTAAGTGGGAGAGCCGAGGAAATGGATGGCAGCGTCCTGAACCACTTCTGTTAAGTTACACCTCTTGTATGTTATTGGAGTCCTCAGGCCCTGAAGGGGAGATGAATTCACTGGTCTTGACAGAGCTGCAAGCTTAACAGAAACAGTCGTTTTTAAAGGCTTTAAAATCTTGGCTAGAGAGAGATAAAGCGAGAGATAGCATGGATTATAAAATGCACAGAAGATGTGCCTTTGGGACTCCGCCACACTCCTGTTTGTCCCATTGCTTTCCTCTGGGGAAACCAGCTGCTTACCACTGAATCGGAACAAACGTCATTTGGGTTTTCTGAAGATTGATGCGTCTTCTGATTCAACGGTAAACAGCCGGTTTTGCCAGGGCAAACAAAAAACCTCTCAGACACATGTCTAGAAAGTGTGGACAAGCCCACAATGATATTTAACATGGGTTTAATAATGCAGCAAAGCTTTTTAGTATCTCTGCCATTTCAGGGCACGAAATCATTACTTTTGTGGTAATTTGTGTTAAGTTCCCCCCCCCCCCCAGTATTGCAGTACAATACAAAAAAGAAAAATGGATACAAAATAAGGCAAAAGAAAGACAAACAGATAAAAAGGCAGAGGATTAAGTTCATATGTCTGGAGCAACTGACTCATCTGGAAAACACATACATTGCTGAATAGGAATGAGAGGATGGAAAATGTGGAGAAGGGAGCCAGAAAGTCTTTTAGCTTCCATATTTCCTGTGAGGCTGGTGAGGGGCCTCTGACTGGCACTTCTGATTTTCCTCAGGCTGCCCCTCTTCCCCAGCCACATCCTGCCTCCCCAGGCCACATCTCTCATCAGCACTGCTACACACCCGCCTGGAGTGTTTCCGCCATTTTGGAACCTCTTTATCTGATCCTCAGGACTTTCTTCAGGCCACACCCCTTCTCCTCAGGCCACATCCCTCCTGTGGCACTCACTTGCACTCTTTAGTGTTTTTACCTGGCTGGGGTGTGACCTTCAATTCTGATCATGCCCCTTGCTTGCTTGCTTGGGTGGTTGGATAGGTGTGTGAATGTATGTAGAAAGTAGACCATTGTACCCAGGTAAAACATCCATTGCTCCATCCACTTTTAGCTCCGGCCCTGCCCACCACTGGCATGTGGCCCCCAGAAGGTTGCCCATGTGGCCCTCAGGCTGGGGGGGGGAAGCTTCTGAAGCCTTGCTTTAGCAGATTGTCAATGATGGGGATCTCTGGTACACGCGTGCAGGTGGCAAAGGTGTTACTAAACACTGAAGGTTTGAAAGCTGAAAGGTGTGTGTGTGTGTGTGTGTGTGTGTGTGTGTGTGTGTGTTAATCTCCTCTCCCCTTCAAGACGGTATTTTCCCCATTCTGCTCCCTGCTCCACGTTTTCTGCAAGACCCAGTCTGCTGAAGCTGACATATTTTTCTCCGTTGGTGAATTGATTAGCTATCTTTCCTTTGTTTGAGCTGCTCTGTTTCCAAGAAAGATGAAATACCTGCTTTGTGTCATGTTCTTCTGCAGGTGACTAATGAGAACATAACGTTTATGAGTGGTGAATTTGTATCCTTAAAAGCCTCAAAGTAGCACCATTTTTATTGTAACAATAATTGTATTAGCATAATTTGCTCTCTTTTCTTTCTTTCTTTCTTTTTTTTTTGAGAAATAATATGCTCCATCAAGTTAAATGGTTTCAATTATAGACTTTTTAAAAACAGATAATTAAAGCCATTTGGAAAGTGGTGACAGACTACATTTGTGCCCAAAATGACACCTTGAATCCAACTGTCGCCTTGAATGCAAATGATAGCACCATGGATAAACTTCAGTTTCTCTTTCCCATGTTTTGGACAGGTGACTGGCCAGGGTTCCATTTAGAATCCATCTAACCCTTGTTTTAAAACAGCTGCCCAGGTTGCCAGTCCGCTTCCAGGCCCAATTCAAGGTGCTCACATTAGTCTTCAAAGCCACAAATGTCTCAGGCTGCAAATATCTAAAAAGCCACCTCCTTACCTACAGACCTTCTCAGGTTTTAAGATCAGCAGAGGGGCCTTCTTGGTAGTTCTTCCACCCTCAGAAGCTCAGGAATGGTGGTAGCCTAGGAGAGGACCTTCTCTGTGATGTCTCCTAAGTTGTGGAATTCCCTTTTTACAGGGGTGTGCCTGGCACCTTCATTATACAGTGGTACCTCTAGTTGTGGACACGATCCGTTCCGGGGTGCCGTTCACACCCCAAAAAGTCTACAACTAGAGCGGCGCTTCTGCGCAAGCGCAGAGCACAATAGAGCGCTTCTGCACATCTGCGAAGTGCACAGAACACTTCTGCGTGCACATGCGTGGCAAAACTCGGAAGTATACACTTCTGGGTTTGGCGTGTTCACAAGCCGAAAAGACACAACATGAACCTACAGCAACACAAGGTCTGACTGTACAGCTTTTGGCAAATGCAGATGATACACTTCTTTACTGCAATGTGTTATATGTGGAGCTGCCTCTGAAGATAGTTTGAAAACTTCAGCTGGTGCAGAATTGAAAGGCCAGGTTGCTCACTGGAGCAAGACAGTTTGAGCATAAAACGCCAATCTTGGCCCAGCTGCACTGGCTGCCAGTTAGTTTCCAGGCCCAGTTCAAAGTGCTGCTTTTGATTTATAAAGGTTTTAAGGGCTCAGGGCCACAAAATTTCAAGGACTGCCTCTCCCCGTATGAACCAACCTGGATGTTGCAATCATCATCTGAGGACCTTCTTCATGTGCCTCCTCCACAAGAGGTCCAGAAGAGGCCTTTTCGGTGGTGGCTCCCTGCTCGTGGAATGCTCTCCCCGGGGAGGCTCGCCTGGTGCCTTCATTACATATCTTTAGGTGCCAAGCAAAAACATTCCTCTTCTCCCAGGCCTTTGTCTAATTAAGCAACCTATGGTCTTTTAAACTAGGGTGGGGGTGGGGGCGGTATTGTATTGTGTGCTACCATGGTATGTATTTTTGTGTTTTTATATTCTAAACCACCCTGAAGGGCAGTATAGAGATTTAGTAAATAAATAATTAATAATGATGAGATTTCAAAGAGGGCTGGGTATCTGAATATGCTGGAGAATGAACCTTGGACATTCTGCCTGCAGATCATACATTCTGCCACTGCTTTGCCACTCTAGGAAGCCTGATGGTGTATTCAGTAGGCATTTGGCCTGATTCAGCAAGGCTATTCTTGTATTCTTAGGCGCAGCGTCCCCCAATATGGAAATGCAACAATGTGGAAAACGTTACCTGCTGAAATTCAGCTTGTTGTTGCAGAACCTCAGGTCAGGGAGGAAAGAAGGACCTGTCTTCATTTTCTTGGAACAAAATGGGAATGCAGTGCTATGGTTTGGCTCATGGAACAATAAGGGATGGAACAGGACTGAAACCTGTGCTGTTTCGGAGAGGCACTCAGTCCCATGAGGATCAGCTTCACACTTCTCCTTGAAACTAATCTACATCTTTTTCTTACTTCAGATACACCTTTTACAGAGTCCTTTCCTTCTGCCTCTGCAGATCTGCTGTGAACTCTTGTTTTTTTTTTAGCAGTATATCTCCAGGGGTGTCACTGTGATGCTATTTATATGCAAGGAGTGTTTTCAAAAAGCCCAAGGGGAACACAGTGCCCCAGATCTGGAACTTGCCTTACTATAGGCTACTGCGTTAATCAATGGCTTATGGCCCCAGAAATCCATTTGTGCAAAGTGTTCAGTTTTTCAAAAAAAAAAAAAAGCTTGTCCCTGTTGCCTGATGCCTTCATTAGTTTTGCCTCCCTCCTTCCCCACTCCCCAAAAAACCCCTGCAGGAGAACAGAAAGTTTGCTACATTTAAGAAGCACAGACTTTAAATCCCAAGTTGAGAATGTTGTGAGTCAAAAGAGCAACTTAAAAATATCTCACCTGCTTCGAAGGACCAGATTTTAAATTCTCGAAGGCCCTAACACGTCGCTAACACTTAACCCAGAAAGAATGTGATACAATCTTCAAAGCCTAGCGATGTTGTTGGCTCCTGAATTCAAATATAAACACACAGCCCACAGAACTGGTTGACCAAATAGAGGAAAGCTAAAGCCCAGAAAAACCAAAAACGGGTCTTTGGCAAAACATTCATCCTATTTCTCACCATGTTGATTCAACTTTGGCTGAACCCAGGGGCAGGGGATTCTTTTCAGATGAACGGCTCCATCCCCTTGTGGGAAAGTTTCCAGGGAATGTATTGCAATGGTGAGTAGGACCAGACGAAAAGCAGACAGAGCAACAGGTGTAACTTGTACAGTAGGCTACATTCTACCACATACCCTCCAACATTTATCTGATAAAATAGGGATGTTCTATTCCATAACAACAACTACTACTCCTACTCCTACTCCTACTTTATTTTTAAATGCTGCCGTTCTGACTGGGTTGCCCAGCCACTCTGTGTGGCTTCCAATATATATAAAACATTTTAAAATATTTTCAAAAACCTTCCCTTCTAGGTTGTATTGTTGTATTGTTACCCATCCCCTTTGGCTCGGGGGGGTTGCATAATTCTATAAGCTCCAACATTTCTCTGATGAAAATTGGGACATCCTAAGGGAAAGCAGGGCATTCTGTGATCAAGTCAGAAACTAGCATGGCTTTTGTAAATCCAGGACTGTCCCTGGAAAATAGGGACACTTGGAGGGTCTGCAGCCATGCAAAATTCACAGGATTCTGTGCACACCCACCCACACCCACCCCCCTCTGTTCAGGCAAGCAAGTGGTATCATTCCAGTTCAAGGATGCATTCCAACCAGGGGCATGGCCAGTGAGGATACATAGTCTGTGTAGTTATGAAGGCCAGATGAAGAGGTATGGAGGCCACGTTCAGCCTACAGAGAAGAGGTTCACCAACCTTGGCTAGAATAAATGCACCTGTTAGGAACTGTTTATAAGAACATAAGAACTCCATCCAGACCAACAACAAGCTCTTAATTCTGCCCTTGACTAGTCATTTACCTCCTTATTCATGAGCCAGTCTGTTCTTAACCTGATGAGGTCTCCCCCTGGATACTGAAGTCTTCTGAATCAGTGCCAGAGTTTGGGAGGCAGGTATCCTTCTGCTCCCCAGCATCTCCTGGCTCCAAGAAGTCTGGTCCTTCATCAGAGGATGAATCCTCTGGGGTCAAGTCAGGACAGAGCATGGCAGATTATCTGGTCCTGGTCAGCATCACACACAACTTTTCGTCTCGTTACACACAAGACTGATTCCTAGCTGCTTTTGTCATGGTAATAGCTGTGCCATTTGAAGGCTTTCCCTCTAGTCATTTTCAAAAGGGTTTTACATTTACACTGAAGTTGTCAGGTCACTGGACATGTTTGAATCCCTGGGACAGCACAAACTGGATACAAAGCCCTTCCCTCTTCACGCCCCCCAATCCATCTGCAAACTCCCTTTGGTGGAATAAACAACACCTTTCAAGGTCACAGGAAAGCTGCTGTTTACCTCTTTAGCTTGACTCCCAATGGATGATGATGCGGGAAGACAAGAGTGGGAGGCTTTTAAAAAGAGAAAGAAGAAGAAACAGCAATATTTGGAATATTTATGAATAGATGCCAAAAAGAAAGAAAGAAAGAAGCAGAAGCAGAAAACACCTGGTGCATAAATGAACTTATCACCAAGCTGATTCCCATCACGTTTTGGACATAAATGTTCTTCCTCGGGGAAAGCAGCAGGAAAAATAATAATAATGCATGCTCAAAGCTATTTGCAGCAGAATCACACCAAGCCACAGGTGATAACAAATATACTATTTCGATAAATATATCATATGTTTTAATTTTCCAGTGAAGCTGAATGTTGAAAGTCATTCTTCATGCAATGAATAGTTTGGCTACAGAACTCACTCACTCCTGCAGGACGGATAGCCACCAAGGCTTCCTAATACCAGTTGCTGGAAGCCACAGGAGGGGAGAGCACTCTTGTAGTCCTTAAGTTTTCAGTAATTAGATTATTCTCCCTTTCGAGAGCAATCTTTCATTCTTTTACATTCCATGCTGGAGACTTTTATAAATGTTATTTTACCACCAGAAGGACCAAAAATAAGATAAAGAATCCTTGGAAACCAATGCGTTAATATCGAAGAGAGCACCTTTGCCCTTGTATGCATTTTGGGGAGATTTGTATACTAGCTCTAGGGGACTCTGCTATGCTGCAAGTTCTCATTTTTGAGGGTTAGGAACAATATCCTGTAGCTTCTATGTGGAGCAGAAAATTGTCATTTTCTTTTGTGTGCATGCACAGAATCGCTTGAGGCTTAAGTCAAAGAGCCTAAACTCCCAATAGCTGGATGTAACTTGCTAATAATATTCTGGCAAAAAACTTTCCCAAGTGAAGGATGGGAACACGGCAGTAAAATGAAGCTCAAATTAATCTTCGGAAATCATTTTCCTACCAGTTAATGCTCCTTTTGATTGGGAGGTTTTGATGTTTGCTTTTTTGTAGCTGGAGATATATATATATATACACGCACACTCAAAAGCGACAGTTGTCACCGGGAAAAATAATGAGAGGGGAAAGTGTAGCAGGTTCGAGTCATAAAACATGTGCATTGATAATGTGACATGTTTACTTGAGAATCACATGCCAATTAGAAAACCATTCATATTCATTCCTACGCAGTCTGGTTTTGCGATGCACACAACTGGCAAGTCGCAAAACTTGACAAATGTGCAGAAGACTAACACGGAGTTTACGGCATCCAAAACCTGTCGACCTCTTGAGGACTTCTTCCACACTGACATTTTTGACAAGGGACCACCCGCCAACATTAGGGCCACCTCCAGGTTGGATGGGGGGCCTGGCTAAAATTCCATCTACTAGGCCTCCTCCTCTATCAATAAGTACTGGTGTTGTGGTGGGGGGGTGCCCTTGGGGTCAAGGGTCTCAAGGAGGTAAAAGCCTCTTATCCAAAACACCCAAAAGAGTGCAGTTCATTGTGCAGCATCGTCTTGACAACCCAAAGTCTAGCACAGAGGATCAATCTCAGTTCAAAATGAGATCAAGAGGCAAGTAGTCCAAGGTCAATATCATAGCCATTCCTAACCTAAGCTGCTGGTAGTCAAGGCTTTCCAGAGATTGACTTCTCACAAGGAGACCGCATGAAAACTCTGGGTCCATAGATACATGCAACGTATGTCATAACTCTGGTGGGGGGAAGTTCCCTTGGAGGTTCAAGTATGGAGGCTCATAGCAAATTCCCAATTAGAATTTATTCAGTAAGGTATTAATGGACTAAGCCCAAAGAGTCTGCAAGAGCTTTCCATTAGGGCACACACTATATAGGCAAAATATATGTCATCTTGGCTGTTTCATCTTCTTCCCAACCATCTTCTGCCACCCCATTGACCCACCATCTCTCACCCAACCACAGTCCTTGGAATTCAACCCAGTTTCTTTTCCTGTATGTGCTGAATCCTCCTTGCACCTTACCTGGAGTTGTTTTTCACTTTAACATTTAGATTCCTCCTTAACTAATTCTACCAGTTTTGCGGTCAGGATGTATTCCTGCATATGTGACACTGGTCTCACTGATAATGGGTTTTACAGAAATCCCACCTCCCTCTTCAGTCCTGATTTGAGCCTTTTGGCACCAATGTTCTCAAGGACTACGGGGTGGCTCCACCTCCTCCTATGACCTCTCCAAGGGTTCTCCAACTAGAAGGCCCCTCTAAGGGATCCTCACTATTAGTTCCAGGAGACCCTGCCCACTCCTCAGGGTCCTCAACATGCAGAGTGATGGGTTCATCCTTCAAAGGCTCAGTTGCTAGAACCAGGTCAGGGCTGGGCATGACACCTGGTGAACTCACTTGGGGGCAATGGCTGCAGGCTGAGCAGTGCAGGCAAAGGCACGGAGGATCAGATGTTAAGGTTGGGCTGTGGACTGAAGGGATAGGTCAAAGGCATGCCAGGAAAGGTGAAACATATTTATTTGTTGCATTTTAATTCCGCACTTTAATTCTGTCATAGATTCCCAGAGGAATGGTGGGAGGAACCAGTTAGGGAACCATCAAGGGAAGAAGACTCAGAGCCCAGGGAGTGGTGGTGGGACAGCAATGTGTGGTCAGAGGAAAAAGAGGAAGAAAAATGGGAAGAGGAAGTGTCAGAAGCTGGAGAGGTGACAAGGCTTAGTGAGCTGGAAGAGTCTATGGCAGAGAGAAGTTCAGAATCAGAGGCAGAAGCTGAATCAGGGGAGGAGGGAGACCAAGAGTCAGGGCTGAGTCAGGCTGGTGAAGAGTCACAAGTGTCTTGCCCTCCTGCTGTAACAAGCTCTGTTTACCCCGGTGTCCCAGAACCAGAAGAGGCATGAAAAGTGAAGAGGAGAGGTTGCCTGTATGCAGGCACAGTCTCTGGTTACTTGGAGAAAGCCCTGAGATGGCTGTGAGGAGGCAGGGACTTTCAGGCCTGACACATAACCAAGTCTGTGGAGATGACATTTTGCTAATAAAGAGTTAACTCCAACAGTGTGATTTACTGCCAGCGCACTCCTGTGACAGGCACTTACTCTTCTTCCCCAGCGTTATTCTCACAACAACTGCAAGGTAGATGAGGCTGAGAGACAATAACAGCTAACTGAGGGTTTGAACTCAGGTTTCCCCAGCCCTCCTCTGATGCCACAACCCAGCCATCCCCAACTTGTCAGACCTCAACTCCCAACAGCCCCGGACAGCATGGCCAATAGCCAAGAATGATGGGGACTGTCATCCCTTACTCAATTTTTCTATGGTACTTGGTAGACCTGGCAGAAAATAGCATTTAAATTGGTCCTAACACATCTGTTCTGTGAGTAAAAACTGTATTCCGGGCAACAGCAGTGATGACGAAAGCATTCTGGATCTAGAGATTGTGAAATTAAGATGCCTGGGCTTGCATGAAGTCTGCCAGCAGGGAGACCATGTACAATTGTTTACCCTGATTTGCAAGTTTCAATGTTCCCATCATTATGATGGATGCTTCTTCTTCAAGGAGAGGGCATCTGCTGGCGAAAATAGAGACATGGGCCTGTGTAATTCTATTGGAAATTGTTCGTGGTTTTGCTTTGCTTTTCAAGTCAGGTCCAGGAGCCTCTTGTTGTTTTCATCTTGCAGCAGTGATTACATTTATCAAGAAAATGATCCCTGGCAGATGAAATATTTGGACTGAAGATCTGCTAACAGTGCAACATGGAGCTGGAGGATACAAATTAGTGTCTCGTTCAAGGCCTCTGGTGAAGATGATCTAGACGGGTAAGGAAAGAGACTTCCTTCGGATGAATTTAGCATCTGTTCCAGCTTTGATTAAACATTAAGAATACTTTTAGGGGTAAACATTGCTTCATAAGTGGCCCGAATGAATTGTAATTCTTCCAGTAGGCATCTAATTCCCCCACCCCCCACATAAACAGATGGAAATTGTTTCATCTCTCTACAATGCAAATTAAACATTAGATTGGTAATTTACAGGGGCTCTGAATTAACCCTGTGGGTGTGTGTGAAGTGGCCGAAACACCAGGAGTATTGCCCCAAAGTAGAAAAATTGGCCATGCTTAAGATTTGTCTTGGCAGCTTCTTCATATTTGTGTGTATTACACAATAAAAAAGGAGCTGGTAAATGACAGCATTCACACAAATTGTAAATTAAAAAGAATTCTTTGATTTTTTAAAAAAAATTGTGTGCAGTCCTAAAGATGCCTATTGAGACATAATCTCCACTGGGTTCAATGGGATTTACTCCCAGACAAGTACGTACAGTGGTACCTCGGGTTACAGACACTTCAGGTTACAGACACTTGAGGTTACAGACTCCGCTAACCCAGAAATAGTACCTCGGGTTAAGAACTTTGCTTCAGGATGAGAACGGAAATTGTGCTCTGGCGGCGCGGAGGCTCCATTAGCTAAAGTGGTGCTTCAGGTTAAGAACAGTTTCAGGTTAAGAACGGACCTCCAGAACAAATTAAGTTCTTAACCCGAGGTACCACTGTACATTATTGCAGTATAACCCCTTGATCTTTCCTGGGACGATGCTACTGTCATTGGGGTCCTCATCAATGGTAGCTGGTGTAGGATAACCCAGGGAAAGGGGTACAGAGCAGAGCTGGCCGTAGATCCTAAGCTGGTCACTTCGCCTGAGAGTGCCCCGACCTGGACTTTCACCTGGAACTGGTGCAGCCATAACTAAAGGAAACCCCCCTTCCTTCCTTCCTTCCTTCCTGGCCAATGTCAGCTGGCAGGTGGCCAGAGTCAAGCCACCACTCCACTCCACAGTTGGAAAGGGTTCTGAAAGGGGCAACCCTGATGATCAAGGGGACGGAGTGACTCCCCTTTGAGGAACGTTTGCAGCATTAGGGACTTTCTGGTTTGGAGAAAAGGCGATTAAGAGGCAACATGATGGAAGTTTATAAAATGATGCACGGCAGGGAGAACGTGGATAGTTTTTCTCCCTCTCTTATATGGACATCCATGAAGATGAATGTTGGGTGACATTAGACAATTAAAAGAAAGAACCTCTTCGCACAGAGAGTGCATAATTAAAACTGGGGAACTCTCTCCCATACGGGGCAGTTATGGCCACGAACCTGGGCGGCTTTGCAAAACAAGGCAAATTCATGGAGGATAAAGCTATTGGTGGCTACCAGCCATGATGGCTACACTCTGCCTCCATGTTCAGAGGCAGTCATGCTTTTGAATCCCAGTTGCTGGAACCAGGGCAGCGGGTTTATCTTGCACTCACCTTACTTGCCTTTTCTCCAAACTAAAAAAAAACCCCAAACACTGCAGCCTTCCTTCACAAGGGAGCTGCTTCACCCCCTTGATCATTTTAGTTGCACTTTTTATTTATTCTGAACATAGCATTCAGCCGAAGCCCTGCATGGAACCCCCTTGCCCCGTCTTGCCTCTGCTGAAGCCAGTGCTCACATAAGTGCAAGTTGATTAATTGGGAAGATCATCTTTAAACGGGAGGGTCAAATTCTAATTGGTGGGGTCACCCATTAGGAGTGCACTTGTTTATTTTTCTACTGTGCTACTGCCACGGGGAATGAAAAAGTAACATTAATTGCTCGTTGGTGGGAACTGTTTATCAGTAAGCTTGGCTTCTGTGTACTGTGCTGATGGGTAAGCTACAAGGGCTTCAGATAGGCCTACCTGAAATCAGTGGGTTAGAAATATATTGGCCTAGGCTTCAAGGGAGCCCATGTCCATCATGCATCTAAGAAGAAGAAGAAGAGTTTGGATTTGATATCCTGCTTTATCACTACCCGAAGGAGTCTCAAAGCGGCTAACATTCTCCTTTCCCTTCCTCTCCCACAACAAACACTCTGTGAGGTGAGTGGGGCTGAGAGACTTCAAAGAAGTGTGACTAGCCCAAGGTCACCCAGCAGCTGCATGTGGAGGAGCAGAGACGCGAACCCGGTTCCCCAGATTATGAGACTACTGCTCTTAACCACTACACCACACTGGCTCTCACTGGATCTAAGCAACGTGAGGCCATTTGGCAAAAACCCATTGAACTTGTTTTGTTGATGGATTCCCACAGGGCCATAGTGGAGGACATGCGGCACTCCAGATATGGATGGACTCCAACTCCCATTGACTACAGGTCATGCTTGATGGGAGCTGGAGTTCTGCAACATTTGGATAGCTACAAATTCCGCATCATCGCCCCAACTCTCCTTGCTTTGAGTGTAGCCACAGCATCTAAAATTTGACTGTTTTGTAAAAGAATACTTCAAGGCAGATTTTGAATATCATGAGCAACTGACAGGGAAAGGAAACGTCCTTAATGTCAAGCAATCCAACATCAATGGGAGCCTGGTCAACGGAGATCAAAGATTAGATTTTGATGGGCTGAAGTTGCAAGCTTGGAAGATTACCGCTTCTTCAAGTGAATCATTAGAAAAGCATGAAAGGAAGCGAGGCAAAGGATGTTTGTCTCAAAGTCCTTACTCTTGAGTTGTGTTGGTGATATTTTGTGGTATGGAAGAAGCAGGAACCAAAGGGTTACATACAAAAAGAGGATATAGATTCCTCACACTGCTATATTGGAGAAAGACCGTAGCTAATATAGGTGACCCACTAGCCGTTGTTTTTCAAGAAACGGTATTTTTGAACACACTTTTTAAACTTATAGAGCAGGTGATGAAAAGAGTGCAATGAAGGCACCTGATGTCAATAGGCAGGAAGTTCCAAAGTGTTGGTGCTAATAGATTGATTTATTATGCATGTGGAGTGCATAATATATGGCACCTGTAACAGTGCCACTTCCGTTGATTGAAGTGGACGAGTGGGCATATATGGGGGTAAGGTTTAGGTGGGGTCTGGCTAAGGGCACACTGAGGTTGGTGGGGCAGCACCCCACCTGCCCTAATGGCAATGGCACATATGGTATGCCATGTGGCTTGGATCAGAATGTTAGTTTGGGCCTCCCACTCTGCCAGGAGGCATTTATCTATTTAACGGGGGGGGGGGTCTCTCTCATTCATATATAAAAATAAATAATGGACTTGGCAGGCAAATGCAAAGAAGGAATCTGCTCATGCTGAAACGACTCTCCATTCCTAGGAGATGCTCCATGTCTACTGCCACAGTGCCTGCGATGTGGTACATGCGTCTCACTTGCCATTCACACGGTGGTCTCTGTCTTGTCTCAGAAACAATAACACCCTCTATCCCGGCAGCGTCAAACAAGCCATACAACTTCAGCATTTCACAACTGACAGCTCTGAGGCTCATCACATCTCCTTACATTGTGTCAGTCCTATTATGTTATATAAGCAAACACGAGTGATTTAATCTGACAACCTGTGTCAACTGGGACTGCCTCTCCCTCGTCCTCCTCCCCTTTTGCAGGCACACACACACACACACACCACACACACAAACTTTCTCCCCACCCACCTCCAGGGGAAAAAATAACAGCAACACAGCAGGTCTGTCTTACAGCAAAGGATTGGACCAGAATACCATCTCCTTGGTTAATCTCAGTCTCCATTATGTAAAGTGCCTCTGAAGTGAGCAAAGAGCTCATAGGCTGTGCTGGTACCAGTGAGGAAAATAAAACTCTTTTTCTTTCTTTCTTTTCTCTCTCCAGGCTGACCTCTCTTAAGATGTACCCATCATTTCTTCAACAGATCTCCCCCCCCCCCCCCGGGAGCTGGGCCATTTATAGCTACAATTCACGGGAACACAATGCATTGAAGTATCTGCAATGTTAGCCCAAACTCTATCCCAAACTCTTTTCCCATCTTTCCCCCACCCCTCCATATATCATTTCCTATGATTACCCCTGTCCTGATCATGGTGTCACAGACTGAAGGACCAGTGAGGTGTAGAGTGTCAGATAGGAGACCAGGGTTCAAATCCCCATGAAGCCCACTGGATGACTTAAACCCCATCATAAATCTCAGTATGAATGAATGAATGAATGAATGAATCAGTTTATTATAGTCATGGACCAGAAATATCTCAGTTTAACCTACCTCACAGGTGGTTTTTTAGTGTAAAATGGATAGTGGAAAGAATGTGTACACTGTCTTGAGCTCCTTGAGGGAACAGTGATCGATAGATGTTGATAGTAGTAGTAGTAGTAGTAGTAGTAGTAGTAGTAATACCCTGAATCCAGGTTTCTGTGTCACCTCAAGGGGGACTCAGTTACAGATGGCATAAATCACCTCATTTGTGGGTTGAGGAACCCTTGGAACCCTTTCCTACACATTCTCAGCCTTAGGATGTGGCTCCCTCATCATTTTTTAAGCTCTGGGGATGACTCTCACAGAGTTTCCATAGCCTTGTAGGGGCATGTGAGTAAAGAACCCCTCTGGCGCTGCAGATGTCACTGAACCACAACTCCCATTATCCCAGGCCATTGGCCATTCTTGCTCAGGAGAATGGGAGTTGTGGTTCAGCAACATCCAGAGGGCCAAAAGTTCCCCATACCTGCTTTTCAGGATTGCAGACAGGTGTCCCAGGGAGCAAAGCCATGGTTGGGGAACACCTTGCCAGCTGTCTTAAGCCTTCAGGTGACTCTGGTCCTTTACTGAGACAACATGCATCACAATTCGGCCATCACAGCCCACTGGGAGCTGCCCAGGGTCCTGATCTGCCTTGCCCTGCCTGAGCCTGATGTAACCTAACTAGAAAAGTCTCTGGGTAATTGCATTGCACCCAGTGAGCCCCAAGCCCCAGGGAAACCGGGGCATTGCTCCTCCAGTTCTACCAATCTATGTGACATCATTTCCTGTTTGCTCTTCCAGTTCAGTTCCTGTTTGCACTGGTCCAGCCTCTCCCACATTGAACAAATCACCCCTTAAACTTGCCCACATTCACTGGATGTCAGGATTGGACACCCACTGCCATCTATTCTGAAGAGGTTTGAAGAGGTCAGTTCTGTGAGGAAGCACGACAGTGGTGAATGTAGGATGGCACATCCTCACCATGTTGAGCTTCTGTTTCTTTTCCTGCTCTTTTTGCGTGGCAGCCATTTTGTGCAAAGCCACTCCACCACAACAGCCATTTTCTGTGACGCCACACCCTCTCACCCCCTGCTACTGTTCCAAAATGGTTGTTGACCCCTGACATGCAAGCTGGCAAACACCAGGAGAGCCATGATAGGAAAAGGACCTGGAAGAAAGCATTCTTAACTTTGCAGAAAGTGTTGTACTACAGCAAGGAGGGGGACGGGGAAATCAGCAGAGTGGAAGAATAATATGGAAATGCTTCTTCATCTTCTGGGAGGTTGACTGCCATACACATCTTGATGTGCCTCTCATCTTTCAGAGAGGAGAAACTCAGAGAGAAAGTAGTAAATCATTATACACAAAACTGCTCTCTCTCACACACACACTCACACACGCAAACATCTCATCAATCAGCTTTGATTCTCATCATGCACTTCAAAGGCTTGGAGTTGTGAGGCAGCATAGAGCTCCTCACTCAGTCTACACATCCATCAAAGAGCATAAGTCTTGCATTACTGGCTTGACAAGCTATGAATTGCAGCCCTTCTCCAGCACAAGCATCTTGGGCTCCTTGTGAAGCAGGGGGTCAAAATGCTGGGCGTGGACTGGGAAGAGTCGTCCGGCTTCCCCTGTGCTTGATCCGGAAGCTGCGGTGGCTATAAAAGGCTGCAACACAATTGCTGGCAGAAGTAAGGCCTTGTCAGCATATAACACAGAGATCTGCAGTGGTTCCTGGTTTGCTACCAGGCCAAGTTCAAGGTGTTAGTATAGAAAGCCTTTAACAACTTGGGACCAGTTTACCTGCAAGATTGCCTTACCCCATATTTGCCCACTTTGATAGGCAGAACTGTTAGGGTGTGAAACCTAAGACGCTGGCAAGTTAGCAATGTTATGTGACTTTAAGTAGTCAAGCTCGTTAAGTTGTTAAGTTGCTCATTATATAAAGAGTGTTTGTTTTCTCTGCCTGTGGGGGCGTGAAGCAAAAATGTCTGAAAGCTCCGGAGGTGTTTCTGTTATCTTTCTGCAATAAACCTGTCTTTGGAAAGACAGGCTTCCCTGTGTCGTTATTTCTTTGCTGCTGAGACTCTGAAGCTTGTACTGCAACAAGAATCTCTGCACTGGACTTAATCAATGCTCTGCAAAGAGAACTGTTGCTGGTTGCGCAGTGGAAGCATTTACTGGACAAGTACACAGACTCTCTTAAGAACTGCCACCCTTATGGGTGCCACCTGTTCTGCATTTGTAAGAACTCGTTGTTGTTTTTTAGTGTGGCAGCAGCTAACCTTTAGAACACCCTGCCTATTGACACCATAGTCTTTTCAGCACCTGCTAAATAAATTTTGTTTAGACAAGCCTACCCAAATGTTCAGAAACCTTACACAAGTTTTAATCTGTTTTTAGTCTATTCTTATTTTAACTTTTTAAATTAAGTCTTAAATTACTGTTGCTATTTTTTTCTCTTTCTGCTTGTTTTGGGGGGGGGACAACACCCCTCTGGATCCTAATGATTTTGGCCCAGATCCAGGGACACTTGCACACAGAAAAATGCACTTAGTGTATGTCAGTCCAGATCTTAGATGTGGATGCAGGCTGGTGTCTGCAGCAGGAGGCAGATGGAAAGTGTGGCCTCGTTTTTCCTGGGCAGGGATCCCCAGGAAAAATGCTATGGATCATGTCAACATGTGCACAGCCATGCACATATAAACCATGGGAAATGCATCCCCACCTGGTGTCCTTATGTGCAGCAACATCCAGTGCAAACCTGTCCACACAGAGAGGAGTTTTCTGCAGCGTGGATCACACACAAACCTCCTTAGCAGGAGGAGGAAATCAATGACTCAGCACTCTGAAGGCATTCCCAATTAGCAGTCGGACCACACAGCCAAGCCATCGATTTTCTTTCTTTCTAGGAAGACAACACACCTACTCCTCCTATATAAAAGAACTTCTCTTCAAGGTGGCTCTGGGACACGGGGCCTTATTATCCTTCGAGCAAGACTCCAGCTTCTTGCCAGAGGATATCATTGGCGGGGGCAGAATCAAAGAGCCAAAGAGTCTGTCTCCTCTCGCTGGACCAACCTGTTTGAGAGCTGTCTCTGTTTTAAATTAAAAAAAAGACTTTAATAATTCATAGATGCTTACAAATCACTTGCATCTATGTTGGGCTTTTGTTTTCTTTTTTATTGCCCAAACCACAGAAGATGGTTTGGGACCTCCGGGTATAGGGGTATATAAATTCAATGAATTAAATAAATAGATAGATAAATAATAAAAAAATATAAAAAATATAAAAGATGTATTTTTTAAAAAAAAAACCCAACATGATTCCGTACAAACAATGGGGGGGGGGGGAAATACATGCCCACAGAAAGGCACTAAATACCGTATTTTTTGCTCTATAAGACGCACCTAGTTTTTGGAGGAGGAAAACAAGAAAAAATAATATTCTGAATCTCAGAAGCCAGAACAGCAAGAGGGATCACTGCACAGCCTGTATTCGCTCCATAAGACATTTCCCCTTACTTTTTGGGAGGGAAAAAGTGAGTCTTCTAGAGCAAAAAAATACAGTATTTACCAAAATAGAAATGTCTTGCAGAGCATTTCAGAAAATGGTATTTCTGGGCCAAGGTGACTCTCTCTAGGTAAAGAATTTAAAAGCATTGGAACTACCCCAGAGAAGGCCTGCGAGGAGCTCAAGGTGGCATACGTGGTTCTTCCTCCCCTCCTCATTTAATCCCACAACAACCCTGTGAGGTAGGTTCGGCTGAGAGGTGGTGGCTGTGCCCCAAGGTCACCCAGTGAGCTTCATGACCAAGCAGGGCTTTGAACCGTGGTCTCTCCCAAGTCCTGGCCCAACTCTCTAACCACTACACCACACTGGTATATTCCACTCTAAAAGCAACAGGGCATTAGATTAGCACATATGCAACAGATATTTCCCTTCCTGCTACCGAACAATTACTTTACCAGAGGCCACTTCAAATGAACACAAATGCTCAGCCGGCTGAGGGATTCCATGGTTCTCCAAAGCTGACTAGAACCCTTTCATTATCCCAGCACCGATGCACCTGCCTTTGCCGCCTCCATCTTCCCTTCCTCTCATTTTAAAAACTGCCTGTTCCTTTATTTTAGGCTGTGTAGCTCAAAGACTCCTGTGGGGAAGCGAGGAAGAAGCTTGGCAATTTTTCCTCGTGGAGGCCGTGGCTCCTTGACGTGCCTTTCTGAGGCTGCCCTGAGTATTTACTAATCCGGGATGCCATTTTAGACAAAGTAGCCTCATGTGGCCTGCAGTTCCCCTCAGCCATGTGTAACTGCTGTGCTGCTGAGACAATAAGCTGTGTTACAGCAGCACAGTGGGAATGCCCCTGGAGGGAAAGGAAGCAGAAATAGGCTTGGCTGCAATCACTCTCCAAATATTTCAGGATAGAAAGGGGGCATTTTGCTCCCTGTTCCTCAATAGGCAGCCTGCAAACCAATAAATGAAGACCCTCTGAGCTTCTCTGAGCTGAGACTTTAACTCAGGGGTCAGCAAACTTTTTCAGCAGGGGGCCAGTCCACTGTCCCTCAGACCTTGTCGGGGGCTGAACTACAGTGGTACCTCAGGTTACATACGCTTCAGGTTACATACGCTTCAGGTTACAGACTCTGCTAACCCAGAAATAGTGCTTCAGGTTAAGAACTTTGCTTCAGGATGAAAACAGAAATTGTGCTCTGGCGGCGCAGCGGCAGCAGGAGGACCCATTAGCTAAAATGGTGCTTCAGGTTAAGAACAGTTTCAGGTTAAGAACAGATCTCCAGAACGAATTATGTACTTAACCCGAGGTACCACTATATATTTTTTTGGGGGGAAGAACAAATTCCTATGCCCCACAAATAACCCAGAGATGCATTTTAAATAAAAGCACATGTTCTACTCATTCTAAGCTGATTCCCGGACCGTCCGCGGGCCGGATTTAGAAGGCTATTGGGCCGGATCTGGCCCCCAGGCCTTAGTTTGCCTACCCATACTTTAACTCCTTCCTGTCCCTCTTTTTCACATCACCAGTGCCTGTCCTGGCCCCCAATTGCGGAAGAACTGAGAGTGGAGGAAGATTTCTTCCAAAAGGCTTTAATGCTTCAATTGCTGCAGTACATATGCAAAACAGGGGCAGACACACTAAAAGCCCTGCTATGGGTCACTGCAGAGCGGGCTCCAGGGATCTCTGGAACTTGCAGGAGATACTCTCCCCCTGAACACAGCAATCTGCTGGGTATATAAGGTAACCTGGTCCTGAGCTGTATATGGACTTACATGTTAGTAACACCTACACCTTTAACTTGGCTCAGTAGCGGATTTGCAGCCAGTACGGAATGAACCAAAAGAGGAAAAAATGGAGGGGAATTCAAGCTCCTCCCCAAGTCAGCGCATAGAATTATCATATTGGTGTGGGCCTTACTTACACCATCTAGTCCAGTCGCCGGCTAGATGCAAAGAACTCCATAACCAGGGAACCCACAACAGATGTGTGGACAATGCCTGCTCAATTTCTAACCAGTGTGTCTTGAGGTATGTGTGCCATTTTGTCATTTACTTCAAGCAGCAAAATACCTTGGGCTGCCCATCAATCAAGGTAGCCATCTAGGTAAATATGCATTTCCATAAAATGCCATTCAGTAACACCTAGGAGTTTTTAATTGTACCACGGGTGCCTTCAAACTGCTCAGTCTGAAAAGCAGCTTGGGATGATGTGGGAGGAACAGAGCAGACTGCTGGCAGAAAGCAAAAGTTTCATACCAGTAATGTAATAGTAACAATCAGCACTTCAAAAAGAGGAAAACAGAGCTGAGCACCTTATAGTATGGCACTGCATTCTGTTTAATATCAGTGGTGCACCAATAACATCAGGAAAGCAGCAATCATTTCAATATTGCTGGATAAAAGATACTGCAATTCCCTATTGTGACAATGAAATGCAGAGCTGAATTCTAAGCTTCTTATACCAAAGCGTTTAGCACCTTGAGTGTATCTGTTGTTCAACGTCTTTATATATGACTTGGATTAAGGAACTGAGGGGATGCTCGTTGAATTTTCAGATGACACCAAACTGGGAGAGGTAGCTAATGCCGCAGAAGAGAGCATTAGAATTCAAGATGACTTTACTGGATTGGAGAACTGGGCCACAACAAACAAAATTAATTTCAATTGGGACAAATGTAAGATTCTACACTTAGGCAGGCAGAATTAATTGCACCAAAATAAGACGGGGATACTTGGCTTGCCAATAGTACATGTGATAAGGACCTAAGGACCTTAGTAGACCACAAGCTTAGCATGAGTCAACAGTGTGATGCAGCAGCCAAAAAAAGCTAATGCTAGTCTAGGAGGCATCAAAAGTATGGTGTCCAGATCAAGAGAAGAAGACGAGGAGGAGTTTGGATTTGATATCCTGCTTTATCACTACCCAAAGGAGTTTCAAAGTGGCTAACATTCTCCTTTCTCTTCCTCCCCCACAACAAACACTCTGTGAGGTGAGTGGGGCTGAGAGACTTCAGAGAAGTGTGACTAACCCAAGGTCACCCAGCAGCTGCATGTGGAGGAGCAGAGACGCGAACCCGTTTCACCAGATTACGAGACTACAGCTCTTAACCACTACGCCACACTGGCTACTCTATTCCGCCTTGGTCAAACCACACTTAAGAGCACTGTGTCCAGTTCTGGGCACCACAGTTTAAGAAGGATATTGACAAGCTGGAACATGTGCAGAGGAGGGTGACCAAGATGATAAGGGGTCTTGGAAGGAATGGCTGAGGGAGTTAAGTATGTTTAGCCTGGAAAAGAGGAGACTGAGACTGATATCATATATCTAAAGGGCTGCCACATGTGAAAAAACTAGGCTAGTGGACCAGGACAAAATGACATTTATTGCTCTGTCCACTTCTCCCTCTGGCGCCTCCCACCACTGACATGTGGCCCCCAACAAGCTGCCCAGAAGGGAATGTGGCCATTGGGTTAGAACAGTCCCCCCCCCACCTGCTGCAGGGCATACGAGAGAGAACATAGTTTGGGCTGTTGAATGGAAATATGGCCAGTGGACAGGAACAACAGCATAACTGCAGTGATGGAGGATTTGCATTTCAGATGCCAAGTGAAGCATTAATCTGTCCTTCAGCTGGACTCTGCTGTGGAGGAGAGTAAGAAGCCAATGAAGCTGATGGGTGGAATAGGAGATATGGTTCACTGAAGTGCCTGGAACAAAGCAGGAGTCTGCTCTCAAAAATGTGATGGTCATGATACAGGGAAATAAAAATAGAGGATCCCCCAATATTAAAGGCAGGACACAAATAATTCCAGTGCAGGAAATGAGAACTGCAAAAATAATAATCAGTGAATTTGTACCATGATTCCAGGTATATTCAAGAAACTGTCCAAAGGGTTAAGAAACAGAATGAGTAAATGGAAAGAAAGAAAGAAAGAAAGAAAGAAAGAAAGAAAGAAAGAAAGAGAATTAGTAGGATGCAGGTGGGACCTGCAACAAAATGTTGCAACAAAACCTCTCTCCTTAATAGGAGCTTTCTTATGCAGGCCATGCCTTCTTATAGGATATTCTGTTTCGTTTCTCATTCTGGCTACCCACAGTTACTACCAGTAATGGCTATGCTCTGTCTCCAGGGTTGGAGGCACTAATGCAGGGGTAGGCAACCTAAGGCCCGTGGGCTGGATGTGGCCCAATAGCCTTCTCAATCCGGCCCATGGACGGTCTGGGAATCAGCATGTTTTTACATGAGTAGAATGTGTCCTTTTATTTAAAATGCATCTCTGGGTTATTTGTGGGGCATAGGAATTCGTTCATTCCCCCCCCCCAAAAAAAAAAAATAGTTTGGCCCCCCACAAGGTCTGAGGGACGGTGGACTGGCCCACATCTGAAAAAGGTTGCTGAGCCCTGGACTAATGCTCCTGAATGTCATTTGCTGGAAACCATAGGAAGGGAGAGAGCTCTGGTGCTCTAGTACTGCTTGCAGGTTTCTCACCGGGGCATCCGGTTGGGCACTGAGAGGACAGGATTCTGGACTAGACAGGCCATTGGCCACACCCAGCAGGCTCATCTTATGTGCTTATCTCCTGCTCCAGATTTCGAACATTCTTTTCTGACAACATTCTGGGTTCATCCTGTTCTCATAGTGGCCAACCCGATGCTCCAATGGAAAACCCATAAGCAGGATGTCGGTGCAGCAACAAACCAAACCTCTCCAAGCCATCCACGCTCTTTGCCTGAGCGGTATGAATCATTGCCCTCAAGCATCCACAGCAAGACCCTCCCAGACTCCCACCCCTTGTCCATGGCAGCAACAAAAGAGAAACACACCCCTCTCACGTGAAAAAGCGGGTGGCAACAAACCTAATAATTATAATTATAATTATAATTTTATTTATACCACACCCTCCCCAGCCAAGACCGGGCTCAGGGAGGCTAACACCAGGTATAAAAACAATTGACTGAAATACAACTTAAAAACAAGATTAAAATACAACATTAAAATGCAGCCTCATTTCATAAGAACAGCTTGTTGGATCAGGCCAATGGCCCACCTAGTCCAGCATCCAGTTCTCCCAGTGGCCAACCAGAGGCCTGTGGGAAACTGGAAAGCAGAATTTGAGCACAAGAGCATTCTCCACTCCTGTGGTTTCCAGATATCCCTCAACATTGTTTTGTTTTTGTTTCCAGACCAAATTCCAGAAAGAAGAAGCACAAAAGTGATGACCATGCCTAGGGAAATCAAAGTATTCATATGATTACATATATCTTCAGGACGGATAGCCCATTGGAATGGCTGTCCCCTCTTCCTTCTCCTTAAGGACGTGAGGTGAGCCCTGCTTGTTCAGATCAGTGGCTCATCTAGTCCAGCATCCTGTTGTCATAGTGGCCAACCAGACCCCTACATGGGCAGCACACAAGCAGGCCCTGAGCACAGCAGAATGCCTCCTTCCATGCACTGCAGTCATCAGAACGACAGGAGCAGCCCGCATATAATCTGAATGGCTAGAGCATTTCCATCCATCCCGAAGCCAGCTCTCAGTGCTCAGTCGTGATCCGTTTATTTTTAATTAAAAGGAGCTGCCTGGTGCAATTCAAATTAATCAAGCCCACATTAGAGAGAAAAGGGAGGAGATGTTGCAGAGCCGGGCTGCTCCAGCGCTTACAATGGGCCTGGGCCATCGCACACGATTAACTCATTTGCACAGCCAGCCTTCCTCATTGTACAACATGTTGGAAAGATGAGCTCAGAATTGTGGCATAAGGTCCCGCAATCACTTTTCGTATTTGAAAAGGCTGACTCCTGGCATCACCAGTAAACAGAAGCCGAGGTGGCATTTTTGCAGATGAACAGTGGATCTATGTAGATAGGAGGGGGCTTGGATCCCAGTGGCTCCCACTAGCTACTGTACAGGGTAAAGAGGCAATGTTGATGGCAAAGGCGTAACCCACTCACCACTGCTGTCCCCAAAAACCTCCAGAGGGATGGCTGCGCTGAGTCTGTGGCAGCAAAGAAGAGTAAAGGACTGTGCGCAACACTGTTCCTACTCAGAGTAGGCCCATTGAAATGAACAGACCAAAATGAGTCAGAGTCATTCATTTCAATAGGTCCATTTTTGAAGTCATCCAGGTTGGTGGCCATCACTGCCTCTCGTGACACTGTGTTCAATAATATGATGAGGCTGTGGGTTGCTTTTACTGCAGGCCAAGGAGATGGATTAGGTTTAGTCCTGCTCCCTAAGAGCATCCATTTCATTTCTCCCACATAAGAGATTGACTGCTGCATCTTTGCACTGCCAGATGGACTAGAAGCTTGCCTTGTTTTGACACGAGAGCTAAGATTCGCAAGACGAGAGCTATACCAAACACAATATTCAATCCCATGCTCTCAAGGATCAATTGTGCAAACAGAAAATAATTCACAGCAGTCTTGCGCTTATTAGAGAGCACTGCAAATGTGCTGGTGAGGAAAACAGTCTTCTCATCTCCAGCATGACACCTCTCTTCAACAAGAGGAGAAATAAGTTATGAAGCGTTGGGAGTTTGTATTTATGACTTGGGAATGGAAGGGTTCTTTGAAGCCTCAAACGATGAACTTTTTCAAACCTTGAAAAAGAGACACTGCAGGCAAGCCTGTCATG
The DNA here is from genome assembly GCF_951804945.1 of Podarcis cretensis. Classification (NCBI taxonomy): domain Eukaryota; kingdom Metazoa; phylum Chordata; class Lepidosauria; order Squamata; family Lacertidae; genus Podarcis; species Podarcis cretensis. The sequence goes on from NC_137177.1 coordinate 60,834,310, forward strand.
AATGATCTTGCAAGTACACCTGTCCTTTGCAGAGAGATTCATATTTTACGCCAAGGCTGTGGAAGAGGGGTTGTTTGTAGTTTTCATCGACTTATAGGCAAAATTAGCACAGAAATGACCTTCCGCATGCCTGGTGCCTTGCATTAGTTGCTACAAAAGAACAAATTTCATCTGCAATTGCTGACATCATAATGCCTTTTCTTTTACAATACTTTATTAGTACAATCACAGCACTCTGCACAATGCAACTGAAGCAAGACCTGCATTTTTTCTTGCAATTTTACAAAGTTTTGCTAGGGAGAGGCAGAAAGAGGAAAGGAGTGTGGGGAGGAGGGAAAGAGAGAGAGAGAGAGAGAGAGAGAGAGAGAGAGAGAGAGAGATGGTGGGGAAGGTAAACAGACTGAGGGCATGGAAATATAGCTACAAATGGCTTTGTTTCAGTGATAGCAAAAGTGGATTTTATTTATATCAAACATTTAAGCCCTATTCTAGGGTTGCCATATTGTGAAGAGCAAAAAAGCGGACACGTTTGGCAACTTCTAATTTTAACTATGGATTGCTATGGTGACTCTCATTTTACATATCCATGAAAAAGAGGCCATGTCCTGGGAAAAGAGGACATATGGCAACCCTACCCCCACCCAAAAAACAAGCTTTCATCAATCTGTAATAGAATCCTGCAAGTGGGACCTTCAACAAAACGTTACAGCATGGGGTGTGGACACATGGAGACTGTTCAGCGTTCAAGCAAGCCAGCCACAGCCTTTCCCAAGATACTTCATTGCATCTCCTATCCCCTCCTGGTATTCCATTGCACCCACCCAACCACCACTTGGCCTATCAATGCCTAAGCTGTCCACTTTCTTGGAGGAAGAAGAAGGAAAAAAGAAGTTAACGTCTGTTAGTATGTTGACTAACATCTCTAGCAAGGCTCTAAGCTTCCAATGAGGAAAAACAAACAATCCCACCTCAATAATGGGTCGTGGTTGGTGAGGAGCGTTAGCTAGCCATTGTTTTTGTTTTCCCAGTTCCAAGATAGCTGTTGTTATCAAGCCACAATTGCGAAATTAAATGGCGCTTTAAATTAGCTTTTCAAAATGCTTTTCTGTTACGGGTTTCGTGGTAATCATGTATTTAAACGTTTTCTCTCCGCTCCCCCAGGAAAAAAGGACAAGCCGCTTTTTTTGCAATCTGTGCAATTATGTAGTACATAATGCCTAATTACCCCCAACAATGACCCGCTTCTTCGCAACATGGGGGGGGGGGGAATCAAAGTGTTTCCAAAATAACACATTGTTCAGAGCAAATGGGAAGGGAGGGAGGTTCATCACAGTGCTTGTGCGAAAGCAAAATATCTTCCCTGTCTCTTTCCATGAGTCACTCGTCAAGTGAGATTTTTTTCTAAAAGGCCCGAAGTCGCCGGGATGGGAAGCTGCTCACATGCTGCCTACAGAATGGCTGGCTGGGTGGAGGGACCATTCTTTACTGCAGCTGCATCCTGGTTTCTCTCAGCCCAGAGGTGATAGCAACCTTACAAGGACAGAATAAGAACATTAGCCATGGATAGTGTTCTGAATAGAGTGGCATCCAGCGACTTAGATACCACATCTTCCCTATACATGTAAAATGGTGTTTGCCACCTTAACAGTCACAGCTTGGACATAAGAACAAAGTAGTGTCTTCTGGATGGGACCAGTGGCCCATCTAGTCCAGCTTCCTGTTCTCTCAGCGGCCGACCACATGTCTGTAGGAAACCCACAAGCAGGATTTGACCACAAGAGCACTCTCCTCTCCAACTGGTATTCAGAAGCATGGCTGTCTCCAACTGTAGAGACAGGGCATAGCCATCAGGACTAGAAGCCATCAATGGCTTTCTCCTCCATGGATTTGTCAAATCCTCTTTTAAAGCCATATAGGCTGGTGACCATCACTGCCTCCTGTGGAAGCTAGATCTATAGTCTCTAGTCATGTGCTGCATGAAGAAGGATTCTCTTTTATCTGCCCTGAATCTTCCAACTTCAAGCTTCATTGATGTCCATGAGTTCTAGTGTTATGAGAAAAACTTTCCCCTGTCCGCTGTGACTGTGCCATGCATTGTTTTATAAGCTTCTCTCATGTCCCCGATAAGCTTCCCCCTGGAACCGAAGTTCATTGAGGGCTCATGGCTCAGATGACAGATAACCATGACAGGGTTATGGGTTCAAGCCCCATGTTGGGCAACAGGCTCCTACACTGCAGGGGGTTGGACTCAATGACTCTTGCGGTCCCTTCCAACTCTATGAGATTCTTTTATTCTTCCACCGCTACAAGGTGGAAGAGCGACATAATTCCTTCTAGACAAGAGTGGATACAAAAATTGACTGAATCTGCTGAATTAGACTATCTAATCTGAAAAAATAAAAAATAAACCGAGAATTGAATTTGTATCAAAATGGGAGGCCTTCAGAACATATCTTAAACAAAATTATACTATGTTAAAATCTGTAGCAGCTTTTGAGTGACCCCAGCAGTTTTTAGTAATTGCTTATATAAATATAAATATTTATAAATTGTGAAAATATTAACATAAAAAATAGTATTTTGATAAGGCAGTAAATTTATGTAAAAAGAATTAAGGAATAAATGGGAAGTCGGGTATAAAAGATAATGAGACTTTTTTGCTTTTATTGTAACATGAAATTGTAATCACAAATTTTTGTCATAATTTTTACAGATTGTGTAAATTTTATTTTCTTTCCTTTTCCCTCCCCTCTTAAGTTGTACCCCCTTTTCAGTATTGTTCCATTTTTTTGTATGTAATAAGCATGGAAATAAGCATGGGGGGGGAAAGAGATTATTTTATTCTAAGGGTGATACAAGTTCTTAGGAGACCCCTACTCCTCTCGCAGAGCTAGAAGTCTCAGAGTTTCCTCCCAGAGGGATTGAATTGTAGCTCTATGTGGGGGACTGACCTGATATGAGCCAGCTTCTGACAATCACTGTCACCACACTCCCTCTCCTAACGTGCCACGCTTTGTCCCCATCTGCACTATATATAGACGCCAACTCCAAGGAGCCCAGTTCCTTTGCCCCCTCCCCCAAATAAAATATTTGGGAGGGACCATGTTGAGAACAATCAGTTGCATGAGCACGGAGCCCAGCACGCACAGCTCCAGCGGCTGGCAACTGCTGCTCCTCTTCCTACCATGGAGGGGAAGGAGGGGGAAAGCAGCTCCCAGCTGGCGGCAGTGGTAGGAAGAGGAGGAGGTTGTTGAGTGCCAGGGAGGAGGAACTGCCAGTTATTGAAGCCACTGCATTTTGCTCCACCCCCGGCTCCTCCCAGCATCCCGCAGTTATGCACGCATCATGCACACGTCATCGGCCACCCCCAGTCTTCTGCTCAAGTTAGCACCTCTGGCACTAAATGTTTAAAGCATTATACCACTTGAAACCATCACAGACACTGGAAAAATAAGAAATCAAGATAACACACTTTCTATAAAAGAATGGAAATGGTTTGTTGAATTTTTGCAGACAAATTGTAAACAGATAAGAATGTTGGCAGGATTCTTGTAATAACCTGCAGTTCTTTTTATAAGAGTATGCATTTAAAGTAGATGGATAAATGATTAAGTTAAGTTAATTTGGAATATGCAGATAATATGAATTTAAGGAAATGCAGGAAGAGGGGGAAGGAAGTCAAGTTTCGAAATATTAAAATGATTGAAAAATTATTGAAATGTATAACATTGAAAATCATAAATAAAAATTATAATAATAAACTTTCATGGGTTCCCCCACAAAAAAAAATTGGGAGATGTAGTTAGTTAAGGGGTTTCCAAAGCTACAATTCCCTGAGTCTCCTGGGAAGAGGGATTGGCTGTTAAACTATGCAGGGCTGGGAGGGGGAGGGCTTTAGAGGTTTTTTTTAAAAAAAAAGACAGCCCACATTTAAATATTTATGAAGCAGCTTCTGCCTATAATTAAAAACAGGTGCAATTATCACCACCGCCATTCATTAACCCACAGAATTAAGTAGCTGATAAGCAAGAATGTTACTTCTTCATTAAAACTGTACAAGCAGTTTTGCTCCTCCTGCCTTCAAAGTGCTGGACGGCTGCCAAGCAGGTGACAATGACAGCTGTGTGGGGCTTTTCTTCAGAGACAAGGACTGGGGAGGGGGGAGAATTGTTGAAAATGCATTAATAATAAGCACTGTTCCCCTCTCAAAAATCTGAGCTAGAGTCCCCTAGGAACAGGGACTGGCTGCTAAACCACTCTGGGGAATTGTAGTTCTGCAAGGAGAAGAGGGGTCTACTAACAACTCTCAGAACCCTTAACAACTTGCGGTTCCCAGGATTCTTTGGGAAAGCCAAAGAATGTTTAAAGTGGTATGGTATTGTTTTAAATGTATAGTGCCTAAGCCTTTTCAGTGAATGCATGAGTAGGCAGCAGAATCATGCCTGCTAGCCACACCCCATGGCACTAAGACAGATTTCAGCAACTGCACAGAAGACGGGGATGAGGGGAAATATAAAGTTCAGTTTGCTTAATTCACACCTTCTGAAATAATGCAAGAACCAAGATGCAGGCATCCTTAAAAATTCACGCTTTTCCAAATTTTGCAGTGCAGTCCAGCTGAATTATGTGCACAAGAATGCATATACTAGATTAAAGTATGCATAAAATACATGCATTAGTTTAAAAACAACATAAAGAATGCATTATATTGTGAGAAATTGCATTTCAGATAGACAGATAGATAGATAGATAGATAGAGTGGTACCTTGGGTTACATACGCTTCAGGTTACATACGCTTCAGGTTACAGACTCTTCTAATCCAGAAATAGTGCTTCAGGTTAAGAACTTTGCTTCAGGATGAGAACAGGAATCGTGCTCCGGCGGTGTGGCGGCAGCAGGAGGCCCCATTAGCTAAAGTGGTGCTTCAGGTTAAGAACAGTTTCAGGTTAAGAACGGACCTCCGGAATGAATTAAGTACTTAACCCGAGGTACAACTGTAGATAGATAGCGATTACATACAAATAACATGTGTATGAAGACGTTTGAAACCCATATGGAACAAAGCCTGTTAGCTGCCTTGAATGGCTCATTTCAAGATGGGCCAGACTAATGGGAAGTTTTCCTGTCCTTATGGCCTGTGTGATCCAACACCTTTACACTTTATCAGTAGACAGATTCTTTACGGCATTGCCACTCAGTGAAGAGGCACTCCAATTGAGAGTCTGGTGAATGAAGGATCAATTTCATATTCTGCAACAGTGTCTAGCATCTTGCCAATGTTACCTTTCCATTTTTCTGCTAGACAAGGTCTTCCCATTGAGTGCTGTAATCAAATGTCACAGGGGTAACTTGTTGGTGTGGAGGGCACAAACCAACCAGACCAGCTTACAACCAAGCTTGCCCTCTACCCAATGCATGGTACCACCTTTTCAGCCAGTGTGAACATTTTCAGAGTCACCTCCAATGGCCTGCAGGCTCTTATCAAGGCCCTTCTTCAATAAATCTACTAGATAGTTAGCAATAACGTCAACTGTTTTCTCTCTCTTTGAGCCTTTCTCCAAAGTGAAGTGGTTGAGATGTTTTCCACCTGGCTCACTGCGCACGGAATAATGATCTTCTGTGATGATGCTAGGGGACTGCTGATCTGAATTGTCTGCTTTCAGCATAAATTTAGTTGTATCTTCACAGCTGCCAAAGAAGATGCAGTCTATTTCACCCTTCTGACAAAGACCATCAGATTCCTGATCCAGGGATTTCATAACTTTTTCTTGGGTCCTCTTGACTTTATTGTGATCCACAAATCTCTTGTCTTCTTCAGTGATCAAGCCAGCATCCATAAAGGCAGCAGTGGTGATAGAAGCTGTGGCACGCAGGCCTAAACCATATCTGATACCCTACAGAGCAACATTATGTATTTCTAATGTGTTGTATTCTATTAGAAGTGGAAAATGTACATTTGTTGCTCCACCTATTTTTGCCACTTGCCCCACCCACCTCTGGCCTGTGGCCCTCAAAAGGATGCCCAGAAGGGAATGTGGCCCTTGGATGGACAACAGTACCCTACCCCTGATTTAGTTTTTTTAAAGAAACATATCACCTCCACCACCCCATTTTAAAAATTAAAGACTCACATGCTAAGTTGCAGAAATTCAGTTTTGAACTTGGAGGAAATTTGACAAAATAGCAGCAATACCACCATGTAAATTGTTTACAACCTATGTTAATGACTGTTCATTTGATGTAATGTGCTGAATGCAGTTCAACTGCTCCAGGGGGGGCTTCATCCTAATAGTCAATCTTGTCCGTAATTGCAATGGCTCTGCCTCCATCTGCCTTGCACAGCCAATGCCTGAATGCAAAGTGCCTCTGAACTGGGAAGCCGCTCAGCAGAAAAATCTTGCCACAAAGTGGAACTGAAATGCGGGTGGGAGAGGAACACGCATCCAAGGTGGGTCCTTCAAAAGAACACCACTTGCTCCCTCGCCAGCTTAACAGCTGCTGACCAAAAGTGCCATGTCCTTAGCAAACCACACAAGAGGTGGAGAGCCATAAGGCAAAGCTCCCCGGCTTCTCCTGACAAAAGAGAGACTGTGAAAACTTGGGATCAGCATCTGAATGCAGTAGTGGGCTAATAAACCATGTTTTAATCCTGGGAAGATGGAGGCTGTTTGGATGGGTGGTTCCCATGTTTGGGAAATTGGAAAATTACCTCTTCTGCATGGGGCTGCATTTCCTCTGAAGGAGCAAGTGCATAGCTCAGGGGTACTCCTGGATCCATCTTTGTCACTAGAAGCCCTAATGTCCTCTATGGCTAAGAGTGCCTTTCATCAGCCATATCTGCTTCATTAGGTACGGCTGTTCCTGGACAGGGATAGCCTGACCATTCCTGTCCATGCATTGGTAACCTCAAGGCTGGATTTCTGGTCTTGGGCCAGGTTTGGAAGCTCCCACTAGTGCAGAATGTGGCAGTCAGACTGCTGGCAGGAGCTTCTAGTCAAGAAGACCCAAAGACTCCTGGGAACTGTGGTTTGTTAATGGTGCTGAGAATTGTTAGGAGTTACAGTTCCCAGAGTGGTCAATCCTTCTTCCCAGGGAACTCTAATGCAGGGGCGGAGGAGGGGTGTGTGGTGACGGTGGTCTGCCCTGTGTGTCACCATTGAGGGGGTGACAAAATGCTAGGCGGCACTCACCGTGGGGCCTGCATTGTGCCTGAACCACACGTCTCTCCTGGGAGTGATGCAGTGGCTTGGGCACCCACAGGCTCCAAGCTGCCCCAAACGGTCCACCTACTGCCTCTCCCCCAGCTGTAGGGTGGCTGAGTGCGAGGAGGCAGACAGATGCCTTGGAGGCCCCGTAGAGCATCCTGCCCTAGCTCGCCCCGCCCCATGGGCGGCTTGCCCCGCCCCAGGTGCTCGATCAGCTTGCTCCACCGCTGCTCTAATGTAGACCCAGATTGTTCTGGAACAGAATCCCTGAGAGTTGCCACTTGTTATGCAGCAACCAAAAAATTCAGTTCTTCTGCCTAGACCAGCCTTCTCAACCTTTGGGACCTCAGATGTTGTTGAACCACAACTCCCGTCACCCCTAGCTAGCAAGGCCAGAGGTCAGGGATGATGGGAGTTGTAGTCCAACAACATCTGGGGATCCACAGGTTGAGAACCACTGGCCTAGACAAAGGGAGACAGCTAGACTCTGAGTTTTCGTACCAGGCCCAGCCAATCCAGAGGCTTGATGCTGCCTGCCAATCAGAGAGGATGTTGGACACCATAGTTCACATGTGTGCCAGATGATAGCTCTGAGGCTTAAATGCACACAGACTGTGGTGGAGAAAATGTGGTGCAATGGTTAGAGTATTAGACCGGTGCCAGGAAGACAGAAGTTCAAAGCCCTACTCAGCCACAAAGCACAGTGAATGACTTTGGGCCAGTCACTGCTTTTGAGCCTCACCTCCCTCATAGGGCTAATGTTAGGAGAAAATGAGAGGGAAGCTAGCTCTGCTGTTTGTTTGCTGAAGCAAATACTGACTTTAAAATGTAGTAATAATAATCTCCCTGGTTGAAGCTCCAGAGGCTTGTGAGAACAGATGAGTATAACAAAATGCACCTCCCAGTCTTATTCGGACTAGAATTGTCCGGCATCAAAGTGTGAAGTCAGGTCAAGCCCCAAATGGCAGAATAGAAACCTTGTTGAACTCTATGTGTTTCATCCTGATTTCAAGCTCACATCTTTAATTTCCCTCTTTTGTTTTCTTAAAAAAGGAAGAGACGAGGAAACTGATGGGGGTGGAGGCCATTAATTCCCAGAATTGTTCCCTTCAGACTTCTGAAGTTCTCATCATACTGAAACTGGAACAACTGGAGAGGGAAGGGAACATTAAACAGTTTTGAGAATGCAATAATCTTGGATTCAGGCAACTGGGCATAAACACAGCAAGGCCAGTTCTGAAATGCTTCTTTTTTAGTGCTCCATTAAGAAGCAGGCTCATTTTGCCTTATTTCACACAGCTTGACGGCCTGTTCTAAAGGAACTTAGCAGACTTTCCAAACACATTACTTAACTCATGGATGTGGAATGCCCCCCCCCACCTCCGCTCGAGGGCCACATTTCCCCCAGGCAACCAGCCTCATGCCTGTGGTGGGAAAGGGCCAGAGGCTCAAGCACACAAAGCAGTGGATGTAATTCTTCCCTCTGTACAGCCAGAGGTTTCTACATGCCCTCCCAGTTCTCTAGGAGAACTGGAAAGCTTGTGCTTCTTAAGACATTTTGTGAGTAGATGGGTAAGAAGGAACCAGGATTTGGAGCCTTAGCTGGATCTAAAGAACTGCCAGAAATATATCACACATAGGGAGATCCAATAAGTTTTTAAAAAGTAGTTATAACTTAGCATCAGAGTTCACCTCCAAAAGCTGACCTGGCCCTATTCTTGCATTTTTAACAGCAGTTGCTCCAGGCCTGCATACTGTTTTCCAGAGTATCCAATCAGATGCCTTTAGGGAACTCACAAGGCAATAGCCTTTCCCTGCTGTGGTCCTGCAGCAATAGGCATCCATAGCATCCTGCCACTGAATGTGTTGGATCAACCATTGCATAAGAAGAGCTTTGCCAGTCCATCATCTTGTTTCTACTGTGGCCAATCAGGTGCCTCTAGGAAACACATGAGCAAGGGAGAAAGGCAATAGGCCTTTCCCATTGTCACATCACAGCAGCTGATATTATTCAGAGGGATGTTGCCTCTAAACCTGGAGGTAGCATATACCTAGACAGAGAGTGGATGGAGAGAAGTTCTCACTCTCCCATAACATTAGAACTTGTGGACATCCAATGAGGCCGAATGCAGGAATATTCAGGAAAGAGAAAATAAAGCAGTGCTCCACACAGTGCATGGTTAAACTGCGGAATTTGTTACTACAGGAAGCAGTGTTGACTGCCAACGTATATTGTTTTAAAAGAGGATTAGACAAATTGATGGAGGACAAGGCCATTGGTGACTACTAGCTGTGATGGCTATGTTGTACCTCCACTGCCAGAGGCAGTGTGCCTCTAAATACCGGTTGCTGGGAATCACAGGAGGGCAGAGTGCTCTTGTACCCATGTTCTGTTTGATCTGGTTGACCATTGTGAAAACAGGATGCTGGACTAGATGGGCCATTGGCCTGATCCAGCAGGCTTATATTATGCTCTTGTCATGGTTGGCAGCCATTGATAGACCTTGTCCTCCATGAATCTGTTGAGTTCTTTGAAAGCCACCCAAGCTCATCCTCATCTTATGATAACAAATTCTCCAACTGAACTATGCAATGCCACGTCTAACAGCTACTGAGAGACTTATCCTCCATGAATGTTTGTTTCTTTTCCACATTCACTCCCTGCTCTTCAATTGTGGGAATTGATGGGCCTTCTTTACTTTCCCCAAAGCTGCTGGCACTGAGCCTGAAATTCTCCAAGTGAGATATTCTCCCACCAGAGACCTTTTTTAAAAGCTTCTCCATCTTCGTAAGCATTTTGTGTTATGCCAGAGAGAGAGAGAGGCCAGGAGGTTTTGTAACAGGCCTCCCGCTATTATCCTTACATAACATCACTTCTCCCATTTGTAGGCACAATTAATTTAATGTTGCAAAGAGCGTAAGAGCTTTCTTGCAATCAACACCATCAAGGGAGACTGTTATCTCAGTGGCCCCTGCTGGTTTGATGAATATTGAAAAGTATCTCCCCTAAGGCCCCTGCTCTGTGCACACACATCCATTCAGCAAAGTCCCTGGAACCTAATCCAAGCTAATGTTGTTTAGAGGAACTGGGAACAGAGTGGGTGCTTGTTTCTGCTTTGTCATTCAATGCAGGGTAATCATCGCAAGGTTTTATATCAGACTGTGCTTACATAGCACTTCCGGCATATTTTGGAGTTGACTTGGCATCTCTTCCAGTTTGGCTTGTCCCAAGCAGAATGAAGAGTCCATGATAAGCTAGGCAAGAACAGACCTAAAACAGGTGCTAAGATCGCCTGTTCCAGTTAGGATAGTTTCAGATATTTCAGCACCTCAGACAGTTCCAATGCTCAACCAATATTCAATTAGTTAAGGGCTTTTCAAAACCTTGCTGTCAACATAATTCCTGTGATGTGCATAGAAGGGGAATAAGAATCTACAGGAGGGGATATATCTCAAGCAAACTGAAGCAGGGAAGGAAGGAAGCCGAGGCGTGAGGACACGCAGTGTAAATATGATGACTTAAAATGTTGATTGTAAAAGATTGCTTTATTTTCTTGTTGTTTGTGTGTGAAAAACCCAATAAAAAAACACACCTTGCTGTCACAACAGAAAAGACCTTCTCCCACATGCAACCCACCATATTCTAGATAGCAAAGGAAACTGAGGCGAGACATCAGAGGTATATATCAACACTCAAGCAGGTTCACATAGGAGACAATTCTTGATATACTTTGACTGCAAGCTATTGCATTATGTGGCATTTCTCCTAAGTTTTTGGGGGCTCCATATCATCCTCGCCTAGATCTTCCTGAACTATGAAGTCATGTTGTTGGACTACAACTCCTGTCTTCCATGACCATTTGCCGTGTTTGCTGAGGTCAATGAAAGTTGGAGTCCAGGAACATTTGGCTATCTTATATTGGCTATCCCTGAATAAAAGCATGATGAGAGTGACTGTAAACATTAATAGAGCTTCACTGGGGGGGAGGTGAGCTTAATTTTAATATTGAATCAAGCAATGTGGGTTTAAAAGAGGTCCAAAGAACCCCTTTCTTCCTCTTTTTGCATTATCAAAAGTTAGCAAATGTGATGGGGGGTGACTTCCTTTTGCTTTTTGCAGCTCTGCTTTACAGTTGTGGCTGCTGGCCTTCTACAGCTAGCCAGGCTGCAAAGTGTCCTCTCTGATTTGCAGTCACTGGGGAGAGCTGGGGGTTCATGCAAGGTTGCTCAGAATTGCTATATAGCATTCAGAGGAAGAGAGCTGCACAGTGTGACCCCAAACACTTTGCTTTAGCCTCAGTATATCTGCACTTAGCAGAGTGAAAGAGCAGAAGCAATGTCAAAGCAAAGATTCTCCAGAAGCATTTCCTTTTTAAAAGGGACAGCAAAACACATAGAATGTTGTGTCAATTTTATGCACAGTGAAATATCTCTGATGGCAAACTTCATACTTCTCAAAGGCACTGCACTTTTAGAGAAAGGAGAGGGACTAAAAGATGTCTGGAGGCAATGAGACAGTGTCGTTGACATCAGGGGTAGCCAACGTGATGTCCCCCAGATGCTGCTGGACTACGACCCCCATCATCCACAACCATTGGCCCTGTTCTTGCAGTGCAAGAACATTCGGAAGGCACTACATTGGCCACTCATGCCAATGCTATGTACAAGCTGTTGTAGTACTTTTTGTTTAGTCATTTAGTCGTGTCCAACTCTTTGTGACCCCATGGACCAGAGCACGCCAGGCACTCCTGTCTTCTACTGCCTCCCGCAGTTTGGTCAAACTCATGCTGGTAGCTTCGAGAACACTATCCAACCATCTCGTCCTCTGTTGTCCCCTTCTCCTTGTGCCCTCAATCTTTCCCAACATCAGGGTCTTTTCCAGGGAGTCTTCTCTTCTCATGAGGTGGCCAAAGTATTGGAGCCTCAGCTTCAGGATCTGTCCTTCCAGTGAGCACTCAGGGCTGATTTCCTTAAGAATGGAGAGGTTTGATCTTCTTGCAGTCCATGGGACTCTCAAGAGTCTCCTCCAACACCATAATTCAAAAGCATCAATTCTTCGGCGATCAGCCTTCTTTATGGTCCAGCTCTCACTTCCATACATCACTACTGGGTTGTAGTACTACAGTTCCCAATAACCCCATACAACAGGGCCCATGGTCAGGGAATTGAGCAATAATATAGAACAAGAAGAAGCAGCTACAGGTCTCCCTATTAGAACCTGCCTTGAAACTCTTCCTAGACCTCACCCTGTTTTTGTCAGGCTGGGATGCAATCATGCCTCTTGCTTACCTGGATGGAGAGAGAGAGAGAGAGAGAGAGAGAGAGAGAGAGAGAGAGAGAGAAACACACTGACTTTTGTATGGCTGTAATGTAGCCTATAGCACAGGTATCCCCAAACTCGGCCCTCCAGATGTTTTGGGACTACAACTCCCATCACCCCTAGCTAACAGGATGATGGGAATTGTAGTCCCAAAACATCTGGAGGGCCGAGTTTGGGGATGCCTGTGCTATAGCAGAAAGGTATCTGTTCCCAGTCTACTTTTGCCTCTGGCCCCACCTACCATGGCATGTGGTCCTCAGGAAATTGCCTATGAAAGAATGTGGTCCTTGAGCTGAAAGAAGATGCTCCAGGCCTGTTTAAAAGCCTGTTGATAGGGCCCCTGTGCAAATCACTTTAGTTACCCCCTCCCCCTGGAATTTGCTTCCTATTGCCATACAGATTTCCTTTTAATCTTTCATTTTGCAAGATTTATCAATTGTGTAAAAACTTCACAAAATAAATATTTTGGACACATTGATTGCTATTTTACTGGGCCTATTAAAAAGTGGCTCTCCATCCCCAGCATCATATTATATATTGAGTAGCATAATGAGTACCTCCACCTATTTATCATTAGACCACAACAGCTGTTCACTTGGTCCTCATTGCATTTGCTAATGGTAGGTTATTTAATTTTATTACATTTATATTATGGCCCATCTTTGCATTTTCATTTATAACAGAAAATTATACTCTTAGGCATCACTGGTTAAGATAAATGTTGTTCTTTTTAAAAAATAATTCAGGAAATAAATGACCCAGTGAGGGTCTCGGAGCTCTTAGAGATGGAGAGGGAATCATAAATCATTCTTTTTTACATCTTGGTTTTCTATCAGGTGATTTGATCAAATAGCACATACAGTCTTTTAATATTAGTAGCTTTCCTGCATCAATAGAGAAACTTGAAAATGGGCACCATCTGCTATTGGATTATTTTTTAATAGGGGTGTATCTAGTTTTAAGAAATTACATTATGGAAGTAGTTTTGTATTAGAAATAATGACTGAGTTAAACGGCAAGAAATTGCTACTGTTAATCTATTGTTGTGTTAATTCCCACCCCACCCAAGGGAGTGTATCCAGTCATCTGAAGTTTCCACCCCAGGCACCAAAATTACACCCAAGTTTTGTGCTATGTTAACTATGACTAGAGCCTTTAGTGTGGTGGCACCTACAGTAGTGATGTTTAGAAACTTGCTTAAAATAGGAGAATAACCACAGCTCAGTAATAGAGCAAGTATTTTAAAGGTCCTAGTTTCAGTTTTTGGCATCCCCAGGTAAATCTGGGGTTGTCCCTTATCTGAAGCACTGGGGAGAGACTGCCACCCAGTTTGGGCATGTGTGGAGAACCTTTGGCCCACCAACTGTCACTAAAACTCCCAACATTCCTGGCCATTGGCCATGCTTGCTGGGGCTGATGGGAGCTGTAGTTCAGCAACACCTGGAAGGCCAAAATGTTTCCCCAGTTTGGGTAATGGTGGTATCTTCCTATGCTCAGATGTTCTTAACTCATCTGTCCCACTCTGGCTTTCCTTGAGCGGTGATCCAGTTTCGTTGAGGTATTGCAATCATCTACTGATTTGCGGTGTATTATGAATTTGCTATATGAATGCAATTTTGTTTTAATTATTTAATTACATTTATGAATCGCTACCCCTAAAACATCCCTAACAAAAAAAAATTTTTTGCTGTGCACCACCATTATATTTCCACAGCCCCCTTTAACATTGGCATGTTAGGTGGTTGTTGTTGTTGTTGCTATTTGCAAACAAGTAAATGAAAGTAGAGCAGTTCAAAATATTCAGAGGGCACTAGGTTGGAGAAGGTGCTGGAGCAGGCAATGTGAGTCCTGATGGACAAATCATCTGGCCTGGTATAAAGCAGCAGCTTACGCTTTTGCTATAGTCACGGCACAGATGTTACAAAGCTCTGTAGCAAAGCATCAGTCACTTTCACAAAACCCTAGACTGTCAGTTTTGAAATGGGCAACTCTCTAGTCCTCATGAAAATGCAGAGGCAGCTATTCGGTGTGGGGCCCAGACTGTGGCAGGCACCTCTTTCTCAAACCTTGATCTGCAAACCCCACTGCTTGCACACCATGAACTGTCACCACCCCTTTGCATTCATTTTAACAAATGCAACTAAAGGAGTCCCCCCCCCCCAGGGTAGTACTTCAGAGCTCAGACTGATCATCTTTTAATCTATATAAAATGCTGCAGTGCTTCTACAGTCCTGGAAACATATGAGCAGAAGAGAGGGAGGGAGAATGAGAGAGAAGGTAAATCCTTTCTTCCCTAGAGGTTTATTCAGTTTCAGGGGAGGGACACAGAAAAAGAAGATGGAAGGGGTGAGCTAAAAGTTACCTTTTATGTCTTTGCAGTTAATTCTGATGCAGCTGCTTGTTCTCAAACCCACACAGTAGAAAAAGACAGGTCTATGCTTTTGCTTTTTCTTTCAACTCCATAAAATACACTCGTCAGCCTATGGGATTTTTAACCTAGCAAAAGGGGAGGCCCAGCAGAAGAGCCTTGGAAAAAGCAGGGAAATGACAAGATTAAATGAAGAGGAAATATAGAAACACTGCATTATTAATCAACTTGTCTGCTGCAGCTTTGTCCTGTCTCAGGAAGAACTGACGCGGGCCGCCAGTTGCCGCCTGGTGCCAGGCTTTCAGCCTGTGATGAATTATAAAGCCCCTGCAATTCCCTTTGCAGATATGAATGGCAGCAAAGTTGTGGCTGGGAAAAGTCCTGATGGCAGGAGGGGAAGGAAAGGGCACAGAGAAGCACAAAGCTTCCTTTTTCAAGACTCCTTACTTCACTGAAATGTCCCCAGGATTTTCTTTCTTAGATGACAGTCATGTTCCATAAAAGATTTCATTCACAGGACTGTGCTGGCAAACCTTTTCTTTAAAAAACCATAACAAAACAAAACTTTATTTTTAACTCACACTGCTCAGGGTAGGGGACCTCTGGTCCTTTTCTCTTCACAACAACCCTGTGAGGTAGGTTAGTTAGGGTGAGAGATGGTGACTAGCCTCTGACAACCAGTCACTGGGAATCACCAGTGGGTGAGTGCTGCTGCAGTCAGATCCTGACAAAGGTTGAAGGAGAGACCTATAAACATGGACATCCATAGTAATACTGTATGTATATGTAGCAACAAAAAAAAATAATGTGTACAGGAGACTGAGTTTAAAGGTACCCTGCTTGTGGCATTTGCCCTCCTAGGTGTGTGACATCATACTGGGTTCATAAGGAAAGGGTTAACTAATTTTAAAATGACTAACCAATGGGAAGCCAAGGGGAGGAGTTAGAGTTAGGGTGGTTGAGAAGACAGTCTGGAGTTAGAAGAGACAGAGAAGATAAGTCTGTGGGTTGGGATAGTCTGATGGGAGAGAGTGAGAGAATTTGCTAAGAGGAGTCAGTCAAACAGTTGAGATAATCATTCAGAAGGTATTAGGAAGGTATAGGCCTGTAAAGAAACTAAAGTTAAGATACTGACAGGAATATTATCTGAGAAACCATAAACTTGTTAATGTTTATAAAATAAACTTGTTTATTTGGTTCACTTTTAACAACTGTCTGGACTCAGTGTTTACCCGAGAGTAATGGGTTGGTGGCTGCAGGGAAGTGAGCACAGTGGTGGCACAGGGATCAATAGACTGTTAAACGTCCAGGGACCCTGTGTGATCACCACACCTCCTTTTTGCAGGAACATGGGAAGCTGAGCTATACCGAGGCAGACCATTGGTCCATCTAACTCAGTATTGCCCTCACTGACTGGCCATTGCTCTCCAGAATTTCAGACAGGAATCTGTAGATGCCTGGTATGGAAGCATGCAACACAGATGTTCTACTACAGAAGCACAGCCCTTTCCCACAGCCCTTGGCCCATCAAAGGCTATAGCCGTAATGGACTCCCCATGCCTAGAAGAAATATATCCCTGAAGACCAGTTGCTGGGATGGGGGGCAACAGAACAGAGGAGTGCTGTTGTCCCTGTTCAGGAGCTTTCCATGAAGACATCCAGTTGTCCACCATGAGAATCATAGAAGCATAGAGCTGTAGAGTTGGAAGGGACCCCAAGGGTCATCTAAGCCTCTGCCCTGCAAAGTAGAATGCCAGATTGGATGGATTTTTGGCTGTTCCAGAAGGTCTTCTCTTACATGGGTTCTGGGCCTGAAAATGTTGATGTCTATGGCCCTGTACTCTACATAGGCAGGGAGCAGGCAGCACTGCAGGAGTCCAAGCATCCAAATAGTGCAGGATCTAGGACCATGGAGAGCTCCTTGGTGATAAGGCAGTCAGATTCCTCCTTTGAACTTGCAGAGGTGAAGGTTCAGTTGTACAGGGGCTTTTGTGCAGTGCAAGAGCCAACTCCCTTTGGTCATGCTGACAGGTCACCCCTCCAGAGCCAGCAGCTAGACTCTCCAGCTGTCACTCTACGTCAGCTGTCATGTAAAATGCCCTCTTCTTCCTCCTTTGGCTGGCAGTCAGCGATCTGTCCAGTTCCTTAAAAAGCTACACTTCTTCAATATGGATCCAGCACTTAATTTGATGGCAGAAGGATTCTGTTAAGTATCCCTGCCTTTTAGTTATGTCAGATTAACAGCCTTTATGTATTTTTTATAAAAAGTCAGGATGAAAGAACATGCAGAGATGCAGGCTGCAGTAATGCTTCCATTCCATTATTTGTTTTCACACAATGAGAAACTGATCTAAATACAGTATTCAGCAAGAAGCCAATTATCAGAGAGCCATGGTGGTTCATTGTAGACTTTTACATGCTGATAATCCACCACTTTTTCACTCATCACTCATGGGCTTCTGTGTTTTTATAATCCCCCAGAATTACAAGAGTGGTTTAAGCTAGATGGATTTTTAACAATTGTCTCCACTGTTGTCATGCAATTAGAAAGGCATGTTCCATTTGAGCAAGCTGAATAGAGGGATTACTGTATACACCTATTGCCACAGACCTGAAGTGCGCAACATGCTTGTATTGTTATTAAGCATGCATTGTGCAGGCAAAGCAGCAGTGAATTAACAGATGCTACATGGCTGTTACTTCCATTTAAGGAATTACATCCCACAATGCAGCTTGTGGGTCTAGGGGGCATGATTGCCCCTTTAGGTACAAGGGGGCCTGGGTTCAAATCCTGGGCAAACCCATACGAGCAAGAAGAGGGACTGAAGCCATCACCATCCCTCAGCCTTTCCTGAAAACTTCAGTAGAACTTTTGATTGGCGTTATATAGATGCTATGTTCTTTTTAAAACACACACACACACACACACACACACACACCTCTTCCAGCAAGCTGAGCAAGAGGTGCCTAGCTTAGAATTTATACACACAGTAAAATGGAACACTAATCTACTTTTAGCCAAAAGGTTTTGCATGATGAAACATCTTAATTAATTTTACTATTTGCACATATTTCAGAAATATGATCTGAAAGAATGCAAAAAAAAAAAAAAGGAGATTCAGATCTTCACATCAGGCTGAGTCAAAGTCCCCTGCAACACTGCAACTCTGTTCATAGGATAAAAAGTTTTAGAGGGCATTTGGGTGATTTGGGGGGAGGAATGAAGTGTGAATAGGGGCAGCTGTGGGTCAAACATGCAGAGAGAGTAGTTGGCATACACCATTGTTTTCTTCACACAAAGCAGGAAACATGGCCCTCCCCCTGATTGCTTCATGATGAGAAGTGATGATGTGGTGTCATCAAGGAGCCAAATCAGAATGAGGGCAATTTCCACTGCTATCACTCTGATGCTTTGAGGGTGGATGAAGTGATGCTAGGGAGTAACTGGAAACAGAATTGTCACATCCTACATGAAAAAGTCAGTGTGGATCACAGGAAAACCCTGTGAAGTATCTCCCATTATCAAAGTCCCCTCTTTTGAGCCAAATTGTTTTTAAAATTGTAAGAAAAACACTGGGGCCTAATTTGAATAATATAGTGCTTGGTATCTGGTGGGCGGGGCTTGTGTGCTATGCTCCAGAATCATCCCCTCCCTTCTGTGTGAGTTCTATTAAGAATGTCAGTTAAGAGGCACCAACTGCCTCTTCTTGTTTCTTGCCTCAGACTTGCCTCCTGTTGTTGTATTCAGTTTCTCTCATTATGTTATTTTGTTATTATTAAAGCTTGTTTACATTTACCCAAGCCACTTATTTTTCCCAAAGAAAAAGAAAGGTGGAATATCCTAAACTTGGGCGAGTGAGGGGATATTCCCAGTTTGCCAAGAGGATTGATTTTGTTAATCAACCCCCACCCACCCACCTCCACAACAAAAATAACTCTTGGCTCCCCCTCCCTAAAATTGAACAACCTAGCTCCTGAAGTTCTACATCTGACCTCAAAAATGCATGGCTGACACAGTGGCAAAGCAAAGGTACTCTGCACATGCTCAGAGGCACCCCCTTTCTCCATCCAGTCGTTGTGTATAAAGAGAAAAACAAAACACATTCCCACTTAATCAGCAAGACAGCAGACTCGGGCTGTAAGCCCCAACACAGATCTCAGCAGCCAATACCAGGAAGCCTCTGCTCAAATTAAGAACCCTGGCAAGGAACAATAGCACGAGTTCTAAAAAATTGCTGCAGGGGAGAGAGAGGGTGTGAGATGACTTAAAAGGTCAGTTATTGGAAATATGACAAACCCATCAGGTGCTTTGTCTGGAAAACATATTAGAGAATGTGGGAAATGCCAATTACTAGCAAGCATGAATAAAACATGTGCTCAGAATGAGGCCTACTGCTTGCAGCTTCCTTGCAGAGGTGGTTGTACACCAGGTTAGAGACGGAAAATGTAGGAAACAAACTGGCACATTCTTGTCGAGCTGGCCACTATGTCTCTTCCAATGAACTGATGGGCTTGGTTTATTCCTCTTTGCGTGGAATCCAGTGTTCAGATGCACTGCTATTTATAACCAAACCCTGGCAAGAAAGAGCTTGGCCAGGGACATCTTAAGGGCCCCCACTGCTCTCTGGCTCAAGTCTCAATGGATGCCAGTGGCTGAATGAGGCTGTCAGATAAGGGAAAGATGCAGGGGTGGGGGTGGGAAAGAGAGCTGAGTGGAGGAATGACATGGGATCCAGTTTTCAGCTGCTCTGTTTACACAAATGAAGTTTTGGAGGGCAGAGCACTGGGGGTGGCGGTTGAGGGGGAAAGAATGAATTCAGTGTTCCTAAACAAAAGAAGAGCTGGAAAACAAACCCTCCGATGTAAAAGCCTGCTGTTCAAAAGAAGAAATCGATGCAGTTTCAAACACAGGGAAAGTAAACAAGCCTGTTGGATAGAGGACTCCTTCCAAGCTCTCCAGCTGATCAGTTTTCTAACCAAGAAAACTACAGATTTCACTACGCGCGCGCACACACACACACACACATTGTTTAAGCAAACAATTTCACACACACACACACAGGCCCTAAAATGCCCTTTCAACACCTGCTCCCCCCCAAAAAAAGAAAATTGTTCTCAGGATGAACTGTATACATTGAGATCATTAATTCTGATCCCAGTGTATGATTTCTCTCTCCCCACCCCCACCCCAGAGTTTGCTAAAATATTCCAGAGAAGTGGGTGTTGAAGACAAGGGAGTCAATCAAGTGTGGGAGTGTAGAGCATCACAATACAGGATTCAGTGCCAGGCTTGAGTTGAGTTTATTTGAGAGTCTAACAGGCACTGTTTAAAAGGAGAGGAAAGCAATAGCTAAGCAGCTGAGCACATGTTTTCCTTGCAGAGGATCCCAAGCACAATCCATGATATCCAAGGGGATGCCTGCCATAAGTGATGGACCAAGCAAGCAGGAGGTCAATAGTTGCAGGCAGATAAGATCAGCACCTTGGAGAGCAGCCAAGGTGTGGGCTTCAGGACCATGGCTAGTGCAACTGAGAGAAAATGCTGTATGCATGTTGACTCAATGGTGTACTAGCAGCGTATTCTTCAACCTTGGGCCAGTAGATGTTGCTGGACTACAACTCCCACCATCCCCAGCCAGCATCACCAATGGCCTGGGATGGTGGGAATTGCAGTCCAACAACAACTAAGAACCCAAGTTTGAAAAACATTGTCCTAGAGGAACTGGTGGACCTTTAGAACCTGAGTGAGGTATTCACTCAAAAGAAGCCCCTCCATCTGGACTCTGCTTCTGGTCTGAGGAAGGACAGCACCTTACTCTGGACCCATTAACTTCTTCTGAGCCTTGGGGTTTCAAGCAATGGCAACATCTTTTCGGGAGTCTCCTGACCTCTCCATATGGGACAGACCATGGAGAGGATCCATCTGCACTCCAGGGCTGCCATCATCACACTCTGCCTATGAGGATACCTGGACTGGGGCCCTGGCACCATCTTCACAGTGAAGAGTCACATGATAGATTATGAGAAATATCTCCCCTGGAAATGTTGGAGGGCCACTGCTAGTCAGAGCAGACAACACTGGGCTAGATGGACCAATGGTCTAATTCAGTATAAGGAGGGTTTGTGTGCAAATCTGTGATCCTCAAGATTATTTTTTATATGATACTGATGCCCATAAATTCTTAATCCCCATTTTTCTCAGCATAATATGTAGTCTGACTTTAAAATAATGCCTGACTGAGGTGAGATTTGCACCTGGATTAGGATGAGAAGAGAGTGTGGCTTGTACAAATCAATCCAGTGGTCTTCTTAGATCCCACCACTCTGACCACTGGGCCTGCTGGCTGGAAAAGATGGGAATTGTAGTCCAAAAATAATTGAAGGATGCCAGGCTAGGGAAGATCCCCAACCCATATGCTGTATTGGCTATTCACTGACCTCTCAAGTTTGATATTCTTGCAATGGTTTCCTAAACCCTGCAATAACTTTTAAGAATCTTCACTTCAGATCTGCAATTTTTTTTTCTGTAAGAAGATAATAACTAAATCCTGAAACAAGGGATGACTTCAAATTATACATAGGTATTTGGGATATTAATTGAAGCTGCATGCACAGAATGGGAGTTCGTGACAGCTTTAAGGTTTCACAGGACTTTGCAAGAGTGATGGCTGGAGGGCAAGAAAACAGAGAAGAGGACTTTCATCTCCGAGTTACCACTGTGTGCAATCTGACCCAGCAAATTAGCAATCAAAATTCATTACCAGAGAGAGCCTGGCAGAGAGATTTGGCTACAGGAAAATCCATCTTGAGCCTTCTGCTCATATGTGAGCTGAACTAAATAACAGAAACTCCAAAGCAATTTGGAGCATGTTTTTATTTGGATGCCCTGGGACTTGCATTGTAATAACTCAATATGACTCTGCTTATCTTCTCCAGTGAAAATTCAGACAGAAAGCAGGTGCCTGCAAACAGATACAAAAGTCAGTTAAACCCAGCTGAGGACAGATGTGTATACTGTGCTATAAACACCCACACTAAACCCAACAAATTAGAATTCTGCACCAAGTGAAGCCAAAATTGGCACTAAAAGAGATCCTCAGTTCAGTGACTTTTTAAAGTTATGGAAACTGGATTACGTCAGATATGTAAGGATATGTTAGGATGTTACAGAGAATGTTCACATCTTAAATACATGTAACTTGAAAGCAGACTGGCTGAAATTGTGCAGGTTAAATAAAAGCTCTTTTTGTGCCAGGTCTGCTTGGTGTTGCTTAGCAAGATCTTGTAAGCTCTCTGCCTTGCTTGAGGGGGCAAGGTCTGCCCAGCACACCAATTTGGGGAAGCTATCATGAAATATTGTGGGAGCCATCCAAGTTCCCAAGGGATCTCCCCTGAGCATCCCTAGGCTTCCAGAGCCAGCATGCAAAGGGGACCTTACTCCCCATGCAAGGCAGAGAGCTTAACAGCTCTTTTTGTGCCAGATCAACTTGGGTTACAGATGGCTACTTGCACAATTAGAATAGCAAGGGAGACTTGGTTCCAGGCAAAAGTATGCATAAGGCATTCTATGCAAAGTTGTGGTTTATAAGCACACCTGAAGACTTCTTGTGACAAACATGTGCTCAGGTCTATGGAAAAGAATCCAACTGTGCAAAATAAATTGGTGGTCCCAGTCAGGGCAGCTGCCAAGGGTGGGCAAGGTGGGAGTTAATTTCGAAGACATAGCTACTGAGTCAGGCCTTAAGCTAACACGACCTCAAAAACCATCATTTATCTGTCACACAAGCCAGGATCCTGCCTACACAAACTGGCCTGTTACTGAGAAAGAAAGAAAACAGCATCTTTTCTGCCTGTGTTGCAAAAGAATCAGAAAAGATTAATGCCCTCCCAGAATGGGGAAAAGCTGGTAATGAGTGTGCTGACTGAGCTGAGCTAAGATGTTGTCAACATACAACCTACTTACTACTTCTCAACTTTGTACAACTTAAAAAGCCCCTTGCACTGATGAAAGATGTTTTTGCTCTCTTCCGCACGCCCAGAAAGTATTCTATAGAATAGGAAGGTTGGCGCTTCACTGGCCGTTAAGATTCAGGAAGGATAAAAGGTTCCCACTGGCCTTTTTATGCTTCCAAATATTAAAAGCCCCAGTTGGGTGGCTTCTGCAGTCTGGTGACATAAGTGCTGTGCACCTTCCAGTCCTCTAGAGGGCACACTCCCACTGTTACTTTCTTTTCTCAGCCCAAAGAGGTAAACACCAGCCATTTCTTTATTTGGGATAAAAGAGGGCTTGCTGCAGAATGGATTCATAGAATCATAGAATCATAGAGTTGGAGGAGACCACAAGGGCCATCTAGTCCAAAGTGCGGCAATGCAGGAATCTTTTGCCCAGCGTGTGGCTCAAATCCATGACCCTGAGATTTAAGAGTCTCTACCAACTGAGTTGCACCACTTTGGACTACAAGAGAAGTGGGGTGGTGATATTGCTTTGGAATGCTCCCCAGAACTATTTTTAAAAATAAAATAATAATAATTGCAAGTTAACAATAAGCGTCTGTTTCACATACAAGAGGTCTCAGGTCCAGTCCTCGGCATCTCCAGGTAGGGCTGGGAGAGACACCTGCCTGAATTCCTGGAGAGCCCCTGCCAATCAATGTAGACAATACTCAACTAGGTGGACCCATGGTCTGACTCTGTATACGGCAGGTTTCCTCTGTTGCTGTGCGGATGGTGCTGTTTTGCTGACACAAGGACCCGTATCAGAGACAATGCAACTGTTTGCATAGGTCCAAGGGAATGTGCTGTTGACCAGTGCACAGATAACCCAAATCAAAATCTTTCCAATGAAAGCAGTCATTACAGCTCACATCAGGAACAGCGTTTCTGCCATTTTTTCTGCCAACGATCAATAAGTGATTGGTTGAGGCTTGGTGCAGTGATTCTTAAATTAACCAACAGAGGCCAAATTAGACGAGGCAAAGCAGAAAGGCCCCATTTGTGATGCAATGAGCAAAAGAAAAAGATATGTTTGCTCATTTGTAATCCTGGTTTTGGACAGTCAAGCGCATGCAGCAAGTTGGAAACGGGTACAGTAGATGCCCTTGGCGCTGGATTTCCTGAGCCTTCTCTTACAGCCTCTCCATGAGCTGAATGCTTAAAAAGCACTCTTGTAAAAACCCAGGCAGTTCATGAAGGTTGATACCTGATCTACACAAGGCAGCAGCCGAGTGAAGTGGTAGAATGAACTGCATCATTTCAGACTGTGGGGTGAACCATGCTCTTTATTGCTCCCGTACATTACATATGAACAAACAAAGCACATTACATATGAACAAACAAAACACTCTGCAATCAGAAAAGTAGAACAGCGGGAAGTAGACCTAGATTGAATCCCTAGGCTTATCTGCCAGCTTTCTTTTGTTTTTACTTGGAGTATGAAACAGCAATCAAAACTGGGAGCCTCCCCAACTTGTATTCTGAAGTGGTACCACCCACCTCTACTATTTCCAACACGGTACAGCTTCATTCCTCTATCTCTGTAGATAAAAGTCCATGGTTCTCCATGCAAACCCAAGAAAACAATTCACTATGGACTTATGAAGGTAAAATGCCCTCTGCAGAAACCTTTGTGTCTTCCAAACTGAGAGGTCTACACATCAGCATGAATACCCAAAAGCAGCATATGTGTCATGGGGAACATCTTTCAAGAAGTTCTGTTTCTTCCCTTTGGAGCTTTGTGGCTGGGTGCAAATAGCTGCTGGGTTATAAAGCTGAAGGTTTCATTTTCTCTGTCTTGCTAGGAATCTGTGGCACTCCAAATGCTGTAAGACTACAATCCCCATCTTTCCCTGACTGTTGGGACCAATGGTAGCTGGAGATAACATAGGAAGGGGCACAGCTTCCTTATTCCTGGTTTAAATCTTGACATAAGAACATAAGCAGAGCCTGCTGGATTAGGCTAAAGAGGACCCATCTCGTCCAGCATCCAATTCTGGGAACCTGCCAAGAGGATTAAAGTGCAATAGCACTTGCTCCAGGACGCAGGTGGCGCTGTGGGTTAAAGCCTCAGCGCCGATCGAAAGGTCGGCGGTTCGAATCCCTGCGGTGGGGTGCGCTCCCGCTGCTCGGTCCCAGCGCCTGCCAACCTAGCAGTTCGAAAGCACCTCCGGGTGCAAGTAGATAAATAGGGACCGCTTACCAGCGGGAAGGTAAACGGCGTTTCCGTGTGCGACTCTGGCTCGCCAGAGCAGCGATGTCACGCTGGCCACATGACCCGGAAGTGTCTCCGGACAGCGCTGGCCCCTGGCCTCTTAAGTGAGATGGGCGCACAACCCCAGAGTCTGTCAAGACTGGCCCATACGGGCAGGGGTACCTTTACCTTTACCTTTACCTAGCACTTGCTCCTCCTGTGGTCAAATTCTACACTACAAGACACAAAGTTGGAGGAAGCCTTTTTAAAAGATGAACAAGGAACAAAGAACAAATGGGGCATATGAGATAACCTTCCATCCTCAAGCTCTGCCATTATAAGAAAATAAGCTTTAAATCAGATTTAAGGCTGGTCATGCTCTGCTAAGTGTGCTAATATTTTTACCCAGTCTCTCCTGCAGCTGTTTAAATATTTGGAAGCACAAAAAGGCCAGTGGGACCCTTTTATCCTTTCTGAATCTTAACGGCCAGTGAAGCACCAACCTTCCTCTTCTACAGAATACTTTCTGGGTGTGCGGAGGAGAGCAAAAACATTTCATGGATTCACCTCCATCCCCACCAACTGAGTTAAGAGATCTTTAGTTCTGCAAAGGTTGGAGCTTGCTGTGTGGTCATCAGATAAAATATCTGCAGGTTGCTGGAGATCCAACACACCAAAGCTACACCAGGTGTTGCTTTAAGTCCTGTGCTGTTTTGTTAACATTCTTTTTAAACTATGCCTTTTCAAATTCACTTTGGCTATATCCATGTTAGGCAACTATGTATTTATTTCGAACCCTTCCCTTGCCTTCAAGGAGCTCAAGGGGGCTCCTGCTGGTTTGCCAGCAACAACCCCTTTTGGACAAAGATGACTTGACCTGACTTGACTCTAGTTAACTTATGACTGGATTACTGCAACACATTCTATAATAATAATAATGATAATAATAATTTATTATTTATACCCCGCCCATCTGGCTGAGTTTCCCCAGCCACTCTGGGCGGCTCCCAATCAGTGTTAAAAACAATACAGCATTACATATTAAAAACTTCCCTGAACAGGGCTGCCTTAAGATGTCTTCTGAATGTCAGGTAATTCTTTATCTCTTTGACATCTGATGGGAGGGCGTTCCACAGGTCAGGCGCCACTACCGAGAAGGCCCTCTGCCTGGTTCCCTGTAGCCTCACTTCTCGCAATGAGGGAACCGCCAGAAGGCCCTCGGCGCTGGATCTCAGTGTCCGGGCTGAACGATGGGGGTGGAGATGCTCCTTCAGGTATACAGGACCGAGGCCGTTTAGGGCTTTAAAGGTCAGCACCAACACTTTGAATCGTGCTCGGAAACGTACTGGGAGCCAGTGCAGATCTCTCAGAACCAGTGTTATGTGGTCCCGGCGGCCACTCCCAGTCACCAGTCTAGCTGCCGCATTCTGGATTAATTGCAGTTTCCGGGTCACCTTCAAAGGTAGCCCCACGTAGAGCACGTTGCAGTAGTCCAAGCGTGAGATAACCAGAGCATGCACCACTCTGGCAAGACAGTCCGCGGGAAGGTAGGGTCTTAGCCTGCGTACCAGGTGGAGCTGGTAGACAGCTGCCCTGGACACAGAGTTAACCTGCGCCTCCATGGACAGCTGTGAGTCCAAAATGACTCCCAGGCTGCGTACCTGGTCCTTCAGGGGCACAGTTACCCCATTCAGGACCAGGGAATCCTCCACACCTGCCCGCCTCCTGTCCCCCCAAAACAGTACTTCTGTCTTGTCAGGATTCAACCTCAATCTGTTAGCCGCCATCCAACCTCCAACCGCCTCCAGGCACTCACACAGGACCTTCACCGCCTTCACTGGTTCTGATTTAAAGGAGAGGTAGAGCTGGGTGTCATCTGCATACTGATGAACACCCAGTCCAAACCCCCTGATGATCTCTCCCAGCGGTTTCATATAGATGTTAAAAAGCATGGGGGAGAGGACGGAACCCTGAGGTACCCCACAAGTGAGGGCCCAAGGGTCTGAACACTCATCCCCCACCACCACTTTCTGAACACGGCCCAGGAGGAAGGAGCGGAACCACTGTATAACAGTGCCCCCAGCTCCCAGCCCCTCTAGACGGTCCAGAAGGATGTTATGGTCGATGGTGTCAAAGGCCGCTGAGAGATCCAGCAGAACTAGGAAACAGCTCTCACCTTTGTCCCTAGCCCGCCGGAGATCATCAACCAGCGCGACCAAGGCAGTTTCAGTCCCATGGTGAGGCCTGAATCCCGATTGGAAGGGATCCAAATGGTCCGTTTCCTCCAGGCGTGCTTGGAGTTGTTCAGCAACCACCCGCTCAATCACCTTGCCCAAGAATGGAAGATTTGAGACTGGGCGATAGTTGGCCAAATTGGCCGGGTCTAAAGATGTTTTTTTAAGAAGCGGTTTAATGACCGCCTCTTTCAGCGGGTCTGGGAAGGCTCCCTCACAGAGGGAAGCATTCACCACCCCGCAAAGCCCATCGCCCAGCCCTTCCCGGCTCGCTTTTATCAGCCAGGATGGGCAAGGATCAAGAAGACAGGTGGTCGGTTTCACTCGTCCAAGCAGCCTGTCCACATCCTCGGAGGTAACAGATTGGAATTGATCCCATATAACAGGACCAGACAGAACTCTAGCACTCTCCCGCCCTGGCCCTGCTCCCACTGTGGAGTCTACTTCCTTCTGAATCTGAGCGATTTTATCTGCAAAAAACTTTGCAAAAGCATTGCAGGAGATCTTGGGGTCCCTACCAGGCCCCGGTGGTACAGGTGGTTCCGATAAACTGCGAACCACCTGAAAAAGTCTCCTGCTGCTGTTTTCTGCAGATGCAATGGAGGCGGCGAAGAAGGCCCTCTTCGCCGTCGCCATTGCCACTTGGTAGGCTCGACGTTGAGCTCTAACCCGTGTCCGGTCTGATTCAGAATGAGTTTTCCGCCACCGGCGCTCTAGCCGTCTCAACGATTGTTTCATCACCCTCAGCTCCGGGGAGAACCACGGGGCTGTCCGGGCTCCATGCAATCGGAGAGGGCGCTTCGGAGCCAGACAGTCAATAGCCCTGGTTAACTCCGCATTCCAGCGTGCCACCATTCTACTTGGGCCTGCCCTTGAAGACGCCTTGGAAATTTCAGTTGGTCCAAGCTGCAGCAGCCAGATTACTGGCCAGGATTCCATTTGTTTTTAAAACAGCTGCCCTGATGGCCAGCTTGTTTCCGGTCCCAATGCAAGGTATGCTCCAGATACCTGAAAGGCCACCTCCTTCCCGACAGACCCTACCAGGTAGTAAGATTGGCAGAGAAAGCCAATCTCTAGAGTCTGGGCTGTTCCACTGTCCTCAAAAGCTCAGGGTGGTGGCAACCCCTAAGTGGTGGAACTCCCATCCAACAGAAGTACATCCGGCACCACTGTTTTACAGCTTTCAGGAAATACTGAAAACACACCTCTTCGCCCCAGCTTTTGACACTTGAGATGTATATTTTCAAGGCCCTTGTTATTTCTGTGATTGTAAGTTCTTTTAAACTGTTTTTAACAGTGTGTTTTAATTGTTGTAACCACCTTGGGATCTTAAGCTGAAAGGCAGGTAAATGATGATGATGATGATAAATGTTCTCCCCTTCTATCACTTCTCTGTGATAGGTTAGGACAAGAATTACCCCAGAGAAGAAATTAGAACCTGAGTCTCCCATATCTAAGTCCAACACTTTAGCCATTACATTATATTCCCCACCCCCAGAAAAAAAAGCTTAATAAGCCACTATGCTATGTCAGATCTAACTCCCAGCTCACCCATAAGCCCATTTGGTGGCCTTAGTCAAACCCACAAGGGTCATTTCAACATTGTCTTGCCTCACAGGGCTGTTGTAAAGATTTACTGAAATAATGCACCATATAAATGCTAAGTGCACAATGAGTCAGTGAATCATCTGGCTGTTAACCAGCAGGTTGGCGGTTCAAGCCCACCCTGGGATGGCGGTGGGCAGGATTCCTGCATTGCAGGGCGTTGGACTAGATGACCCTCGGGTTCCCTCCCAACTCAACAATTCTATGATTCTATGTGTGTGTGCTTCAGGAATTAATTTAATCCTCTAAATTATGGGTTGTCAACAGTTCCACCAAAGGCGGAAACAATTCAAACCTACTCAGTTCCTAATGAAATGTTGATATGCACAGTACATTCATAGCTGCTGACATTAAGCTGTGCCAATCCCCCAACGGTACTGCTCCAAGGGTTCCTGTTTGAGTTCAGGAGCCAACCATGGCTGGTCTCCAGCACCCTACCAGGTGCCACCTGGCTCCCCAATTACCAGCTCGCTTCCCTTTCCATGCTTCTTGAAGCTGCTCATAGAAGCTGGAGGGAAGAACTCACTCCTATGCAAGCTCCTGGCCCGCCTTTGGTTTTCTGGCTTGTTTTGCAGCTGGGAAAAGGGGCCAGGAAGCCAAGAGGAAATGGCGCTGGAGGCAGAGCAGGGCATGGAGAGAACTGCCTGCTTTGTACGCCCTTCTGCCTCTGCCCTTGTCAGGGTTTCCAAGGATTGTTTGACTGGAAAAGAAGGGACTCTATACCCCTGAAAAGGTTCAAAATGGGAGCGAGATATGAGACCCTTGCTGTTTTTGCTTACTTATGCATTCCTCCCCCTTCCTTAATATGGTGTGCATCTGTAGTAGTTAAATCATAGAATCATCAAATTGTAGACGAACCCCTTCTCCCATGCAAACCTGCCATCTAATGAGACCTTGCTTCAGTTGTCATCACCAACAGAGATGCCACTGGCAGCAACAAGGCCTTTTCCATAGTGGCACCCAAGTCAATGGAGTTTGTCTAGCCCCTATTTGACCATCAAGAGTGTGCTATTTTGCTGGGTTTGTGAGCTAACATTGTTGGTCTGTATATATCTGCTGACAGTAAGAGCTGTTGGACAGTGGACCATTTTGGATGGAGCTGGACTCTACTGCATAGGTTTTTCAACAGAGGTTGGATTCTTAGCTGTGATTCCTGCATTGCAGTGGGTTAGACGAACCTTGGTGTCCCTCCCAACTCTACTTTTATGTGTGTGTGCATGTGTGTACAAACACACACACACACACAGTTTGCAAAAAAAA
Organism: Podarcis cretensis; assembly: GCF_951804945.1. Taxonomy (NCBI): domain Eukaryota; kingdom Metazoa; phylum Chordata; class Lepidosauria; order Squamata; family Lacertidae; genus Podarcis; species Podarcis cretensis. Next base: position 60,864,489 of record NC_137177.1, read on the forward strand.
AAATTCAGTGTGGTTTACAAAAGGAGTAATATAACTCATCTATCATTTGCTGCTGGTGCTGTTTGCTTCTAATGTTGTTTGTAGTTTCATCTGTTCCTGATCTCAGGAGCCTTCAGGCAGCAACCTACCATTTAAATAAATACAATTCAGAAGACGAGAGTATATTGATTTGATGTGCTGCTAAGCCAACGTGCAGTGGAAGAGGGGAGCGGAGAGCCCGGCTTGATGGCAAAACTAGCTGCTGACCGCCGCTTTAATGACAAGCCATGTCTAAAGATCAAACTCTACCATTGCTAAAGCCAGATTGACACCGTTGCAAAGCCCTATTAAATAACAGAGCGAGAACTTTCTAGGATTCCCCCTAGAAAAAGTCAATGTACTCTTAACTGAATGGAACACATTCCAACTGGATGGAAGTGCCTTTGTGAAACAGGCCATAATCCATCTTGCATTGGGAGAGCCTTTTCCATTTTTACAGCAGAAACTGCACTTTATTCCTTTCTGAATTCCAACCCACCCCTTCTAATAACGGGAGGCTTTTAAGGCAGGTTTCTATCCTGATGCATGCCAGATAATCTCCCTAGAATGTTTTGAGATTGAAGTAGAGGCGAGGCACTACAATCTCCTCAGCCTTACGATACCTGGAATTTACCTTTGGGATCAAAGTTGGATCAAAATCTAAGCAGGGCTCTGTCCTCATAGAAAATACACAGAAGAAGATTCAATCAAGAGCGAGCCTGGCTCTGAAAACGTCCTCGCTTCGCTGGTGACGACCGTGAAGAAGGCTCCTTTGAATGCATAAGAACCGAGCACCTCAAACAAGGGCTGTAAACTGTGTCTGTGAATATCCTCAGCTCTAGAATCTCATTCTCTGTTTGGAATCAGTAGGTTTAGTTCAAACTGCAAGCGAGGCAGTAAAAACGTTGCCGCACTATTCCTCTTCAGGCTGTTGCTGGGGAGGAATATTCCTCCTGCATGCACAAAACTAGCACAGGCTAGAATTGTTCACCCCAACTAATTCTTCAACTAGTTTTTTTCTTCCCACATGCAAGGTGTTCTTGGGTAGAGGGCTCATAGCTCAGGCTTGGGAGCACATTCTTTCATAGGAATCTGCCTTATACCAAGTCAGACCTTGGGTCCATCTAGGTTAGTACTGTCTACACTGACTGTCCAGCAGCATTTCAGGGTTTCAAGGAACAAGTACTTCCTTGTCCTACCTGGAAATGCTGGGGATTGAAGCTGGGACCTTCCGCATGCAAGAGCCCTTCTGCTCTAGTCCTTTCCCCATTTGCATGCGGAAGGTCCCAGCTTTAGTCCCCGGCATTCTGCAGTGAGAAGGATCAGAGAGGATGGGGAGGACCTCTTTCCTGCCTAAAACTCTGGAGAGCAGCTGCCAATCAGAGGAGACAATCCTGGTCTAGTTAGTTAGATAGATAGAGTCTGACCTGGTGTAAGGGCAGATTTCTTAATTTCTTTCTTTTTTATGTGGAGGTGCATTCAGGCAAACAGAGTGTAAGAGGCTGCCTTAGCCAGACCCTGGAGTCCATTTAGCTGAGCAGGACTGGCAGCTCTCCAGGGGTTTACACAGAGGTCATTCCTAGCTCCCTGTAACTGGATTAAGAACAGGGATTGAACCCAGGAGCTTTCAAATACAACAGATGCACCTTAGTCCACTTATGTGCACGGATACAATTCTGCTTCGCAGACATGCTCTGCAGATGGGAGTGGGTTCTGACTATAAGCTTTTTCATTCAGGGCATTTCTTCTAATATGATTTACTGTCCTCTTTGATCTAGGGGACCTTCTCTAAAGGTTAATTTAAAATCATGTCCCTTAAGGTGTCTGGACTGGGCCAAAGAAAAATCTGTGATGTGAAAAGATATTCTCCAACATAACAATTATTTCCCATTTTCAACTGCAGAAAACGAATGTGTTTAAGCAATTAGCATGCTAAGCAATTATTAAACGGAGGAACTGATCACAGAAATATTCTAAAGCATATATAGAACACAGTTGTTTTATTTTATCCTTGAGCTTCATTGGGAGCACTCAGATCCAAAGTCACAGTTATCTTACTGGAGTTAACAAGTAACTCAACTTCAAACACAGGGCTCATTTATTTTTAAAATTTATGCCTGTATTTCATCCAGTATTCATAATGAAGCCTTTCAATAATGAATTACAATACAAATGAAGGGGGAGAGCTGATAAATTTTTCAGCGCGCATTTAATTCACTATTACATAAATAAATTTATCACTGCAATCATTCCCAAGCAATGCTTAAACTATAAATACGAGCCCAGTTAATTTTTTCTAAAACATCCAAAGTCTCAATCAGCACGAGCCGTTTCATGCAATTGCTCTGCTGACTCGCGACCGCGGTGCTTAGGTGGAGAGTGCAGGTTGCCATTGGAGACGTAGGAAAGGAATACGGCGCTTGATTAAATGAGCTTCTCGGCTACTACAGAATCAGCTGTGTGCTTTTGCTACCCTAAGTGTCTGAGCTTTGTCACGGCAGCCATTTATAACAGGGACCCGAACGGCATCCCTTGTACAGTGAGGAATTGAACATCACATGCCAAGCAAACGAGACTGCTAAAGATACAGCATCCTGTCCACCTGCTTTTAGCTAATAGAACAGGGGTCATCTGTGCTGGGCTTCACGTCGCCTTCCAGCAATAGATTCATCACCGCCTTTGTCAAATAGCTGCAAGTCCCTCTCTTTCCCAGCGGAGGAGTGTTGTAAAAGGGAGTCATGTCATCCTGCATAAGATAAACACAGTTTGATCTCAGTCACAATGCTGATGGGTAACAATCAGACACAACTGAGGACAAGGAGGGAGCCACAGATGGAAAAGCAGGGTGGTGATGAAGAGGGCACTTCACACACTTGACATTCTCTGTCATGCAGTCTGATAAATATTTTGGATTCCAACCAAATAGCAAATGGGGAACTGGGAGGGAGACAGTGGGAACAAGGAAGCTTCTTAACAGCAACAGAGGCAGACAAAAAAAAATCTGATATGCATTGTCTCAAACATTGTGAGTCAGAGATCTCATGCTGCTTCAGAACATCAGCTTTAGGCCGTGGGAAGGCAGCCACAGATCATACCGTAGTCTTTCAGTGAGTCACCACTTCATTGGTGCCAAAGGTACAGAGCTCATCAAGCTGCAGGCTCACCTTTTGCGAGAAGCAATTGTCCCCAAGCAAGGAGATGAGTGGCGGAGGAGGCATGATCATGGTTGTGTGCCCTGTAGTGATAGTGAACCTTCCCCCTGGGCTCAATGGAGAAGCCCGTGGCTTTCGAGGGCACAGATAGCACAGCAGAGCTCCTGTGGGCTACAGATGCAAGTGGCGGCAGAGGAAGGAGGGAGAGGGTGGAGCACATGGGCAGTGATGGGACAGTGGTAGCAGGAGGAGCAGACAACCAGCAGAAGGGAGGTGGGAACGGGGGAGGGAGAATTTGAAAAAAGAAATGTGCAAGATTGTAGGTGTCTGTTTCATCTGATGCCCATGCCATGATTATGTACTTTCACAAACACTTTGGGTGAAGCATTGGAATTCAGCCACCCATCTGTGAACTACACAATTCCTTGATTTGCTTCCTGTAGGAGTGTGGCATGAAGCTTGACTCAGCTTTGCTCGTTAGGAAGAAAAGTTCTATTCTTTTCTTCCTTGCCCAGCAATAAGAGCCTCTGAGAGTATCAGGTGAGGACCAGAGAGACCCAGGTTCAAATCCCCAATTCAGACACAGAACTCTGTGGTTACTCCTTGGGTCAATCAGTGTCTCCAAGCTTAGCACAGCACACAGAGCTGCTGTGGAACAAAAGTGTCTGTGGAGGAGGGAGAGGCAGGAACAACACCCTCAGCTCCTTGGAAGAATGGTGTGATAGAAACATAATAAAATTGCATGTGAGAGAAACAGTTGCTTGCTCTGCCATTTAGATATGAGGCAGCCACCTTTACTGATATATGTAGGGATATATGGCAATATAGCTCCATGTTCTAAAATACAGTGATTTGGAACCTATGACCACAGATGCCCCATTCCTGTTCTTAAAAAAGATATGGGAAGAAACAACCCATCTCACACATTTGTATTTAGAAGCATGCAGAATGTCATCAATATGATGGTTTAGAACAGTGATGGCCAAATGTGGCCCGCCAGCTGTATTGGGACTACAACTCCCATCATCCCTAGCTAACAGGACCAGTGGTCAGGGATGATGGGGAAAAAATGGGGGGGAAACTGGCCTTCTGGATTAATCAGTCCTAATAAGAAACAAGAGCTAAAGAGGCATTAAGCCAGTGGTGGCCAAACTTGGCCCTCCAGCTGTTTTGGGACTACAATTCCCATCATCCCTGACCACTGGTCTTGTTAGCTACGGATGATGTGAGTTGTAGTCCCAATATAGCTGGAAGGCCAAGTTTGGCCACCACTGCATTAGGCTTTGGCATGAGATTTGTACTGACTTGTTTCTCGGTGCCCTTGAGCTTGTTCTGGTCCTTCTGGAAATCATGAAATGCTTCTTTCACCAGTCCGTCCAAGTCCACTTTATCCTGAAACTCTAATTCAGGGTTTCTTTCCAGAATAACGGAGACAACCATCAACAACTAAAGAATAAAATAAAAGCAAATGATTTAGACACACTACCTTCCCTTTCAAGGGCAGTTTAAAATCTGGGTAGTTTCAAGCCACAAAGTAAAATGGGAAATTAGAAATGACTAAAAACATACATAAAATATACCAAACACTTCAAAAGATCATTACAATAGCCCCATTCATACATTACGTACATTTAGGGTGCTCAAGCCTTGAAGAAAGAACTGTGCATCCCTGATCCCAACATTTGTGTGCTGAGCATGGACATCCAAAGAGGAACCCATAGAAATGAGCAACTGTTCACACACAGCAGTTCCTCTTCATATGTCCGTGTGTTGGAGGAGAGTTAGCTTAGGCATGCAGGATTGAGGGTGGAGCCAGCAATACAACCTAGTCTTTCAATGCATGAGTGCCCCACTAGTATTTAATGTGTGAAAAGAGGTAATGATCTGAAGTAGAAATAATAATAGCCAGATGTTGGATAAGAGGTAATTACTGATAAAAATAAACATCCATGGATTTGAAATACAGTGACAAAAGAAAAAGCCATTTGAAATATTTTCTGTTCCGCCTTCCTTTCCACTTACTCATATAAAACTCTCTGTTCCTCTCCCTGCCCCAAACTTAAACTTCATGGAAAGCAAATAATTTTCTTTTGACATATAACATAATGTTATTTGCAGCTGACAAAGCTGAACTTAGTTTTTATTTAGCTATTTTCAAATAATGCAAGAAACAACATTTGGTGGTGGTGGTGGGAATCCTTAAAGATCTATTTCCTGGGAACTGAATGCAGTGGTACCTCGAGTTAAGTACTTAATTCATTCTGGAGATCTGTTCTTAACCTGAAACTGTTCTTAACCTGAAGCACCACTTTAGCTAATGGGGCCTCCTGCTGCTGCTGTACCGCCGAATCACGATTTCTGTTCTCATCCTGAAGCAAAGTTCTTAACCCGAGGTACTATTTCTGGGTTAGCGGAGTCTGTAATCTGAAGCCTATGTAACCTGAAGCGTATGTAACCCGAGGTACCACTGTAATCAGCAAACAGTGGTCACCATCTAGAGAACTGGTTCTGAGTGTTCCCTGGAGTTTTGTGCACAACGTGCAGAACCTGAGGCTTCTTCTTTTTAACATCAGTTGTCTCCACCATCACTCCACATAAACTGCATCACAAATTGGCACTTAAAAGATAATAAATAAAACCACTGGGTGTGGAATACAAAACCAAGGAAGCTGCCTCCCACCGAGTCAGACCATTGGTCCCAGTACTATCTACACCAGGGTTCCCCAAACTTGGGACTCCAGCTGTTTTTGGACTACAACTCCCATCATTCCTAGCCAGCAGGACCAGTGGTCAGGGATGATGGGAATTGTAGTCCAAAAACAACAAATGGAGACCCAAATTTGGGAAACCTTGGTCTACACTGACAGGCGGTGATACTCCAGGATTTCAGGCAGGGGTCTTTCCCAAACCTATGTGTAAACACCAGGGATTGAACCTGGGATGTTCTGCATGCAGAGAAGATGCCCCATCCATGAGCTGTGCAGCACTAGGCAACTGTTAGCTACCATTCAATATATTTCTGAGGACCACTGAAAGTTGAGAAACATTGTTGTCCATCAGGAGGATAAAGCTATCAATGACCACTGGCCATGCTGGCTATGCTCTGCCTCACCTGTCGGAGGCTGTGTGCTCCTGGATGCAAGTTGCTGGGAATCACTAATGGGTAGAGTGCTGTTACACTTCAGTTCTGGTTTTTGGGGTTTCTATAGGCATCTATAGAACAGGATGCTGGACTAGATGGGCCTTTGGCCTGAGCCATCAGGGCTATTTTTACATTACCAAGACAGTTGATATTACTTATTCTAATTATGATGTTGGGAGACTACAGGACAAGATTGAGACAAGACTGAGACAGTGTCATTTTCTTTGAAAGTCTTTCATGACTTAAGTCCCTGAACACATTCATTCACTCGCTGCTTTTTTAAAAATGTAAGATGAAACAACTAATTCATATCTCTCATCATCGTATGGTACAAACCTCTACAATGATTTGCCTGTATTCAGGCTGATCAATACTCTTTAACATGTCCTCAACCAGAAGGGAAAAGTTCATTTCATACATGGTCATGTCTGACAATGTTGGTTGCTGTAAAACAAACAAACAAAAGCAGATGCTTAAGTGAACTTTAATAGCAATATCAGCCAATTTCTAGAAAGTAGAAAGCATTTAGCAAATATGTTGTTTGATAACTGAAAACAAGCACATGCCCTATTTCTTCAAGGTGGTGAGTGGGTTATTTGAACCAATTATAGGTGTCATCTGCCTGGGTAAGATTAAGCTCCTTGCAGAACAAGGAATTATTTTAATCCACAAGTCTGACACATCCAAGGTTCTTCTGGTACTGAAGAGCCAAGAAATCAACAATTAATTTCACTTCTCTTTGGAATTTGTAGACTGTCTTATGCATTTATGCAAGGCTTTGCCAATTTAAAGTGCTTTGCACTACAAAACTACCAACTAGCACAGAACTGAACCTAAGTTCAGAACAAAGAGCATGGAGAAACTTGAAAATTTTGGACATACCCATTAATAGCGAGGGATACACTACAGGGGATGAATGCATATAGATGACACCTACACAATCAATAGAACTTGATTGGATAGGAACTCTGTGCCCAGTACCAAGGCAGTTGGACTACATGGGACTTTGACTTGATCTAGCAGGCTTTGTTGTCCTTGTGTCCAGACTAGCATGACAGCATCCATGGGGAGGGGAGGAACTGAATTCTGGGACTCAGAGGCACCAGGTTGCCCCCAAGATTGAGGGGGCCTGGCATGCATTGTGCGGGCAACAGAGGACAAGTGCTCTGGAGGAACTGGCCACTGGTTCTCCAAAACATGCAGGGCTGTCTCCAGATTGAGGAGACCCAACCCCCTTAAAACAAATATTGAGGGGGGTCGAGGTGCCTTTGGCCCCCTAAAGTTGGCACGCCTGCTGGGACTCAAGTTACAAGCCTAGCTTTCTGACCACTGGTGAACATTTGCTTCCTCTCTGAGAAAACAAAGTAAAGGTAAAGGTAAAGGGACCCCTGACCATTAGGTCCAGTCGTGGCCGACTCTGGGGTTGTGGCGCTCATCTCGCTTTATTGGCCGAGGGAGCCGGCGTACAGCTTCCGGGTCATGTGGCCAGCATGACTAAGCCACTTCTGGGGAACCAGAGCAGCGCACGGAAACGCCATTTACCTTCCCGCCAGAGCGGTACCTATTTATCTACTTGCACTTTGACATGCTTTCAAACTGCTAGGTTGGCAGGAGCAGGGACCGAGCAACAGGAGCTCACCCCATTGCAGGGATTCAAACCACTGACTTTCTGATCGGCAAGTCCTAGGCTCTGTGGTTTAACCCACAGCGCCACCCTCATCCCTGTCTGAGAAAACAAGGTAGTCATCTAAAAACAAAAGTGACTTAAGAGCAACATGTGGGTGGTTTTACCTGTGGCAAAAAATTCCCTGCTACTATTAAACCGTTGGGTGTTCTCTCTAAGATTTGCCACACCCTGTCATAGAACCCACTGGGAGTTCGATTCAATGAACCATCAATCTGACGTCTGTTCAACCAGCATCTGAAAACAAAAAGAAGAAGAGGGAAAAGAAGAAAATGTGGATGAGCTCACAAAAGCAATCTGTTTCCAGATCAAAACAATGCTTGCTTTGTGGATTAATTAAACCCAGTATGAAATAAAAGCAAAAAAAAAAAATCAATCCATCAATAATGCAAAACACAGCATGCTGTGCTGCATTTCTTGCTAAATGTTTCATACGGTTATTTTAATGAAAAGGACAAAAGTAGACTCTAATGAGAACAAAGCAAAATGCTCAGCCTCACAGTCATAGTGTTAAAGTTAAACGTGTGCCTTATTAATAGGTCTAAAGATTTTCAAAAAGTTAAATCTCTTTAAGTGGGAAAACAAAGGAAATCAACCAAATTAATCTCTTCAGGTCACAACCGAAAGTTAATCTACTAGAGGCAGTCAAAGCCTTCAAGCGAAAAAGCATCCTGGCTTTTCAGGTATTTTCACCATCTTGACACATTTGAAAAATGTAAGCAAAGCTTGAGCCTGTAATTCATCTCAACTGTCGCCCAGCGCCCTAACATCATTTTAAAAAGTTATATTTCATTTAGGAAGTTACCATCACCTGTTCTCTTTTGCAACTAAAGATCCCAGGACTCAGCCCAGCTGAGGTTAAAATAACAAGGCAATTTGGGGTGACTTTAGCCCTCCCCATGTCAAACTGCAACAAAGCAACTGAGCTGGATCAGGGCCCACAGAAAACTTCACGTTGCTCTGCTTTTTATATGTTCTTCTTTTATGTACACTACATAGCTATGTTTCTCTATGTCCATGAGCTTTGCCAGAAGTGAGGCTGTCTGGAATGCTGCCTTCAGAGTGATGAAGAGCTCTGGATAATTAATTTGTTAAAGAGGAGCAGTAAATGACGATGATATTTTTTTAAAAAGCTATCAGCTTTACTTAATTTTTTTTTAAAAATCATCTATTGCTGTGCTTGCGGGAAAGAAATCCTTTGGAGCAATTTAGCATTCTGCAGGTAGCAATCTGAACAAACCTCCCCTGTAACAGGATGCCCCCTCCCAACACAAATAAGCACTGGAAAGAGTGAAGCTGCTAATGTTTAAAAATATATACAAGCAAGAATATACACCATGGCCACCTCTTAATTATTTAAGGAAAGAAAGAGAAAGATACAAACCTCTCCACCCCCCAAAAGTATGCCTTTTGGGATTTCTCCTGGCTTAGTATAGATATTACCTGATTATGGAGGATAGTGAATCCCTTTTACTTCCCCCACAAAAGCACTTGGACCAGTTTGTTTGCAACTGGCAAGCTTAATTCCCTCTGGAGTCCTTTGCCAAGAGGGAAAAAAGGTATAGCTATTTTTAGTTCCCCCATAACAGGCATAGGCAACTCGCCCCTCCAGATGTTTTGGGACTACAATTCCCATCATCCCTGACCACTGGTTCTATTAGCTAGGGATGATGGGAGTTGTAGTCCCAAAACATCTGGAGGGCAGAGTTTGCCTATGCCTGTTGTAAAAAAAACACACAAAAAAACAGAGATAGATGCACAGCAGATCTTGAGACCTGTGCACACCTCTTAGCTATTCATAAGTGTTTCAGACTCAACAGAGAAAGTATTATACAGACTGAAAGGCATTGTTTAGGGAAGTTTTTAATGTTTGATGTTTTATCATATTTTTAATATTCTGTTGGAAGCCACCCAGAGTGGCTGGGGCAACCCAGTCAGTTGGGCAGCATACAAGTAATAAGTTGTTGTTGTTGGAAATTCTTTCTGAAACTGGCTTAAAATTTATCAATTTCCAGAAAGTAAAAAGATATAGGAAGGATGGTAGCTTAGTGGTATAGCACATGCTTTGCATGCAGAAAGTTCAGACTCAATTCCTGGCATCTCCAGGTGGTGTGAGAAAAGTTCCCCTGTCTGAAACTCTGATGGGCCACTGCCATTCTGTGCAGACAATACTGAGCTAGGTGGACCAATGACATGGCTATTGGGTGGCATTTCAACTGAACCACAGCTCACTATCACAGCTTTTGTAAAAGAGCTGGAACGTAGATGAATGGAGAAAACCGCACATTTCAAGGGATTCATTGGGAAAGGGAGGAGGCGTTGCAAGTATCATATTAGGAAGACTGGTTTGTGTTATTGATGTACTCATTCATTTTCATTTTAAAGGTGCCTGTGGTGAACAGGTTCATATCATGCCCCCTGCAAATCCCCAAAATGGTAGAGACAGGGAACAGCTGTCATATAACGAGAGTCCTGCAGCACCATAAGCACTAACCAATTTGTCACACTGCAACCTTCTGTAGATTAACAAACTTACAGTAGAACCTCTACTTACGACCACCTCTACTTGGGCTTGATCCAAGTTGCGACCACGGCAAACCCGGGAGTAAATACCAGGTTTGCCATGATTCGTGCACATGCAGAAGCAACTTCTGCCATTTGCACACGCGCAGAAGAAGCTGCTGCTGTATGCACATGCGCAGAAGCATGCTGCCGCCGGATGCGCCTGCACACAACGATGCTTCTACCAGCGACCCAGATTGACTTACGGACAGACCTCTGGAACTGATTACATCCGTAAGTAGAGGTTCCACTGTACTAGTTTTTGGGGTTTACAATACCCTGTTGTTTTTGTTGCAACAGACTAACATAGCCATCTCTCTGGAAGTTGCAATACAAGAAGGAATCCCAACTCTGCATAATCAAGAGCAGGAATCTTCTGAAAGTCTGACTGTCACTGGGCTATAGTTGGAAAAGGAAATAAGCTAACTGGATTTTTAAATTATGCAAAGTGCTTTTTGCCTGCTTAAGGCAAGAGTATCTCCTTGGAACTGTTCTTCCCTTTGAAGATCTCTATGTAGCCAAAGAGAGAGAGAGTAATGTTGCTGATGCTGTTCAGAAGTTTGATTTCATAAAGAGATAAGCTAAGAGCTTAGGAGAACAGCTTTTCTGAGAACTCCATCTCCACACGTAGAAGGTGGCTAAGAGAAAGGAAGCAACTCATTTACCAGGTTTCTCATATTCCCCAGTTCAAAAGATAATGCTGTGTTATCAATATTTGCAGAGCTTCCTGCAAAGAGAAAATTAAACACCACCTTTTGGAGGCAAGGAAGGTGTTGATATTACATTCACGTAGATGTGCTTGGCAGATAAGTTGTTGCTCCAAATGTTCAGAGTTATTTTAAAAGTATTGTATCACTTTGTACACAAAAGCACCAAATCCAAATTAGTGGTAGATGATGCTGTCCAAAGAATAACAAGAAAATGGGTCCAGGCAGCCTATTGAAAAGTTTGGTTTAGGGATTCAATTTCTGTAACAATTCAGCCTTTCTTTTGTGATGGTTTTGAGTTCACGGCCCCCAACCAAGAGAGCTCCATATACATGTGCAAGTCACAAGAACAGCAAGGGCACTTTCTGACTTTCCCAAACGGTAACAGCTTACAACCACTTTCACTCCCATTACCTAACGACAGATGGAGAAATATGTAAAATCTCCTTGTGATGCAGCATATAGACCAAGCAAAGACATCTTCCTCAGCATAGTACCTCAGTAAATTAGCCTAATTTATTTCCACTAAACTTTACATGTTTAACAAAATGAATCTTGGCATGTTATCCAGTGCTTTCCTACCACTTTGGGGTTCAATGCTGTTCCAGGTGTAAAGAGACTGGAGCCCCCCTGAAAAATACCAGTGGTCTTGAACCAAACAATCTGGCCTTGACACTCTGTGTTGGGAGTCTGCCATTGTCATCATACTGGAGTGGCATATTTACAGAACTGGCACACTTCAGGAAGACAACATGGTTGTGTCTTGAGCCTGCTGACGATGTTTAATGACAACCCAGAGGAAAAGGGTCAGCGATCAGCAGCTAAATCCTGCTCTGACTGAAACAAACTTCTTAAGTAACTGGCCTCTGGGTTACGTTGGCTTCCTTCCCGGTGTCAAACTAGGTAAGGGAAACCCTACACACCAGATGCTGGCAGCCACTGCCAAGTGAGGTATCAAAATCTGATGAGAGAGCAAAGCTCTCTGCACAGCAATAAAGAGAGCGGATAGACTCACCCGTGTCTGTCTTTGCTTTTTTGGCTTCAAAATAAGATAAAATAACGTACTGTGGGGAAAGAACCATTTGCAAAGGGGAGGGGGGGAGGAAAATCAGAGAAAACACTGTTTGTGCAATCAATCAGCAAGGAATGCCAGCATGAGATGTGCTGCGAGAGAGAGAGCTCCTTACCTCCCTTGCTGCTGAGGCTGAAGAATATCCAAGAGAAGTTGCTTCACCTCACTGGGTGACAGCTGGTATAAATCCATGGGGGGCATCTCCCCTGCACGGATCTTCAGTTCATACTTCATGGCATGCACAATCCATCTGAAGAATAAAAACATCAGTTAACTCAATCTTTGTTTTTTAAAGATCCAAGAGGAAACCGGGGGTGGGGGGTGGACCTGTGAAGCTGAAGTTTCCCCAATCAAGAAAGGTAGCAGGAGAAAATCTGATGTTATTAAGAACATATTAAGGTCTACACAACCTGTAGCCTGTCAAGCTGAGCACAGCCAATGTACTGCAGAGGAAACGCCAAAACAATGTAATAAAAAGCATTTGATTGTGTGTTGTTTTGAGGATTTAAAACCAACAACAATAATGACTGAATACTAATTCACTTGATTTCAGTTCCTGACCAGACATGAAAATGCAAACAATGACAATTTCTGCCTCCTTTTCTGTAGGACTTCTCCAGCATCCCAAACTTTGAGTACTGAGGCTGTCTTCATGTGGCTGCCTGAATACAGTTGTTGAAGGATGGGTGACAAAGGATGTCCAGCTATTTACGGTGGCTGGAGGGGGAGTCTGTTTATTGTGATTTGACTCTGCACTTAGTTATTCCCAGTTTCTTTAGTTGTCCCATCAGTTTGGAAAGAGAGAAGGAGAGAAGGACCTTTCCTGCAAATGACTGATTCATCTGGGGTGCAGGATGTGGAAGGGTTGCCCAATGCATCTTACCCAAATGCTTCCTCAGCTGCCAGTTGCTGGAGAGAGCACTCTCATAAGATGCAGTTCTTTCAGGTGATAGAGAGGATTGGCCAAGGAAGCAGATGAAGCCTTGGGTAGGTGCATCAAGCCAAGCCTTCCAGTGCTGCATTTGGCAACAGTGACTGCTCTTGGTGAACAACACCTCCAGAGTGTCCCCTGGCACACCAGCTATTGCAGCCTCTACCCCACCCAACCCCTAAACATCTACTAGCTAGTACAGAAGCCAAGAGGAACAGGTTGAAGGGTGCAATGGGTTTTTAAAAGCTAGACAGATTTCAGGAACTAATCTTCAAGATGTGTCATTTTAATAGCAGCTTTTAAGCTTGTTCTCTAAGAAAAACTTAAACAAATTCTCTTGTGCCCCAAGGCACAGTTAAATGCTCTGGAAGGTCTACTCTGCGAGGGTACAGCTGAAAAGTCTGATAACATGAAATGTGGCCAGCCAGCCATCTTTTGCACAATTCTCTGAAAAGCCGTAAACGGCAAACAGAATGTACTGTTTACTTCGACTGCTTAATGGGCTATTCAAATTGCTTCCAAAAGCTGGTGCCTCGCCTTTAAAAGACAACGCCATTTAGATGAAAATGAACTTGTCTGCTCAGTGGAGCTAATCTGGACCAAGTCACCTCACCCTGCTTTACCAAATAATCATTTAAATTAGAAGTTTTGTTTACTGTTTAATTAGCCTCAACAGACATCTTAGAAATACATTTTTTTGGGGGGAAAGCACTGACATTCCCATGAGTGCGTCTGTGGCTAAATGGCAAAATGCCACTCTAGCATCAACCAAAGCACATCTCGGGCCCACAATGTTTTACATTAACTGTGCTTTGTTACTGATTAAGATTCTGGAATTATCTCAAAATAAATTGCAATTTGGGTGAGAATGTGGGAAAGCTCTCCCTTCTCTTTAAAACTTATGGTTAAAGTAAATATTTGTACCATAGTTACTGCATTACAAAAGAGAACAGTTAATAATGTATTTGTAGGGAAGACATAACCTGTGCTAATTGTTGCTTCTTAAATGATACAAGTACTGTTTGCTTGTAAAGCCCTGAATGGCTTGAAGTGTTCCCTCCCTCCCACATTTCCATACCTACCCAGACTATAAGGTCAGATTCTGAGGACCTTCCCCGTGTGAGGGCTTATTCAGTGCTGGCTCCCATGTTGTAGAGCACCCTCCTCAGAGAGGCTGGCCTGGTATTTACGTCATGATTTTTTGCAGCACCAAGTGATTTATTCCCATCATTTAAATTTTGCAAATGTGTTAGTACTTTTAGACATTGGCACTGCTGCTGTCCTCACCACTACTTTTACCTAGGTTTGTTTTCCCTAGGAGTTTGCTTTCAGTAGCAGAACTGAGTGCTCAGTCCTTTCACCTTCAAATCTGCACCTGATTTTCCACCAAGCTTTCTTTGCTTTCAGCAGACTAATCTTGGAGTGGGGAGGGCAGGCACTCTTTCAGATGCTGCTGTGTTTTAAAATTGGGAATCATAGACCCTTTCACTTCCATTACTAATCACCCAGAGATCTACCACTAGATCCCAAGTCTACCTTCTGCCTGCAACTGCTTTAACTGAGTGTCAAATCCAGCTGAGAAATGAGGGAAACCGTTTGCTATTAAGAGTGTATTTAGGTTTTCAATCATATACAAAGTGCCAAATAGTGACAAGGTTATTCTTGCGGGTAGCACTAAACCTCCTCCATCTCTCTCCCCTGACACTCTTCCCACCCTCAGGCTGTCTCCTACTTATTTACTAGTAATAGTTGACTGCTCTGGAAATATTAAAAAGGACAAATCAAACACAACAATGAGAAAAGCTAATAATAGAAAGAATGGAAAGGGGAGCATCTACAGCCTGTGGATGATTCTTGATCAATGGCACCTCAGCTGCCAAATAGCATGATCAAGGGGCACAATGAAGGCAGTTTTGGCTCCAGAGACCAGAAATGTGTCAAGGATTAACATGCAGATCTACTGAAGTAGCAGCATCCAACTAAGAGAAGGAAGATGCAGTGAGGAGACACCATTCCCAGCCTCAGTTACTATTCTGGTCTCTCTCCCTCCACCGGCCCTCCATAGAAAGCAGCTCTGATACAATACTGGAGAACACTGCTTGGAGAAACAGCCTGAAGGACACACACACAGATGCTGTTAATTCACCAAGAGGTAGGCATCCAATTCACTGATGTATCCTCCACCTGCTCACATGAGATGTTCTAGTAATGCAAAGCAGCAGATGAAAAATGGCACGTACGCGCCCCTTCCAAATCTTTAGAGGCATGGCCTGCAAAAACCTGACTGACAGCGCCTGGGTAGTAAACATTTGATTGGAGGTGTTTACGGTAATGGGGCTGTCAGGGTCTGGATCTATTTCAGCATGAAAGCTGGCACACAAATCAATAATGAGGTACCAAATCTAATCATTATCAAGCCAGAATACTATTTCTGGGAGAAGGTTAATTCTGTTCACTGGAGTGGATGATAAAGGTGAAATAAAGGAAACTGAATGCATGGAATTAACCTTGGAAGAAGCAAGGAGACTGGTTTTCTCTTTCTGATACACACACACACACACACACACAGAGAGAGAGAGAGAGAGAGAGAGAGAGACTATTTAAATGGGCAAGAGAAGCTAATGAAGGCTGCATAAAAATCTTGTTATTTGTTTACTTAGTATGTTAAGATCCTGCCTGTCTTGCACCATGGAACTTCAGAGGGCTTCTTTCCCATCCAGGTGCTGACCAGAACTAGCTTTGCTTAGCATCCTCAAGGTGGCTGTATCATGCATCCTCAGACCACACCTGTTGAGCTCTCTGAAGCCAGACTGGCTCCCTCCTTGTCCTTATATGAGATCAATATTTCAGCTACCCATTTAGTAGTTCCATTGAAACATATGCTGCCCCGACTGCGGTGTGCCTCTTTACAGAGGTCCCACTATCAAGTTCTAAAGAACAGAGGTGGCTAAAGTAAAATTGCAGAGGCAGTGAAACTAAAGCCTAGATGAGCTCAGAATGCTCCCTGCAAACTGAAGAGTTAGCTAGGCCACCACTGCATCACACTCCTAATTAACACCCAAGCAAGCACTCAGCATCTAAAAGCAGCTAAGTGGCTTGTAAAAGGGAAAGGAGTATGCCCCGTAACAGCAACTAATTAACCTGCACAGGAGGAGGAGGAGGTACACAACCCATACAAGGTGAAACGATTTCCAGAGGGGTAGTCATCTTAATTTGTTGTAACGAAAACAACTAAGATGCATGAAGTGTTATTATTTCCTTCTGGCCTCACTGCTTATGTTTCCTCAAATCTACTCCTGCCAACTTAGGTTAACACTTCTTGCATCTGCTGAGGTAGACTCAGCTGTCCTTCATGGAGTAGCTTATGCCCTGGGGTAACCAATATGTTGCCCTCCAGATGCTGTAGGCATCATCCCAGACCATTCCTCAGGCACACTGGGACTGATGGGAGTTGTCGTTAACGGCATCTGGAGGTACCACGAGGGCTACCTCTGGCTTATGCCACAATGAATTTGTTAAGACTGTCCCCAAACTCTGTTTTTGTTTTCTTGCACATAGTGAAGTTACCTATCGCAACAACAGAGGAAGTATGGAGGATTTATGCAAACTCCTACTTCCCAAAGCAGCATTGCTAGAAACATAATCACCAATGCCTTTGAACAACTATCTTGAGTTGTTCAAATCCACACAATCCACCTGGGCCATATTGACTTGTACTAATTCTATTTTGGTGCTGGGTAACAATGAGTGAAGGAACTCAGACCCAGTCATTGACATATTTTACTGAATGACGATATACAATGGAATTTGTCAACAAGCTGATTTTTTTAGAGAGGATGGATTAATTATTTTTTTTAAAAGAACTAGTTATAGCAGAACCAAAATATTCTTGGTTGTGAGCTGGAAAGGCACAATACACCTGTTGTACAAAAATTAAAAGGTGGCGGCATTTATTAAAAGACTATTTTCTTCACCAGTAGAGAAACAACCAAAGACATAGATTACAATTAAGAATGTAATGCATCCTGTTTTTGTTGTTGTTAATGGGGAAGTATTTAAAAATGTAACACTATTTAGCCTTTTATTTATATCAGGTTTAAGAGGGAAAGGTGGCATTTTAGAAAAAACTGAACTTGTGTGTGTGTGTGTGTGTGTGTGTGTGTGTGTGTTATGGAATAAGGTAGGCACATAAACTGATTGCATGAAGTCTAAGAAAGCTTCAGCAGCGAGGTGTGGAATCAGAATAAGAAACTGGTATTGGATGGAAACAAATTTAAATTCAGTCTGAGAAGGCAAAGTAGCAATAAGGCAGAGATATCCAAGGGAATAAAACATAGCATCATAAAAGCCTGGAAAAAGCCAACTTCCCTTTAAAGCTTTGTTTAGGGCCATGTAAAACGACACATCAATGCACTGCCGCAACTGGGCTGCTCACATCGTGAGCTGCTTGCTCTTTGGATCAGTCACGCACACAAACATCTTCCTCCAGCTTGAATGCAGAAATCTGTGGCACTGAAAGTGTTACAGCAATAATAAATCCTGCTAGATAGCCAAAAGCTAAGCTCTGAGAGGCTGAAGGAGCGAAAAAGGCAATCCACAAATCACTCAGTTGGCTTACTCCCACTGAAGCCAATGGGGAGGCACCAGTTTAAGCACACGTGCATTGCCTTAAGTGGCTTGTGAGTTATGGGCTCTGTATGAAATGGAACTGAGTTGAGCATCCCATTTCTAACTGCTATGGCAACTAATTTTGATCAAACGATGAAAGCTGATAGAGGAGATGCATTGTCTTAGGTTTCTGCTACCTCCAGGCAAATGGAATAGCTAGATCCAGACCCCAGGTATGCCATCCATAATTTATTGCTGTGTATTGTGTTTTCGGTGCTCCAGCACAGAGTTGCGACAGCTTAACAATCTAAAGTGCCATTGGGAAAACAGCATAAGCACAACACAAGATGAGAGCATAAATTACACAGGATTTGCCACAGGGAACATCCAATGACTTAGAAAATGCCTGCCAGGTATGTTTTGAGCTTTACCCACGAGCAAGAGGGGTTGCCTCCCTACCGCTAAGAAAATACTTTGATTGGCTGATTTATTTTTCTCCACATAGTTCAACCTGTAGACTTAAAACTTCTGCTGAAATTGCCCCATCCTTTGCCAGCTTAGGCATTAATCCTATGCAGTATACAGACCATAGGTCAGTCGTAGAGAATCTATCTACTTTTCATGCAGGAAGTTCCAGGTTTAGTCCTTGGTATCTGGAGGGAAACCAACCTGAAACCTTGGAGAACTGCTGAGAACTCTGGAGAGCTGCTGCCAATCAGTGTAGGTAATACTGAGCTAGATGGACCAATACTCTGACTCAGTATAAGGTAGCATTCTGCATGCTTATTGATACAGTGGCTTGCGAAAAAGTCTAACTGAACATAGCAGGAATTACTTCTGACTAGGCAAACATAGGCCAACAACAAAGATCAGCCAAAACAGATGGGGCTTTACAGAGATTTACAACAGGGCAAATTTGCACTTGAGGGCCAGCTTCTCAAGATGCTTTTCTTCGTGTCTGTCTGCATGTCTGAACTTGACACAGATTCTGCTGCTAAGGAGGATATAATTAGGGTTGTCATTCAATATAAGAAATTAGCCAAGTAACTGTATGTGTTTCAGTTTATTAATCTATTGATTAAACCTGCATAAATATGAATATCAAAACAATAGCTCTATAGAAAGTTTTCAAATTGTGGCGGCAAGTATCATTTTAGAAGAGATATTCCTTGTTCTCTCACACACAGGAGAAATGCCCTTTTCAATATATTAGTCAATCCAAAACCTTTTTTTCAAAAAACACGATTGAGTGACCAATTGCAATGAGACACTTAGGAGGAAGTAAGCTATATGGCATATTGGGCCTAAGTCATTTTATTTTATTTATTTTTAAATTTATATCCTGGTCTTCCTCCCAAAGGAGCCCAGGGTGCAAACAATAAGCAATAAAACAATAAAGAAATCTTAAAAGCAATTCCAGTATAGTAGGTGCAGAATGGGAAAGATCTTAACTGAAAAGGCTTGTAGGAAGAAGACCATCTTCAGTAGGCACCCAAAAAGTCAACAGAGATGGCACCTGTGTAATATTTAAGGGGAGGGAATTATGAAGGGTAGGTACCACTAAAGTCCTAATTCCTATACTGTGCAGAACCGACCTCCTGATAAGATGGTATTTACATGGGGTCCTCACCTGCAGAGCATCATGATTACTTAAGTATATAAGGGGTGAGATTATCTTTCAGGTATTTTAGAGTTTTAGAGGTTAGAACCAGCTCTCAGAAGAGAACTGGGAGTTGAGACAGACCATTGGTATGTTGGTTTAATGTGCTCTAACAGACCAGCCAAGAAGGCAAACAGACCCCCCATGTCCTGGACCTTGATTCACTAACATTAATATTCTGAATTATTATTTCCTTCAAAGAGAGCAACCTGTCTGCTTTGTTGGTGTGCACACTTTAGAAGGCAGGCAAAGGCCAACTCGGTTCCTCAGATGATCATGAGAATAAAATTTGAAGTTGGTTTACTAACCCCACTCGGATCTTCAGCATTCCATTAAAACATTCTGGGGAGTTGGAGATGATCCAGCCAATATGAATGACAAGTTCTTGCTGAAGAACAGCTTCTCTTTCATCCTGCAAATTACACTTGTTGTAGATGATGTCCTTAATTGCACCAGGAGACAAGGGATTAGATATAATTTCTTCTTCCTGGCCAAATGCCCCAAGAGTTACCTAGAGGAATATATTAGCAGCAATTAGAACTACAACCTGAAAAAGGAAAGCAGTGAAGGAGTCCTGATTCATTATACCCCCTTGACTCAACTCTCCCTGTTTGCATCAATATTGGATAGAAGGGAGGATAATTAGCTGAGTTAAATTTAAAGCCGATAGGTAAAAGAGGGTTTACATGGCTTTGTTATTTTGTATTAAAACAGGCATTTGTAATGAAAAGAAGCATGATTCCAAAAGCCAAAATAACGACTTGGGAGAATGTGTGTTCAAGAAAGTGGCCCAATCTGCCCTGTTGATTCCTTATGATTAAAACTTTCCGGGTATAATAAAAGATAAAATTGTTCTAGTTCACTTCTAGGGGAGCAGGAGAGAAATTGTCTATGACCACCATTAGTTCTTCATAGTCATGGAATGCCTCCCTGGCAGCCTTCAAGGCCTTACTTTGCCGCAAATTCCAGTGAAAGGTGGGAAGAGGGGAAGAGGAGTTGAAGATGAAGGGTTAGGGCGGTACAAGTTCAGGTTGATCTGGGAGTGGGGCATGGCATGGATGGAACAGACTACAAACCAAGAGGTTCAGGTTGTTCAGGGGTGCGGGCACATGGCATGAATGATGCAGGTTTCAAACCAAGGGTTCAAATTGCTTGGAGGTGGGGGTCATGGCATGGCAGGCTACAAACCAAGGATTTAGGTTGTTCTCGGGGTGGGCATGGCATAGCTGGTGCAGGTCTAAACCCAACTGAGATGCGGGATGCATAGTCATGGACCCTTTGTGTTTAAAGCCCCCCCCCTCCATATTTTCACTTCTGCATTTTAACACAATGCTACAATGCCTAATGTTAGGTTGCTTAACATGCTTAGGTTGCATCATGCTTCTATCTGTTTCTTCACATACAGACACACCCTTGGTGTCAGCAATGCTGCCCGTCCTTTTAACAATGATTCATGAGCTGTGAGATCACATTCTAACAAACCCCTTCATTTGGGCATTCAAATTACTACCCTGGTTTCTCTACAGTTATGGCCATTATGTCTGCGTAAGAGTCACCCAAGGTTCCTACTAAGTAGGCTTCACTTCTCACCAGGAACTGAAAGCAAAGAGTCCTACCATCTGTTCCCCTAACCATTGCTAAGGCTCAGGCAGCAATACTGACTCTTGGACCCTGAGAAAAAGAAAAAGGAAGCTCTCGGCCAAAGCAGACAACAACCAACAGTGCCAGCTCATGCTACATAAAAGCTTATCATTTAAAAAAAATGATTACACAGTGCACTTGTGATGGAAAAGCCCCCTATAAAACAACACTGCCTTCCTGTAGGGCAAGCGGCTGGGATTACAGCCACAGTTTTGTGAACAAGCATGCTCAAGTGTCAGTCCTTTTCCTTTGGTCTAGAAATCATTTGAGGCGCTTGTCAAAGCCAAATTCAATTCCTTGCTGAAACATTTACTTTCCCCCTTGTTTTTCATGGTTGATCCATACTTTTGGCCTAATATAAACTCTGTAAAGTCTAGACTCTTCAAATTTATAAAGAATAATTGCTTGAAAACATTTTTAGCATATTAAGTAAAGTTGTAATATGCTTCAAGGAAGCACCTTCAAAGTACAGTACATGGCCTCGAGAGTCTTGTTAGCAGTGGTGGAGGTTAAATTAAGCTCTAGAATTGGTTTAGCCCCAAGAGGTTGATTGGACCAGCATGCCAGAAGCTAAATCCCTAGCATGCCCTTTGAAAGAACCCTGGGTGTTGATGGAGCTATGACATATTTCTGTCCATTCCTGAGAAACTGCTGTCCATCATCTTCCCCCAAAAACCTGCTAATTTTTTAGAACCAGCTCAGCAAACTACTCCCAGCACAGAGCTAGTAGGTCTGAAGTATACTATTGTTCCTCAATGATCTGCTTGCTCTCTTTGATTTTGCCTTTCCTCCATATTATTAATTATTATTATCATCATCATCCATCATTATTTTAAATCTTCTTAGAGTTCAAGTGCTCTTGTAATACTGCAAACTCAAAAACCCACTTAGGCACCTAACTATACTATAGAGCAGGGTTTCCCAAACTTGGGTATCCAGCTGTTTTTGAACTACAACTCCCATAATCCCTGACCACCAGTCCTGCTAGCTAGGGATGATGGGAGCTGTAGTCCAAAAACAGCTAGCGACCCAAGATTGGGAAACAATGCTGGAGAGGAACAGGAAGAAGCAAAGTTGGGGAGTAGCCTTAGCTTAGAGCACGTGATTTGCATGCAGAAAGTCTCAGGTTCAATAACTAGGTTGGACTGGGAGACCCCGTATGAAATCCTGGAGTTACTGCCTGTCAGAGTAGGCATTACGGAGCAAGATGGAACAATGATCTGACTCAGTATAAGGCAGCTTCCTATGTTTCTTGTGTCCAGAGCAACTAAGAGGTCAGCAACCTTAGGAGTGGTGCATTCTCCTGTAAAGCTACTCTGTGGGCAGTTCTTAGCTGGGAGCAGGTGTAGAAAGTACAAAGAGCTGGTTGGCAGCCAGATAAAATCTTGGTGGCATGGCTGTAAGGTATGCTTCTACTGGAAGGCACAGGATCCTGTGTTTAGGGTGGTGGTTGAATTCCCTCTCAGGTGAGCAGTTTGCATGACAGCATTATGTTAAATGAATGTGTTATAAGCACACCAGAATAAAAAAAAATGTGTACCATTGTTGTCCAAGATTGACAAAGCCACTGCAAAGTTTGGAAGAATCCTATGAAAAAAAATTAGACTGCACCCAAAGCTACTTACTTTGGAAAGTTTCTATTTAGATGGCCAATAACAGCTTTGGGCATCATACAACTGTGTCAGCCTTTAAAATTGTTGTGTCAGGAGGCAGGCAGAAAATGCTTCCGTTTGGAAATTTTGAAATAATGTGTCTATCTGCTCCTGGAAGATAGCTGCTAAATTCTCTTTAAAATGACAATTGCAGCAAATAATCACTGCTTTGTTACACTTATCATCCCGGCACCCCCCATTTTCTCCCTCTATCTGCCAATTTGCTGCTCCTGCCTCTACTTGCTTTTTATATTGTACGCATCATAGGTTAGGGACCTGACCCTTGGCTATGCAACTATACAAACTAAGCCTTAGGCGCACTGATGTTGCTTACACAGAATGACAAATAATAATAACCCCTACTTCAATTTTTTTAAATGAAGAAAACGCCTTACTCGTCTAAGACATGCCACACTGTTCCTGTTTTAAACAGGGCAGAACAACAGACGGTCAACACCCTGCTCATGGCTACACAATATGCCCAGGGCTAAGTTCCGGTTTGAACCCAGGGATTCTAGACTTGAAACAGAGCAATTCGTCAAGTGGACAGCACCCACTCTTGCCCTCAAAATCTATTTATTTGGAGGCCTGGTGGGTTGTCTGTAAAAAATAAATCTCCCCTACTATGTGTGTTCCCTTTTCAACCCAGTAACTCTTAACTATTAGCTTTCTATGTTAAGAACAACCACCCGTCACCCAAGCTGTAACTTATAAAGTATTTCTTTTTCTCACATGTTCTCCCCACTTAACTACATTTAATGAGCAAATCTCTTTACTGTGGGGTGGGGGGGTGCTACAGGGGTGGGGAGGGCAATACAGCAAGGAAGGGAAACCAATTTGCTAATCCCTGTTAGCAGGGTGCCAGCATTATGCTTGCACTGGTCCTATGAAAAGGTTTGATAGAGCAGCCATTATCTAGATTGGATGCATCTTATTTTTATTTATTTATTTTGAAAGGCTCCTCTCTTTTTATTAAGCCAACTAATGTAAGAATCTTCAGAAATCTAAAGCTAATGTTTTATCTGATTAACAGTTTCAAAAAACACAGACTTACCTGTTTGCCCTGAACTAAAACATTAGTAATGGACGGTGCAAGGCTGTCCACTAGTTTACATAAAAGACTTGCTGCGAAGCGCACAACAGACCTAAGGGCAGAAAACAGAGCAGTCCTGCTGGATATCAAACATGAGTTTAATGAATTCGAGAATCTGTGTTGCCATATTTCATCAATCCCCAAAACTAAACATTAAAATATGTATATGGTATTTTGTACTTGAGTTCTCTTTTCGTGAAAGCTCTTTTTTTGGGGAGAGGCTAAATCTTCAATTATTTAAGCACTGAAACAAGAACACTGTAAAAACGGCTATGTTGGGAACACATTTTGAATTCATTAAACTGCATACAACATTACAAGACATTGCTGTTCCTTTCTCTGACATTGCAACATGATGGCTTGATAAAAATTATGTAAAGAAAAAAACATTCATTGCTTCAGACCTCCTTGACAATTTGCATTCAGAAAAAAATCTCTCATTAGATAGGTGTTTTAGCTCTTCTGTTTTGGATCTTCTGAATAAGAATTAAGGTAAAAAGGTAAAGGTAAAGGTACCACTGCCCGTACGGGCCAGTCGTGACCGACTCTGGGGTTGCACGCCCATCTCGCTTAAGAGGCCGGGGGCCAGCGCTGTCCGGAGACACTTCCGGGTTACGTGGCCAGCGTGACGAAGCTGCTCTGGCGATCCTTCACCAGCGCAGCACACAGAAACGCCGTTTACCTTCCCGCTATAAAGCGGTACCTATTTATCTACTTGCACTTAGGAGTGCTTTCGAACTGCTAGGTGGGCAGGAGCTGGGACCGAACGACGGGAGCTCACCCCGCCGCGGGGATTCGAACCACCGACCATACGATCAGCAAGTCCTAGGCGCTGAGGTTTTACCCACAGCGCCACCCGCGTCCCTTAAGAATTAAGGTACTTAAACCAAATGCCATTGTTGCCTTTTTGTATAGGAATTCGAAGTGTTTCAGATTCCTAAAGACACTGCTTGAGAAAGCAGAAAGTTTCCTGTTGTGAGGGAAAGTTACAGGGCATGCAAGACATATTTAACACCACTTGACAGTCTCCTGGTCTTAAAATAAAATAAACATACCACATTCATATATGTAGGTAATGAATTTCAGTGGTCAAGTTTTGGTAGCCACTTGCCAAAGACAGCAGTGTTTTATGGTGGATTCAGTAGGTCCATTTTGATAGTGATTAAACTCGCCATATGCAAAGCTCACTTCCCCACTAATGAAAAATATATGCAGCCAGCCAGCACATATTGAAAACTACATATGATCATGTGATCGGAGCATTCACAGCATGAAAATAATGATCACATTAACCCAGGGTTTTTAACCTCTGCTTCTCAGACTGAACAAAATGCACTTCTACAAGCAGGGAAAATATATGCTCAACAGCCGCTTGCAATGAATCCATTATACTTGTTTTTTTGATTCAAAAATTCAGCACCACACCCAAAATGTTACAGCCCAGCAGCAGATAAACCATGTCTTCTTCAGCAGATGATGTGGGAACAGTATAACTTTCTATGTGTGTGCGTGGATATACCATAGCAGTGAAAACGTAAACCATGTAAAGTGCTGGGTTTTAAAATGGGCTGCAGTGTTTAAAGTGATAGATATCGACACGGCTATCTTTTCTACAAAAGAAAATCAAACGTAACAATATTTCTGAAGTAACTGGATGTTTCACATTGCCCAACACAGGATTTGTAACCGCAACTATCATTTTTCACAAACATTAATGAATGAGTGTGTGATATTTCACTAAGGTGGCGTCAATCCATCAACCAAATTGATGTGGATTTGTATGATGGCGGTGCACAAACTCCTTAAAATCAAGAGCCAAGCACTGGGAAAAGATAAAACAGCAGCACCATAAACAAAGACCATCAAAATGCAAAGAAGACAGCACATGTCAAGCAGCACAGTTCCAAACCTCTATGCCCTTTACCTGCTTCCCGTGGACTACCAAAGTTGTAATATGGGGGGCTAAAGAGGCAGCGAATTTCTGAATGTATGCCGCACTGCAGCGAAGCACCAACCTAGATGTGGCATATGACAATTATGAAAGAGGAATTCAAGAGGAAGGCCGTTTCCACATTTATTTTGTACAAAATATGCCTAGTGATCCAGGGACTTTAGAGAGCTAGTTAGGCATGTCTGAGAAGAATGGTGTGTGTGTGCCTTGAGAACCAGAAACTGAAACACCCACTGGGGAAGCTGAACTAGCCATGAAATTCTTTAGAAGTGATTTATTCCGACGTGTTATTAGGAAGATATGGCTGTAAGAAGGGCTTGCTGGGTCAGGCCAGTGGCCCATCTAGTCCAGCATCCTGTTCTCACAGTGGCCATTCTAGATGCCTATCCTATGGGAAGCCCGCCAGCAGGGCTGGAACACAAGAGGACTCTCCCATCGTGTGGTTTCCAGCAACTGGAATCCGGAAGCATACTGCCTCTGACAGTGGAGGTAGGGCATAGTCAACAAGTTGGTAGCCACTGACTTAGACAGCTTTTTAGACAACTACAGGGAGCACAGGCCACAATAGCTAAATGGAACCCCGTGTACAGAGACAGTATCTTTCCGGATTCCAGATGCTGCAGACAAACAAGGGGAAATAGCTGCCACTTTCATGGTCTCCTTGGGAACACCCAGAGAAATATGACTGGTCACTGCTGTTAACGAAATGCTGAACCAGACACAGCATTTATTATTCTGGCCACTGACTGGATAACTGAGAGCATCTCAGTTTAATTCCATTCTGAGACAGAAACAGGTTTCCAAAAGAAGATCACTAGACTCCTTTCCTTGCACAGCTGAGGTATCACAGGAGCCCATTCGAAAGACTGGTGGCCAGACAGCTGCACATTCCTCCTGTTTTACTGTACATCTAATTCTAAAGGTATTGGGGTGAAGCAATGACATGGGAAGCAAGGCATCAAAGCAATCATAACTGGGTAGGAAATACAGATGACACGCATGAACCTTAAAAATAATGACTTGTATCCAAGGCAGCAGTAAGCAACTATCAGTAAAAGGATTTCTGCCTGCACAAAAGGACTTTCCCCCTCTCCTCCCCTTCTAAATCTGTTCTGTGGACTCCCCCAACCCTTCAGAGCAGATCTTGGGAGAGCATTGGGAGAGGAAGCAGGAGACAGGACAGGGAAAGAGTTCCATTGTGCAAGCAGAAATCCTTGTGCTGATGGGACAGTTACTTAGTGCTGCATTGGATACATGCCAACATGTATTTTAAAGGGCTTAGCAAAAGCAGTTTTAGCAAGTCAGTAATTCCCAGAGTGAAAAGAATGGGTCCTATCTAATTCATAACATCCACGCTGCAGTAATCAAAAGGGTTTTTTAATAGTGCAAGTTGTCTGTTAATGCAATCTTTCTTGGTTGTTTTCCCTCTTTTTCTCTTAACCAGCACTCAACTCTACAATGTGATTCATCCTATAGGTGCTATCAGGACTCAGTTAGTTTTCAACAGCAGCACTCACTTCTGAATACTATGAAGAGGAGATGCAAGTGTTCCTCACCAGATGCAGAGTGCACTTACCACTGAATAACTATAGAGAATCCTTCAGCATCAGATATTAAGGGGAAGAGCCTCCAGATAATATACCAGTGTTCCAGCCAGAACTTAAGAACCCACCTTCCCTTTTCTACAAACTTAAAGAATGGCTGCACACAGCCAGAAGAAGAACAAAAACACATTATTAAAGTGTATGCATTAGAACCCCCCCCCAATGTAGCTCATTTACTTAAATTGCAGAAAACTAGATGTAAAGATGTGTAGTGCAGAATTCAACGAACATAGTGCAAAAATATTAACAAGAAGCTGAACACTAAATACAAACCAGAGCTTTCTGCTGCCAGCTTTTCGATAGATTCTTTCAATCTGATCAGAGACCGTACCTAATTCACAAGTAAAGTGAAAAAGAGAAAAAGAAAGAAAGGAAAAGAAGGTAGAGAGGTTATACTGCAGTTGGGTAATGAGTTTGATCTATGCTGTAAGCTCATTTCATCTTGCTGTGTAAGGGCAGCACTGCCAATTCTGTCCACAATATGAAATACCTGATGGACCCCACTTTCCCATTTATGAATATGCAAGAGCATAAATGTATGTGCATACGCGCATTTTGCTTACGTACTTCATTGGTTTCTGGCAGAAAACAGATGAGCAACAGATATCCTTTGGCAATTGTAACCTACGGAGCTTGCCCTTATCATTCGTAAGCTAATGTACAGTTATGTAGCTAAGCAGTTAGAATACCAATTGCTAATGTTTTTACTAAGGCGAGCCCTTTGTGCAATGCAGGCCGGTAGTTGCTTTGTGATTCTGCACTAGCAGAGCAATAGTTAAGCCTCTTCCAAAGCCCTTATTTGTAGAGTTTCTTCAAACTGGGCCACAAGAGTCATTTTGATGGAACTTGTCAGAGAAGCTAAAAATGGAGCAAACCAGCTGGACTGAATTACCCAATTGCTAAGAATCCCAGTGCAGATTTTCACTAAAACCCTACTGAAGAATTTCACTCCTAGTTTCTATTAGTTATATAATATTACTTGTTATATAGTTTCTCATATATGTGTGTGTGTGTGTGTGTGTGTGTGTGTGTGTGCGTGTGTGTGTGTGTGTGTGTGTGTAAGCTTCCTGTAACATACCAAGAGGGAGAATCAATCAATTGGTACGAAAACTAAACAGGTTTTTGAGGCTAGACAATGCGTTCTATGGAGATCTGTCTTTAAAGAAAGTCCAGGAGCTCCAGCTGGTTGAAAATGCAGCCGCTGTGGTCCAGATGGGTGTATGGACATCACATTCAAGAACACATGTAATATACTAGCTGTACTGGCTTTCAATTCATTTCCAGCCCCAATTTAGAGTGCTGTTTTTCACATTCAAAACTCTTAATTGATTGGGCCCAAACTACTTAATGGAAGGTCTACGACCATCCTGCTCACACAATGAGATCTCAATCAGAGGCCCTCTTGGTGTGTCCACCCCCAGGTTTGTAAAGTGGGCATCCATGACAGAAAGGGCCTTTGGTACTCTCTCCTAGTAGAGATGAAGCACATGGCTGCACCTCTGACTTTTTGGCCTAAAGATTGACCTTTCATGAGTATTTTTTCCTCCTGCTCACTGGACAGAGTTTAGAATACTGTTATGTCATTGGAGTTCAGAATTTGTTTTATTTTGGGAGTTTTTTGGTAATATTGATTTTATTTTTACTTATATGCCAAGCTACTTGTCTGGAAAAATAGACACGAGGAGGAATAATAATAATTTTATTTGTTTAGCTGTAAGCCATAAGGAAGGCATTCAGAACTGAGAACTGAGCCATAAATTTGGCTTTTGATTTCTTAAGTTGCCAATGCAAGTAAGCATTCAAACTCACTTGGTGTAGCAAATTCTTCCTGTGGCTAAACTCAGACAGATACTTTTTATATAGAGGACAAAGTAAGAGTAAGATAAAATAAATAAGATCTATGAACCAGCCATTCTGATACTGATTTATGTTTTTCATTAGCAACAGGAGGATGGTCACCATGATGCAATCAGCTACCTCTGGAAAATGGAAAGGAATTTATCTCCTTATCACAGAGATATACATTTTAAACAGATGTGACATTGATCCAAAAGTTTGAATATGTTCCCCTTTATTTCACAAACTGTTTTTGGCAGACAACGTGTAACACATTTGCAAAATATTATCACTGAGATGTTTTGCAAAACGTTTTACATTTTAAAGAAAGAGAGGACTAATACCTGGGGGGGTGGGGCTGGGTGCTGCACCTGTGAATTGATCTGTGTCTCTGCACTTCTTAAGGCAGTGCAGCCAGTTTTAAAAACTGTATTAAGCTTCCAACAGCAACATTAAAATAACATATTTGTATAGAAAACCAATGTGCAGATTCTACAATTTCAAACATGCACAACCTGCATTCCAGCTTCACCTTACCATAGCAGATGAAACCTTCTTCCCCCACAAACCACATGCTCAGAATTATAAACAGGCAACCATATGGTGTGCAGACTATTTAAAAGAGTTAATACATTTAACGGTTCATTCCACTCTACAGTGTACGAATGCATGTTTCCCATTTTAAATTGAAAGTGCTTTAATGGAGAGGAAAATAGCAACACAACTTGCAGTGTGCATACCCATTATTCATGTTCATCTATGGATGTGCAAAATTGCCTCCTGCAATCATACCTTCCTTGGTGATGAAATTCGGGCCTTCTCTTTTGAGCAAAATGTTCAGCAGAATTGCTTGGCTTGCTAGGCAGTTGCAGTCCTGATAAGGAACAGCCATAAAATGTAAATCAATAGCAAGGAAATGCCAAATGTTACAAGTTTAAGTTGCTTTTCATTGATGCTATGTACACAAAACCAGGTGTGTTTAAGGAAGGCGTCTCTTCGGAAATTTCAACTCTCCATCTCATTTCCTATGATGGTAATGACACTTAACAGGAAAAAAGACTCAGTCTATGTGAAGGAATGCTCACTTGAAAGCTTCCAGATCTATATAACAAAGTCAGAAAAATTGTAGGACATCCTGAGTGGTTCTATACCACCAAACTCTAGCCTGAAGTCCTCCAGATGTTATGGACCATAACCCCTATAAACTCCAGCCAGCATTTCCAGGGGTCAAAAATGATAAAAATTGCAGTCCAAAACATCAGGAGAGCACCAGGTTGGGGAAAGCTGGTCTTAATCCCTGAATGAGTTATAGGCAAGGACTTCCAACATTTATGAAAGATTGCCATAATGAAATTAAACACTGGATTCTCCCAGATTCTATCCCTGACATTGCAGTTCCTTAGAGAAACCTCTACAGTGCTTGTGGTAAAACATGCTAATACCCGATTTGAAGACCTCTGGACCAGATAGGGTAAACTCTATGTTTCCTCCTGTATTATCATCACCTTCCATATTTTCCGTTTTGACAAAAAGGTGAGGTTTGGGAATATTTCATGAACATTCCCGCTTGCTTAGATTAAATAAAACAGATTGTGTAGGATGCATGCCAGTGTCTATCCTCTTCAGTGAGCTGCATGCCTTAAGAGAAAAGCACAGATGGGTCACAGTATATTTAGTTTTTCCTTTAAACTTACATTCAGTTTCTGAAGAATCTCGTAAGTCGGCCTGTTTTTCCAGTCATTAGCATTAATATCTGGCTGTTGTTCCAGTTCAGTCAAGTGTGGTGTGCTGGTTTGTCTCTTTACTTTTGAATGTTTTGGGAGGTCAAGCTCCTCAAAACTCTTAAATTCTGGAGGCCTGCAGAAAGACAATATTGAAATCTCCCAAATCCAGTGCACAATTTAACTATCAATCTTTGTAATTTGATTTGGTGGTGGTGGTGGGGAATCTAGTGAGGGGGCTTTGGAATGCTATACGTTAATGGCCTACTGTAATTTGATTTCAAGCATACATACTCTTCTGTGTCACTTATTCTTAAGAAATCCAGTTGTTCAACGACTGCTCCAGAAATTATTGTCTGTAATGGAGAAGAAAGGGAATAGGAGAGAAATAATAAAAGTTAACAAAGACATTACACTGCCCTCGTATAGGATGATCCAGAAAGACTTAACTAAGTGGGATATATCGAAGCTATTCCCTCCAACTAAAGCTTTAAATATATGTATGCTAATAAATGTTCCCATCTTCAGGCATGGTGCCAGGTTGTTCCTGGTGAGACAAGAGAACTGCAGCTTTATCTTCCCTGATGTTGCAAGTGGCATTGGCAGGGGAATGAATTAGGGCAGACCTGACTGGGAATGACCCAGCTCATGTCCACTAGATAACAAGGAATGGCCAGCAGCACCATCACTTATTCTCCAGCTTCCCGCCCTGTCCACTCTTGGGATCAGCAAATACATTAACACTACGCACCACTGTGGATGTGGGTTGAACACAGGTTAATGGCATGTGTCTTGTATGTTATTGTTTCGTTTGTTACTGTGTTATATATATTTAATTTTTATACTGATCTTCTGATAAAGCACTGTATAGAAATATAATGAACAAATGAACAAGGCAAGGAAGACTTTCTTGCTACCCGTGCTCACTAACCTTGGAAGTATGGGCACACCTGCCTTGCTCCATGCTGGTCTTGCTTAGGGTCACTTATTGCACACTGTTTATCAGCTGCAATTTTCCAAGCAAGGGTGATTTGGAGTAGGGTTTTTAAGAGGTAAGTGGCAAGGAGAATTTGTGAGCAACAAAGGGGTGGGGTGGGGATCTTCTTAATAAGACTAAGGGGCCCAAACTGGTTATGTAACTGGAGAGGGGGCTTAGAACTATGTCCCCAGGAGGCTGGAAAAAGGAGAGAAAGCTCAACCTGCATTGGCATCTTCCCTGGTGAACCAGCCAACAGGTGAGTGGTGCTAGTGCAACCTACAGTATATGCTATATCCTCCTGTCCCTGCCTTGGGGGTGCCTAACTATTTTGGATGTTGGTAAAGGTAAAGGGACCCCTGACCATTAGGTCCAGTCGTGACCGACTCTGGGGTTGCGGCGCTCATCTCGCTTTATTGGCCAAGGGAGCGGGCATACAGTTTCCGGGTCATGTGGCCAGCATGACTAAGCCGCTTCTGGCGAGCCAGAGCAACGCATGGAAATGCCATTTGCCTTCCTGCCAGAGTGGCACCTATTTATCTACTTGCACTTTGACGTGCTTTCAAACTGCTAGGTTGGCAGGAGCAGGGACTGAGCAACAGGAGCTCACCCCATCGCAACCAGTATATGCTATATCCTCCTGTCCCTGCCTTGTGGGTGCCTAACTATTTTAGATGTTGGTACTTTTGCATTAAAATTGTGGTCTTTGACATCCCAAACTGAGGTATGGTTGTTGACTCATTCTGGGCATAGACCAAGGAGTCACTGAAGCCGGTTAAAGCATATTAAAGAAGTTAGGGAATGCACAGAGCCTTCTAGAAGCACTCCAGTACATGATGCAAACAAATTATTTAGTAGCAGATTACTTGGATTATATTCTCGGAAATAGGATATGCATCCCTGAAGGGCCTGCACTGCTGCCACTGCAGTTGGTTCCCCCAAGAAACAAGTCTTCCTGGATCTTTGCCCCTCAGCATGTAGCCATAAATCACATATTGCCCAGGCAGTCTTTCAGAGCACTTACAGGTCACAGGGTAGTGAAGTTGTCCTTTAACTCAGAGGTCCTTAAAAATGTGTTAATGCCATTGCTCATGGTGTTGTATTCCTTCTCATATAGTAAGGGAGGGCTATGAAATGCCCATTCTGGATGTATCTTGGGGAGCGGATGGGGGAGAATGGGGGAGGCTATAAAGATCTGTACATTGTCTACCCCCTGCTCGCTTACTTTACTCATGGAGTAAGGAAGTTTGGCAATGGATTGATGTGCTCTTCTCAGATTAAAACTAGGAACTAGGTTTTTGCAGGGGAGAAGTCAAAAGAAAAAAAGAAAAACAGAAAAAGAAAAGCCCCTCAGTTCACAGGGACACTATACTTTTAAAGGACTTTTATATCACATTAACCTCAATGACTTTCCAAAAGAAAATTCTGGGAAATGTAGTCTGCTGAGGGTCCTGAGAGTTATTCGGAGACCCCTATTCCCCTCACAAAGCTACAATCTACAAAGTGATGTAACAATCAATCCCTCTGCCCATGGAACTCTGGGAACTGAAGATGTTTGAGGGAGGGAAGTCTCAGCACTCTAAGGGAATCCTACCAAGAGCAGCCACCAGCCTTTTTAATAGTATTGGTTTTTAGTTCCTTATGCACCTTGGCCTGAATGGAGCCCAGCATGTCCTTTGCATCCATTGATATGGAGTTAACCTTGGACCAGGCACTCCAGAACAAAAAAAGCTTTCAAATTAGTGCTATGCATCTTGTTTCCTCTGAGTACAGTAACTTCCCAGGTAAATACTTCTGGGCTAGCCAGAGCATCTCAGCCTCCAGGATATCAGATGGAGGAGCTTTGGCCAAAAATGCATTGTTGGGCCCTGAACGATGTTCTCTTCCACTGGAAGGTGTTACAATTTCCAGACTGATATGTTCACCAGATGCAGAAACTAGGACCTCCTTGACCAATACAGAGCCACAAAGATGACTTCTGAATCAGAGAAAAGGGAGGGAACGCCTACATCAGAGCTGATGGTCATTCCAACTCCAAAACATCCAAATCCAATGCATCCTGTGGTCAGCAAAATCTGGTGAGGGCTGTTAGAGAATGCTTTACATGTATGGTGCAGACATGACCTATATCTCCAAAAGGCGGCTCACAAAGATGTTGTTTCCTACACAAAGACAGGAAGGCCCGATCCCTTTCTCTTAGCAGTTAGGATTTTTATTTTGAGTCCAAGCCAAGAGGAGACAGTATCCTGGATGCTGACTGACCTCCAGATGTCTTTAGGAAAATACCTCTGTATGTAATTATCCTAGTCTTCTTCTAACAACATGCTGTGCTACAGATACATAAAGCATACATCTAAGACTTTATTAGGCTTTCCTCTCTTTTTTTCCTTCTCCCTAACCCTGCCAGCTGAATTCTCTGCACAAATATTTATGTGCTATTGGAGAACAATGCTACACTTTATGCTATCAATATTTTATTAGGCACCCATACTATTTGCTATTAGTTTATCAAGTATTCACATACCTTTTTGGCAGGGGGATATTTCCAATTAAACCTGTTTTTAAGGTCTTTCTGTTAAAAAGGGTTTCAAAGTAGTGAAGGAAAGGAAACAGATTCAGGTACAGTGAAACTTATGTAAGAAAAAATATTTTGATAGCAATGCCACCACAATAGGATACTGAATGGAATGCAAAGACACGGTGGTTTGGTTGGGGATTTTGTTTAATGCCGATGCTCTTTTTTGTTTAACTTGCGTATTCCCCTTGAGCACAAATTACAGGCTGCAAATGTGAAAATTATGGCTAAGACAGGGAACCTTATAAATTTTGCAGCTGAAACGGATGGAAATATTGTTATGCAAATATTGCAAGCTAAGATTATGCAGCTTTCCCATGAATTAACATCTAAAAGCATATAAATATATATATATATATATATATATATATATATATATATATATATGCATGCATACAAATGCAAAAGCTAGAAGTAAATTATGAACGTGCAGTATATATTCCCTTTAATAGATAATGCATTATCGGCATTTCACAATCTCAGTATTTCAGTTTTCTCTCCTTGTTTTAATGAAATGGATGATATCCAAGACACGACACAAGATTAATTTAGGAAATTAATGATTAAACATTAGCAAAAGAAAATGCAGCATGATTAAAACTTGAGAAATTTAGTGTGCAAAGATCAAGTTGATCATGCCAGTGTGACTCTAGCAACCAATCCCAAACTCTTAATTGCTGAGAGTTCTGCAAACATCCCCCCCCCCCCGACACACACATCAGCAGATCTAAGCACTCTAGTAGTTTCAAAAGGCAAGGGATAGAAATACAGGACCGCCGAACCACACTTTCCCCCCATAGAAAACCTGAACTGGTGTTTGCTCCAATTCAGCTTCAAAGAGTGGAATTTCTTGGGGAAAACTTGGGGCCAAA
This sequence comes from Podarcis cretensis, assembly GCF_951804945.1. NCBI lineage: Eukaryota > Metazoa > Chordata > Lepidosauria > Squamata > Lacertidae > Podarcis > Podarcis cretensis. The sequence continues at coordinate 60,899,946 of NC_137177.1, forward strand.
ACTAACAAAGAAACACACACACACACACACACACACACACACACACACACTATGCTCCAGCACAGAGCATTGGAGCATGGATCTCTAGCTGGAAAGAGTGGAGTAAAAGGTGAGTGTGGGTAAGCCCTGTGTTTTTTCAGAAAATGAGAAAGCGCCCTCAAAGTTCCCTGAAATGGGGCACCTGTGTTGGGTCCCTGATCCGAAGTGAGTAGGTGGATCAAAGGGTGGGTGGGGCAGAGGAGCCAGACTTGAAAGAATGGGAAAGGGCTCTGCACATGCACAGGAACCCTGGAAACTGTAGAGCCGGCACCTAACTGTCAAAGCCAATTCGACAGGCACACCTTGTGCAGTGAAGCACAAGGTGGAGAGGCAAGGCAGTTTCTACAACAGCATACCATCATATAACTGATTATGTCTAACTTTCAGTCATGCTTTATTGAAGATGTTAAAAAAAATACACTACAGTGCAACAAAGCTGAGGTCACCTTCAGCAACTTGTAGGTAGAGAATAAAGCATAAAGCAGATCTTGATTAAAAATTAGCCCATTTTTTTAAGTTAATACCCACCATGAATAAACACACTACATAAACAGCAACAACCGTCAAAGAAATAAAACATTCTTCTAAAATGCTTATTAATTATTAAGTAAATCTACATGGAAAGGCAATGGGGGAAGGAGAACAAGTGTCCTCTGAGGACTTTGAATTAGCCCCGCTTTAAAAGAATAACACACTTTGTAGCATAGGACTGAGAAAAGTCCCATATGATAGTATGGCTTTTTAATCAGATAAAGGATTACTAAATAAAAAAGAAAGGATGCAAATTCCCCTGATGTCTGGAAATAATAAAGCATGGACACGTATGAGCCACACATATTACTGTAAGATTTTATCCCGGCAGGAACAAAATAAAGATAATTAAAACCAACAGGACCACCTAAACTACTGTACTTTCTGTCTCTCTGTATTTCAGGGCAGGATGAGCAATGAGAAACGGCTCGTCTGGTTTCCAAAAACAGCAGCAATCAAATTTCATTTGGCAAGGCTACATAGTTGCATGTACAAAAAGGCCAGCTTACCTGTAGCCTGTCAACATGAACCTTTACTCCACCAACAACTCCCTTCTTGAAACTGGCCAGCATGTCAAGTATCGGATTGAATCTGCTTCCCCTGATAGTTGGAAAATGAAATGCATCAATAAGGCAAACTTTAACCATCTAGAAGTGATAGGAGTTTTTGCATCTGTTGAGGGCTTACCTTATATTGTCCTCCCGAATAAGCACAAGGAACAGGGGGCGGCCATGCATTTTCCAGTACTGTTTAATGAACTGCAAAGCATTCTGCATAAATACAAAAATAACAATAAATGAGAGGAGGGAGCAGAATGGTGCAACTAGAACACTTCAACTACAGGAAACTCATGAAATGTTCAAAACGGGTCAGGAAGATTTCATTTCATTTCCTTTATTTATTAAAAAATCATAAAAGCATTTCTGAACTGACCCAGTGTCGTGATTATTGCAAATGATTTTGCAACGCAGAGGGTTTCACTACATGCAAATTGCCAGATCAAGCCATTCAAAAGCCCAAGGACCAAAAGGAAAAGAACAGAGAAATGACATTTGGTGCATGTTATTCTGAAGTTCCCAGAACAGCTCTTATGAGCCAGCAGATGCTGATTGGGAGTCAACAAAATCTCTCATTGAGGAGCTGCATTTCAACTGCTGTCTCTCCCCATGGCCCAGCCAAAAAAGGTTTCTTTTAACAGGTGACCAGTTTTCTGTAACTGCCCCCTGGTTGCATCAGTCACACTTCTCCCCATCCATGAATGTATAACTCTGACGCCTACCTATGCAAGCATGTATTGTTACCAACTTCAATCAATTTAATATCCACCATCCCCATATGGTGTCCAGCCTTCTCTCTCATAGCACAGAACACTGCAAATAATTCTGAATTTCACAAAGTGGGTGATAGTGGGTGACTACTCTGCAATACTTTCCAATGACTACTGTAAAGGTAAAGGGACCCCTGACCATTAGGTCCAGTCGTGGCCGACTCTGGGGTTGCAGCGCTCATCTCAGTTTATTGGCTGAGGGAGCCGGCATACAGCTTCCAGGTCATGTGGCCAGCATGACTAAGCCGCTTCTGGCAAACCAGAGCAGCGCACGGAAACGCCGTTTACGTTCCCGCCAGAGCGGTACCTATTTATCTACTTACACTTTGACGTGCTTTCGAACTGCTAGGTTGGCAGGAGTAGGGACCGAGCAACGGGAGCTCACCCCGTTGCTGGAATTCGAACCACCGACCTTCTGATCGGCAAGCCCTAGGCTTGCCCTAGGTTTAACCCACAGCGCCACCCGTGTCCCAATGGTTGCTGTAGTTGCCCTTTAATATTCTATTATACCCCCTTTCTCAAGGCTGTCTATCCTTTGCCTTCATGTTTACCCTAGATGTGTCATTTGAAATGTTGGAAATGTTCTACATCTGTGTAGGAAAAGGCATGCAAACCCCACTGATGTTCTTGTGCAACTCCAAATGCAGCAACATTCACTGTGCTGTGAACATGAGATCTGTGCACCCCCAATTCTGGCTTCCCCAGAATTAAGACAGTGAGGCTTAGTTTCAAGTAAGCAAACATGGAGTTGTAGCCTCAAAATGAAAACTGTGTTCCCTCCTTTTCAGGGTTGCAGCCTAATGAGCCATTGCCTAAATTTTAAAATGTAAAACATTTAATGGGCACCAGGTTTTACATGTGCACATTTACACCTACCTTAATGTCATCAATCAGCATCATCACATCCTGAGACATGAAGAAATCACTTAGATCAAAGATTATTGGGTAGCAAACAACAGTCTTGCCAAGGATTCGATAAATCTACCAAAAGGGAAAAAGAAACATTTACTTTAATATTGTATATAGGATGCTGTTAACCAAATCTTATGAAGAAGAAAAAATCCATATTCTGTTTTATAATTAAAACTCGACACTAAGACAAATCATGCAAATGAAGGAAGCTTTTATCTCCATTTTGAGTGTGGCATAAACTTTCATAGACAAGTGCCTGACTTTATCATATGCATGAAAATTTTCAGGCAAGTAACCACAGAGGTGACTTTTCCTTAAAGAATCTGGGCAAAGCCTTTGGTAAACTTAAGCCATGTGAATTGCTTTCAGAGTTTAGAGGATAATTCAATTGTCCTCCAATATTTACACACAGACCTCCTCCATTATTCACACTAACGAAAGCATGCAGAAGAGCCATTTCTTGCACGGACCTTTGATGTTCCAAGGCAGCCTACTGGTCGGTCAGGTCTTCCCGAGAGTCCCAGTTTGTCATTGACCCCCAGATGGAAGTAAGCCTGTAAAAACATCACAATGCACAAAGTCTAATGCACGAAACGCAGCTTGCATGCTGTTTGGCAGTATTTATTTGCTACTGGAATCCAACAGGCCTTTTAAAAGTTCTAACTAGAAATAAAAGATTTCAAACTGGCTCCAGTTTAACATAAATACTATTTATTGATATAATAGTCCAAAAATACAGTCTAACATAAAAAATATCGGGGAATACTGGGCCATACAATGTTAACTTAAATTCCTCAATGGGCTTTCAAGAGGCCCGGGGGGGGGGGGGACCAGAAGAGTTGCACAGGTGGATTCATAGCAACTAAAGGAAGGGGTCCAATGGACCCTTATAGCCTAACAGAGTTTGGTTTTCCTAAAATAACTTTAAAAATAAGAAATCACTGTTGCAAATTAGTATTGTTAACTCTGGTGTCAAGATAAAGTCAGCTTGCAGCAGGATTAATCCCTGATGGAAAATTTACTCCCAGGTGCAATGAGCACCTATATGGATCTGTAATACATGTGTCTGTGCACATGTGTGTGTGTTGTCGTTGTATACAAAGGAATGTAAAGGGTTGTTGTTGCAAAATGACAAAAAGCATCTCCTTCAGTATTCTTAAGGGATTGAAGTAACAACCAAATGATGCAGGTAAGATGCCATTTTCCCTACCCGAATTTGATAAGTTGTTGGGGTTTGAAAAGAGCCCAGCCTATTCAGTGGTGGCTTCTCACTTGTGGAATGCCCCCACCCTGGACAGGCTTGTCTTGCACCAGAATTCCATATTTTTATGTGCCAGGCAAAATCATTTCTTTTTCAACAGGCCTTTGGCTTTTAATTACCTGTTGCTGCCTTGAGCAGGTAGGATGTTTTAATTCTGTCTTTTAAAAATAATATTGTCTTTTAGATTTGTCTTCGTTTTCTCTTATGACAATTTTAATGTGTTTGTTTGTGGATACGTTGTTTATATATTTGAGTGACCTTGGTGAAAAAGCGACCAACAATTTAAACTAAAAACAAATGAACAAATAAATGTCCCATTCATTTAAATAGAAGTAAAGCCTTGATAAGTTAAACACTCACTGAATTGTGTGTGTGTGTGTGGTACTCATTAATATGGAGTACCAGCACCTCTCTTTTTTGATACTCACGGCACTTTTATCACTATATGAGTACCAACAGCTCATTTCTTTTACCAAAAAAGAAGCACTGGTTGAATAGATGTATAAATGGTTGAATAGATGTATAAATGGTTGACATATATTTCAAGCAGCTGCTGGGGTAAATAGCAGCCCCCTTAGCTTGGGAAGCAGGGTCTTAGCTGGGATGGGTCGGTGTGGTTTCTGGAATGACTAATCCTTAGGTTTTAAGATTAGATGCTCCTTCAGGCTAAAAGAGGATATTTATGGTCTCTGAGAGAAGAGATGACAAGTGAATGCGAACAGGAGAGGGAAATGATCTGGAACACCCAAAAAAAAAATCTCACCAGTTAGTACTTTTTGCACACAAGATAGCTTCACTGAACACATTAACTCTTAGGGCCCTTGCCAAGGCAATCCATCTGCTGCTTTCTGAGCCAAGTAGACTACAGGGAGCATGGTCAATGGTTCTGCAGCAGAGTGACCTTTTTAGAAATTAAAGGTCATCTCGTTACAGAATATCTAGGGAAAGAACACCCTCTTTCGCACTAGGAGGGTGTGGAGCTACTTGGAAAGAAAAGTGAGCACAGGAAAGGATTTCAGAGAGAGTGGCCCCTTGTCTTTTTAAAAGTGGTTAGAATGAAACTTGGAAGATACCAGACAGAAGAAATAATTTTTTGCACACACACCCCCCCCTTAAAATAAAAATCCTGTCCATTACTGAATAGTGAAGCTTTATCATCACCATTATGAAACTTATGGACAAACAATACTGATAAGAACGCTTCATTATTCAACGAAGATTACCTGAATAACATTATTCAATACAATGAACTTGAGATTACAACAGCACTAGGAGCATTCCTTGCTCTTAAGTACAAGTACTGAACACATATTAGAGATTTCCTAGATACCAAAGAAAGTACATCATCTACTGCATCTCACCATGATTCATTCCCACCTTATTTCTAAAGTTATTCCCAGTTTTGTAATTAAATGTGTATTTACTGAACAACACCATTCATATTTTGGAGAGTTTCAGGTATCGCTGGAATGGAACAGACACCAGATGATTCATCACAGCATAGGAAGCATATTTAGTAAGCAAAGAAACAAGAGGTCTACCTATAATGTTGAAAACAATGTCTTACTTTCACAAGCTCCTGTTGTGGCCATATCTGGATGGGTTCAACCTGCTGAGGAGTCTGTGTCTGGATTCCGTATGTGTTCAAGAAAACCTGCAGACTTTTTTTAAAAAAACGGAAATCACAAGGAATTCAAATGCAGCAGAACTGGAGCCTGCTATTAAATATGGATCCTGGTAGCAACTGGCTTTGAAATACTGGATTTCACACCTAGAATGCAATCCACCCCACAGAGGCTGTAAGACTGTGATGAGACTGTTAGAAATAGGATGTCTTAGTGTGACAGAACATGTGCTAAAGCCAGCAAGCCAGCAAATGTGTGTTTGGCAATACCTATTTCTCAAAATGTCTCCTTAAAGAATTAAACTATCGTAGGCTACTAGAGCCAAGCTGGGACCACATGCGATAGTTGCTACCAAAATCCATCATTTCCTGGAGCTGGGGAACTTAACTGGAGTCAGGGAGGGGTGTCTACAAAAAAAATGAGCCCAGGGACACATTTGGAAATCTAATAAACAGTTGTGGGTATCACAAACTACCCATTTCACAGAAGAAAAACTGGGAATCCTCAGCACTAACCCCCAATAAGCAAAACAACTGCATCCAGTCAGAACAAGTGAAACAGAGGCAAACAGCTCCTCCCATGAAAAAAACTTAGGCACCTCTGCATCACACCACCAGAAAGCAAAAAATATTTTTTTTAAAATTAGCAAACAGGTGAGACAGGGACCACTAGAGAGTTGGGCATCTCAGGGCATGTTGGGGACTCAGCATTAGAACTGGAGATTTGAGCTGGATCATGAAATTCAGCACACAGAAATTGCTACTCTTTTGACCAAGAAAAGAGCCATGTTCCTAATATGTATACCAAGCCATGTTCCTAATATGTATACCAAGTCTGGTCAGTCCAGGGGATTCATACTGCCCAATAGTCTGCAAATTGTTCTTATAATTATACTGCACACTGTTTTGCCTGAAAACAGCTCTGAGGCTTGCGCATTCCCAATCTCATGTAGTTCATGAAAACAGTTCTAAGTCTCAAATCACAAAGTTTCCGGTTCAGTCACACAAGTCTCCAAATAATGCATTCAAATCCAAGCACTGAGGCTCAGATCACTTATCTGAATGGCTTACCGTTGGCTTTCAGCAACCAGCGCGACTTGGACCACCAGGTCATTTTCAAGAGGACCCTTAAAACGCAAGAGTAAAACCAACATTTTTATTGGTGCAATGTGTTGGCTGATTGTGAGCCACAATGAGATACAAGGACAACATGAACAATAACCATTCATTAATATGATTGACATTGTCTGGCCGCATTGCTGCTTTCCCTCGCTCTTTATTGCCCACTAATCAATTTGACGGTGCAGACAGGGAAATGGAACACCAGGGAGGTAGCACACATAAATCTCAATGCCACCTGAGGAGCTGAATTGTCAATGCACTTTTGAGTGATGCAATAGTGGGATGTTAAGGACGGGTTCCTTCATTTATTTATTTTTTACTATTTTTGCATCAAAAGCGAAGGGAGGGGAGAGAATCAACAGCATTTGATTTATTAGGCATACCTTGCATCATTAACAAAACAAAACAAAACCTTCATGTATTTTGCCAAGAACTGCAAGTCTATTGATGATTTTCCAGCACCAATGCTGCTTTCATCTGCTGCACACACTCCTCATAGCAAAAAATGTACATTGACAGTATATATGGAGCTCCTCTACCTAAGATGGGAGCGTGATGACCCCCCTGTGCATTCCTTGGAGTACACAGATCAGATCTCTACAAAGGAATGAACAAATATGGTTGAGTGTCCATTTCTACATCCGAGCATAGGGCAATCTCTAAGGTGAGGCATGTGTGCAAATAGGTTATATCAGTAATTATTTAAATTTCCCTCCCCATATTCTTAAATAACATAAGTTAAAGAAACCTTATTACAAGGGTCCCAACCTGTGCCCCGCAAGCTGCCCAGAAACTGATCCTTTTAGTTTATTCTCACTTGTAATATTTTATTTCCAAATGTTTATAGAGGTTTGGTTTTATTTGATTTATTATATTTCTGTGATGGGATAATGAGCTGCTTGTGCGTAAAAGCTGAATCCCTCAGAGCTTGGCATAGGTCTCAAAGCTCTGCCTTTACGGGAGCCCTCAAGGCATGACTCCCTCAATCGCTGGCAGAATCTGTCAGTGGGCGTTTCCAGAATTTGCGCCAATATAAGAGTTCCTTAACAGAAACTCTCCTTCGGGATTCTCGGCGTGACAGTTTCCTGCGAGGCGTAGGTGTACCCAGAGGAGGTCCTGAGACCTCCCCGCTGTTTTCACTGGAAGTCTCTTGGAGCCATCCCTCCGACTGAGTTTCTCCATGAACTCTCTCTCTCCCCCTGCTGGTTCCTTCCTCTGCATCCGAGGGTCTCCTAACCTCCTTGAGCCCCTCCACCACCTGACTCTCCAATGGCAGTTCCCTGACAATTTCCATGCCACTTTTCATTCCTGTGTAATGCCCTCTCATCAGATGTCAAGGAGATAAAGAACTATACAATGTTAGAAGGCAGCCCTGCATCGGGAAGTTTTTTAACATTTGACGTTTTATTATATTTTTATATTCTGCTGGAAGCTGCCCAGAGCGCCTGGGCGGTGTATAAATAATAAAATTCTTATTCTTATTCTTGAATGAATCGCAAAGCGACTTACAAAAACAAAACAAAAAATAACATTATAGAACATAACAGATCATTACAAATACAGCATAAATCATATAGATGAATTAACAAATCATCAGCAAAGCAATTATATATAATCAGTAAAACAATAACAGTAATATGCTATTAACAAAATAACTAAAAAGGCAAAACAGCACAATTACAACGAAAATAATATATTATAGCATTCATAAAGTATTATGAAATATTAACATTAACAAAATAGCAACCAGAAATAAGCAAAACAGAAAACAAACTGTTGAATTCACATGCACTCCCTCTCCACCCCCATGACTCATAATATTTCACTCCATTCAGCTCCTTAATATACACATAGACATAATGCCCATGGCAGTAATGCCCTTCTGAAGGTTTCTTGGGTTGGAGGTGTGGCAGCACAGGTCATCCCATGATGACAGACAATGTCTCTCGCCCCTCACCTCGCCCCTTCCTCTGGAAGAAATTCTTATGAAGGTGGGGCAAGGTAGGCGGAAAAAGCCAGCACAAAGTCTCACAGAGGGTACTTTGTTTAACCATTGACCGCGTTTTACAATGTAAACTCTCTTTGAATTTTTGTAGCTGGTTTTTATGAATAATACTTATTTTGATGCGAATGCGGGTCTTTCAAAAATTCTCTGTATTTTTGTATTTGTTTTTTTCTTTGACATGTCTTCCGCTATGTTGTAACACTACTTAGAGATCTGTTTAAATATAAGTAGCATATAAATTGTCCGTATAAATTAAAAATCAATAATTGGATGGCAATAAAAAAAAAGCTTAAGAGAAAAGAAAATAATTTCCTTTTTTTTAGCGTGAAGGGTTTTACATTGGCTAGCTATAACTTACTGTGATGACACTACTTAGATATATGGGTTTTTTAAAGTGGTATATATATTTTTCTAAATCAAAATAAAACTATACACAATGCATTTCACTTGCACTACACCTGCTTACCAGATTGCTGTTTGTTTTAGGTGAAAATCATAGTTGCCATACACCGTTGGAAAAATGGCTGCAATCCATTCCATGGTCAGAGGTGCGTTATTTGAATTGAGGTGTACATTTTTGTAATGCGGTGGGATGCAAACACTGCTGTTCTCTTTTAATAAATGCAGGGTGCATTGTTGCAAGTTCAGTTAGCCAGAGCTCCCTGCTTTAAGAAAATCAGTTTCCCTGGGAATAGCTTGCTATAGCAGATGTTGCCAGTTCCATGGCTCTAAAATGTGTGAGGTTTGCCCTTCTAATGGATCCTAACGTAACTGTTGAGGAATATGCAAGCTAGTTTTTTTCTGCATGTTTCTGCATTAGCCCACGACTCTTGCAAGGAAGCTGAGCATCACCCTGTCATGTAGCTGTTAAAGGCACGGGATCCTCTTGCCTAGAAATGAATTGACAACCTTGCTCATAAAGGCCCTGGATTTAGGTGTGTAACTACATTGAGCTACTCCAAGGGAACAGCTGCAGTCTGTGAGATGGGAGAATACAAGAGCAGAATACTGAAGTCACATCTACCTGAACACTGGGGGTGATTAAATTCCAGTCAGGCAGCTCTGTGTCAGACAAAACAGCATACAGTGCAGTCAGGAAAATCACGGATACTGGTGGACTTCTGCAGTGGGCCATTTCCAGCTGTTATTTAGGAGATTCAGTTTTGATCTGCCTGGCATGACACCGTGGTTGCAAGCCTTTTATTCTATTTTTTTAACGACCACTCAACAACAGACTTTACAGTGGGATTCTGGATGTTACTATTCACTACACCAAACTCCTGATTTTTTGGGGGGACAAAGTGTGTGCCGCTTTCAGAAAGATGGAGAAATGTAGGGACACAAAAACTGGAAATGTAATTAAATGTGTGCCCTTGTTTTTGACGGCATTTTTTCTCCTGTTTGGACAAATATAGTCATTTGGGAAGGTGGCCTTGATAAGAATTTTGTACTTCAGATAACAATCAGGGTTGCAGGGGAGAGAGGAGGTTTTTCACAAATAGCGAGAAGTAGGAAGATTCTTATTTGCAATCAAGAAAAGCAGCTGCTCTCGTCTGATATTTTGCATTTTATTTCCCAAAGAAATATATATATATAAGCAAAAGAATTTCGGTACACAAGTTTAATGGACAAATTCTGTCGAGAATAAAAATCTGGTTGCGGTTTTGCCTGATAATAAATGGCGGCTGCTTTTATTTCTCATTTAAATCTTTTTGCTAGTGAGCAGGATTTCATGGATAGCTGCACTTGATGAAGTGCTTTATCAACAAGGAGCTGCAATCTTTTCTCTAGGTGACTTGATGCTTCAGTCATTTTTATTTTAGAGTGCCTGGCTGTGAGAAAAGTCAGTCTGGGAAGTGGGGAGGACTCTGCAAGCAACTCTGTTTTGTGCTTAAAACTGGAATGCTGCTTCTTATTATTAACCCAAAAGCAACTCTTTGAAAGATAAAGACGGTGAGAGATCAGACATCTGAAAAAGGCATATTTATTCATCATGATTTATTCATTACTTTTAAAAAAACAGGAAGGAAGGAAGGAAGGAAGGAAGGAAGGAAGGAAGGAAGGTTGAGGGACATTTCTGGAAAGCCACTTAGAACTTATGTGGACCCAGAATGAAACTTGGTTCACCCAGAAAAATGGAATCTAATCTACTCCAAAACAGGAGAATCAAGTCAGAGACGAATCCTAATCAGGCCTCCCTGCTCTTAGCTACTCTCTAGGGGGCATGACTTACAGAAACTTCTCCAGTCGCAGGACCGTTTCAGGTGTAAAGAGCCCCAAGATGTCTCTACTTAGAAGATCACAGCTTACTCTTACATTTTTCAAGGCCAGGGCCTCTGCCTACTGCAGGACATTGAACCAGCAAATGCTGACAATCAAGCAAAACTTTCAGAAGAAATATAACTTATCATCAAAAAATACCTCCCTTGGAATTGCTACAGAGGAAGGCAAACACACTTATGCCACCCACAACTCCGACGGAATTTCCGAAAAATTAACAAATTAACAGCAATTTCCTATAGTGCAGGATGGAGAACCTGCAGCCCTCCAGATGTTGTTACACTCCAATTCCCATTAGCCCCAACCAGCGCAGCCAATAGTAAGGGGTGTTGGGAATTTTTAGTCCAACAATATCTGAAGGATCACAAGTTCTCTAAACCCAAAGTGTTGCAAGTCACCTGTCAGTGCCAAGCCAACCATTAACAACCCCCTGAATATCTCCCACTGAATATTGACCGGATGCCATTAAATAGACTGGTACAGGTATAGCCCAGTCACTGCACCTCCGTCTTGTGCTATTTTCATTCTCTGGTATCACAGAGTGAAATAATAATATTTTTTTTTTTAAAAAAAAAACTTAAAATGACATTATGGTGACTTAACATGATGTCACAAGCCCAAATGTATCAGAGAAAAATGTCTTTAAAGCACTGTGAAACTCTATAATTTCAACAGACGTACAGAATGATTGTTGTGTTGACACAGCTCTATGCTGGGGTGGTTTTCCAACGGTGCTTGGTCGGTGTTCTAGCACATTCAAAACCTGTCACTTTGCTGCACTGACTTCTAGAGGCCTCTATAGGCTTTAGTGGCTTAGCTTTAGCTGTAATAACTGCTAATGCACTCCAGAGAGATAATGCTGCATTTACAGGCAATGCATTATAAATCACTCAGCAAGGCCTTATTTCCTGTACAGGATAATGTGGACACATAACCCACAAGGAGTCTTAAGGAGAAAGATCTACAATCAGAGTGACAGAATCCTTAAACATGGCACATCTAATTTTATACAACATTCAAGGGAATTTGTGTTTGTGTGTTTGTGCGTATGCGTGTGTATCTAAAATATCTTGAGTTTTTTGTTCCCCATATAAGCGTAATTTGTGCTCATTAGGCTTTGTTTGTAAATCCTGGTACTTTCATTAAAACTGAATCTTTTTCAGTACATTAAGAATTCTTTAAAGAGAGCACGGAGACAAAGTTTTTAGAACATGAGTTAAAATAAGCCACTGTGCCCACATTAGAGTATGATCTAAGCAGCATTACAAGTGTTAATACAGGCTTGAAAATAAAGCTTTAATGTTATCTTATACTGCAACAGACCTGCTGAGGATGGAACCAGGCAGTGTGCACTGCCTGTGGTTTCACGCGCTATCTACATTTGCGAATGCGGACAAATTTTATACCACCTTAGCTAGCTGTCTCCCAAGAAAACCTGGGATTTGTAGTTTGGTGAGGTGCAAATAATTTTGTTGAAGATTCCTAAAATACACACTCTGAGCTACCATTCTCAGAGAATCCTGGTGTGTGTGTGATTGGTGTGTGACCTTAATCAACAGAGCTGAGTTGAATCAAAAGGGGCTAAAAGCTATGAAAATCATTCAGATCTCTCTCAGGATCAGATCATGTTGATGTATACAGGATCCATGCTTTTTCTAAAGGTGGGGGAGTCAAGATGAAAGTGCAACTGTTTGGGTGATCAGCAACAATACCCAAGTTTGATCAAAGAACTTAGATACTTTCAATACTAAATCCATTCCCTAACCTCTGTCCCTGGGCGTAATACACTATAATACCCAATGATACACACACACCTGCTACATCATCACATTGTTCAGGAACATGTAACACTCCTTCCCCACAATGCAGAAGTGAGAATTCTTCATGGTGGCATGTGTACTGCATGAACCCCAAACCACATGGTGACACAGGCTAATGAACATGCCTGTGAATGTCATATTAACACGGCTAGAAAAATTGTGTGGTCAGTTTCAACTTAGCAATTTTGTTTTTACAATTTTTAAAATTATGATTTCAGTCATATTTATAAGCTGCCTCTAATGGTATGAAGAAGTGGGGCAATTGTGAATTTAAATCAGAGGCAGGACTGCAACATATGGAGGGCAACAGACTCCATACCCCAGGTTTAAATAACTAAACCAGCCCACAGAGGGATTTGACAAATCCTAAATATGCAGAACAATCTTCCACCTTCACCACCATCACTAATCTAAGGAATATTTGGCAGCATCAGATATAGCAATGGAAGACTGCAGCTCAAACACACAGGTTGTAAAGCAAGGTTAAATGCAAATGAACTTTTAATAAATGCCTGATGAATCCATTGTGGAGGGAAGGAAGGAACCTTTTATGACTTATTTATTGGATTTGTGATTCTGTCTGCTTTATGACTGAAGGGGAAATGCTTGAATAAAGATATTTTATGGTGCTGGCTGGAAGAAACAAATCAGCATGTGCCTTCTTTGTTTTTATGGTGATATAATGCCATGATGCACTCCCAAAAGACCAGCTACACAAAGGGAATGGCCACAACCCAACCTCAATCAAGCCTGTATGGGTTTAAAGGCAAGTCCATGTGCTGTAGGGTCGGAATTACCAATTTTTGCTCCAAGGTAACCCACATTTTGCATCAAGAAAAGTCAGATTTTGCCCCATCTCTCTCTCTCTCTCTCTCTCTCTCTCTCTCTCTCACACACACACACACACACACACACACACACATATAGGCCTGCATATGCTTATGTTGTATGATTTGTTTTTATATTCATAGCCACAGGGAAAGCAAAGCATGGTCTGAAGTTGGTTTACAATCCTGGTTTACAGGGCAAGTGCCCTTTATTGTTGTCAATTCTGATATAATGGGAAAGTATGGTTCACGGCAATCCAGAAGTAATTGATTAATTGCAGGAGGGAGTGTGTAAGCTCAAGGCACACAACATAACCCTTGCTTTGGCATTTGGTAGGAGACCCCATTGGAGGTGGAAGGATTGGAGGTGGAATGATAGACCCCATTGGAGGTAGAATTGGAGGTGGAATAATAGGAGGTGGAATGAGGCAAGGCAGAACTGCCACAAAATGCCTCCTTCTCTCTTCCACCAGAACCCCCACTGGACTTTATGAAGTATGATTTGGCAAGGATCCTACCTGTTATTTTAGCAGAGTGTTTAATGCCAGAGCGTTCGATCACTCTGATGCTCAGCTTACTGGGGAATTTTCAGTTTTGATGCTTTAGTGCAGCATCGTGGAAGCTTAAGCCTTCCAGACCAGCATTTTCCTGCATAGAGTCCTTCATGCTTAAATTCCAGCTTTAGGTGCCAGAAAAAGCTGCCTTTTGATAGTTTTGGATCCAAGATAACTGCTTATATAAAATGGTGCCAATTACTAGAAAAAGACTTTTGTAATGGCAATCTGTGTTACAACAAACCTTGAGTCTGATTAAATTGTTTTATTACTAATGAGAATAACTTCAATGAACCCCATTAATGAATGGGATTGCTTTTTTAAAAAGTGTTAAATTTGGGCTGATTGATTTTGCTTCCACAAGCCTATCTAACGTTATATACATTGAGATGACTAAATGGATTTTTTAATTTGCTTTTGAACAAAATGAGATGGTTTAATTTGATACATTTTGTAGAGGAAAAGGAAGAAAGCACTTTTAAGAAGTGAAGTGGTGTTTGGGTTCTGAAGACATCATTATTAGGTGAAACGTTTTGTGTTCCAGTTTCAGATTCCATTTTTGGCCGGTTCTTTTAACACTTCAAACCAAACACAGACAGGAGCATCTGTAACTTTCATCTGTACACTATGACTATGCATACATTAGCAAACATTCAGATAAAGTATTTCAATAAATAAATAAATAAATATAATGAAATGAAATGAGAGTTAGGGGTATCAGTGAAAGATGTCTGGCATTTGTGTCATGAGGAAAAAAACAAAAATCAGACTTGACTTTATTTTCTGTACTGCAGTATACCTAGAACTATTACAATGTGAGCTGTGATCCAGATGGAACAGAACTGATGGATCCACAGTGAACTATCTCTGGGTAGGTGGAGGGGGGATTTGCTCTCCCTGCCCACCTGGTGTGCCTGATCCACCTTCAACATCCATATCTACTTACGGAAGGGAATAAGCAGGCTTTCCCTAGATTATAATGTTTTGCTGCACTGTTCTGTTTTTAATGACAGATTGTGAAGCTGAGGCTCCAGTACTTTGGCCACCTCATGAGAAGAGAAGACTCCCTGGAGAAGACCCTGATGTTGGGAAAGATGGAGGGCACAAGGAGAAGGGGGCGACAGAGGACGAGATGGTTGGATAGTGTTTTCGAGGTTACCAGCATGAGTCTGACCAAGCTGCGGGGGGCAGTGGAGGACAGGAGTGCCTGGCGTTCTCTGGTCCATGGGGTCACGAAGAGTCGGACACGACTAAACGACTAAACAACAACAACAGTCATTGTTTCTTTGCTTTATTTTGTGACAAGTATTTATATTTCAGTTCTACTGGCATAGGGTCTATGCACATTAAGTGGTATAAAATATTATAAATAAATAAATAAAATAATAAAATTAACCTATAGCCACATGGTTCACATCATAGGCCTATTCACATGGTCCCTCCCATTACACACATATGGGGAGGGGCAGATACACTGAGCAGGTGGAGGGGCTGGCATGTACTTAGTTGACTGATCTGACCCCTAGAACGCCACTATGTTGGGGGGAAGGAGAGAGTCACTTCTTCAAGAAAGCTTTTCTGAAGACCTGGCTGATGCTACAACCTCAACTGCCCCAAAGTGAGAAAGAGCAAATACTCCGCTGAAAAAGTAAACCATGTGGGTATTCCCCCCCCCCCCCAGCCAGTAGAGGAGAAACACACTGCAACAAACAGGTCCATGAAGTTAAAAGTGGCCATAACACCACCTCACCTTGCCATTTACTATCTGAAGTTATAGCTTGCTCTGTTCAGGCTGGTATACCATCCTATTAAAAATAAAATAAAGTTTCGGGCAGCCAGAAACTTTAACAAGCCACTCAAAATAAATGTCTACCCAGCACTTTCTCTGAGGATGCATAGAGTTCACTTACGCCATCTGAACTCTTAGTATTTGTTTCGTACAGAACAAACCCCAGCAGCAGTGGCGTAGCGTGGGGGGTGCAGGTGGGGCCGGCTGCACCGGGCGCAACATCTGGGGGGGCGCGCTCGCACTCACAGCTCTCTGTCCCCTGCTAAAATCCTTGGGTTAGGGGGCGCAAATTACTTGCCTTGCCCCGGGTGCTGACAACCCACGCTACGCCACTGCCCAGCAGGGACTAATGCAATATTACTACTGCTGCAACATATTAATAAATGGCATGCCTCTCAACTGCATTTTTTAAAAAATCAGCTTATTAAACACACTCATACCTGATTTGAATATCTCATGCTAACGTTCCGTTGATCTTGGGGAGGTATGTAACGCTTCACTGGGTCGATATCTTTAACACTTACTAAACCGTCAACTGAAAGGAAACCACCAACAATTCATCATTTGTCTCTTTATAGCCCAAAGCATTTGTCATCATTATTACCCTGGAGCATGCAAGAATAAAAAAGCAATGGATTTAAAGTTTGGCATTTGAATAAATCCCCAGAAAAGCGATGAAATGTAGAAGCTGGTATTTCAATGGTTCAATGCATCTGAACATATTTTTCCAGAATGGGTTATCCATACATGGTGATTGTAGCAGGTTTTGTGAATTACAGTGATCATGAATCCAGTTTCGGCTCATAGGGCTATCTACATGAAAGCTGCACAGGCTATCCATTCTGATAGAAATATTTTTGAATGTGTACAAAGACCTAGTTCAGAGATAATGATCTCAGGCCAATAAACCATGAACAAAACATGTGCTCACATACTCCTCCCACCATTCCATCTTCAGCACTGAAGGTGAAACTTGTTCAAACCACAGTTTCCTGTTACATTTACACCAGGAAACTGTAGTTTAACCCCTGTTTACTCTGGCTTCATGTCCTGGTTAGGAAGCCTTGCTTAAACCATACTTTTGTATTTGGCTGTGAGAGGAAACAAGTCACACCACCAGTGTTGAAGCTAGGGATATGAGGGGTGAGGCAAGGAGAAACCAGGTGGGTGAATGGTTCATTCTCTGCCCATTAAACTGATTAATCGTTGGCTCAAGAATATTCTATCTCAATTGGGCTAATGTGTTAAATCTGAACTGACCATCAGGTGACAAACACAGTCTGAAAGTTCTCATAGTCACACAAATGCAACTTTGGAGGCAGGCAGGGGCACATATCAAATCTGAGAAAACTCAAATTCTTCTACTTTTGCAGGTGTCTACTTACCAAGAAGTTTTGCAATGATATAAAGCGACTGTCCCCAGAGAAAGAATTTTCCATCTCGCCCATGGTTGCTGGGAAATCGTTTCTGACTGCCAGGATTTTTCTTTTCCAGTTCAACAAAGTCAGCTGGCACATAATAATATTTAGGTACAACGGGAAAGCCTGCGAAGTTTTAAAATATGTACTTAAAGACATGTAAAATTACATTATTACAAAGTGAAGAAACGTATCCCCCATGCACAATGTAAATGAAGTAAAAACTTGCTGATTGTCGTTCCTAGTTATAATTCGATGCCAGTCAGCTAAGAACACTTAACTGCTATCCTGAGCACAGGTTTATTTATGTCTCTCTTCTTGACTGAACAGATGCAGTGCCTATAAACTGGTTCCGAAAAAATAGTAATGTTTTACAGATGGGAGGGGGGGAAATCCCCTGCATTTATTTAGAGGTACTATTGTTGCTCTTGTGCAACAGAAGAGAAAATATGTACAACTGCTGTTGGTAAAGGAGTACAAAAGCTTCAGGCCAGAATAAAAATGAACCTAAGTCTTGGATTGAAAAAAGTAGAAGGCTGATGATAAGCAAAAATGTTTTCAGTCACTTCTGATGTATTTATCAGTGAAAGAGAAAATACACAAACTAGCTGTGGATTCTTGCATTTAAGCCACTGTCCTCTACAATAAGGCTATACACTTTTAATTCCCATGTGCTATTTAAAGGGTGCACTCGAATTTTCCCGTGCAAACGAGGAACAAAATGGAGAGGAGGGTTGGTTATACTGGAAGAAGTCTGCCTGTTTGTACCTTCTTGCTAAGGTCAAACTAGACGTGACGGTGGCAGTCCCATAAAAAGTGCAGCATGGACAGAAAAGGGCAAGGGAGCTGAAGTCTCCAATTGCCTGCAGTTCTTTCACTGTCCACCTCTCTCCCTCTTTTAAAGCTGCTTTCCACTCTGTGATTGGAAGTAGAGATAAGCAGGTTGAGTAGGGGGGAATTGCAAACACATCTATTTTACAGACACAGCAAGATAAGTGTATGACCACCTCACATCTAGTTTCACCCTAGAACTTCTGTGTAAATTGAGCGTGTGAATACAGCACAAAGTAATCCCAATCAAAAGTACTGTTTGGAGTCTTTAACAGATGAATGTGATCTTAAACTGAAACTTCTTTAAAATAGGGAGTCCCCCCCATGTTTTGCCCTCATTAACTGTGCTTCAACAGTTATTAATCAGAATATTGATTATACTGTACAGGGTGAGTGAGGGCATGTGTATGTATTTAATGAAATTAAATATGACCACAGACACACACACACACAAACTGCAATGGAAGTTAAATGCTACGTCAGTAGGGGTGCTATGTATGAGATTATAAGCAAAAATTTTGTTCAGTAAATGATAGATCTTCCATAATTTATGTAATAAGAAATGGGAAGGAGCAACATCTCAGGCATTCTTCCCAAATTGTTTAAGTTGCAGGAGGCGGCTGAGATAAGCATACGGTGCAATCCAAAGTCTGGAGAAAGCAATCACTGCCCTTTTCTGAGCTGCAAAGAATACTGAATGGGTATCCCATATGCCTCCTCTGGATTTTATTTACTGTATGAAGGAACTGAAACTACCTTTTCACGTTTTCAGGCTTGGAAAGAGTTAGAAGGCAAGAGGTGCCAGAAAAGGGAGCGAGAAACAACTACATAGAGAAAGGGAAGTGAGCAACTATTGCCATGCCTAGTTTAATGTGTGGTCTCTCCATCCTCTGATGTACCAAACTGCAACCAGTGTATCATATTCATGGCTAACCACCTCTATTGACACATATATTACATATATTAAAACTTTATATATTATGGAAAGCTTTTCCATGCTTAAAATAATAATTTTTTAAAAATGGATCACATGCTTAGGGTTTTCTAATTACTAGCTATAAGGTCTCTCATGCAACTGAGTAAATAACAGCAGGAGTGGGGGCGGGAAATGATTCTGGCGCAAACCTAACATTTAACCTATCAGCGTTTCTTTCACCAGTTAATGAACTCCATTTTATTATGAGCCATATTTTACTGGAGAAATGAATCACGTTTTATGTTCACACTTGGCCTGGAGCTCTGCTTTTGTAAGAACATAGGCTTATTCTCTGGGATTTGATCTGCACTCCCTACAGTTCCACGCTGTAGGGCCACCCCCATCATTTGCATTTGCAAAAGTTCAGATTTCTCCAGTGTCACTGCTGCACCGTACCTTCTGCTGATTGCTGTAGCAATGGATCCAGAAGCTCTTGATATTCTTTGACTTGCTCAGTGTTACCCTTGAAGACTCCTAAAAGCAATTCCAGGAACAATTAAAGAAAGATAGTGCTTATAATAAGTGTCAGCATCATTTCAGATATTTTGCGCCATGATGGTTGGACGGGAAGGCCATTTTTGAAGTGCTCTTGTGAGCAATAATGGGGTCATTCAAATGGGAACTAGGATCAGGGAGCCTTGGGCTCATGTGGGGCCTCCTGCCTTGTTCAATTAGTGATTTCCACCCTGCAAAACACAGTTTGCCATTTTATCCAACCCAGCAAGCTGTGGTCTAGTTCAAACACCATTAGAGTTAAGAGCATGAGCCTTGATCCTTGACTACAGTTTGAAGTTGGGTTGTTTGGACAATCCACAATTAAAACTAACCAGTTTGTCCCAGTTCAGTCATAACAACAAACCAAAGTTGGTTGAAATGCTTCTGTCTCCTTTTCATGACTGCACCATAGAAGCAAAGGGAAATATGCCAGCATGAGGCTCGTGCATGTAATGTTAAACCATGGTTTAGGGTTCCATATGACTACTGACTATGTTTTGTGCTTGTTTGCAAGTTAGGATCTAATTCTGGCAATCCAGTCAAGAGCAAAACATAGTGCAGGCAAATTGGCAAAGTGTGATCTGCTGCAAGCAAATGTCAACACATGAGAGGAGGAAGGAATGGGAGATTATGAATTTCAAACTCTTCAGTGCTTGAACAATCCCAGTGAATTACAAAATCTGTTCCCTGTGCATGCTCTTCTCAATCTAGCTACCACAAAAGTCCACAAAGTCACTTTTCATGTGTTGCACTCATCCCCACTACTTTGGTGTCTCTTGGCTGAAAATAAATTCCCCTCTCAGGTAGAGGTAATGCAGTGGCAAATTGACTTCCTACATGCTCTTAGGATCACAGTGTTAAGCTGTGATCAGTGTGGATTTTCATTTGGTGACATTTGTCTGTAATTCACACTTCTTGGCTGTTCCATTTCCCCCTTTCCTAGAAACTAAATTGCATATACAATTCCAGATTTTATATTTCCTTTAAGACCAAGGCTGCAAAGCAAAAAAAAATTATTTCTTTTGAACTAGATGAGGTTTCAGCTAGAGTTATTTTTACAAGTAGTTATTCTCACCATTTTTTTACAGTGCTGTGGCTTTAGGGCCTGCCTCCATAAATGAAAATCCTAATGGCAGAAACAAATGAATTTTCTTACTCGGTCAAACAAAAAGATCCATCTAGTTCAGCATTGTTTCTAGTATGGACAGACAGATGCCTCTATACATCAATAGGAGAAACATCTGGTATACTGTCTATATACAGGCATGCTCCATTTAGCCATAATGGCTAATAGTAATTGAAAGACTGATCCTTCATGGAGTTGCCATCACCAAACCTAAGGTACTCTATCAAGCAGCCATTACACTACATTACATCAGGCTGAAAAGGTAGGTGGAAAAAGAAGGGATGCAGGGTCATTCCATGGACACAGCTGAGAGACCAGCAACTTTTGGCTTCTCCTCTTTTTGAACATCCCTACACCATCTGGTCATTAGAAGAACTAGTAACAAAGAACCTGTACCTGAGTTTGCTTATTTCCTCCTCCCTCCCTATTAATTTTCCTTTTTGCCCTCCCTTTTTAGATTAAAAGTTTGACATTTCACTACTGCCATTACTACCATTATATAAGGTGCTGCGCATAATGGATTCTATTCTGTTCCTATCCAGAGGGCTCAAATTCGTAGTCTTCTCTGATTTTCAATTTTCTTCGTTTTTCTAATTATTCAACATGCAAATGCCTCTTTCAATGGATGCAAACTGGATTATTGTCCTGGAAAGCTACATTTAAAAAAAAAAAAACTGCTCTTGTACAGTGGCTAGGAGTATTAAATCTGAGCCAGGAAGTACTGATTCAAATTTCACTTAAACCATGAACTCAGCTAGGAGAATTACGGCAAATCACCATCTCAGCAAGCTTCCCACATGTAAAATGGGGATAATAATACCCACTTACCTTACACAGGTTTTATAAAAGATTTATGACACATATATGCTCTCATTAATCATTCAAAAGGTGCTAACTACACACCAGGCTTCACAAGACTTTAGCTAGGAATTCTCTTTTTGCATATTTCCAATGCTGCATGAATATTGAGGAAAAAAATGCAATATTGTATGTTTGCTACAGAACACATTGGAACTTAGGTTTCAGAAGGGAGTTTTTCCCAGCCCTTCATAGAGATGCCAGGGATTGAACCTGGTCCCTTCTGTATGCAAAGTATGTGCTGTATCACTAAGTTACATCCTGATCTGGAAACTCTAATGTCCATCAACTTACAAGAGAAAATGGAATCCATGCTCTTTTGCTGCAGAAACTCCAAATGGAGAATTATGATAATTTGCTCATCTCTTAACTTCGCAGATTGAGGGCAAAGAGCCCCAGGAGAGACTTACGCATGATAAATACAAAGAAAACCCCACAAGCTCACGGCTAAGATAAAATCAAACTATCTAAGGAACCTGCATGCCAGCATTCTCTCCTCATTCTCTCATTTTAATTTAATTGTTTAATCTCACAAAATGGGACATGATAAAAAGTTTTATAAAATTATGAATGGTGTGCAGTGGGAATGGTATGGAATGACCGGATGGCTAAAAAATGTTTCATTCTTTCAGATAACAACTAACGCTTTTAGAGTCTCCCAATGAAATTGATGGCTTGTAAGAAAGTATTTTGTCAGTTTGACAAGAGAAACTATTTCAAACAATGCGCAACTGACTTGTGGGAAATGTGATGACTACAATTAGCTTAGGTGGCTTTTAAAAATGGATTAGAAAATGGGCAGTCCATTAACAGCTACCAGGTATGGAAGCAAAACGGAGGCTTCACATTCAGAGGCCATGTGTCTGCTGAATATCAGCTGCTGGGGATAAAGACCGAGGGAAGGTAAATGCTTTCATGCCCTGCTTGTGGCTGTCCTGAACCTATCAAGCTGACCACTCCTAGAACCAGAATGATGGACAAAATGGACATTTGCATGGCAAATCAATTCATTTAGGGCTACTCAATAAATTAGTACTTATGAAGCAAGTTACAATGACACTGATGATACTGAGAGGAGGGGTGACTAACGTGTGCCCCCCCCCCAGCCAGCATGAGCAACAATCAGGAATGATGGGAGTTGTAGTCCAGCAATATCTGGGGGGTCACAATGATTTAGAGACATGCCTAGAGCACAAGGGAATCTCATGAGTGTATGGCTTTCTTCATTCGTTTCAATGGATATCTGATCCACTTCTGCATTTCCACCTCACAAAATCTCGTGAAAGCTCCACAAGATCTCGTGAAAGCTCCACAAGATCTCGTGAGATTTCACTGGAACCTGCTGCTGCCACTGCTTTGTGGGCGCCACTGTGGAACCCAGCTAAGGAAGACCTGGGAGGGGCAGGAGTTGGGGAACATCTTCCCATTTGGCCTCAGGCAGCAAAACAGGACATGCAGTTGCTGATGACAGAAACAAGAGAAATTCAGCTTAAAGTATTTGCATCGAGGAGACTTGCGGTGAAGGGACAGAACAGAACTTTTGAAATTTTCCTGCCCATAAACAAACCCAAGCACTCTTCTCAGAAGTAAAAACTGATGTGCACAATGGAGCATTGCACACTCAGATATAAAATTCATAACAGAAAATAAGTTTATTCTACAAGAGCTGAAATCATTCCATTAGTTATACTTTGGCAGCAACATTGTCCCTGAAAACCTTGGCATAAGTAGATTATAGCCTTCCCTCTTGGATTGCTAAAAACATTTTATTATTGAATTCTAAGAGTCATCTCTGACAGAATAAGAAAGTAAAGTCATACTTACCATCAATCATCATGAAAATAAAAAAGAGAGGAAATTCACACTCAATCCCATCAAAGAGCTGAAATTAGAAAAGGGGAGAATTTAAGATGCATTTGTGTTGCTTCTGAAAATCTATTCAAATTTCCCACTACATCAAAGAAACCAAAGATAAACATGAAAACAAATTATTCATTTAGATGCAACAAATTTTTTTTTAAAAGGAGGAGGAAAATTTCAGCTTGCTGCAAAAAGATTCACGGGACTTTCAAAAAGTGTTGTAGCCTAATTTTATGCACAAAATGCATCACAGGCTTTTTATTCTCAGCAAGGAAATTTTCATTTGAATTGAAAAAGGCAAAAACAAAAGCATTTGAAGGAAAAGCAAGGATTCTATTCAGACAGCCTTTAATGGCAAACATTAATACTCTGAAGCACATAGAAATTTGGATATTAATACACTCCAGCCTGTAGTCAGCTGTGAAATTAAATAAAATGATAAATAACTCAGCTGTTTGTTAGGGGAAAACAAACTGTACATTGAGTTTGAAATGTAAGCACATTTACCTCTAAACAAATCAATCAGGGAGAAGAGTGCTGATGCAGCACTCCTGGGCACTGCACACCCAAAGCTCCACAACCATCTCCTTCGCTAAAAATAGATTGCAAAGAAGTGCCAAGGCTAATGGTTCATATGATTTGCTGGCTCTTCTCTGCTCCCCTTTATAGAATGAAGTTGTTCTCCATTTTGGAAGTTCTTGCAGGGATTAAAAGAACACTTGAAACTGAACCTCTGTCTTTCTCCACAGATTTCACTAAGCAAAATCAGGATTAAAACAGTTAAGCCAGGCTTAACTCAAAAATGTAAGTTCTCATGTACCACTTGCCCTGCCCCCCACCCCCATTCCCACTCATAGGGATAATCTGTCTTGAAAGATGGCTCACATCTCAATTCATTCTTGGGTGGAGCATGTCAGCACACGGAGTGGAGATGTACCACTCCTGAGCAATTAAGCATGGCTAATGGGTCAAGAATTAGGGAGTTCAGTGACATAGCATGTACATTACATGCATAAGTTCCAGATTCCATCCCTAGCATCTCAACACAGGGCTGAGAAAGACTCTACCCTAAAACACTGAAGATTGCTGGCAGTCAGTGAAGACAATATCGAGCTACATGGACCAATGATCTGGCCTAGTATAAGGCAGCTTCAGAATGGGTCACAGAACTGTATACTTCCTCTCCTAAATAAATGAAGCTGCTGGATAATGAGCCCAACCAATGGGCTGTCCAGTCCCTTTTGGTCTTCTGAGACTGGACATGAGTTTCCAGGGTCTCCTCTTTCCTAGGCCTGCCACATGATATGAATCAGACAATTACTCCATCTAGCCATACATTGTCTGCACTGACTGGCAGCAACTCTGCAAGATTTCAGACAAGGTTCTCTCCCAGCCCTAATTGGAAATGCCAGGGGTTGAACCTGGGAGCTTCGGCATGCAAAACACATGGGAGCTGTGGCTCTACCAGAAGGTGAATCACAAACTTTAGACTCACAGAACTGTACTTTTAGAAGGAACTTGAAAGCCATCTAATCTCACAACCAAGACTGCTAATGGATTACCTGGAACAAATTTCAATTATAGTGAAGCTGCTTGGTAATCTGTACAGTAAACATTGCTCTAAGGCATCTAGTCCCCAAAACAGTAGTTGCAATAGCTTCTTTCCATTAAGTAAGGGGTGGGGAACCTTTTTAGCCTGAGAGCCACATGACCAATCTTCCAGAAGCCACATGCCAGTGGTGGGGAGGGCCAGGGGTAAAAGTAGATGTGACTACAGGCAAAAGCAGGAGTAATGAATGTGACTCTTGTATAGTGGACTACATTCTAGGTAGGAAAGTCAGAGTTTTTACAAACACACTAATCTCAGCATCAAGGTCAGCAAGACGACACATTCCAGGGAAAAGGAGTGTGTGAAGCAAGGCTGGTGAGACCTGGGCTGTGACCTAGGGTGAGATGGGGTGGCCTGGGAAGAGTCCTGAGGGTTAGAGAGGCCCAGAGGACCTGAGGTTCCCCACCTCTGCATTAAGATATTTTGACAGGTGGGAATGTAAGAGGAATCAACAAGGAAATCTGATCAAAAGTAACCTAACATTAGATTTTTTTGTTAAAGCAATAGATTATATAGGAAGCACTAACAGAATCTGCACTCAAGCATACACAAGCATGTCAGTACAGTGAAGCTAATTAGAAATCTGAATCTGACATTCAGAGTCAAGGTAATTAATAGTTTAAAAATTATTCACAGTGGGCAAACCTAGAATTTCCTTGCCTGGTAATCATAGAAAACACATTTCAATGAAGAAGGAACAAATCCTATACACAAGTGCACATCAAACACTTGGGCACACATAAGCCAATCCTTTCCAGTATTACATGAACAGACCCTTTACCTTAATTTCTGCTGGTTTGTAATAATGTCGATTTTTGTCCTCCAATGCAGTCCTATAGCCATCTCTCAAAAACCGTTTGAATCCGTATTTTCCTTTCAGCTTCCTAACCACCTTGTCAATTGTTTGGCTGTACAAAGCTTCATCATCCACAGCAAAGGCAGGATAGCTAATACAGGGCAGGAGGGCAGCATCAGTGTTCTGGCAGAAGAAAAAGGGATGTTTTCTAAATTATGGATGATACAGAGCGAAATGAAACATGAAACTGGAATCTAGATAATGGGAGCTACTTATCTATGTTTTAATACATAGGTTGGAAACTTTGTTGGCCTGGCAAACCAAATCTTTATCTCCCCCACCCCGCAAGTCAACTTTGACCAGAGGGATGTCGTGACCCACCTGTCAATCATCTGATGTCATAATGACATCAGGTGATTGTCAGGCAGGTTGTCCTATGCACAGATGAAAGTTGGCACAGTGGCGTGGCAGAGAGTTCAATCCTGCTTTTTGTAGAGCCTGAGCAACCAATCCAGCCATATATTATACCTGCTCCACACCTGGCATCACCTGTTTGGCCTGTAGGCCAAAGGTTTCCCATCCCTACTTTAATAGCTACACATAAAAGTCCCCCACATTCAATAACTCCAATCCAAAGTTCCTTGGGTGTTCCACATGAAGCTCCGATGATTGGAGATTTCCTCTCATACTTCAGTGTCAGGAGCTGCTTGCTAAAGAAAGTGAGAATGTGTGAATGGAGCTGCTTTGACCCTGAAATTGAAAACACTTTGTATAAGAGTTCTGTGTACCCTCTGGAGCACCCATCAAGGTTTGGATTGGATCCTTTTAAAACCAGATTGGGCCAACTGTTTCTGCTGCATCTATAACAATTGCACAGATCGTCTCAAGCCCTAAAACTATTTGCATTCAAGCATTTAAAGAAATATTATAATTACTTAAGAACCATGTTTATCCATGTTCCTTGTTTACATCTGAAATACTCAACAACAATTTAGTACTGAAACTCTAGAGAGGTCTCAGAAATCAGCACATTTTTAATACGCTAATATATATTGAGCAAATAGCAAACTCCCAAAGGAGGCTTCCTTTGCAAAAAGAGTTTGGAGAAAAACCAATAAATTAGGTAAAATAGTTTCAACATCAGGGCTGCAGAAAATATAAGCTACGGTAACTGAATGACAGTTATTCAAAATCCCATGAGAAATAATGGAAAGAAATCTTGAAAGTTTACAACCAGGAGAAACGGTATAGAGAATACGTTTCATTGTGTTAGTGATCCATATGTATTCAGATGCATGTGAACTAAATATTGCAATGCTGAAATCAACGGTCCAGAGGGAAATAGATTTTATTTGCTGTGTTCAAGAGCGAAAGAAAATATAAACAAAATAGCTGTCTGTGCCATTTTCTTTTAATTTTCTAAAATTAAATTCTAATTCTTCCATGAGGCGAATGCAGCACTAGCAGTGAAGATTAATGTGTTGCTTAATTTGTGGAAATGCTACCAGATCCAGGAATGAAGAACAAGGCATCATGTCATGACTGTTAATTTTAAGACAATGAACAAGAGCACACTGTGATGCTAATGAAAAGTACCTAACACTGAAATAGCATTCTTGATTAAAGGCATCTTATGTCATATTAACTTGGCCTCACAGCAGGGCCTTCCCCAAGAAAATAATCTAAAAGCCAACATGTAAACTACCAGCCCCAGAGGCAAGTGACATATATTTCTGTCCTTAAGATCCCCCACACTATAATTTTTTAGAGGTCTAACGCCCAGAGAGGGAAGGAACACGGGCTGTGCCTTCCACCCACACTATTTAGAGACAATGCAGACAACTTATAAGTGTGGCTAATATGTTCAGCTCTGGAATTCATGCTGCAAATAGGCCATGAGCTGGAGAACTGAAGTTGATTTGCATGTTTCAGGTGCATGTAATTAATATAAATTTTCATGAACTCAGCAGCAGCCAAACAACATTAAGTATGCATGTTGATTTGGAACTGTTGCCCTCAAATGCAAAAGCCTTAAGTTGGTTCTTGGAAAAAGGAAAGGTCTGGATTTATATATTTTAAAAGATTTATTTTTTTAAAACCCCATATACATTTGGCCTGCATTTTATTTTATTAACCACATCTATATGCCTTCCCATTTTCAAACTATCTCTGTGGTTAGAAGCGCTATAAGTTCAATCTTTTTTTTTTAAGAATATTTTTTTATTAACCGACCAATCACATCAAATCAAACCAAATTACATAAATTCCAAATTACACAGCCGAATTTTAAATTTTTGTTGGGGGTACCCATATTTCAAGTTCCGAAGGGGATCCAATCAACTTCTTGCTTCTTGCTGCTGTTTTAATGTCCACAAATCTAACCATATGATGTTCACAGTACTATCCAGTCCTTTCTTATTGTTTTTCCACATCTCTTGTTGTTATTTTCATATATTTTTCCTTTCTCTTTGTGACCTCTGATAGTCTCCACAAGCTGGTTAAAACAGTTTGTAATCCTGCGTGGACATTATTATTTTTTTATCCAGTAGCCATATCCAGACGTTTTCCATATAACATCACTTCCATACATCAAAACAGTCTTAGCGTCATTAATCTTCACCAATCTGCCTCCTTTCTCAAACCTCTGAGGAGATTCACCAGGAATGCAGTCTGAAAACAAGTCGATTCCTCCTCCCGGCTATAAATCCTTTGGCAAGATGGCGACTCTGAATTAATTGCTGCGCCATTCCAAAAGCTCTTATTGCTTCTCGATCTCCATAAAGCATACTTCTGGTTAAAGTTTATCTCCACACAGACCTTAATCATCCTGCTTGGGTCAGTTAAACCGACGGTTCTAATGAGGAGGGGTTCTTAGTAAATCACACAGAAGGAAAGTAAAAAAGGTCCCTGTCCCCCATTCAGTCCAGTTGCCGACATACCCAGCCTTTGGTGTATCTTCATCGTAAAATATTCCTGTTTCTCCAGCCCGTCGTCTTCTTTCGCAGAGGTCACTTAAATTAGCAGTCTTCACTCCCCTTTTTCACTTGAAATATGTGCATTTGCTTCTTTTGTAATTAATTATTCCAAATTGCTGCAGCTAGTGCGCGATGAGAGACAGCGTCCAGGAGAGCCGAGGTCCACACGGGGGCATTCTGCCTAGTGCCCTCACCCCCTTCTTTTGAATTTGGGGGTGATTTATGGGCACAGCAGGCAAGGGCAGTGTTCCCCATTCCCTTGGGGCAACAAGGGAGGCTGCCTACTTCCATAACAGCCTCTTAATTACCCTGTGTGGGTCGGAAAGATGGTATTGTTGGCCATCTTCCAATGCGCCCCTAGTGGCCCATAAGTTTAATCTTAAGAAGAAAAATTGTAAGGTGTGTGTCGGGAGCTGGTCAGCGATAACTCACAAGATGTCAGTAATGTTAACTCTTTCTTCAAAGAAACAAAACAGTTCAGACCTAGTGAGCACAGCAACTCTTCCCAGTAGATCTTGACCCAATGAGCAAGTTGTGAGGACTGAAGGTCCTCGCCTTCCCACAGCTCTCCTTCCCAAGCAATCTGAGATTCCAACACCTTGCCTGTTTCTGCTCCACCCTCTTCATGACTCTGCTGGTTCTGGGTGACCAGGGGCAAAGGGAGCTGCCCGTCACAGGAGGGGGAGACAGCCTGGCTTCCTTATCAACCTGCTTCATCTCTTGGCCCCTCTCCTCTCGTCTCCACTTCTGCCTCTGATTCTGAACTGCTCTCTGCCACAGACTCCTCCTGCTCACTAAACCCTGTTACCTCTTCAGTTTCCAATGCCTCCT
Organism: Podarcis cretensis; assembly: GCF_951804945.1. NCBI lineage: Eukaryota > Metazoa > Chordata > Lepidosauria > Squamata > Lacertidae > Podarcis > Podarcis cretensis. Next base: position 60,929,812 of record NC_137177.1, read on the forward strand.
CTTCCCCGTCTGCTCCCTCTTCTCCCTCTGATCACTCATCGTTGTCCCACCACCAATTCCCAGGCTCTGAGCCTTCTTCCCTTGGGGGTTCCCCAGCTGGTTCCTCCCACTGCTCCTCTGCATCTAGCCAGTCCATGACAAAAATACAGCTGAGACTCTCAGCGTTTTTACACTCCACACTAGACTTGGTCAGTTCTCTTCCTAAAGAACATGGGTTTATGCAAATGTGCTTATTAGAAGAAAAGTGCATTATATGGGAATTGCCACAAATTTGTTTTAGTCCCCATGATGAGACTTGTGCATATATGCAGTGTGTGTGTGTGTGACTTGCAAGACTGAATTTGATGCACAGATTTTCATCAGGATGAGTGTACCACCTAGCCACTTTGAATAGGATGTATGTTCTGATGTACATCTAAGAGCTCATCCTTATCAGTGTTCACATGCAACTAGTCATGACTTAACAGCTGATTTCATCTTCTGTTTCAGTCAAGGTGATTAAAAAATGAGGTGGAAGAAGATAAATGGATATTCAGGTTTTCCACTTGGGCGCTAACATCTATTGTTAGACATCTTAAAGAAAGTTGAAGATGGAGCAACGCTGCTATGGGCAGACCCATACTGTACCATTTAAAGCACATTTAGTGCACATTGAAAGCACATGGCTTCGCACAAAGAATTCATAGAATCATAGAATTGGAAGAGACCACAAGGGACATCAAGTCCAACCCCCTGCCAAGCAGGAAACACCATCAGGGCACTCCTGACATATGGTTGTCAAACCTCTGCTTAAAGACCTCCAAAGGAGGAGACTCCACCACACTCCTTGGCAGCAAATTCCACTGTCAAACAGCTCTTACTGTCAGGAAGTTCCTCCTAATGTTTAGGTGGAATCTTCTTTCTTGTAGTTTGGAACCATTGCTCCGTGTCCGCTTCTCTGGAGCAGCAGAAAACAACCTTTCTCCCTCCTCTATGTGACATCCTTTTATATATTTGAACATGGCTATCATATCACTCCTTAACCTCCTCTTCTCCAGGCTAAACATGCCCAGCTCCCTTAGCCGTTCCTCATAAGGCATCGTTTCCAGACCTTTGACCATTTTGGTTGCCCTCCTCTGGACACGTTCCAGTTTGTCAGTGTCCTTCTTGAACTGTGGTGCCCAGAACTGGACACAGTACTCCAGGTGAGGTCTGACCAGAGCAGAATACAGTGGCACTATTACTTCCCTTGATCTAGATGCTATACTCCTATTGATGCAGCCCAGAATTGCATTGGCTTTTTTAGCTGCCGCATCACACTGTTGGCTCATGTCAAGTTTGTTCAGGGCGGTGGGAACTGCAGTTCTGTGAAGGGGAAACTGCAAATCCCAGGATTCTTTTGGAGGAAAGTAATGTGCATTTGATGTACTTTAAATGTATGGTGTGGACCTGCCCTATCATTGTATGATGTGCAAGCAAAGCGATGGGGAGTGGTAGACGGGGTGATCTATTTCCCCTTTGCAAGCAGGGCTCTTTTGATCTGACAATGACCGCTCCCCGGATAAAACAGGGGGCGACCTTTGCGTGGACGTGCGCAGCCCCTGGATCTGGAGCGGCTCCATCAGCATAGGCTTGGCTTTGCCTTCCCTCAGGTGGGATACCTGGAGGTCTCCGCCTACCCCAGTCAGTTGTCCAATCCCACCTGGGGGAAGCATTGTCAAGGAGATCAGGCCAGGTAGGGGAGGGATTACCTGCCCACACAATAGAGGGAGGATCTTACCTGGGAATCCTCACTTGGCTCCAGAGCTTCTCCCACCCTCAGTTAATGTCTTATTTTGCAGGTTAACTTTTCTTCACAGGTTTTGCAGGCACCGCTACATTAAGGTCGCTGTCAAAGGGCCAGAAAGGAATTTCCCTGCATTGGCAGGTTTCACCTTTCCCGTAGCAAAACGTCACAACTTTGGCGGTATCAGGCCTTGGGCGGAATCCTTTTGTCCATCTTCCTCTTTGTGGCGGCGATACCAGGGTTCCCTGTTAAAGGGGTTTCTGAAGGGAGGCTTTGACCGTACGCTGAAAGGTCGTCATTGCTCTCCCCTGCGGCGGGGGCGGCGTAACGGGGGCGGCTATCTCTGCTTGAACATATGTTCTCCAGAGCCGGCCCATCCCCCACACAAACACTGGATAACCCTGATGCTCCCTAGGTCCCCGGCTGGGGACTGGGGAGGGAGAATGCCCAATGCCTGAGCCAAGGTCTACCCACATTTGAAATTTAATAAAGTTGTGGCCAATTTAATCCCATAGCATGTTGTCTTGAGTCGTTATTCCACATGACGGGGGGGGGGCGCTCGGAATCTGGGGACTCCGCCTGTCCACGCAAAGAAGGGAGTGCAGACGAATGGCAAGTGAAGGATGACAACTGAGCACTAAAGAAGAAACGATGCAGCTATGGGAGGAAATGATTGACATATGTTTGTAACAGGAGCGGGAAACTTAATTTGGTTTGATTTGTAATAATTTGGAAAATTAATAAAAAATAATTAAAAAGAGGGGGGAAAGAAGGGAGTGCAGACTGCGGTCCTGAAAGAAGCCAAGAGGGGTATGGGACCCTGAAAATGTGGCACCCACTTTCAAGCCCCGGGAGCAGGGAAGAAGTGCTCATTCCAAAATGAAAGGATTTTGCTCTTTGCCCTGTTGTGAACGACAAGTATAGCAGTTATCTAGAAAAATCTCCCTTGTGCAGTAGTACTTAAAACAGTAAATTGTAATTTCTCCCTGACCAGCAGACCTTTAGTTTATTGTGTTTATTTCTTTTATAAACTGTTGGTTTTACCACTATTTTCATAATTTAATTTCATCTACTGTTTTTAATGTTGTTACTTTTAAATGAATATTTTATACCCTTATGCAAACCACATATATTATTAAGGGGTGTATAAATCTTGCTTAGCAAATATATATAAAAAACAGGCTATTAAACTAGCAGTATAGCTAATAGCTATACCCAGATGCATTTGCTCCATGTTTTGTTAAACTCTGTTTCATCAATAATTACTTACATGGGACCTTGATTCTCGGGGAAGTAATGAGCAAAGAGTTTGTCTGTTCCGGTTGTGGGCATCAAGGTCTACAAATATGACAGACCACGAGCAACCCTGTAAATGGAATAGAAAATTAACACAACATAGGATATAGACAGCCCAAGCCTGGCATAGCAAAGACAAGAAAAGTGAATGGGTTCTTCAAATATTATTATTGCTATCAGCAATCATATACTAGTAACTTCAAATAGACAATGACATTTCCAAGACAAATGTACATAATACCATTTCACTAATATTAAAGGGATTAAATAGACATTTTAAAACCAGTTAGCAGATAGGAGACTTGAGATTACAGAAACTTAAATCTTCTCATTTTTTTACCACTATTATTTAATTACACCTCTAGCAAACAGATAAAAGCTTTAATTATACAGTCAATAACTTGATGACTAAAAACAATTTGATCAAAGAATACAGATCTGGGAGCAGGATAGTGGTTTGGATGCATCTAGAAAATCCAACAAGGAGCTTAAGAAGAATTTGTAGGGATATTTTATTTATGTATTTACAGTATTTCATTTGTAACCCTTTTTTTTCTCCAAGGAGCTCAAGGTGGCAAACATGGTTCTCCCCTTCCTTATCTCCATAACAAACCTGTGAGTTAGGTTAGACTGAGAGACTGGCCCAAGGTCTCGCCTAGTGAGCTCCGTGGCTGAGTGGGGATTTGAACCCTGGTCTCCCAGGTCCTAATCCAGCACTTTAACCACTGCATCACACTGGTGATGTTGCATCAAATGCAAGACATCAATATGAAAATGCTGTGGGACCACACCTGTTGGGTCAAGAAGCCCCTTCTGGGCCAAAAGTATAAGCCCACCTTGCTGCTATGTCCTGGGTCAGTTGGCCACTGTGCTGAGAGTGCGAGTGCACTGCCATGGCTTGTAGCTACGACAATACAGCAGTCTTATTTGACAGTGCAGCAGATGACAAGATCCACACAAATTAGTAGCAGAAGCTAAAATGGTGTTGTAGTACCACTAATGTGTTACAAACAGTTTTAGCATGATAACTGTTTGCCCACCTACTGTGCCTATGAAATATGTCAAAGTCAGAAATTTAATTCTTCGTGAAAAGAAACAAATGAGCTGGAGTGTCTGACAGATGCTCCCATGCTTACTGTAACATCCGCTAGATCTTGGAAAGAAAACATTGACGTGGTGAAATGACCCTACCCTCATCCCAACAAAGGAATATGCCAGGGACCTTATTCAATTGCAAGCAAACAACCAGATGTGGAACAGGGGTTTCCAACCTCCTCCCTCCCCATATTGCAGCTTTTGCCAACTATGTGCCTTCCAGATGTTTTGGACTACAACACAACTGTGCTGCCGGGAGCTGATGGGAGTTGTGGGACATTGGCAAAAGCAGCTCTGCGGCTTTCTGTCTTGTTCCAAAAACTGCTCCCAAGGTCGAGGGAACTCTCTGCAGTGGGGTATGGAGGCTGTATCCCATGATTTGAACACATTATGAAGCATAAGTCTGGCCCTGTGTCAGGTTTGAGGGGGTTCCGGGCAAAGTGGCCTCTGGTGGGCTCTCTCTGACTTGCAGGTTTAGCTAGGGGTGGGGAGACAGTGCCAGGTGGTTTGAAGCACTGGGAGCCACCATTTTATTCTGCTACAATGCCCTACGAGTTATGTGTTGTTGGGGCACTATGAGACATTAAAATTGTGGTTTCCACACCTAGGAAAACCAGGGCAGGTATCAGTGCAGTGCTGTGCCCTCTTGAGACACTGGAACCCTCCTGAAAGCTGCTAAAAGGTGCTGCCTGCTCACGGTGGCCCAGATGCTAACATTTGTGACTGCATTAGCTCATGTTCATCCCTTGCTACTCTCCAGTTTCCCTCCCTTCCCTCTGCTGTCTTTCCTAGGCTTGATTTTAAGCTCCTAGGGGGCAAGGATATGTGATTCTTTGCTTGTGAAACTGCAGGAAATATCATGTGCACAAAATGTTAGCATGTAATATATTCTTGACAGTTACACAGATGTTGAAGGCCACTTAAATTTTATTTCTCAGGTCATTTAAGGTTTGTTCCATTTTGTTAATAGAACAGAATTTTACAGGATATAATTTCTTTTGTTTCCTGCCAATCCTAATTTTAGAACTTCTTGATCATTTCTAAATGTTGAGACAGTATTTGTTCATCTAAAAAGTTTAACAACAGCTAGTTTTCTATCAGTCAGAGATCTCACAGAAAAAGCAACTGGTTCTGAGTTATTGAATCGCGTACGGTATAATTTCTATCTCATGCATTTTTTTAAAAAAACCATATTGCAGTATTTCAAAGGCAAACGCAGGTCAACAACCCAAGATTGATTTTTTAAAAGATTTGCAATTATGTCATCTTGCTCCTTAACACACATTCAAATAGTTCTCAAATATATCTACATTCATTTACATGGTTTCAAGTGTGTGATCAGTGTGGGGGAGGAATTGGGGCAGGGGGAACGGTGCTACAAAATCTAACTGCACTGTTTACAGCAACTGCGTCATGATCAGAAAATGTTGTAGCACAGAAAGAGCGGCAGCCAGTGATTCCAGATCCAAGGGGAGGGGAAGTAAAATGCATAAAAATAATTAAATGGATAAGCAGAGGCTAGGATTAGGGCAGGTCTATTCAACCACAATGAATTTTAATTTGTACATGGGATGGTTATTCCATCGAGTGGGAGCCCCAAGTTCCAAATGAAATAGCACAGAGTGTGGTCCTCTGGCCTGGGGGGACAAGGGGTTCAAATGAGCCCCATGGGCCTCACTATCTGGCCTTTGAGACTCTCCCCAAGCCTCTTCCCTAAATTATGCCCCTCACTGGCTCTGCTCAATGCCTTCAAGTGATTTGGACTGGTTTGAAAGTGCCCTTGAACTGTGATTAACACCCTTTTTTTGCCCGATGGAAGATGTAGAGATTATGTGTGTGTTTGTTTATGACTTCTGCATGGCTAGAATGCAGCATATTTTGCAAAGGAAAGGGTCACATCCTTTACTTTTCCCACATTTGCCCTGCCCACCATTTGACAGCACTCTCATGAGGGAATGTGGCGCTCAAGTCGTTGTTCTTCTTTCCTGGAATAGTGCTCTGAAAAGTCACTAAAATTCAGAGGCAGTTTTTGTGAGGATGCGGGGGGTTGCTGGAAGCAGATTCCAGTACAGTGGTATCTCAGATTATAGACACTTCATGCTACAGAGGCTTCAGGTAACAGACTCTGCTAACCCAGAAATAGTACCTCGGGTTAAGAACTTTGCTTCAGGATGAGAACAGAAATCACGCCGCTGCAGCGGGGTGACAGCGTGAGGCCCCATTAGTTAAAGTAGTACCTCAGGTTAAGAACAGTTTCAGGTTAAGAACGGACCTCCAGAACAAATTAAATTCTTAACCCAAGCTAGCAATGTAAAAGGTTTTGGTTTTCTGAAAAGCAATAACCTCTGTTTTTAATGCACCTATTACTTACTTCTACTGAAACTCATTGGAAATCCTGAAAGTTTAATGAAATGTTTTAGGCATATCATCAAGAAACATGAGCCCAAAGCTTGCTTGAACACATGGAACTAGATGCATGGATCAACAACAAGGGAAAGTCAACAAAAATTACTATTCTGTTGTGAGGTGCAATGAGACATGACCCAAGAGAGTTGCTCCAGAAAGGGATGAGAGGAAGTAAGACTACTGTCATTTTCACTTTTTATTACTAGAGAACCACTTCAATCTTGACAGAGAAAAACATTCAGAATTCATCAAGAGCAAACTGAGGACACTGAGCTTTACGCCCACACCATCACACAGGGAGCATGATGAACTCTTCCCTTGTAAAGCGAAAACAACATTTTTAATGTGTTTTTTATTGTATGCTTTTATGTATAGTTGTTGTGAACTGCTTTGATAGTTTATAACAAATAAATGCCCTCTTCCAGGATACTGTAAGTTATAAGGCAATCAACACCCTCCTCCCACCTACAGTGGTGCCCCGCAAGACGAATGCCTCGTAAGACGAAAAACCCGCTAGACGAAAGGGTTTTCCGTTTTTCGAGGCGCTTCGCAAGACGAATTTCTCTATGTGCTTGCTTCGCAAGACGAAAACGTCTTGCGAGTCTTGCGATTTTTTTCGCCCCCCCCTTTTTCTAAGCCGCTAAGCCGCTAATAGCCGCTTAGCCGCTAATAGCCGCTAAGCCGCTAATAGCGCTAATCCGCTAAGCCGCTAATAGGGTTGCTTCGCAAGACGAAAAAATCGCAAGACGAAGAGACTCGCGGAACGGATTCTTTTCATCTTGCGAGGCACCACTGTACTCGGTTTTCCATCTTTTGGCTCCTACCTTGCTCAGTCCCCAAAAGATTGGGGGAGATTTTAGAGTTGGGGGGGGGTTGTACTGTAAACCCAAGACCTCCCCCCAAGCATAAGGATTCCTCTTTTTCAGCAACTCCATTTGAGATCCATTTCTATCAGTACTCACCACTTGTGCTTACTATTAAAGGGAGTGATGAGTGCAGGCTAAGCCTAGTGGGAAGTAAAAGGTAAAGGTAAAGGTACCCCTGCCCGTACGGGCCAGTCTTGACAGACTCTGGGGTTGTGCGCCCATCTCACTTAAGAGGCCGGGGGCCAGCGCTGTCCGGAGACACTTCCGGGTCACGTGGCCAGCGTGACAAAGCTGCATCTGGCGAGCCAGAGCTGCACACGGAAACGCTGTTTACCTTCCCGCTGGTAAGCGGTCCCTATTTATCTACTTGCACCCAGAGGTGCTTTCGAACTGCTAGGTTGGCAGGCGCTGGGACCGAGCAGCGGGAGCGCACCCCGCCGCAGGGATGCGAACCGCCGACCTTTCAATCGGCAAGTCCTAGGCGCTGAGGCTTTAACCCACAGCGCCACCTGCGTCCCTTAGTGGGAAGTACACTAGCATAAAATGACAAAACTGAACATGCAACCAAATTGTGTTCAGTTGGGTGGGGGTTCTTTCTGCAGCTTGAAGGATGCTGAGATAGGACATTCCTCAGTGACCTCCAGTTAGGTGCCTCCAGCTAGGTGCCTCAACACTACAAATCTCCACCAGGACAGTTGTTGGGACAACCGTGAGAAATTAAAGAAGTTGTCCCGGGCTAGTGGTCCATGAGGAAATTCCAGTAGCATTAAGGATTAGTGGCAGAAGTGGCATGGAGAAATCATATTCAGTATAAAATATAGCAAGGAGAGTACCTGTTACTCTTGGAGGGAAATGACCATATAATCTATGTTAAGCCTTGGGGACAAAGGCCATATTTTGTATAGGAGCAGCAGGAAAGACCTGGATCATAACAGCATACCACTTATTGATGCCAAGAGTGAAAAGCAGCTAACCACCACAGAATTTGTTGACAGGAGGCCCAGAGAGGCCCCCAAATTGTCCGAAAAGTGAGGACAGCAGTGGCCATGACTTTCAAGGGCTACATTTTTTACCCAAAGGCCTTCATGCAAAGTGGGTCACCCCCAAAAGGTTAACACCAGGGGGGCAGGGTTCTGGCCTCTGTGAATGCTGATCCATGAATTATATGAGGAGCTGGTAGGAAGAATGTGCCTAGAAGTGCTGCTTGGGCTGGAAAGGTTGCAGCTGCCTACAGTGAAGACTACAATTCAGCTGGCTGAAGAGGATTAATTATATTAACTGAGTGGTGGGGAGGGTGGATTGGACTCGGCTATTAATTTCTTGAGTAGATTTTTTAAGTAGTTGACTGGCTAAACAATAATTTAATGATTACTTGATATATAGTGCAATTAATTTTTGTCATTACTGACTATAGCTCAACTGTTCTGATTCAAGAGGAGTCAATGTGGTGCCATCCAGATGTTGCTGGATTACAACTCGCACCATAACATGCTGGTTGGGGCTGGCAGCAGCTGGAGTCCGACACTTGGGAGGACTCCATGTTTGGTTCTTGTGCTGGTTCAGGGCCTGTATTGGTATTATACAGGTGATGGGGCTGAAAGGAATGAACTAGAGAAGGAGGAGAAGGGAGAAAGAGGTGCTGTGGTGATGGAAAATGGAGGTGTTGACCAGGGCAAGGATGGTTAGACATTTTAGTTCTATCCATCTTCCATCATTACAAATATTTTAGGCTTATCTTAGTCCTCACAGGGCTGAAGCAAAAAATGCTAAGGTCAGTCAATGGAAAGGTCTTGTTATCATTGACCTTATCCTAGAAGGACATGCCAACTTGGCCTGTATAAATGAAATGTGGTTGGAGAAGGTGTAAATCTCCCTAGGTTTCTAGGTCAGTGTCCACCATGCTTTGAGAGGTGGGGAAATGAAGTAGCTGTGATCATTAAGGATTTCATTTCCCTGGTCAGGTACTTTATCCTGCAGTTACATTAGACATTAGAAACTCAAGACAGGAGTGGGATTTAGCTGGTGCACTATCCACCCCATTGCCTAACAATCTTCCTCCCTGAGTTTACAGAAGTAGTCTCAGAGGTGGTGTTGAGGACCCCCCCCCCCCCCAGCACTTTTGGTCTTCAGGGACTTCAACATATATGCTGAAGCTGACTTGCCTGGAGTTAATCAGGAGTTCATGGGCCTGTCTCATGTATCTAGCCCAATGCACACAGCAGGACACATCTTGGATCTGGTCTTCTGTACTGAGGTAGGGGATAAACATAACGTAAGGCAATAAGGCCTAAGTCTTGGATTTCACGGATCCATTTTGTAAAACATATCAGCTCTATATTCATGGAAAGCATTCAGAGAGCAAGAAGGATGAGCTCTGTTATTTCAAGGCCAAACAGAGGTTACTTGCAAACGTTCAAGCCTCCAAATCCCCCAGATTAAGACATAGTTAAATTAAAGATGAAAGGTTCTTTTTTCCTGGTAGCTGTTTACACTTTGCCCTGTGCTCACCATAAGGATCCAGTTAAAACTAAGCTGAATCCCTTTAAGAAGCCTTAAGCTTTTCAGATAAGTATGTCTGCTGCTCTGCATGCCAGTGGTCTCTTTGACAGTGGTGTCCTCAGATTAAACAAATGCGACAATATTTCCACAAAAAGAAACTGATACCATGGGGGGGGGTGTATGTCACTAATCCTTAAGAAACCCTTGGTGTCTTGGTTTTCTTTTCTTTTTTACCATTTGTACGATCTTCCTATATATAGCTAATAATAACTTAATTAATGTGTAGCTATATAGCTATCTGGGACGCAAGTGGCGCTGTGGGTTAAACCAGAGAGCCTAGGACTTGCCGATCAGAAGGTCGGTGGTTCGAATCCCCACGATGAGGCGAGCTCTCGTTGCTCGGTCCCTGCTCCTGCCAACCTAGCAGTTCGAAAGTACGTCAAAGTGCAAGTAGATAAATAGGTACCGCTCCGGCGGGAAGGTAAACAGCGTTTCCATGCGCTGCTCTGTTTCGCCAGAAGTGGCTTAGTCATGCTGGCCACATGACCAAGAAGCTGTACGCCAGCTCCCTCAGCCAATAAAGCGAGATGAGCGCCGCAACCCCAGAGTCGGCCACGACTGGACCTAATGGTCAGGGGTCCCTTTACCTTTTTATATAGCTATCTATCCTGCACTTTTGATTTGTAAATGAAAACAGCTCATTTCATGTGGGGGAAACCCAGCGCACACAACATGATTAATACTTTATAATTTATTGCACTTTTAGTAGCATTAATTCACACTAGATTAGGAAAGCCAATATATTTAGAGAATAAATGTACAAGATAAACACATACATAAGTACATAAACCACGTGTCTGAAATAGTACAGGAAAGCAATTCTGAAGCCATTTTAACTCTTTCGGTCTTTCCGTGACCTCAAATATTCCTCTGCAGTGAGGAAGGAAATGGGGAAGACTCCACATTGTCTTTTTGCTCAAAAATCCTGTCTTAAGGGCGTATTTGTGTATGAACAGGGTGAGCCTGTGACCTGGATTCAGGAACTAAGTATTTAGCATCTCAAAAGGAATGGCCAAGCTGCCCAGGTAAAGCAATCAGTGACCATTATCAGGTGTCCTGACAAACAGGATTTCTATTGGAGACCACCTTCTTCTGTGATGTATGTATGATGTCTTGGGGGTGGTCTTGAGCTACAGGGTGGACAATTTCAAAAGTCTATATAAGTGCTTGCACACCATTGTTCATGCATGCATGAAAGGAATCTGAAGAAGTGTGCATGCACACAAAAGCTTATTCCAGAACAAACTTGGTCTCTAAGGTGCTACTGGACAATTATTATTTTTTATTTTTACTTCTGAAAATGGGTCTCTTGTAAAACAATTCTAGACTAGGGACATACGGATCGCACACAAGGCATTAGACCTTATCCCTTTGTGCTTTTGCCTTTTCTTTTCATTTTTAATGGCCATATAATACGTAGAGAGTGAGACACAGCTAGGACCAGATTCTGTGATAATCAAGAGAAGGCTATGCATATCAAAGCAGATTTAGAGCAATTGATGAAAAGCATGGCTATTCGATGGATTCCCAAATTATCTGATAGGAGGTATGGGGGAAGACCCTTAAGAAGGTCAGTGAAAGAAAGTGATGGTGTGCTGTATCAGAGGCTGAAAAGAGAAAAATGGAAAGAGTATTTGTATAAGCAGCCGGAGCTGTTTAATGTCTTGATCAAAAGACTAGAACAGCAAAAATTTTATACTTTTCATTTTCACAAGAGTTAAATAAATGACTGAAAGGAAAAGTAACTTCTGTTAACTGAGGAAAGAGCTGGTTCTGTTAGCCTTTGAATCCTGTATCTAAAGTAGAAAGAAATAATTTGTTAGCCTACTTCTTTAAAAAAGAATAATAGAAAATTGGAGAGTGAACAGGCTTTACCATATGGATATTAGGTGTCCTTTGATCTGCAATGAAAGCAATTTACTGAAGAACAAGCAGTTAATTAAAAATGGAAAATGAACAAATACTTAAATATTTTTACTACCTGATTGCCAAAGAGGTTGAATCCATTAATTGCTTCTAGGGCTGCTTTTGCTAACCCAACAGAACTGAAAAAGAGAGAAGAAGAAGAAATAAAAGTTTGTTACGCTCACAACTCTGGAAATAAAATCCAACTCCCTCAAGGCTACCTTGCTCATCAGATCTGTTCTTGCTGAGGAACTGAAAAAAACAAAACTAGGGTAAAATGATGATATAGTAGGCTTATTCTTTATTTCAGCAGTTTATCCTTAAAGGTCACTGGCCATCTGTTATATATATGGAGTCACCTTATGTTTGGACATCTGGGGCTATGGGTTTGAAGGTCTTGCTGAGAGGGCACCAGTGACAGGAAACATATCAGTGCTCTATGTGCTCATCTTTCAAGAGCCTGATGATAAAGCACTGGCAGCTTTTGCACATGTGAACGCATTTATTTCACTTTATCCCACCATTCCCTCAAGGAGTCCAAGGTTGTGTACATGGTTCTCCCCCTCTCCATTTTATCTTCACAACAACCCTGTGAGGTAGGTTAGGCTGAGAGAAGATGGCTGGTCCGAGGTCACCCAGCACCATCGCTAGACATGGAACTTTGCAGAATAGCACCACATGCATCAAACCTAAATTTTGCCAGGCTGGGCAGCAGGGAGAGGCAATAACAGGAGGGATGGCAATAGTGAGGGTAAGCTTCATTTCAGCTGGGGTGAGGACTAAAGAGCTGAAGAGCAAATATTTCTAAAAAGCAGAAAAGATGGGAGGTTGTTGTTGATGTTAGCACTTATTAGTTGCTTGTTACCCTAAGAAGGTCTCCGAATGACTTAAAATAAACACGAATAAATTATGCCATAAAAGGGACTAAAAGAAAGAAGAAAAGTAATATAAATCAGTGACATTGTTTATCATTCAGTGAACACACTCCAACAGACAGTAAATCTGGCAGCACACTAACAATGAAACATAATCAACTCAATCAATCAAAGGCTTGGGAAAAAAGAATAAGTGCTTCTACAACTATCATGGCAGCCCACATGGTAACACACTGTGTTGGCTTTAAGACTGTACATCAGGAAATGAACAGACAGGCAGGGACCTTTGGCCCTTCAGGTATAGCTGGACTCCAACTTCTCTCAGCACCAGCTGGCATGGCTAACAATTGGGGATTGTGGAGTCCAACCTCTGGAGGGTCAACATTTCCCTACCCCTGTTCTACACCAAGGCGATATACGACTATCCAACCTCCTCCCGAATCATATTGGGGTCACATTCTTTGCTGAGGAAGACATATTCTGACAGTTGAAACATTTTTGGTCTAGTTAATTGGGCATTACCCTGTCCCTTTTAAAATAAACACCTCATTAATATCTACAGAGAATATCTATTTTATGAACCCGAACAGCACCAGCTGTTTCCATGAAATTCAATCATTAAGAATAGGTGGTAGATGGACTGATGATTCATTTGTGTATACCCTGAGGTTATCTGGTGATTATTTAGCAGCGATTGCAAATGTTCACAATGGAGGGTTGTTGCTGAGTTACACACACACAGGTGGGTCAGAGATCAGGAGACCACAATAGATAGGAGAAGCTCAGCTGTAGAACACAGACTTTGCACACAGAAGGTCCCACGTTCAATTTGCCATTATCACCACATAAAAATAATCTTAAAATTGTGCAGCTAATCCTGAGTAAACTGCTGCCTGTCAGAATGGCAATACTGAACAAGATAGTTCATACAGGCCAGTGCATGTACATGGGTCTGGTGTGTTCTGGGTGTAAAGTCCTTCATTAGGGCAACTATCATTTATGAGGGATAGTGGTGAGGGGAAAGTAAAGTAACTTAATGTAAAAATGGCACTGACAACAGACCCTAAGATCAAAGTAGAAAGCAATGATGGATTTAACCTTGGCCTTCACATTCAGTAGCATGCAGGCGTTTAGAAAATTAAAGCCCAGTCTGTAATACAGATACTAAATATGAGCTGGAAAAACTAATCAGATTCAAATTAAAAGCAACCTTAGCCTGATGATTTTACTGCAACCTCACAGAAGCAGGAATGGAAATGGGAACAAACGTCTTGCTGCGTGTAGCATATTTATCATAAATATAGCTTCTGTCGGAACATTTTCATTAACAGCTTACCATGAAACATTGATTTTAGACTCTTCCTTTATTTCTAACCGTCACACCAATAGGTTTCAAAGCCTTTCAGAAGCAGTGCCAGGAAAAGAAGAGAGAGAAAAGGCTTGTGGGGTTTAATTCTAATTGGTTCAACAAGGAAAAGCTGATTAGGTTGGCTACAAAACTCCGCTCTAAGCAGCTGCCATCAAAGGTTGGTGAAACTCCACAATTTTCTATCTTCTGCTGATTAGAAGTTATTGTTATCCAGATAATGGGATGACACATTAACAGAAGCTGGACTGGCGAGCATGCTGTTTCACTAACAGCAAGCCTCTAAAAACAGTGAAAGCCAATCTCTAGGGCTAATGAGCCACAAGCAAATTCAAAATATTAGACAGTGCCATGATGGGGCCTGAGCTACACAATGGGGTGGTGCAGTGGACCAAACTTTTGACACTGTGGGTGGGATTACTTTTTTTGAATGCCCCCTGCAATGTAAATAAAAGGGTTCCTGCAAATGGAAAGGTTCCACATCTGGGTAAAAGTATGTAGCCCTCTCCTTAATGTATTTGATTTATACATGCGGGGAGGGTTTTTTGGGGGGTGCCAGGGCTGTAGGACTGAGCCAATCCTTTCTTTCATCTTTTCTTTTTATCTGTTGCACTTGGGAGTTGATTTCGTTTATTTTGGGAATATATTTCTTTAATGGTTTTTAATGTGATGTGAGCCACCCTGAGTGCTGTTTTACAAGGAGCAGGTAGGAGATAAACACTTTAAATTAATAATAAATACATAAAAATCAAGTAGCTTCTCTTTCAACTCATTCTTATATCCAGTCCAATTCCAATTTATTTAAAAGGTTTATTCAAAGAGCAGCAAATCTAAAATGGATGAGAACACAAACTTCACAAAAAAATCTCCAGGAACTACAAGTACAGCAGTTCAGTAAAAGTGTAATAATACCAAGCCATGATCAACTCATCACTTGGATAATCACTTGCATTAGTTATTAATGGAGACCTCCCTGCTTAAACCAGCAAAAATGAGTAGCTTTTCCAGAAACAAGATTAGCCAACTGGTACAGTTCCCCTAGTTTAAGACATCAACTGCGGCAGAAATATAAAGAAAAGGGAACAGACAATACACTGCAATGAGGAACAACAACATTAGCTGCTGCCTTTTGTCTACACATAGGGCGTAGACACCAATAAAACGGATATAAGAGCTTGTTAGAGGTGCCAATATACTAACAGCTAACAGGAGCTGGCAAGTCTGAAGAATGCCAAAGAGCTATTTCCAAGAACAAGCTCTGTGATTAGGTATTATGGCTGCTGTAAAATTTTCGGCACTTGATTGATGCCTTCATGATTGCTGGAGAAAAAGATATGAAAGACAAGGCACTCCACTACTAAATTACAGTCCATTGTCTTCTGGGCATCTTTAATTGCAGGCTCCAAGGATTAATATAAGAAACATGCAATCAGAGCTAAAGACTTCAGGAAAGGTGCAGGTTTCGAAGACTATGGGAAGATTGTCCTTTAACTGCATGAGCCAAAACTCCCCCAAATTATGAAAGGGATAGTATGTATGTATGTATGTATGTATGTATGTATGTATTTATTAATTACATTTCTATCCCACTTTTCTCCCAAGTTGGGATTCAAGATGGTTTACAACATCTTTAAAACATCATAACAGAATACAAAGTAATAAAAACAAACTTGTTAAAATCCAATAGAACACATTTAGAACCAATATTAAAATATTGATGACAGTGACAGCAGCTCAGTAATCCACATTGTCCGCACCTAGTTTTCAAAACCCTATCCGACGTTACCTTGTTGACACTAAAAGCCCCTTGGAAGCTAGTTAAGATTTTCCAAAATTTCAGCTACAGACACTGCAAGAATAAAAGCTGCTGTCCTCAAATTGCCTCCCATCCTGGCTGTTCACCCAGCTCACAAGTTCTTTGCATGCTTACAGCTGCCTGCTGAATTCTTCACTCATTCAGGACATGCTGGTTTCCAGCCACTACTAATTAGGTGATCAAAAGCAACAAATCCAGACTAGATATATGGGATTAAAAAGAAAGAAAAAGCTTTCAGACAGAAAACAAAGAAACTAGGTTACAAGCAACGTAAAGAAACCCAGCTACTAAGACTCGGATTCAATTACTGAGAACCTCAGAAACCTACTATGTATCCTGAGTATAATTTCCCCATGTTCTCAAATGATGAATCTGTGTGAAACGTTGGGAACAGTGCTAAACAGCATTAAAGAAAATAAAAGAAACCGTACGTAGGTGTTTGGGACTGAAAGCTACATTAAAAAGGCAGCCAAGCAGACAAACAAAATAACCCTAATAGGGACAGGCATCATGACAGCAGCATATTAGCTGTAGAACAAAGGAGAACAAGTTGAAGATTCCGGTGCCTTTCTAACGCTCGGGAGTACAAAGTGTTGGTTTCTGCTCTCTTCACTGTGCAGCGGAAGTGCTTGTCACAAGACAATGTTTACATTCCAGTCAGAGTTGCTGTTGGAGTTTCTCACGGGAAAGGAGACTGGATGTGACGTACACTGGTTTCCTGTTTTTCTCAGTTCTCTCCGTGCTTCAGAGGAGAGAGGATGCTTTCTCTGCTCCGGCAGAGGCAAGATGTTTTTCTGTAATCTACCAGCTTTGAAGTGGTTTGCACAGGTACCAGGTGAAGACTATCACGAGACCTACTCACCCACAGTGAGGTATGAGAGCATTAGACTTATGCTCAAGCTAGCTGCAGAGGAGAATCTACACATTAGTCACCATGATGTGAATACAGCTTTTCTGTACGGATCTCTAGGTGAATCTCTTTATATGCTTCCACCTGATGGCGTACAGGTAAAACAGGGATTTGTTTGTGCTCTGAAGAAGTCCCTTTATGGTCTCAAACAAAGTGCACGGTGTTGGCACACAAAACTCACTGAAGTATTGTTTTCTCTAGGTTTTACGCAAGGGAAAGCTGATCCATGTGTATTTGTCAAAGAGGAGGGGCAAAAGGAACTGTATTGTTTGTTTTATGTTGATGATCTTTTATTCTTTTGGAAGGATGTCACAATGTACAATAATGCCCTAGCTCAACTGAAAAAGCACTTTGACATGAAAGATCTTGGTGAGGTAAACAATTACCTATCTCTGGAAATAGAGAGAGATCAAGATGGTAACATTCTAGTACACCAGTCACGGAAAATTGCTGATGTGTTAAGCAGACTAAACCTGATGGATGCTAACCCTGTAGACACACAGATGACAACAGGTTATCAGGTAGATGACACTGAAGAAGCATTTTCTGACACTACACTGTACAGAAGTGTGCTAGGCAAGCTAAACTTCATTGCCAGATGTTCAAGACCAGACATTGCTGTTAGCTGTAATTTGCTAAGCAGACAAGTCAACAATCCTACTGTTAAGGATTGGAAAGCTCTGATACGCATAGCGCGGTATTTGAAAGGCACTATGCATTACAGACTGAGATTTAACAATCAGAAGTCTGGTGGTCTTGAGATATTTGCAGATGCAAGTTTTGGAAGTGACACTACAGACAGGAAAAGCACGTCTGGAGTTTGCTACATGTACAATCAGGGTCTATTTGATTGGTCATGCAAGAAGCAAACAACAGTTAGCTTAAGTACTTGTGAAGCTGAACTGAATGCACTGTCTTATTCACTCAAAGATTGTGAATGGTTGTTACAATTGTGCAAAGACATGAAAATTCCTGTCAAATGTCCAATCCAGGTTTACCAGGACAACAAAGCATGTTTGGCTTTGATGAATTCTGAAGGTTGTAAGCAAAGCACGAAGCACTTGCAATTGAAGTTGCAACATGCTAGGGAACGTATTCAGAAGGGACTCGTAACGGTGTCCTATATGCCAGGTAATGAAATTCCTGCTGATGTATTGTCCAAGATTGTATCAAGGGATCAACACTGTACCTATGTGCAGAAGTTGGGTTTGTACTGATATTGTACGAACACGCTGCCCAGTGATGTTCACAGAAAGGGGGAGGATGTTGGTTTCTGCTCTCTTCACTGTGCAGCGGAAGTGCTTGTCACAAGACAATGTTTACATTCCAGTCAGAGTTGCTGTTGGAGTTTCTCACGGGAAAGGAGACTGGATGTGACGTACACTGGTTTCCTGTTTTTCTCAGTTCTCTCCGTGCTTCAGAGGAGAGAGGATGCTTTCTCTGCTCCGGCAGAGGCAAGATGTTTTTCTGTAATCTACCAGCTTTGAAGTGTAAATAAAATAATATAGAGTATGTGGCACGTGCTCCTCATCATTCCGCTGTGCTTGGGACACTGCAAATTCAACACAAAGATGCTGCATTTCAGAAACACCACTATTATCAGTAACACAGATGGGAGATGTCAACAGTGTTTTTGCAGAGGTATTCAGCAGATGCTTGGGAACAGCTTGATCAAAATGGTTACAGGACAAATGAATACTTCAGGAGCTCGAACACATGGGACGGAATCGTACGATTCTAGCGAGATGTTGCAAAGCTTGCTGTTCAAAAATCAGCGGATGATTGCAGACCAGCAAATCTTCCTCGCTGAAAATTCAGCAGTAAAAGCTGTGCTGTCTGCAAGAAATGTTATGAACCTATTTTTCACAAGGAGTCCAAAATACAAGGTTTGGATTTTGTGTGGGTTTGAGACTGCCCCCCCCCCAAAAAAAAATTTCAAAGTGCGGTGCATTTTTAAAAGCATAGACATGGCTGGTAATTATCACACTGTATTAGGGTGCAGCTCTCTTTAAATGAGCAGTCTTACTAGGCAGGACCAACAGTAATTTAGAAAACATGGCATTCCTCTTTCATGAATTTGTGTCGGGCACAGATTTGGGGACCAGGGATGGCTTTCCCTGGTCCAGCTTTTCAGGGCTGCTTTATTCTCTCACTAGTATTTAAGGTTACACCACCCCAGGGTTGCATTGGCTGGTCCATGTATTATCACTTGGACTCCAACTACAAAATTCAGGCTGCACAGGTGTTAGTAATCTGATTTATTAAGAGGCATCCAAACAGCTCCCAGCCAAGACACTTAATGCAAGTGTGCAGAGCTGGGTTACCCTTAAAGGGACAGTGAACAGTTAATTTGTTGTGCCTAAATACAGAACAGTCAAGTTATCAATGTGTCAGTAGGAAGAACTGTCTAACTAACTTCTAAGGTTTGCCTGACCTTACCCTCAGGTTGTTCTCTGCGCTTATTCCCATGTACTCCCTGAAATGCTATCCATTTCTGACCCTTGACTCAGTTATTGGCATGACTCTTCTAATTACTGAGACGGGCCTATGGCTCCTGCTACTAACCCTTCCACACAGCAAACTGAATTGGTTTTTCATAACACTCTTATCTGTCACAAACTGTCTCACGGCTATCAGGTGCACACCTAATGAAGAGCAGAATTCTCTTTCCCCATACTAACTAATTGGGCAGGGAGAGAGAAAAGTCTCCTTTGGTCAGTTGTTTCCTCATTTTCTTCTTTGCTATGGCTACATTTGTTAAACCTGAAACAAATATTTTGCAGGTTTAAAAGATAGCTGATAGAACTGTATTACTGTGCCACAGCTCAAGATTACAGGGGAAAAACACAGCCTGAATGGTTCCTACAACTTTCAAGGATCTGACTGGTGCCAAAACACCTCAAATCTGCTTTGAATGTAATGGTTTGGCCCTCAGAGTCATTATCTATCATCTATCTATCTATCTATCTATCTAATAATACCATTTGATCGTAGAAAAAAAAACTCAAAGCTATCATGCTCACATGATCCTGCGGCTTCCAGTTTGGGTTTAAGTGTAAACAATGGTTCACATGCAATGGCAAATTATGACTATCACAAACCAGAAATAAGGGAAGAAAAGAGTATGCAGGCTCGCGACATGGTCCCAAAGGCATTCCATGGTTTTGCTGTGATGTCTGAATTAGACATAACTGTTTAGCTGCTTGAGAAGTCACCTTTTCTGTGGTCAAAAATCTAGGTAATGTTACATGACCCTAGGATGCTTCAGGTCCCCCCGCCCCCCTTCTGCCTTGCTGAACATCTTGTACTTTGCTTGCACTGGGAAAGAGTACAGTCTCTCCAGCACAGAAACAGCCCTAAGTTTATGACCTTGACACATTCTTTGAATACAACCACTCAGATCAAGGACTAAAGTCTGACACACACACAAAAAAAAGTAGTTTAAGGTCTATTGAAATAGCTCGGCTTCTTGAGTTAAGTTACCAATATATATTTTAATGTGTACTAAAACAGCAAAAGGAAACATGTAAAATTGTTACAAGTATCTCATTTTTATTACAAGAACTTACAAATACATAAAATTGCAGACACAAGCGTCCACCTGACTCCTTTAATGTTACTGCATACTGAAATAAATGCACTGAGCCAATACAGCAAATTTTACATATAACTATTGTCATTGTGACTTCTCTTTTAGTCTACAGTATTTGTAAGCCATTTTCCCGGGAAAATTATTACAGTTGTCATCTAAAAGGCCACAGTTCTACTGACTTCACTGGTAATGGAGCACAAACAGAGGTAACATATAATTTCAGAATTTTATTTCAAGAGGGTATGGGTAATAAAAAGAGCACAACTACAAAGAATATTGGCACTCTTAAACACAGAAGCAGTCAGACCACGGAAGCTTTAACATTATCCTGGAGTCTGTAATGATCTGGCTACATGAACCATAAGATGTATTTGTCTGAACACTCCCAGAATAATATCAGACCTAGTATGGTCTGATATTCAGAGTTATATTTAAAACAAGGGGAGCCTGCCACTTGGCCCTTAAGATGATCACTGCTTAGGAAGTGAAGTGGCTTTAGAAGGCTCGCTTTATCGCATGGGGGAGGAAAAGGAACAATTTTCAGTTTCCAGTGTTATTAATCTGGTAGGATGTAGGATATGCTCCTAGGCTGTATCAAGAAAACTCAAAACTTTGCACTCAAATCAAACTGAGAATAGAAATGTACATTAGCTATTCATGTCTGGCAATCTAAGTGATTTCATTTACACTACAGCCAGAGTACATTTTCTATACAGTCATGTGAATTGATTCAAGTCATCTTTCATTAACCATAAGACTGACAAATATAAGGATTGTTTTACAGTATCCAGGTTGATCAGAAATATAATGGCTTTCCCTAACACTACCGAAGCAGCTTTAAAATTGTACCATTTGGACTACTGCAATGCAGTGCATGTGGGACTGCCCCTGAAGACAGACCAGAATCTACCATTAGAATAGAATATAGCAGTTACTACCTGGTACTGGGCATGTAGGACAAATTCCACCAGTCCTGAGACAACTGCATGGGCTCTCAATACCTCTGAACACAAATCAAGGTACTGGCTGAACTGTTCCACGCGCTGAACAGCTTAGGGTCGGAACACCCCAAGGACTGCCTCATTCCATACAAATTTGCCTAGGTATCAGAAGCCCTTCTATGGGTCCTTGTGCCAATGGAGGTTAGGCTAGGATAATCCAAAATTAGACCTTTTCAGCTGTAAAGTCCTCTTAGGGGGATTCATTCTCCAGGCAAGCATACCTGGTGGAATCCCTATTAAGTTTTTATTATTATTATTTGTAGTGTTTATTTGTTGCTTTTGATCACTTTATTATTCACCAGTGGGGTTTTTTAGGATGTTTGGTCTTAAAAAGCTGCCATTTCTGCTTTATCATATTAATATTCTACAAATACAATACTTTAGTAAATATTGTAGGAACCATAGTTTTGAACCATTTGCTAAATTCACTTACAGATACTCCATCTGAAAGGAAAAGCAAAATCATTTTCTTTTCATCTTGAATTAGGGCTCCAATATTTTAGAAACCTGATATGAACTGACCTCATCTGTACCTTCCAGGCTAATGCATGAATCAGAACTTAACTATCAACATGATTTCACATTTCCAAATGTTCCATTGCAGTTTTGGAGAGAAAATTCATTTGGCAATGTGGCTTTGGAGAGAAGGTATGTTTTAACATACATATTTAAATAACAATTTTCATGTGGGTGTTGTTTTTTTAATGTGCATTAATGTGGAAATGGAACAAAATCGTTTTACAGATCAATACATGCAAAAGCGGCACAGACTGGAAACAGAAGGACTTGCCCACACCATACCTGGAGTGCAGTTCAGTACTGCCGTTGTTGTATTTGCTTCCTCTTTCCCACACACCAAAGTCGGGCACACGATATGCCCTTTCCACACAAAATACAAGGTTTTGTATGAAGGTCACCTAAGAGAAAAAGAAAACAGAAAGGAGATGAAGGAGAAAAAAGAAAAACCTGAACTATGCCAATATTTCTTCCATAGTTGGATGCTACAAAATTTTCAGATGTCTCTGTTGCTCTTACTTTCTGATTCAGCATATAGGGCAGGAGTGGGGGGCATTTTTGGCTCTTGTTGTCTGTATCATTATCTGCCACCACCCCTGAGAGTAATGTCATGATGACGTTAGATGACTGAGAGGTAGGTTGTTCTGCCCACCTGTCAAAGTCCCTTGTGCAACATTTGGAAGCTGTAGCACAAGGGGTTTTGCCAGACCCATGCTTCACACTTGGCAAGTACTGAGCACAGGGCTCGGAAAGTGCTTTCCGGCATTCTTGAGCTCAGCTTATGGTCAGTGAGTTCAGGTCTGATTTCTGCAGGGGTTGGCTGCAAGACTGAGTTCGCCATGGGGAACCTGGCTGTGCGACCAATTCAGTGGGCTAGAATTCACCGTCCATCAGCTGAAGGGGTATGAGCTTAAGCCTGATTTCTGCAGGGCTCTGTAGCACAAAGCAGTTTGCATTGGCACACCAGTTAAAAGGGGGGGGGTCAGTTTTAGCAGTGGTTTCAGAGCAAATTGCTCTGTGCTATTGGAATAAGGCTTGCTCCCACCACCCACCACCCATCAGCTGATCAGTGCTGGAAGCATGCCATGCTCTAACAAATTGAGAGCTCACTTTAAGCTCCTGATTCTTCCCATGTAGCCATGTTGGTACCTGCCTATGATGGTACCTGTGCGAAGAGTGGGCATGGTTTTGGGGGAAAGGCTTCATGGACCAATATGGGACATCTGCTGGGCCAAATCTGGCCTACAGGTCAAAGGTTCCCCACCCTGGCTATAGGGACAGATAACTCGGTACTGTGTTGAGACTGCAAACAGTCTGTGAGCACCTAGAAAGGAATACTGTGATCACCAATAGTCAGCATGGATTTCTGAAAAATAAGTCATGTCAGACTAACCTGATCTTGTTTTTTGACAGAATTACAAGCCTGGTAGATGAAGGGAACGCAGTGGATGTAGCCTACCTTGATTTCAGCAAGGCATTTGACAAGGTGCCCCATGATATTCTTGTAAAGAAGCTGGTAAAATGCGGACTTGACTATGCTACCACTCAGTGGATTAGTAATTGGCTGACTGACCGAACCCAAAGAGTGCTCATCAATGGTTCCTCTTCATCCTGGAGAAGAGTGACTAGTGGGGTGCCACAGGGTTCTGTCTTGGGCCCGGTCTTATTCAACATCTTTATCAACGACTTGGATGATGGACTCAAGGGCATCCTGATCAAATTTGCAGATGACACCAAACTAGGAGGGGTGGCTAACACCCCAGAGGACAGGATCACACTTCAAAACGACCTTGACAGATTAGAGAACTGGGCCAAAACAAGCAAGATGAATTTTAACAGGGAGAAATGTAAAGTATTGCACTTGGGCAAAAAAAATGAGAGGCACAAATACAAGATGGGTGACACCTGGCTTGAGAGCAGTACATGTGAAAAGGATCTAGGAGTCTTGGTTGACCACAAACTTGACATGAGCCAACAGTGTGATGCGGCAGCTAAAAAAGCCAATGCAATTCTGGGCTGCATCAATAGGAGTATAGCATCTAGATCAAGGGAAGTAATAGTGCCACTGTATTCTGCTCTGGTCAGACCTCACCTGGAGTACTGTGTCCAGTTCTGGGCACCACAGTTCAAGAAGGACACTGAGAAACTGGAACGTGTCCAGAGGAGGGCAACCAAAATGGTCAAAGGCCTGGAAACGATGCCTTATGAGGAACGGCTAAGGGAGCTGGGCATGTTTAGCCTGGAGAAGAGGAGGTTAAGGGGTGATATGATAGCCATGTTCAAATATATAAAAGGATGTCACATAGAGGAGGGAGAAAGGTTGTTTTCTGCTGCTCCAGAGAAGCGGACACGGAGCAATGGTTCCAAACTACAAGAAAGAAGATTCCACCTAAACATTAGGAAGAACTTCCTGACAGTAAGAGCTGTTTGACAGTGGAATTTGCTGCCAAGGAGTGTGGTGGAGTCTCCTTCTTTGGAGGTCTTTAAGCAGAGGTTTGACAACCATATTTCAGGAGTGCTCTGATGGTGTTTCCTGCTTGGCAGGGGATTGGACTTGATGGCCCTTGTAGGTTCTTCCAACTCTATGATTCTATGATTCTATGAGTTGATTGGTCAGCAGTAGTCTGTGCTATGGCAACTGCCAACTCTTTCTCTCTTCTTCTGCATTGTTTCCAGCAGAGGAGGAGAAAGATACACAGCTGCAACTGCTATAACACTGCTTAATTTCTATAAAGCACCCAGAGGACGCAATTGATTGGGCAGTAGAGAGGTGCCTAAATAAATCAATATTTTTCACTGCTGAGGCTATTCTCCTGTCTTCCTTCTTTCTGCCTCTTCTGGTACCATTAACTAACAAATGAGTGACAGTTGTCTTGCCTAGTGGTTGCTGCTTTTAAACAACCCTGACATATAAATATCTTGTAAACATGTTTCTGGCTGTTCGGGGGCCTATAGAAACAGAGATTCTACTGAATGGTCTAATCTTGTCCAGGAGCCCCACACAGAGCAGACACTTCCTAGCTGACAGCTTTGCAACCACCGGCCATCTGTCTGCATCTTGTTAATCCTGCAAGAAAACTACACAGAGCCTAACACATACAAAATTGTTATTTTTCCTCCCAGTTTGGTGAACTTGGGCACTTAGATGGAAATAAAGGAAAGGTTGAAAGGCATTTGTAAATTATATTGGTATCATCCAACCTTCAGCCACTTCAGTATGGCCATCTAGCCCACTTTTTATTAAAGTTAATAACCAACCACTGCAGCTCCTGACTTTGGACCAACTTAAGTTTATTTATTGTAAATACTGCACATTTACAAACAAACTGAATTGAAATGAGAAGTTTTGTTTCTCTAGAAATTTCAGTGTACAAATAATTCAAGATGAAGTCTTGGCTCTGGAATTCCAGAAGCAGAATGAATCTTGTGGAATGGGACTGACCCCTCCTCCCCCTCCCTTGCAGACCTCCTAAAAGACTCTCCAGTGTGTCGTGAGAGTCTCATGAACACTCTGCTCACTCATGGTTCCCAATATAGGTGATTCCCTCCAGGAGCCATCTGAGTCACAAAACATTCTGTTCAGAAGAGTGCCCTGAGAAGCTTTCCAGGAGGCAAAGGGGCCCCAAATGTCTCCTTCCACAAGTCCCCCCCCCCCCCCGCTCAGTTGCTAAGCCATAGTTTATTAATACTCATTTTTTATTTTAAACATATACATGCCATTTCATATATGGAGTCCTGAAGCTATAGACCAGGTTCATGGATACTTAACCAGGTATGGTACATTGTATACACCTGTTGCTTAAATAATAAAACTGGAAATAAGTCCCCCCCGTCCCCCGTCCCCCCGTTTGTAAGGATTTAACAAAATACTGCTGTTCTATGCTAGGAAACAAACCCCATTAAATTTGCCCAACCATTCAAACTTGCTCAGCATTTTCATCTACTACCAGAGGCAGCTCATTTACCTCCGAGGGAAAAAGGAGTAATAATGAATTGCTTCACTGCATTCAATAGGCGTAACATCCTGCACAAGTGAATTGTCTAATGTGAAATAAAGGAAGATGAGAGGGGGAAGAGGTCCCAAAGAAGTCTTCAAGCATTAAAATAGACTCAGCTATACAGAAAAGGGGCCAATTCAAAGGAAGTCAAAAGCAGTTCAGAGCTAGGAGCAAATTCAAAGTGTATAACATCCAGCTGGGCAACAGAGTCTTATTACCGCCTTGCACAGCCGGATCAATTTTCATCACATGAAGAGGCGATTTGGTGTAGTGTAATGGATAAGAGTGCGAGCTGTGAACCAGTCAATCTTGGGTTCAAACCTCAGCCTAGTAGTGAACCTATCAGATGGCTGTAGGCAAGCCACTACCACTCAGTCCCCTATCTGTAAATGCCAGGATAGTTGTAAAGATTAATGAGGTTAATCAGCTGTGTCCAGTCAGGCAATTGGCTAGGTGAAATTTCTGGCAGTCGCTATATCCTGACAAAGATAGGATGGGGAATCCTAAACCTCACCTTCCAGAACTGGTGGAGGTGATGGTGGGGGTACTGATGTGTAGCTAACGGTCTGAGTGCAGGCTACTGGCATCAAGAGGGGCAACTCAGCTGGGTACTCAGCACTGAGTTAGATGGAGCACCCCATCAACACCATCAACAGAACAGGGTGGAAATCCCTTTCTCTACTCTTATCACACCATGCAGTGACTAGCAGTTCTCACCTAGCAAATCTCACCAACCACTGTAGGTAACTCAGGAGAAACACTCTGAACACACTGTTTAAATACTATTTGAGATGCAGGCCACATCTCAAATTTTGAGAAAGTGCCATGAGTTCCAGCTACAAAATGGCTGCTGTGGGGGCATGGCACAATGCAAAATGGCTGCCACACCTAAAAAAAACAAGCAAAGAGACAGGACCTCAAAATGGTATGGGCACGCTTCCTGATCTTTGAGGTAAAGGCGCCTACATCAGCTATCACCACACACAAGAAGCTCACACAAAGAAGCTCTATGCACTTCTCCTCTGCTTTGGGTGCACACATGGATCATGTTTGGAAACCCATTATACAGGCTGAATATCAGCTTTGCGTGCAATTTCAATCAGGAAATCAGTCCAGAATAAAATGCTGCAACCCGCAGTTGTAAATGGAAGACTGAATTACATTGTGACCGCGAGATTCAGATTTGATTGAAACAGACTGTCAAAATTCTAACTTTGTTAAGACTGAAACCACATTAAAAAAACCAGCATTCAAAGGGCCATTTCTGAATCTATCCATAAAAAGAAATGGTGGGGACTGTGAAATCTGTTGTGACTCATTAACAAGGACATGCATGGACATTTTGTATGCATTTTGAATATGTACAGCTCCTAGCACAACAATAAGGGCATTATTCATTATTAGTGGTAATCCCTGATACACATACATGTACACACACAAAACCAACAAAGTAAATTCCATAAAAGAATGCAAGGTTTTAATGCACAACTTGTAATACCACTAAAAAAAAACCCACTATTGCTGCTGAGATTAAGGCTTTTATATTATTTTGAAAGGCACTGATTATCCAAATCAATCTATATGGGCTTTAGAAGCAGCTGAAGGATGATGAATGAAAATGGTATGAAAGGAAAAAGTCACATTTAAATGACAGTTTGAAGTTCTACCAACCTATCCTTTATTTCCATGACAGCACCATGAATTTTGGAGAGAAGACAGATTTGTTTCACATTTGTTTCCCATCCCCTCTTCAAACAGTTCAAAGAGGGTAGCTTCCACAGGGTTACATTTTTGTTCTCACAACAACCCTATGAGGCAAGATAAACTGAGAATAGTGATAAACTGAGAATAGGAAGCCTGTCATAACTCCCATTGGCCTATGACAGCATGGCCAATGGTCAGAAAGAAAGTGAGTTGTAGCCCACCAAATCTGGAAGGTTACAGGTTTCCCCATCCTGGAGCTTCATAGCTGAACATGGATTTGAACCACAGTTTCCATATACAAAGCCAACACTACTAAGACTGAATGTCGAACAGAGCAATCTCTGCTGCTAGAATATTCTAAAATTGCAACAAGATGTTTAGGTTAGATTACTGAAATATATTATACATGGGACTGCCTCCGAAGACAGTTCAGAAACTTCAGCTGGTGCAGAATGCAGTGGCCAGGTTGCTCATCGGGGCAAGACGGTTTGAGCGTATAACACCAATCTTGGTCCTACTGGCTGCTGATTAGTTTCCCGGCCCAATTCAAAGTGCTGGTTTTGACCGATGAAACCTTAAACGGCACAGGACCACAAAACCTCAAGGACTGGCTCTCCTCATATGAACTGACCTGCACCCTACAACAATCATCTAAAGCCCTTCTTCATATGCATCCTCCATGAGAGGCTTGGAGGATAGCAAACACGAGAAAGGGCCTTTTCTGTGATGGCTCTCCACTTATTGAATGCACTCCCCAGGGAAGCTTGCCTGGCGCCTTTGTTACATATCTTTAGGTTACAGATAGGTAGCCGTGTTGGTCTGCCATAGTCAAAACAAAATAAAAAAATTCCTTCCAGTAGCACCTTAAAGACCAACTAAGTTAGTTCTTGGTATGAGCTTTCGTGTGCATGCACACTTCTTCAGATACCACACTTCTTCAGATATCTTTAGGTGCCAGGCAAAAGCATTCCTCTTCTCCCAGGCCTTTGGCTAATTGAGCAATCTATGGCATTTTAAACTGGGGGGTGGGGGGATATTTTGTTTGTTATTATGGGGTGTGTTTTTGTGTTTTTATATTGTAAACTGCCCAGTGGTCCTTGGATGAAGGGCGGTATAGAAATTAAATATATAAGTAAAAGGAAAACTTATGGGTCACCACATATGATATTTTAAAATCAACCTTGTGGGTGAAACCTTAGATTTAAAACAATCCAGATGCAATCCACAGAACATCTCTTAACTAAGTTGTATGGAAGACAGGCTAACCTGGTGTAGTTAGTGTCCTAAAGCATTAGGCTAGGACTAGCAAAACTTGGGGAACCATAGAACACACTTGGTGACTTTGGTACATTCCCCTTTCTATCAGCTTAACCTACCCCATAGGGTGATTTTATGAAGACTGTAAGAATACCTTCAACATGTTCTAATGATTCATGGGGTTGGTGAATTCATACCTCATCTGTATTGTAGATAATCTGCAAACCAGATGATATCATCTCAACTAGGTAGAGGAGGAACAACGACACAGCATTTATCTGTTAAAAGGAAAAAAGGACAAGAATGGTCAGACAGTAAAAGAAATGACCCTCAAAGCAAAAAAGAATCACCTATTATATCTCATGTTGAGTTTGTGCTCCCACTTGAATAAGAAGTCCTGCAGCAAAGTTGTCAAAAAACAAAAACAAAAAGAAGGTGGCTAAAGTGAAACTGTCAGAGTGAGCAGAAAGAACAGGAACAGATGGAGAATTACTGCATGTCCTGTACATGAAGGTGTATGTAAGCTAAGAGCTGTTGGCTTGCTCCTGTAATTAACTATCATCTGTTGAAGTATGGCCCATGGGAATATTAAAGCACACTTGGGGCATCAGGAGACGTACACACACACAATCAATGTTGCTTACAGCGGAATCCACACAGCAACTGTTTTAGAAGGTAAAAAAAAAAACTTTTACCTGCAGTTGGAAGTTGTGAAATTAAGCAAATTAAGTTGTGAAATTAATCTAGCTAGCTAGCTAGCTGTTTTTTGGTCTTCTGTTTTAAACAAGCAGGGATTTATTTCAGTGCCATTCATGTCAAAATGCTTCTAGTAGATGCAAATGACAGTGCAGATGACAAAGGAAAAAGAAAAGACATACAGTGGAGGATATTACTGTATCAGGCAGTATACCCCCATCTCCCACCTTGTAAACAAAATATTCATGCAGCCTCCTGCAGAGGGAAATATTAGTCTCAATCAACTCTTCCGCATTTGATTAATAGAGTTTAAATTATATTTACGAAAAATGAGTTGTTTTCTTCTGTTAACATAATTATCTATTAGATATCAGCATCAACTGCCGTAGCACTGCCAAGATATTGCATCGTAGGGGCAAAAAAAAAAAAAAAAAAAAGCCAAGTTATCAGAGAAATGAATGCACACAAAATACAATCATTTCACAGCAGCTAAGATTACATGTTGCTTATTCATGCACCTTCCATTTGGAGATAACAGAATAGTTTCAATTTATTTATTTTTTAAAGAATTGTAACCCTCCTTTCCTGGCAGTTAATAACAATAAAATGAAGAACAAACAATTAATTACAAACAAACATTGCTAATAAAATGACAGGAATAAAAAGAGCAACTGCCGTTAAAATAGAAAGTTTGAAACAGCAACAACAACTAAGCAGATTATGGTCTGGTGCCGAAAAATCATGAGAGGAGCCACCACGCAAGCAGCCTTGGGTAGGGCATTGAGGGTGCTACTACCAAAAAGGCCCTTTCCCCATTTTCCAACCACTTCACCTTGATGGGGGTACCAGGAGGAGAGTGTCTGAAACCATAACAATCTGGTTTATACAGGTGCATGCCTCTTTAAGCACCCAGTTCTAAGCCATAGAAAGATGCAAAGGCTGAAACCAACTGTGCTGACTAGGGCTGATGGGAATTGAAACCCAAAACATCTGGAGGGCACCAGGTTGTAAATGCCAGATAAAATGCCAGTAGTTATTCTAAAGGTGATGATATGTATTCTGACTAACCAGTCACAGGAATCACTGTTTTATGCTCACCACAGGTTACATCCAAAAATCTTTATGATTATGGCCACATTCATGCCATATATTTAAAGCACTATGCCACTTTAAGCAGTCCATGGTTTATCCCAAATAATCCTTGGGAGCTGTAGTTTAAGGGTGCTGAGAGTAGTTAGGAGACCCCTCTCTTCAAAACAAAACTACGATTCTCAGAGTAGTTTACCAATCAATCCCTTTTCACAGAGAACACTGGGAACTATAGCTCAGAGAAGGAAATAGGGGTATCACAACAACTCTCCTCACCTTTAACAGACTACAACTCCCAGAATCCTTTGGGGGAATGATGGGAAGTTTTGCTTCTACACATGACTCTGGCTAAACCATTTTAAGCTGAGACATTCCTTCATCACCCTAGAATGTTCAGTCCACATTGAGTTCATGAGACATTGCATCCTGACCTGTTCTTAGTGCTTGGTTTAACACATCTACGGATGAATGCTATATATTAATCACTAGTAATAGTTTAAGTCTTGCTATATCAATCACTAGTAATAGTTTAATAAGGAGGTTTTCACGCCTGTCCAATTCTGTGTTCCCTTTCCCAACCTTTAATCTATTGATGATTAATGCCTATATGCAACCCTTGCATCGTATTTGTGTTAACCAATCAGCAACAAGCACGTATGTGGCAATGCTGTAATATTCAATAAAAGGGACTCTCCGAGACATGCTCGGGAGATGCCTCCCATATGACACTTGCCATTCGTCTGTCGTTTATTTCAACCCAACAGGGGAAGCCAATGTGACTGCTTAAAATGGTGTCACAGTGCTTTTAAATGTGTGGTCTGAAGGTGTCCCCAGGCTGCCCATGCCTAGGGGGTATTTGGACTCATGATTCTTGAAGAGCAGCCCCCCTTTGAAACCAATTTTGAAGCTGAAGGAAATCTCACAAGCACTTTGAGCACAAGATTGGCATGCCACAAAGAAGTAAGTCCAAATTTCCACTAGAGATGTGCAAGACTCTGATTCCCCTGGAATAGGTCTCTAATTTAGATGCCAGCCACGGGTTTGAAAACAGCAGCTGGACCATTTTCTGAAAAGTGATCTTAGCTCTGCTGTTCTTGCAACAACATGTCTATTCCTAAGAAGTAAATCAAAAAATCTAAGAAGTACATCAAAAAAGGTAGACAAACAATGCCAATAAATAGTGATGACTAAGTTCGATGTGAGAAGGCTAGTTGAAGGTATCTGCAACATTCAGTTCAGTTCCTTTGTTTCAGCTACTAGCCATGACAAATGATAAAGTAGAATACTAAAAATAACACAATAAAACACATCAGGCAGTAAACGAAGAAATCCACATAAAAGAAAGCCTACAATGTATCAACAGCTCAATGCCAAACTAGGCTCAGCAGCAAACATAATGATTACAATCAGCAATACTGTGAGTCAAAGTAATTTTGAAGAAGCTTGCAGCCAAGGCAAAAGTAGCCATTCTAGTGAAAATTTCCTCATGGCAATTATCCAGGAGAAACTCTAATTTCCATTGGCTGGACAAATAAATTTCTGACCATAAGCAAACATGACAAAAGCAGGAAGGAAACTGCATTTGTAAATCACAGAAATGTGAACTATGAAAACCAAAGTTAAAAATTAAATGAAAAAGCAGTATCAGAGTGCATTAAGTCCTTCTTATTAATTAAGCTGTTTCCTAGTAAGTGAAGCTAAAACATGTACAAAATTACAGCATACAGCATCAGATGTTCTCAAATTTTATTTATAATACAAATGGTTTTTTTAAATATATAAATACTGAAATTACTTGCTGACAACAGCTTGTGTTGCTTCAAAGAAAGCAACTTTTGGCCATTGTAGTGCTATTTTATTCAATAAGATATACAGCAGAGAGTTGGGCTACAAACAGCTTGCTTTTATTGGTATGTTAAAGCAGGAAAATCAATTTGCCAAGCTCCAGAGTTTGGCACATCTTTAAAGAACTCTGGTCTTTAACTGAGCAGCAGGGGAAAGGAACAATACTCAAAGCCACTCAGTCCCTGAAGTATATTTAAGAATTTTATTTCATACCTGAAGATGTCCATATTCCTTGTGGGACAAGACTTCATCACCTGTGTGGGCACTGAAAACAGAATGGAGGCATTTGGATGGCTTAGGGTCTTGCTTATATTGTTGAACCTTTAGAGAGAGAAAACAGAGATGATACTCCTAAATAAATATACAGATTATTATGTTTCTGTCATGAAAGTATCACAAGGCACTGAAGATTATAATTGTTGGATTAACTTTTTTTATCAAACAAAAACCCCATTATGCAATGCAAAACACTATATTCTAAATATAAAGCTAATTCTAAAGATCACCTACTGGAGTGGTAAAACCCATATTCTTACCAGTCTTATGAATAAGAGCCAGACAGCAGAGGTGGCAGGATCCATCTCCAAACATAAGCTTTCTTCCACATGATTGTTAAGGGTCCAGAATGGCCTATCACATCGATGGACTTTCTATGCAATTTCCACATGGCAATGGAAAATGTGGCATTATTATTATTATTATTACTTTGGCGAAAACCACTGATTTCATTTTGGGGTCTTTCCTTCCAGCTATTTTTATATCTTCCTACTAGAATTCACACTACAGAGAGATCAGAAGCAGGTCAGATTCCCCTGTCTTTCCACCGTTCCCCTTTTTGAAGGAGAACGAGCTGAGTGGCAAAACCAATATACCCTGTGGCGATTTCAATGTGAGAAGTCCTTTTAAACCTAGCAGTCTAGACTCTTCCCGACTCCCAAAGTGAGTGGGGAAGGAAGGGGTCATGGAAGCCCAAGGCCTTCTCTGGATTGTTCAGGATTATTTTTTTAATGATTCCACCCCGCAATTACTTCTCAATTCCCTCTGTGCCCCTCTAGCCTCATGCTATGGTCCCCCATTTACACATTTTTCACCTGTGGCCCCCACGGAATAACCTGGGGGGCCCCAGGGGGTCATATGCTCCCCAGTTGGGAAACACTGGCCTGGAACCTAGCCTGTAGTTTTTTTCCTCCCCACATAGAAAGTGTATAGAGAACATAAGATATTTAATTAACTGAGTGGTTCATCTCATTGATCTTTGGTGCAGGTGATGAAAATGAGTAATTTTGCTACCCTAAGAAAGGTAGCTATCTTCACTAGACAACTGACACAAATGCTTTATCATCACAATCAGGAACTACACTAATCTCTTCTATGAATCCATCCATCTTTATTATTGTTTAACCACAGACAATTCTAACTTACTTGAACTGGCACATGGAAAGTAATAAATCCTGGGCATATGCAATCAACAGAAAAAGGCTGACATGACCAAATGAGGTCAACCACCATCATTTTTTTAAAGTCAACAAAAGTATACCCCTGTAAAGAATACTGATATTTGTAAATTATACAAAGCATGTAATATCTGCAAAAAACTAAAATGAAAATGTAGCAGTGTGGAGTGCTCCTTCTGAGGATTCTATAAAATCTTGCCCTTTTCCAGGAGATTCCATTAATGTTCCATTCCCCAGTTTTCCATTTCCTCCAGTCAGCATTACATACCCAATGAGTGTGCTTGGTTGTCAATGGGCAATTTGCCCCCTTTTTGCAGATTTTTTTTTTTTAAAATCTTCTGCAAAATTTGGCATTCCAAAAGAATTTCATCTTCCCAATCAACACCTTTTGTATCATTTATTATTTATATGATTTTCTTTATTTTCAGTGTGTACTCTCCAACTAACAATTACGCAAGGTGGCTTACAATAGAAATGTAAAAGCAGTATCCAACAGCAACTTCAGCAAAAGCACAGAGCAATCAAGAATGTGCTGTGTTGCCACTCCACCAAAAGGCAGTAGCAGCCATAATACCTCACAAAGAGCCTTCAAAGGTTTATTTCCGCTTTGTTGGACTATCTGCATCTTAGATTACTAACCAGAAACAGTTTTCAAAAGGTGACCCATCCCTCACTCCTCAAATAAGATATGGATAGATAGATGATAGATAGATAGATAGATAGATAGAGAGATAGATGGTAGATAAAATAGATACTACACTAAAAAAAGTATGTTTCAGTACTGCCCACATCAATGTAAACAACATTACATTTTTTTAAAAAGCTCCAAACAAACCAACAACTTTGATCAGGGTCATGTCTCTTGGATTCTGTCATAATTATAAATTATAAGCTGTGCCTTAAGTACTTTGGCAGAAGTACAAGTATTATGAGGAACGGTTGAGGGAGCAGGGTATGTTAAAGTCTGGATCAGAAGAGATGGAGAGGAGATATAATATCCATCTTCAAATATTCTGCTCCAGAGGGTAGGACCCAAACCAATGGATTCAAATTACAAGAAAGGAGATTCTGACCAAACATCAGGAAGAACTTTCTGGTGGTAAAAGCTATTCAAAAGTGGAATGGACTCCTTCGGAAGGCAGTAGACCCTCCTTCCTTGGAGGTTTTCAAGCAGAGGTTGGATGGCCATCTATCATGGATACTTTAGTTGAGATTCCTGCATTGGCAGAATATTGGCCTAGATGACCCTTGGGGACCCTTAGAACTCTACAATTCCATGATTCTATATATTTATTTGTCAAATTTGAATCTTGCCTTTCCAACAAATCGTGCTCCAAGAGGCTAACAATAATAAAACAAATACGATACAAGATTATATAGAAATACAACACTGGGGAACAATTTTTTACTTTTTTTAAATGTTGTCTAGATTTCTACAACTGATTTAGGGTATTTTTGCACTGCTGAATCAGGAAATGGCATCCGTTTCTCTCCATCAGGTCAGGTTTACTGTAAACTGAATGGTGGGCATTGATAAAGGTAAGTACATGTAAATTGCATGTTGCTTCACCATTTTTCAAACTTCAGGGCTTGAACTTCCATTTCTTGGAACTCCTGGAATGCTCAGCGGCAGGGAGGTCTCTCTTCAGAGTCCAGCAGTAGTCAGCCATCATGACTGCATCCCAGCGACCCTGATACCTGGTCTCCATCTCTTTCATGTCCTGATGGAATCTCTCCCCCTGCTCGTCACTCATTGAACCCAGGTTCTCAGGAAACCGGTCCATATGTGAAAATAGGTAGTGCATCTTGACACTCATGTTGCAGCCCAGGTTTCTGAAAGCAGTCAGCATGTTGTTGACAAGTTCTGCGTAGTTTCTGGCCTTATTGTTGCCAAGAAAGTTCTTCACTACCAGAACAAATGCCTTCTACGCTTCCAGTTCCACTTTGTTCATTGAGTTTCTGAACTCTGGATCTCTGATGAGCAGATGGATCTGAGGACCGTCAAAGATGCCAGCTTTCAACTTCTCCATGGTCAATCCTGGAAAAGCCTGGCACAAGTAAGTGAAGCAGTCACCATCCTTGTCCAGAGCCTTGGTGAACTGCTTGATTAAGCCAAGCTTGATGTGCAGCGGTGGGAAGAGTATTCTGTCTCTGTCCACCAGAGGGTCGTTGATGACGTTCCTTTCTTTGCAAGGCACCAATTTCTCCTGCACAGGCCAGTCCTTCTTCATGTAATGCTGAGCCCGGTCCCTACTATCCCACATGCACAGAAAACATGGGTACTTGGTGAAGCCAGACTGTTGTCCCAACAAAAAGTTCACCATCTTCAAGTCAACACAAATAAACCACTTGTGCTGATCATAACCATTTTTCTCCAGCACATACTTCACCGTTTCATAGTTCTTCTTCAGTGTACTCGAGAGAGCCAGGGGTATAGAGACAAACTGGTTGGCGTTGTGTAGCAGAACACATTTCAGTGATCGCTTGCTGCTGTCAATGAACAGTCTCCAGTCTTTGGGTTCGTACTGTGGCACTCCAAGCTTGAGCAGAAGCTGCGCAATATCTGCACAGTGCACAAAGTCCTTCTCTACCGAGAAAAAAACAGAGGTACTCTTGATGCCTGTTGCGGAAGAAGCTGATGAGAGCACTGTCAGAGAGGAGGTTTTTTCCTTCACTCTGGATACCAACAGTTCGGCAGAGTCCTTTGACAAGCTGAGGTCGCGAACTAGATCATTCAACTCCTTTTGGGAAAATGGATGTGGAGCATCATCTTCAAGAACCACTGCTTCTTCTTCATGTGTCCTTCAACACTGGAGGCATCTTCGTCACTAATGTCAGGAAGTTCTCCAAAGATAGGCACTGGAATTTCATCACAATGAGCTACAAGATGAAGTGCTGATTGAAGATCAGGATACTTGAGGCTGCTCCGGTTCTTTCTGTTGATCCCAGTCACATCAACAGCGCAGAAGTAGCAGTCAGTGACATGGTTTTATGACTTCAAACTGATCCCTTTTCAACATAATCACCCAGAACTATCGGACCTCAATACTTCTTGTCATTAAAATAATCATTTCCAATCAAAACAATTATTCGACATGGCATTTTACCCCCACCAACTTCTTCTAAAATGTTCCACACAAGCGTACATGTGGACAAAAACGTAAAAAACCGACATGTGGCCATAGCTCAAAAACTTGATCTGACTGAGCAAAACCAATGTGATTTTGGGATTCAGTGCATCAGATTCGTCCTAAATCAACTGAAAAAACGCAGACAACAAATTTGTTGTTTTCCAGTGTAATTGACTAATTAAGTCACCACCGCTTAGGACACAACTCCTCCTCAGAATGATGCCACTCTACCTTACAAAAGACATTTTAGTTTTTCTAACCTCCACTGAGGACAAGGCTCTTTCAGCAGTTACTAAGTTCTCTTTGCAAATATATTTAACACAAAATCCTGCATACTCAAAACAATGCATTGGAAGTGCAACAGAGAGCTGCTTATTCTCCAGTTCCAGAAAATGCTCTTGGCAGCTTCAGTTCTGAGATCAACATTGATCTTTTTTTCATACCAAAGACATCTCAACATGTAAAGATTGTATCAGTTTAGCAAAGCAATATGGGCCTCAAATAATATTTCAGTGCTCTATCATTTGTATCTCCCTCTAATACACATGAGATCAGAGCTTAAAAATTTCAAGACAACCATTATGCAGAGGAAATACTAAGTACAAAGGTATAAAAAATTATTTAGAAAAAGAAACAATGAAGGAAACAGTATCAAGGTTCTTAAACTCTGAAGCTGTTAACAGACAAGCAATTTAAAAATACTAGGTAAAAAGGCAGAATTGATAACCTTTAATGATTAGGGAGGCATGCTATTTGGGGATTAACATAAATATTACAGGATTAGTATAAAGCAGGAATGAGGAATCCATGGACCTCCAGATGTTGGTATACTACAATGCCCACCATCCCAGCATATTGGCCATGTTGACAGGGCTGATGGGATTTGTACGCCAATGACGACTGGAGAGCCACAGCTTCCCCATTCTTGGTATAAAATGAAGAAAAGCATTTAACAAGTTTTGGACAGATGCCAGAAAATGTGCTGGTTTGTGTGTGTGCACATGTGCAAACACACACACCATTAAGATTACAATATTATGTACACTAGGCAAATTGCATTAAATTCAGTGGGACTAATTTCTAAGTAAGCAGGCACACTATTGGGCTAAGGGTCCCAGCCTGTTAGAATTATCCTTACACTTTTTAATGAGGATTTCCAACTCTCATGTTCAAGAAGAAAAAACATATACCTAATCAGAAGTGGATCTGAGTGAGGTTCGGGCTCAAAAGTACAGAGAAAATGGTTTAGCAGTATGCTGCCTTAAATCAGGTCCATTGAGATACACCTTGGGTATTTGCTAGAGCATTCATGCTGTAAATAAATGATGAAGAAGAGGAGGAGGAGGAGGAGGAGGGGGAGGAGGAGGGGGAGGAAAGGTCCAGATCCATCTAGTCTAGTATGGCCTGTTTTGTTCTGAATGTTGTTGTTTAGTCGTTTAGTCGTGTCCGACTCTTCATGACCCCATGGACCAGAGCATGCCAGGCACTCCTGTCTTCCACTGCCTCCCGCAATTTGGTCAGACTCATGTTTGTAGCTTTGAGAACACTGTCCAACCATCTCATCCTTTGTCGTCCCCTTCTTCCTTGTGCCCTCCATCTTTTGTTCTGAATAGCAATGGTATTTTTAAATAACAGGGTAAAGGTAAAGGTAAAGGGACCCCTGACCATTAGGTCCAGTCGCAGACGACTCTGGGGTTGCGATGCTCATCTCACTTTATTGGCCGAGGGAGCCGGCATACAGCTTCTGGGTCATGTGGCCAGCATGACTAAGCCGCTTCTGGCGAACCAGAGCAGCACACGGAAACGCCATTTACCTTCCCGCCAGAGTGGTACCTATTTATCTACTTGCACTTGACGTGCTTTCGAACTGCTAGGTGGGCAAGAGCTGGGACCGAACAATGGGAGCTCACCGTGTTGCGGGGATTCGAACCTCCGACCTTCCGATCGGCAAGGTTCTGTGGTTTAGACCACAGTGCCACCTGTGTAATAACAGGGTAGGTGGGGTTAAAAAAAAATCACACCTATGACCTATCCCACAAAAGGATATGGATAAAACTGGATAAACCCTCAAATATGTTGCCTTGAGCTCCTTGGAGAGATTATATATAAAATGTGATAGATAACCTGTATATCTACTATTTACTTAATAGCTATCCATGCATTTTTGTTATTCCTATTTGCTTTGGAATTGCTATATTCAGCATGGCACTGTGCACCATCAAATAACAGCTTACAGAAAGTGTTTAGCTTATGCTTACCAAAAGCTTAAAAGCTAAAATTAGAGAAAACACAGGACTGCAAACTCAGTTCACTTGTGCTATTCCATTTATGATTAAGTGAAGCTTTTTGCAGGCATCTTCAATCTCAAGATATTGACATTGCTCACATACATAAAATGAAAATATAGGCCATGGTGTAACTATTGGTATATTAGATTACTCCTTCAAAATTCATCAGATATGGCGAGATGAGTTGGATTTTTACACTGCCATGCTGTAAATGACTGCCACCATTAGCACAACTGGTTACCTCTTTGTACTCTGGAATGAAATTAGTTCTACTGTAGCATAACATTTGAAAAGATCTTTCTTGATAATGATGTGCAATGTCAAGCCTGGGTAGACAAATTATAGGCTTGTTAAATAGCTCTGCCATCAACTAATGAATACATTCACTTTCCTATTTGTTATCATTTTAATGCATTCTTTTCTTGGCAGAGTATTCTCAGGTTAGCTGCATGCATAGGTATCTCAAAGACTGAACATATGGAGAAAGTGTGTGTGTGTGTGTGAGAGAGAGAGAGAGAGAGAGAGAGAGAGAGAATGGGAGAGGGATTCAAATAAGACAAAGAAATATTGTTTCCCAAAGTCCATAAATGGAAAAGATCAATTATGAAAACTGAGCCATACAGTGATATTTCTATGAACACCCAGTCTGCAAGATATTACCCACGTCAGGAGTGCATCCTTTTCCCTAGCTGGAATGTTCAAACAAAATCCACTTGAATGATGGCATCTAGACAGCAGGTTAAGGCTAGTTGTAAGACTGTGGAGGCCCAGCTTCAGCCCCACAGGGAAGGCTGGAGGCAATTATCTGCCCAGGCTGCTTTATTTGGCAAATGGCCATAGCTCAGTGGTAAGGCAGATACGCTGCATGCAGAAGACCCCATGCAGTGATTGTGAATAAGCTTCTGCGTGAGGGAAATATCTGAAAGACTGAACTTTAGGGAATTAATGTTACTGTTCCTTTTACCTTTGTTGACTGGAGGGAGACAGGGGAGACAGAAGACAACTGGAGTGGAAGGTATTACACTGATTTTTTCCACTATGTCATACTATGGCCTTGGAAGGATATAACAAGAAAAAGAGACCTGGAGGTCAATTACAGTCTCCAACCCTGCTAATTCTAAAACAATATAAAATTGACAACTTCATGCTAGGTAGTTCTGGCACCCTGGCATCCTCCCTTTCTACATTGATGTACCATGATTAACACAAGGTCGAGTTTGTTTCTTACGGTTCACTTTATTACACTGTTTAAAAATATATATATGGGGAGGGGTGGGGAAGAACACCTAGAAAAGTGAAAGGCTTGGGCATGCCTAAAGTAGCTTTTTGATCCCAGCTTTTCTGCTCGTGATAAAGCACTAGCAGGAAACTAAGACTTTAAAAAGTTATTATATGGGAACATCCTTCGTTATCTTCAAGCAATATCCAATAATTACGCTTCAGGAACAAGTTCCAGTTTCATTACAGGGAAAATGGTCTCCACATACAGAGTAAATGGAAGGAAAGAAAGTTGTTCCATTTCTGAAGAGCAAGACAAGATCCTCTTGGGGACATGAGCTCATAAATAATCTTTCCTGAATTATCTCTATCAAAGATGTTTGCACAGCACCTTGTCAAATCAACCCATACAGAAAGGAGAGAAATACCTTACTTAAAGGAGACCTTGTCACATTGAATTTTTCAAAGCAGATAGATAAATAAAAGACATGTCAAGTGAATCATTCTTTTAATAGCATGGTCTGAATTCATTCTTAAAGTTCCATGCTATTTTTTTTAAGGTTTAATGAATGGGGACAATGTTATTTAAAAAAAAAAAAAATACAGTCATACCTCGGAAGTCAAACAGAATCCGTTCCAGAAGTCCATTCGACTTCCAAAACGTTCAGAAACCAAGGTGCAGCTCCTGCAGCCAATCGGAAGCTGTGGAAGCCACGTTGGATGTTTGGGTTTGCGGCATTCGGGAGCCAAAACGTTCGACTCGCAAGGCATTCGGGATCCAAGGTACGACTGTATTTGTTATCCCTTAAGATCTTTTCCCCTCACATAACTAAAGAGATTGCAAATGTGCAAAGATTATTAATCTCTCCCAAACAGCATTTAAAAGGAGATAAATTAAAAGGTGAGCTCGTTTGCTAGTTCATACAAGTCAACTGCATTGGACAATGTTGTTCTGAGGACATGTTTCCCTCTCTACCGACAGAAAAGTGTTGGGATAGCCCCAATTGTTCAGTGTGTATCCCATACACAAATGTTACACCACAATATAGTTTATTGATTATATATTTATTAAATGTATTTTCCCAAGTTGGGATTCAAGGTGGTTTACATTTAGAACCAGCATTAAAACACAGTTTGCCCTGATAGCCCAGTGATCAGCATCATCTGCTCCTAAGTTTTCAAAGGCCAGTCTAAACAGGAAGGTCTTAGCTTGCCAGCAGAAGGATAACAAAAAAGAAGCAAGTCTAAACACTCCTTGGGGGAAATTCCACAATAAGGCAGTAGCTGCAGAAAAGGCTTTCTCTCATGTCACCACTAACCATACGTCTGATGTTGATGGGACCAAGAGAAGGTGCTCACCTGAGGATCTTAGCAGGCCAGGTTTGTAAAGGGAGATATAATATTTACAGTAACTTGGGCCCCAAAGCCATAAAGAGCTTTAGAAGTCATAACCAGCATTTTGAATTGTCCATGGAAATGGACCAGTTGACACATGTTGTAACCAGAATGGCAGAAAGATGCTTCCTAACACTAAGAATGGCTGAGCAACAGAGGTCATACAAATTCCTTTCCCAGGTGCTTTTAAGAATGTATTGAGATTTATTGAAGGTGATTTAAAATCTCAAGAATCCTAGTTGGCTGCATGGCTCAGTCAGTTCCAACCATACAATGTAAGCTAATTTGTACAAAAACGCTGCTGATGTAAGCAGTCTACTCATGTGAGCCATATAACAAGGTTGGAGCAAAAGCAAACAAAATCAACTGCTCCCTCCTAGAACTGGAAAATGCCACTTTTCAGTTCACAGAAAAGAGCAGACTATTCAAATTCCCTGCTCCCATCTGTACAAATGGCTCCCACAAGTCGTTGTTGTTGTTGTTTATTTATATCCTGCCTTTTCCCCAGACTAGGATTCAAGGCAGTTTACACAAATTAAAGCAATACAGATAAAACACCAAAGGCTAAAAACATATAAGATAGTTAAAAAGCAATTAAAATATAATAGAACTAAAAGAATATAAAAACAGATCTATTAAAATACAGAGAGTAAAAACAGCACAGCACTATTTAATAATCCTTTCCTTTAAAAAAAAGTCAGTCCCCAAAAGACTGTTAGAATAAAACAGTCTTCACCTGCTGGCTGAAAGACAACAAGGAGGGAGCTTCTAGTGTCTTGTCAAAACCAGTTTTCGGGGGCGGGGGGAATTTCCCAACTCTATAATTTGATAGATTTATTTATTTCATGAAATTTACACACCACTTGATCGTAAAAACAACAAAGCTCAAAGCAGTTTATAAAAGGATAAAATAAGAAAATGGGGGCGGGGGGGGGGGGAGTAGAACAATCCTTTAAAACATACCAAAGTTAAAATACCAAAACAGTTGTATATGTTTTCCATAGTGTTCCAGCTTGTTTTGCATTTTCAACATTACTTAAACCAGCAAGCTCCCGTCTGTTGTTTGCTTAAGTTCCAAGAGCAACTGAAAGATGGGATTTCTGTCATATATTCAGTTGTTCGTTTACAACATCAGGCACTTCTTTGCCTTCAGCTTTTAAACGCATTGGGCCCAGAGCCTGGGAACTGACCTTTCCTAGCAGGCTGCATTGTGGCATTACACCCACTGCCCTTTTAATTTGATTCCCAGTCGGAACATTTTTAATGCTTACAATTAACTTAATCCTTTAGAATTAAGTGTGTGCTTGTGTCCACATTGCAGAGTTTTACCTTATCAGCCTGGCGCATGTAGCAGTAGAGAATTCCTCGCATACATTTTATAGCAGAATGCTCCAGCTCATGGGTCCTTCCCTTGTCATCATCAATACGCCTGGGTAAGAGAGATAACCCGTGAAACAAATTGGAAATGCATTCAGAAGGAAGTAAAAGGTACCAGCATCCCTTTCCTGATAATTAAGTATTAAGAATGCTTTATATAGTGGCACCAGCAAAGTCTGATACACTCAGGCCTTATCAACCTTGCCACAATAAAGCCAATAGGTTTTTTAAAAAAATAATAACAATAATAATAATAATCAAACACTATGTCTAGGTTTCAGGAAATGAAGTCAAATAAAAGTTGCCCACAAACTTGATACCCTTTTATTTGCTAGTTTCGATTATCATCATCATTATTTCAAGGTATTACTTGCCCTTCACCATAAGGTCTAGGGTGAGTTGCAACAATTTAGAATACAGTACTAAAAAGTTTAAAACAAATTTTAAAGAAAGTAAATCCAAATAATTTTGAATCATCAAAGGACAAGCAGAAACAATATTTTTATTTGACAAATAACTGTGACATATTGATGGTTTGCAATGTTGCTAATCATTTCTAAACAGTATGAAGTGAGCATAATGCATCAGATTCCTTTGTATTACTTCTGGGGACAGTACTGTGAAACAGGCCATTGCATCTTCTGCCTCTCATGCCAGTATGATTCGCAGTGTCCTTACAAAAGCCTTGCCCTCTCATTAAAAGGCTCCACCCACCTGGTGTACTTCAGTGTCATCATAGTGTTAGGGGTGGTGTCATGTGTGATTAAGGCATTAATACAGTTAGCTGTCACCTTAATACACTCAACGGATTTGCTCAGGACACTTAGAATGCCAGGAAAATTAGCTTGCGGAGTGGCATTCAGCCTTCAACATACCCACAAACATACGGCTCATCCCTCCTCCTTGGCCTGTTAATGCAATTACTGTATAGCATGTGAGCTCCTTAAAATTTAATGCATTACCTGGATTACCAATGGCTCAGAAAGCGGAAACCAAAAATGACAGGAGAAAATATGTGATGCATAGAGATATGCAGGATTAGGGAACAATGGCTGATATGCAGACTTATAGGGTTGAAAGTACAATTGAGCCATTTTATTTGTTTATTTATTTAGAACATGCAAATCTCAGACTGAAGACCCAGAAGGCTCTCAACGCAGTTTGCAAAAAGATGCACAGTACTGGGACTGCCAAGTGCCAGCAAGCACTCATGGGATGAGTGAGATTAAACTGCACTGTTCCCCATTTTTGTCCCAGATGAGAGATTTCACCAGTGGAAGCTGTGGCCTAGTAGGTGGTGGCCGAAGGGTAAAACAAGGATGGGGACAGAAAATGCTGCTGGAATAATCCCTGAACTATATGGACACACCATGTTATTGACACTCCTGGTATTATATTCTCATAAAATATAGACGGTGGTAGTCTGCTAGTGCCTGGGAGACCAA
Organism: Podarcis cretensis; assembly: GCF_951804945.1. Lineage (NCBI taxonomy): Eukaryota > Metazoa > Chordata > Lepidosauria > Squamata > Lacertidae > Podarcis > Podarcis cretensis. The sequence goes on from NC_137177.1 coordinate 60,974,677, forward strand.
ATTTCGAATTCCGACTTGGTGATGAAGTTCATTAGCTTGCCTGGGGGCCAGTCACCATCTCTAAGCCTAACCTACCTTGAAGAGTTGGAGACGTGGAGACCATGTATGCCTCATTGGACGAAAGGTGAGATATAAATGTAATAATTAATAACAGTGCCCTGCATTAGTAAATCTTAAGCACCAGGCAAGTTAAAAATCACTGTTGCTCTACTATATTGGAGGCTGGGGAAACTGAGGTTCGGGGGCTAAATGTGGCCCTCTGGGTCTCTCTATCTGGCCTTTATGACTCTCTGCACGCCACACTCCCTAGCCCCAGCTTCACACCCTTCACAAGTGTCTCTGCTTGTCATAAATATATGTCTGTGAAGTGTGATAATCTTTCTTGCCTGGATAGAGACTGGTGTAATATGTGCAGGTGCCAGAAACCTCCAACAAACATAGGGAATCTGACTTTTGTACAAAGGACCTGCATCCATTGCTCTGCCCACTTTTGCCTCTGATCCCTGCGTACCACTAGCATGCACTGCCCGAAAGTTTCCACATGAAGGAATGCAATCCTTGGGTTGAAAAGGTTTCCCTCTCTCTGTGCTACACGAATGCTTTCAATCACCACAGTGTAAGAGAGTCTAAGGCCAGAACTGAGTACTGTGCAACTGTGCACTCACTTTAAGACTTATTTCAATACTACTTGTGTGAGCTGTGCAACAAAGGTGGAGAGAACACACAGGAAATCAAAGCAAAAGCTCTCACCGAAGAGTAGGGAAAGCTTCTAGGAAGATCTTGTTTCTTTTGACAACATAGAAAGAAAAAGTAACATCTGCACAAACCTTCAGATCATCGCTACCTAGTTCTGCATGAATCCCATGGGGAGAAGGAATTAAAGCTATAATGAAAGGAAGATGTCAAGGATTCCTTCCAGAGGCACAAGTAACAGAACGCAGGAGACATTCTGGCTACCTTTTATTCACCAGTTTTAATATGTTCAGTAACTGCATTTATTACTAAGTGTTTTATAATATTTTTAGAAGCAGTGGAATGAAATTAAACATATAAATTCTAAAAGCTGACATTTCTATCTTGTAATTAAATGGAACTCCTTAGGAGGTACTCTGCTGGTTAAGAACCTTTGGGTTTTGATTTGCAGTTACCAAGGGTACTTCAGACAGAGCTGTCATTTAAAAAAGAGAATAGGACAGGCTTTTAAAAGGTGAGTAGGTTCACCAAGAGGAAAAAAACAGTCGGAGGAATCAAACAGTGGCAAATGAATATTTCAAGAGAAGGCACTGATAGAGCTATCCAGCTTTCAAAAACAACAAAGTCTAAGTTTAAACCAGGAAGAAAAAAAAGATTTCATTGGCATATAAGTTGTTTGGCACAGAGATCATCCACACTTGATGCAAAGTCTGTGCAGGAAAACAAAATTATAATTAGCTCTTCAATGAAAATCTAGCAGATCTGAAGCAATGCTCAAGAAGAAGAAATTATCTCCCTACTGTGTGATGCTGACTGGATATAGGAGTAAATTATTCAGCATTCCCAAGTCATTTTTCTTCCCTCATAAATATATCAGTTAAACTAACACCACCTTCCTGTGTAGCACACATTAGAAAAAGAATACAGAGTTTGATGACCACAGGGAAGCAGTATTTTAAGGAGATAAACACCTTTTTGAATGAACCATAAAGAAATTTTCAAGCATTAACCCAATTGTTCATACAGTGGTGCCCCGCAAGACGAATGCCTCGCAAGACGAAAAACCCGCTAGATGAAAGGGTTTTCCATTTTTCGAGGCGCTTCGCAAGACGAATTTCCCTATGGGCTTGCTTCGCAAGACGAAAACGTCTTGCGAGTCTTGCGATTTTTTTCGCTTTCCCCCCCTTTTTCTAAGCCGCTTTGCCGCTAATAGCCGCTTAGCCGCTAATAGCCGCTAATAGCCGCTAAGCCGCTAATAGCGCTAATCCGCTAAGCCGCTAATAGGGTTGCTTCGCAAGACGAAAAAACCGCAAGACGAAGAGACTCGCGGAACGGATTCTTTTCGTCTTGCGAGGCACCACTGTATCATCAAATTCCTTGGTTGCTGTAGAATGGTTTATCCCTGTCTAAGCTGTACTGGAAGCAGAAGCAAAATCTTCCCAGAAGTCCATTAAAGCACACAATATTCTTGAACAGGTCATTGCTAACGTATGGGTGTTTTATTTTTAAAAAACCCACAGACACCATCCAAAACTACAGGCAGACGCAAAAAAAGACATGGTTGTATTCAATGTTGTACGAAGTCAAAGTAACTTAGCAGTATACTTGTTCTGCTAGCGAAATGTTTTGCACTAGCAGAACTCAGATGCACAAGAGAATGCATAAGGGTACTTGTGATTTGTTAACTTTACTGTGCAATAGATCGCACAATCAGTTTGGGGATGGGCCATAGTTCAGCAGTAGAACATCTGCTTTGCATGCAGAATGTCACCTGTTCAATCCCTGGCATCTCAAAGTAGAGCTGGGGGAGACTCTTGCCTGAAATCCCAGAGAGCTGCTGCTAAATTAGTGTAAACATACTGAGTTAGATGGATCACCAGTACAACTGTTGCACTGGGTTCCTCTGTTGCACAACATTAGAATTCACCTGTCCACTAGCAGACACAGAATATTGAGCTACAGCCATTGCATATAGAGTGTGGAAATTGTTTCAGTGTGGGTAACATCCTTCAGGCCATGTGGAAAGAGTTCACGCTGTGGCTTCTCCACATATCATCACAGTGACAGTTTCTGGGAGTGGAGATGCTGACATGGGGAGGAGTCACTGTAGTGATCTAGAGATTTGATCCCATGCCAATAAGGTAATGTGAGAAAGGCCTTTAATATTCATTTGCATTCCTTTATGGATATGAGAACACTATCTGAAACTTGAACCAGAGACTCCAGGCAGTGCTGACCTTCCTGAAAAGGCTCAAATCTTTGAAATGGCAGCAGGTAAAGGGCATACTGGACTCCCACTTTAAACCCTGACAGTGGTACTGAAAATCTGACATTTGAAATAAAGTACAAAATTCATGAACTGCAATAGGGCATGACCTCAGATAATTAAATAAATGTTAAAAGGGATTAATAATTCAGTGGGAAGCATGAGCAAAACCATACTGGCAACGCTCTGGATACAAACCACACTTGAATCCCCAAAATGGTACATGCATAACTTCTTCAATATGAAGGCATCCTTCAAAGAACATGAAGGTCGAACCTATTTAAATGAGTAGGTAGTGGGAATTGGAAGAGGAAATTATGTCTATAAAAATGATACTGTGAATGGCACCAGATATTTAATCAACCACTAAATGAGGCTGGAGCTTCCAAAACCATATATGCTGATTTTGAACACTGAATGTAAAACGTAAATTAAAACGATAACAAATGACAAGTGTGCATTATACCATGCTAAAGAAGATTTTGATGGAAAATTATTAAAGTTTGAAAATACTCTTAACTTGAGGTAGGGGAATTTCTTTTAAGTGTAAGTTAGAGTAAATTGGACAAAGATAACAGGTGAACTACTAGTTTAAATTGCATTTTAAGAGTTTGTAGAAAAGGTTGCATTTTTTTAATATAGTAAAAATGACAATCTATTTCTGTGGGAAGTGTTGAAATATGTGCTTGAAGACCTCAAATTCTTCCAAATTAAGAATCAAAATTGTACAGTTAAAATTAGGTGAATGAAATCACCTGCCCACATCTGCCAAAATGACACACCATTTCAGAGAAACCACAGGAACTCAAGTTTAGCTGCAGATCAGGGGTGGGAACAACAAGCAGTTTCAGCTGAAACAGATACGCAGGAAAAATAGAATATTATCCTCCCAGCCTATGGAGTCAAGTTACACCACGAGGTCAATCAAAAATTTGTTAACTTTCCACAGGTTGGCAGCATGAAGGGAAAACACTAGATTATGTGTTTTCCCTTCACTCTGCCAGCCTCCCAAAGGCAGTTGCCTGCCCTCGGGACTGAGTGCTTGATCTAACTTCTTGGACAGGATAAATTTAAAAAAATTAAAAAATTGTCCAGTAGCACCTTAGAGACCAACTAAGTTTGTTCTGGTGCATGCACACGAAAGCTTATACCCAGAACAAACTTAGTTGGTCTCTAAGGTGCTACTGGACTGACTGACTGACTGACTGACTGACTTACTTACTTACTTACTTACTTATTTATTTGTGTCGTCTGCATCAGCCCAACATGGCTACCTACTTGATTCTTGGACAGGGAAAGTAACATAACTAAAAAGGTTTCAAAATTATGTTTCCAGGAGAATACACATAATCTCTTCTAGTCGTTCTGGAAAAAGCTCATGAAAAGTAGCATGGCCAGACTGAGTGTTAGGCCAACACAATGGAGAATTTAGAACTACTGTCTTGTCTGTGAAACAAAAAAGGAAGTTGTCTCTTCTAGGAAGACAGGAACACAGAAGTGTTAAAAGGTATACAAAAAACAAGAACACAGAAGCATTAGTAAAAGGTACATGTAACAGGTTTCAAATCCCAAGTGATCACCAGTAAATCCAAACATGACATGAAACCAACAGCCATTGTGTCTAAAAGCACACTGGTATTCAGGGCTTTAGATGCATTTTAAACCTCTAGAAATCCATAAAAGCTCATGGGTCAGAGGAAACAGAGGACTGCATAACATGTTGTGGAGAAACAAGCTTTTAAGCAGCCACTGTGGGATACCCAGACAATAATTCAGCTGTATGTGTGAACACAAGACACACTGATTTGAATCATTTAATCATGGGCATTTGACCTCAGGCAAATACCTGTGCCCTCCCACAGATATTTGTACTTGTGACAACAGCTCCCACTTCGTGCTTCCACACATGGCTAACGTAAGGGTGCACACCATTTTGCTTTAGTTTGCATTACCTAACAGAATTAAAAAGCTGAAAGATGAATGGCTTAGCCAAATCAAATCTCTGATGATGTGTGGACCACTGATCCTCTCTCTCTCTGCTACTGGGCTCATCCACACTTCCGCTTGTCCAACCACTTTCCCCTGGTGAAAGCCGCTCTTTACTGCAGAATGAGAGCAAATGTCATTCAAGTTTTCTGCAGATTGATGTTTGTTCCAATTCAGGAGCAAATAGTGGGTTTTCCCAGGGAAAGTGGCAGGGCAAATGGAAAACCGCTCAGACCCATGCCTAGAAAAGGAGAAGCAGGAAACCTATAAGACCTGTGCTTTCTAGGCATGGGGCAAGTGAAGTTTGAATGACACCCTCCTTGCACAACCACACATGTACTTTCTCAAGCTGAAGATGGAAGGCATGCAAAGAAGGGACTCTTGTCAAGTGTTCAAAATCCATGAAGGAAACATATTAGAGGTCCACAAACTCATTTCTTAATGGCTTTTCCAGTTTCTCTCAGACTTTTTAATCCATGGGATCAGTCCCCAGCCCAGCTTTAGTTGCTTCTAGCTCTTCCTCTTCTCTCCCAAAAGTTGTAATGAACACAAGAAGAGCCTCACTGTATCAGACTCGGTGGTCCAACATCTGGTTTCCCACAGTGGCCAAACCAGTGTCCTCTGGAAAGCCGACAAGGACTTCCTCATCTGCTCTAACCCCTCAACACTACCTTTTTGCTGTGCTCTCCTCCAACCTTAGAATGCTTTGGCCCAAATAACTCCACCTGCAGCAGCTCAGGCCCACCACTTCCCCAAGGAACAATCCTATGCTGCCCTGGGAGTGTCTGAAAAAAAGAACCATCTAGGTGGAGTCAATGAGATGGTTCCTTCTCACATGAATGCCACTCATCCTCCAACATTCTTTGGCAAGAAACCATCTTACTGGTCCTCCCCGAGTGATGCATTCATTTTCAGAGCTGAAGACCTCACAGGGTAGCAGCTCCAATACTACTACAGCTGTGATTTAGTTCTCTGAACTGCTTCAAAGGAAAACAAACCACCAAACTTGGGAAAGGTATGCTGGAGCCCTTGCACAGCTCAATTATCATCCTATGCCTCTCATTTTGTTAACTTCTGTTCCATACTTTATACACCTGGAGAGGTAATTTGGTTTGAATTAAAATTATGGTTAAAATAGATCCTATTTTATAGATGAAAAATATTTATTGAACACTGATGCACTGTAAAACTAATTCATATTTTAAAGTATTCTCACTAGTTACTATGGTAACACCACCCTATAATGAATCTTTCTATAGCTACAATTGCTCATCATTTATAATTTAGACAGTTTCATCATATTTAATTATGCAATGTAGTAAAGTATCATACATTAATTATGATACATTTATTTCTGCTTTCCATTTGATATATTCATCTCCTTTTTCAAGACTGAGTTGTTTTCCATTATTTCAATTTGCCATTAATTTCTGAATTCTAGCACCAAGGCACCACTAAAGATATCCAATGAGCCAAAATCACACAAAACAACAACTTTCAACTATGTGTAGACAACAAAGCTGTTTTTATTCATTCTTACATAGGTGGAAGAATTAACAGCAGGAGCTGCCCAAGGACACATTTTGACTCAAAAGGTTTAACAGGCTCTGTTCAGAAATACATTGTTTGTGTCAACACAATGGGCTACAGGTGGAGGACACCACAACTGAATGTGAACCCACCTAAGAAAGCAAACATAAACACCTGCAAAACAAACAAACAAACAAAGCCCTCTAGTCTAGGGTACCTGGGGGAAATGTTCTATTTATTTATTTCATAAATTATATTTTGATTTTCACGAACATATCCTCACAAAGTAGTATACATGATACATTACTTATACAACAAACAAAAAACCAATTTAAACCTTTTAAACACTCATACGACACAATCCTAACCAAATCCACTCAAAGGAAAGTACTGCTGAATACAACTGGACCAAAACACTGGTTAAGAATTCTGCTTAGGTGTGGAACCTGCTTAACCAAATTTAACACTGGTGCCAATGTATCTCCTATGTGTAAGGCTGGGGAAAGAGGGAGCACATTTCCCATCTCTTGATTGTGGTAAAGGCAGCCCCTTTTGCCACATTTTCACGTGGAGGAAATAGTCAGGAAGCCTACATGGAAGCCTAAATTTTAGTTAGTCAGGAAGCCTAACTAAAAACTACATGGAAGGAATGAGGTGAAGACTTCTGGAAGCTGAATCGTTCTAATAAAGAGGCAGAGGACATGCAGTGGCACTTGTAGTAGAAAGCCAGAGGATGATCAAGTCTGATTAGTCTGCAGACATTAATGCCTACCTATTCTACTAACGCTCCCAACGTAATAGGTATATCTGCCAAGTGTGGGAGGGACCAAAGCTCAGCGGTAGAGCACATGCACTGCATGCAGAAGGTCCAAAATGCAACCCTCAGCATCTCAAGCGAGAAGGATCTAGCAGAAAAGCGCGCAAAATATCTCTGCTTAAGACTCTGGCAAGCAACTGCCAAACAGAGCAGGCAAACCTGGGCAAATAGTTTGACCGGGTGTAAGACCAGGTCAGAGACGCGGGTGGCGCTGTGGGTAAAACCTCAGCACCTAGGACTTGCCGATCGCATGGTTGGCAGTTCGGATCCCCGCGGCGGGGTGCGCTCCCGTTGCTTGGTCCCAGCGCCTGCCAACCTAGCAGTTCGAAAGCACCCCCAGGTACAAGTAGATAAATAGGGACCGCTTACTAGCGGGAAGGTAAACGGCATTTCCATGTGCTGCTCTGGTGCCGGCTCGCCAGAGCAGCTTCGTCACGCTGGCCGCGTGACCCGGAAGTGTCTCCGGACAGCGCTGGCTCCCGGCCTCTAGAGTGAGATGAGCGCACAACCCTAGAGTCTGTCAAGACTGGCCTGTACGGGCAGGGGTACCTTTACCTTTACCTTTTTTAAGACCAGGACACACATATATGTACCACTAGTTCACACAAGCACTAGTTCTCCCCTACCCAGATGCTTAAGTTTTCCTATAGGAAAGTATCTCCACACACAAGACACACAGAAAGGATTGAAATTGAAGCAGTTCTGTAGCGCTGCAAGACTATGATTAGAAAATCAAGTGCTAGCTATTAGGGTTTTCAAAAGCTTTATTTTCCTTTTAAGAAAATGAACTATTGGAGTGTTTTTAAAATTAATATTATTGTTACATAGAGAGTGCCAATATTTGACAGACAAGGCAGCTCTATTTGCTGAAACAGCCTCTATAATTAAGGATGGGGGAGAAATTGGGGTCAGTTTTTGATGACTGGCATGGAACTCTGCTGATCAAATTTCTTCAATGTATAATAATGATGTACATTAATTACATAAATTAACTGTTTTATTCAGTTGTAAAAGAGTTTAATGGGTGTTTTGAGTTATTTGGGTATTTTCAAATATTACTTTTGAATGTTTTATTACTGGATGTATACTGCTGTGAGTCTGCATAGTTTAGCTACTTGGTGCTTACTGAAATGGTCTCAAGAATGACTCAAGAAACTGAAAATGAGGAAAGGCAACATGAATTTTTAGATGCAAGATGCAGATTGCCAAGCCAACAATCAGCTATGTAAGAATGACTGCTACTGCTTACAGAAGCCAAGGTAGTTGACCTTAATGATTTTCCATGGATAAAAGTGATGCTAAAATCTAGTGAGGAGATTCTGGGTTGCTAAGATTTGCCGGGCAAAAGACAATGATTATAATACAACAACCTGAGACATAGTGCATATAAATTTTACAAAACTTTGTGGTGGCTGCTCACCCCACCCCCCACTCCACTCCACTGCCACAAATGCCTTTTTAGCATAAGAAGGAAGGAAGGCTGGTCACTAAACATTTTAGTGGACTAGTAACTTAAGTGCATTGGACCACACAAACAAGAACGTATCCATTTTTACCTGTATGCAAGTGCCAGGGCCCAGGCGCAGGCAGCGCAGTAAAGACTGTCATGTACTTTTGCCCTTTGGTTGTCGCCCAGTGTCTTTGTAGGAAAGAGGCCAGTGGTTGGACTTTGGAAAAGTAACACTGTTGACTTGACTGCCAAGATAAACAACAATTATTACTATTACTTCAAATTTATTCCAGTTTCAGAAAGTACAGTATTTTAAAACAAAGGAATACGACCTGCAAAAACCAGATAACATGGAAAAGGAAAAGTGGGAAAAAATAAATAAGTTAATGATGTTGCAAGGAAAAAGATGCACATACAAAACTGCATATCAGTTTTCACCATTTCCCCATGTTTCTCTATTGTTTATCCTTTGTGCCTTTTGCTCTGGATCTGTTCTTGGCAACATCTGTTGATTGCTGTTCCTAGGCTTTGTCTACACTACAAAAAGCAGTTTAACTGTAATAGCATCCCCTCAAGGAACCCTGAGGACACTAGTTCTATGAGATGCCTAGAGAATGCTATCACAGAATTTTCAGTCCCTGAACAAAGATACAACTCCCAGTTCCTTTGGAACACTGCATGGAAACAAACTGCCATTATACCACATATTTTAGCATACCTCAACACCTAATAAGAGGCGAAATCCTCCTTAACACTTGCTCATCCTGCCCAGTAGCAAATATATATATATTACAATGCATCATGTGCAGAGTCGGCCATGTCTATGTCTGTTTTATCCAGTTTGTGTTTCTAATGTAATGTAATCTTACTGTGCTCTTTATAACACCTTTAGTTTAGATTCTTCCACTTTTTATGATTTATAGAGAGTTTAGTTATTGAACAATCACATTCAGAGCATTATTGGTACCTCAGAACAGAATACTGAAGAAATGCCCTTCCATGTGAAAGCTATTTATGGTTCAATTATGGCTTCTGGGGGGAAATTAAAACAAAAATCTTTTTTACTCTGTGGATAGTCTTCAGTCCCTTCTCTCTTTACAAGTAAACTTTTATTCAGCATTTATATAAAATGCCTACAAGCAATGAAAACCATAAATTTTAATTATTCTCAAGGAAGTTCTACCGATAGTATTTTAAAGTTTATTTTAACTAGGCTAGAGGTTCCAAGAACAGCCCATTACTACTTTAGAAGGTCATTTTATAACTTCTATATTGGGAGACAGATGAAAAACAATGATGGATTTGTTTAATGTATTATAGATTGTAAAATGAACTGGAATCTTGCTCAGAGAAGGAAAAACGTGTTTGTTTGAATATGCTGTTTCTCAAATAATATCAACTTCATCATTACAACTGGGCTCCAAAGAGCTTCTTGTGCTATCTGAATTGGAGAAACAGATGCCCAATTTCTTCTGATTTTCTCCTCTGCCTGTAGCCCCTCCTGCCACAACACCATGTCCCATATCACCATTGGGAGTAACTTGGGGTGGGATGCAATCCACTGCGCTGAGAAGAAAGAGGCAAAAAAGCCCCGCAGTCCTTGGTGTTATTTCCCTAGCAGCACTCGTGTTTCATTGCCTTATCACAACAATATCCAAGTGGGTATTGTCACAATTTCACAATGCCACATGTCAAAGGAGCCAAGACTGGTAGCAAAAAAAAAGGTGGCAGGCACACCTCAGTCATTCTGGCTTGCCAAGGGAGGGAGAGAAATTGGTGCAACCAATTGAAGCTGTCCATCACTGTAATGGACACCATAATCTGGCCACAACAGCTACCAAGCACAATAAGTCAGCAGACCTGTCTGCTCAGAATTCCCCCTGCCCTTCTTTCTTTATCTGACCTGCCATAATAAAAAATGAACATTCATTTAAAAATATTTTGAAGTTTAAGATACAAATTCTTTACATTTGAACTTTGCCAGCTGGGTCACTCAAGCGAAGGCACTTCCTTCTAGAGTAGGCTGTCAATTTTGAGTAATTATGAAACAACTGCTTTTATAATTATGAATACTTTTGAATAATTATGAATACTTTTGAATAATTATGAAAAGGATAGCAAGGAGCAGCAAAGTTAGCCATTGCCAAGTTTTAGAATTTAAACTGGATGGTCTGTGTGAGAACCTCTATTTGAAGGTAGTGTTGTACACACTGTACAAGTGCATCTGCTTGACTTTTTGAGGTTACACTGTCATTGCTTATTTTTTGCCACTGAATAATTAAGCTCGCTGCTCTAGTGGAATCCTACTCTGGCAGGATTCAAACAAATGGGTAGGCATTCACTGCTTGAAAACACAGCACATTTGAGCAGGCCGTATGTCTCACTGTTGGTTGCTTATTTGCCTTAATAGATTTAACGTGGCAGAACAACTGAATGTCCCTGAATATAAGCAATGTTCAGTCCTGAACAAATATAATCTTAGTCTACATTAGGGGTCAGCAAACTAAGGTCCACGGGCTGGATCAGGCCCAATTGCCTTCAGGATCCGGCCTGCGGGCTGTCCATGGATCGGCATGGGGATTCTGTTCATTCGGGCTGCACCATTTCCCCCCCTGCGCCATTCCATTCCCCCCCTCCCTCTCTCACACACACACACCGCGGTGGCGCCTCCTCCCTCCTCCTCCTGGCTTCTCCCTGCTCTGCCTAGAGGAGGAAGGGAGCTGGGCTGAGCACCATTTTAAGCATGCCCTCTCTGGAGCCAGTCCTTTCGCGTCGCTCATCTTCCCTCCACCGCCACCCCCCTGGTGCTCCTGTGGGCCAGAGAGTAGAGTGGACAAGTTCTCTCTGCCTACCCATGAGAAGCAGCGGTGGTGGCAGTGGCAGCGGCAGCCCCAGGTAAGGTAAGCGCAGCGGCTGGGGTTGGGGAGGAGGGCTACTTGCCCCCCTCGCCTCTTCTTCCAGCTCTAACCCCCCCCCCCCGTTGCCGCTTCTCCAGCCCGCCACAAGGTCTGAGGGACAGTGGACCGGCCTGCAGCTAAAAAATTTTGCCGACCCCTGATCTACATGGTACTTTTGATTGAATATGTGAAAACAGGTGAGCATTGCTACAATGTAAACACCTGTACTTTTCATGATCCCAGTGATATTACAAGAACATAGAACTCTGTATTCAAATTACTTCTTTTACTTTTCAAAAAATAAAGGCAAAGCGGCTGACAGTAAAAGAGGGGGGAAATAAAGTAAAACAATAAAACAATAAGAAATACATAAAGCACAGCTAATATATAAGCAGAAAGAAATCAGCAAGAAACTAGGGTATTTTGCCCAGCAACATAGCAGAGAGAGGAAAGCACAGGTCCATTTGCCCCCAAAGGAAGTTCCTTAAACAGCTAACTGTGACAGAAGATTAGCAACAACAACAACAAAATAGGGACCAGGCAGACTTCCCTGGGGGAGGACATTTCACAGTGTTGACATCATAAAGGTCCTGTTCTTGTCCTCAGCTGGTGGAACCCAGAGCAAGACCTTCAACATGGATCAGAATGGAGATAAATGGGAGGAGGTAGTCCTTCCCTAAGGTATTCAAGTTTCCAAACCATTTAAAGAACATTTGAATTTTCACCAATACTGATGGTTCCACAGGATGAGACACAAAAATTGTGATTTCCTAATTGTTTAAATAAGTTACGTTCACAAAAAGTAAACATATTACTTCCAAAACAAATTGCCTCTCCTTTGACTTACCTATCCGATAGTAACTATCCAGCTTATCCCACAGACTTTCTCCATCTGGCCTGGGAAGGTTAATGCTTTTAAGGGGTTCATATACAGAACCTAAAGGAAGAGATTATAACACCTTGATTAGAATTACAGCAGTAACATGAAATTAAACCATAAAGATATTGTCAAGAATGCCCTTTTATTCATTTTCGTGTATGCATGTTCAGTTTTTATACTTCACCTTTCTAACAGCCAAGGTGGCTTACAAAGGATAAACCAGCAACAATATTTTGAAAAGATTTTTAAAAAGCCTATAGTAACATAAAATAATGTGGATAAGCTACTGAAAAGCTTGCTGAAGAAGCAGTCTATCTATAAGCAAATAGTGAAGGGGCCAGGCAAACCTTCTAGATCTTGGGTACCACAGCTGAAAAGGCCCCCACCCCAAGAGTGTGTTGGAATAGAGCCTCATATTCATATCCAATTCTTTGTATCTAATCACTGGACTACTACAATGCAGAAAATTGACAAACAAAAGGAACTCCAGATGTACAAATGTAACACAAGTTAACATAAATAAAATTTGTGCAAACCTGAATAAATGAAATTAAAAGTATAGACCAATTTAAAATTCTGAATTTTCCTCACAAAATACCACATTATTCTCCTTTTAAAAAATAATCCTAGGTCTTCAACTTTTTAAAACCGAATGGATAAGGACAGTCAAAACGGGGCCTATCCCTGTGTATTCCTTCTAAAACAGCTAAAGGAGTCAGGATGAACTAAGCTTTAGTACAGGAAATCCCATCTGGGAATTTCTTTTTTTAAGTGGGGGTACTTCCACAACAGACAGAATGCTGAAATTTGGTACACTAGGAGCAGAATTCACCAAATGAATCCATCAAATGAAGCCTTGCGCAAGAGCTTTCGCTTGCGTAACCAGCCTGCCCCCATCCTGCCCCCACAATTGACTCAGGTGGAGGGGGAAAACCCCTACAAGAACACACAGGGGAGAAGGGAGAGTGGCTCGTTCTATCTGGCAAGTGGATATGCCTGAACAGACAGAACACATGTGACAGCTTGACAATGAATGCAACCCAAGGCGTCCAAGATACCGTGATTACTAAAAACCACCTGAAAACAGCATATTTACCTACAAAGTACAAATGTTTCAGTTCCTCATAATAGCAGTCAGTGCTCCATCTAAAAAGTAGCTGAGCCACATGGTAATGAATAGAAGGGTGAGTAAGAGTTCCCCCTTCTCCAGATGAACCAGTTGAAGAGAGCGGGAGAATAAGGGCTGTGAGATGTACCACTGGGAGTGGATTACAACAGACAAGTCCTCAGAACCCCACTTCCTTTCTCTAGTCCGGGGAAAGCTTGCTATTGCTATAGTCCCTATTCTACGAAGGGTTTTATTCAGTTGGCTAATACACTAACCTTCCTCGGCACTCTACCCCAAGCCTGCAATGCAGCACCAGTTTCTTCTCTTGGGCCTTGGCTCACCACTGGGCTCTCAGCATGCGGCTTACCTGCAGTGTGTTCCCCTCTTGGAGGTTGGCTGCCCCAAGGAGGGTGCTCAGTCAGCTTCTAGGAAACCCAGCAATGCTCCCTCTGCCTCATTTTTCCGCCCTTACTCTGCTGCTCTGCTTAGAAGAGCCACCCACCAGCTACCTCTGCTCTTTGTACAGTCAGGGAAAGGATAGAGAAGGATCAGATGGGTCTGTCGGCCATTGCATGCTGCCTCTAGGCTAGTCTTGTTTACATCCAGTCAGGCTGGCTAAGGAGGCAGGCGTCAACCAAGACCAAAACCGCAACAGCAAGTTGTAACTATGTTTACTACCTTGCAGTATTTTTCTTCAGCAATCAGTTTTCACCAGAAAGAATAATTATTTGGATAATTATTTGCAGAGCCTTATAATGTAACACAACTGCACAGAAAAGACAAACATCCATTCTACACCTTTACAATAACGATAGCTATATTATTTCCTTCAACGTCTGAAAACTTATTAGTTCTAAATAAAAGTGTATGCAATAATTTCATTTTTTTTCTTTATAGGAGATAAAGAACTTCAGGTACTGGATGAAGTGTCAAGGTTGATTTTATTATTGTTTCTATAATTGTGAAGAATAGAACTGTTTGTGCTTCCATCCACTTCACTTTGCCTTTGTATTGCCAACCTTGCTCATTAAAATCAAGAGGCTAATTACAAATCGGTAACTAGCTAAATATATTTTTTAAAGTCTGTTCCTTGAATAATATATTCATAGCTTGTGTATATGGGCTATAAAGATGGACGCCTCTCTAATTAAGCTTGATGCTTCGTGCTCATTTTTTCAATGGAGGTAGAGTAAAAGATTAACTATGTGAAGCACTAACAATGGATTGATTTAGAACAAGTAAACATGTGGTTTAGATGCAATGCCAAACTATGGTATAACGTTACATGCACAAGCAGACTTAAGTGCTTCTACATTCCCCTCCCCTTGCATACAACAACAGATTAACTTAATTCTGGGTCCTTGACAAATCACAGTTTGCCAAACCATCCACACTTGGCAAGCTATAGGTTTTGCATGCTAGTTGCCCTACAAATCAGGACTAAAATATGGTTTGTGATAGCATCTTATGAGCAAAATAGGGTGCTGTTCTTCCAGGTAAAGATGGCAATGAGTAAGGCTGTTTGTCCTTGAATTCTGCAGTCTGTTCTACTTTTAATTTGTTTTATTTTTAATAATGTTAAAGTTTTAAAGTCAGTTGGCTCAGCAGTTAATGTTAAATGCAACATACAGGCTAGGAGCATATCTGTTTTACTTTTATATGGGCTTAAAAGTCATATGTTTTAATTGAAGGACAGATGCTGGGAGAGCAACTGTTTTAACATGGTTTTCACATGGTGACTACATGAGCACAGAACCTCAGTGCTTCAGATAAATCGTCCAGCACTCCATTGCCAATTTAGTCCAGAAATCTATGCTGGACTATTGTGACTCAGCAACTGGATCAAGGGAGGCAGAGTTAACTACAAACCAATTGCAGCAAGGTGTAATTAATATGTCTTATAAGGACAACCCTGGTCCTTTATATAGCACGTATGCAAGTAACGGGGAAGGAGATGTCTTATCCCAAATAAGAGATTTTGCTACATATTCCTCTAATGAAAGCTTAGCTAACTGGTCAATTGATCTGGACTTGTTAAGAACTAATATATATGGCTCCCAGAAAACCTCAGCTCCTCCATATAACGAAACTTCAATTATGTTTAATAACAATCTTGGCATAATAGACTCTGCCACAACAGAGACTGAAACTCCCATACTGTGGAAAATTTGGCTAGAGCAATTAAGAATATTCTGTATATGGTGCTTAAACCACTGGTGTATAAACCATATTCTGCTGGTTATGGAATCTGAACCTTGGGACTGGGGAAGCACGGAAATGTTGGGCATACATGGTTTGTTCACACTGACACAGTCACCTCTGCATTCTTGGAGATGGAAACAGAGTCAAGAGAGCCAGCTTGCTGTCAAACGTATCCTCAGTTGCCTCCCCCAAATGGGAAGATGTTGTGCTGACAGAGGAAGGCACCAGGATTGGCTCAATGGCTTGTGACTTTGCACCTGGGACATCCAATGTCACAGGAATCAGGATGGCCTGCTCTCCAGATAGCCCACCAGGATCTTCCCTGGATCTGGATCTCCACCTCCCAATCCACTGATGCCCTCCTCCGGGTCAGACTCCATGCACTCATGACAATAGGTATCTCTACCAACTAGCGATAACACTACGTTTATGATGAAATGGAGCTTGCCCACAAAAAGTTTATACCACAGTAAATCAATATTCTTTGCTGGTTTTGCTGAAGCAGACCAACACAACTACCTCTCTAAAATTTGACATGTTAAATTATATAGTATGCATCTTACATTTATTTGTCAGTCAATAAGTAATTCCTTAATGTTATACTCTCAGCATAAAAACAGTTTTAAGTCACAAGTTTTTCTATCAATGCTTTACCAAAAAAAAATCAGCTATACAGAATGTAACCAAATGTCTTTAAAAATAAAAATCTATTTCCACTCTAACTTGCTGACACATTTTTGTAAAAACGTCAATACTTGAGATCAAGAGAACAAGTGGCATAGCTCTTATATTGCATTTACTTAGCATGTTGATGGGGGAAGGAGGGAGACAGAGAGGAGCCACAAAACATGCTTTTGCTATCATTATCATGGTTAGGAAAACTGGTCAGTACTTTGTATACTGAGAAATCCTGTAGACTATTTAATATGAACACAACTGATTCATTCTAATTAAAATGAACCCTGATGTCAGTTTACGCAGTCAGCATGTATAAAGAATAGTCCTAAATACAAACATGAAAAGGTTTGCTACATAGTAAAGTCACCAAATTAAACAACAGCCCTTGTAAAGATTCAGCAGAAAATGAGTCTGTATTACTGACTAAACGAATTCAGCAAAATAAAGGTAGAACAACTGCTATTAACACTATCACCTCTACAGAAAGTATTGTTCACTATTCTATGCAGCCTAGTTCCATAAATACACATGCAAAAGAACTGGAAAACAAAGTCAAGGCACACTTCAGTATTCAAGGTTCAAAATTAGACAAAACTAATTCCATATCAATGAGACATAATGGAAATCAGCCATGTACTCTCAAGTCTTTGATGTATCTAATTTGATTACTCCGTGCTGCTGCTTCCACTTACAAAGAAAATTGCATCCTTTTAACTTGAAACATCACCTTCCATTTTCATGGTGTCTTATAAGAGAACTTATGAAAGAAAAGAGGTATTGACAGAAGCCTCTGATTTGTATTAATTTATTAAAATATGTTTGCTTGCTTGACCACACAAGCTCTTGAGTGTTCACTGATTGGAGGTTCCACTGCATTCCTCCACTGGAGGTTTCATAATAAAGAGCAATTCTACCTAAAAAACCATATGAAACCTGCAGTTAATCATGTTGCAAATCCTTTTACACACACTGAGAAGCCATGATTTGCTACAACAAATATACGTGTGCATTCACCATACATTTGTTTATTTGAAGGCATTTGTATTTTGATTTCAGGTAAAGCTGAGATATTGAGTGTAATCTACAAAGAAAATAATAGCATGCCAGCTGGTGATTTTGCAAATTTCCTCTTACTTGAATGCACAGTTTTCAGATTTTATACTTGAAGACCATGGGGGAGCTCATACTTGGGCATTTTTCTCCTGTTGAGGGTTTACATTTTAGACCTCCATGCCTGCCTTGCTCCACTATTGCCCTAATTCATCTGAAGCTAGTTGAAACTCACATATTTGCATTACAGACCAAAATACATCAGGCAATGTTCAGCAATAAATGTGTATAAATTAATGTTTCCCACGTGGGAGGGGGGCTGCATCGGTAAAAATATAAATATAAGACACACTCTGGTCTTGAGGCTTACAAAGCACTTAAAGAAATAGCAATAACTATGAAGTCAACAAACACAAATATTTCCCCAAAATATCCTGATACAATTGGATTCAAATTCAAATGTTTCTTTCCCAAACAATGAGATGAGCTAAGACCAAGGTCAGTGAAGCAGGACAGTTGCCTTTTACTCTAAACCAGCAGAGGATTTAAAAGACTTCACATCCATATATACCATAGGTTCTTGTAGGGAGAGAGTTTCCATTTGGACAGTAAGTTCTCTGTTGCCCATGGGAGTAGCCAGGATTTTTATTGGAAGGAGGGGAGGAGGACTTTGTTAGGGAGGAGAGGCCTTCTGTGTGTGGGGGGGGAGGGAGAACCAATGTGATTGGTCAGTTAGTTAAGTATTTCTATTGTTTTACTTAAGATAGTGGCAGCTCCCTCCTTTCCCCTCTTGGCTACACCCTTGCTGCTGCCCCATTCTGCCCCGGGATTCCCTAGGAGGAGCTGCATTGCTCCATGGAGGAAGATTCCTTCTACAGTGGTACCTCGGGTTAAGTACTTAATTTGTTCCGAAGGTCTGTACTTAACCTGAAACTGTTCTTAACCTGAAGCACCACTTTCGCTAATGGGGCCTCCTCCTGCTGCTGCGCCGCCAGAGAACGATTTCTGTTCTCATCCTGAAGCAAAGTTCTTAACCTGAAGCACTATTTCTGGGTTAGCGGAGTCTGTAACCTGAAGTGTATGTAACCTGAAGCGTATGTAACCCAAGGTACCACTGTATTTCTATCTGCCTTCTCTTCCTACAGCTGCAGCTTACTTTGCTGCCCACCAGGCCTGCATGCAACACCCCAACAAAACAGAGAATAATGTCAGGGTACATCTTCTGCAGAAATATACAATCTAGATCCATAGTAAGGCAAGACAAGAAAAGAGACATTCTTCTGAAAGCCCTGCATTGCATTGCAACCCTGATGGTTTAAAATGCAAGAGGGCTTTGGGAAAATGGCATTAATTAGTTCCTTTCTAGGTTTAAGGAGTGCATTAAATACCCATAATGAATCTCAAATTAACTTACTTTCAGCTTGCCTCTTGCCATTTTGTTGTACATAATCAATTATTACTGTATAAGCCCTAATAGTGCATCAATGGAAACATAAATTAAATCAACCCTTCATGCTCTTCGAACAATCCAAAAGCAGATTTAGGCCATCCAAGTTACAAGATTGGAAAAACACACAGACAAGACATTCTACATTAAAGAAGAAAAAACATCAAAATCAACTTGATCTTAAGTTTTCAACTGTAAGCTGATTTGTCCCAAGTTTATTTCACAAGTAGCTTGTCCTATACAAACATTTCATGTTGCTGTTTTTCAAAATATTATGAGAAGTGTGGTCATGAAACTGCCTTACAAGGCAGCGACTTATAATGCAGTGTCACATTTATGAGTCTGCAAACATAGTTGTGGAAGTTCAGTGCAAAACTTCAGTTCAGAATCCAACAAGGCGAGACCACAAAGTAAATTAAGGTAAAGGTAAAGGTACCCCTGCCCGTACGGGCCAGTCTTGACAGACTCTGGGGTTGTGCGCCCATCTCACTTAAGAGGCCAGGGGCCAGCGCTGTCCGGAGACACTTCCGGGTCACGTGGCCAGCGTGACATCGCTGCTCTGGCGAGCCAGAGCCGCACACGGAAACGCCGTTTACCTTCCCGCTGGTAAGCGGTCCCTATTTATCTACTTGCACCCGGAGGTGCTTTCGAACTGCTAGGTTGGCAGGCGCTGGGACCGAGCAGCGGGAGCGCACCCCGCCGCAGGGATTCGAACCGCCGACCTTTCGATCGGCAAGTCCACAGCGCCACCTGCGTCCCAGGTACAAAGTAAATTAGGATCGTGCATATCATAAAATGGCTGTTACAGAGAATAAAAACTGTTCTTGGCATCATCTGAAATAAGAACTATAATTGTATTTAAGAAATATGATCACCAAAGATACTAATGCAAGTTGTAATGCAACATTAACAGTACTTTTCCACCTTGCCACCAGATAGTCTTATTCTAATACCAAACAATGACACCCTAAAAAACAGTCCTAAAGAAAGCCCATTAATAATATAGCAGAGTAGATTACAAAAAGAAATGTTGTCATTGCAAAATATATACACTTACCAGGAAATCTGCCATCTGCAGCCAACAAAGAAATAAAATAACTGTTGTTACAATCACATCATTCTCTCTGTCTCCCTCCCCCCCCCCTCTCTCTCTATATATTGACAATGGGAAAATTTCAAGCAGAGAAACCAGTCTTCAGTGTGTCCATTCAATACATCAATTTCCTTTAATCATGTAGCACTAGTGCACAGTCTACACTGGTCTCCTCTTGATTTTCAAAGCAGATGCTGAGAATAGTCAAAGTATCATATATCACCATTTATTCCCAGTTATAATTTCTGACTAAATGTAAACTTGCTTTAAAATATAAACTTTCCCTCATTCACTCTGTTCAAAGACATTACTCATATTGATGAGAGGAAAGATGCAAACAGTCTCAGTAGTGAAGCCACTACTGGGAAATGTTTGAGCACCGTGACCATTTATTCTTATTCCAACACAAACAAGAGGTAAGATCACCGCTTATAAATTCATGCAATTCCTTTGAAATGTGGGGTGCAAAATGAAACACAATGATAGGCTTTCTTTGGGAAGATGATAAAATCTTTTGTCATGTGACTACACCAAATCCTTGCCCCGTGATGGCTTCCTATTTATTAACACATAGCTACCACATCAGTTATTTTAAATTACCCAGGGACACTGAAGATGTTAACCAGTATCAGGAGCTGGAACTAGAACCAGTAACTCTCATCTTCCTGGGAAGTAATGTTCTCTCTGGATTGGCTCAACCCACAGAGACTGGCCAGTGGATCCTCCTAGACAGAAGGGACTATAAAATGGCTTCCTGTTTTGGTTGGGTCTTTGCTTAAGTAGCAACCATCTACCAGGCTCTGCTATATTCTGGTTTTCTCCATTGGCTCTGACCTTTGGCTTAATAACTCTGGTCTGGCCCTTGGAATGACTCTTTTTTGCCCATAGCAGATAGCTCAGTCATGACTACCAGGTGCTTTTAGCCCAACCAAAAATCTCCCAGAGGTGTGGTTACACATGTAGTGCACTCCGGGATCCTGTAATCACACACCCCTTAGTAGTTTGGTTTCTTAAATGCATGAACATCCTTTCAGCTTGACTGAATCCTGTGTTTATGGCATGCAATTGTGAATTATAGGTGCCTTGAAGATACCATCCCAACTGCCATTCACAGGGTTAGCTAGCCAAAGGTGCTGTTAAAATTAATGATCCCGTTAACTCAGCTCAGGCTCATCCCTTGATCATGTAAACAAATCCAAGGTTGAAACCAGTTAATGAGATCATTTCAGAATAATTGATCCAGCTTCGCAACCATTTCAAAACTGAAAAGTAAAATGGGAACACCATGTGAATTTAAGACTTGTACACAAATTAACAGTGACCTGTATTTCTTTATAAGTAACTAAATGTGAGAAACAATTATATCTTGTCTGACCAGCAGAACACAAATCCATTTCTCATATGCTTCATGATTTCCAGACAGCTCATTCTGCTCAAAAGGATTTTAAATGGACAAAATATGTTGCTGTGATCAGACAGCTTAAATTCTCTGCTTAACAAATCCTATGTTAAAATTACGCTTAATCAGTGTTGCAATCTACTCCATAGCAACAAATGGAAGTCATAAACATGGGATTATGGTTTCACTGCAAAATCAAGCAGAAAAAGATATGTATAAATATCTTTCATAGCCTATCTTGATGATAAACCAGGGAAGGCATATAATGAAAAAAGCAGTGTTTTGCTACAAAGCACTGTATGTGTCCCACCCACCCCCTTTCAAACATATTCTGTTGTGAAAAAGCTATTATCTAGTTTATTAAAAAAATCATATCCAAATGTTCACAAATTAGCAAACATTAAGATAAGCAGAGAATTATATTCTTGATAGGGTGCTGTGCTTATTTTCTCATTTAACCAACAGCAAGTTTGCCAAAATAACAATGTTTTAGAAACACAGCTCCATTTTACAGGAAGATGAAACAGCCCTGGATTAGTAGCTGCCACATCCAAGAAAGATTATTTTACATTAGAAAGCATTTAGGCATTGACTTGGGAGGCTCTGTATTTTACTGGGCAACCATTAATGCACAACACAATATTCATTGCTCAGTCTCTGTATAGCCTAAGCCATTTATGTAGCATCAATATTGCTGAATGGTGATTATTTACAGCTCCATGCTACATAAGGGCAGTTCACATTGTCTTTTCAGACTATCTCCTGCAATTTCTGCTTGGACAACAGGAGGCAACAAAGCACTCTAGAAACAAACATTAGAACAGCGACTTTGACAGTTAAACCTAATCCTATGCTTTGTGGTAGATGAACCTATCCCACAAAAAAGGTGGGCAGAAGTTGGTGGGATGGACCAAACCTTTGTGTGACAACAGCTTCAACAGAAGGTAGCATATAACTAGAGTAATACCTTACAGGTTTATGGTCTGATCTTATGAGTTGCTGTAGTGGGACATAACATCCCACTGGCTATGTGCGGTCAAAGCTGGTGTCCTTGCTCCAGCAGGGACATGACACAGATTAAGAAAGCAAACTCTGCAGTAGAGTAAGGTCATTAACAGATCAGAATGAGAAATATCCATATTAAAGGACAAAGAATTGTGTAGAAAAGACAGCTCTCTTTTCTCAAAAGGCATTTTACATCTTCCCCAAGCAATATGAAAAAGTTAGAAATTTCTCACGCCTGTCAGACACTCAAATGTGTATGACTGAAACTGTGGCGGTCTTACAGTATCCTAAAAACTACTGGAAGAGCCACCTTTATGTACCTGTCTTATTTTAGGATGTTACTGCTAAAACAGGAAAGGGTTCACATTGGGTGTTATCCAACTAAGTCACACTGAAGAGTAGACCCACTGACATCAACTGACCTAAATGATGAGTACATTGATTTAATTGTCTACTCTAAATATGACTTAATTGAATATCAGCCATTGTAGATTGTTATTTGGTTTATAGATTTTGTTGTTGTTACAGGGACAGATCTTATGTCCCTTTGTAGTCACAACTAAAAACAGAAACTAGTTGCAGCAAGTACGCCTCATTTGACACTTTAAAGCAGGAACTATCAACATTTCAAGCCTGTCCCTAAAACCTATCAAGATTATAGCTGAATAATTTAACACAAAAGTGATAAGCTACATCAAATGGTGGGAGAGTTGAATACCTTCTTTGCCCAATTTGAGGTGACACCAACAGTGACTCCAACAGGGATGCCAGAGCTATTGGTGTCACTACCTACAGGAAATGCTGCCAGGGTGGAAGAGGGAGAAGTGAGGCGAATATTAAAGGAGGTAAACACGAGGAAGGCTATGGGTCCGGATGGGGTAGCTGGCAGGGTACTAAGAGATTGTTTGGACCAACTGGCAGGAATCTTTACGAAGATTTTTAACTAGTCTCTGGCCCAAGCCACTGTTCCACCCTGTCTGAAATCCACTACCATTATACCCCTGCCAAAAACATCAAAGATAGTCTGAATGATTTTCGCCCTGTGGCGCTGACACCCATTATAACGAAATGTTTCAAAAAACTGGTGAGGAAGCGCATCTTATCTTGTCTGCCAGTGGGACTTGACCCTTACCAGTTTGCGTACAAGGCAAAGAGATCCACAGAGGATGCTGTGGCAATGGCTTTACATGCTGTCCTGACTCATTTGGAGAAGCAAGGGAACTACGCGAGATTGTTATTTGTAGACTTTAGTTCTGCATTTAATACTATTCTTCCACATAGATTGGTGCCCAAATTATTAGACCTGGGACTTCCACCATGTTTGTGCAGGTGAATATTAGACTTTCTATCAAACCGTTCCCAAAGGGTCAGGTTGGGTTCCCACGTCTCTGCGGATCTCATCACGAATACGGGGACGCTGCAGGGGTACGTTTTGAGCCCGCTTTTATACACGCTCTATACAGCTGACTGTGCCCCCAAATACCCCAGTAATAAGATCATTAAGTTCGCAGATGATACAACGGTGGTTGGATTAATTACGGCTGGAGAGGGGGAGACGGCCTATAGGAAGGAAGTTGAGCAGTTGGGGGAGTGGTGCAGGAAAAACAACTTACTGCTTAACTTAAAGAAAACAAAAGAGATCATTGTGGACTTTAGGAAATGTAAATTGAATATTCAGCCACTTATTATTGAGGGGAAGTGCATGGAACAGGTCTCAGTGTTTTGATTTCTGGGAATGGAGTTGAGAGACGACCTAACCTGGGGAGAGAACAGCAAAGACCTGGTGAAGAGAGCACAGCAGAGGTTATATTTTCTGAGAATCCTCCGGAAAAACAATCTCTCAAAGGACATGTTGATGGCATTCTACCATTGCAGTGTGGAGAGCGTACTAACTTATGGTCTGTGCGTGTGGTTTGGGAGCTGCACGGCCAGGGATAAAACAATGCTATCCAGGGTTGTAAAGACTGCAGAGAGAATTATTGGGTGCACTCTTCCCACCTTAGATCAAATCTATGCTGCCAGGTGCCATAAGAAAGTGGCAGAGATAGCACATGATAGTACGCACCCCGGAAATGATCTCTTTCAGCTTCTGCCTTCTGGAAGAAGGTATAGGGTTATAAAGGCCAGAATTAGCCGCCTGAAAAACAGTTTCTACGCTAATGCAATTCTGGTTCTAAACGCAGCATAAGGGGTCTCTGTAGTATAGTGTATTTTAAAATGGGGTTTTAGAGTTTTTAGGGGTTTTTGAATGTTTTATGTAGTTTTTATGTAGTTTTATGTAGTTTTTCAATTTCATTGTTCCGCAAGGGACAATGACAATAAAGATATCATATATCGTATAAATGACTGGCCCTGATTCAAACCTAAAAGCCGGCCCAAAACTAGATCACATACTTAATATGTATATAGCACATATAGCTTGTTTAAAGCACTTCACATATATAATGTTGTAATCATTGCAAAATATCCTGTAAGGTAGGTCAGTATTATTATTTCCATTGTGCACATCAACAGCTGGAGCTGAGAATGGCTGGTTTGTGCAACAGCACACAGTGACTGCACAGCATTATGTCAAATTGCAACCATATTTTCTTCAGTGTCTGCCATCAAAGACTGAGGATAAAAATTACCTGCTACCTAACATCTGGCCAACAACAGCAGGGTTCACTGAAGTGGCACCATCAGCATCACATCCACAGCCCCAGGACTTGGACCAGCCAGGGCAAAAGATAGACCAGCAGGAATAAAATGCCCCTTTGCTGCATCAGTCTCAGGTTCAGATTGGGTCCATTATCATCACATGCTGGCAGCAGGGTCGCCAAAGGATCTTCCAGGGTTTCTGCCAGCTTCTACCCACCCACACGTTAGCCAGGCACATCGGGGCATTCCTCATTGATAGGGTTTTCTGTCAGTGGAAGATCTTCCATAACAGTAGAAGCCAGCATGGTTAGCAATAGTCAGACAGAGAGACACCTCTGCCCCATCCAAATCCCTCCAGTATGGTGGTTTGTGGTTTGGATTGCTCTAAAAATGTATTCACAGTTTTAAATGTTTCCTGTTATTGTTAAAGGTAACATGCTATGTTAACAAACTGGAATTCACCAAACAACAAAAATTGCAGTTTATAGCTCTCCATTTTTCATGCTATTCTGACAACATAATGTAAAATCCTTCATTATTCCCTGACAAGGCATGTTATCCTTCCATAGTTACATGTCTGGGCAAATTCATCCACACATGACTACCTAAGGATATTACTGTATATTGCCTAAATGGCTGGTTTACTTATTAGCTAAAGCTGAGTGGTCAACTGTTGTGTGGGTATAGGCTACAACTGCAAATGAGTCCTGCTGTCTTGTATGTTATGCAAAATTCAATTTACAGTCTCGAACTGTGACCCAACCATTTCAGCTAATGAATCATTTCATCACAAGGCTCACAGTAATTCCAATGACAGTCAAAAATTACCCTGCTAATTTTGCTATTTTGTACTAGCCTCATAGAACAAACTTAATAAAGCTTATGAAGAAAGGCTACAACTACCATGACTTTTTAGTTTAGAAATAAAGGCAACTAGGACACATTAGTGAGATTTATAAAATTATGCATGGGGAAAGGACCATAGTTCAGTAGCAGAGCAACTGTTTTGCATGCAGAAGATGCCAGGTTCAATCCCCAGCATCCCCAGGGTGGGGCGAGAAAAGAATCTTGTCTGTGATACTGGAGAGCCACTGACAGTCAGTGCTGACAGTACTGAACTAGATGGACCAATGGTATGACTTAGTATATGGCCGTTTCCTATGCTCTTATGCAGAAAATGGCCAGACAGAAGTTTTCCTTCTTCTCGTAACACCACATCTCTGGGTCATCCAATGGAACAACTTAGCAGGAGACACAGGCCACAAAAGAAAGTACTTTTTCACATAACACAGAACTTTATTATGAAATTCCCTGTCACAAGCTTGGATGGAGATTTGTGGAAAATAGGTTTATCACTGGCTATTTGCCATGATGGAACCTCAAAATTCATAGGTGGTATGTCACTGAATACGAGCAGCTGAAGAGCAAAGTCAAGGGGGAGGCTATTTTTCTCATGCCCTGCTTGAGGGCTTCCCATAGGCATCGTGTTGGCCATTGTGGGAAACAGGATACTGGACTGAAAGGATCTCTGGTCTTATCCACAGGGCTCTTCTCATGATCTTAAGCATCATTACCGCTTGTGGCAATGCATATGAGCACAAAAGAAGAAACATTGTTATATTACTGATCATGTGGTTTTGCTTCACAGGTGATTGAGAACTTGTCCTGCTAGTGCAATGTGTCTGTGCTATAAAAATGAACATTAATGTATTTGGACTTTTTTACCTAAAGCTTTTAAAAAACCTCCAGCAATGCTGTAAGAACTTGCATACCGTGCACAAACCTCTGTAGTTGATAGCCGTACACCCCCCAGATGCATCTCTCTTGATGGTAGCCACTGAAGTGAACAGAACACTTTGTGCTCTTGCTGCTTCAAATTATTATGGCTAAGAATGCAATAGCAATAATCATATTTCTCTCTCTTAGAAAGGGGGAAGTTATTCAGCGTGCCAAAAGGAGTAAAGCATCCTTATTTCTGAAATACTTATTTTAAATGTAGCTTGATACTTCTATATATTCATTGACAGTTTCTTTTTGCAAGAAGTTTACAAATCTGATTAGACACACAGGGCAAGATCCACAAATTCCTACATGGCTGCCTCATTTCCCAACCAAACTGCCAAACCCTGGCAAATCTCACATTGACAAGCAATTGTGCAACATCTACCAGAGCAGCCATAAACAGTCAGTAGCAATAGCTCCCAACAAGGAACTGAAAGCCTGGAGCATCCAGTAATGGGAAGAAAGGGGAATCATGGGCTTGTTGCTCTTGACTGTGGAGTGAGGTAAGGGCGGGTGGTGATACTAAAACCGCTTTGACCATTAATTGCTGTGACAGGCGCAGCACGTCCCTTTTTGCCGCATGAGGTGAAATGAGAGGTGCCCCCCACTCTGCTGTCGCTGCCAGCACCAACACCATGCCACACTGCCTCTGCCGCTGCTGCTTCTCTGCCAGCAGCATAAACAGAGGGCAGGTTGGGCACCCACAGTGGTGCCAATGTGGGGGCTTCTACCACCTGTGGCAGCTGCTTCATCCCACCTCATAGATAGGCCAACCCTGCCTGGCAGTACAAAAGACAGCTCAAAATTGCTTCAAAATTGACAGGCACAATGTTTATTATTGACAGACTGAATAAAAAAATTATAATTCATACTTCACCAAAAGGACCAAGGGTGGAAATATATGCAGCCCAAACCAAAAACATTAAAATTAAAACTATGTAAGACACAGTATAAAATTTAATTATTGTACCAATATGACCAGCAGCAAAAACAGAAATTCAGATGCCTAGGATACCTCACCCTTTCCCAAAAGCCAGGAAGATGAGGCATGTCCGCACCCAAGATGCACCTCAGAGGAAAGATCATTCCAAAAGGGAAGGGGCCAGTACAAGGAAACTCACCCACAGCCCTCATTAGCACACATTATAGCTCTTCTTATGCTAATAATTCAAAAGTGCATTAACAAGCAGTAACACACACAAGCCTTAAAAACAAAAACAAGTGACCTCTAAGAGGTCAGCACACTTACCAGACCATGAGAATACACGGGCAGAGGTGGTTCTGTCAGCATCCAAAGTGGCCATTTCAAGCTCTGCAGCTAATCACAACCGTCTCAGGCTAAGCTACAGCAATTTTTGAAAATATTTAGTGAGGGTTAGAGGCAATCAGCTTTGAATTAAGCAAAAGCAGTGTTAGCAGAGTTATTAACATGATGCAGCGTACAATAAAGAGGATAATTAGATTCATTATATTTTATGTTTTCCCTCTACTGCAAAACTTGATTTTCCTATATCATAATTTTCAATAAATCTCTCTGGTTGAAGTACCATTACCTACTTTTACATAATGTCAGCCTACTGTTCTATAACAAGAATGTTATTTGACATTAACATATCTTATTATGCCAGATAATATTGGATATTTACAACAAAGAGAGGGGGAAATCCTCCACTAAGTTGAAATAAATTCCAGGTCTGAACGAAATGCATTTATTCTTTGCTTAATGAAACATATAATTGTTCTAAACCAAAATAGTATGCAATTACACACATTTTTCAATACAATATTGCTTTTATAGAGTTTTGAAGCTTTTCATTAACGTACCCAACAACAGATTTCAAATTTGTTCAGTACGTTTCTGTACTGGCTCAGATTTCATCTGATGATTTCACCATAGGGTTATGTCAACCCTATTTTAGACATAACACATTCATTTATGATATCCTACTTAAAATTCAACAAGGTTTCAGCAACCTGGTGACTGTTCCCAACTCACTTTTGGGGAAATTAGTGCTAAAAGGAATACAAGAAAAATCATAAATATAAACACTGGCAATTCCTCTGTTTCTTGGATACAGAAAAATATAAAGGAATGTGTCTGTTCTGTAAGAATTTGGAAAATGTGGATGACAATTTGGGAAGCAATTGATTCTACAGTATCAGGACTGTATACGCTGCAACTTTTATTGCATCCTTCTGTGTAAACAAAGGTTTTAATTAAGCACAATTCTTCATCAGGCCAGATACTTGCATATGAAGGACACAGATTAACTCCAGTATTTGTAGATAGCACTGTCTCTATTACATAATGCATTTGTTTTGGATTTGTAGTATCTATGGTAGCAACCTCCTTTCTATTATGTCTGATAAAGGGTTCTACACAACTCAGTTTACATATTCTTACATTGCAGAAGAGTGTCTTGGTTAAATCAACACGCAGGGAGAAGCAAGGACAAGCAAGTTAGCCCCAACTCCCTTTGCTCTCCAAATGTTGTAGGGATAACTTCTTAAACAGGGAGTGTACTCTAGCAGTGTCTGATTTCTGAGAAATTTAGAACCCTGAAAATCAGTGTTCTTCATTGTGCAGGAACCTACATGAATAGAGAAAGCTCCCTGCTTCAGAAATTAGCATTCCAGTTTGTGGAGGGATACAGATCTAGCACACTTGTCCTCACTCTCTTCTATAACATGTTGGCCTAACACTTCTGTAGAACACCTGAACAGGGCTGGTTTCTATTTTTTTAAATTGTTTAATTAAATTTAATTATCTACATTGAAGAGGGGCATACTCAAAATTTCATTTAGTTAAACTTGGGTCTACTCCCATGATCACCTTAGCACACAGTGGCTAGCAGAAGCAGCTCTAATAACTAGGCTTGTGGTTATGTGCCAAAATATGACCCAAGCTGATTTTAGCAAGGCATGTACATGACAATCTCATTGACATGGCATGGAACTTGGCATTAATATGTTTCTTGTGGCCTACATCATACACTGAGGTTGCTGTGCTGCAATAATATGTATTTAATCCTAGAAATAACCACATTCAGCAGCGCCCAAAATTGCAGAGATCAACTACATACTATTCAGGCTCAAATACAAGAAATATGCATATCTGGCAGTAAAGAAGCTATGATCCTTTTCCCCCATTGGCCATAGGCTCCATGTCTCTGAGAACCTCACCAACTACTGGATCACTCTCAACTATACTGTTTGTTTGTTTGTTTGTTTGTTTGTTCATTCATCCAGTTTTGCCAGGACTGAAGGGCCGGGGGGCCAAATGATACACAGCTGCATAAATATGGATAAATAAAATTATTTTGTCAGTCTATAAGGCCTCAAAAATTATTTGATCAGTCTAACTCTGTAAGGCCTCAAAAAAACCCACTGCTTGTAGCACTGTTTCCAGTAACAGTATCAGGAACAGTATCTTGAAGATAAAAAACACTTCTGATGTTGAAAGGAAGTATGACAGCCATCTTCAAATATCTAAAGGGCTGTCACATGGAGGATGGAACAAGCTTGTTTTCTGCTGCTCTGGAGGCTAGGACCCGAACCAATGGCTTCAAGTTACAAGAAAGGAGATTCTGACTTGCATAGCTCAGTTGGTTAGAGTGTGATGCTGATAATGCCAAGGTTGCAGCTTTGATTCCCATATAGGACAGCTGCCTATTCTTGCATTGCAGGGGTTGAACTAGATCAGTGTTTCCCAACCTTGGGCCTCCAGCTGTTTCTGGACTACAACTCCCATCATCCCTAGCTAGCAAGACCAGTGGTCAGGGATGATGGGAATGGTAGTTCAAAAACAGCTGGAGGCCCAAGGTTGGGAAACACTGAACTAGATGATCCTCAGGGTCCCTTCCAACTCTAAAATTCTATGATTCTATGACTAAACAGAAGAACTTTCTGACAGTAAGAGCTGTTCGATAGTGGAGCAGACTCCCACGAGAGGTGGTGGACTCTCCTTCCTTGGAGGTGTTTAAGCAGAGGTTAGGTGTATGATCTGTCTCAACCTGTGGGTCCCCAGATGTTGTTGGACTACAACTCCCATCATCCCTGACCACTGGTAATGCTGGCTAGGAATGATGGGAGTTGTAGTCCAACATCTGGGGACCCATAGGTTGAGAAACACTGATCTAGAAGAACTTTCTGACAGTAAGAGCTGTTCGATAGTGGAGCAGACTCCCATGAGAGGTGATGGACTCTCCTTCCTTGGAGGTGTTTAAGCAGAGGTTGGATGTATGATCTGTCTGTCATATATGATCTAGTTGAGATTCCTGCATGCAGGGGGTTGAACTAGATGATCTTTGAGTTCCCTTCCAATTCTACAATTCTTTGATTCTATGAATACACTTTTCCTATTTATTACCATTTATTTTAATATGGTCAGCTATTTTTGGTTGATAAACTATTTGGTAAAAAAATGTATTTTTAAAAATGTACTGTGTATTATGCTGGTTAAAATAACTTTTTGCCATACTTGATGGCATTTTTTTAAAGTACTATAGAAAAATGTGGGCCCCAATCCAAAGAAAAGTTTTCACTTGCAATATACTGAGTCAGTAACGGTCAAAAGGTTTGCAACTTTTTAACACAATATCAATGTATTGCCAGGTATTCTTGTGCATAAATTATTGTGCCTATATAAATACTTTTTGACCTCAGCGATGTTTTCAGGACACCCATTAGCATACTTTAAATGATCTGTTTTAAAATTCCCAGCAGTTTTCTTCCCTGCACACAATACAATTAAACAATCACAAACTTCTATTTATAATCAAATAAATCCATACCAAAACATGTTTGCAGTTTTTAGAGCTTAAGTTTATACTTGATTTGGCAACACTCCTTTAAGGCAGACTGGGAAACACATTCAGCTCAAAAGATGGAATGTTGAAACACTTTTGAAAAGGCCTGGAAAATGTTTTAAATTCATGCCAGAGCATAATTTCTTAGCAGCCAAAAGCTTCCCAACTCTGAATGTGGATATTTTGTACTGATTAGCTGGTGGGCATATAGTACTTTCAGTGGAAATTTCACATACAGTGTCATGTAAGGTTAAGTCTGGGGTGCAAGTCATTGGTTATAGATCAATTTACGCCTGGTCAGGTTTGGCAATGAAAACATATATCCATAAGCATGTATACTGCCATATGAAAGTTAGGTTAGCGTATGTATTGTAGAAAACGTGTGCTCTCTGTGATATTTTCTAACTGCAGTTTGGGCCAGCCAGCCTTAGGATTCAAACAAAACTTCATAAGTCAAATACAAAATGTGAGGGGAAAGAAAGGGTATCTACCTTATTTACTTTTGTTTTAGCACTGAATTATAAACTATCATTTGTAGAGTCACTATAGCCTATTCTATATTATTTGTCAGGTAAATAATTTAAAAGTCATGTTCTGAAGTGTGTTGTAATGGAACAAGCAAATCAAGGGAACCATAGTAATTGTTCAAGGTGATAGTAATTTAAGAACACATTAATGTTTATTAGCTTGTCTAACACAATGATGTGTGTAGTAGGCTACTTATTTACAATGTGCTCAACATTGTTCTGGAAGTGCATGGCCCTGGAAGTGATTTGAAATTTAACTATCTAATTAAATGAAATAAGTAGCAAAGTCACTCATCACTGGATAAAGTGAATTTCAAATATCAAGCCCAAATGATAGTCATTTACTGGCCAAATTTATTTGTAGGGATCATCAGTACTACAAAGCAATGGGCATGAGTGGTTGGTGGTCGAAAACTAAGTTTTCTCTTCTCAAGGGAAGGAACTACAAATTTGATACAAGACTTTGATGTGTTCCCATAAAGTTGAGAAACTTGCACAGAAATAAGGCAAGATGCAGCTGAACACATGCAAGAAATTATGCAAGTTACTGAGACCCAACACATGCCTCTGCTAAACTTTCTCTTAAGACTTTTATTAGTGATATTTATAACAGAGCCACAGGGAGAAATATAAACAGGCAACAGCAGAGTTTGCATCTTCAGTGTCAGCCAGAGCTGCTGCTGCCTTTTCAAGTGACTTGCAAAGCTGCCAGATGGAACAAGCAAGACAAAAATAGCTACAAGCTGAGGCAGGGAAAGGTTGTTGATGGACCAGGGAAAGTGAGAACAGTGGGAAACGGAGCATGTAGTGAAAGGAAGAGGAAGGAGGAGGATTTGAGGGTGCTGGAAAAGTTGAGAGGCCAAATCATTTGGGGGGGGTGGAGAACACAGGGAAAACCATATTATGAGGGTGACAAAGAAAGGACAACTCTGAAGGTAAAGAAAAGTGGGGTGGGTGGCGAGAGATGCTTCAACCTCTGCCTTCAGTTATGCAGGGGAAGAAGAGAAAAAGTTGAGTCTAGGACTTCTAAATTCTGCTGTGCCAGAGTTTCTGTGTCTTCAGCATCTATGTGACAGAAGAGATAAAACTGTGATGCTTTTCCCCATTAGCTCGTCCCCATGTCACTGTATGTGATGATGAGGGAAAGCCACATCTGATGCACTTCTACTTAGCTTGAAGCTCTTGTACAAGACCCTGCCCTTAAAAAACAAGGGAGGGGGAGGTTGTCACCTTTTGTCTTTAAAGGTAAAGGTAAAGGGACCCCTGACCGTTAGGACAACTCTGGGCACTCATCTCACTTTATTGGCCAAGGGAGCCAGCGTACAGCTTCCGAGTCATGTGGCCAGCATGACTAAGCCGCTTCTGGCAAACCAGAGCAGCACCCAGAAATGCCGTTTACCTTCCCACTGGAGCGGTACCTATTTATCTACTTGCACTTTGACGTCCTTTCAAACTGCTAGGTTGGCAGGAGCAGGAACAGAGCAATGGGAGCTCAGCCCATTGTGGGGATTCGAACCGCCGACCTCCCAATCGGCAAGCCCTAGGCTTAGGTTTAGACCACAGCGCCACCCGCGTCCTTTTGTCTTTAGCCATTGCTTAAATGTGCAACATTACTGGGAGATTATGTTTTATCTCCATGCTGTGAAAACTAAGGGCACCTCTCCTATGAGGAAGAGGCTAAAACATCTGTGTTGTTGTTGTTACAAGCCATCAGAGGTTTGTAAAAACATGCACATTGTGGAGGAAGTGAGCAAAGTAAAGTTTTTCTCCTCTTATAATACTACAGTTCAGAACAGGCAGATATTAACTGCCACAAGATGTGATAGCCCCTGTCTTAGAAGACTTAAAGTGAGATTAGACAAAGCTATGGAGAATGAGTTTAATCAACAGTCATTGACCATAACAGCTAGCTCAGACAGGGGACTACTAGATATCATTCAGGTGGGAAGAGAAAGGGAGGCCTGTTTCCTTCATGGCCTGCTTGTGGGCTTCTTAGGACAAGACTGTGTCCCTTACAGCATGCTTCCAGAAAACAAAGTGCATAAGATGGCAACCATGCTGAGCATATTGGCTCAGATAAGTATGTACCACTGAGTTTCGTGAGATCTTAACATGACTTACTTTTGAGTAAGCATGCAGCAGATTAAACAGTGCATTAAACTGGACAGTGACCTTCACCTGATTCAGCAGGTCCCTTTTACTTTAGGAGAAAGGCCTTCATCCTTCTTTCAGTGGTGGAGCACCTATTTTTCAGGCAGGCGTTCCTGATTCAATCCCTATCAACTCCAGAGAAGACTAGAAAAGACTCCTGCCTAAAACCCTGAAAATCTGTTGCGGGTCAGAGCAGTCCAGGAGCGAGGAACCTGTGGCCCTCAGATGTTGCTGGGTTACAAACACATATCAGCTTCCCCCCCCTCAACCCCCCCCCCCGTGCCAAGCCGAAAACTATGGATGTTGCAACCCAGCAAACATGTTGTGGGGCGCAAGTTCCCCGCCACTAGAGTAGCAACACTGAGCCAAGAAGGTTTGTCTCAGCGATGGGCATCTTCTTAGGCACGGAACCTCCACATTCAGGGGTAGTATAGCTGCAAATGCCAGGCCCTGAGGGCAGGTGCTCTGCCTCTGCCTCCCTGCTTGGTGAGGTTCCTGTCGGGCAGACATCTGGCTGGGATTTCCGCCGTTGGAAACAGAGCGCTGGGTTAGTTGAGGCGAGGCAGAAGGAAAAGAGAAAGGCAAGGGCCGAGGAGAAGGAAGAAGCAGCGGGGGCAGGGAAGGGAGCCAGGGCAGCGGGGTGGGTGAGGCGGGTGGGCGGCAGTCCAGTCAAGCGACACCCGCCGCCCTCACAGCCTCAGGCAAAACAAGCGCGGTTCCCCTTCCCCCTGAGGAGGCGAAAGGGCAGGCGAGGGGGGCAGAGGTCAGACCTGAACGCTTGGAGCGGGCCCTCAGCTCCAGCACTTTCCAGCTCACGTCGGCCAGAGCGGACGCCATGGCGAGGGGAGGACCGGCGGCGGCGGCCGAGCCGTCAGAGGAAGCCTCGGAGCTCGGCTCTGGCGCTCGCCTCACAGACCCGGACTCTCCCTTCCCCCGCCCCAACTCCCGGCGGTTGAGCGGTTGCC
This sequence comes from Podarcis cretensis, assembly GCF_951804945.1. Classification (NCBI taxonomy): domain Eukaryota; kingdom Metazoa; phylum Chordata; class Lepidosauria; order Squamata; family Lacertidae; genus Podarcis; species Podarcis cretensis. Next base: position 61,010,051 of record NC_137177.1, read on the forward strand.
CGGCCTGGCCGTAAACGCGTCCCTGCGGCGCATGCGGGCTGAAGGGCGCGCGGGCCGTGAAGAAGGGAGCGGGCGCGACGTTGTCGTAAAGCGAACCCGGAAGCCGGTCGGGATTGTGACAGGCGCGCCCCCTCCGCCCTCTCGCTTCGTGGTGGTTCTTCTGTCTCCCCCCCCCCCCCCGCCTTCCTGACATTCTTCGCCTCAGCGGATGGGGCTGTAAGTGATGTTGGTGGTCGCGGTGGCAAGGAGGAGGAGGACCCAGTTTGTTGGCGCTGCTGCTGCTGCTGCTGCCCGTGCGCGATGAGGGCTCCCTGCTGCCGCCGCCCGCGGAGGGGCCTCCCGTTCCCCCCCTTCCTCCTCTTCCTCTCGTCCCTCCTGGTGGGAGCGAGGCCCGGCTGGGCCCTGCAGAATGTCACGTCCCAGCTCTTCGGGAACCAGGCCTACGGGACGCTGGCCGCCTTCGGGGACTTCAACTCCGACAAGCAGACGGACCTTTTCGTGCTGAGGGGAGGTGAGGAGGGAGGCGAGGCGGGAGGGCGGACCTTGGCTGGGTCGGGGTGGGCTTGACATCAACATTATCCTCATCTTCTTCATCATCCGTTTATTTGTATGCCACTTCTCCACAGGTGTGTTTACAGCATCCCTCGTGCAACACACCACATAAATATCTTCTTTATTTATCTGTTACTTCATAAAATTTATACACTACAGTACTTGATTGCCAAAACAAAACAAAATCACAGATCGATTGACAAAAGAGGGTAAGACCACGGTATTATCAGCAGCAACTGCTTTTAAAACATTCAAAAAAGCAATGACACGTCATTTACTTGTTATATTATGAACAATTGGAAGTAATCGTGAAGTCAGTAAATACAGAAGAGAAATGCATATAAGTTAACCGGATTGAGCAGCTTGGACTGAAGCAGGAGAGAGAATTATACCCAACATGAATGGGAACAAAATGGTAGTACACAAAACTTTTTTGGGTGGGGGTTAATTACTATTCCCAAAGGATGTTTCGCAGAAACTAATCACGATGAACTTTTATACAGTACACTGTATGGTAGAGATATTGCCCAGATTTCAGCTATGTCTCCTTTCTCCATTAGTGGCCCACCTCTCACCTGGGGAGGCAAAGGACCTGGGGGTGGGGTGGTGTTGGACCCAGGCAAGTGGCAAGTAGATTAATCAGTTGCAATGGATCTGCCCAAAGAATGGTGAAGGGTTGTTTACATTGTTAGTTCTGATCACAGAAGAACTGAAATGAATGGGCATAGCTAAGTTTTGTTTCTTTTTAAACAATTTATATACCACTTGATTGTTTTACAGACATTTGACGACCGTATAAAATAGAACATATAGGTAGAGTTAGGTGCATTCATTTCAATAGGTTTACTCTGACTAGAGCGAAGTAGAGCATGGCTTGAGCAGCCCCATGTCTGCCAATTGTGGAAATGAAGTGAATTCGGTGTTTACAAAAGGAGTGTTAGCTTTAGGGTGGAAAGCTCTGAGCTGGTGAAAGAAACCTGTTGTTGTTTATTGGTCCTCATGCATGCCACGCCCTAATGACTCAATACAACTCACATGTCTGCAGCATGCCTCAGACTTGGTAGTTGATTCCAGGCTAAATGACAATTCATAGAAGTAGTTGGGATGGGCTTTTGTTGTATACTGAAGCCCAGCAGCACGGTTAGAGCAACTTTTCTGCCCAGAATTCTGTAAGTTTCGTAGGTTTTCTTGTTCTGTGTAAATTCATATAAATTCATAGCAGGCAATTGTCTCTGTAGTGATAAAGAACAAGATTTGTCAAGATATGTCTCTGTTACCCTTGAAACTGATAAGAAACATATTGAAATGGGAAACTGCATAACACAAGATAAGATTCATAATGCCCAGATAAAGAAAGATGTGACTTTGAAGTGGTTCAGTTGTGAAGCCAAACTCACTTTCCTTCACATGCAGCAGTTACCTCTTTTTAGGCAAACCATAGCTTAGTTTTGTGTTAACCAGAACACTATGGTTTGTGCTTGCCCTGCAAACAAGAATTGAAACCCATGATATTTTTCAATGCATAGTTTTCTTTTTGAGGCAAAACAAAAGTCTAATATTTAGGGGAACCATGAAAGGAGGGAGGGAAACCATTTATGAAATGAGTGGGAGTAGGGAGCATGTTGACCTGAGCATGTAGACCAATTAGACGTGTTCATGTAAAGACAAAGTATGATTTGGCATTACATTTAGACATGGGGGGGGGGTGTCTCACTATAGCGCAACAGTGGTTTTCAAACTTTGTTCCAGGGAACCTAGGGCTTACTCAGTGAGAAGTTTAGTAATGCTGAACAAGGTTCCCTGGAAAAGTTTGTTCATCATTACTTATATTTTCCTGCAGCATTCATGGGAGTGCTAGATCTGTTCTAGGGGCACTCTCCCACTTTGTATAGAGAAAGAGTGAAAGTCTAGCAGAGCTGGCAGTGTGTCTTGTGAACTGTGTGTGTGTGTGTGTGTGTGTGTGTGTACGCGTGTGTACACTTACCCTAGAAAGTTATGTAAAGCATACGACACTTACTCTAGGGCTCCTTAAGTCTACTCCACTTCACTGTGGGGAGGAGTTGCGGTGGACCACATGGCAACCCACTCTCCTCTGGGGGCTGGGGATGAAGTCCCGTGTTGCCCAGGGAATCCTGGCCACGTCATTGTCCAGCCAGCCAATCCGGTGGCTGGGGGGGCGTGCCTGGGACCATTTAAGCTGAGGCGTGAGCCAGAGGCCTTCCTCTTGGCTTGCTTCTTCAAACTCCTGCCCTCCCTCCCTATTTTCAGGTTTCTTTTTCATTCGCCTTGCTATGGACCTTGGTTGGTCACCATTGAGGGGCCTGGTAGGATATTTTACACTTTGCAAAATTGGCATGGGGCCATTTGGTTTTCACCTACCTTGTAGCAATCGTCACAACTTTGTAAGGTTTTGTGGTTAGGCATTGTTTGACCTTATGATGGGGAAGGGGAGGTGTGGCCATCATCTGCCTCTCCAAGCTTCAGGAGGGAAGCTTATTCCGTTAAAGGAATCTGGGGATGAATTTTGTCCGAAGCCTGGGGCAGGGCTAGGGCCATGACATGACCCCACCGGGAACATCTGGGGGAGCTCAAATTGGTCTGCATCAACGGGGCTCCCCTTTCTGGTGGTTTACCCTTACCAGACTTCCTGCACAACAGGCAGGAGTCAGATATAGTCGGGTCCATTCAATGCCTAAGCCAATACCGCTCACAGTCTGTAATCAATAAAGTTGTGGCCAAAATTTGCCCAATAACATTAACGTAATGTCTGTGTCCTGGTGTCTTATTCTTTACGAGGTGGTGGTTGCAGGGTCTAGACATGCAACAGATGAGTTATTGTGGAACAGGTTTCCCAGAGGGTCGTTCAAAAACCATGTATTACATGACAGTTCCTGATATGATGTTTTCATTTTAGACTACAGTCATGTTTTTCTTTGGTTTTCAGATGGTGAATTAAATATTTTCCTGGCAGACCAAAAAGAACCCTATTTTAAGCCCAAAGTCAAATTATTATTAACGTAAGTATCTCTTTATAAGGTATGTTAAATACATCTGATATATAGCAGATTGAATTCTGTTCTCATCCCATCAGAACAGGCATAAGCCTTTCCAGAAGGCTGTTGTGTGCTATTTGTTATAACTGTCTGATTGCTGAACTTAAATGAACTGTCCAAATGCTGAATTTATTTACCATGGGACTTAAGTCTGAAGTTTGTGGCTTGTGGTTTTGTGATTTGCACATAGGAAACTTGTGGTAACCTGATATGTGATAACCTTCATAATTAGTGGCTTGTAGACTAGAAATGATGCTTTACATTCAGAATTGGGCAGAGCAATCCTGAACATGTTTGTTATGGAAATTACTGTCCAATAAGTTTGTTTAGGATTGCAGTTTTGAATACTGGCATTGCCATTAGTTTGTGAAAAATTACTGAGAAAATATTCCACTTCTTTCTTATGCTACAGACAAGGGCATGTTTAATTTTTCCTCATTTTAAACCCAGCTGAAGCATTTTTTGTGGGGGAGGGCCTTTGGGGAACTTATTCTAGGAATGCCTCTTATCTCCTTGTGTGTGACACGTAGAAAAGAATCCTGTGCACCACCAAGTGTTACTCAGGGGATCATTCTTGGTTGGTGCAGGGAACTGGAAAGACCCTGTTCAAATGTGAGCCAAGGTAGAGACACTGGCTCCATTGGTAGACTTTGGAATGGATGTTAGCCCTGCCATTTGCCTAATGTATGCCTTAATAAACTTTCTATTTATCTTTCAAAAGCTTTATGATGACAGTCCTTCTTTTCCGCTCGCTCCTTCTCTGTCCAGGGTTTCACCTTTGAGTCTATATTCTATGTGGAAGCAATTTATTAAGCCCTATTTTAAAAGCATGAAATAGATTCAGCAGTTGGAAACATCTCAAGAGTTTTGTGGGCAGAATATAGAGAATGATATAAGCTCAAATATTGTGCTGCATTAAAAGAGGAATTATGTGCAAATCACTGTTAAAGAAAGCATGATTGTTTGCAATCACGCACTAAGTAATTAACAATACTTTACCTTTTTTAATTTTAGAAATGTGGTGATAACCAGTGTGGTTCCTGGTGATTATGATGGTGATTCACAAATGGATGTCCTCCTGACAACTCGTCCTCAAAAACAACCTAACACTGACCTATCAGTTTTAATTTTCTGGGGAAATAATCAAACTTTAGGTAGGCAATACCATTTTAAAATTTCTAGAAAGTGATCATCAAATTCAGTCCTGAAGGATGTCTAGCCATTGCCCTGTTCACATGTATGGAGAGGGGGTTGGAGAGTTAGTGTCGTACTTGCTCATGCCACCATTGACTTCCATGTGTTCAAGGGCCCTATGGGCACGGTACCTTCACACATGGGTAAGGGCCATGGGTGAATAGTAGAGCACATCTAAAAGGGTCCAGGTCCAGGTCCCAGGCATTTCCAAGTAGGACAGGGAAAATCCACTGTCTGAAACCCTGGATAGATAGACAGACAGATTGGTTTGATATAAGGCAGCTTCCTATGTTCACACATACACCACTATTGTTTTGGGGTAGAGTGAATATGCCTAGTTCAAATCTGTCCTTTCTAGGCACACAGTCAATAGACAACAATTTTATGACTTCCTTTACTCTGTAATGTAGCAATAATAATGCCTCATAAGGGTTCACGTAATGGATATTGATACACGATTAGACTGTTGGGATATATGTTCAAGTAATGTGTGGAGCCAGATCCTCACACAGTCTCTGTCTCATACCTTCATGCACGCACACACTCAGACTGCTATCTATGGAAACAAAGGGCATATATTTAATTCTTAGCAACTGCACTCCTGTTTCTCTTTCCAAGGACATTGTAAAAAAAAAAAATCTGGTAAGTTTTAGAGGGGGAGAAAAATCCTCTCTAACACTTTCTTTTGTGACTGCACAAAAAGCAAAAGGGACTCCTTAATCCCAGCAGAAGAATGCAAATAATGTCAATGCACAACTGAATAGCAGTACTGCCTTAACAACTATTCAGAGCTGCAAAATGTAGCTGCATCCAGAAAATTGTGTGGATGCAGTTATAAAATCTATGAACAGTTCTTGCATATTTGCAAGGAACACAAGTCTATGTCTCTGCTTTCATATACTCCTCTCTGATTTGATCTGGCAGCGTATCTTCTTCTCGAGAAAGAAACTGCAGTTGCTCAGTTTGCATGACATCAAAACCCTTTTCCCACTCAGCAGCTCCCCATGGGCAGGAGGAGACCCAGAAGGCTGGATTAAGTCCTGTGGGCCAAGGGGTTCCCCATTCCGGGTTTAGTGCTACATGCACATCAGCTCATTAAAAAGTGTTAATTTAAATGAACTGTATTAATAGTCAGCCCACAGAATTAAATCAGAATGCTTGAAATACTTAGCAGTTGAGAGAATCGAGGTTAACAACTGTATTTTTTCTTTCTTTTCAGATGTAAATCGTAAGTTTGTATTAAATAAAACATTTCATGATGAGCCACTAATCATGGAGTAAGTATATGTTCATTATTATGAGAAGAGTTTACAACTGTAAATTAGAATAAAACAGAGAAAATGTAGTTCACTCTCTGTGCAGTGTCCACTCTAAAATAAACTCAACTGAGTTCAGTGGGACTTTTTCCCAGGAAAGGATATATAGGATTGCAGTGTAAATGTACTAATCATTTAAAATGTGGTATTTAGCCAACCTCTGTTCTTCAGATTTTAAGAAAGGGCTGTAGCTCAATGGCAGAACACCTGCTTTGCATGCAGAATGTCCCAATTCAATTGGCTGCATCTCCAGGTAAAGAGATGCCTTTGTCTGAATGTGGACAATACAGAGCTTGATGGATCAGTGACCTGATTTGCTATAAGACAGCTTCATATTTTTCTAAGCTTCTGCATACTTTTGGGGAAGCAGTATTAAACTTAGAGGAGGAGGAATTGTCCTATTATTGACAGAGCAGCTGGAAAGTTCAGCTTATCATTGTTGCTCCTGCAGTTTCAATGGTGACTTAATTCCTGATGTATTTGGAGCTACAAGTGATTCTGACAAGCCACAGGTACTACTTGGCAGGTAAGCTGAATTCATTTATTACTTTTTGAAAATATGCATTGTTGAGTCATAAGTTTCTGTCTTACAGTATTGGTGATGGGGAGCAAGGCGGTCGTATTCTCCTCTTTGAAAGCCTGCATGTTTGCTCATTCACACTGAGTAATGGTTTGGCATAGCATTACATACCAACATTTATGTGTGCTTTATCACATTTTGGCATCTTTATCGCTTGTCCTGTATCATGACCGAAAAGGAGGCCTTGTAAGTGATTGAGAGCAGATTATGTGCTCTCTGATACAAATCCCTACTTTCCTTCTCTTGTGGACTCCCAAAGGCATTTGACTGACTACTGAGGGAAGAGAATGCTGGACTAGACAGGAGTTTGGTCTGATCCTGCAAGGCTATTCTTACACGGTTTGTTTGAGCAGTAGTTAAGAATTACTTCTGCACTATGATGCTTGCCATTGTTAGTTTCACACTTAATCAGGATTTGCAAATGAGCTTTAAACAATGGTTTCAGATCCTTGTAAAAGGACTCTAACATAAATGATAATATAACGGTGTGGATGGTGGTGTTAAACCATGGTCGATGCAAACAAGAGCTTGGAGGGAAATTTTGTGCTGAAAATGTGGAAGGGTGCATGACTTTTTGCGTGCTGATGTTTCAGCTCTAGCTGCTGTGTTTCTTTTTATTTATCAAATCAATTTTACGAAACACTATAACCACAAAATTACCAATATTCACAAATTATGAACACAAATGTCTGTTATTCAGAATAATATCTAAACCTATACATTATCCGATTAAAATTGAATTGTTAGTTTACTCAAATCTTATTAAACAAATTAGATTCTACATCTGACTGCTGTGTTTCTTTACAATACTGCAATGGAACAAGTCTGTGATGGTTGGTCACTAGGAACAATAGAGAAAAGTATGGCAGGATGGAAAGAAGCCTATTGTAGAAGCTTGGTGTGAGCTGACTTGTTGAAGGCATAAATGCACAACACTTGTGCTTACCAAGATAAGGCAGTAATTGCTATGGCTGGGGTTGTTGGGAGTTGAGTTGCAGGTTCCTTCCTCCTGTTGTTATAGGAAATCATCTTAGAAGAGGCATCCTTTCCTGTTTGTGAGAGAAGGGAGGATGCCTCTTTTTAGGAGTACTGCATATATTTGCTATCTATTATGTTGCTAGAAATCATCCTTTTAATAGTAATTTAAAAATCAGTTGGGTAATAAGTTGTGGCTCTATTTGAAAATCCAATAGGGCCATGTGCCCTATTTTTTACATTTTTTACATGTGCTCCTCTTTTCTAAATCATGTTATTAAATAAATTAATCCACATGATCAATTGTTTAATGTTTCCATCGTTTTAGAGGTATATATGAACACTAGGGGCTGCTGCGCCTTTGCTAACTGCCCTTCCCCACCACCTGACCCAACCCCTCCACACACAGCTTGCTCCATTCCCCATACCATTTTAAAGGAGGGAGGAAGCATATCACAGAGTAACTTACTAAACTTCTATGTGAAGCACCTTTCCCTGTGTGTTAAACCTTGCTGTAGGTGCCTTTAACAAAGCAGGGTGGTGCTTCACAGCTCCTCCTCCTCCATTAAACAGCTCTCCTGAGCCACTTGCCACCCATACCACTTCCTTGCTCACCTGCCTGCCATTTGTCATGCTGCAGTTGTTGTGGCTGCCTATGCATTGAACCAAAGGCAAACTATTCTGGAAGCTCTGCAAATGCCATCTTAGTAGTCAATATAATCCCACAATTAATAGGTAGTTGTTGTAACAATGAGCTCATATATGTTTATATTCACTTGCTTTGGTATAGGCGAAATGACTTGTTTTGAAGCTATCCATATCTGTGAGCTTGGGGTGCTGGGCTCTGAGCACAGAAAGGGGAACTATTTGTTGCCACCTATGCCCTTATCTGGTCAGGTGAAGTCATGGGAAGTCCTGGACAAAGTGGTGTTTGCTGCTTTGTGTATAAAGAACATAGGAACATTTACTTGGGCATGGACAAACCATCTCCTTGATGCGATGCCCTGTAAATGCTGGGAGACATGGCAGGCTGATTTACTGTAAGTCTAGACCAGGGCTCAGCAACCTTTTTCAGCAGGGGGTCAGTCCACTGTCCTTCAGACCTTGTGGGGGGCCCGACTATATTGGGGGGGGGGCGGGGGGAGATGAACGAATTCCTATGCCCCGCAAATAACCAGGAGATGCAATTTAAATAAAAGGACATATTCTACTCATGTAAAAACACGCTGATTCCCGGACTGTCCGCAAGTCGGATTTAGAAGGCGGTTGGGCCGGATCCGGCCCCTGGGCCTTAGTTTGCCTACCCATGGTCTAGACCTTTCTTTTAATGAAGCACTAGAACTAATTGTTCTGGTGTTTTTGACATCCTTCTTTGGTATCCCTGCACCCAGCCACTCCCACGAGCTCTTTGGGCTTAACGGATCAGGGCAGCCTGTCGGTGGCTGTGCGAACTGTGCGAAAGTATGATGACAGGCTTACATTTTTATGTATGTAGGAAGATAGACATATGGAAGGGTACTGAGTGCAGAATAAATCCAGGTGTCTGAAGCCTTTGACAGATGTTTCAGTTTTATATGTAATCAATGGTGATGCTCATCAGCTCTAAAGGAAATGGTTTGTTGTGAAGGGTTTTGCACTTCCCTGGGGCTTTTTAGCTATTGTGTCAAGAGAAGCGCATTAGACCTAGAGAAGTCAATCAGATTATGCCACTGTTTCCATAGAAACAGTACATCAGTTTTTCTAACTTGTGTCCCCAGGCACTTAAATGTTTTAATTAAGAAACCTATTTGTATCATTCAGGCTCAGAGTACTGTTCTTCAATAAAAAGGTAAAATATTCCCTCATTTAGGTAAATTACCCAGTAATTTAATATATCTATATTAGGATAACTAGATGGATTGTTGTCCTTTTCCTGTTTTTAAGACTTGATTTTTTCATCTCAGAAATCTGTTTATAACATCTGTTTTTGACAGGGCAAATTATTTTGTACTATGAAAACAGAAACAGTGTTTAGATGTTGAAATCATTTTAAGTGTCTAGGGGGAAGTTCTTCTGCCCTTCTGAGATAGTTTTATGGCCATTAATCTCTTTCATTTTTATCAAGATGACTTCTGTTTAAAAACTGTGACTTATGGAACAAAGCCTGCACATTCCTCAAGGGTGTGGATGACAGCAACCATAACCTTGCAATGATTGTGTTGGAAGATTTTATCAGCTTTTGAACAAAAAAGTCTCCTTGCTCTTTCCTCCCCCCCCCCCCCATCCCCAGTGAGGGGGAATAGTTTTAGTAGAAAGTAGCGTGGTTGTTAGAAATAAAAGGTTGAATATTATGGATCACATTATAATAAATTCCTCACAGTGTGTGAAGAGCACAACTCTCCTTTGCATTTCATGCTTTGTCTTTTAAGGGGGGAAGTGTATAAGTTCATAGGGAACTTCTGACGAAATTAATGCAGACTTATCAAGGATGGTGTCTTTATCCATTTGGAAATGGAAACATGTGTCTGTCAAATCTAGAGGACATTTTTGGGAAACGTACTTGGACAGCAGTAGGTGCAAAATATGAACAATAGAACTAATAAGTATGGAATAAAGAAGGGGGGGGAATAATATATTTCATCCTCTTCCCACTAGGCATGTAGTCGGTTTGCTGTTTGCAGTTTGCTGACTTGTCTCCTTAGAGAAGGGTAGCCAAAATGGTACACTCCAGATGCTTTTGGACTGCAACTCCCATCAGTCATGGGAACTCATGGGAGTTGAAGACCAACAACACCTGGAGGGCACCACTTGGCTACCGCTGCCTTTTTAAGGATTCCCTATAAGCCTTGACTGACATGGAGAAGCCAAAACTGTGTTGTTATTTTTAAAAAACAAAAAGCAAAAACACTACATCTCTATGTTGCCCTTCCTTCAACAAGCTCAGAAGGATGTACCTTTGATATGTAAGGATGGCTTAAGCTGAGATAGAGTAACTTGCTCACGGTCAAGCAGGCTTCATGGTTAAGTTTCAACATGTGTCTCCCTGAAGCTAGATCACACAGGCACTCACCTGTCCTGAAGTGTTCATGTTGATGATGTGGATCATCCAAGTTGTTTCCAGTGTGGTATGTGTCCCTTTATAATGGGGATTAGGACCGTGTGGCCCTCCAGATGTTGTTGGACTACAGTTCCCGTCATTCCTGGCCCTCAGTCATGTTGGCTGGGACTGATGGGTATGGTAGTTCCAGAACACCTGGAGGGCCACAGGTTCCCCAGACCTACCCTAAATGAAGAAACAGGTAATGTTGGCCTGATCCTACTCACAACTAGCAGTTTCTTTAATTTATTTTCACCTCCAAATACCTCAAGCAAAGAAGTCAAATTCAACTGAGCTCTTATCATCAAAGGACAGCCTGACTGGGATTTTGTGTGTGTTTTTATTTTTTATAAGCCATTATTTTTCAGTTTCTTGCAATGAGTAGGCTTCTGCTTATAAGGGCTGAAGGTTAAATTCTGAGACAAGAAAGGGGCATCGGTTTAAGTAAGAATGAAGACTTTGAAGGAATAAAGTATCTTAAGCCAAATCTTCTTAAAGAATACCTAATCATTGGATGAACTAGTCAGAAGTTCAGCAGGAGCAACAGCAATACCAATTAAGTATGTTTAGGCAACTGTTTGGAAGTAAAAAAAGCTCCCCACCCGGTAAATGACTCAGAGAGATTTCACATAAGCTTTCTTTCTCATTCCTGTTCCAGAGTGCCTTGTCTTATGCAGTTATAGCTATTCTGCATGATCTAAAAATCGAGTTCTTCAAATGTGTAGAATACATTTTCACTATTTGTCTGCTTGCTTAGTCGTTCTCACAGAGGCAGAATCTTGGGTATAGTTGTCTGGCTGAGTTCCCAGCTGTGTGTTGCGTGGTACTAACAACCTTATTTGAGATTCCATTTATTTGTTGCTTGGAAATGTTCCTATGAATATGCAGAATACAGGCAAATAAGTATGAAACTGAACAAAAACAAAAATCCTAACCATTGTCACTCAGTGTAAATCAAAATATGGAGAGAGAGGAGATGGTGATAATGCAAAGATCTTTTGGTTAGCAAGTTACAATACTGGGGATGATCGGTGGAATACTAAATAGAGGGAACACATAGCGTTCTGGGCACTATCATTTGAAATTGTTGGCTGGCTTAATTCAAGACAAATTGGCCCATTGGTTTAGCTAGCTTTGGGGAAATAGGGGCTAATTAAAAGGTTAAAATGACAAAATAGGAACATCATATTCCAGAAAATCAACAGCAAATTATCCCAACAAGCAAGCTCATTGTTAAAAGCAGAAGGCAAGGTAACAACTCTGTAATGGGAGAGTGGTCTTTCTTCTTCTGGAAAATAGAAGTATTATGAATGCAAGTAATGTTTACTCAGATCAAACGTAAGGCAGTGTTAGTCCTTTGAAGTGGTATTGTGTTTTTCTATCCTCTTACTTTGTTCTTCCATTTGAATGAACTGTGTCAAAACAGCATGAGGCTCATTGCATTTTGAAGGCTACCAGGTACATATATTGTAGCATAAGCTCTTTGTCAGTAAAGCCTGCTTTCTCAATTACATGAAATGATCACCTGAGTATGTATAAACCTAGAGGTTGCTCTCTCTTGCACACATATTATATAACTGAAGTCAAATCAGTTATGTGCAAGTGGTTGAATGCCAACATTGATGATCTTCAGGTGTTAACCTTGTTATTAAAACTAACTGTTAACAATTTCCCTTCATAGGAATTTATCATGGCACATAGCTCTGGACACACAGAAGAAGTTGTACACACCTCACTCCCATGCATTCATTGATCTGAATAATGATTTCACTGCAGGTGAGTCACTACTTTTGAAATATCTTTTAAGTTCAGTTTGGCATTACATCTACAAGCAATTAAACTGAACATTAAGCAATTGCATATGCATTGTGAATTTCCAAGGCTGAGTGGCGTCCAGGACTCAGATCCAACAATGTTTTTTTCTCAGGAAGAGTTTTTCTCAGGAGGAAGAGAAAAGAACCCAAAACTTAACAGGTTATTCTGTGTCTATGGGAGTCCTATAAGAAAAGCTCCTTTTAGACAAAAGGGGGCGGGCAGTAAAAAACAGTGCTTGAATTATAGGACAGCATTTTGTTATGGCCCTGTCTTTACAATATCTCTCTGTCATAGGAGCCAACTCCTAGGAGCCATGGGGGCTTTGGCCCCCACAATAAAATATTTGAGGGGGCAGGGGCCCCCATAGTTGACGGGCATTGCTATTCAAATGTTGTGCATGTACCTCATGTGATCAGTTATGCAGGGTGGGGCTTACCTGTCCCCCCCAAAAAAAAATATATATTTTATTCAAGTTGGCACCCCTGCTCTCTGTGCCTGGCTGAGGAGCGCAGTCAGGTCTGTAGCTCTCCATCGCTTTGTTTGCACAGGATGTCTGTTCAGAAGCATCCATGCTCAGTGCTTTAATGACAAGAGAATCAGAAGGTGTATTCCCTGCTTCACTTTTGAATGCCCCCTTAACCTTCTAAAAATAGTGCCTAACTTTGTGGAGGGTATTATTTGGCACCCACAGCACTTTGACCAATATATAAATAGCAACACCCCGGTTTTTAATAATAAAAAAACACTGTTTAGAGCTATAAGTGCATTGCACTTTCCAAAGTACAGAAGGACAGGTACAGCCTCAAAGAGTTTGCCAGCTAAAATTCTACAAGAGAGGAGCCAACAGAAGAACAGAAGACTTTCTATTGTTGCTTAATTTATTCTTTCATAGTTTAGCTTCTTGTGTTCTTTCTCTTTCCTACTTTTAGTCTGGGATTTTTTAAAATGATGGATTATTGTTTTATACTCATTTTTATGCTTTAGTTGATCTTTTTTTGGAAGGGAAGAGCGGGGTGTAAATTTTTGCATAAATAAATGCAAATTACATTTCAGTTACATGTATTCAGGTTGAGTAGGAGCAGTGTGATACAAATAAATGCAAATTACATTTCAGTTACGTGTACTCAGGTTGAGTAGGAGCCGTGTGATACAGGGACTACAGGCAATGTCCCAAATATTGCATTGAAAATGTGGGATTTGAGAAGGGATTTAAAAAGATTAACAGTGCAAACCTATGCTTGGGTTCAGTGGGACTTATCCTAAGGTAAGCGGGTATGAGATGGTAACCTAAACTTGGATTGTAAGGGACACAGTAGGAATGGGGAACTTGGTGCACTCCAGATGTTACTGGACTACATCTCCCATCATCACTTACTATTGGCCAAACTGGGTGGGGCTGGTGGGAGCTAGAAGTTCAGGAATATCTGGAGCACCACAGATTCTTCATCTCTGTGAAAGAGGAGGACAACTCAGAAGGGATGCGAATGATCTGTGCCTTGCATGTAAAGAACACGCTGTTTATTTTTGCAACAGATGTAGCCAAAATAGTCACGCTAGCTAAACTATTTTTGACAGTTATATCATTATAAACAGCTTAACAGCTTTAAATTGTGCCTGAAAGGGGAGAGGGATCCTCTCTAGTCTGAGCATCTTTATGCCAATTTAGTTTAGGCCTAATCCATTTTCCAACTGCCACACTCCTTTTCATCTTTAAAAAAAAAATACTGTATGGCTCTGTCCTCTCATCCTATGCTGAAGCACCATGTACATAGATGGTGCTATATAAGTCATAACACAACATTGCAGCAATTAAAACTTTATTTAAAAAGTTGAAATTATTACCAGCAATAATGTAATTATGTAGCAGTTATCTAGGAGACTCTGTTGAAGAGTCATCATTTTTCATAATAGAATTCCATGGACAAATCTGTGCACTCAAATCCTCACTTAAAGCCAGGATATGGCACCATGCGCTTTCTCGCCCCTTGCATGTGAGCAGCAAAATAAACTGTAAACAATAGCTTTCCCATTAAATGTGAACCCATAAACTACCGTTAATGCCCTGCAAACAAGCCGGAATATTAAGCCTTGATTTAAAATTAGTACCCTGGCTTGTTTGTAAGCAAATAAGCGTAGTTTTTGAGGTGGTTCATAACAGATTAAGAGCTGAATCCTGGCTTGTTCAGCCACTGGGCTGGAAAGGACCTCTGTATACTTGCATCAGGGCCAGCCCACCCATGAGGCAAGGTGAGACATCCGCCTCAGGCAGCAGAATCCACAGAGGCAGGAGATCTGGCATCCAAGGAATGCATTGCCCGCTGCTGCTGCTGCAGTAGCAACGATGGCTGTGGCACGCTGCTTGGATCTGCCTCTTCCTCACCAGCCCTTACCCCACATGCCATCTCTACAGCAGCCTCTCAGCCCTAGCAGAGAAAGGCACAATTTTGTGGTTTGCCTCAGGTGCCAAAATATATTGGACCGGCCCTGACCTGCATGCAGCTCGTGTGTATCCTGCCTTATTAATCCAGAGATTGATTGTGTGGACCAGACCCAGTTTGGTAAACTGCATAAGAGTTCTCTCAGCCTTGAAAATAAATACATCAACCAGAGTGAAAATAGCATTGGCCTAATCAATGAGATAACACTATTTCAGATGCTTTTCGTATTCCAGGGTATTTTAATTTGCCTACAAAAACAGATTCGTTATTTCAAGAATTATTCCTGGTCTTGAAAACCTCTTTATCAGTGGAATTAATAGCATTGGCCTAAGTAATGTATTTCCATGCATTGCTGAACAAATTCACAGGTTGTTTAGATAAATGTGAAAACAATCCTGCCTAAATAAGTATAGAGCTGCCACCGTATTTTCTTGGATACAAAAGTACTTTCAGCATATAAAATATGGACTCCATACAGATAGCCGTGGTGTGAAAGCGACGTGGTTTGCTATGAAGGAAACTGTTCAGTCTGAGTGTAGTCAGTTGTTATTGTTTGTAGCCAGTGGCCATTATCATTTATTGCAGTAGCTATTTGGTGGTAAGTTATACCTGCACTCTTCAGTTCTGCTCAGCTTCATTCCTCTTACTGTGAGAATATAGAAACAGTCTTTTTTTTTTCTGTGATGATTTGACCAGTACTGTGCACCCAACGGGCTTTGGATTTGTGGTTATCAAGCACCAGTGCTTGGTAAAGCTGTTCTTTGAACTGAGGTTGTTTGTGATACTAATATTGTTATTAATTTAATTTATATCCTGCCCTTCCTCCCAAAAGAGCTCAGAGTAGCACAGACACAAACAATAAAGCCATCAAGACATCTGAAAACATGATATGGTCTTGGTGGGGTCCATTGTTCAATAGAAGAAGCCAGACATCCCACCAGGTAGCACAAGTCCTTCTATTCCAAGTTACAAACTGGATTGTGACCTAAAGCTTTAAAGAATTGCAAAGAAACTTTTGTGTGATTGTCATATTTGATGGCTTTATTTATCATATATTAGTATTCTCTGTGCAACATTACTTTTTTTCAGCAGGAATAGTGTAAGAAAGGAAGGAGTGAAGTGTGTAGAAAATTGATGCGATGTATGCAAGAAAACTGAATTAACTGTGCACTTACTCCATGAGTACAGCTCTGCCTCTTCTTCTATCCCCTAACCTGCCTTCCTCATTAGGAAAACCCCATGAAAGCCTGTACTAGGAACCCTTCAAGGAAGCTGTGTATGATCTTGTGAGTTTTTACATGCGTAGAGTCAAGGTTCAGACAGCACAGGAATGAAGGTGCAGAAACTTTAGTGGGAAGAATGTGTATTATAAAACAGACATTTTTGTCTATGTGTGGAAATTGCACAGCTATCTGCATGCTTAGATTTTTGCGTCCCAATTTCCTTATGCACAAAATGTGCTTATTGGGAATGTAGAATTCACTGAGTTCCATTAAATCGTCTGCAGTGAAGAAAAATAAGTACGTAAATGTCACACAAGATATCTTCTGTTGGAATAATGGAAACAATGAGTGTTGGGAAGAGAATTAAGTGGCTGTCTGCAAAGATTTTGCTCAACAGCAGTCAATGCAAATCTCAACGTGTGTTTCTCTCTTTAAACATCTCGTACAGTGTAGGCATTGCAAAAAAGCGTAACCTGATGTGCTGCTGGCTGTTTGCTTGAGATGTTGGATGCTTTGTGTAATCAGTTCTTTGCGGAGGCAAGCAAAGACATTTCAGGGAAAGAGACGGCGCCTTTCTGCCCTGTGCATTGCTAATTGTAATGCAGGTAACATCCCTCCCTACACAAGCAAAGGCGCTGCTTTGTTTACTGCCTCAATTCCTTTCCTTCTAGCAATAAATCTGCTAGTTGGACAATAGTTCACAAACCTGTTCCTAGTATCCTGTTCATTACAAGACTATCTAAAGCCTGAGTTTGAGCATGCAGCCCAATAACTTCGCAATACAAGCTGCCAAATAGAAATTAAAAGCACTCGGGGGTCAGAGCCCATTTGAATTGGAAGGGATAACGGCATCCATTCATAACTACATGTTCATCTCTTATCTGCATTCATCTGCCCTCTTAGCTGCCCTGACTGCACCCTGACAGAGGATGCCACAGGGAGATTTGGCTGGTACGATCATTAATACATTTTGGGCACTGCCATTTCTGTGCTGCTCTGATGGTAAACTGCATAGCAGAGTAATGCATTCCTGCTGCTGCAGTAGCCCTACTGCCAAGGGTGCTGCAGGTTCAAGTGGAGGAGGGTCATGAGATTTACCTAGGCTTCTGGGAAGAGGACAGAGTGGCTACCTCCCACCCTTTGTTGCTATTGCCATGCATTTTCTGCTGTCACGAGCACTGTCAGTGATCACAGCAAGCAAGGCAGCTGGCCTATGCCAAGCTGGGAAGGGGGCAGGCAGCAAACCAAGTAGAACAGCAAGAGTTGGTAGCAGCTTCAGACCACACAGGCTTGCATCTATGCAGTTAAATGAATTTTTATTTTCATTATTATTTAATGTATTAACATCTTGCCTTTCCCCCAAGTTGGATTCAAGGCGGCTTAAAGCATTTTAAAGCAGCATTATGAAATACAAAGTAATAAAAACAAACTAGTTAAGGACAATAATTAAAATGCATCGGAACCCATTTAGAACCTGTAAATAAAATGCAGTTTGACTTGACAGCAGCCCAGGGATCAGTATCATCTGCACCTTAGCTTTCACAGCCTTCTCTGTCGAAAGGTCTTAGCCTGCCAGCAGAAGGGTTACAAAAAGGGAGCCAGCCTCACCTCTCTGGGGTTAGGGTTCCTTCTCCACCACCGCCACTATATTTGCACATGTGTGAAATAAAGAAGTATACATAAAGTAAAGGCAACAAAACAATTTTTCAATGAGAAAAGGACCAGAGTCTCTTTATTAATAAACCTGGTTGTAATTGGAACAATTCGGGCAACTGTCCAGATGGTTCCCCCTCCCATTCAAACCTGTTAGTAATCCTATTTATATGTAACCATCGTAAGGGGAAAAGATTTCCTCTCATGTCCCTCACTAGCCCCACTGTCCCCCACCCAACTCAGAACGTTTTAGATATTTTAGACTACAACTCCCCATGCTAACTGGGGCTGATGGGGTTGAACTACAAAGTCTAGAGAGTGCCAAGTTGGGGGAGTTGGTCCTTCACACACGTACCTGTACCCTGCAATGCTCAGGATTTGTGCTGTCCTCTGGCAGCACAAGTTAGTTTACCCTTCTTTAATTGCTGTTAACAGGCGACTTTATTTTAGGAATGCTTATCCTTGCCAATTGTGGCACTTGCAGTGTGGAGTGGGGAAGAAAAGCAAAGCACTCCTCTCTTGGGGAACCTGGCAAATCCTTGAAATTTCTTTAGCTGCTGTTGCTGCCCTCTTAATGTTGATTTCAATTACCCTTAATGTTGATTTCAATTACCCTCCAAAGAATCCTGTGCTAATGACCCTAGAGTAGTTTCCGTTATGTACGTAGCGTGATTTTCCTTGCACGTGAGAAGCTATGTATTCAATGTGCATTTTGTATAGTGAACCTGGCTGGGCTTCTAGCTGGATTTTCCCCATGGAACCAATATTCTGACTGGTTTGTCCCATGATACTAAAGTGTGGTTTAGCAATGTGTGGCCAAGCCCCTGAGCAAGACATTGGGCTTGCACACTCCCTCCTTTTCCCCCGCTGGTCAGTAAAACAGACTCTGGCTGGCTGATTCTTAGCTAAACAAGCCAACTTCAACCATAGTTTAAAAACCTGGCTTGTGTAACTAACAATTGCTTGTTTTTAAATCCCTATTCCTGGCTCACACGTCATATTAAGCCAAGATTCTTTGAAATTGAAAGTAACCTCAGCTAAAGCCCTTTTCATGGAGGTGTGGGGTGCATACCCTCCAAGATTTCACTGGTGAAAATAGGGACGTCCCATTCCATAATGATAATTTTACTGTTTATACCCCACACATCTTACTGGGTTGCCCCAGCCACTCTGGGCAGCTTCCAACATACAGTGGTACCTCCGGTTACGAACTTAATTCATTCTGGAGGTTCGTTCTTAACCTGAAACCGTTCTTAACATGAGGCGCGCTTTCGCTAATGGGGCCTGCCGCGCTGCTGGCGCGCAACTTCCACTCGCATCCCAGGTCAAAGTTCGCAAGCAGGAGCATCTACTTCCACGTTAGCAGAGCTTGTTACCCATAGCGTTTGTAAGGAGGACGATACGTAACCCAAGTTTCCACTGTATATAAAAATATAATAAAGCATTAAAGATTTTTTTAAAAAAACTTCCCTATACAGGATTGCCTTCAGATGGCTCAGGGGTTGGATAACTCCATACCCTCCAACAATTCTCCAATGAAAATAGGGACATCCTAAGGAAAAGTGTAACATTCTGGGATCAAATCAGAAACCGGGCCAGCTTCTGTAAATCAGAGGCGTCCCTGGAAAATAGGGACACTTGGAGGGTCTGGGGTTGTAATGAGAGAGGAGCATCCAAACCCAATGCCTTGCTCAGCTGACTGAGGCCACTCCATTTAACTGTGAACTGTGTTAGGTGCAAACTAGCCCTCTGATTCTATGTACCTGCCCAGATGTTAATATATTCACCAAAGGCTCAGCTCTGGTATTCTCACCTTCTGAGAAAAAAAAGGTCTCTGGTTGACAAAAATAGGGTCTTTCTTGTGGCAGCATCTCAACTGTGCTTCTTGTTCCCCTTATCAGTCTTTGATGTCACTTAGGTACCAGGTAGATATGGTTTTGATTGTCCTGGATGTTTACTGGGTTTAATGCCTCTTTAAATTGGTTCTTAAGAGCCGTCATTGATAGGATCTGTTGATGTCTGAAGCTGATGCTGCTTTTTCTGTTTGTTATCTTTGTTCTTGTATTTTTTAAACTGTATTTTATAGCCTACCTTGAAGATACATTTTTTAATCATTCTTAGTAAAAGGGTTTTAAATGAGTAAGGTAGCCTATAATTGGTTACCAAAAAGTATTATGAGCTTGCAACTATATTTTGCAGAACTACATTTCAAATTATATGCAGGGGGCTAATGTTTTTGCAACATGATTGTGTTGGGATATTTTTTTCCTCTGGTAAAGTTTTTTTTAATGAGAATCAGATACTGAATGCAAATGAGAAATTAATTGGTTTTCTTGCAATAATGTTTGGCTTATGAACTGTTGAACATAAAAATAATGAGTTTCAAAAGCCTGCTGATGTGGAGTGGGGTTTCTTCCACTGTTCATGGAAACACAGCAAACTTTGCATGCAGAATAATGGTATTTCCCGTCCTCATTGCCATGCAGTAAATGTAAAAATCCCAGAGGATGAATCCCAGTTGATCTGCATAATTGGAAACATAATTTATCTGCAGAGAAGAAATCTTAATACCTGTATGTTTAAATGAAACTCCAGGGTTAAAAATGTAGATGTAGTCGATCGTATTCACAGATGAGCCGTTAGTTATGCCCAATATAATCTCTGCTCAGTGCAGTACTTAACAATTATTGTCATAAATCAGTTGAGTTTTGAAACATTTGTTTAAGGCTTTGCTCTAGAAATCTGGAGTCACCAGTTGTCCTTGTTTCCAGTAAAATATTTTGTGATAATCTTTATTAGCAGTAATAGATTGTTTTGAGGCTTTGTTTTTAATTACATAATTTAGTACTATCTGAAAGAATCAGTGCTTAAAAAATTTTATTATTACATCAGATTACCCAGCGGGCAATGCTGTTGTCCCTGTTGCAACCTAGAACTATTTCTGTACATCTCTCAGGTATTCGCTAAGTGCCTTATAAATTTATAAACTCAATGTTTGAAGTCAGGCTGCAGCGGCATTCTCACGCAACACTAAGCCAGAGGGTAGCCAGCCAACATGGTGTCCTCCAATCAACAGCTCCTATCATTGCCAATGATTGGGGATGGGAGTTGTTGTCCAACAACATCTGGAAGGACCACTTTGCCTACCCCTGCATCTCGCCACGAGGCTGGTTTTTGAAGCTGTAATGTGCTTGGTGTGTGTAGTGGTGCACACCGCCCAAACACTCCTCCCTCTTTGCTCCTCCCTTCATGTGAAAGGGTAAATAAACCATGAAGTGGGCTACTTTAACAGTCCACCTGAACCTAGGATATTAGTTTGTTTTACCATAATAAACCACAATAGCAGGTCAGCCTGAAATCAAGGGTTGTTTTCAGCTTAGTTGTCATGGTTTATGATAGTGAAGCCAGTCACAATCCAGGGTTCAGATTGCATAATGCTATGCCCACTTGTGGTTTGTTTATCTGCTTGCACCCATGCACAGAATGGCTTAATAAACCAAGGTTTGTGTCTGCACTGTACGAAAATGCAGTTGTCTCTGGCCTCTGTCTCTAAATGCACTTATTAACAGCTTGGCCTCGCAAGATTGTGACAGGGAAAATGAGATAAGGGGAATGACCAAAGACCTACTTTTGTCATGCCCAGGAAGAGTTTTGATATTCCCACCCCAACAACCTTCAAACAGCAGATCCCAGTGACATTTCACAAACTGATTCTGTAGATTTGTCATGCAATATGGGGGTGGGGTGCTGCTTAAGAAACAACAACCCAAAGCTTCCTTGGGTGTGGGGAACTAATTATGAATTCTGTTGATCCCAGCCAAAAACACGTTTAAAGCTCAGCACAAGGTAAAAAATAAAATTAAATCAATGAATAAAGTGACTGTAGCATAACAGACACAAATAAATAAGAATTATGTTTGTCTCGATAAGCAAGGTTGCTTACATGGTTTTGATGTAAATGTTGTGGTGGGGATAGATTGCAAACTCTTTGCAGACTAATTTCTGCAGAAAACAATTACAGCAACTATATTTTGAAACCTGGGGACAGAAAGTCAGAATTGCCCAATTATTATTTCCTTCACATTCCCCTAACACTAACAGCCTAAATGCTGTAATGCTTGAAAATAAGTGTTTTAAAATAATTGTTTTTCAGGTGAGTGTTACTTAATGCAGAATGAAAATTCTCCAATTTAATATAGTTTATAAGATTATATTTTATGTTTCAAAGATTAAAATACATTAGCTTTATTGTTATTTTCAATGTAATTACATTTCAGGTTTCCACAAAGAAGCAGAATATGAAATATTTTTGCAATCTGTTTTTATGAAATATACAGTCCTTCATTTCACAGTCCAGGAGTGTGAATGTGCAGCATCCAAAAATATACTTTAGGCTAAGCCTAGGGGCATATAAAGAGAGGGTGTATGATTTTTTTTAAAAAAAGCTTTTGAATAGGTGACCCCTGTGTCGCATGGCAGGTTTTTTGAAAACTCCCCCAAAGCCATTTATGTACTTATAAATCCTAGAAATAAATTAATATCCTGCCCTTTGCCAGTAAAGCTCTCACAACAGCTATCAAACAAATAATTTAGAGCCTTCATAGAATAAAATAATGCTATAAAATCACAAAGTAAATGTTTTACAATCGCAAAACAGCATCAGCTTAAAAAACAAAACAGCAGGTGATAACATTATTCAGTTGTATTTTAGAACCCACCAAATGCCTGGTCTTCCAGGTAGCATTGCTATTGGAGAAATACAGGTCAAAGTCATTACACTCTGCATCCTGGCCAGATCAAAAGGCTGCACTACCAACTCCAGCACAGCTGCACCTCTCACAAGCACTATTTGATGGCCATACATTTGAGGATGGGGTACAAGCCATCCAGATTCCCTGACATCATAATTCCAGATTGGAACTAGATTAAAAGCAGCCCTTCACATTGAACCATGGGCTAACAAGGCTCCAGATCTTATTTGTTGTGGGTCTGTTCAGCACTCATACCTTACTGTTTCAATCCATAGAGACCCTCGGGGTTCCTAACAAAGTTAAAATAAAAACAGTACAAAACTAAGTTGACAAAAAACCCCAAAGACGTAACCATATCCAATTTAAGCACCAGCATGGAGCTGGGATTGGCCAAGGGAATCATAGAATTGTAAAGTTGGAAGGAACCCCGAGGGAGTAATGCATTAACCTGGAATTCAGTTTGAAGAAACCGAGTGGTAGACTATCTCCTTTGCATGTGGAAGGTCCCAGGTTCAGTCCCCAGCATCACCACCAGTACAGTGATACCTCGGGTTACATAGACTTCAGGTTACATACTCCACTAACCCAGAAATAGTACCTCAGGTTAAGAACTTTGCTTCAGGATGAGAACAGAAATCGTGCTCCGGCGGTGCGGCAGCAGCAGGAGCCCCCATTAGCTAAAGTGGTGCTTCAGGTTAAGAACAGTTTCAGGTTAAGAACAGACCTCCAGAACGAATTAAGTACTTAACCCGAGGTACCACTGTATAAGGATGGGAGCAAACCTGGTTTGTCATACTCGAGAGTCACTGCCAGTCAAAGTAGACAGTACAGAGCTAGATGGGTCTTACTCAGTGTAAGGGAGCTTCCTGTATTCCTAAACTGACCTGATTGCCATTCTGCAAGACAGACTGGGCTCCCACAGTAGAGATGGGTGGGGAAAGAGAGAGAGAAAGAGTGCAACACCGATTTCTCCATCAACAAAGAAGCATTGCAGTTGGCGGCTCTTAGTTTAATTGCAGAAACACCAGTAGTGTGTTACTATAGTCTTTTTGTATCTCTCTCCTTGTGACCCAAGGTGGAGCTGAAATCCAAGATGGATACCACCTACTTCAAGGCTGCTGTGCAATACAAGTACATTTCTGGGTTGCTGTCATAGTTTTTCCCAAAGCTGGTACCAGTTGTGTGATTTGTGCTAGATGTTTTAGGCAGCCACTTACTGGGGGGGGGGGGCAATATTCTTTCTTCTTTCTCATCTCCCCTTTTTTCAGAAAACAAACAGAACAAACCAATCTCATCCTAAAAGTGAGGAAAAGGCAACATGCATTACAATAGACAGAGCATGCTTCTCTCTGTATAAACACCTTTTAAAAAAAAACCTCACCAAACCTTTTAGACATTTAAATTATCATCTTTGTGTTAGCTCTTTGTAGCTTGACTTGTGCTATTGTGTTGTATTTTTTAACAAATCCTCACATTTATTCCTCCCACACAGCAAATAGCTAAACACATGTTTTGTTTTATTGCTAAGCTGCCCAACATCAGAGCCATTGTGTTGTTGGCTGGTTTTAAGAAAAACAAACCCAATCTCCATTTTGTTTTGGAGATGGTTATTATTCCAGTCCTATTGCTTTGTGGCTTTTTGTGTGTGTACACTTTCCTTAAAACAAATTTATTTTAACATAGAAGGTTGATGGTATATTGCTTAATCAAGGTAAACTCTCTAAGCAATTTCCTTAAAATCATTTAAAATATTCACAAGAAAATCTTAGTAAAATCAACAGAATTTGCAATCTATAGTTTGTAAGAACAATTATTCATAGTAAAATTACATGTCAGGGCCTGCTTGCCTAATCATAAAAGCTTTTAGCAAGCTTCAAAAACAATGAACTTTCTCCTCCGCATTCTCTTCCCACCGCTCTTTTCCCCCAACATCATACTGTCTATAACATTAGTGTCTCCATCAGATGTAACTGATCTTTAGAAAGGACTCTATGAACCGAAAACAGTTGTACTTCTGTATGTATGTACTTTTGTTACTCAAAAAAATCTTTATTAAAGAAAGGACTTTATTTATTATATTAGTGCAGGTAACTTCAACTTTTTTGAACCCACTTTTAACCCAAACGTGCATTTGAGGACCCATTTATTAATATTTTACTAAATATTTGCATGGTGATGGTGCTCTTGTTACGACCCACCTTGAATCAGGATGCAGACCCCCACAGGTGACCCACCAGTTGAAGACCAATATATTTGTACAAGGACCTCTTCTTGCCCGGCATAGCTTCCCCTTCTCCTTCTCCTTCTCCTTCTCCTTCTCCTCTTCCTATTCCTCCCACCTCAAATCTGCTCCAGAGGGTTAGAGAAACCCTAATATTGGATTAGAGGAGGGCACAGGAGGAGGAGAGGCTGGAGATGCATAAGCAAATGTCCTAATTGGATGGCTTCTTTGGATTCAACCGTGTACAGCAAAGCCACCTACTTTCTGTTCATACATGGTTGAGCTTCTGTTGGTTTCTACTATTGTGCTGCTTCCTGACATCCGTGTTTTTTTAAAGTACTAGGGAGTAGAGAACCTCACCTCTGACATGGTGCAGAAAAATGATTTGTAAGTGTCTCTATACCACACATAGAAATAGAAATAAGGGAAAATGTGTCTGAACCTTTCCAAGACTAACTCTAAAACCTCTTCGGCACAAAATAAGGCAGCTAGTGTATTGGTAGCGACCAGCTGTATGGAATACATTTCCTCAATATCAGTATCATGCTGGGTCCTTCCACGCGCAATTGAACCTTATAGCTCTTTGCACCTAATGCAGCAGCAGGCAAAAGGTAGATCAGGATCCAACATCTCTGGATTATTTGCAGTTGATCAGCAAACACGTCTAGTTCCTTAGTAGCAATGGCAGAATCTTTCTCATT
Source organism: Podarcis cretensis (assembly GCF_951804945.1). NCBI lineage: Eukaryota > Metazoa > Chordata > Lepidosauria > Squamata > Lacertidae > Podarcis > Podarcis cretensis. The sequence goes on from NC_137177.1 coordinate 61,035,599, forward strand.
TCTGGCCTTGTGCTAATCGCTTACCTCTCAATCTGTGAATCCCACCTTTAGAATAATAGTATTGACTTGTTTGCTTTGGCCCAGGCAGGCATCTGTGCAGCTCCACTGAGCAGTTTTAAAATAGATGTTCACTGATCTTTGTGCACATTTGTACATGCAGCTTATCCTAGTTTAGGGCTTGTTGCTACAGTAGGTGTTTGAATCCAGCTGTTTAGTGTTGTAGCAAATAAAATGGTTACCTGTATAAAAACACTGAAAACAATTGCTTATACAGTGGTACCTTGGGTTAAGTACTTAATTCGTTCCAGAGGTCAGTTCTTAACCTGAAACTGTTCTTAACCTGAAGCACCACTTTAGCTAATGGGGCCTCCTGCTACCACCATGTCGCCAGAGCACAATTTCTGTTCTTATCCTGAAGCAAAGTTCTTAACCTGAAGCACTATTTCTGGGTTAGCGGAGTCTGTAACCTGAAGCGTATGTAACCCAAGGTACCACTGTATAAAAATAATTTTAAACACAGTTTTAATGAGTTCAGATCCAATACAGATACCAACTTGTATGGTTTTGTTAATGTGTATATTTTTTTATTCAAAATATGGTAAGCTGCTTTGGGAATTTCTCTTTAGAAAGTTGAAATAAAAGATTTCTAAATAATTTATTTTATTCAAACAATTTATATACCGCTTGACTACAGTTGTCCCTAAGCAGTATGCCACGTTGTGCTGGTTGCGGCTGATAGGTACAACAACACATGGAAAGCATCATGTTTGCAAAGAATGGGCAAAGGTTTCAACCTCAGTCCCTGGGGAGACACACCTTCAGATTACCCCTCAGCCATGACAGTTACTTTGTCTCTCAGCTTAGCCTACCTCACAGGGTTGTTGTGAGCATGAAATAGGAGAGGGGATGTATGCTGCCTCGAGTTCTTGGGGCAATAGGCAGGATATAAATGTAATAAATAAAAATAAATTCTGGACTTGCTTGCAAAGAATCAGAGAGCTGCTCTAGGTGTAAGCGGTGCGTGTGTTTTCAACTTCCCCTTCCCTCCGTGTGTTTGTATTTATTTATATAAAAGTTTATTTATAATTCATTTAATATTTTGAAATCTCTAAGTGGTTCTTTGCATCATACATCTTTTTATTTGTATGCCTCCTTTCCATAGTCAAAACCATGCTCATGGCAGCTTCCAACGTGAAAAATATTACATAATTACGAGCATAACAAAAGTTGTGATAAACAATAAATGAGACATCGAAAAGTAAACCAACAAGCTGAAGCAATTTCCACATAAATCACAATAAGATCTAAGATAATAATAATAACAGCAACAACTTCCTCCAACAAGTCCCCAACCCAAGAATCTGTTCGGCAGCCTCAGCTTTTGTAACTGGAGTCAGTCAAGGTCCCCCTGTCCCAGGCCCTGGAACAGTGTTCTGGCCAAACAACACCTTATTTTAATCTTAATTTCATTTAATTTGTAGATCATCTTGTCAACATTTGTTGTTGTTCTAAAGTTGTGTTCTCTCTCTTTAGTTTTAGAATCTGAATCAGCCATGAAATTTGTAAGCATTAGTCACCTGGTACAGAGTTGGTAGAAGTTTTTAATTGTAAATACGCAATTCTTGCAAAAAGCTGTTTTAGTTCTTGAGTGTGTTTTTGTTACTGTTCAGACAGAAAGAAATCTCAGAATTCAATTTAGCTCACAAACTACAGCCTGTTAAATAAAATGTGGCTGGCTTTTAAATTCCTCTTCTGAATGCTTCAGCGCCGGACACCTTGAAATAAGCAGGATTTTTTGCTCAGTTGTATTTCCAGCCACTTAGTTGCACAACCACAAAATGCATACTGAATAAAATGTACTACCAAGAGTAGTGTGATGGCCATTAGCTCAATTGGTTAGACTGTGGTGCTGATAATGCCAAGGTTGCAGGTTTGATTCCGCGTATGGGTCTGGATAGCTTAGGTGGCTTTGAGAAAAGAATTAGATGAATTAATGGAGGATAGAGCTACCTACAGCTATTAGCCAAGATAGCTAGGAAGTGCCCTGTTCAGAACCAATACAGCTCTGGATGCCAGATGCTGGGAAGAAAAAAAAGGGGGGGGTCTATCCCATTTATCCCTGCTTATAACCTTCCCAGAGCTAGATGAACCTCTAGCAAGGTTTTATTTTTGTAACTAGTCAATGGATGATTTGGATGTAATAGCAAAACTGTTGTCTGGCCATCAACTCTAAGCCTTTAGCTTGCATGCTCCCTTTTCCCTTCCCTCTCCTTTTTCTGGGTACTATAATTTGTTCCCTGACTTCTGATTTTGAACCAACTATAGTTTGCTGTTCTATCTGAATTGGCAAACTATGGACGGTCTTCAGCTTTCAGATCAGAATTTGATGCTGATGCAAATCCTGGTGGGGCGAGGGCAGGAGAAAGCCATCATTTCCTATTTTGGATGTCGTGGCAGACCACTGTTTTCTTGAAACCATAAGTGGGGAGGAAGTTGCAGAGCACAAGCTCAAGGGTGATCTGGAGTTGCATGTGAACTGACTTGAAGTGTGTTCATTTGTTTCATTGAAAGCTGGGAGCCATAGTACTCCTAACAGGAATGAGTGAAGCTAATCGAAAATGTTATACAGCAGGGATGACAAACCTGTGGCCCTACCAATGTTGGTTTCTGCTACCTGTCAGCCCCAGCCATCATAGCCAATGGTCAGGGATGATGAGAGTTTCAGCCCAGCAATATCTGAAGGGCCACACATTCCCTGCCCCAATCTGGAGAATGTGTATATTCTGGGAACCTTTCTGCCAGATATACATACATGTATTATTTTATATTTAGGATTAATTGTACCTAGGCTGAATTAAATACTCAAGCAAAATGTAAATGATACATTTCTCGGTCTCCTGTTGACCTTGTCCTTTATTTTATCTTTACAGATTTGTTTCTTACTACATTAGCACCGTCCGATGAAATCCAGTTTGAAATCTGGGTTAATCAGGTAAAGAAGTTTATATGTAAATGTTTTAGGATAGATATAATTTTTTAAAAAATGTATAAAAGCATGCTCAGAAGAAATAGATAAAAATAAAAGCATGCTTAGGGCCTGTTAAATGAAGAGGTTGTCTGATCATACTGATTTCAAGGATAAATAGTTGTCATTATAGTAAATATAACTTCAGCGCATTCAAACTTCAAAGATTGCTTGGAGGCAATGTTTTACTCAGCATCCCTGCCTCTGCAGGATTTTAGCATGACTGCCAATTAAACCAATCAGTCTGCCCCAATGTGTGCGTTAACAGGGCTCCTGTAGTGATGTCATCTGTTGTATGAGATTACTGTCATTTAATTTGTCAGCATGATGGCTTACAAAGAAAAAGAAAAAGATTTCAACACAGTGCTCATTCTTTGTTGCCTGTAGGTTTAAACATGGCTGAAATTTCTTCCTTGGAGAAATGGCAAAAGATAGTTTGGTTATTTATCCAGGCTTCTTCCCACCTGTTTAATTCCCAAGGAAGACATCCCAGTGCAATTTGGTGTGTTGCAAAATAGGAATCACCCATCTTAGGACAAGTGGCTAACCACAAAGTCAGTATAATTCTTACAATTCCTGCTGATCATGAAAGAAATTAAATATCAAGAGGAAGAAAGTCAATTCTGATGACAATCTCTTTTTAAAAAAATGCCCAGATACTTGAACATCATTTTTAAGGAGTGGCACTTCAGGTTATTTCTGAGTTTGCCATTTAGAAAGGGTGGAGGGGGGGTCACCTGACACCCCCCACACCTTTTTGTTTCAGAGAGATTTTTGTTTCATGATCAGAAGGAATTGTAAGAATTATACTGACTTTGTGGTTATTCTGCAGAATAATCTGCTTCACATTTCCTAGTTCTCTGCAAACATTGGCATATTGTTTTTCAGTTTTTTGAAGAGCTAACATAAATGTGTCCTCAGTGAACTTGAAGTGTTCTAGGAGTTCAACAGTGTTTAGAAGACAATTCAATTTTTCAGTTCTAATAATTTCCACATGACTAAAGTACATGAAAACACACTCTGAGTTAATGGGAGATTGCAGTTTAAAATCCAAATTGTTTTCAAAGCCACTCAAACATTATTATAATGGATTATTCACATTAATGATTCAGGTGTGTTGAAATAAAGTTGTTCAAAATTGGAACCAGCTTTGATGCACAATGACCCAGTTCAGATTATCTTGGTTTATTATGCCATGAATATGTGCTAGCCTCTTGCCAGTGCACAGAGCCTCTTTGCTTCTTCTTTCCTGGGGACCACAATTAAACCAGGAAGTGTCTCATTAGCCATTTTGTCTGAACTTGAAAACTATGATTAGGAACTTTGGATCAAGCCAAGATGGATCAAGACAAATCCTTAGTTTCCTTGGTTCAGACGAAATGAAAAACTACGTAATTGGAGTCTTCCTAGTTTTATCACAGCTCATTGTGAAGTGGCTATATGTACAAGAGAAACAGGATCATCAACGCCTCGTCAATGATTACAGCTTACCAGAAACCTCATCTGCTTGGAAGACCCTGCTGCAATGAATAGGAATTGTGCAAGGCTCCCTAAAATGTGACTTGTGCAGGACATGTTCCAGTGACAATACAGTCAAAAGTTTTACTTGCTAATTGTCATGTGCTGATTTCCTATTCAGCAATAAACTTCTATTTGCCATAACCAGGGGTCAAAATTTTGGTCCAGAGGCAAGTAGCATAACTCTTAACTTTCATGTTGTGCTTTAAGGAACCACCTCTGACCCAGAAAGAACGTCCCTTTTTGCATCTAAGAACACTGCATTGTGTCCCGTCCCATTCCCAGGGGTGCAGGTAGGGTATGTTATATAGCAGGCATCCCCAAACTCGGCCCTCCAGCTATTTTTGGGACTACAATTCCCATCATCCCTGACCACTGGTCCTGTTAGCTAGGGATGATGGGAGTTGTAGTCCCAAAACAGTTGGAGGACCAAGTTTGGAGATGCCTGTTATATAGTCTCAGGTAGCTCATCTGAGCATCCCACACTACTAGTGATGTTTTTTTCAGAAGCCATCTACTCAGGGTTTCCTCCTCTGATCACTACAGATCTTATTGCAGTGATTATTTGGAAGGAGATGTGAATGAGTATTCAGGAGGTGGCTGTTCTGGTATAGTGTATGTGGTGTTCTCCTGCCACTACCCTTTTGGTTGGTGACCAAATTGTTCTAGTAGTTGAGAAAATGGATATAGGTAACGTAATCCTTCTCCACTGATTGCATCCACTACAAAAAAGTTGGGAAAGTGCATTGTTAATTAGCACTGGAGCCATTTTTTTAGACAGGTTTTCCCCAAATCAAAGTCATTAAAAATGATTTGCAAACCATCAGGTGTGAAAATCCAAGTAAATGCTTGCATGGCCATTGTGCTGAAGGGTGGCATAAAGATCCATTAAAAAAACCAAAGTAAGACAGAATTATGTTGGTTCCAGAAAGTATCAAGTTCTACTTTTCCCCATGTGTTTATGCCGGGGTATTCCCTACACTCACAGAGTTGTTTATAGATTAAGGTAAAGGTAAAGGGACCCCTGACCATTAGGTCCAGTCGTGGCCGACTCTGGGGTTGCGGCGCTTTATTGAACGAGGGAGCCGGCGTTTGTTTGCAGACAGCTGGTCATGTGGCCAGCATGACTAAGCCACTTCTGGCGAACCAGAGCAGCGCACGGAAACGGCCTTTACCTTCCTGCCGGAGCGATACCTATTTATCTACTTGCACTTGAGGTGCTTTCGAACTGCTAGGTTGGCAGGAACAGGGACGGAGCAACGGGAGCTCACCCCGTCACGGGGATTCAAACCGCCAACCTTCTGATCGGCAAGTCCTAGGCTCTGTGGTTTAACCCACAGCGCCACCCACGTCCCTTGTTTATAGATTACTTTGGGTAATATTTGGACTTTTTTATTTATCTCTTGACAGGATGGGAATTTTTCCAAAGCTACACATATGAAGAGGAAACCCAAAGATGTAAAAATTGTTGGGCAATCAGTGTTCGCTGATTTTGGTGAGGTTCTTTTCTCCTTTTCCAAAATACTTGACATTTGCCAGTGCAGAGGGGTGGCACGACAAAGCACATACACAATAAACTCTTTTGTTGACTTAACAAATGGATTTATAGTGCTGCTATTATTATTATTTTTTAAAAAACACCTTTTCTACAAACCTAAGGCATTCATTTACAAGACTTTAACAGATAAACTGCCTATAAAACTCTGTCATGCATGAGAAACATTTAAATTAATTAAAGTAGCTTATAAAAAGATTGATGAAATGTGTTAACATTCTTAATAGTTATAATTGCCAGTTGTTTCACTAAGCTTTAGAACAAAGGGAATACGTAATTTATATGTAAATCTAGTTTAGAACAGTCTTTGACCAGCAAAATGTACTTTTTAAGCAGTAGCTTAGCTTTTGGGAATCATTGTGTATATTTTAAAAGCCTAAAATATAGTTGTTACTAATTCGTTAATCCAAAAGGTCTTTTTCTTTAACTCTAATTTTATTGATGACAGATAATGTTATTTTTTTATTCCATCATTCCTAATTTAAACACATAGGTTAATATAAATAATCTATATTTCTTTTTAAGTAGGGGCTTCTTGGGTAGAGCTTTTACACCCTCTGAGAGTTAACTTTTATAATAGTTAGCAAATTGTCAGTGGCCATTCGTATAGTCTCTTGTGGCAAGTTAGAACCTCCAGTTGGCCACAAAAAGCTTCACAAAATTTTGCTCTTTCTATGCATAACTTAGGGGTGGTTTTTTTGGGGGGTTGGGGTTGGCATGTTGTTTGTTTCAGTTAAATTTATGATCACTAAGGGTGTGCGCCAAAGTCAGGATTAGGTTCAGATCCTATTTGTGGGTGGAAGGCTGCTTCAGCTCAAGATCGTTTTGGAGGAATCCCACCTCAACTCAGGTCCAAGTCAAAAACTCTTGCTTCAGAACATCCAAGGTTTCCTTCATTGACTAGAATGAGGAACCAAGCAAATACCTTTCACTCATATAACTGTGGTTTGCCTCTGGTGGGGTTGCTGAAGACATTTACGGTAACTGTGTTAACTACAACAGACAAAGCACAGGGCCATAGGATCCAATTTGTGTTCCCCCCCCCCCCCTTTTCTGCCATAGTGTTAACTTAGAATGCTCATTAAAACTCAAATAAGTATCTGCATGCAATTCCTCCCCCCTTGTCTTTTACTTTGAAAGAAAGAATACCCGTGAGATTTGATTTGGGGGGAAGGGGGGGAAGATCTAAACTCTCTTTTGTCCATGCTGCTTCAGTTTTACATTGTCCTGGTACAGAAAGCTGTTAATGATTCCCCCAAAAGCAGATGGTGCTAAAAATGCCATGAATACTAATAAGCATAAAGTATATGTCAGATACATTTATTTTGAAAGATGTAAGAAAGAGAAGTAATCTGGAATCAAATTTCATCTCTCCAAGTGTTAAAGCTAGCAGCAGTGGATAATATCACCAAAGGCTGCACTGTAATTTTAGAAATCTGCCATATTTCAAGGAAGTATGAATTAACTTGGATTTCAGGAAGTGTAGAAACAAACCTTTTGCAACATATACTTTCTATATACAATGTGCCATTTGGAGTTCTACTTCTTGTTATCATTTTAAAGTAAGAATCCTAACAAAAATTTAACAGTTTCAGTGTTGCGAATAAATAAAATACTGAAAAAGAAGTGCAAAACTTCCTTCTCCTGAAAGCACTTATAGCTTTGAAGAGTTTTGTTACTTGGAATGCATTGAAAGATGTGTAGAGATTGCCAGGGGCAAGAGAGTCTGGAGACTAAAGACAGAAAATTTCTTATGCCTAAGTGTGCCTGTGGATACGAATTGAGTTCAAAACAGGTTGGGTTTAATAAAGCAGAGGTCTCCTATTCTTTCAGTGCCTTTCTGCTTTTCCTTTTCTCTGTTAGACTCGCATACCCCAGCCTTGCTAACTTTCTAACTGATGAAAGGATGTATCCGGTCCTCACTCAAACCCTGTTCATACATTCACCGTATTGGTCTGAATATAAGCCTCACTTTCCCCCCAAAATTCAGACCGTGAAAAGTTAAAGTGTGGCTTATATTTGCGACCTTACCGTATGCAGCCAGGAACGTGGGGCAAACAGTGCCAGGAGCATAGCACAGCACATACTTCCCCGCACTCTCCCCCAAGGCCAGGAACCAGGAAGGGAGAGAGCAAGGAAGGCGGAAGGCCGTCGACAACGCACCGTGGCTCCCTGCCTCCAGTATGCTGCCAGGAGCAGCGAGAAAGGGAGCGGCATATATTCGGATATATTTTCTTTGTTTTCTTTTCACCCCTCCAATTTTAAAGGTGCGGCTTATATCCGGGTGCAGCTTATATTCAAACCAACATTGTATTTGTACCTTGGTGGCCCTGCCCTCAGCCCCCACATGCTTTAAGATGCCGTCTGCAATGATTTTGTGCATGCACACCCAACTGCATGTAGGCCTCTGTACTCGCTATCCCAGACTGTTTTCCAAGATGCTAGATCACATGTACATAAGTCTACATGCATTCAGATACGCCTGCCTAGGCGCCTTGCAAATATCACCTTTGGAAAATGTGGGAGTGGAATCCTGATGAGTTACCTCCATATGTTCAGTTGTATCTGAATGACTCTAACAAGATATAGCAACTAAGACACTTTGGCTCAGATGGAGGGAATTATTATAAAAAGAAGTTTTGGTACTTGGTTTGTTTGTTTGGATGCTATACTATAATCTAGCAGGGAGACAAGGAGAATTTACAAACATTCTTAACTTTACAAATGGAAGATAAAAATCTTTTCTTCAGTGTATGTCCAAATAATATTTATGGAGCAATAAATCATCCTGCTCTTCTTTTATTTTATTCTGTGGAATGTAATGAAATGGAGAATGGAATAGAAAACGTTTTTAATAAATTCTTTAGAAGCAACAGAACATACATTTTTCTACTGTCTTCTTGAAAATGAATTCAATATAAAATTTGTAATTGTATTTTGAAGAGAGAGACATACACATTTGCAGCTTACATCTCGTAGCCAATTGAGTAAATGTACATTAATGCCATTTTAAAGCAACAGTTTTTCTACTACCATGAAACAATGTTTTTCCCTTGACTGAACTAAATTACATGCAGTTAAAAATAAAGTAAATTCGATGCAAAATATTTAGACTGATAATTCAGGCAGCATCTTTGCTTCGATATTCCCTGCCTGTTTTCTGTGTTGATTTTGTTTCATGCTTGATTTTGATTTTGAATAAAATATAGGATATATTTGCATGCCAGGATCCATAAATGGTGTAGCATGGGCAGATACTGAACTGTTTTTCGCAGCTGTTGAGTGGGTAGTTGAGGGTAGTTGAACCAGACACCACCTAAGCTTGGGTCCCTTTTCCCACCCATGTTCACCATCTGCATAGAGTTTCTCTATGCAGCAGTAGAGTCATATTCATATTCATTCTGGATGTCAAGCACATTCACAAAAGCTGGCCCATAGCCATTTTTGCTTGAGCTACAACCTGAAAAGCTTCTTTGGTACTGAAGCCAGCATGTAAGACATTTGAGTGGTCAAAGGTGCTTTCAAAGAGCATACATTTATGGCCTTTGAAATACACCCTTATCAAAGCTGATTGCTCTGTACCCAGGAAAACCAGTTTTTCTCTCTGCCAGATTGAAGCCTTCAGTTTAGCTTGCTTGGTTTGCATAGTCCTGGTGGCAGTACTGCATTTGTGCATTCAAAGGACTGGTTAGGACAAAAGGTGAGACAAATGCATTTAGAGAGAATGGAACTAACACACAAGTTTCATGAAAGGAAAGCTAAGAAAGCTTCATTAATAGATAATAGAGAGCTGTGCAGGATGCATGTGAAGCCTCACCCAGTCTCGATCTGGTTTTTTGTCCAACACATGAGTCCTCCGTAACCATGAAATTGAAAAGCCTGGAATCATGTGGGAGTCAGTCTGCATGGGTCTGGATTGGGCAAATGGCACGGGAGCTGGTGTAATGCTATAGCTGAGTGCCGGTCTTGACCCTGCCTCCCATCACGACTTTGACAACTTGGGACCAGGTTGACGATGGGAATATATTTCTCCATATAAGCCTGACTGTTTCTAAAGCTCTGCATCTGAGGCTCTGGCAATTTCCCCTTCTGGCTGCAGTCCCTTCACCACATTGAGTGTCCCACCAGACAGTCCCCTGACCTTCACGGGTGACTTGTTAGGCAGCACATAGCTATGACTGGAAGCCCTGCAAATCCCCAATATGTGGGTGGTCCTTTGGATCACAGGCATATTATTCATGCAGCAAGTCAATTTAACTTATCCCCGTGAAGTTCTAACAGGAATCTGTGTAGTGTTGATGGGTAGAAGGAATTCTCTTATGAGGTAAATCAAGTCTGTAGCATAGGGGGCAGAAAGCACCACAAGGTTATATCCAGGTATGGTCCTTCAATTTAGTTTAGCTTTATCCTGCCAAAGGCATAGTAAAAGGTAAAGGGACCCCTGACCGTTAGGTCCAGTCATGACCGACTCTCGGTTTGCAGCATTCATCTCGCTTTATTGGCCGAGGGAGCCGGCGTACAGCTTTCGGGTCATGTAGCCAGCATGACTAAGCCGCTTCTGGCAAAGCAGAGCAGTGCATGGAAATGCCGTTTACCTTCCCGCCGAAGCAGTACCTATTTATCTACTTGCACTCTGACATGCGTTTGAACTGCTAGGTTGGCAGGAGCAGGGACTGAGCAACAGGAGTTCACCCCGTCACGGGGATTCGAACCGCCGACCTTCTGATCGGCAAGCCCTAGGATCTGTGGTTTAGACCACAGCGCCACCCGCGTCCCTAAAGGCATAGTAGCAGTAAAATATTCTGGTATCTCAACTGATGACAAATATGCAAATGTCGTTCAAATATAGTTGCTGAGGCTTTTATCCCATACCCACTTCCCTAGGAGTGAGCACCATTTTGCTCAGTGGGACTTTTCAGAGTAAATATGTACAGGTTTGTGTTGGTGATGCCTTAACAAAGCTGCCTCGAGTGCTGTAGAAGCAGGGGAAGAGATGTTCTAAATAAATAACTCTTAGGCTTCCTTGCATACATCATAAAAGCATTTATAACATGTTAGAGGTGGATGCAAAACATGTATTGATATATTTCAGCATCTGATATCTTATATTTGTGTCAGCTTTGAAGGGAAAAATTAATCAGCTTGCTGCAGAAAAAAAGTCCTCAGTTGCCACAGATAAAACTGGATAGTCACAGTCCCACAATTACCATTCACCTGACAGCGCTGCACCTCCATAATAGGATATAATTTTGCCAAGATGCGTTTTCCCTAAGGAGTGAGGGCTGCTCTTAGGGCTAAACGGGAAGCAGCGGCAGTGGCGGTTTTTTGTTTGTCACGTGGATCTGCCACAATCACCAGAAATCCCTTTTCAAACAACACCAAATTAGATGAGGAATTTGGCGCCTCCAACATTTATATGGCAACAACACCTACAGAACTCTATGTTGCTGATAATCTGGAGATAACCAGCACCAAATCTACATCTGGACCTTTGCCTAATGTTCCAAAAACTTATCAGAATGATCAGCCTTCTCTACTGTGCTCCTGGCGAGACAGGATGGACAGATCTTCCGAATTCGAATCTGGCTCTTTGTTGGCCAGTGATCCACATTTTATAACACATACCTTATTAATATTTCCACAGCCACAGATAGAACCAACAATCCTCCAATTAACCCAGGAGGGAGAGGGGGATTGACAGTTAATGAAACACCATGGGACTGTCCCCCCCCTGCTTGGGGTGCGGTTGGTTGGGTTTTATCTTCTAGGGATACTTACCCTATCAGACCTCCACCTCTTTCCCATACCATTTTGACCCAGGAGTCCTGGCCCAAGGATGACTTGTTATTGAGGGGATGTTACCCATCTATTGGGGAAGCTAGTATGGGATCTGGGATTTCCACAATTGAAGGACTAGGGAGGAATGGCGGTGGGGCTAGATATCTCTATCGGCGAAGGGTTTCGAGATGCAGTGATCCTCGAACCCCTTCCAATCTACGCCCCATCCCAAGGGATGAGGGTAGGGAGAGCAAGGATTACACACCTCCATCATTGGTGCTGTGCAATGCCAGGTCCATAGGCAACAAAACCGCCACCATGCGTGACTTTTTTGTCTCGCAGGGGATTGACCTGGCTTGCATGACAGAGACCTGGGTATGGGTAGGTGAAGTAGTCTCCCTTCATGAGATAACACCCCCAGGTTTCTCTGTCCTCCATCAATCGCGGACTGTGGGTCGGGGGGGGGGGAGGAGTAGCGGCGTTATTCCGGGAGGGTTGCTCTTTCAGAGCTCTGCCATCACGGGCGATCTCCGGCATTGAATGTGTTGGTCTCGTGTGGGGCACCAAGGAGAGCTTGGCTATCTGGCTGGTGTACCGACCACCCAGCACACCTGCAGCCACCCTGTCAGACCTGCTGGAGGTGGTGGCGGGCTGGGCCTTGGAGTTCCCAAACCTACTGGTTTTGGGAGACTTCAACATCCATGCCGATGCCGCTCCCTCCTCACAGGCTCTGGACCTAGTGACTTCCATGGCAACACTAGGGCTCTCCAAGTTTGTTTTGGGCCCCACTCATCAAGCAGCCCACACGCTGGATCTGATCTTTGGGGCTGGCATAGATGTGATCGTGCTCCCCACTGTGGAAGTGCCATGGTCTGATCACTACACTCTGAAAGCCAAGATTGACTTCCCGCTCCTCCCCCCTCGGGTGGCGAACCTATTTGGGCTCGTCCGCGAAAATTGATGGATCCTGATAGATTCCGACAAGCCTTGCAGAACCCTGCTCCTCCTGGCAACTCATTAGATGACCTTGTTGAGGACTGGAATAACCGGCTCTTGGCAGCCATTGATGAGCCTAAGCACCCTCTGCGACCCCGTCAAAACCGGGCCCCTTGGTTTACTGAGGAGCTCTGGAAAATGAAGCGGGATCTCAGACGGCTAGAGCGAGTATGGTGACGGACTCGTGACGGAGCCTCAAGAACATCTTATAGGACGCTTATGAAAGCCTATGAGATGGCTATTAAAGCTGCTAAGAAATCTTACTTTGCAGCTTCCATTGCATCTGCTAGCTCTCGCACGGCACAACCTTTTAGAATATTTAGGTCAATAACGTCCTTAGGAGGACAACCAAATTTAAGCACAAATTAGACCCACAGCTGTGAGGCATTCGCGAGCTTTTTTGCAGAGAAAGTCCTGTTGCTCCGCCGTGACCTCCCTGCCAATTTAGATACAGTGACTGAACTGGAGGCCCCTCGACTGACTTCAGGTCCAGTGTTGGACCATTTCGATCGGATACTCCCTACTGATGTGGATAGATTCCTCCAAGTTGGTAGGCCCACCACCTGCCTCCTTGATCCGTGCCCGTCTTGGCTGATTAGGGAGTGTCCAGATGTTGCGCGGACCCCCCTGGGTGAAATTATCAATTTGTCCCTTGACACGGGGACATTCCCAGGGGAACTGAAGGAAGCAGTGGTGTGCCCACTCTTAAAGAAAACTTCATTAGATCCCTTAGACCTATCCAATTACTGCCCAGTTTCAAATCTTCCATACTTGGGTAAGGTAATTGAGAGAGCGGTTGCTGAACAGCTTGGTAGGTTTCTGGAGGAAACATCGGCATTAGATCCATTTCAGTCCGGTTTCCGTCCTGGTTTTGGGACGGAGACGGCTCCGGTTGCCCTAACAGATGATCTCCGTAGACAACTGGATCGAGGCGGGTCAGGACTGCTGATCCTTTTAGATTTGTCAGCAGCCTTTGACATGGTCGATCATGATCTTCTGGACCACCGCCTCGCAGACGTGGGGATACAGGGCATAGCCCGTAACTGGTTGTGCTCTTTTATCTCTGGTCGGGAACAGAGGGTGGCACTAGGGAGGGAAATGTCATCACGCCACTCCTTGGTGTGTGGAGCACCGCAGGGCGCAATTCTCTCCCCAGTGCTTTTTAACATCTTTATGCGCCCCCTTGCCCAGATTATCCGGAGCTTTGGGCTGGGCTGTCACCAATATGCTGATGACACTCAGCTCTATCTGCTGATGGATGGCCACACCGACTCGGCCCCGAACACACTGACCAGATGCTTGGAAGCTGTGGCTGGATGGTTTTGTGGGAGCCGATTGAAACTAAATCCTTCAAAGGCAGAGGTCCTATGGCTAGGTCAGGATGGCATGGGGATGAGGGACCAACTCCCTTCTCTTGCGGGGGCCCAATTAGTGCCACTGCCTTCTGTTAAGAGTTTGGGTGTAATCCTTGATGCCTCTCTTTCCATGGAGGCGCAAGTTACAGCAACAGCCAAGGCGACATTATTCTACCTTCGCCGCATCAAGCAGTTGGTTCCTTACCTTTCCTGCCCCGACCTGGCCACAGTGATCCATGCGACGGTCATCTCCAGGCTTGACTACTGTGATTCGCTCTACGCGGGGCTGCCCTTGAAGCTGTCCCAGAAACTCCAGTGGGTGCAGAATACTGCAGCGAGGCTCCTCACAGGGTCTCTGCCATGGGAGCATATTCACCCAGTGCTTTTCAAGCTGCACTGGCTCCCGGTGGAGTACAGGGTCAGATTTAAGGTGCTGCTTTTGACCTTTAAAGCCCTTCACGGCCTAGGACCCTCGTATCTACGGGACCGCCTCTCCTGGTATGCCCCACGGAGAGCCTCAAGGTCCATAAATAACAACACCCTAGTGGTCCCGGGCCCTAAGGAAGTTAGATTGGCTTCAACCAGAGCCAGGGCCTTTTCAACTCTGGCTCCGGCCTGGTGGAACGCGCTGCCTCATGAGACCAGGGCCCTGCAGGATCTGATATCTTTCCGCAGGGCCTGTAAGACAGAGTTGTTCCACCTGGCCTTTGGCTTGGAGCCAATTTGATTCCCTCCCTCGCTCTCTTTCTTTTTTCTTTTCCTTCTCCTCCTGCGATGAGGCTACATTTTAATATTTTAATGTTCCATTATTTAGTGTTGTATTTTATTTTTGTTTTTAAGTTGCAATCATTCATCTTGTTTTTATTATTGCTTGTAAGCCGCTCTGAGCCCGGCCTTGGCTGGGAAGGGCGGGGTATAAATAAAAAATTATTATTATTATTATTATTATTATTATTATTATTATTATTATTAAAAGTGGATGGAGGGGGCTGCTTTTTGGCAGCAAAAGAGGCACAAAGACAGTGATTGCAGAAATCACCAGTCCTTTCTATATCTGAGCTCAGCTGTGGAGAAAAGCATTGTGTGGTGAAGAGGGAGCATACTGTGTATGGGGAGGAGGATAAACTTCAAGCAAGGGAGATCTTTTTCGTTCCTTCCCTGTGCGTTCCCTTTGCTTTTTAAATACCAGACCTCCAACCCATTCTTTTCCAGCAGTTGCAACAAAATCACATAGAAACTCACAGATCTGATGCCAGTCCATCTACTCTGCCCCTTAGTAGCATGGTCTGTTACTGTGTGTGCATTTCCCGCTACCAGCTGCAAAGCACTCAAGAGAACACACAGAGCCCAGATGGAGCAGTTAGGATGCACTGAGGTCAGTGGGGCTACTTAACGTGCATAGTTCCATCTTTATAAGAAGAGACTCCTTTAATGTGGAATATTCGTCAAGAGTATTCTTTTTTTAAAAGGAAAGTCCCTGCTAGATGGGCCCCATTGCTGGTGGCATTATTTGCAGAGGCACCATGGACGTCCCCTTAAAACGTAAGGTCGGCTTTTCTGTCTACATTACCCTCACAAAGTCCTTAGGTTGAAAGCAAAGCATTGTTTCTCTTGTTGTGAACATCTCCAAATCCAACTTCTGTGAGGAGTTGTGGCAAGGGGAAATAAATTTATGATTCATTCAGAAGTGGGGGCACATGCATTCTCGCTCTCATCCTAAGGCTTTGTAAGCATAACAATTTTGGTGTGATTATTAGAAATTCGGAGAATTGAAATACCCCTATATTTTACATGATGCTTTAGATTCCAGCCCTAGTTTATACCAAAGGGTCTTCAGACCAGCTGTAGGCTCATGGCCAACCAGAGTGGACAAAGAAAAGGTGGAGTTTGTGGGGAAGGCAATTTAGACCAGACCTACCCACCTCAGCGTCCTCTAAGCCACATGAAGCCACTACTGCTCCATTTCTGCAATCTTAGGCAAGCAACCAAAAGAGGAAGTGGGCCCCACTAGGCCACCAAGTGGTTGGAGGACTGCATTCAACTTAGTAGTCATACTAGAACATCATTCTATGAAACTTGTTGGCTGGAGACTCAGGAGAGACAAAAGAGACAACTTCACATAGCAGAATTAATTGATGGTGACGGATAGTTTAGGTGACTGAAAGGGAATTCATAACATTCATGGGGGATAAGTATTTCAGTGGACATCAGTTACGAAAACTGGGACCTCACCTCTAGACATGACTTTCTTCAGTATGTTCCATTATGTTTCTTCCCCTTTTCCAACTGATACCCAACATTCAGTGGCTACTGAGTGTTCTTGATTCTCAATCAGATTGAATGGGGGGGGGTGAGTTGCCCTTTATGTTTTATTTAGGGTCTACGTCTGCTAGCACTGACCATCTCAGTTTACTCTTGGAGATAATTTGCATGTTTGCAGGCAGTGACCTTGAAGTTGTTGTGGTGCAACCACAGCAGAGGAATCTTGCATTGCTTGTGGAATTACCAAAGGTGGCTTGTTGGTTGCTGTGGGTAGCAGGATTTTGGAATAGATGGACCTTTAATCTGATCCCCCTGCCCCAGGGATGATCTTATGCCATTATCTCTAAACACTATGTCTGCTGCACTTGTGGCTCTTTTGGGGGACTTGGTGAAACTAAAGTTGCCGATTTCTTAAATAGTTTGGAGCAATTTAAGTTTCACGAAAGCCCCAAAAGACGTATTTGCTCCCCAGGAAATGACAGTGGGATTAAAGCCTCAATATGTCAGGTCTTCCTTTCCACTACCCGCAACCCCCTCTGCAATAAGCTGCTCCCTTTGTGATGTGTTGTGAGCTCCTCTTCAAATAAAATTCATCTTTAATATCTGTATTGTTCATCTCCTACAATATTCCTCTTAATCAGTTTAATTTTCTTGTAAAAATTGGTTTTGAAGCAGCAGTACAGCATTAAGAAAACTGGAAAATATTATTTCAGCCACTTCAGTTCAACAATGAGCATTAATAATGGGTAAATTAGAAATCTTCATCTATGAGTCATTTTCATTGAATTGCATTCTCTCCAGCGCATGCGAATGTCTAGAATATATTTACATGCAAAGTGGTTAGCACTGGGATTGATTAAAATCATTTAATATAGTTGCCAGTAATTTCTAGAGATGGCTGCAATTTTGGAAGCATTCATCTCCTGGAAATGGATTTGGAAGCTCAATTTGGAACACTGATGTTGGGTATATCCCATCCCTTGTTTCAGTCTTTAAAAAAAATCTTCAGTTTCCTCCCTCTTTGGTGAGGTTTTAGAAGTGAATATATACTCGCAACTAACTCTGCATTAAAACAATCCCTTTTCATTTCCACTGATTCAGACTCTTACTGAAGGGACAAAACTTGTAATAAAGGATCTCTATGTGCCTTTATGTTCCCATTACAAATAGCTTTTGCTCATTTCTGTTTGCTTATTTTTAGCCATAACAATTCATTTAAAAACTAAATAATCACTAAATATGACTAGACAGTGGGTAAAACCAGGATCTGCTCCATAGGTTTCCTGCAGGGGAAAACACTGAAACATCTAGTCGAGGTTACAAATAGCTGGAGTGGGTGCATGATGCCAGTGTTTTTTCTTGATTCATGAATAAAAGCAGAAAATGCAACTCTCCTTTTGAATATTCAAGGTAACATTTAAGTCTGTCAGAAAGGCACAGTTGGCTTTTAATATGCTTTTATTCTGCATAATTTGATTTAAATCATTGTTTTAAAAGTGGAAGCAAGTATATGAAACACCATTTTAAGAATGCCCAGAATGTTTACATGAGTCAGAGTTTAAGGCTATATAATTTAGAAGTGCTTTCTGCAGGATGTAAAATATACAGTGGTACCTTGGTTTTTGAACGTGATCCATTCTGGAAGACCATTTGAGTTCTGAAACGTTCGAAAACTGAAAACTCAATAGCCAACAGCTAGGCCTCAGGATCTTGCACTCAGCGGAAGCTGTGTGACATGTTCGACTTCTGAGGTGTGTTCAAAAACTGAAGCATTTACTTCCAGGTTTACGGCGTTTGAAAACCGAAATGTTCATCAACGGAGATGTTCAAAAACCAAGGTACCACTGTACTTAGACTTGTCGTTATTGTGAGGTTCATGTGTACAGCTGCCTAGCTATCAGTCCTGGAAAGCCAAGAAAAACATTGACCCAGTCATAGTCTTCATCACTATGACAAGATGTATTTCTACTTAAATAATCATATTTTGAAATGTGCACATAAAACTTATATACATTTTATGTAAATTGGTGTCCTTTTCTTGTATTTCCTCATTTTTGGCAATATGTCAGTAGGCACCCTGGACTCTCTGCCTCAAATTTTTCTCCTAAAATTATTTGTGGTTATCGCATCTTTTAGCTGGCCAAATCTTTAAATTGTTTTAGCATCTGCTAAAGTAATGTTTTCATTAGGAAGCTCGGCAGGGGCTGCCTCGTCCTATTTTAATAAGTTGGCCAAGGTGGAGAGATTGTGTTACTGTAATTCCTTTCCCATCCCTGTCACCTCCTGCTGAGGTATTTACATCCCTAATTAAAAAGGACAAAGCCTTGGGAGGGTTTTATTTAAATTGAAAATTAATCTGAACAGTGACACAAAAGTTATCTCAGTGGGTGGCGGAACAGAAACAGAATGCTGGCTAATGCCCACAACACAAGTTTTGCCTGTCTTGAGAGCACACTACTGACCTCCTTGTGAAGTTGATTCTCAAATTATTTCTGCACGCCACCCCAGTCTCCAAGCAGTGTGAGATTCCAGAGGTTCCAGGCACTTGCCCAGGGTTCGTGTTTTCTCCTGGAAATGAGGCACAACAGAGACTGTGGTGACTTTATGGCATACAGTGGTACCTCGGGTTACAGACGCTTCAGGTTACAGACTCTGCTAACCCAGAAATAGTACCTCGGGTTAAGAACTTTGCTTCAGGATGAGAACAGAAATCACGCGGTGGCAGTGGGAGGCCCCATTAGCTAAAGTGGTACCTCAGGTTAAGAACAGACCTCCAGAACGAATTAAGTTCTTAACCCGAGGTACCACTGTATATATAACCTGAGCCTACGAAGGAGGGGTTCACAACACCCATGCCCCAAAAGGGTCTTGTTTCTCCCATAGCCACAGCCTTGGATTGACAGCAGAAATCGGCCATGGCGCTCTCTCTGCCTGTCCAGTCTGCAGCTTTTTCTCGAGCTTCTAGATCACATGACAGCAAACTCTGTTCTTTACTGCTTTCCTTCTCGGTGACATCACACACCGCCCTACAATAAACTCTGGTTTTAATTATTGAGGGAGGGAGCCCTATCCATGTGCCGTATTGCTTCTAACCCTTTGTTCTTTTAATGGCCCATCCCCTGGGCGATCACCTGATGAGGAAACTAGCCTAGCTTTTAAACACTTGCTGGATCCAGGAATTAGAGGAGTATGGCACCCACAAACTCATAACACTTATGTAACAAAAGTGCAGGCTCAAAACACCATTATAATGTGCATTTACAGGTAATGAGGCATCTGTGGTATTGGGGGGGAGGCTTTAATTGCTGTATTAAAAGTCTCTCCGATAGATGAATAATTCTCATAACTACTCATAATGGAATCAGTTTATCACGTAGTAAAGGAAATGTATACTTTGGGGTGTTTATAAGTTCCTGGCAGTTTCCATTTCATTAAAGGTTATCTTAATAGCAGGAATATAGAAGCACTTTCACCCGGCCCACTGTTCATGCTGGCAAAGAGCCCAAACTGCAAGCCTTTTCCCTGACATCTAGTTTGCTGTGTGTAGCAAGTCCCCACCACCACCACATACACACACGTAATCACAAACCTTCGATTTTTGTTTTTACAAACAAAAAGTCTGTAGTAATGTGAGTCTCCCACCTTGGTAGATTGAAATGGTTTGGCCTTGATCTTGTCAAAGGCTCTTTGTGAGAATAAGGCCATGGCGATCGTGCTGGGTTATGTATTTTCCTTTTTCTTAGGGGTATTATTACACAACTTCTCAATGAAGAAAAGGAGGCGTGAATGAAATTATCACATCATCAATAAAATTTTGTACATAGGTCTAAGACCAAATGTAGATCTGCTGTCCCAAACTTTATAAGCCTAGGAGCTTATTTAGATTGCAGGATGTGCCCCCCTCCCAGTTGCTTTGCCCTTTTCAGGAGTAGCCGTGGTGCAGTATTTGGTTTGCATTGGTGTTAAATCCTAACCAGAGTTTGGATCTCAAGAATGGTCCCTGTATCCAAGGCCCATGTGTTGGATTTTTTCAATCATAAAGTGATTAAATATTCTGTACTACCCTGGGAATGAAATCGAGCAGTCAGGCTCACCTCACTCCTCTTGGGTTGCAAGTCAGTGTCATATTAGTAATATAAATCAGCTTCAGCATTTGACAAGGGAGAATCTTGTGCGTTTCGAGATTAACGGAAAGACTAGATAACAGGCTGACAGAGTTTAGCATTACAGCTATCTGGTTAATTATCTTGACGCCTCTATTGTTTACATGTTATCAAAATACATTGTCTTCCTGTGTGAGTGCGCTGTTCTTCCCTGACAATAAAAAGAACACCTTTTTTATTCTCCTTTGCGGAATTATTTTTATCTCCCTCTTCTTTTGCCAGATGGTGACGGACAGACGGAGCATTTGCTGCCAGCCTGTGCTGATTCAGCTTGTCAGAAGAGTGTCATCTACCTATCTAAACCAGGATTGGATTCGGTATGTTGAGCTTCTGTTTGCGCAGATTAAATTAAACCGTGTTTATATTTTGTACATCAGATGAAATGACAAAGATCCAAATCTAGCCCCAAAGGGACAACAATTAGGGCCATGCCAGATGTCAGCAGCAGCCACATATGCTGCAGTAGAAAGTTGGTGCGAGTTTTAATTTGTTTTTAGTCTATTGTTATTTTAACATTTGTGCATCTTCCGTTGTTTTTCTTAATGATAATTTTATTGTTTTAACTTCTTTGTAAACCACTTTGAGGTTTTGGGCAGTCAAGCATTGTATGAATTTTATGAAATACATGAATAATAAGAAATAAAACCATAAATGTGCAAATGAGGAATGTGCATCCTAACCTATTTCACAGGGTTGTTGTGGACATTCAGTGAGGAGGAAGAGAGCCACATACACCACCTAGAGCTCCTTGGAGAAAAAGATGGGATACAAATTACAACTAATGCTTTATTATTGCTGTTATTGTTGCATTCCACCCCGATCTCCGCTGAGCGGTGTGTGAGACTTGGATGTTTTCCATGCACTCACCTAGGGTTTGTGTTTTCTTTGGAAAATGAGACACAGTGGAGACCAGGCAAACTCCGGCCCTCCGTATGTTTGGGACTACAGAGGGCTGGAGTTTGCCTATGCCTGGTGGAGACTGTGGTGTCTATAGGTTTCTTTACACCTCTATACAACCTGAAGCCTTCAGTGGAGGGGCTCACAGCAGTAGCAGCCCCAAACATGCCAACTTCCTCCATAGTAACAGCATCAACACTCTTTCTCTGCAGCCTCTCTTGTTCTGCAGGGCACAGCCCAGCTTAATTGCTTCTCTCTGCTACCTGATTATGGCACTCCACCCTCCCTAAACTAAGCCCTGTTTATTGACAGAGGGAGGAAGGCCTCCATTAATTTGCATTCTAACACCTTTTTCTTTTTATGCTTTGAACTCCTTATCCCCCCCAGACAGTCACCTCACAAAGAAGTTTGCCTGACTTCAATTAACACTTGCTGATTTGGCTAGGATTACCATGTCTAATGGGGACGCAGGTGGCGCTGTGGGTTAAAGCCTCAGCGCCTAGGGCTTGCCGATCGAAAGGTCGGTGGTTCGAATCCCTGCGGCGGGGTGCGCTCCCGCTGCTTGGTCCCAGCGCCTGCCAACCTAGCAGTTCGAAAGCACCTCCGGGTGCAAGTAGATAAATAGGGACCGCTTACCAGCAGGAAGGTAAACGGCGTTTCCGTGTGCGGCTCTGGCTCGCCAGAGCAGCGATGTCACGCTGGCCACGTGACCCGGAAGTGTCTCCGGACAGCGCTGGCCCCTGGCCTCTTAAGTGAGATGGGCGCACAACCCCAGAGTCTGTCAAGACTGGCCCGTACGGGCAGGGGTACCTTTACCTTTACCTACCATGTCTAATGCACAACCCAGGAAATGTGCCTAACCTAATTAGCTTTTATATGCTAAGCTAATCACTGATGCTTAGAATACACACTACACTTCCTTAGATTCTAACCCCTGGATAGTCTGATACAGTTTTTGACATAAGCTTAATTAAGCCCCTCAAACTTTTTACATTATTATTAACATCTGTATATTTGGAGATGTGTCAGATGCTCATTAGAGAGATGTGAGCCAGCTCCCTAAATCATTCATTAGTCTTTAGCCGGACGGTCGAAACCCACAAGTGGGTCATGGCCAGATCCAAGGTGGGTCACAACAGGAGCAAATATATGATAAAAGATTAATAAATGCATGTTTGGGTTAAAAGCTTTGCTGCTGAGAAGGCTGAAGATACCTGCCCTAAATGTTTACAGGCTTGTGTCTCCCTTTAACCCCTTGTGTACTTTACTACAGGCGAACACCCAAGCACTCCTTGTCACATGTGACAACTTTATAATTCAGATTGTCTCCCATAGACTAGAAAGAGGCAATGGCTTCAAGCTCAGGAGAGGCAACTTTCGGAACACATTTCTAACCGCAAGAGCAGTTCAGCAGTGGAACAAGGCTGCCCAGGGCATGTATGGAAATTAATAGGGGCACCTTCTTGAGTCACTCAAAATGGTGTTAATCAATCAACCTGGGTAATCGACAAAATGTTACAACCCTACTTAAGCAGGGTTGTTGCCGAAACACTTCCAACAGCTGTATATACCCAGAACAGTAAAGCTCATGCATCTCCAGATCACGACATTCTATTTGAAAGCCTGAGAAATCCTCATTCTGTTCAGCCATTGTTGGAATCTTATTTGTATTCCAAGTATCAGCACAAGCTGTATTTGAGGCTTCTGTTTACAAACTAATCTTCCTGAGGAAGGGGGTAGGAGGGGGGGAGTGAAAACCCAGTAGATTTCTATCAAGCAGCTCCTTTATGCCTTTAGTATTGTAGTGGATACAACTGAACCCCTATTTTTAGTGTTTATAGCTCCATCTAGAAGATATTTAGGAATGGTGTATGAATGATCTCCCCATTTCTGATTCTCTTTTGTTTCTAGTAATGGGTTTTTTGCAGTGTAAATTCTTCTTCTGAGTGAAGTAAAACTGCTATTTGAACTTGATTGTTCTGTCTTAAACCAGTGGGAGGGATTGTACAAATGATTTGTCTCAGGCAACAAGAACATTTGACTGTTTTCTGTTGAGCAAAAACCAGCGTTAACGAATCTATCATTGCTTTGTTTCGCACAGTTCCCCAAAGACAACTGTCTCTCTTTCGCATCTTGCCATAGACTTTTCAAAAACCTGGCAGCCCACTAAAACACCCAGATGCATAACGCACAAAGTTTACAAAAGCCAGGAATAGCAGGAATGGTGTATATGTGTGTCAGAAACAGAGAGATACTGTCTTATTCCTGTTGCTTTTTAATTCTTTAATATGCAGCTCAGTTTCATGGATGGAACAGTCCTATAGGATTTAGAGCACTCCAGAACAGAAAATCAGAGGGGGAGAGAGAGAGAGATTGAGCAGCCTTGGGGTCACCAGGGTGGAAGTCTTCAATGGGCTCTCCATATGCACCTGGTTGGTTAAGGAGATTCCTGTTCACCAAGGCCTTTCTCTCCCTGTCCTTCTGAATCAGATATTGCAGTGATTTAATCTCTGCTCTGAAAAAGTATGTGCAGTCATTAGTATTTGGCTTATGTACTGATTTTATAATCAAGTTATTGGTTAGTTGTAATCCACATAAGATAATTTCAGTAGAGAGGTGTTCTTTAAAAAGAGATTAACCATCTCTCCCTTTTAAGAAAAGGAACACTATCTACCAGATGCCTGCAGCTAAATACTTGGCTCCTTTCTTCATCCGCTCATTTTTTCTGCCATCCACTGGCTCCTCCAGCCACTGTTTTACAGCGCACTGCCTACTTTGCCTAATTTCCTTAGGCCCCCCTGCCTCTTGGTCAGTCTCCCTAATACTCCTGCCTTTCCTCCCCCACCTACACACATACCCTTCTGACTCTAAGCACTACGAAATTTCTTCAGCGTCTCCCTCTCAGTAGCAACTTCTGACAATCTAGCCACATAGAAGCTGGGCAGACAGCATTCTCCCCTGTACAATTGGAGTGCTTGTGAAAAATCCTTACTGTCACATCAGAAGCTACATTGCCACCAGTACAATGTATGTGTGGGTCAGGTCAGTGCCTTGATGGGTGACCACCCAGGAATCTCATGTATGCAGTCTAGGGTTCCATGATGGAAGAAAGGTGGGGTTTAATCTAAGGAAAATAAAGCAATATGTGTTCAATAAATCCTGACAATTTGTGTTGTTGTTTTCTGGTTCTCAGTGGTTTCCAGTGTTGCAAAACTTCACATACAAAGGCACCCTCTGGGGCTTTGTTCCGTATGATTCCGCTCAAACCAATTTTTCCTTCCCAATCACCCTTCACATTGGAGATTATAACATGGATGGCTATCCAGACGCACTTGCCATACTGAAGAATACATCAGGAAGGTACAGTATATTCAGTAAATAGTGTTTTCAAGTGTTTCTTCTACTTGGCATAATGGTGCATGAAATTATTCTCACCTTCAAATACCGTAGGCCCATGGAGAAGCTGAATCGCTTCTTCTAAAAAAGAAGTGCCTGAATGGTATGAGAATGGATCTATTTATCTACATCAAGCAGCCCTTTTATTCTTTTCTGCTGCTTAGCAGGATGTTACAAATGCCATCTAGGAAGAAGAGTGCATTGTGAAGAAATGCTGCCTGTTTCACCCTTTCCCATTGGAAAAATGTGTGGAAGGAGCATGGGGAGCTCTCCCCCCCCCCCCCTTATTAAGTTCCAATTGTCTGAAAAGCACATACTCATCATGGTTCCTTGTGGAATGATCTCCCCATGGAGATCAAGCAAGCTCCAGCTGTGGTTAATCCTGCCAGCAGTTGAAAACTTACCTACCAGGCATTTTCTTGACCCATCATTCCTGTTTACCGTGACTGATATTTTAATGTTATTTTGTTGTGATTGGTATTTTAACTTTGTTTCATTGAACTGGTTTTATTGTGTAGTTTTGTTTGTTTGAAAGCTGTTGTGTAGATTCTGTAAATAGTTCTGTAGCAGAAGTCTTCAGAAATTGTACTTAAAGATGTGTAATTCCTAAATTTCTACGCTGACTTGGAGCAGCCTTCCCTAAACTAGTGTCCTCCAGATGTCCTCAAATGCTGCATTCTGAGGCCTCCATCTGATCACTACACTCAAGTGGACACCAGGACACCAGTATGTGGGATTGTCATCCTCCCACTCATTTGAAGGAGGCAGGAGAACTTCATCCTTGAGCCCACCGAGGGAATCATATGGGCAGGATGCCTGTATTGCTGGGGGTTCGACTAGATGACTCTTGCAGTCCGTTCCCCCTCCACAATTCTATGGTTCTATGATTAGGAACATGCTGTGGGCTCACATGCTCTCTTCCCACCAATCCCTCCTTCCCTGACATGTGCTGATTCCCTCCTTCACGTTTGCAACAGGACTTTCAAAGGCAGTCTGTGATATGTCATGAACAGCTCTGCTGTTGAAAGGGAGCTAAAGTTAGAAAGGCAACTGGTCATGCACAAGCCATTGCTGGAGTCTAGAGGAGGAAAGAGTGCTGTTGCACTCAGCTCCTGCTTATGGCCTTCTTATAGACCCACTGTGAGAACAGGATGCTGGGGCTAATCCAACAGGCTCTTCTTATGTTCTGATGCCGAGCCACTTTGTGACATAACAGCAGATTCGTCACTCGCTGCCTGACGAGAGGCATAGCCAACGGGCTCCAACCGTGCGTGCATACCCAGAGATGCCATTTTCCTGTTAAAGCAAGCGTCAACATCTCAGTCCCTTCATCAGCATCAAGTCCCTTCAATAATAATTCACACCAGCTGAAGCTTCTCTAAAGACATTTCTGCTGATCTTTCAAAGATGCTATTCCTCCCCTCCCCCTGCCAACCCTTCCTCTTGGCCGGCTAGATAGGAAGAATTTTGGTTCTGCTTCTAGGGCATTGTCTCCTTTTATTTTGACATTATGGCTGGCAAATGGAGGCAGTCTTTATACCCTGGAGGATCTTGGTTCATGGCCGTGGTTGCGAGTGTGCATTGTCAGTTCCATTTTTGCCTGAGGCAGCTTCTCTTCCCTCAAGCAGTTGTTGACCCATTTTATTTTGATGGATACACTGCAGATGCATTTTCTGGTAGCTGTCATACACGTTTTTGCTCAGTCACCAGCTCTCCCACCACTGGAAGACCGCCGCTGTCATGACCCTCAACTGCTTCCTACCTCTGCCCCTTTACATTGTCATGTGCAAACATCTGGATGAATTACGTTGTAGTAATGCATTGCCTGGAGCTGCTGTGCAATACCAAGGATGCACGTTGGAAATGGGAACATTTCTATGAATGCCTGCAAAATATTTGCAGGGTACATATTTCATTTATCGCCAGGTGTTTAAATCAGAGTTGGTGATCTTAACCCTGTTCTTGAAAGCTAGCTTAAGACAAAGGTTTAAAGTAGCAGAGCTGATAGCAATGTATAAATTTACATTGCTCTTGTAAAGAATCAAAAGATACGATTAAAATACAAAGTTGATTTTTAACAAGAATAAGGGATAAGGGAAGGTTAGACTGATTCCTGAATCGGGTGGGCAGGCAGTAGATTGCAGTCCCCCAGTTCTCCTAGGAGCTCCCAGGATTCTTTCAAGTAAAGACATCATGTTAAACCAATGTTTAAAAATAATGTATGGTTTATTGTGCACAAGCACCATGCTGGTGTGTGCTGCTCATTACTGCCCGCTTTGTTCCCAAGCAGGAAACAGACCAGAGGCTGGCATTGCATTAGATGCAAACCGGCATTCACAGTTTGTTTCCCTCCAAGCAAACAGCAAGCAGTAAGCCAAGAACAAAGCTTGGCTTCCATCCATGGCTTGTTTGAAGAGATATAAACCACATCCACTGGTTCATACGGACCATAACATAAGCCCCTGGTTTGATTCTTTCCTCGTGTGGCAAGAGGAAGAGCGAGGCAGGGACTTATGAGCAGCATATGCCACCAGTGCACTGGTCTGTCACCTTTAAACCATGGTTGGTTGGTTGGTTTTTAAAAAGTTTTAACATAATATCGAAACCAGGCCATAACAGGGCACTTCCATTCCTCCGCAAGAGTGCATATGCAGAAGCGCAACAGTTTACCAGTACCTCTGAGCTGAATGAACCTGTGTTTTATTTATTTATTATTGTATTTACATCCTGCTTTTTCCCCAAGTTGGGATTCAACACTTTAAAACAACATAATATATGTTGGGTGAAAGGGGACCTGGACCAGATGACCCACATGGTTCCTTCCTATTCTGTGATTCTGTGTTGATTCTATGATTGTATTTATATCATTGCGTAGCCCCAGATCTGTAATATTGCTTGAGTGCAGGCTTGGGTTGCAGGGCATGTACAAACTTCCTTGAGATCATATGCAAAAGCATTAGTCCCATGCAGAGCCTTTCTAATCACCTAATTATTATGGTATTATGAGTCTTTTCAAATAGCCATATCCCAAGAATCTGCAGAGCTTGATGGATTCATCTTAACATCTTGACTATCTATGCCCCAAAAGCACACTGTAACTTGATGCTGAGCGCAAGCATATTCCCTTTAGCTATTTAAATCAAGTACACACAGTTCAAGTAGCAGGGTGCAGTTCCTGCACATATATCGCCCATCTGCTTTTTCAATCCCTCCCAATAATCCAGGGCTTCATAGCTCATCAAGACAAAATCTTCTTTTTCCCCCCAAACAGCTTTTGTCATATTTCAGTGGCCAGCCAAACTAGCACTCTAACATCACACTGCTGTTTAGTTTGGAGCGGGGTGGGGAATCCTCAAAGACCTTGTTAATACTTTGGAAATCCTTTTAAATCCCCATTTTAAGAGCTGTATAAATGCAGATTACAGCAGCAGACATGAAATGTAATCCATAATAAAGGGGGAATTTAAAATGTGTGTGTTTTGAGCAAAGACTCTTGTTCAGTCACTTTAAGGTTTTAGTGACGTCTAACAGCTAACAGTGAAATAGTGTTTCTGTGCTGAGCATTAAAAAACAATGACAGAAGGAGATGCTTTAATATGGGCAACCTCCAAGGAACCAATTCACTTTCTTAAGTTAATTTTTAAATTTATTTTATTTGTGCCCTGTGTTTTCAGCCAATATCGTCTTCCAAGCAGCTTATAATTAAAACCCACAAAAGTGGTACAATATATTAGGGCTAAGTGGAGGTATTTCTTATAGTCATTTTTGGTTCCTGGTAATGGATGACCTAATCCAAATTCTAGAGGGAGCAAACAGTGTTGCAAAGGCTCAAGGATAGACTGAGAGTAAAAGTATCAAATCCGAGGAAGCATTTATTTGATGCTCATCAAGGAATCTATTTGATAGCTGCCTTCAGATATCTAAAGGGCTGTCACATGGAACATGGGACAAGCTTGTTTTCTCCTGCTCCAGAGGGTAAGACCCAAAGCAAATAGATTAAAGAAGATTTTGAGTAAACACCAGAAAGAACTTTCTGTTTGACAGCGTAGCGAACTCCCTTGGAAGGTAGTGGACTCTCCTTAATTTGGAGGCTTTTAAGCAGAGGTTGTATGACCATCTGCCATTGATGCTTTAGTTGAGATTCCTGCATTGCAAGGGGTTGGACTAGATGACCCTCAGGGTCCCTTCCAACTGTATATTTCTATGATTCAGCGAGTTAATAATTTTAATTTCTAAGTACTGTACTGAGTATCTAATTGCAAGGTGGTATCTGACTAAGTCCAAAGGTGGACAAGCTGGTCTGTTGATTTCAGCAGGTCTGCTAGTTATCTCTTATCCAGATGCCAACCACATTGTTACTGCTGGGTCATTAGTAGCAGACTTCCAATTTTCCCTAATCTAAGGAACAATTGATTATTGATTCCCAGCTAGTGATATAGTGTCCACATAGGAACTGATAACTAACATGGATTCAAACAGTGTTGGGAGCACTGCTAATGCCAGTGAAATCCAGTGTGCTGTAGTAGTTAGTGTCAGACTAGGACCTCAGAGACCAGGGTTCAAATACCCACTGACCTCGTGCCAGTCCCTGCCCCTGAGCCTAACCTCCCTCACAGGGTTATTGTAGGGATTAAATGAGGAGTAGGAGAACCATGTACTCAACAACAACAACAAATTACTATTAGTATTATTTATTATTTATACCCCACCCATCTGACTGGGTTTCCCCAGCTACTCTGGGCGGTTCCCAACAGAATATTAAAAGCACGATAAAACATCAAACATTAAAAACTTCCCTAAACATGGTTGCCTCCTTGCAGAAGAAAGCAAAATATAAATGCAGTTGATTAATAAGCAAACTGTACCGCTTTTAATGGATTTTTTAATGTTTCCATGTTGCTGTGCGCTACCCAGATATTTTGTGAGACAGCAATATATAAATACTTTTATTTAAAAATTAATAAAGGACAGCATAAATTCTGGAGTTGAGAATGAGACCAACAGATATATTATGAATAAGCTCAAATCATTATTCGTGTGTTTCTCAAGTCAGATCCATTAGTTTATATCAGTGCAGTTTTTCTAGAATGTTTTAAAAACAAACCAAAACAAAAAACAGTTTTTCTGAGCTAGCTCAAATATAGCACCCAGGAGCCAGTAAATGTGATATATCCTGTACGCTCATAATGGGTTGGACTGAAGTAACTTCACTGCAGGGAAAATAGCCCTACTACTTAAACTGTGTTGTTTTTTTTCCTCTCTCTCTCTTCTGAAAATTGGGAGTAAGGAAAATTCCTGGCTTGCCCTGCTGGAAGCATCAAGCCAGCAAGGAGAAAAAATTCAAGGTGTTTAATGAAAGGTTCCTAAAATGGTAGGGCTGCATCGTGGGGAAGAAGCTTCCCTGCCGTGGTTGTGGTGTTTTACCATTTTCAAAACTATAGTGCTAACTGAGTGTTCCATATTGTCGTGGGGCCTGGTCACCTCTAGGAGCAGTGAAGATCTGAGCTGTGGGCCCCTGGAGCAGGCAGACAGGTTCATATGGGAGACATCAGTCCTTTCGTGATACCCAGGATTTAGCATGTTATTAGATATATATAATGAGATTACTGTAACACAATAATTCAAGAGAAACAATGTTGGCCAAGTGAACTTGCCAGTTTCTTACGCTGTCTTTCCTGTATTTCATAATTGAACAGAACCGGTAGGCATCCTCTTCTTGTGCTACTGGTGAAACTTAATATATTTGGGAGCTCAGGCAAAGTAGGAAAAGCACTGTAGCCTGTTTAGGTGAGGATGGATTTTGCCAGCACTTCCAGCTCTATCTGCCATCATTCTCTCATACCAGAGTTGCTACTGCAGCTCTCCAGAGGTGCGGTTTCTGCAAGGAAGCGATTGCACACATGCCCCATGCCTCAATTGTTCCCCCTCCCAGCCTTTTAACTGTTTCCCCCCCCCCCCAACTTGCATGATTTAATCCTTACCATCCTCTGTAATCCTAAATCCCCAAACCCGTTCTACAGTGTTTCTGGATTGTGAATTTTTATGTTGCAAAGGCAGTGTTACAGAATCCAGGAAGGCCCAGTGCCTGCAAAATAGGTAGAATTTTCTTTGAACGTTAATTTTTCAAGGCTCTCTGTACTACACTAATAACAGGGACAGCCGCTTTGCAGCAGCAAGTATGATGTCTTTTGCTGTTCTAATTGTTGATTCGTTCAGCCAGCTTTTAATTCACTGAAGCTGTTTCAGCAGACACACACACACACACACACACACACACACACCCCGGCAATACATTGGTGGACTTTCTTGACTCTCCTTGTTGTCTTTGTAGGTAGTTATTGGAAGGAACATGTCTTGCTGATTAGAAGGCTGCTATTGAAAGTGATTTAATTTATCTGTGCTCAGCTCTTAGCTGTGACCTGTTACTATGTAAGGGAAGGGTCAGTCTCAGACTTCGTATAAGTAAATGTCATCTCATTATTTCTAATAATCTGCTGGAGGATCTCTTATACAGAAATTGGAGGGAAATTGATAGTGGAATCTGTTCTATGTTGTAGTAGCTATTTGTATTACTTTCACCCATGCATCATAAAATGGCACTAATATGAAAAATTGTGTTGTGGGAGGAAGGGGTTCAAACAACTATTTATTAATGTGTTAATCTTCAAGGAATTCCAGATACAGCCAAACACCCTTTGGAAAAAGATCTCTCCCGGAAACCAAAATTGGCCATATTTTCTCCTGTTCCTTCTTGCACATTGTATTAGTCAAAATGCCTCTAAAAATGAAGAATCTCAAATCTGATCAGTACTGCAGAAGATTCAAGTTTAAAACCTGCATGGAGAAAGATTCCACTTGAACATTTCCGGCTTAAGTTGTTTGTGGTTTTAAATCCTTGATCCTTGTGGGTTTTGTTTTGAAGTGAAAAATACCTACTAGCTTTGGTTGCAAAGAGGAAGGAGCTTCTTTCTTTTCCATCAGGTTTCGCATGAGTAGGAGGGAACCATCTGCCTTCATAGCTGACTTAGCACTTTACTCCTTAATCTAAGTTGATTAATCTACCAATTACATAAATCAAAGTATTCATACTGCATGGCTCCAGATGCAAGTTGCAGCATCTTCTCAGAAAGGAAGCATATTCTGTAGGTGAAATACAAAAGACCAAGTATACTGTTCTTTTACAACGAGACTGAGAATAATGTCCTTCTGTTACAAATTCTTGACTTCTTGCCATACATCTATAAAGCATATTATATTTACCTTGCTGCCTCGGCCACGATTTACTTCAGCAAGCACAGAATGCTAGATAAGAAATTGCTCAGCAGTGGAACTTCTTGACCTATTCGAAGTATAAACATAAGCTCTTGTTCATAGCTCTAGATATGCTTCAAGTGAGTCCTTTTCAGTTTTTGAGTTCCTTTTCCTTTTCCTTTTTTAAAAAAAGTGTTTGGAACTAATGGTCACCTAAAGCATTTTAGAAAATGAAAACTGAATCCGAAGAACCGTTTTCAGCCTGATGTATGGAATTGCTGTATAAAATGCAAAGAAAATCTTGCTGACAGTGTCAAAAGGTGATTTTCATAGTAATATTAAAATTTCTACATGCCAAGGCTCTGATTAAGTGAAGCTTTGTAGAAAGAATTCATAATACTTCTATTATCAGCAGTCACACAGATGCTGGGTCTTAGGTGCTGTAGAAAACCTTTGGAGAAGAGTAGTAAGGAGTGATCCAAAGAAGATACTTAGGTGCGCTCATAAGATGACACACACACTCTTTCCCCACCCCAGCCCCCACCTTGGCAAGCCACACTGACTCTGCTTTGCCTCCAGGGTCAGAGCCAGTAATTTCAGTTGCTGGAAACCACAGGAGAGGAAAGTGCTTTCATGCTTGGGTTCACCTTATGGATTTCCCATTAAGGCATCTGGTTGGCCACAGTGGGAACAGGATGCTCGTATAGATTGGCTCACTGGCCTGATCCAGGAGGCTTTTAATATGTTATTATCCAGCTACAGCAAACTATTTTAATAAGAAGCTCCCCATTTGTGGAATGCTGTCCCCAGGAAGGTTTGCCTGGTGTCTTCATTACGTACCTTTAGGGACCAGGCAAAAACATTTATCTAAAACGAGGCCTTTGGCTGATTAACATTCTGTGGTCTTTTAAATGTGTTTGTGGGAGGTAGCTTGTTGCTTTGTATTTATTTTTGCTTTATTATGCTTTTTTTACTGTTCAATTTTTTTTGCTTTATTAACAATCTCTTATATCATATGACATTTCATATGGCATATCTTGTATAATATTATGCATTTTTTCATCCTCGTTTTGTATTTTTATGTTGGGAACTGCCCTGTGGTCTTCAGATGAAGGGCAGTATACAAATTTAATAAATAAAAATAAATATTACTTTACCCCAAAGTAGAGTGGTGGGACAGCCTCTTCTCCTGGGGAATGCTATGGCTCTGGGTGTGGTTTTTTGTTCCAGGCCACTGGGGTTCCTTCTGAATTAGCAGTAGGGGAACTGGTAGCAAGCAGGACCCTCTCAGGTTCCTTAGCTTTGTGTGTTACAGGGATTCCTTTGACAGAAACCTGGAGGGGACTCTAAGAGTGTGCATGTCCCTGGACCCCTGACTTCAGTTAAGAGTACAAAATAATAAAAATGGAGCCGTGGAAGGACAGAAGTGGGAGAAAGGATAGGAGGGTGAGCAAAGCTAACTAACCTGGAGTGACTTCAGCTGAACTGACCACCGATTTCAAGCTGTTTCTCTTAAAAGCTTGGTTATCTCAGGAAGGGGCTTTCATGGATCAAATGGAGAGGAGATTATTTGAAGTACAAAGTACAAAGTTTTCCTACTAGGAGTGATGAGTACAAAAGGGGTTTCTGTGTACATATTTTGCGTGGAAGTTCCTAACCTTGATGGATCCTAATGTATTGACTAGAGGAGGCACTGCCTCAACAAGATCCTACTCAGCTACTGATGTTGCAGCCTCGATCCTTATTTCTTTTGAAGACACCCAGAGAAGAAGGCATAGGGTGTCAAACTGCCATTAATTAAAAACTAGTAAGAGGGTTGCCATCCTACTGGATGAAGGATGGTCCCTTACCATTTAGACAAAGGGCTAGGGAAGACATAGTGACCTATAGTGGCTACATACAGGTGGTGCAATTTGGACGACATGTGACTGATGTTTGGCATGTGCTTCTTGTGGACGTATGTTCTTAGCGCTACAAAATACAAAATGTGTGGAACATGTTCCCCAAAATGCAGTTCAGCTCTCGCACACTGCCCAACTGCAGGCTTATGCTTCTGAAACAGGAACAAAATGAGCTTGTGCATCCAGTCCAAAGGCCAAAAACATGGTTTGTGATGCAGAGATGTTGGGCTTTGATTAGCAGCATTTGATTAGCAACTTTTCATGCTAGAGCCTAGATGTGTGAATGTGCATAACATTTATAACTGTGTCTCACAACTGAGGGCTTCTCAAATACATGGTGTGATGCGTGCGTTAGTGTTGCATCTATAATACCATCCCTTTTCTGTTTCGAAAGCAAGTGATGAAAGCAGTTGCTGATTGCTGTCATTGAGGGGGAAGACATACTTCCTAAAATAAAGAAGCATTTCCACAGCATGTGACGGTGAAACAAGGGGCATTTTTTCCCCTTAATTCTGGACCATTTCAAGGTTCAGTTAAGAACCGCTTATTAATGAATGCCCCACTTTCAGTTCCAGTTAAAAGCTTTTAAGAAAGCAAGTGATTTTTCAAGGAGACAAATCGTCCTGACTTTTAAGGAGTAATTGTACACAGCTGCTTAATTGAAGATAATTTCGCTGAGATGTCAGCCCATTTTCAAATGCAGGAAGAGCAGAAGAAAGATAACAGGAAGGGTATAGAATGAAGATGTGTTCCTTGGTGTGTTTGCGGGGCGGGGGTGGGTAGGATGGAAAACAAAACAGCTTAAAAAAGAAAAGAAAGAATGAGGCAGTGAAGCAAAAGAAATAATTATATGAGTAATGCCTGAGAAATACCCATTTAATGTATGCTGGCAAATGTTTTTATTCCCCCAGATTGAGACAGCGCACATCTGGTTCAAACTGGCAGGAGTTCAAACAGGAGGAGTCTCCTCTATTCCAGCATTCTGCCATGGTTCTTCTTCCCCCTTTATGTTTAAACACTTTAATATATTGTTACGGCCTATAAATTAATTGATTAGAACTTGAATTTTAACACATTTACCCACGCTTCTTCTACTGGAGTAAAGAACTGTAAGGATATATGCTTCTTTCAAAAAAAAAGAAAAAAGTGGTCGTTTAAAAATAAAATCAGATTTTCCCCAATGGCAAATGAACTGCCAAAGGTGGTTATAAATATTTATAAATTCTTGTAAAATCTGAGCTGATAATTGGCAGGGGAGACTCTTAACATGAAACACTTAGTATGCCATTTTGGAGAGGAAATATATTGACAGTAGTTAACAGCTGCAATATAAAACCAAGGTTATTGTGGTTCTCATGGAACTGGTCTTCGTACAGGTGGCCTAGATTGGATTAACAATTGATTAGATCGTTTTCATGTCTTCCAGAACCCAAGTGCTTATGCACAAGGAAAGCGAGTTATCTCTGAATTTTTAAAGTTTTCAGCGCCAAGTGTCCTTTAAATATATGTATGAACCTTCTGGAGGCACATTTGGAACATCATTTTGATATATTCTAAGGATTCACTTTAGTTCTGATGTGTGTAGTACTATCTAGGGACTCAAACAATTCCTTGCTCATGCTATTAAAAATGTTGTGAAGTTACTGAACTAGTTACAAAAGACATAATTTGTTCACAGTAGTAGTTTTTTGTTTTTAAGAGAGGGAGGGATGTATCGGGAAGAAGAAAACCATTTGGTGGTTTGGCAGATGGCAAGGCAGCATCCATCAGATACATTAGTGGACTTTGGAAACAAGTTCCTTTGCCCAGTAAGTGTTACTATAAAAGAACTGCAATGGTACAATTAGTTGAGGTTGTCTCATCCTACAAGTCAAATACTCAGCCTTGACATCAAACAGATGGTCCTATGAGGTTAGACATTGCTATTCTGCTAAGCTGAGCTTTCCCTTCATTCTTGTTTGCAGCAGCCTGACCTGTATTTTGGTCTTAAATTTTCAGCAGCAGCCAGCTGGCTTATTTGTTGACTCAAAGTTGATAATCCCCAAATGGGCGATTTTGACGTTGGCAGCAAAATACCAATGTAATAGCCTGCTACTCTGCCCACAGATGATTCTTTTCCACCCTGCCATTTCCTGCTTCCAGACGCAGCCATCACCATACTGGTGCAGATATAATTTTGCATAATTATCTAACCATGGTTAGAAGACTGGGAGTATCCTGATGACATCTCTTCCCCCTGTTGTGTGTGAATCCCCCACCTTTAAGTTGCTTTATTTCGGGAGTAAACTACGGTTTGTATTGCACATCACCATATCTGCTAACATGGCACGGTTGAAACCAATCCTTTCCACCATGATTTTGAGGAGTTGGTTTGCAAACTGGCTCAAGCTAATCATGGCTAGCAAAAACACCTGGTGCAATGTTAAATGTGGGTTAGGTCAGAAAATTAAAGAAAAGGTAGAGAGCTAGTGGAGTGTGCACAGTATCTTAGTCACAATTTCCTCTGTTCTGTTTGCTAAGCATGGCTAGGTCCAATCACCACGCACTCAAGAAGACCATTAAGTCAGATCCTGAAAACTTTGTAGGTTCTCAAAGGATCAAGCGATCTAGAATAAATCATGAGTAGAATCTGCAGCAATGTTGCAGCAGAAGTTTCTCATAGGGTTTTTCATAGCCAGCCATGTCCTCCTCAAATTCTTGTGGTTCTTTTCCTGAAGATATGTTATACTGCTGCAAACCTTGGGCATGCTGGTTTTCAGTAGCTCTGTTTTGGTTACAGTCCTGTTGGCACTTACCCCCTGAGTTCACTAGGAGGAGACATAATAATAATGTAACTGTCAGGATGCTGTTAGTGACTTCTGGCTGGTTGCCGAGGAAAGTATAAAGAAAAAGGAAAGTTTCTTACCGTCCTTTTTTATTTTGATATTTACAGAGAGAGTCTATAAAACCCAGCCTCTTGGATAATGGTGTTGTCCCGAGTGAATCTCCACCCCCTGTCTCTCCCACATCCTCATTTGTCACTTCTGTGGGCACTGCCACATGCCTTCTGTCTTTGAGCTCTTTGCTCTCCTACTTTCAAGGCTTGCTGGGTTCTGGGAAATGGAGCATCTGGGATGCTTTCTAATGACACTGTGTCAGCCAGCTGCCGCTCCGGTTCTGTCTCCTCCTCCTCCTCCTCTGCCATTATTTCCCAACTTTCCCCCTCATCTGCCTCTGAGCTGTGACCTCCTTCAAACCACTGTTGTAAATCTCTACTGTCTTCCTCTTCCTCCTCCCTGGAAGGGTCAGGGTGGGGAGGCGGTCTCCACCATTCCTCCTCTGCCCAGTCCCTGACGGTAACACATGTCAGCTTTGTGTCTGAGAGAGAGCTGCAAAAATTGAAGTGATAACTGATAAAACATCATGTTTCCCCAGAGAAACCACATTTTTCAATGTGTTTTTCTTTTCAAACTGTATGGATGTCCTGGTAATAAAAGAAATATTGAGTGCAAACATTTATAAGCCAGCTTTGGCTTCCAGGTGACACTCAAACTAATGTACAGTTTAAAAATGTATAGCAAACAATGCTACACAATTAATAAAACATTAAAGTCAAGAAATCAAAAGAGCCGATTAAACTGCAACAAAGTGAGTGGCGCAACTGAGAGAGCTTCTGCCCTGTGTCCTTGCCAAACCTCCCTTGAATGAAGGAGAAAATGCAGAACAGTGCATCTGCTGCTCATCTAAGGGATGGAGAAGAACATGCAGGAGTATAGCTTTTTAAAAAGATTTTCTTTTCTCTTAACATTACAAGGAACATTCAGTATACTGAAACAAATTCCCCCTTTATTTCAGATTGTGCACAAGATTCACTTCCATGAGCTGTATTAGGTGACTCACCAAGAAATCTCAACAATTAAGTTAAGGGGTGGAGAGGGAGAGAGACCGAGAGAGAGAAATCTTAAGCTAGTTGCTAAGGATACATCATGAATTGAAGCAAACCTTTTAATTCTTTCCCTTCCAGCTTTTAATACTAGTAACCACGGATCTAATTTTGATGATTGATTACTGTGATTAAGTGATAAGAGCTTTTTTTTTGCAAACCTTTGGCTTGAGGCTGTGCTACTAGTCCAGGAAGCCTTGTTCTTAATTGCTAGGATCCGTAGCAAAGTAAAATTAAAAGGGGCCATGCCTCTTTTTATTCATCCAAGGCCACACTGATGTATATAATGGCCTCATGACACAGAAGTGACTTAATTATATGCTCTTACCATCATTCTCAAAAATGGATTCAAAATAGTTTGGTGGTGTTTCTCGCTCTCAGAAAGAAAGCTCTGGCAATGTGTGGGATGGTGCTTATAATACAGTACAAGAATGTTGGGGTGATTTGGATATATTTCCTAGGTGAGCTAATAAGGGGGCAGGGAGAATCCAGTAAGTGGCTGGAATAAGGTTGTTTCATTTCAACTCTTAGGTCCATGCAGATTTAATGCTGGCTCCCTGCAAACCATAGTTTGCAGACTGAGAGCCAAGCTCAGAGTGTGTCCCCCACTGCCATCTCTTGAGCAATTTCCCTTCTCTCATCCCCTTTCCAGAATTAAGCATGGGCTATGGTTTCCTGGTAAATCAGAGTTTGAAGTAGGTTTTCAGGCCAAGGTTACATTAGAAACTGTTTCATGTTAACGATGGCTTGCAGTTGGTGCTTATGTATTGCAAAACTGTGGTTAGCACCAAGTAGAGAAAAGAAGGGGATAGACACACCATAGAGGAAAAGTGTGAGAGGGGGCAGAGTGCATATTTCCAGATGTTGGCCATAGTTGTGATCACGTCAGGCCTGAGTTTTAGAATTTATTCTCTGAATATCCCAAACGGAGAACTTAAGTGATTTTATGAAGGGCTTTTGATGAGTTTGCTTTGTGGCTTTTCTTAAAGGAAAAATCTATTTAAATTCAGTGTTGGAGGGCAGGTTGTACCTTTATTTGAAACTCGTGAGAAATTCAAAGAAGCGTATCTTTTACTAACCACATTTGATTTGATGCAGTCCAGTTAACTAGGGAACTACTGCTGAGCCTTAGGATGGGTCAGCACCTGAAGCAGGATTAAGTGGTAGAATGGACTGTACCGCAGACTGCAGGTAGGAATACACACACACACACACACACACACACACACTACATGGAAAACTGGTACATCAGGAAGAAAGGCTTAGCTGAGCCCGCTGTGCTGATTTTCTTTTTGCAGGAAGTTTTTAACACAAGGAAGCATTGAGAAATGCTCAGCCTCCCCCATGAAATGGTACACTCCACCCTGCAGCATGAAATGGTACACTCCATTCTAGCATCTTCTGCAAGCGTAGACCAAGAATCTGGTATAGTTTATAGGGAGGAGCTGTAGCTCAGTAGCAGAGCAAGCACTTTGCATGCAGAAATTCAGTCTCTGGGCAGCTCCAGGTAGGGCTGGGAAGGTTTCCTTTCTGAATGCATACCAGTCACAGAGCTAGATGAGCCTGTGGTCTGACTCATTGTAAGGCAGCACCCCATGTTCCTACAGCAAGAAGGCTAGAGTAGTATGCAGTGAAATTTGGAGTCTCATCCTGTGTCCCACTGGATTGGTCCAGAGAAATAAAGATCTCTCTTGGGCCTGCTCCTTCTGTCTCTCTCCCTCTCTGGCAGTTCCTGTGTTGTGTTGTTTTTACTGCTGCTGCTTCTTGCCTGGAAAGAACAGGCAGAAATGTGCCAGTGAGGTTGCTGTTTGTTCCTTCCTTTTCCCAAGAAGCTCAGAAGGGAAAGGAAAGGGGGGAGGGGGCTCCCCATCAGCCTTAAATCAAAATACCTTCACTCTTGCTCAACTATGTCCGTATTTCATGTTAATTGTTTAGAAATTGACTGAAAACATTAGCATAACTCAGCATTTTATCATGTTAGTGTGCTTTTCAGGCTTGACACTGGTCTTGGATTTATTCCTGCATCTTGCTATTATGTCTGTGGATGTACTTTTACTTTTTGCAGAAGTAGACATTCTATATTTGTCCAACATCCTATATTTTAAAAGAATGGCAGATGAGCACTACTCTTTTCAAACAGTAATTCCCAAACTGTTTCCTAAAGAGATTCACAGCTCGAATCTTGCTTGTCTTCCAGACCCATCTGCAGGTCTGAGTTTGTCATCCAGCAGTCACCCGTTCATGATTGACTTGCTTTATTCAGCCTTTCCAGTAGGCTTCTTATGGCTCACTTGAAGACTCAAACCCACTATTTTGAAATAATGTCTGTATTATGGGATGCTGTTCAGAATTTCCTCTCTGATGGGGGTTCCTACAATTAATTATGATCGTTCAGGTCCAGGTCCAGCTTTGAGGTGGGTCTCTAACAAATTGGCTCCTCCCATCATCATCATCAGTGCCTACCCAGCAGATAGACAACTCCCAGAAAGAGTCTGGGAGCTGCCATGTTCATTTCCCACAATGCCACAGAACAATGTGGGGCATTGTGGGAAATTAAAACACCAGTTCCCAGGCCCCCACTAGGAGCTGCCATTTTAATCTCCCACTGTCCTCTGGAGTGACATGTTGCTCCTGATACAACTAAGGGTAATATTTTATTTTACTAAAATCTGAAATGATGGGTTCTTCTGCTAATAAGTACAGTGTTGTGTCAGAAATTATTTTTCAGCCAATAATTGTGAAAAATCTATCAAGTGCATAGTATTTATGCTATAAATGCAGTGCATAAACAGTAAATACTGCAGTTGAACATGAGATGGCAATGTAGCTTATGCTGCTTCCATGCCGTCACTAATATCAGAATCCAGGTAATTTGAATCTGCATCTGAATGTTTTAAGTTGTCGCAGAAATCATTGTCTCCGCCACTTTAACATTAAGTAATTATTAAAATTAATCAAACATTTATATAAAGAACAGACTGAAAAGTGTGACCTCGTCTGTCAACAGTAAAAGAGAAAAACTTTTCATCATTTTGTAACTCCTGTTTCCCAAAGAGCCAAGTCTCCCATCAGAAAAAAATGTAATCTGCATGATCTAATGAAAAAGACTGATACCACTCCCATGTTTGTACCACTAATGGTCCCATGGAACGTTATCCCCCACCCCCAAAATATGCCAACAGACTATTGAGAGCTGCTTTTCAAATGTTACAGCCACATCCAGAAGCACTTTTCATCAGTCTTCCTGTGGGAGCTGTAATATTTGAATTCAACCTGAGTGTCTCGTTTTGGTCTCCCCAGAAACAAAAGTGCTTGGATGCATAATTGTATAGGTTTTACTGGGCTGTTTATGAGATGGAAGGAAGGGGAATGCAAATATCCCAAGATTAATTCCGAGACCAATAAAACAATCACACAATCTTTCTAACAGAGTAATAAATGCATGGTTTTCATACCTGTGTCCCCATAAATTGTGGACAATAGTATGCAAAGCTATAGGGGTAATGGGCTGACAAATGGAGATTGCATTAGTTGCAATATGCATCTATTTTGGAATATTTTATCCTCCACCATTCAAACGTGTGACCCTCAAGGCAATTTACAACAGATTGGAATAATACAAACGTTGGCAGCTCCAGGGCAACTGACCTTTGAAGCACTATTTCCTTTCTAGCTGGCGGAATATCTTATTTTACCTGTTTTCATTGTTCTGCAATGGGATGGTTATTTTCCCTGTACTTTTACCAGGGGCGGCCCAAGGCATTTCATCACCTGAGGTGAAACGCTCAGCTGCTGACCTTGTGATGGGGGTGCAAACTCTGTAAGGAGAGAAGCCAGTGCAAAGCCCCACACACACACCACCAGGTGGGGGGGGGAGATCCCTCCCCGCTGCTGCGGGAAATCTGGGTGTTGGTGCCTAGTCCCTCTCTGCCCCTAGAGGCCAAGGAGACCAGCAGCAAAGTTGGGCAGCAAAATGGGTGACGCTTGAGGTGGCCACCTCACGTGTGGGTCCAGAATTGGCCTCCACAGTCACTTACGGACTCATTGTTAAAACCATGTTTATGGAAGACAATTTTACTCGGTTATGAGTGATCACCAAAGAAGGAGGAGACCCAGCTTTATGGGCAAGCTAGCTCTGCCACTGAGTGACTGCCTTTTTCAAAATTGACATGCACTGAGGAATAGTGGGAAAGGTGTGTTTGAGCCTTGGGGAAAGGAATATCATGCATTCAAATCACTTATCATCTGTTAAGATTATTGGGTGACGTTGAGCCAATCACGGGCTCTCTGGGCAATCTGCTTTACAAGAAATACAACCAAGGATTCTTGCAGTGCTCTAAAGTCTAATGTGTTTACAGTGGTACCTGGTTAAGAACTGTTCCAGAGGTCCATTCTTAACCTGAAACTGTTCTTAACCTGAGGTACCATTTTAGCTAATGGGGCCTCCCGTTGCCACCGCGCCACTGCCACGCGATTTCTCTTCTCCTCCTGAAGTACCAGTAAAGTTCTTAACCCGAGGTGCTACTTCCGGGTTAGCAGAGTCTGTATCCTGAAGCATTTGTAACCTGAAGCGTTTGTAACCCGAGGTACCACTGTACTGAGGTCCAGGTTTTTGTAGGCCTACTTCACGATGCATGAAATCTTAATGTTCACTTGGTTGAGAGATACAGTTATGCAGGCACTTGCATCTGAGTACAATATCAGTGCAATGCAATACAAATGCAGTAAGCCTGGAGAACCTTTTAGTGTGTGTGTTGCCTGATCCCATC
Source organism: Podarcis cretensis (assembly GCF_951804945.1). Lineage (NCBI taxonomy): Eukaryota > Metazoa > Chordata > Lepidosauria > Squamata > Lacertidae > Podarcis > Podarcis cretensis. The sequence continues at coordinate 61,078,387 of NC_137177.1, forward strand.
GTTTGCCTGTTTTCTTCTGCTCTGAACTCTCATATATCTACATAACTGCTAAGTAACACACTGTGCGCTTCATAAGGCATCCATGAAAGCTTGTTACAATGAAAGTTTTTTATTCTTTTAAGTTAGCTTAAGACTCATTTTGTTACTGCAACAGATTAAGAATGTAAGCAAATAAGAAGTGCATTGCTGGATCAGCCTGATGGCCCATCAGGCCCAGCATCCTGTTCTCACATTGGCCATCCAGATGCCTGTAGAAGACCTCCAAGTAGGATTAGAGCATAATACTATCTCCTCCTCCTGTGGTTTATACCTACTGGTATTCAGAAGTGTTATTGCCTCCTCGTATAGAGGCAGAGCCTAGCCACCATGGCTAGTAGTCTTTGATAGCCCTCTCCCCCATGAATTTGTCTAATTTACAGTTGAACATTTTACACAGCTCCACAAACGTTAATAATTTATACTCTGGTGTTAAGGGGGCATGTAGTGCCATACCAAATGGAGAAGAAAAGCATTTTCAGTCATTTTAATCTGCAGAATTTCAACCAGGAATACATCAAAAGGATTTTTTAAAAAATCAACACCCAGCATGTCCCCTTTTGTCACACCTGAATGGGAACATTTATAGGATATGTAATGAAGAAATTGAAATAACCTTGTAAATTGTATAATGGTGTGTTTTGATATTTGGCTGAGACACAAAGGGAAATAATGGAGATGCAATGTAATGATAGTTGTGACTCATACTGGAAGTAAATATGTAAATATTCATGAAAGGTGTTGAGAATAAAATTGCTGTGGTAATGAAAAGCTTCATTAGAACATTGAGTTGTGGGGGTGGGGAAGTCTGATTCATGCATTTTGAAGACTTTGCGCAGTAAGGAAGCAAAGCTTACAGTACAGAATAAATGATTTGGCTGATGAAATCATCCTATGTGTGTGTTAAGTTTTCCCTTTTCAAAAAACTTTGTCAACACATACACATAGGGAGATACCCAAGAAATGTTGACAAAATAGCCTTGAGATTTATGTGTTTCCCAGAGACTGGACAGAATTTTTATAAGCTCTAGTAAAATCCACTTTAAGAGGGAACTAAGTGTTACATTGGGGGCAGGGAGAGTCCTGCATTGCGGGGGGTTGGGGCTAGATGACCCTCAGGGTCCCTTCCAAATCTAAAAGTCTATGATTCTATGAACAGTGAGGCCATGCTGCCCAAAACAGTATCTCTGTGTCTAGGTCAAGTTGTGAATCAACATGTTGTTGTTGTTTAGTCGTTTAGTCGTGTCCAGCTCTTCGTGACCCCATGGACCAGAGCACACCAGGCACTCCTGTCTTCCACTGCCTCCCGCAGTTTGGTCAAACTCATGCTGGTAGCTTCAAGAACACTGTCCAACCATCTCGTCCTCTGTCGTCCCCTTCTCCTTGTGCCCTCCATCTTTCCCAACGTCAGGGTCTTTTCCAGGGAGTCTTCTCTTCTCATGAGGTGGCCAAAGTATTGGAGCCTCAGCTTCAGGATCTGTGCTTCCAGTGAGCACTCAGGGCTGATTTCCTTAAGAATGGATGTGTTTGATCTTCTTGCAGTCCATGGGACTCTCAAGAGTCTCCTCCAGCACCATAATTCAAAAGCATCAATTCTTCGGCGATCAGCCTTCTTTATGGTCCAGCTCTCACTTCCATACATCACTACTGGGAAAACCATGGCTTTGAATCAACATAATGACCTCATTAAGATCTCTACCCCAGGAGCAATCCATCCTTAGAGTGGGGAAAGGGGAAAGTCATTGTGTGATGACATAATATTGTGTGGTGAGTTTCACATTACAGGACATAGATTAAGGTGAGGAATCTGTGGCCCTCCATATATTACTAATTCCAAGTCCCATCTGCCCCAGCTACTAATGGTCAGGGTTGATGTGTAGTCCAGCAATATCTAGAAAGCCACATATTAGCCAACCCTGGCATAGGCCTACAGACTGGTGGATACCATTTCTGGCAGCAACACAGAATTCAGGAATGTCTAGTCCTGCCCAAAGGATCTCTTTCCCAGCACCCTCTAGTGCCTTTTTCTTCGGAATCTAAAAGTAAAAGTGGGAGTCTGCTTAACCTGTCGCTCCATTCCTTTGATTTAGGGGCAAAAGGGTGACTTTACTGCAAACTGAGCTCTTTTTTCTCTTCCATGTAAAAAATGTTAAGTGTGTGTAGATTGTCATGTCTGACAGCCGTATGGTGGGCCCCGTGCCAGAAATGTGGTGAAAAGAGAGCAATCATCAGCAGAACAGCAAAAGCCTCAATATTAAATGAATCAGGATAGTCTCTAGGTGGCTTGCGGTCAAGTTCAAAATATAATGCACTTATCAAAAGAAAGAAGCATGGGAGGCAGGGAGGCAAATACAAGATCATGGCCTGCTCCAATCAGATTATTCCCCTGCTCCCCAACCAACAGACACCTCTTGGAAATAAGAGGGCAATGGAAACATTTATTTTTTGTTGTTATAATGTTAACTTCCCTGTGATCTCTAGATGAAGGGTGGTAAGCAAGCAAGTAAGTATATGATGTACCCAATTGTCTATAGCAGGAGAGTGATTTCTTTGGTTATGTTAAACTGTGGTACTTAACAAGCCAGCGAAAGCAAAAAAAATCCCCTGGTTTGGCAGGCTTCTTCTCCCCACAGATACAGGTTTTGAAGGGACCCAGGATGTCATCCAGACTGACCACCCAAACTCATAACAAGACAAATCAAATAAATAAATATACTGCTTTACAGAATAAGATAATCAAGTGAGGAGGATGGAGGCTAGTCCCTGCTTCAAGTTGCTTACAATTTAATGTTGATTATGAATAAGGCTCCCTGGAGTTCTAGGTTTTTTGAAGAAAAATGGAAGGTTACTCACTCCCACTTTGCACTTCCCAAAGGGGATAGATAGAGGAACTAAATAGCTCTTTCCCTTCTGAGTAAAAATAATTAACTGACTAGTAGCACAATCCTAATTATGTCTATTCACAACTAGGCCCTTTTGAATTCAGTGGGTCTTACTCCCAGATATGTAGTGTTAGGGTTGCAGGAGTTTGTATATTATGTTTTTATATATGCTTTAAGCTGCCGAGAGCGGTTGGAGAAACCCAGCCAGATGGGCAGGATATAAATAATAAAATTTATTATTGTTATTATTATTATTATTATTATTATTATTATTATGATGCCCTAAATGGGCCCAGCTCACGGTCAGCTTTGCAAGAATAAAGGCAGGAAAACAAAACTGCACCCACCCAATGTTTCTCTCCTTCCTTTGCAGCAACCAGCAAGCTTTCCTGCTGGAGAATGTTGAGTGCAATGAGGCAAGCTGCGCGGGTGCACGGCGTATGTTTAAGGTCTACTGGGAGCTCTCGGATCTGAATCAGATCAAAGACGCTGTGGTGGCAACCTTCTTTGACATTTATGAAGATGTGAGTTGAGCGCTCTTCCTTGTTTTCCTGCCTGCTTAATTGCCATCTGCCCGTTCTTATTTGAGCTTTCGTTCCAAACTGGCATCTTGGAATATTTTGACTGGGCAAATCCACGGCACATAATGAAAACAAACGAGTTGTTTGAAGAGAAGTCATTTAAAGCTGGAGAGAGAGCCGCTGAGATTATATGAACAGTCACCCTTCATTTCAGCTCTTTTGAATAGATCTTTGTTAGTAATGGGCTTCACTTTTTACATTTGATTTTTATTTATTTTTAAAGGAAGGGAGTGGCACTTTCCTAAGGCACCAGTGTATACCATCACTTGTATCTGCTAAAATCTGTTTAGATGAAGTTCTCAGGCTTATTTTTATGCATTGCTTTATTTTGTTTATTTAAAGAAAACCTAGTAAGCAATATCATCAAAACAAAAATACAGGGTAAAAACAGTAAAAGAGTAGTAAGAAGGCATGTGAAAGCATATGCAAACTAATATTGGGGAAGGACCAAAGCTAAGTAGAAGAGCATCTGCTTTGCATGCAGAAGGTCCCAGGTTTGAGCTTCAGAATATCCAGGCAGGGCGAGACTACCTGTCCTGAAACTATGGAGAGCCACTACCACTGAGTATTGATCCTGCCCTAGCAACTCCCTCTCCAGGAATGTCTGGGAATGTCCTCTGCCCAAATCCTGGAAAGCCTCTGCCAGTGTAAACCAAGCTGAGCTAGATAGAGGAATGGTCTAAGTGGAACGCGGTTTCCTGTGCTCCTAAAAACAGGAATTTGGGGAGTTAATATAAATAAAAACAAGTGGTTGCTCTCTAAAAGCCTCTTCATGTCCAGTTTTTACTTACAGGCCAAAGTGGCATTAAAAAATATACTTCCAGAACTGCATACGTGTGTATGCAGCAAATACAAGGGGTTTGCTTTTTCACAATCCTTGTGTCTTTCCTCCCAGCTAGTAGCCCGTTCTTCTATTGGTGAGAATCTCAGGCTCAAAAAAGAAAAGTTGCCCAGAGCATATGATGAATACCAGAACAAACAACACGGGAAAGGAAGAGGCATTGTTGCCTTCATGCCTTGTGTGTTACCTTCCTAGCTGCCTATGATTGGCTACTGTTGGAAACCAGCTAATTATCTGCTTCATGGATGGGGAACCTATGGCCCTCCAGACATCATTGGAAGGCAACTCACATTAAGCCTGCCCGTTGGTCATGCTGGTTAAGGCTGATGGAAATTGGGGTCAAACAACATCCAGAAGTTTTACATTTCTGAACTAGATGGTCTTTTGGTCTTGATCCAGCAGGGCTGCTCTTGCATTCTTACTTCCTAGACCAAGTCCATCTTTCTAGTCCAGAAACCATGCTGCCTTTAAATATTGCAAACTGATATTCCCAAGTTGTTAAGGTAGGGGTGTATACTGCACTATTAAGCTGGACACACGACAGCTGATCTGCTCAAACCCTAGCGACTTGACCCTCCCATGCAATTTGGGGACATTTGTATACTAAGCTAAGCTAACATAAATCATAAGGTTCCAGCTTAGTTTCTCCCCTACTGACTGCCAAATGTTCACAATAATTTATTTCTGCACAGTACATGAACAGACACTGCATCTGGCACCCTGCATTCAGTGCCAAATTTCTCCTGGCCTCAGCTATATTTCTCACTTTTAAACTTTTGTCCACCTCTGTACATCCATTCACTCCAAATCGCAAAGGCACTCTGAGTCCCTTCTTTTAGATGTAATTTCTTATTCCCTTCCCCCCCCTCCCCAAGGCCACAGGTTTCTTTGAAAGCTCCAAGGGTGAAAAGTACATCTCCACATTTTTCCTGCATATTTCTACCAAATAAGTCATTCAAAACGTTTTCATGTTCCGTAATATCTGGAGGTGACGCTTGACACTTTTGAAACATTGTTAAATGCAGGCCTGATATCTGCTTAGCACAGCAGTGTTTCCTGTTGTGGAGAAGTCATAAATCTGACATGTTTCCCCTTAAACATAATGAAGGATGGAATGCCATTGCCTGGAATGCATCAAGTTGTGCTTAAAGCAGATGCTTGCAGCCTAGATCTGTGCAAAACTGAGCAGAAAAGGAACACACACAGAGGAAACTTATCATTTGGCCATGTGTCTCCTATATTTCCCTTTAGTTTTTAGAATGAGGATGGACATCTCAACCCTATGGTGCCCATAACACCAGTGTGACATGCTTCATTGTGTATTACCCGAGACTTGAAATTGTTTAATGGAAGTTCCAACATCTCCTTTAAACCGGCCTGAAATTGGCATTTATAGCTTTAGCCAAGTCCTTGGATTTGGGAGACATGAATCCCATAGAACTGCGCTGTTGTTTTTCACTCAAGAGTGTGCTATCCTGTGTCTTTTGGATAGTGTGCCATTGACAGAGGTGAAAGGGACCCAGTTTTTATTTCATTATTCTCCCTGACCAAAAGCAGGAGTATGTGGACCCTTTTGCCTTCCCTGGCCTAAGCCCTACGTTTTGGTGAATTTAAAGAGATCAACATTTTGTATCTGTAAAACTATAAAAGAATTGTTTTCCTTTCCATTTCACTAAATGGAAATATTCAGAGTTTTTAAAATAAGTTTCCTTTATTACATGCAATGCTCATAATTCAAAATTGGTGTGGCTCTAGCTACTTTATTGGTGATGGCCACTCATTTTCAAAATACAGCCCAGGAGCCAGAAAGTTGCACAGCTGCATAAACCAACTTCCTTGCAGGTTGTGAGGCTCTGTCTTAAAGTGGGCACAGGTATGGAGAAAACGTGTGTGACTGCAGCCAGGGCAATGTACTCAAAACCAAAAAGGAAATTCAATGTTAAAATGAAAAATATCTCTTTTCCCCAACGTCTGAAAACAATTTTCTATTCTTTACAAGTGAAATTGTTGCTAAGCTTTTATTGCAGCCTGATTTACCATTTTCAGTGGGTGTTTTGATAGATAGATTAAACTCTTCGCAACTGTGATCTGACCCACAGCTCTGATTCTGGAAGCTCTGTTTCAAGCGAAAACTAATTTTGTGATCTCATGGTTTTTGCCAGCAGTTATTGTATTTTTTTGCTTCATTGTATTGACTGCATTTTAGTGATGTTCAGGTTTCTGCTCTTTTTTAAAAAAAGAATACTGATATTTTGTTGTTTCTTTAGGGAATCTTGGATATTATTGTCCTCAGCAAGGATAGCACAAAGACAGAGCTTGCCATCCACACATTAAAAAATAACTTTGAAGCTGATGCCTATTTTGTTAAAGTCATTGGTAAGTGGATTGCAACGAAAACATCAAAATGCTGTTAGAGGGGAAATTTGATTCTGTTTCTCATTGCCCACCAAGAACAATAGAAAAATGATTGTATTATAGTAATAGTGTAAGAAGGGAAATGCTATGTGTGGGAGAACTGGGTTAAAGAAAACCTAATTGATGACATATGATTCAAGTTACCGTATTTTTTGCACCATAACACTTACTTTTTTCCTCCTAGAAAGTAAGGGGAAATGTCTGTGCGTGTTATGGAGCGAATGCCTAAAGATGGCGGGGGGATCTGCTGCAGTCGTGAGCAGAGGATCCATGGTTCCCCTTCCTTCCCTCCTCCGTGGCTCGCTTTGAAACAGCAAAGCGGGAGAAGAGCCGCTGAGTGGGGAGGAGAGAGGGACAGAGAGCCTGCTTGCTTTAAAGGAGCAAAGCGGGAGAGGAAAGGAGCCGCTTACACTAGTGTAATCGGCTCCTGTCCGGTTGGCTCCTTTAAAGCTACCATGCTTTCTGTCCCTCTCTCCTCCCCACTCAGCTTGCTAAATAGCAGCAAAGTTTTTCAGCAGCAAAGCCTGCTTGCTTCAAAGGAATAAAGCGGGAGATTAGAGGAGCCTTCTCCTCTTATACCCCTTGCCTGCATTATTAGCAGCATCCTTCTTCACCCACCCCATGCATGTTCCTTCTCCCCTTAAACCCCTTGCCTGCATTATTAGCAGCATCCTTTTTTTGCATTGGGCTACCCCAAACTCACCGTCAGATCACATGTCTGTGGCCACAGCATGAACCACAAAAATCATATATCCACTGTTTCGTTTAGAATATTTTTTTTTCTTGTTTTCCTCCTCTAAAAACTATGTGTGTGTTATGGTCGGGTGCGTGTTATAGAGCGAAAAATACGGGTATTTGTTTATTTTAGTGCTCCCACTCTCATGTTAGCCAGTTTTGTATATTTAGATCACTGTAGTGTATTACTCCAGTACAGAACTTGCTCATGCTTGTTCTGTTATGTGTTTCCTTTTATACAATATTTAAAATTTGTTTTAATTCTTTTTGAAAGTTTGTATACCACCAACTAATGTAAAGTATCAAGGTGATATACTTTGTATGCAATAAAACACCACATCGTCCTGGATCTCAGCACTGGTTAAAGGGTGATGCTTATTCATTGTGATTAAGGGGAGAAGGGGGGGGGACTGAGATTAGTGATCCCATCAGCCAGTCTTTCCCAACGTGCAGCTGTCCAGATATTTTTGAACTACAGCTCCCATCATCCCCAGCCAACAAAGCCTGGGGTTGATGGGAGTTGTAGTCCAAAGCATCTGGAAGACACCAGGTCAGGGAAGCCTGCTACACCCTCCCAATCTCCTAAGCATGGTTAAGAAGGCTCCTTCATTATGCTTGCTCTTGCCCTTAAATGTTATTGGACTTGATTTGTACTTGAGCAGGAAGGAACCTCCACAAGCCTTGGATTTTCGGTCTCCCCTTGCCTCTACCTGCCCTTCTGGGAGGAGGACAGTGAAGGCTGATGTCCATTGGAACTGTTAAGGTAGAAGGCAAGGAGGCTGATAGTGGGTGGAGCCAGAGCCCAGGACAAGCAGAGTCCATATTAGGCAGAGCCAACAAATTCTTTTTCTACCTGCATCCTGCTCCCTGTTGAGTTCTATAAAAGACAACACTTAGGCTAAGGAAGAGGAGGAGGAAGCTGGCAGCCAACTTCCCCCACCAGACTTGTAAGAAGGGAGGCAGACAGATGAGGACTAGCTGAGCACAGAGTTCGCTTGGTGGACCAGCCTCTTGGAGGAGGACTTCAACAAACTTTAGTTTCCCTTTCCACAGAATCATGGCTTCTTGCCACATATAAACCAAAGATGGTGGTTTCAAATAAACCAGTTAAATGACCAAGCTTTGTAAACCACGGTTTGTTTAAAAACTGGCTGTGGCTTTGCATCATGCTGTGAACCTGTCCCTTTGTTACTTTTATCAGTCTTCAAAGCTTATTTGAGATCTCTGTAACCTATACTTCTGAGTAATAATTCTTAAGTTATTGTATTTTAGTGTTTTGTTGGAAGCCGCCCAGAGTGGCTGGGGAAACCCAGCCAGATGGGCAGGGTATAAATAATAAATTATTATTATTATTATTATTAGACTCAAGGATTTGGTTTTAAACCCTGAAGCTACTGGTTCACAGTCAGCCTTGCACAAGAGGGAAGGAGAGGAAACAAAATGTCTATATTAATGAAGACCACTCTGTTTTCAAAATATGGGACCAGAAGTGTTCACAGCAGCATAAACCAGCTCTCTTGCAAGTGGTCAGGCTGCATGTAAAAATGAGGCCATTTAGCCTTCATTACATTTGTGTGTATGTGTGTGTGTGTGTGTGCACTCTCATTTCATTTCATTCTGCATTTTAAAAGGTACTGAGCTATGCCAAAAGTTTAGAGGGTCTTTTTTTTTAATGAGCACCAGAAACTTTTTAATCAAAAAGGGAAAATATGCAAGGTAAACGAAAGTAAAATACTGCTTTCAGCAGCTTTTGTCCAAAGCCCAGGAGTTGGGTTGCTTTTAATCTGGGCTACGGAGAATTAATTTCAATACAATCTACCGCTTGCTGCTTCAGAGTACGTAGGCAGCAGTGATTCCAGTACACAGCTGGTTCAATAAAATAAGAGGCACACTCTGGATCACCAGGCACTCTGATGAGGACTATTGATCCTCAGCCTCTGGAGAACATAATTCATGGTGCGTTTAGGCTACTTAAAGGTTAAACTGAAATAAAGTTAACATTTTAAGCAGATGATAAGCACAAAGCATTAGGAACATTGTATTAAACAAAAAACATTGGAACATTTCAGAAGTTTACCCTTCAGTTTTTTGCAGATGAAATCAGGGATGTATTTTGAGTGTATACCACCACCTGAAGCAAAAAAGATGGGTCAGTTCATATGGGGGAAGGTGTTCCCTATAAATTACTCACAAACATTTCTCTTAGATCCAGCTTGCCAAGTAGCTTCAATTGCCCAGGCTGCCATTTGCCAAGTACAGCTGGATTGCCAGCCTCAACCCCTTCTAGACAAAGGGACCCAGGCCACAGTTACCTATGCACTGGTAACCTCCCAATTAGATGACTGCAATGTGTTTTACATGGAGCTGCCTTTGAAGACTGTTCAGAAATTGCACGCTAGTGTAGAATACAACTGCTGAAATTTGAATGTGAACAGCTCGTTCCGATGATATCTTGGTGGTCTTTTAAGAGTTTTAGTGGCTTCCTCTCTACTTCCAAACCCAACAAATGTTCTAATGCTTTTAAGTCCTAAACGGATTGGAACCAGGGTACCTACAGGAGTGCATGCTATCCACCTGCCCATGCTCTCCGGTCAGGGTAGCCAATGTGGTGTCCTCCAAATGTTGTTGGACTTCAGCTGCCGTCATTCCTGACCCCTGGCTGGGACTGATGGAAGTTGGAGTCCAACAAGGACTTCAAGGCACTATGTTGACTACTGTGTTGATTCCTGTCTTTGTGTACCTTCACTATCAGAAGTGAGGCGAGTGACAATCTGAGGGCTGAGGGCTTTTTCAGCAGCAGCACCCCAGTTATAGAATGCCATCTCCCATTAGACCTGCCTGGCACCAACATTGCTTTTTTAGGTGCTAGGTAAATACTACCTTAGGGACGTGGGTGGCGCTGTGGATTAAACCACAGAGCCTAGGACTTGCCGATCAGAAGGTCAGTGGTTTGAATGCCCGCGACGGGGTGAGCTCCCGTTGCTCGGTCCCTGCTCCTGCCAACCTAGCAGTTCGAGAGCATGTCAAAGTGCAAGTAGATAGATAGGTACCGCTCCGGCGGGAAGGTAAACGGCGTTTCCGTGCGCTGCTCTGGTTCGCCAGAAGCAGCTTAGTCATGCTGGCCACATGACCCAGAAGCTGTACGCCGGCTCCCTCGGCCAATAAAGCGAGATGAGCGCCGCAACCCCAGAGTCGGCCACGACTGGACCTAATGGTCAGGGGTCCCTTTACCTTTAAATACTACCTTATTCACCTAGGCCTGGGATGTCCAACCAGTAGATCGTGATCTACTGGTAGATCCCCGGCTGATCCTGGTAGATCACGGGATTCTTATCATGTACAAAAAGTTACGGGGGGGAGCTTAAAAACTCAGTGCAATCCTCTCCCCCCCCCCAAAAAAAGCTCAACTCCTCTGGGCCCTTCCCTCCTATAAAAATCTCAACAACTCTGGGCAATCCACCGCTCCCACACACACCCTCCTCCACCCTCCAATGACAATAGGTAGATCACTGCCAGTTTTTTATACTGGGAGTAGATCACAGTCTCTTGGGAGTTAGGCATGCCTGACCTAGGCATTTGAATTTATTAGCATTTCACTTCCTGCTTTTCTTTGCTAGATTATTTTTATTGCATTGTTTTGTGTACTGCGTTTTGTTCTGTTTTTTGTTTAAAAAAACACCACCCCAGAATCAAATTGTGTGACAAGTGATGCACAAATGGGTTACGGTAAATAGATAAATAGCTAAATCAGTCCTGGGCTCTTCATTTATATGCTGCTGTATGGCTTACATGGAGCCCTCAGAAGTCTCCCATCCAGGCTAAGCACCTGCTCAACTTTATCAGTGCATACAATGGTGAGAGCTCCTTGCCTCATTCACAAGAGCCCATTTTGCCATCACTTTAGCTTACATCACTTAACAGGGAAAGCAAAAGAATTCACATGGTTCTATGTATGCAAGATTGCTTAATTCAGCAGAGTATGTAATGAAATTGTTCAGCTAAATACAGCTTTCTCTTCTTCTGGGTACCTGCTGAGCAAAAAAAATGTGACCTAAATATCCTATTTAAGATGCTGTGCAAAGTTGGAAATTATAAAAAGTCCAGAATAATGGTGTATGCACTTGCTGGTTTCCGTTTCTATTTTCCATTGTTTCCCTCTGAAGCGGCATTCATGGTTTTTTGTGGGTATTTTTGCAACTAAAATTGCAAACCCACCCATTACTTTTAAAAGAACAGTTTTGTAGAGGGCAAACTTTTTTCTTCCAGAATTGCCCAGCTTTGGCACTAAGTTATTAAGGAATTGGCTGCTTAATCACAGCGTGCTACATGGTTGGACTAGCTTTAAATCTTGGCAGAAGGATGAAGTGCTTTCAGGAGCAGATGTTCTTGGAGGTATTAAGGGGCAGGGAAGGAAGGAAAAAGTGAAAGAGATGTGAGTTGGTAGCCTGCTGGCAACAAGCCCTTTCTTCATTTTCCATGATCAGTAAGCTGTTTTCTCAGGCATTCTCTTCCCCGCCCCCAAACTGATAGAATTTTTTAACATCTGTGTTTAGGAGTGATAAAATGGCACTCTTCTATTGCAGATGAGACCTAAGGTTGTGTCTATTACAAGCTTGGAAGCAGGAGACAAATACGCTTTTATAAAGCTTTATTTTTAAGTGCTTTGTGGTCTATATGATAAAGTCAGCACCGTGCTCATCCTTTCACTGCGCTCTTCAAAAGTAAATGGACACCTTTTCATAGTACAGGTGGTGAGGCTAAATCAGAGAGGCAGTCTGTGGTTGAGCCAGTATTTAACCCAGATCTTCCAAGCATTTTTCCAGCAGTATTTTCTACTCAGCCTCCCGTGACCTGCTTCCTGGATGCATAGATAGGCTTCTTAAACAGAGGCTGCTTCGTTTCTCCATAAGTTTGCTCAGTTTTTTCTTTTTAGTTGGGGCTTTTCCTTCCAAATGATGAAGCACACAAACCCATTTATAAAATGTTGCTGTGTGGCACAAAAACACTGATATGTTCCAGTGTTTTAACATAATATTGCTCTATTGCAGGTTGTTGGGCTTTGATCAGAAGAAACCTGGGTTCAAATTTTCACTTAGGCACGAAGCTCAGTGGATGACCTTGGAATAGTGACTGTGTGTCTCCGTCTCCGTCTATCTCTCAGCCTACTCTGCTTTGCAGAGTGGTTGTAAGGATAATGTAGGATAGTATTTTTTCATGCTCATAGGCCATTGCAAATAATACATATAAAATGGCTGTTAATGTTACATTAAACATGAGCAAATATACTTCTTATTTAAGATAAGAATGAAGTTAAATCCTTGACCTATCCAAGAATTGATGATAGTTCTCTTAAATTAATGAATCGCCTTTTTTACAACCCACAGCCATGCAGGATGGTTGTGAAAATAAAACAGGAGATTTCCTTGTATGTCACTCTTTGAGCTGTTTGGTGGAAGGCTGGCTAAACGATGAGAAACAATAAATGGAATATTGAATCAAGAGTTGAAAAAAATAAGCCTGAGGAACCTCTATTTTTAGCATGCATTTTAATTTGTTTTCGTTCTTACATGAATATTGAGTCTATATTTGGCATCACGTCACCCAGACAAGAAATAGGTGTGATAGAACAGTGATTACCTAATTAATGCCTTCATTATGTGAAGCAGCATAATTTGGACAAATCAATAATGTTTTTTTAAAGAATGTTACTGTGAGATAAACAACAGTAATTAAAATTTTTAGGAGCCTTTATAAAGAAAAGGCAACTTGACTTGGATGTGCAAATTGAGCATGAAGCAGTGACAATTATAAGATTGCGGGGAGATGTGTACAGAACAAGCCTGTTAACAGCAGAGATAATCATTGGACTCCTCCCCATTGTTTATCCACAGTGCTCAGCGGTCTTTGTTCCAATGACTGTCCGCGAAAGATAACAGTAAGTATGCTGCTAAAGGTTGTTGTTACTGAAATGATTTGGTGTCCTTAATCTAAAAGGCAACGGACAGAGGATAGTTTAACCCCCATATCTTGCATGCTAAGTGCTATTATGATAACCCAGTACGTTTCTTCCTGGATGAGAGAAGCTTAACTTTTAATTCAGTTGTATGTAGAGTTCATAGTCCACTATCTCCATTCCTCAGGCAGTCTGCAAGATCTTGCCCATATGGAAAAAGTGAAGGAAGGCTTCAAGACTTCTGCCAAGAGATTAGAAGCAAGGCTCCAAAATGTTAATAGGATGATAGAGTTAGAAGGGACCATGAGGGTCATCTAGTCCAACCCTAGCAGTTTAGGAATCACAGCTAAAAAATCCCTGACCAATAAAGCCACCCAACCTCTGTTTAATAACTCTCAACAAAGGAGAGTCCACCAACTTCCAAGGTAGTCCATTAACTGTCAGACAGCTCTTACCCTCAGAAAGCTCTTCCTAATCTTTAGTTGGAATCTACTTTCTTGTCATTTGAATCCATTGGTTTAGGTCCTGCCCTTTGGAGCAGCAGAAAACAAGATTGCTCCATCTTCCATATGACAGCCCTTCAGGTATTTGAAGAAGGCTATCATACCACCTCTAAGTCTTCTCTTCTCCAGGCTAAACATAGACAGCTCCCTCAACATTTCCTCATAAGGCTTGGTTTTCGTAAAGTTGTGCTTTGCTTTCTTAGTCCTTTGTTTCCTTATGCATTCTGAACTCCCCGCTCCCCTTCAGCATCCTATTTCCCCCCCCTGCTCACTTTGTCACACAATGACACTTAAAAGGCACCCAGATTTTAAAAGCAGCCCACAGTGCAAGGTGGGCAGTGAGTGGGCTGCCTTTTCCACCAGGGGAGATGGAGAGAAAGCCCCAGTGCACATGCCGGCTCCACTGAGCACCAATGCACATGTAAAAGTGTTTGCTAAATCACAGCACTGGTTATCCAGCATGAAACTTTGCAAAGTTTGCTCTGCCTTTTTCATTGACCATGTTGTATCGTGTGCAATGAAGCCTCTGAATAATAAGCCTTGAGCAAAAATTTTAAAGCAATAATTTTGAAAGGCATGTCAGCAAGGCCCAATTTGTGAGCACTCCTTTCACACTGGCTCGCTTGACAGCTGGGTTCCCCAAGGCATGCTGTAGTTGAAACATTTGCCTCTCACTTATCTCCTTTGGACTTTGAGGATCCAAATCTTCTTGAACGGTTTGCCTTGTTCTTTATTCTCCCTTCCCAAAGGTACTGAATCTTGACACTTGGGGCGGGGGGGAATGAGCAATGTTCTCTTTCCCATATGCTTTGTCCTTCTGACTTGTATCCATGTTTGTATTAATCTCCCTAGGAGGCATATGTGAAGTTCATAATGATTTTGACTTCAGAATAATTTATTTATAGTACCAAGCAACGCTGCCTTAAGTGAATATGATAAATGCACCAGAATCCCCATGCCTACAAAGCTCTTGGGTTGGGGGAGGTGGGACGGCAAGCCCTAGAAATGTTCACCCTGTAAACAGATCATTTGGAGCATTAGAGCTGTATTGATATTCAATAAATTGGTGTGTACTGCATGGCCATATGTAGACTGCAAAGTTCCCCCTGGGGAACTAAAATATCAGACCCACAGACAGATACCATCTAATACTGCATATTGTTAAGCACCAAAGACAGATTTGGCATCTTAATATGGGCAACTTCTTGTCCACAGGTTTGCAGTTTAAAGAAAAGATATTATCTATATAAAGAAAGGAGGTAGGAAAGGGAAGAGGTAAATGAAGCAAATCATGGGAAGGAAGGCCTGGGCCAAGAACAGTATTTAAGGATGGTTGTGGATGGAGCAAAGCAGATGTTATCAGGCAGTGCAGGGGTGGGAAAACTGTGGCCCTCCAGATGCTACTAGATTCCAGGCCCCATTATTCCCACCTTGCATAGCCAATGGTCAGGGATGATGGCAGCCCAGCAGCAACTGAAGGGGCCACAGGTTCCCTACACCTGAGCTAGAGAGTATTTCTCTGGCAAGGGGCAGCTATGAAAAATATGTCCCGGTAGATGACAGTGATTGAAATTCTGGACTCAGAAACAAGATAGGTGGTGGCCAGGTAGAAAGACTGAGAAGACCAAAAAGGTGAAAGAAGATAAAACAGACAGAAAGGAGTGAGAGAAATGGACACATTTAAAAGATATGTAGGAGAAGCTTGAGCTGAACATGATTGAGCAAATCACAACAAGGTGAAATTGTGTAACCAAAGTGATACTCAGAAGACGAATGGAGTGGCAGACTTGAATAAGGCAAAAGCAGACTCCATGGTACCCCTTTCCAGTGCTAAAAGAGAGAGGCCCACTAATAAAAAGCCTGGGAAATGGTTGCACAACCATTGTGTTTTTCAACTTGCATAAGCCCTTTTCTTGGCATCTGCTCTTCTTATCAACTGTCAGCCTGCAGTCACTCATCTTTTAGACTTGCATTAGCTGATGAGAATAAGTATCTTCTCTGGAAACATTTGCTGTTTTCTGCATCATTGGCTAAAAAGGACTCCAAACATTCCTTTTCCCACACCAGATTGGACTTGCAACTTTAAATGCTGTTATGCTCGTTCAAATCGACGTCAGAACACAATGACTAGGTTAGTGCTGGGTTGCTTTGGAACTGCTGTCTTCTCTTTGCAATCACAGTACATTCAGAAGAGCACGTACAGGAGCAAATTGTCAGCCGTATTGTTAGTTTGGTAGGGAAGGGTAGGCACCCCTCGTGGTTATTTGCCACATGAAAACAAAATTGTATTCTAGTCTCAGAATATCAAAAATAAATCATTGTAGAGTTCCCAATATTGCGCACATCAAAATGAGTCTGCAGTCATTTCATGGTGGGGTGTTTTTTTTTTCTTTGCTGATTTTTAAGCTTTGAAAAGAAAAGGGGGAAATAATCCAAGTCATTATCTTTCATTCCAGCCCTTCGGTGTGAATCAACCTGGACCTTACATTATGTATACCACAGTGGATGCCAATGGATACTTGAAAAACGGTTCAGGTAAGACTTCTTTCTGTTGACTGCTTTCAATGTGAATTTCCCAATGTGGAGCACACCAGCATTGGTTGTGGGGGGATGTCTTCAGAGAAAGGGAACCAGTTGAAGAATTGCCTGGCAATTGCCTGGATTCACCAAACCCTCCATGGAAACACAAGAGCATGGCAGGCAATGATAATCCCATAAACCAGTAGTTTTCGACCAGTGTGCCATAGCACCCTGGGGTGCCTTGAATGAGAGTCAGGGGTGCCAAGGGCAACACTGGCCTCTGTCCCTCTCCTTCCTTTCCACCTCTGATGCCCTATCGCATGTCTGCCTCCCAAAGGTTTGTGTGACTATTTACCTCACGTTCACTTTTGGCCAGTCTCCATTGGGCCACTAAGGCGGGGGGTGTCCTTATCCTAGGCCCCTGGGGGTGGCGTGAGGACCAAGGGCGGCAGTGGCGGTGGCTGCTCAGAGGACTCACAAGGAGAGGGGAGAGGGAGGAGGCTGAGGAAACAATCTGCAAGGGAGGGTGCTCAAAAAGGGGTGAGGGGCTGCTGGCTTGCAGGCAAGGGAATATGGACAGGATATCCTGTCTATGCAAACTTGATGCGTTCTTGAGAGAGCTGGCATTCTTAAAATAGTTGTTCAGATACTAGACAGCAGAAGCAAAGGAAGAAAACAACGAAATAATCTCGGTTTAAGACCCATTATGGATCAAGACTAAGATACTTGAACTTAGATTCCATTGAAATCAGTGGGGCACGTAAGTCAGAACTTAAGTGTGTCTCACTAATTTCAGTGGGCTCAAGTTCAGTTAACTTAGTTACCCACAATTTGTACCTCTCTTTAAGTTTTGTCCCATCAGCATCGTATTCAGCAAACATTTTTTAAGAACCTGAATCGTTAAACGAGAAAACAGTGACAAAAGATGGATTTATAACATAGAATCATAGAATAGAATCATAGAATCATAGAGTTGGAAGAGACCACAAGGGCCATCGAGTCCAACCCCCTGCCAAGCAGGAAACACCATCAGAGCACTCCTGACATATGGTTGTCATGCCTCTGCTTAAAAACCTCCAAAGAAGGAGACTCCACAAATAGGCATCTTTCAGTCTTTCTGTTGTGGGTGCTGTGCTTTTGTTGTTGCCAGTGTAAGGAACAAATAGTAGCCAAATTTCCATAGAAAAAAAGAGAGTAAAAAATAAAATGTCATATTTGCTGTTATCTTGCCCCCTGCACCACAGACACACACACTTGTAGCTAGCTAGACTGTTGGATGTGAGCTAATCAGTCTAGAGTGTTAGTGTGGAAACACATTGAAGTGTCTCCCAGAGTTGTGAGTTTTTGCTTACTTGGAGAGCCGCCATGGCTAGAAAAATGGTCTTGGGTGTAGAGGAAAACAGCTTTGACTGCCTAGCAGAGTTATTGTGATGGTTGTTGTCAAGGGAGTGAATGATGGAAGAGATAGAAATGTAACAATCTAACATCAATAGCTTTGGGCATGTTTTTAGCAAATTACTTCGAAAGATGTTACCCCGGGGTTAACGCTATCAATTTCTAAATCATTTTCAATTTTTATCTACATTTGTTTTCCTAGGGAGTATGTTGTTGTTTAAAGGCCCTGTCCTGTCTTTTACACAGCTCTGCCTGCTTGTTTCAGACTTGAGTCCCCTTGATAGTTAATTTGCTGATAGGAGCCCACTTCTTTACTAAGACCCAAAGGTAATGATGACCCATGAATATACATGACTGTGCTATAATTGTATTCTCCAAGAGTTGTGACTTTAGGCAAATGGGTCCCCTTTTCTCGTCAGAAAAGTTATGTGCCCTTTTTTTTAGGAATGGGAGAATGGATGAAGTTTTTTTCTATATTAAGAAAGCTAAGTTGTTAACCTCCTTATTAGGGCGAGGATGTACACAGTTAATGCAGCTTTGAATGAATGTATCATGACCTTTAGTTACTCTTAAGTGCACTCATTGGGTCTGTTTATGCAGTCATAACTTCTTTTTCTGTTTACTTTTTCACTCTGCTGGTCATGAATGATAATGGGGTCGGTGCAATCTCAGGCTTGCAATCCTTAATATTTCAAGGGAGCTGATGCCTTGTAAACGCACACAGGGTTGTGGAACAGCTGGCTGCAGGTACCCATATAATTAAGCAGATTATAATAAGCATCTCATATACAGACAGGGTGGTCATATTTTAACTATTCAGAACTGGCAGCAGACCGGATCTCTGCATGAAAACTGTCAGTCTGGGTGGTTTTATAACTATGTTGGCTTTTAATAAATGAAAACATTTTTAGCACACAGATGGTAAGGAAAACCTGTCCCTCTGATAGGAGGACAGAGGGAGAGGTAGAAAACCAGCCTGGAGGTTGTACCAGCAGAGAATTCAGCTCCCTGGGAGCCAAGCTTGTCTAAACTTCCAGCAGACTGACATACATAGACTAAGTAGGGCAGGCCATAATGATTGATAACAGGGATCTTTTGAGGACCCAGCCTTTTTACATGGATCCAATTTGGATGTTCATTAGTTCCAGTTATTTCAAAGGCCTGTGCAGCTTGTGACATGCCATCAGACATGTGACTTGTGGATTTTGCCCAGGGGTCATCCAGAATCTCTCTCACTCCAATTTCCTACAGGATTTCAGTATGAAATCACAAGTACGAGCCGTTTGTGCTTCTAAAATACCAACAGCTAATGACCATTCACAACTGCTGCCTTCTGGGGTCAATGCCGTCTGAAATGGCACTGTCACATCTAGAAGGGAAGGCTTGTGGCTGGCTGCTAAAGGGCTCAAGCCTCATGATAAGAGATACGATGACTCCAGCACAGCTTAAATGGCAAAGAAGCATGGTTTATTCAAATGGATCAAACCCCAGACAGCGAGTGTTAGTATGGGTGAGGTGATGAATCATACATCATTTCTTTCCATAGTGAAAATGGTAAAATGTTGCCATCTTGGTAGTTTAAAAATCCATACATCTTATAAATATATCCCCTGCTTCCTCAGTGTTAGCAGAAACCCAGGTTCTAATCTATATTCTGTCTGTTTTGAAAGTAGTTGACACTTAATTCGTCAGAGCAGAATATGAATGTTTAACTAATGATTGCAGCAGAGGTGATGAACCTTTTAAACCTGGCGAGACAGATCCTTCACTCAGCCGCTGGCAGGAGGTCACTTTGGTCACCTGTCAGTCTCATGTCATCAATGTGGCCCACTTTTTCCTTTGTGATGTGGCTTGTGCACTGCAAAGGAAATTCCCAGCCAGTCCACATAGGACTTGAAGTCACCACTGATGAATACTGACTTCCTTCTCCACTTTCCCAAACTCCACTTGGGACCAATCCCAGCAGGGATTGCGTTTAGCACCAAATTTTAGGAACAATAAACACAAGCCCCACTTGCCAAAGAGCAATCAGGATCATATTTTCAGGCTCCCAATTGTTCTCTTGCAGTCATATCTTTATCTACGATACACCTGATGTTGTATATAAGAGCTTTTCAATCTGTGTGTCACTCCCCACACTCCTCCCAGGGCTGGAAAGGGGTTAGTTTAATGTTCGATTTGCTAGTAAAACTGAATTACTGTGTCGCGAAACGATGCATGTCTAAAAAGTGTGTCACCAACATGAAATGTTTGGAAAACACTATTGTATATTATGTCAGAGGTGGGTCTGCCTTAGAAGGAAACAGCCACGTGGGCCTAACTGCTGGGCCTAATTAGACTCACAGGTCAAAGGTTCATCACTGCTGGTTTGGAGCATGTACTGAGAATTCTAGGTATTTAAAATGCTGCTTAACAGTTAAACTTTACTAGGCTCTTTCCCAAATCACAGGTGGTTCAGAAACAACTTAATTCAAAGCTGCCTGAGCAGTTCTTAACTCTGAGGGTCAAAGGAGCCCTTCTACAAAGAAACTCTTAAAATAAGGAATTATTTGTTTTGGAGCGGGTCTAATTGCATTTAGCAAATAACACTAGCAAGGCACAATGTAGCTTCAAATCATCCGAGGCCTTTTAATACATGATACAAATATGTCAGATATATATATAATTCCAGATACCATGTGTAATGTAGTGAATTCTCAAGAAAAAGAAGCTGGTGACCTAGATGCCAATAAAGTAATGCGGGATGTTAGTCTAGCACTGCAGCTAGCCTGCAGTCAGTGCAAGGAAAGTCATTATCCTTAAGCAATAATTGTTAGGAGCTGGTTTGGCAACTATATTAACTTGGAGGAGAAGAGGTCTGTGAAAGTTATTATGGAGGTCTTTTCCAGCCAGAATGCTGCTCGCTAACATGAAATGTTCATGAATGATGAACTTTCATTTGAACCAAAAATTGTAGCCGTAGATAACAAAAAATAGTTCTTTGTGAAAAAGGGCTCAACGAAAAGGGTTCTGGTATAATAGTTTTCTTGTACGATGGTCTGTCATTTCAGAAAAAAAATGCTACCAACTTGCTTGCAGAATGTATGTCTGGGCATAGCATTTTTTTGTTGTATGTTTGGCAATAAAATGATGTTTGTGTTCTATATGTTAAACATATTAAAGACTCAATCTGTGACCAACATCTTCCATACAGCATAGCCTAGGGGAAAAAGTGAACTTTTTGCTGTAGCTGAGTTATGCCTTCTCAATATCCATCAACCTACACTGTGCAGACGTTCATCTCAAACACATTTTTTATGCTGTTAACCTCCTTGGGCACTTCACCAAAGACACCAAGAAAGCCCATCCTCTAGGAGATCAGTTCCTATAGAGATGTGAAGCACAAGGTGCAAAAAAGCGACATTTTTCAAATCAGGGCCTAAATAGAAAGCCTTGTAGTTTCTTACGTTATAAAAGAGAAACAATTAATATTGTGTACCCTAAATTTTCCAATGTGCAGTTTGTAGTATAACTAACTTTGTTTTTTAAAGATTGCAGGAGGTCAATCTTTTGCAGCCCTCTTTTACACAGTAATGTATAATTACCTTCAAAATTTTCTGTCCTTTCCATTTAAAAAATCATGACTTGTTAGACTTGAAAGGTGCAGCTGTGGAGTCCTTTCAGAACTATTTTACAGAATAGAATAGTAACAGTTTTATTTGTTTGGCTATAAGCCATAACAAAGATAAAAGATACTCAGAGCTCAGCCACAAATTTGACTCCTAATTTCCTGGTTGCCAACACAAATAGAGAAATAAGGAAGGTAACACAATTTTCCTTGTCCGACATTAAAAGACAGTAGTTGGGGATAATGGTGGACTTGTTAAGTTGTGTGGTGACAGATGTTTGACCTACCTACCGTATTTTTCACTCTATAAGACACACCAGACCACAAGACGCACCTAGTTTTTGGAGGAGGAAAACAAGAAAAAAATTATTCTGAATCTCAGAAGCCAGAACAGCAAGAGGAACCATTGCACAGTGAAAGCAGCAATCCCTCTTGCTGTTCTGGCTTCTGGAATAGTTGTGCAGCCTGCATTCACTCCATAAGACGCACACACATTTCCCCTTACTTTTTAGGAGGGAAAAAGTGAGTCTTATAAAGCAAAAAATACGGTAATTCCTTCCTCCAACCAGCAATTGCAGTAGCACAGGAATTCAAAAATTAGCCCCATGGCACATGACTATTTATAGTCACAGGCACCTTTAGAAAAACTAGTGCCACTTAGTATTATTCTAATGTTGCTGTGATGGCTGCTTAGATAAATATTTGTAGATATATTACTGTGGTCAGCAGAAGGAACCAGAGGAACTGCTTGCCCCAACCCTGAGAACCTGTAGCCATTGTTGGACTACAGCTCCCATCATCCCTAACCATTGGCAATGCCGGGCGATGCTGATGAGAGATGGAGTCCAGCCCAACCAGAGGAACCCTGTGCTTTTGATGGCTTAGGGCAGTGGTGGCAAACCTTTTAGAGACCAAGTGCCCAAACTGCAACCCAAAACCCACTTATTTATCGCTAAGTGCCAACACGGCAATTTAACCTGAATACTGAGGTTTTAGTTTAGAAAAAAACAAATCATATATTAGGGTTAATGTAACCCTTTCCATTGATATATAATTTTATGGTGTAACTCAGTGCTTTTTTCTATTAAAAGTGTTTAGGGATACTCTCATTTTGACTCAAGAAAATCACCCTCGGGGGAAATAAATACAGTTCTAATTGGGGAAATTAAATACAGTGAATTTCTTCTCCCATTAAATTCACAAAATGTTTAGGGGTTTGCATCCCCCTGTGTCCTCACAGAAAAAAAGCACTGGTATTAGTCCCAAAAAAGTAGTATTATGAGCCATCAAACCTTGGAAATACACTTTTCCCAGAAGGTGCACTGGAGGGCTTGTACTAAGAGCCACTAAGAGCTTCGGGGGGAGGGGGGAATTGTTCTGAGTTGAGCTTGGGGGGGGGATTCCATAAAATCGTTCAACACCATCACAGACTTACACCAATTGTCTCCACCACAATGGCAGCCAGTCGAAAACAGCACTTGACACAGCCACCAATCACATGCACTGGCGACGCAGGGAATCTCCTGCTTGTGCCTTTCAGGAGCCCAGAGAAGCCGGAGAGTACCATCCGCCTAGTCCATGGGTAGGCAAACTAAGGCCGGGGGGCGGATCCGGCCCATTCGCCTACTAAATCCAGCCTGCGGACAGTCTGGGAATCAGCGTGTTTTTACATGACTAGAATGTGTGCTTTTATTTAAAATGCATCTCTGGGTTATTTGTGGGGCATAGGAATTTGTTCATTCCCCCCCCCCCCCAAAAAAAAAGATACAGTCCGGCCCTCCACAAGGTCTGAGGGACAGTGGACCGGCCCCCTGCTGAAAAAGTTTGCCTAGTCCCTTTGTGTGTGCACGCTCTCTCGCTCTCTCACCCATAGACCCGTTGCTTCCCTGCTCCAATCCCCCCCTTCCATGCTCTACGGAGCGTTTCCCACCCATAATGGCATGGGGGGGGAGAGAAGCCACCCACTTCGCAAACACCCAGCAACGGTCCTGTTTTGGTGATTACGCACGTGGTCACAGAGAGGGCTCTGAGTGCCCTCTCTGGCACACATGCCATAGATTCGCTACCACTGGCTTACGCTTGACCCCACTGCAGTGTCTTCTAGCATCTAAAGTTCTTATGCTTTGTGAAGCAGATCTTCTCAGGAACTGGGGGAGTTAATAGTGTGTGAATTGCAAAGGTATGTAGGTGGAGGAGTGATAACTTCAAGTTGCAATAGAGCTCAGCCCAGAATTAAAGCCTTATGATGTATAAATATTGATGAATTTGTGAGATTAGTTTTTAAATATTAATGGCCCGTTGTTTGCAAGCAATATTATAGTCAGCTTCTTGAGTGTCAGGCTTCGGTGTCACTCTTCAACCTTGCCATCAAACAGATGATGATTAGCTTATTAGCGCCTAGCATTTACTAAGCGCCGAGCAATAAAACACAGATATGAATTTAGTTCATCTTACCCCAAGCTATACATTAATAAATTATAATTAAAATAATTCCTGACATTTATATCTAGCATTCAGGGTGTTCAAAGTGTTTCGCATATGTTGTTCCCGTAATCCTTTCAACAGCCCTGCGAGTCATGTCTATATTTTCATCCATGTTTTGTAGGTGTGAAGCTGAGCCTCATAAAAGGTGGGCTGTCCTGAGGCCACCTGGTGAATTGGTAGCAAATGAACTGGGGTTTTTCCTTCATTCCCAATGCATTGTGCATTTCGTTATACTAATAATGCATTTTTTTCTAATTTAAACACAGGACATAGGTATGCTGATGGCTTGTGTCCAACTAAGTCCCACTGAGCAGACTCTTCAAGATCAATGGACTTAAGTTAGAGTCCCTTGATTTAAATAGGTCTACTCTGAGTATGTCTTATTCAGATAGAACCCCTGTGCATTTTAGTGCAAATTAAAGAACTTGCTTGACAGTTTCCTTTTTAAAGTTTTTGTAGTTTAAGCCCTCTCTCTGAAGATCAGCTCTCACTTTTGTTTTGGGTCTGTTTGGCTAGAAATTATCACATTCAAGTATCAATCACCCAGCTGAAACGATTTATTTTCTGAAGTGAAGGGGGATTAGGCCGAGTTTCAGCTTTTAAACAGAGCTTCTTGAAGTTTGGGAAAGACTTCCTAAGTGTCAAACTAAATATTTGAGGGAAATCAATTATTTGCAGAACCGAGATTCATTCAGATGTTCCTGTGAGCAAGGAAGGCATACCATCATCCAGGACAAATTCCAAAGTAAACGTAACACTGCTAGTTTAAACAACAACA
Source organism: Podarcis cretensis (assembly GCF_951804945.1). Lineage (NCBI taxonomy): Eukaryota > Metazoa > Chordata > Lepidosauria > Squamata > Lacertidae > Podarcis > Podarcis cretensis. Next base: position 61,103,117 of record NC_137177.1, read on the forward strand.
GGCAGAACAACAAACGAGCCCTGTGGCACCTTCACAGTGTTATTGTGGCATCAGGGCTGCCATTCAAGCTTTTAGACCTCCGGCCTATACTGTGCTATTACTGCATTCAAAGCGCTTTGCAGAACGAATTGCTGTCGAATAAAATTCCACCGCCCCAAGGAGTGTGCTGCTTAATTCAGATTACAGAAAACTACAATGAGCAGCTTCTATAAGCATCTGTCATTCTCCTCTATTGCTAGAATTCTCCCATTGGTGCTTGAATAGCAGGGGACCAGCAAAGAAACCTGAAAAAGATTTGAATTATTATTATTATTAGGTTTCCTAAACTATATTTTTGGCTGCAGTTTTCCTGTACTATTAGGAGAATTCTCTTCAGACTTTATTTTCCTAACTAGTTAGGAAGCTGTGTCTATAATGTTTCAGAGAGACATGACTAATCACTGTTAAATTCTGTAACATATTAACCCCGTGGCTCTGTCCGACAAGCATGAAAGGGCCGCAAGAGCATATCTCTGTCCTTAGCTCTGGGATCATTTTTCTTCTTGATTCATTACTTTTTATGTCCAGATTCAAACTAGATTCCACAACCAATGCCTTATCACGGAGTTTTTGTTCTTTGCTGGCGATTTTCAACCCTCCTTGGCAGTCTGGCCTTTCACCTTCTGCTGAGCCAGCATCTTCGTTAGACCTTCTGGGCTTACACAGTTTAGTAATGCCATTATTATTTAGCGCCGTTCTAGGTCCTTGAACTTATGATCTGCAGTAATAGTGCAAGCTGCGTACAAGTTGTTTGCAGCAGCTTTACCAATATAGTTATGATAAATACGTTTTCAGCAGCATGTAAGATACAATCATTTCATGGAGCAGAAGGCTAATTCTCATTAGGGAGTCCCCTCTCTTTTGTACTTGAGAGGCAGTGCTTGAAAGGAATGCTTACAGGAGGCAGAATATTCCCTAGAAAAGGAAAGGGAGAACATTCCCTGGGGCCAGGGATCCAGTTTCAGACAGGGTCCAAAATAGCTGCGTAGAATGCATCAGGGGTGGGTACCTTTTGCAGCCCAAAGTTGCACATTCTTGGGGGGGGGGCATAAACCAGCGGTGAGCATGACCAGAGGAAAAAGTGCGCGGAGCACTGAATGTGAATTTTACCTTTGTACAGTAGGCTAGTTTTTGTTATTATTTATTTACAGTGGTACCTCGGGTTAAGTACTTAATTCATTCCGGAGGTCTGTTCTTAACCTGAAACTGTTCTTAACCTGAGATACCCCTTTAGCTAATGGGGCCTCCTGCTGCTGCCACGCCGCCAGAGCACGATTTCTGTTCTCATCCTGAAGCAAAGTTCTTAACCTGAGGTACTATTTCTAGGTTAGCAGAGTCTGTAACCTGAAGCGTATGTAACCCAAGGTACCACTGTATTGTGTTTATATCCCACCTTTTTCCTCCAAGGAGGCCAAGGTGGTGTACATGGTTCTCTTCCTCCCGATTTTGTCCTCACAGCAACCCAGTGGTGTAGGTTAGGTTGGGAGAATGTGAGTGGCCCATGGTCACCCAGAAAGTTTCATGGCTGTGTGGGGATTTGAACTTTGGTCTCCCAGGTCCTAGTCCAACACCGTAACCCAGTGGGCCTCAAACCTTTTGTTCTTATTCTATCAGAATAAAAATTTGCTTGCACCACTCCACATTTTTTATTTGTAAGAAATACGTTGGGAAACAAAAAGTGGTACCTCTGGTTACGTACTTAATTCGTTCCGGAGATACGTTCTTAGCCTGAAACTGTTCTTAACCTAGAGCACCACTTTAGCTAATGGGGCCTCCCGCAGCCGCCGCGCCACCGCTGCACGATTTCTGTTCTCATCCTGAAGCAAAGTTCTTAAACCGAGGTACTATTTATGGATTAGCAAAGTCTGTAACCTGAAGCATATGTAACCCAAGGTACCACTGTATTCCTAGAAGTGGTTGATTTGTAACATAGAACACAACTATTTTATCATACGATCATGGGACATCCAGAAAATATAAAACAATGCAGCTCCATAGGAGCATGAATCGTTCCCAAAATATAATTATAAACAAGCCTCTTACATATATATACCTTAACTACAAACTCAATGAGAGGTGTGAGCTTGCTTTTACTGGGTAATCTCATTTATATTAAGTATAACTTGAGACAATCAAACTCTAATCTCGCCATCACCGCAAAGAAGCCTTTCTCTTTTCTGATCTTTCGTATTTCTCAGCGTTGAAAATCCCTGTTCGCAACAATATGCCATGGAGAACTGTAGAAGAATAGCCAGTTCTCTTGAAGAGAGGTGTGGATACTCTTTCTGGTTGTATAATCCCCCCCCCCCTCAAAAAAAAAGATACAGTAGTGCAGAGCTTTCCAAACTTTCCATGTTGGTGACACACTTTTTAGCCATGCATCATTTCACAACACAGTAATTCAGTTTTACTAGCAAACCAGAGGTTGAAACTAACCCCTTTCCTGCCCTGGGAGAAGCGCGGGGAGCGTTTGCGCAACATACCTACATACTGCAGCTGACACACTAACGTGTCGTGACACACTATTTGGAAAGCTCTGTCGTGCTGTGCTGAGCTGAGCTGAAATGTTTAAATATTTCTTTGATTGTGCTTGAATCTTCCTGGCACGTTCGCCATCCTGTCCCCCCACACCAGTGTGGTGTACCACAACCTTTGAAAACCACTGCTACACCACTCTGGCTGACTTCTGCACACACACTCTCTCACACACTTCTCCCTGTCTCTCCTCTATCCAGGAAAGCAAGAGTCATTAACTGACTTCAAGGACACATTACACTGCAGGGGTCAGCAACCTTTTTCAGCCGTGGGCCGGTCCACTGTCCCTCAGACCATGTGGTAGGCCGGACTATTTTTTTTTTTTTGGGGGGGGGGGATGAACGAATTCCTATACCTCACAAATAACCCAGAGATGCATTTTAAATAAAAGCACACATTCTACTCACGTAAAAACACTAGACAGGCCCCACAATTAACCCAGAGATGCATTTTAAATAAAAGGACACATTCTACTCATGTAAAAACACGCTGATTCCCAGACTGTCCATGGGCCGGATTCAGAAGGCTATTGGGCCGCTTCTGGCCCCTGGGCCTTAGGTTGCCTACCCCTGCATTACAGCCTGCCAAAAACTCTCAACAAGGGTGTGAAGCAAGCTTGGGGAGGCTGTGTGGCCTTGAGAAAGGACCACAGAGAAAGGCCTGGTGGGGTGGGCCTGAGGTTTCCTACTTCCAGAATACATTTTTCAGGCAAGAATAATACTTTCCAACATAAAAAAAGCTTGTAGTTGTGCCAGCATCCCTTGATTAAATAAAAGGCATAATCTTAACCATGTGCACTTTTGCTTGAATTAATATGGCATCTATATTACGAACTGCTGCCAAGCGTGAGAAGTTCTAGGAAGCGAATAGTGATGGAGTTTTGAGAATAGTAGGTGGGTGGAAGGGATAACAGGCTAATACTGGAAGGCGAAGCTAGAGAGATGGGGGTGGAGTGACAACTGTCAGCCAGGGGAGGGAGGGATGCTTGACTGGGAAAGCAGCAAATATTCGTAAATCGGAAAAGAGAGTAGGATGAAGGTTGCAAGGCCAAAGTGAGGGGGAGTGAAGAAAGCATAATGTGATGAGTCTGCAGACTCATGACTGAAAAAAGAAACAAGTTGCATCCCCTTTCAAGGAGGAGTGCCTCTGTAGAAGAAAAATAGAGCCTTGTACTACCATCAGAAGATGGGGGTACAAAAAAAGAGAGGGGGGAATGTGACTGGCTTCTCTCCTCCATTTTTTTCTTCTAATAAAAAAATCATTCCTCTAAAGGGGATGTAGAAGAAAGCTGGTTCAGCCACAGTATACAACGTTCAAGCTCAATGGTCCAATTTGCAAAACATCTGCACAAATGAGATTGTGCAGATGGAAACTCTTCCTCTTCCTGACACCTTCCTCTTGTTTCCTCTTCCAGTCAGCCCATCTCACGAACTCACTTGCTTCCATTTGCCTTTGGCTTTGTAAGTTTAAGTAATTACCACAGTGGCCCCAGGTCCTGCGCCCTTGTCAGAGGAAATCACCTTTCCAGGTATCTTTGCAAAGGTACTGAGTCGCTCTTAGCTTTCTTTCCTTAGTATGCCTGAACCTGCTGTTTTCTTTTAAAATAAAACAAACCAGGGTCTCTCTTGTTTTTGTTTGCAGTTTTCTCAATAAATTAGACAATTTTTACATCTGTGACTTCACTTTGATCAACAGTGCCAGAACTGTGGAACTTGAAAGGGGGAAGTGAAAATTTGCACAGCTGTTTTCCTTTTCATAATCACAGCCGTACCGATCTCCATAACAATGAGAGCCAGCCTGGCATATTTGGCAGCCCACTCCAGTGACCTCTGTGGGAGGTGGTGGAGCAGAAGCAAATCACAAAACATGGTGGAAGAGCTCATTTGAATGTGCTCAGGAGATGAGAGGCATTTTCTTTCCCTTGGCTGAGCCACAAGGGTGGCTGTTCAGTGTGTTCCAACCTCTGTGCAACTTGCTCTTTTATTTTAGACCAGTCAGGTTTTTGGATATTTGACTGGAGAAGGTGATAACAGTAGAGCAAAGGAGAGAAGTTGCAAATGATTTCTCGTTGGCTGGAGCGGGCTATCAGTGACTAATTATCTATGATCTGCCTCCACTGTTGGAGGCAGCAATGCTTCTGAATACCAGTTGCTGGGAACCACAGAAGGAGAGAGGGCTCTTGTGCTCAGATCCTCCTTGAGGGCTTCCTACGGGCATCTGGTTGGCCACTGTGAAAACAGGCTGCTGGACTAGATGGGACATTGGCCTGATCCAGCAGTTTCTTCTTGGGTTTTTATTTATTGGTTTTGTCAAGCATTACCGTTTCCTGATTCTTCATCCATACCTCTTTCCAAACAATAACACTACCGTTTGGATGTCCAGCCATGTTTGTTTGTTTTTCTGTCATTCTTCGCTTAAATTGTATATAGCAACCTTTCTGCATCACTTATGCATGGTGGGGCATGTATGAGTGAAGGAACTCCCCTGTGAAAGAATTGGGTGTTTGTCGGAAAGAACTCTGGTAAATGAGCAGTTTGTCTGGTCAAGTAACTCAGCTTGTTTCATAATGACAGTATGAAGTCAAGCCGCCGTATTTAAAAATCAGTTTAAAATATAGTGTGGAAATCAGTCTTCCCCATTTGTGTCACCTGTCAGGTTCATCATCAAGTCAACAAAAGCACTGAGGTGAATTAGGCATGTCGGCCGTGCAGTCTGTGTGGGGCTTGAGCCACCTGCAACTTGGGGCTTCTAGAACAGAGAAAAGAAAGGAACAAAATGGTGCTAAGAGCAGCAGTTCTGAAATGCTGGCTATTATCCTGCCTGTGAATTGCTAGTATTTACCATGAATTGTTGCTGCATTTGAGGCCACAGTGTGCAACGCTTGAAAATGAGGGGATGGATTTCTGTAAAGAAGATGGAGGCCTGCAGAAGTAGTGTCCAGTGGAGAATTGAACATGATCTTAGTTTAGGTTTTGAATCTAATTAGAACTCTGCCATTTATTAATTATCCTTCAGCTTTTTGACAAGCAAACTATGAATGACTTGGCAATACAAAGAAATCGATAAGCGCTCAGTACATTAGTGCTTTCCTTGAGTTGCTCCATTTGTTTATTTTTTAGATTTTGCCTCAGTTGCTGGCTGTTCCTGCATGCATATTTTTCAGTGACAGAGGCTTGTCATTCTAAACAAATTACTCCTATTTCCAGCCACTAAAACCCAAGAAGTTCACATATTAAATAGAGCAAGGAACAACTGATTTCCTTCCTAATCTAAAGGTACGAAATGTGTGGTGGGCTGTAAATTGAAACTAGAGTTTCTTCTAACACCTGAATTTGAATCCTCTAATAGAAATGTAAATTAGGAGCCTTTCTTGCACAGGTGGCACCCTAGTACCAGGCCATTTTTCTGTGTCCACCTTCTCCCATTCATGTTTGGGTTTGTTTACCCCACGATGAATAACCTAGTCTAACATGCATCCCCCAAACCTCCACACATGAGTCCTGCTCCACAGTTTGGGTGAGCTGTAGAAATCTTAAGGGGAAAGATGGAGATCCAGTTGGAGACCAGGTGGCCTGCCTTACCTTCCCCGATACAGGATCCTGAGCCTTCCAAATTATTTATCATACTCTAAAGTCTGTGGCTCTTGCTTTCCCCATAGTGCAGATCCAATAGGGAAACATCACAGTTAAAATGCACTCCAGTGTCTTTAAAATTCACATTTTTGTCCTAACGTTTACCTCCTACTACTGTGGTCAATATTATTGATTTTGTTCTGCCACTGCATTTGCTTAATCACTCTGAATGTCAGAAAATCATATTAAAAAACCGGAATGACTCCGTGGGATGCCTTTATTCTGCTGCCTATACCCAAGATTCACTGCTCATGTTCTGGTGGCGATTTCAGATATTTAGGCATTGTTTGATGCGTCTATTGTGCACTGAATGCTTTTGATTGAAATTCCTATTATTGCTGAGATTCCTCCATCTTCCCTAGCTAAACATTGTACTGCTTCTTTGAGGAGTTAAGAATGAGCTGTTGTACCAGTGAACGTGGTGGGGAAAAAGCCCTTGTGGACTGAACATCGCTCTGTCAAAGGTCCCAATTTCCATGTCCGGCATCTCCCATTAAAAGGAAAAAGTAACAGATAGGAAAGATCTCCATCCCCGAACTGCTGCTTATGTGGACAATTTGTATGCAGGGGAGGCTGGTCCAATAGAGCATATGGGGCACAGCCCCATCAGCCTTGGCCTGCCCTCTTACTTACATCCTGTCGAGAGGGTGTCACTGCCTGTCAGCTTCCTTCTCCTTAGTCTCAGTGTTGCCCTTGTAGAGCTTGGCAGTGGGGAGCAAGGTGGGGGCAAAACTAGAGTCAGTTGGCTCTGCCTGTCATTGGATCTGGCTCCACTTACAATTTAGGCTCCCTGCCTTTCACCCTACCAGCCCCAATGGGCACCAGCCACCATTGGATGGACAGATAATTTGACCTGGCATAAGGCAGAAAATTCTATGTTCCCCTGAGAAGTCATGACAAGTGACATGATCTCTGCTGCTCCTGTGCACTGTGCTCAAACCATACGAGTTTAATTGAGACTGATTTCTTGGATCTGTGAGTGTTTTACATTTCCCAGTTCTTTTTTGTAACACTTTCATCAGCAATTGAGGCTTAAACTCCTGTTGTTGTTGTTGTTGTTGTTGTTGTTGCTGCTGCTGCTGCTGCTGCTGCTACAATAAGACTCCCTCTTCAAGCATTTGGTAACACTGTTCTCTTTTGTTGAAGTAATGTTTCATTGTCAGTGTGGTGGGTATAATTGCAATTTTCACCTGGCACAAGTATCTGAAGTCAATAAAACTGGGCACACGGCCATGCTAGGATATGAAACAAAGTCTCAGAATATGAATTAAAGATGGCAAACTTCATTGCCCCTTGTTCCTTTCGACACTTGCATAAATTGTCAACTCTGTCAATCAGTCCTAATCCCCAGATCAACACAGTGAAGGAAGACATACATTCCAAACAGGCAGCTCACTACTGCTGACTCTCAAGAAATATGTTTACATAGTTCTGCATATGAGAGTTGAATATTTAGATATTACAGTGTGAGTTTCATTTAAATATAAATGGCCTAGAGGCAATGGAAAGTGAAAACGCTGCTGGCATGATGCAGAGGTGGTCTCTCCATAATCACTTGGGGAAGTTGTAGAGCCAACACAGGGATTGTTATGCATGCAATTTTTGGTTTGTCAGTGACACTCTTTAGAACCATCATATAGAAATTATAGTGGCTGCTATCGTATTTAAGCCTGTCCTATGTGGAAATAAACTTACCCTTGAAGTTAAACCATCAGCCCTGTTCGGGAAAGTTTTTCATTAAAAACAGCCCTGTTCAGGGAAGTTTTTAATGTGTGACATTTTAATGTATTTTTAATCTTTGTTGGAAGCCGCCCAGAGTGACTGGGGAAGCCCAGCCAGATGGGCAGGGTACAAATAAATTATTATTATTATTATTATAAAGGAACAACCACATGGTTTCATTCATGTGAATAGTGTCACCGAGTGCAGTAATAGTACTGGAATACTTGGGGTTATAAGATCAACTCAGGGTAAGCACACTGAATTTAATTAGTCACAGCCATCATTTTCAAATAGATCTGCTCTGAATAGGACTAATATTGGATACAAACATGTTACGTGTACAATTTTGTGCTGAGTAAGTTTGCTGCTGCAGACTAAGATGAAGAGGAGAACCATTATTCTAGTTCATCTTGAAAATAAAGTGGAAATTCTCAGCAGCTTTTAAGCACCGGAAGATCAGAAAGTCAACCATTAGATGTGTGAAAAGTTCTGACAATTCCACTTTACCGTTACATGTGCTCCCACCTTATCTGTCCAAAAGTGTATCTTGCCTCACAGGAATACAAAGATGGTTTTGACTAAGGAAAGGAGTGCAGAGGGTGCATTAAGGTGTGATAAGTCATGCCTTAATTGCAGTGACAAAACTCTGCCTTCAAGCTCCCATCTATCACAAAAGCTGTGTGATTTATTGTATTGTAATTTACATCTCCTGTATCTTACTGATTCATTTAAGGCCCTTGATTTAAATGCTGGAGCATGTCTTGGAGCACACAAAACATAGAAAGAATGCCATCATTATAACCATAGCAAAATGAAATGATGGGTCAAGGTGGTATATTCATCACAAACATGCCTCCAGATTTATTTTATAAACAAAGTTAAGGACTAAGCGCCAGAGGTGGGTGCGGTGGGTAATCTGTAGCTCTCCTGATTTTGTTGGACTTCAACCCCAGGTGGTCATTGGTTGATGGCAGTGACTATTATTTATATCCCACCTTTTAGCCAGAGCCAAGACTCAAATGGGCTCACAAAAATTAAAACAAATACCAATAGAACAAACATAGCTAAAAACATAGAAAAAGTTATGGTTAAAAAGTAATTAAACTATCTATGGAGTTCAAACTATGTAAAAAAACAACAACATCTAGAATAAAAAGAATGGAAAAAAGTGCAGCACACTATTAAAAGCCCTTTCCTTAAAAGCGGTCAGATTCCAAATCCTGCTGGAATAAAAAAGATCTTCACCTGCCAGTGGAAGGACAAAAGGGGAGAGCCAGTCTAGCCCTTCTAGGAAGAGAGTTCCAAAGTCTGGGGGCAGCCACCAAGAAGTCCCTCTTCCGCATTCCCACCAAGCATGTCTGAGTGTGGTGGGACTGAGAGAAGGGTCTCCTCCCCTGAAGATCTCAGAGCCCAGGTAGGTTTGTACAGAAGAATACAGTCCTTCAGAGACCCTAGAATCATAAAATGGTAGAGTTGGAAGGGCTGAGGGTCAAGGATTCTCAACTAGATCATACATGACAGATTGCCATTCAACCTCTGTTTAAAAAACATACAAGGAAGGAGAGTCTACCATCTCTTCTGGGTGTCCACTTTCAAACAGCTCTTGCCGTCAGGACATTCTTCCTGCTACTTCATCTCCCTTGAATCCATTAATTTGAGTCCTAGCCTTTGAAGTAGGAAGAAACAAGCTTGCTCCATCCTCCATGTGACAGCTCTTTAGATATTTTAAGATATCTCCACTCAGTCTCCTCTTTACCAGGCTAAATATACCCAGTTCCATCAACCATTCCTCATAAGGTTTGCTTTCTGCTCTAGGAAGGCATCATCCAAGTCATCTGATTTGGAGATCTATAGCAGACACGCACAGTATGGTCAATGTTGTTTCCCTCTCCTACAATTTTACCCATATACTCTCAATCTGTCATTACACTGCTAGTCACTGTTCACAGTAGTGAGCCATACAGACCAATGGTCTGACTCAGCAACAGGCAGCTTCCTGATTCCCAGACCTATCTGCAAGGTAATGTATGTGAGGTGCTTGGAACTCTCCAAAGTATTATATCAATGCTAAATGTTTCTGCTGTTAAAAGGTATTAATGGATTTTAGGGCTCAAATATGGATAAAGAGCACCTAATCCTATGACTCTAAACCAAAAATGTTTTGCTTAGAAGGCCTTAAGCAATGTATTCATTGTGTCATCTTTTCAATTACATTCCAGCGGGACAACTGAGTCAATCAGCACATTTTGCCCTCCAGCTCCCATATAATGTGCTAGGCTTGGGACGCAGCGCTAATTTTCTTGATCACTTGTATGTGGGCATTCCTCGCCCATTAGGTGAAAAGGTATGTTGGGACCCCAGTTCATATAATTGTATTGATATCAATGTGCATTTGGTTTCATACCTTGCTCAATATCACGTTGGCTTCTTCTTAAAAGGGTGGGATGGTGAGAATGTGTTGATGTGGGCTTCAGCCAGAGAATTGTGGTTTCCATGGCTGACCTACAGGTTAAAATGACTAGGTAAACAGGCCCAGTGGAATCCCAGTCGACCTTTTCCCTGCAGCATGGGCATTTTTGTTGTTTAAAGTCCTTTGAGACCTTGGAAAGGCATTCTCAACCTGGAATACCTTTAACATTATGGTTGTACCTAAGCCTGATTGGGACCCAAAGGGCGTGGGTTTACATCTATTTTGCCCTCCACCCACAGGACATTCATACAGTTGTGAATCCTGATCAGACAGGATCTATCCCAGGCTGCCATTTTACAAACCTGATCCACCGTTTACTTAATTATTTTTATGATAGCAAAAGGCAGGGTTCCCTCTAGCATTATTATCCCTTGATACATACATATACATACATACATACATACTGAAATGGCACTTATTTACTTTTAAGTTTTGTAAACTTATTTACTCTTAAGTTTTGAAAATGTATCAGGTCAAAATTGTTTTGTCTTTGAAAGTGGGAAGGAACCAAACAGTCTTTTGGAAATGTCATTCCAGCCAGTTTTCTAAGATAATGAGAATGTTGAGATTTTGCTTTGACTACACAGTAGAATTAAGAATGAAATGAGCTCGCACGACATTCACTGAGTGCTTTCCTTTTTTCCTCTTCCAGTCCATAAGGAAACAGGAATGGACAGCCATCATCCCAAACTCCCAGCTGATCGTCATTCCATATCCTCACTACTCCCCTCGAAGGTAATGCCACTGATTTAAATCCTGTTATATGAGTTGCAATGGCTGTTGATTTTAAGGATATTGAGCCTATGCTGCGGTTGGAGCCAGACCGTTTCCTTTTCTCACAGAAATCCTGGTATACTCAAAAATCTAACTACTTTCCTCGTTCACACAGCACATAGCTAAACTATAGAACTCACTCACACAGGAGACAGTGATGGCCACCAAATTTGGGGGGGGGGCAGAGGCCATTGGTGGCTGCTAGCCACAAAGACTACGTCCTACCTGCACTCTCAGAGGCATCATACCGCTGAATGCCAGTTTCTGCGATCTGCAAGCAGGCAAATGTTGTACTTGTGTGCAGGCTTCCCACAGACATCTGCACAGGCACCATGAGAACAGGGTGCTGGACCAGATGGGCCTGATCCTGCAGGCGCCTCTTATGTCCTGAGTTGCAGAGAGAATATACAAAACTTTGGCCGTGCCCCAGAAGTAGAGTATAATTCTATAAACATAGGGCCATATTGCTTGGACTAAGATGAGACAAAGTCTTTAGAGCAATTTAATAAGAGTGTTGGTAGTGATGATGGTGAAGCCTCTGGCTGTGATTGGCTGAGCCAAAGAAGCAGGGACTTGTTGCCATTGGCTCGAGCTGCTTAGAAATGAAAGAACAGAGCGATGAGCATGGGATTGGGACTCTTAAGAGATTTAGGCAATGACAGGCTAAGAAAGCCCCCCGGCTATTGGGAAATTAGGTTTGGTGTGGGAAAGGTCCTGAGAAATGAGGGAAAGAGCAGAAGGTTTATGGAGCGAGTCTGAGAGGATTATGCAGAGAAGCAAAACTGGCATAGAGACTAGGCAGATTGAAGCTGTAGGGGCGAAAATGGGTGTCAAAGACAACAGAGAGAAATAATTCCTGTCCAAAGAATGAGCAAAGCTGAAAATGGGCATGTGATCAGGAGCTATGGACATGAGGTACTCACTTTCACATACTGGCTGACTGCAGGTTTCTGGAAACTTAGGCAAGCCTTATTGGATGGAAGTTGTGCAATTGCAACCTCTCAGAAGATGTTCCCTGTGGGTTGTGTTAACTGGCAGGGTTTTTTAAAAAAGAAAGATTCCAAAGAATTGACCATAGATGTATAATAAAATGTGTCTTCATAAAATGTGTTCTGTCTGGGGTTTTTGGTTTTTGTTTTCTTTGTCAAGTAGCAAATGTAATTGTGGAGACAATGGCTTCCTAGGAAGTTTGGTTCTAATCAAATATACATTCTCTGTGTCCAGTGAAGTGCAAAAAGATTTCTATTCAGATTTCCAGCACATGCTGTGTGTTGCCATGGCTCTTTGAATTCTGTTGTAATTAGGGGCACGAAACTTGCTTAGCAGAGGATTTCCACAATGAAATCCCCTTGAAATAAAGTCCCATTTGCATGATAGTAATTAGCTTTCCTTCCCAGCTGCCCTTATATTTGGCCTACTAGGAACCCCCTTGACATATAGTAAAGTTAAAAATGTGCCGTAGGTAGTGTTTATTTACTTATTTATTTACTTATGCACTGCTTTTCCAATGTGTTCCTCATGGCTTCCCACAGTTGCACAGAAAAACAAAAAAACAAAAATAAAAATAAAACTACAATCAACAAATCAATAAAATAACTAAAAGCTACATAGATAGATGTGTATGGTTTATAATTTGGTGATTTTATCTCTGTAGTTGTGCTCTTATTGTGATGACCAGTGCAAGGAAATTTCAGTTTACCTTAAAATAAAAGAAAGAATTTTTTTATTTTATTTTTTGCATCAGTCACCAACCATTGCAATTTATATGCAGAATACATCTCATTGAATGTATGCAATATATTTGTGTAACTATGTTGATATTAAAGCTCCACTCTTGGATAGAAACTATTTTTCTTTAACCACGAACAATTGGTTGTAACCTGAGGTATCGAACAGGCTGTAAACAGCAACTCACCTGTTCACCTGTAACAAAGACCCATTGCTTCCAGATGCCCAGGAAAAGACCATTTCCTTTTAATCCACACTTGGGCAGCATGGATAAATATGGGACAGGAGGGCAAGCAAAAGATTTTACAAGTCAGTAACTCTTGTGGCACTTATTTACAGGCTGATAAACTTGAATTTCTAGGCTGATAAATTGGTGTCCATCTCTCCCTTTCAGAAAAGCAAAATCACTTGAATTACTACACTCTTTTTACTTCTCTTATGATGGTGATATATGTATATACTTATACCATTGGTTCATATATCCAGGGACCCAGAGAAAAACTATATGAGAATAGGACCATTTTTAAACTAAAAGCTATAGAGACCTACCCTTGCTTTATAATTAATCACATTTTGTGATTATCTTCTCTGTTTGTAAACTAAACAGTTTGTAAACTTTCTCTAAATCTTGTGGGTGATATGCAAATGTGCCTGTCCACTACAGCATATTTTTGCTTTTGCAAAAATCTCTTCCCCTTTCATCCCCCCATGTTCCCCCCATATCTACTCCAAAGTGTTGGGGGAGGACTCTTGCTCAGATTTGGGGTGGCTGAGGGATGGGGAGATGAGAGAAGAAAGGGGAACTTGCTTGTGCAGCACTGGATAGCATTCCATATATCCACATTTGACATCACAGGCCATTTGAGATAAAAAGAGACTACATTGTGCTATTAAAAGCAATCAGAAGCAGCTTGCATAAAACAAGGAACCGCCACCCTTTCCCCCTAGGGATTTCTGGAGAGGAAATCACTTATTACGCTCTTCCATACATATGCAACCTCCCTCTGTTCCCCCCTCCCCCAATCTTTCCAACTACCTCTACTATGAAAAAAGTCGGAAAACTACTAAAACTAAACCAGGGTGTTGGTTCAGTTATTGTTTTTTCCAAAGGTGTTTGCCTTGAAATCCATTGGCAAATATTAACTCATTACCCTGTTGGCAGCACTGATTCCTTCTGCTTCCCAGTGCCCACTAAGATGGAAGAAACTTACCTAATAGAACAAATTCTTCCTGCCATCAGATGTACAGGTGATCGAGACAAACTGACCAGCCATCACACTTGTAAGAAGGCAGAATGAAATGATTGCCCCTCATGGAGATATATCCTACCCCTAATTTGCATGTCAAGCGTGATGGCCATTTCACTGATGTTCAGGCAACCAGATTTCTCTGGAGTTGTGAACTGGATCTTTAATTATCTTTCTGTGCAGATTAGGGGGGGTTGAGACTGTCTTGGTGTACAGTAAGCTCACTGTAGACACACTCTATATATAAAATCATAGAACTGCGGAGTTGGAAGGAACCCAAAGGGTCATTTAGTCCCAGCCCCTGCCATGCACCTTCTACCTAGGCAAGCAAGAAGGATTATCAAATTCAGTGATACAATCGGGTCAAGAAAAGACACTTGCAAAGAAGGTCTGGTGTGTCCTGGGAAGAGCCCAAAGGGCCAGATAGAGAGACCAGGATGGCCACATTTGGCCCACAGGCCTGAGGTTCCCAAACCCTGCTAGATTCCATCAGTAACCAATCACTAAGAAAAGGTGGAAGGTAAGGTTGGAGCAGATTTTAATGTTCATTCTCCACCCAGTCAACACCTTGTTATGTACTGCAGGGGGAAGAAAAGCAAATTACTCCTAGAACTAACATACTGTAGGTAGGAAGACTGACATATTCAGATACACTTCCCAAAATGCTTACCAAATATGTTGAAATATTATAGATATCATGCTATTGATCACGATGTGAAGTACCCCGAAGCGTTCAGTTAACTCTGTAATCCAGTTCAAGCTCCATTGAATCCAGATGCAATAAATGTCACAAGAGCGACTGTTACAATAATGTCTCATTTAGTCAAAGCAACACAGTGGGCTGTGCTATTGCTCCTTTTAACCAGCATCGAGTAAATTCTGGTGCTGATATTTTAGGAGCTGTTGGATAGTACTACTTCTTCCTACAATTGAGTTTTTAGTCACTTATCTCCTATTTTGCTCCTTGTGTTTTCTGAAAGAATGCTCTCTCAAATTTATGCCTCTTATAAAATGCACATTGATTTTAGTTTTCAGTCAGTTTCAAGATTTATTGATTGCAGTGGCTGACCTCAGTGGCCAATAAATCTTTATTGTAATCCTAAAACAAAACTATGCCTGTTTGTTAGAGAGATCACAGCTTTATTAATCTTTGAAATAAAGCAGCAGCACTTGAAAAAGTGAAAAGAGAATGCAGTTTTGCTTTATACTAATGTAATCACATGGTAGTTGAGAGATATTAAACAAAGGAGAATGTATTCTGCCACCTGCTTACTCCAAAGCAATCTAATTGATCTTTCCACAGATATGTGGTTCAGCTCTGTGTTCTAGTTTTTGAAATGGCCTGTGTACCTTTGGAAGGAGAGATCGGAAAATATTTTTATGGGAAAAGTTCATTATATGTTGTTTTAAAAAACAGTGAGCATTGAAATGCAGTACTAAGGGATCCGGAAAGTCATTTTCAAGCTAGATTTAATTAATGTAACCATCTCCTATCATAATTTATACTTGACAAGCTTGTGACCTTTTCGTATGGCTTGTCTAGAAAAGCTTCTGTAAATCTTCCATTTTAGTAAAATGGTTTGTTATTCTAATTTGCCTTTGCTTTTTTGTTGTTGTTGTTGTATTCTTGTTTTTAATTTTTTTCAGTTGTGACAGTTGGGTTTTTTTTGTTGTTTTGATTTTCACCAGTCTAACAGATGTAGTAAAATATTGGATTTAGACCATAGTATTCATTGTGCCCCAGTAGGATTTTTATATAGTAGTTGAGTTAATTTGCATCCCAAAGCAGAATTTTGCCCTTAGAATATAGTTTTGTCTGAGGAATAGAAGTGTATAGTGAGACTTTGCCCTGTGCACCCACAAATGAGAGTGCAGAGGGGGTCGTTGTCCTCCAGTTTTTCTTGGAACTACACTGCATCCTTACTAGGCACTTCAGGTTGTTCACCCCATGCATATTATGCGGTGTCGTGGATGCTGAAACGTTGGTGGCTTGCCACTCAGTGTGCATTGACTCTGTGTTCAGCCCAAAGTAGGAGGAAACAGGAATGCTTCAAGGGAGATTAGTCAGATTACGCCATTTGCAAGGCATCTGAAGCTAGATCAAGGAAGCCCCAAGTCATTCTGTAAACACAGGCATCCCCCCAAAAATGCTGCATTTTGCCTTTTTTTTAAAAAAAAAAGTGATCACTGATTTTTTTTTTAAAAAAGTTGTCCTTGTGGGAAAACCATTGCACCTATTATTCTGAAAGTATTCATCCCCTGAGAAGGGAGAACCATTATACTGAATTCTAAGACTTTTTTGCTTTTTTAAAAAAAACAAACCTTAAAAGCTTGCTGCACAAAATCCTTCAGTGAAACTGTCTGCAATTTGGCAGGCTTAATCCACCCTGGAGGAGCACCTTTATCTGCAAATTTTATCCACTTCTGGGGGGAAAAGGGGGGAAATGCAGCCATTTTTAGATTTCCCATTGTAATCAGTGAGGAGGAGGGAACAGTGTTTCAGACTCGAATAACAGGTTGACTCAGAAACACATGGGGTTGTAGCCCATTAAAATCTACTCAGAGGAGACCCGTGGGTATTAGTAGACTTCAGTTATATCATGCCAATTAATTTCAGTGGGTCTGTTCTGCATAGAACTAACAGTAGATGCAAGCCATAGAGCGGATTCAAAACAGGTGAGTTGGCTTCCCTTGGCCAGAGATACAAGTTAAATATTTTGGCTGGCATACATCAATAGTAAATACCTTCCATAAAATAAGCCCCTAGAATGGAATTGAATGGAATGCACGATTTTGCAAAATGCTTTAGAAGAAGCCTTGTGCTTGGACGCCTGGGGAGTGTTTCACCTTATCCTAAAGAGTATGCTGGCAATTAACTCTGGAGCCATACTTTTTTCAATCCTAATACTTCTTTTCTTCAAGCAGACCTAAGGATTACAGAAGCACATAGTTTGCACCCGCTCCATCACTGGTTGATTGCACCCCCCACCATCCAAAAACAAGAGAGGGATCAATTACAAAAACGGGAGCAGGGGTTGGAGAATGTATTTTAAATGATCTCCTGACGGGTATATTATGATTGTGTTGCTTTCTGCATGCCTGAGTTGGAACCACACTCCACAAATGGGACAGTTAAGAGTTCATTTTGCTGAAACACATTAACTCAGATCGATATGAAACCGTTGCCTGGGCTGTGAGAAAAGAGCAAAATGACACATGATGGGCTAAATGCCGCCTTGTGGCTTTGAATTGACATCCTGTTTATGAACTTCCAATAATCAATGGAGCCATTTGCAAAGCACGCCACAAGAACACTTGAAGTTCTTTTGTGTTTCGGTACCCCAAAGATAATTGAAGAATTCTTATGTATATTATTTTCCTGAAATAAGGGTTTCAGGTTTCCAAACTCCATACGCCGTTTTAGTCCTAGCTGAGAAAGGAAAACCTTTTGATGTTAGCATACTTTGAGTGTGATGCATTTGTAAGCTTATAAACTCAGAACATAGCAATATCATCTGAAAAGTGACTTTGGTAAAGATGATGGAAAGGGTTGCCTTTTTTCTGTTTTGGTATATTTTGCCGATAATTCTTCTCTGCTAAAGCCTTTGAAGGAAGCTTTATTGCAGTGTAGTTTCCTGTATTTAATAGAACCCCGTTAAAAACAGGAGCTGGAGAAATACACCTACCAGTTTTTCCCAATTTGTACTGCTTCATATCATGGGTGTAGTTCCTTCCTGAAACATGTGGCCTTTCATACTCAGAGACTAATGTGCAGTAGATTATCTTCTCTCACTGCTGCTGCCTCCTGCTTCCTAAATCCTTCCTTTTCTCTGCGCATTGTCTCTGCTTCCAAAAGCGAACATCAACTTTGCAGTGAGTCAACACATCAAACGACAAGTCAAAATGTTACTCTGACACGACAAACGTGCCCTGGCTGGGGAGCAGGGAGATGATCTTAACTCATTGCTTTACATCCCATAGAGCTCCAAATCAAATAGGCCCGAAGTCAGGCAGCTTTTTATCATTCTGCTTTCCATAATCTCTGTGGAACATCTTGCCATCAGTCCTGAAAGTAAACTGATGTTTTCTTGGATTCTCCTTTATACCCACAGCTGGAGTGCCAAGCTGTACCTAACCCCAAGTAACATCGTATTGCTGACGGCTATTGCCCTAATTGGGGTCTGTGTCTTCATCCTGGCAATAATCGGCATACTTCACTGGCAAGAGAAGGTAAGCTTAATTTGTTACAAGTGTTTGTCTTCCTCGCATCAAGTTCAGACAATACAACATTGCAAACCAAACTCCGCATCATCCTTTTTTTAATTAAGCCTTTCACTTTGGGAAAAGTTGCCATTTTCAGGATGATGATTTTGAGTCATTTCTTCAATAAACAACGGGGGAAATAATGCATGTTAAAGTATTCAGAAGGTCCCAGAATTAGACTCCTATTATAAATATATTGAGTAACAAGATTGAGAAAAACGTCTGCTTGAGACCTTGAGAAGCCATTGCTAGTCAGAATGGATAGTGGGTTACCCCCGGCCCCAAATCAAGCTTGGCCCTACAACTTAATGATGGGATGGGGGCAGGTATTGCAGCTAGCTATCCATCCCAGTCTTTCTGAGCAAGTCATATGGGGAGGATTAGATCTGCCCCTCCATACTGGCCTTAGCTGGTGGATGAATGCCATGTTCCTTTAATAAAGTTGTGGCCTACTTATTCCCGTGCATTCGTGTCTTCCTCTTTCTTTCTTTCTTTCTTTCTTTCTTTCTTTCTTTCTTTCTTTCTTTCTGCAATACAATATGTCACTTGAAATTGCAGGTGGGAGTCACATTTTTGAATTCTCATCAATATTAAAAACAACCCTGTAAGTAGAAAGCTAGCCCAGCTAGAAACTCCCTCCCCAATGAGCTAGGTTTTTTTAAGTGGAGTTTCTTTCCATAAGTAAGGGACACAGGTGGCGCTGTGGGTTAAACCACAGAGCCTAGGACTTGCCGATCAGAAGGTCGGTGGTTCGAATCCCCACAACGGGGTGAGCTCCCGTTGTTCAGTCCCTGCTCCTGCCAACCTAGCAGTTCAAAAGCACGTCAAAGTGCAAGTAGATAAATAGGTACCGCTCCAGCGGGAAGGTAAACGGCGTTTCCGTGTGCTGCTCTGGTTCGCCAGAAGCGGCTTTGTCATGCTGGCCACATGACCCAGATGCTGTACACCGGCTCCCTCGGCCAATAAAGCTAGATGAGCGCCGCAACCCCAGAGTCGGTCACGACTGGACCTAATAGTCAGGGGTCCCTTTACCTTTACCTTACTTTCCATAAGTATCTGCTCTCTTCATTCTGAAGAGGTACTATCCCTTCCTCCCATCACATTTTGCTATATGTGGCCTCAGTACACAAGTCAAAAAGTGCCTTCGTTCGTTAAGCTTTGTTTCTGTGGCTGTGGCTTTGGGTGTCTTGCTCTGCCTGTAGTTTAACTGAAAGATACTTGAGGCACGTTGTGACTCTGTCAATGAATGAAATTTAACCCATGCTTTCATTATTTTCAGTCAGGCTGTAATACAAAGGGATTTCTTCCCTCTTGTGTTTAAGAAACCCTTGCTGACTTTTTATTGACATGCTTCAAACCGTGATATTTTACCATGAGCAAAACTGACTGTTTTTCTCTATAGAAATGCATTGATCCGGAGAAGCCATTTGGGAGGCTTCTTTTCATACTACAAAAGGAAACTGTGTCCCAATTTCCCATATAGCTCTCCATTCACAGCAAACAGTTGAGCCAGCAGGGTAGCCAATAAGTGCTGCCGCCTAGCCAAGCTGTAATCATAACTGTCAAAATTACCGCATTTTAGACTCACGGCGGCTTGTCATTGGCATTCATGAAACAAAAGAGCAAGAGCTAAATGTTTAGAAAGGTTTTGCACGGCGCCTGGAAATTAGTAAGCCTATTGTCATAAACCCTTCCAAAGCGTTAACACCAAATGCCAAAGGCAGGAGGTACAGAAACAACCATGAAGTTAGATATTCAGGGTGGCACTCAACTCAGCAAACAGAACCAAGTTAGCAACAACTGCGCTTTTACTGAGCGGGGATATCTCTCACCTCTAAAGTACGAAATGCTTGCTGACTCCTCACACACCTCCAGCTTTATCAGGGGCATTAGCTGAAATTGGGAGGAAGACCGTGAAGGGCATTGTACTATTACAGGGGGGGGAAATGCATATTCTGAAGAACAGCTATTTGGGGAAGTTGACAAGCAGGTTGAGATCCGAAGGTGCCCCCTCACTTTTTATAATTCTACTAATCTTTTTAAAAACCAACTATTTTTGCAATAAATAAATAAAAACCATTCAAATATAAATCCCACAGTTCAAGATGCATCTTTTAATTCTGTGTGCGAGAACTGGCATATAGCGGAGAAATATCTCTGTATAAACCACAATGTATCCGAGGGGTGGTTTTTTTAGACTTTTGTGTTAAATGAGTCTTACAGGTAACCTTTTCAAAATGCCATGGAAGGGAGAGAGAAAGAGGATACAGCTGGCTTGGAATTACTGTTTGAAGGGAGCAACTGCAGGAATGGGAGAAGAGAGGAGCCAGCACATTATGCTGTGTGAATTTGCCAAGACTGGGAGTGGGATAGAAGGGAACATGTTGCAGGCTTCTATTATACATTTGAGATGTGTCAGAGCCTTAGTGGCATGAGCATGTCACTGCCAAGAAGCCAGAAGTGATAACGCCTTAAAACCGGAGTTCTTTTCCTGAAAGATAAAAGGCCTGACAGCAAAATCCAGAAGGGTACTGTCAGTTCAACGTGAAGTCCCAGAGTGCCCTTAGAGAGAAAGCACAGCTTGTCAGATAAGGATGAGGTAGGTGAGGGCAAACTTTTCACAAGCCACCTTAAGATGTAACAACCATTTCCCTTTCTGCACCAGGCCTCTCCTCAATTACAGGTGTATGTTTGTGCTTAGTCCACTAAACAGTAGAAAGGCAGGTTTATGGGCAGTTTTTACTGGACAGGTTGCCCAGGGCATATGGAAGATGGCAAACTGCAGAAGACATACCTGGACCAACATAGGTTAAATATACCCCTTCCTTTGTTTAGAGAACGGGCATGTCAAGCATCGTGTGCAATGCTTACAAATATTTCCTTTTCCTGCATTGCAGTACAGTGGTACCTCAGGTTACATACGCTTCAGGTTACATATGCTTCAGGTTACACACTCCGCTAACCCAGAAATAGTGCTTCAGGTTAAGAACTTTGCTTCAGGATAAGAACAGAAATCGTGCTCCCGGGGCGCGGCAGCAGTGGGAGGCCCCATTAGCTAAAGTGGTGCTTCAGGTTAAGAACAGTTTCAGCTTAAGAACGGACCTCCAGTATGAATTAAGTACTTAACCCGAGGTACCACTGTACCTGTAATGATTATTTGAGCCAAACATTGTGGCTTATAAGTTTGCATTTTGAATAGTGGTTGAAGGAGAATGCTTTTTTAAAACACAACTAGAGCAAGCCCACCAGATGTTAGTCATTTTAGAGCTTCCCCTCACGTCTCAGCATATAAGCACAGTCCAACAGGAAATCCTTGTGTACCAAGAGTCATTTCTACTTTGACAATTAATCGCTCTTAAAGAAAAGCATTTAATGAACCAGCCCAAAGCACTGGACCATTAACACAAAAGAGAGTTGATCACTGAACTGCAGTGGCCATTTCTCTTCTCCTCTAAAATGACACCTATTTAAGTACTAACCGTTAAGGCTTTTAGTGAGCTTTCCATTACCTCTTCACATGATAAAGCAGCTACTCCATGCAATTCAGTAACTCTGGAAGTCAAAATGCAAGATGCATTTACCAAAATACTCTCTTTCATCCCTCCCCCCCCCCCACAGAAAGCAGATGACAGAGAGAAAAGGCAAGAAGCCCATCGGTTCCATTTTGATGCTATGTGATGCGCCTTAATATGTTGATGGAGGACGTACTACACATTTGCTTGGTCTCAGATACTGTATTCGAGCCTGCGAGGGTCAGGGGGGGAGGGTATTGTTCCTGTGCTATTTGTAAATGTTGCATTGGTTTTAATTTATTTGTAAAGTGTTAAAATCAAGCCTGTTTCACTTGGCCCTCCAATAATTGGTTGTATATATGCTGATAGACGTTTTCTCTTTCTTTTTAAAAAAGCTGTAAAATCTGCTTTAATAATGGATCATACTGCATGTGTTCAATTGTTTGCATATCCTCACTGTGACGACTGACGAAAAGGAAAGTCGTATGTAAATTTCAGAAGTGAGTTTCAGTCAGCAAAATCCCCATTAGTGCTACTTGAGTAAGACTTGTCACTTACAGATTCCACAAATGTGAATTGCATTTTTATAATTGTCAGATGAGTGAAGATATCTCATGCTATTCTGACTGTCCTCCAGGGTGTTTGATGTGTAGTTCTCTGGGTTACTCAGCTTTGTATGAATCTACGCAGCCAATCAAGTGAGAGGAAAGGCTGTAAATTGGAAGATACAAACACCCTAATAAGAAAAAGAAACTGGTCACAATGTCTATTAATATATTAATATTTTTAAGATGGAAGTATATAATTCAACTTCTATTTTAAATTATGCCTTCCTAAAGTGGAATAATTTTGCATGGCTTACTCATGGTTATCATGTAATTGCACTAAAGATTAATCATGATAAAAGTTGACCAATAAGGTGAAGTTATTGGGAAAGGAATAAGGAAAGAATCCACCATGGAAAAATATGTTGTATGATCTTTCCAAATTCACTTATAATCAAGGGCTGGACTGTGCTGTATTTTCATATAATCATACCAAACCAATTATTTAATTTTTTTGCATTTGGCATGAACAAAGAGAATTCCAGCTAAGTTTAAGAATCATTTTCCAAAAAGGAGGTATGGGCTTTTTTATTAAACAGATTTTGTTGGAAACATACTTTGTATAATATGGTTGTTCCTTTATTCTTAGAGATTTATTTATAATTGACCATGATTTGAAAACTGTTGTTCTGCATTCCTAATAAATGGCATCTATTAAGTTAAATCATGTATGTTGGCTTAGTTTATGGATGGTGAATCTAAATGTTGCTTCTTTTCAATACAACATCTGTGCTCTCTGTGTGGCCCCTTGAATCAACCATTGAATCAATCTTGTCATTTCGGCATTGACCTGTAAAGGAAAATCAAAAGGGGGAAAAATGAGTCGGAGAAACGAGAAACACATGAACATGTGAAGCTGTCTTATGCTGAGTTACTCAGGCCGTTGGTCTACTCTGACAGCAACTCTCCTAGGTCTCACACACCAGTAGTCTTTCCTAAGCTTATGGCTTGAATTCGTTTCACATGAAGACGCCAGAAACTGAACCTGGGATCATCTATATGTAGAGCAAACTGTATGCAAAATCGTCCCCAGTCATGACTGCATTTGCTTTACTTCTTCCCAGTCTTGGCACTTCCTGGGACAGTAGCAAGAGAGAAGTGCAAATTTGCCCTGGTTTTGAAACTCGTTTTCTATCTAGTTGCCACAGGCCTTGCTTGTTAGAGAAAGCTTGATGGAGTCTTCTGCCCACATGTTGTATGACTGCTATTAACTGCTCTAGAACAGGGGTAGGGAACCGTTTTCAGCCTAGGAGCCACTTTCCCTTGCGAGGAACCTTCCAAGTGCCACACGCCAGTGGGAACAGAGACAAAAGTAGGTGGAGAAAAGCATGTGACAACCTTTGTTCAGTAGGACACATCCAAGCCATGCAAAAGTCAATGAGATTTCTATAAAGCTTCTTATTTATTTGCTGTGCTTAAAATCCACATTTTTCCCCTAAGGAGCTCAAAGCGGCATACATGGTTCTCCCCCTACTCATTTAATCCCTGCAATGGCCCTGTGAGGTAGGTTAGGCTGAGAGGCCGTGAGCTTCATGCCTGAGTGGGGATTTGAACCATGGGTTTCCCAGATCCTAGTATAACACTCTAACCCAGGCTTCCTTAACCTCAGCCCTCCATATGTTTCTGGCCTACAACTCACATGATCCCTAGCTAGCAGGACCAGTGGTCAGGGATGATGGGAATTGTAGTCTCAAAACATCTGGAAGGCCGAGATTGAGGAAGCCTGCTCTAACCACTAAACCACACTGGCAGCTTGCAAACAAGAGGCATTTTTACAGGTCAAGGGCACATTTCAGCCAAGCAAAAGCATTCCAAGAATGCGCAAAGCTGGAATCATGACAAGTAGTCACTGTCAAGGATAGGCTAAGTAGAGAGGTCTGGAGAGCCACACTTGCCCTCAGTAACTGAGGTTCCTCATCCCTGCTCCTGGCAGTAGGGCAAACAGAGGTCTCCTGTGGTGCACTCCAAATATAGAGAAAGTAGGCTTTGTACGGAGCTATTTCCATCCATTTTATATCACTGATAATACACAGAGAAAGCTATAGGGAGTATTACGGGGATTTTGTATTAATGCTACAGTTTGGTGGTTGTACCAAGGGTAAGAAATGCCTGAAATATCTCATCTCACACTGAGATATTTATCTTTTGAGGGGAAAGGACAAGGGTGCACATTCGGGGTAGTCTATAAACTGACTATTCCTATGTCTTGTGGCCCCAGATTTCCCAAATGTGATAGGTAAGGTTTCAAAAACGGATCTCAACACCAAAACATGAAACTGAACGTTGGAAAAATCCAGGACAGATAAAAGTTCTTCTTCATGCAGCACATAGTTAGAACTATGCAAGTTGCTCCCACAGGAGGCAGTGATGGCCACCAGCTTAGATGGCTTTGAGAGGATCGGACAAATTCATGGAGGAGAAAGCTATCAATGGCTACTAGCCATGATGGCTATGCTCTGCCTCCACAGCTGGAGGCAGCAATGCTTCCGAATATCAGTTGCTGGAAACAACAGGAGAAGAGAGTGCTCTTGAATTCGAGTCCTGCTTGTGGGCTTCCAATAGCCACGTGGTTGGCCTCTGTGAGAACAGGATGCTGGACTAGTTGAGCCATTTGGTCTGATCCAATAGGCTGTTCTTATTCCAAGAAGCCACTAGTGTGGAAGTTGTTTTCTTCTCTCTATTCTAATAATGTGTTCACTGCTTGAGAACCATGCCCGTCTTTCTTTAAAACAGTGATGCAAGAGAAGGTGTTACTGGTTTTGTTTGTTATTATGCTATGTATCTTTGTGTTTTTATATTGTAAACTCCCCTGTGATCTTAGGGTGAAGGGCAGTATTAAAAAAACCCCAATGAATAAAATTTATAATAAATGCAATTAAATAAAAAATATAAAAATACTGTTCATCACCTTTTAGATTTTTGCCGAATCGTTTGTTAGGTCCATGGGATGCACAGCCTCTTGAGTGTTGTACCACCTGAGTCTCGGCTAAAATGAATGGAGCTTGTATCGTCAGAACAATTTGAGGTTCACCACTTTTATAAAGCTATGCCTGGACAGTGTTCTTTATAGCAGGAAGAGCACAATGTAATTATAAAACTGACAGATTAGTGGATAGGAAAAACAAACATTCTAGTGTTACTTCGGTTGCTTACCCCATTTTAATGGTAAGAAAACATGTGTTGCTTCTTTGCGATGTTCCAACTCTTAGCAGTAACATCAATAAGCTCCGCTGCAAACAATAGTAGCTCTGCTCAAGTTCAAAACTGATTGTTCAAGTGTGGTTAAAAAAATTTTTTTATGGCGAGTCCAAATAAGATAACTATGAATCATCCTGCTGGTGAGCAGTGTTGGAAGACATCTTTAGCTTCCAGCAAAAAGTGAGCAATCTCACATGTAAATTTTTGGGTACAATCTTGTGTTTAAATTCCTAAATAGCTTTGACTTCAGTGTAAAAATTTTGTACTCTACAAAACAGCTGCTTGGATTTTTTAAAGCTCTCCAGACAACTGTCTAGCAGATGCAGGGTTTTAAGTATAGCATGTTACGTTGCAGTTCAGATGGTTAGTCTAGATGAGCCTGGAGGTGCCTTTGTCAGCTGTTTACTATTCATGTGTACTGATCATGTGTAGTGTTCCTAGCTGTAAAGACTCCATTTGGGCATATTTTTCTCTCCTAGTCTTGCTTTGGTTTGGAAACTCTAAAGACGGAATCCTATGGAGCCAAAGTTTGCAGGGACAAATATGTCACTGAATTCAACCTACTGCTGTGAGGAATAATTCTCCTTTCCGCCAACACACACACCCCAATTGATTTATGTAAATCAGATCACAATGTGCCAAGAGAAGATTCACCTGCCTAAGGATGCCTCTGCACAGAAGCTTCATGCAGACGCCTTTTGGGAATGCACACTAACCATGCAAATGTGGGGGGCCTGTATCTTTTGTTCCACAGAGCAGCTAACAGAGGTCGCATCGGATTCGCGTTGGAAATGCACCACTTCTGAGCCACCTGCATTGGTGCAGAGCTCCAAAATGCAGGGAAAAACAGGTGAGGCAAGCTCAAGTCTCAGCAGGAGATTGGTAGAAGCAAGGTCAGTCTTTCAGAGGCAGCATCGCTCCATGGTAGAGCAATCCTTTGCATGCAGAATCCCACAAGTTCTGTACCCAGCATATCCAATTAATTGGGTCAGATACCAGGCGATGGCAGAGACCTCTGCCTGAGATTCTGGTCAGCAGCTGCCAATCAGAGTAGACAATGCTGAGCTAGATGGACAAATAGTCTGACCTGGCACACGGCAGATTTGTGTGTTCCTAGATGTAACTTGAATCTGTAATGCACTCTGCGTATTGTTTGTGTGTGAGGCAGGCGGCTTATTATAAATAAGCTATGTTTTCAAGGCAGAGATGCACCCTTGACTTCTGAAGCATGAGGAGCCACCGCAGATTTGGGCCAAACTAAGCATATGCACGACTGAGCATTTGTGGGATAAGGGTCTATAATTTGCACGTGTATAAATGTCTCTCACCTGCATATTAGAGGCTTAGGGAATCTCATGTTTTGCTGTGAATAATGATGGTACAATTACACTGGAGAGACACTGTGCTTCTTAATCCTCACTGACTGGCAGTCACAAGTTTTAGCCAGCTTGTATAAATTATTTCACAGGTGCTTATCTCTGTAGTGCCAAAACAGAGCCACCTAGGTTTAGAGTGACCTAGCCATATTAGAGACCATTCTTCCTGGATCACACATATGTTAACATACACTATTTCAGTACATCAGTGTGGGGGTTCCACTTTCAGAACAGTTTGTTTCCAATTTGCATAACTAGTTGTGCATTTTATTTTTATTCCTAGATGGAAACCTACCCTAGAATCTGACATAAGAAGTGCCATGGCTCACAGCCAGTTGAGATTTATTTCTGCATGCTGGTATTACCCCCAAAGCTGAACCTGCATGGTTATATGTTCTACTTGATCACTTAAGACTGCTGTATATTGAGAATTCTGCAAAACAAACAAACAAACAAACAAACAAACAAACAAAACACCAGTGAGGAAAAATGGGGGGGGTGGCTGAAAAAAGAGCCACAGGCCCCCTCTGTTTCTCTTATTGATCTATTCTTCTCTCTCTCTCTCTCTCTCTCTCTCTCTCTCAGTGGTTAATTTTCCCTTATCCTTCCACACACACTTCTAGGGATAATTATCCACTGAGCGGGAGATGGGTAGATAAGGGGAGTAGAAACTTCCTTTCACTATCCCCTCCAGCTAGAAGAAATTAATCAGCTAAGAAGAGGAAGACATCTATACTGCTTGATATGTATAGATGCTAATTTGGAAATAATTAATGCAAATTGCAATACAGTACACCTCTCCTTAATGGGTGTGAGCAGGTGAGCCAGGTACTAGCTGTTGATGGGCTGCTTCAAGTCTTCTATGATTCTGCTGCCACTTCACTTGGTTGTTTATCTTAAAAGCCCTTCGAAGTAAAAAGTTTATTATTATTATTTAGAGAGAGAGAGAGAATAAGTGTGTGTGTTGCCTAACACATGATGGCTATAGGCAACTTAAAATTAAAACAAAGCATACAACACTACAAGATACTTTTTTATTTATTTAAACAGCATCAGCGGACACTTTGCAACAGAGGATTCTCCTCTGGAAAATAGGACACTTGCCACCCTCCCTCCAGCCTTCTCAGCCTATTGATGGGGGTGTGATCAATTAGCAGGGAAAGTTCCCATGTGGTGAGTGCAACAGGTTAGCAGTGACTGGCCAAAGGTCACCCAGCCAGCTTCTGTGCTGAGTGAGAATTTGAACCCTGGTCTCTCCCAGGTCCTAGTCCAACACTGCAACCATTGGACCACCCTATGTATACTGAGGGCAGTATGGAGAATAGCAACACCCTCAACAGCCGTCCCAGTTACACCTACACAGGGAGGTAGCACAAGTTTTGAGCTGGAAGCAGCTGCTTTAGCCTGAGTGCAAGCAGAATTCTTAACAAGTTGCATTTCTGTCACTCAAGGTGACTTTTAACACTAGCATTCTAGCTTTGCTGAATAACATAGCCTTTATACAGTGCTATTTTTCTTGAAAAAGAGGTGCCAGAACTCACCATGAACGCCTGCCTTGTTCTCTTATAATGGCAATGGTACCCACCGGAGAGATGCCAGAGCTGAGTTCCGGTGAGTTCCGGCTGAAAAAAGGCCTCACTTTATATCTATATAGTTTGTTTCATTCATTTAAGTTTCACAGGCTAACAGCAACTACATCTCCAACTAGGTGTATATACATAAAGAGGTTCAGGATACCTAAGAGGGAAATAGCACAATAGTTTTACAGTACAGCATGTAGCTCAGATGTCTGAAAATCCTGTGGCTGTGCTTACCCTATGAAGAAACTGTGGGGGGGGGGAGAATTACAAAGAGAAATGCAAATTAGCACCAAGCTTATGACCCTGACTTCTACAGCACTGATGCAGCATCTTCAATGCCCAGGATCCTATTCTGCCAGAGAGGGGCTATTAGATGAAATGGCGCCATCTGCTGCACCAAAAATACACATTTGATACCTCTATTTCCTGTGTTGCTAGCTCGTTTCCAGCCCATCCCCCTATTTAACTTCATACGAGATTCATAGGCTCCTCTAAAATGCTGTGCAAATTGAAAGTGTGCACAATTTTGTCACCATTAGACCTTGCACGTCTGGAAAAAAAAGATGTACAAAAGCTAGCAAATTACTTTTGTTCGGTTTGGGTAAGGATGGCTAAGCTACCAACACAATAATAATAATAGTAATACAAAAAAAATCAAAGTGGCTAAAACACATTAGGACAACACCAGAATTCATAAGAGATGGAATCTATTGTTGTTCAAGCTCTAGTGAGTAAGCTCAGCCATTAAAACAGATATCAAAAGGCAACCTTTATAAGTGTCCATCTAATTTACAGGCAGTTTATTGGATTTACTAGCTCTTTGGATTCAGTTGCAAATTGCTTCCTTAAGTACTGAGACCCTGACAAGTGAAATACTGCCATCAGGATACCAACTGCAAAACAATATTGATCACTAAAGTTTGTATTGGCAGGTGTGCCCATTCCTGTGCATGCTATTGAGAATATGCATTATTCTCAAGTAATTGGCTTGTCAGATTTAATAATCATAGGAGTTTGTGTGATGCACACATGAACTCGTATAACCTTACTACATTGAAAGCCTGAGACCGGGGCTTGTCTTTAACTCACAGTTTTTGTAAAGCACCTAGAACTTTGAGGCCATTCATAAGTATCATCACCCTTTTCAATATTGTTTAGGAGCAAGTTTGCAGGGAAAGCTCTGCTGTTAAACCTTGCCTCAAAGGTTGAGGTAGCAAGAAGGGCAGAAGTGATGATAGGCTTGCAAAAGTGGGATTATCATACACCCAGAAAATGAGGGAGAGGACCAAAGCTGCAAGCTTTCTGAAGACAGTTTCAATGTGATAATGGCAAACAGCCCTATAGTGAATTCTGAATTATGTGTTCTCAGCAGCTATTCCCACACCTTCATTTTTCAAATGTCTCAGATGTTTCCACTGGAAAACTGGTTGGGAACATTTTCTTGAAATCATTAGAATCAACTAAGCTTAGAGTGGCAACAACAGAGCAGGACTTTGTGGCAGAAGTTAAGGTCCACAAACAGTGGAATGAGCAGAAGCCACAAACACAGCAGGAATGACTTATCACATTTTTAAATAAGTGAAGTCATTACACATTGGCATCTAGCGAGGAGGTTCAAAGTCCAAAGACTAACATTATCTAACTAGATTTTAGCTTTCTTCCACCACTTTGCTGCAACCAAAAAAAAAAAAAAAGGAAAAGCTGCTGAGAAGAGATTGTGGCTCGTTGTGGGAGAGAAGCAGCATGATGAGCCAAATATTGCTGCTGGACCAGGAATGGAGACGGATGAAGAAAGGACACAAAACAATCCAGTTCTTCCCTCTGGAGTGGTGCAGGCATCTCCTAGATGGAATGTGTGTGCTCACACTCATAGTGACTCTCCAATTACTGGCAGGAAATAGTTACAGTTCTCTGGAACCAAGACTTTGACAGCAGCAAAGGCTCAGTCCTGGTGTGCATTTTCAATGTTGGGACACAACCCTGAAACTTCTCTGGTTAAGAGTAGGTGGCAGCAGCAGCAGCTCTGAACAGATGCAGAGTGCATTTGCCTCACCCCTCAGGAACTACTTATTAGGTTGGTATCCTGCCTTTCCACATCAGCCATGCCCCAGTGTCTCTACATCAGCAACAGGGTGGGTGGAGGGAGGACAGCAGCCACATGAGAGGGCATTGTTTCCAGGCAGACTTTGATCTTCGGGAGTGCCCTTCCTTTAGGAGCTGAGCACGGTTTAGAACAGGGGTGCTAGCCCACGTGGTGCCCTCCAGGTGCTGCGGGATACAATTCCCATCAGCCCCGGCCAACATGGCCCATGGCCAGGGATGTTGGGAGTCGTAGTCCACAACATCTGGAGGGCCACGCAGCGTTGGCTGCCCCCGGTCAAGATCACCAGCAGCAGAAGGCATCCATCAGCCAACCGATCAAGGATGCCTCTTCCTGAATCTTTCCAAAGCAGCCACTGCTTGCGCATTTTTGCCGTCCACGCAGAGCATGTCCAGTAGGAAGGACCTTATCTGAACGACCGTCCAGATCGAGATGGATCCGTTCGGTCGCGGGTGCATGGGAGGGTGTGTGTATCGCTGTTTGTTTGCTTCGGCCCCTCCAGTCGCAGAAGATGGGACAGAAGTTAATCCGATAAAAAGTGCGATCATCTTAACTCACTGGGTTTCTCTCGGGCAAGCGCGATGAGCAAAACGCAGTCAAGGCGGAGGCGCGATCGGCGGGGATTTGCACTTCGCCGGAGTCTCCAGCCGTGTCAGCGGCGCCACCACCGCAAATTCATCCACCGATTTCTCTGCTTGGCCCTGTAATGGGGAAGAAATGGCACTTTTAACGTGAGGTCTGCCTGCTGCTCCCCATTCAATCCGCGCGCTTGGGGGTTGGACCAGCCGATCCCTCCTGGGATCCACCCAGCGTCTCCCACCGAGTCAGGAACTTGTATCGGCGGCAATTGGGGAGAGAGACGCGCGCTTTTGGAAAGGGAGACGCCGGGAGGGACACTGCCGCGCCCTGTGAGCTCTCGAAACACGGAGAGAAACGCGTGAATCGTGGAAGAACACCGAGGATTTTGCGCTTCGACTGGGGAGCCCAGAGCTTCTCATCCCCGGACAGGCGGGTCTCGGAGCCCACCTCGCAGGGTTGATGTGACGAGTAAGGGAAGGCAACCGTGCGCTGCCAGGACTCAAGCGAGTCTACAGATGGCGCTCTCTTGGTCCCCAACTCCAGCTCCTCCAGCTGACAGCAGAGGCAAAGGCATTTTGTGTATGCTCAGAAACGCTCTCGCCTTTAGTGTGGCTTTCATGGGAGGCCTGGCATTGGTTTCTGAGGCCAACCCTCTCTTGGGCAGTCCTGATTTCAATTAACCTCGTCCACTCTCCTTCCTATTGCTATGCGCAAAAATAAGGACCGCCAACCCCCTTTTCATTTCCTATCTCAGAAAAAAAGGATAACTCAAACCTTTTCCTATTTCTCCCTAGCCTTTTCAGTTGTTACCCCTTTTTTCTTTTCACTTCACCCAAAATCCCCCCTCTCCAATCAGTCGCAACCTTTTCTCCATTGATTTTGACAATAGTGACCCACCTTTGCTCCAGGGAGCTCAAGGTGGAAACAGAGACGCCTCTTCCCGCTTCCTCGTGTTATCCTCACAACAACCCTGTCAAGGACCTTAGGCCGAGGCAGCGTGACTGGTCCAGGTCACTCAGTGAGCTTCAGGCTGAGCAGGGATTCGAACCCAGATCTCCCAGGTCCTAGTCCAACGCTCCAACCACCACGTCACACTGCGTTGGGATGGATAGATATTTAGATAGATAGATTATATGGGGCAGGGCTTTCCAGGCTGACCCCCCCCCCCCACACACAATATTTTATTCCAGTTGGGGGCATAGATCTTGGGATTTCCCCGATTTTTTGCGCGCGGATGGTGCCGTTTTGGCTACACAGGCAACGACACTCCTCGCCTTACATCGGGAGTAAGAGGTGGTGGCAATTAAACGCGGCCGAGTCGGCGATG
Source organism: Podarcis cretensis (assembly GCF_951804945.1). Taxonomy (NCBI): domain Eukaryota; kingdom Metazoa; phylum Chordata; class Lepidosauria; order Squamata; family Lacertidae; genus Podarcis; species Podarcis cretensis. Next base: position 61,135,805 of record NC_137177.1, read on the forward strand.
TCGTTATTAAGAGTGGCGGATTCATCTCCGTCTGAAAAGCACCTCCAGGCCCCTCCCTCGGTCTGGCGACGCCCTGCTTTCAAGCGCGCCCTCTGACTCAAGCCAACTGGGCGACATGAAGTCAGCCGGTCAGCGGCTCTCCTTCGTCCCGTAAAGGGCGCGCGGGGACGACGACCCTGCCGGGTCCCTTCCTGGGGAATGACCCCTCAGCTCCTGGGAAGAAGAGCCGGGTGCAAAAAGCATGGGTGCCCGTGGGTGCCATGCAGCGCACATGGGCCCGGCGCCGAAATTGGTGGGTGCCCGGTCCCCTCAGGGGGAATTTTGTGGGTGCTCCTCGGGCACCCACCTAAAATGACTCGCAGCAAAATGAAATGAGCTCCTCGCCTCGGGCTTTTTCAGGCTGCGCGAACGAACCTACGCACCCACCCGTATAGGATCGCGCTGGAAGAAACCCTCAGCCGAGGCTACTTTTTGACTCTTTCCCTTCGGCCTCGTATGTGTAAAATGAGTGGATTCAGCCCTGTCGTATCCCCTCACCTTAAAAAGAAAAGTGGGGCGAGGGCATATGGGGGGCGGAGGACGAAGCTGCGTCACCCCACACACCCGCCCCCTCGCCGGTGCCTCGAGGCAAGACGGCGGCGGGACGGAGGGGCGGGAAAGACCCCGGAGGTGCCCCTTGCCTCTGAGGCGGCGCGCGAGGGGCGGTGGGCGGGCGAGCGGGCGGGCAGACAGACAGACGGGCCGACGGGGCACATGCGTAGAAAGCGGCTCCTCTCGGGCGGACTCTCCCCTCCTCCCTGCCTGCCTCTCACACACTCTCAGGCTGCCTGGGCGGCGCGGGCGCTTCGTCGTCGGAGCTGCTGCTCGAGGGGCGGGTGGCGGAGGCGGCGTGAGGGGGGAAGCCGTTTCCAGAGAGCGAGCTGAGGGGATGCAGAGCGGCGTGGCTTTCCTCCGCTTGCCGCCGCCGCCGCCGGAAGACTTGTAAGCGCCGAGGGGAGGGACCCGCAGCCTCGCTCCGTCCTGCTTCTTTCTTTGCGCGCGGACTCCACGCGCTCCATGGGACTCGGCTGAGGCGGGAGCGGCGGCGCCGCTGCCCCTATCTTCTTCTTCTTCTTCTTCTTCCTCCCCTCCTCCCGCTCCTCTCCTCCGAGGAAGTTTCCCGCCAGCAGGCGCGCCCTGGTGGGCATGAAGGGGCGGCCGGGCTGGAGCCGTGGCCAGAGGCGGCGGGACTCGAGGGCGTCGTGCCGGCGAAGGGCGAAGCGAGTCTGACCGGCGGGGGTGGTCGTCGCCGCTGGCGGAGGCTCGGGGGGCGATGATGGTGGCGGCGGCGGCGGCGGGTGAGGAGACGAGGAGCCCCTCACGCTGAGAGAGAGGGAGGGAGCGCGGCGCTTCTCACCCCTCTCGCCCCCGACCCCCTTCGCCCCTCCCCGGCCACAGGTGCGCGGAGAGACCGCGGAGGAGGAGGGAAGATGGCTCTGGTCAAGGTCTACTCGGTGCTGGAAGGTAGGAGGAAAACTGGAGAAGGGGTTGGAGAGCGCCCAGGATTTCAGACATCATCACCATTCATCTCGATCATCTTTTTTTGTTGTTGCCATCGTTTATTTTCCTAGTCACCACTGCCGTTATTGCCATTATTCTCCTTAACAGGGGAGCCTCCTTTGCTGCTCACCTCCCTGAAAAATCTGGATACCCAAGACTTGAGAATGGCAGGAAGCATGGAGAAGAAAGTCTCTTTAAGGACGGGGGGGGGGGGGGGGAGAGAGAGAGAGAGAGAAAAGGAGAATTATTCCCTTTCTTCCCCCTGATCAGCTCAACGGGGACCTTCTCTCCCTCTCTCAGCTCCCCAAAGTGGCCAGCCAGCTGCTTCTCTCCCCCCCCCCTCACATCCACCCTAGGGGGTTAAGTGGGGTTAATCCCTGACATCTAGGAGAACAGCTAGATGCTGGAGCACAGATAAGGGTTGCTGCAGTCTTCCAGCCACGAAAGGGCTAGGGGGAGTGGGCAGGTGGAGGTGTGCCCCAGGACATCTCCAGGGCTGCCTTTTTTTTCTATTTGAAAAGGATGTGGGTGTGTTGAGGTTTTCTGCTCAGTGTGTGTGTGATCCCGCTGTTCTTCTGCTCCAGTTGCAGCCATGTTTTGACTTTTCAAAGATGTGTGGAGCATTCAGCTCTTCATTCCCCTGCCCCGCCGCCACCCCCAAATTTCTGTGATCTGAGAATGCTGCAATGTTATGGGAGAGATAGGGTTGGGTGGGGTTCGCCTCCATTCAGGTCGTAACCCTGTTTGGTAAATACTGCTCCGGCCTCACGGTTTTTAAGCTTCTTGGGAGGTAGAGAGTGAAGAGCTGGACCCATTTTTAACCAACCTCCCACTCCCATCCATATGTCCTGTGATTTGGCATCTCTGCAGGTACATGATGCTGCCAGCACATTGGGTAGTAATCTGGACATCCAAGTATACCCCAAAGGCATTGAGACACCCTCTGCCCTCTACATAAAGACCTGGCATTTCCTGACTGGCACACGACTTCCCCCCCTTCCTCTTTCTATCCCCACCCCACCTGCACGCCCAGAAAACAGAGCCCAGTGTTCTACACCTCAGTGTGGTAGGTGTGCTGTGACTTTTTCTTGGAAAAGCTGTGGCCCACACCAATATCTTCCAAGCCCAGGGTTGCTGGCATTAGGCAAGTAGCTCTCTTCCTCTCTCCTCCCCATCCTTCCTAAGATTAAGGTTTGGCCCAGATCTGTATCACTTCTTGCTCTTTGTGAAAGTTTAATGGCCTAGATCTACTAATCAGAGTCTGGGTCAAGACACTTCTGGCAAGGTGCCCTTTACCTGTCAAAGGAAATGTCAGCAGTGCTCAGCATGGCTGTGGCTGGCACGGTGCCTGTCTGCCTGGGGTCCCACCAGCTAATCCGTAGCATATTTACAACGTACCATTAAACTTTTATTAAAAGTATGTGTTGCATTCAGTGGTGACAAATCCCATAAAGGGTGGAAGAAACTGCCCAGGTGTTTTTTTTTGTTCCAATAGGATCTGCAGCTATAGGCTCTCTGGAAACAACTGCAGCGCTGTAGCTAGTTATAGCTGGCACTTTCCCACTTCCCTTCCACCCACCCCCCAAATTCCTGGGTTTTATATACATGCACTGGTTTATTTTTCCATAGTGCATGGAGACCAGCCACCTGAGAACATCCATAGTTGATTCCTTGGGCTCATCTGAGTATGCTTCTGTCCAACTACAAAGCTGAGGAAGTTTGTTTCTCTGGGGTGGGTGGGGATGACTGAATAGCAACTGAGAGTTAGGAAATCCCAAGGAAAATCCCACCCACTAGGTTTTCAGTGGGTGGGTGGAATTCTGGTTCTGTTGCCGACAAAGGTAGTCCAGGTGATTGTGGAGTGTCCCTATGAGTACCTACAACTTTAAGGACTGCCAGGTGTTTGTTTTGTTGTGTCTTGTTGCTGACTGTCACAGAGCTGCAGGTAGCAGGAGACAGCCCTTATTTTAGAACTGTTAAGCTGCATAAGGAGAGAAATAACAGATTCCCAGCCAGGTTTCTAGCCAGGAATAGCGAGTGCATTGAAAGCCAAAGAAACCTGGAGGGAATCCAAGGTTCCCAGTTTCTCTTACTGTCTTTGGAAATGGTAGCACAGGTGATGGTATTGAGAACTGAACCTTCCAAAGTGTGCAGCTTTATTGCCAATCATAAGTGGAAGCATGTTTAGAATACTTTTTTTTGAAACAAGAGGAAGCTCCTGAATCTTTTTAATTTTTGATTTCACTGAGCAAGGTTGAAACAGTGTGTCGGTTATTTGTTGTTGATGTTGTTGTTTGGTTTTTAAAAATCCTTGTAACCTGAAACTTCCTTGGTTTATACAATATAGGATTCGTCTTCCATATTTCTGCAGCAAAAGTGTAGAAAGAGAACCATTTATATGAAAATGAGGTGCACCAGATGTTTTGCAGCTTCCATATATTTTAATTACTTTGGACATGGCTAAAATATGTTACCAGGAAATAGAGTTGTATGGAATGTTTGCTTTCCTAATTTAAGGAGCAAGCTGATAAATACTGCAAATAGAATGATGTTTGCCTCCTGTGCTAGGCTGACCTCTTATGGTGTTGAGGTGGCAAAGTTTATCTTCATCCTGTCATGTATTCATACATTTTGTATGACACAGAATAGTTTGGACAGTTAATGACAAAAAGAAATACTGACATTTTAGGTCCAGGAATATTACTCTGTAACACGATGTTTGCCTCTATGAATGCCTTGTACGTGAGTTAATTGCTGTGCTTCAGTGATTTTTCAGCTTTGGCTAAGAAAACAGAGAGCTATTAACAGCACATCTATATAGATATTGAAACATTCCATTAACAATGGTGTAGTAAGATCTGTAGTATAAAGCCTGTGTATCATGAGCTCATCATTGGAAGGTTAATTGCACATGCAAAGTGTAAGTGAGCTATAAGCAGGCACCAGTTCGTCTACATCTTTTAGTGCTCCCACACCTTTATCCAGCCTGTTTCATTGATGCTGCTAATATTTAAAATAAGTTTGTATGCTACCTAATTCTGATACTTTGCTATAGAAGGTGACAAGCAAGATTTAGCATTTAAATAGGAATGAGAAGTTACCAAGGGCCATCCAAAGCTTACTGAGCTTTTGAAGCTCAGGTCTTCCCTCCTGATCCTTGGATGAGAAGCCCAACACTTTGGGGTGGCATATTTGGGGTAGGATGCATGCTGGTAGCAGCACCAACAGTAATAGGATATTGTGGTTATAAATCAAAGCGCCTGCAATTCATCTCGCTGTTCGTTTGTGACACTTGAGTTTGTGTTGCATAGCATACTTCAAATAATTTGACACTGACTTTGCAAATAACCTATGATTGCTTTATCCTGTCTGCTAGGTTCCTGTATAACCAGGCTATTGCATGAATTTAAAAGGAGATTTCTATAAGATAATTTCTTAGTCATAATCCAGAAGGTGTCTCCATCTGATGATCTAAAAAGAAACTGCTATGAATAGTTCTCAGTCTTTCTGAAGATTGTAATCCCTCTGAAATTCCATTTTTAGACACTTAATAGAGAATCAAGAGTATGTCATCCCACTAGTTTTTAACTTGGTGCTGAATTCACTATGATAGCAGTTCTGTATATTACATAACTTGTGTAACGCAGTTACATTTTTGGAGGATTGCTCTGGGTGGTTTAGCTGTTTCACAGCTGAAAACATAATTGGATCCAACATGATAAATGTAGCTTCTTTCGCCATTTTGCTGACCCCAAAGTTAGGCTTTGAAGTAAGTTGTATACTTGGATTAATTATATCTAGTTTACTTGGTATAAAAGTAAGTTCCTTAAAGTTCTTATGTGGCAAAGAAGTTACAGTAGACAATTTCAACAAATTTTGGAGAAAGGACAATCCTGAGGTTGTGGTATCTGACAGAATTTGCTGAGCAAGTCCTGCCTGACCAGTGTTAACCTAACTTTCCACTACAGGGGGGATGCTGGTCTGTTAGGGCATTTGGGGCATTGCCCCAGCAATCTCAGTCTGCCCTCAGCCAGCCTCCCGTCTTATTTATAACCTGCCCGGGGTGTGGCAATGCCTGTTCGCTTCCTCCTCCTTAGTCTGGTGTGGGCAGATCTACGTGATGCATTTGAAGCACATGACTTCCTCAGAAGAACTAGAAACTGTAGTTTCTTGAGGCTGCTGGAAACAAGAGCCATGTAAAAAGAAAACTACAGTTCCCAGTATTCTTTGGGGAAAGTCATGTGCTTTTAAAGGTGTGTTGAATGTGCTGTCAGTGCATAGTGTGGATCTGCTCTCAGTATTGCTGTTGTAGAAGGGAGGAGGGTGAGGACAAAACTAAGAATTTGTTGGCTCCGACTCTTCCAGCTCTTGGCCTCCCACCAGTCTTACTGGGTGCCAGCCACCACTGTTCAATTAAGTGTGTTAAGACTGTGAGGAAACATTTCTCAGTGGCGTTTCCACCCTCCTCCTTTCTCCAGAACCGAACATTAGCAATGTAAATGCCTTGATTCTAACTGTCACGCAGTATTAAGGCATAAAACCTCCCAATATTAAGACATAAAACCTAACTTGCCGATTGCAAAACCAGCTATATAGGAACACATTGTTGCTCTTCTCTGGCTGTGTAATAGCATTCCTTTGAAATGTATCAAATTCTGGAATGAACTAAAGCCTCTGTAAATTCGGGTACTCCTATTTGGTCCTGTAACAATGAAACTTCAAGCAGTGTGTAAAAACTACTCTCCTGTGAATCTAATGGATGTTTTCCAACCATAGGGAGAACTGCCACTTAATGACATTTCTTTCTGAAGATTTAACATTCCAGTCCCTTTATGATTATAAGTAGAGTTCAATCTGCATTCAGTAGAAGCCTACATTTCTGAGTCACTTCAGGGTTTGTTAACTGCTGCATTCCATTTGCTAAAGAAAGCTCCTTGTTCATTTTCAAAACGAAACCTTTGGTTTGGGAGAATAGCGAAGCCTTCACTGCAATTTGCTTCTTGAGGGTGCTTTTCATATTGTTCTTCTGCAACAATATTAAACTTCTCGTTTGGGGTTTTTGTAATTGTACTTTATCCTACCCATCCTTGTCCAGGAGTTCTGGAGAGTAATGTTGCCCAGGTGTTAAGCTTCTTGTTTCTAGGGATGAGGAAGGCAGACCCAACTTCAGAACCTCCTTGTGAACTTGATTAACATCACCCTGGGGCAGCATTGAAAAAAGAATGACTATGAGCAAGATGTTGAATTAAACATGTAAGAAACTCAGACATACCCAGCAGTAATTCTACTCAGAGCAGACCAATTAAAACCATTAGATGTAACAAACTGAAGTCCATTAATTTCAGCGCGTCTTCTTTTAGTAGATCTTAGCTGAATCCCACCACTTGTTATTGTTTTGAGTCGTGTTTGTGTGTGTTTCATTTTCTCTTTTTATGAAAACCCAGAAACATCAGTCATTTGTACAGAGTTATAGGGTGATAGCCAATGTTCCTCATACTTGAGAGTAGACCCATTGAAATCAATGAACATAAGTTACTTGGGCCTACTAAGACTTAGCTGGATATCACTTGTTGTGGCTTCATATCCAATACTCGTTTTTTATGTGTATTTTAAATTACCTTCTGAAATGTCTTGCATGATAGCAGCAAAGAACCCATTGACCTTTACCGAAGAGAAAGCATATTGAATTGTTTCAGCTGGAGAGGCAAAACATCAGTATAGAATAGACATTGATCTGAAGGCTCCTGAACATGTCTCCAGCTTATGATCTAAATATTGTGTGCGCAAACAGAATGGGAATGCCTGAATTTCTGGGAAGTGAACTGCCTTTGGTTCCCTGTACAGCTTCCTTTGAGACACACACAGAGAGATCATGGAATGGAAGCTAATGCTGCTTCAAGTGGAATTAATATCCCAGATTTTCCACTCACAAAAGGCCTGCTGGGTTCTGAGGAGAGCATGCAAGCAGAGAGCATCTGCCTCGGTGCTGAAACAAACTATAATAGGTCTCTAGTAATCATTGCAAAGCCCCATTGTATATAAAGGTGAGATTGATATGGCAGTGATTCCACTGTTAGCTGAGATAATGTGCTGGCAGCTTAAAAGAAAGAACAGTGGTTCTTATTTCCATTTATTTATATAGAAACAGTTTACTAAAGCAGTCATCTAATGAACCTCATTCTCTTCACAATACAGCCCCACGCACCGCCAAGCCAAGCCAAAATCCTACAAGAGGAACCTCATTTCCTCTCCCCACTCAGTCCCAGTCACCAATTCCTATGGAATGTACAACTTGAAGGAAAAAAAGAAGGAAAAGATATTGGGAAGGGGAAGAGAAGTGGGAAAACTAGGAAGCTTTGCCAGATGCTGTTAAACTTTTTCATACAATCCCTACTATAAAACCTATAAACTCTGGTTGTGAGAATGAGTAAGTTCTATCCAAGACTTCAGTTTATGCAGAACCAATTTTATATATAGTTTTAGGAGCAGAATTGGCCTTTGTGATAGGATGGGGTTTTAACTCTCTAAGATAAAAACTTTAAAATCAGTTGAGAGAAGAGGAAAATGATCAGGGATAGTGTTCACAAGAGTTCATCAAGTGTATGGGAAGTAGATGATGGGATAGGAGGTAGCCAATTAATATCTGTGCTATTTTTCTACACACACAAACACACATCTTAATATTGGGGCATTCAACTAAGTTTTACTTGGAGTAGACTTGTTGAAATGAATGAACATGACTAACTTTCATTTATTAATTTTGTTGGGTCTACTCTAAGTAAAACTTAGTTGACTACAACCCATCAGTATAATTTTTTGTCTACCTTTCCAGTTTCTCGCACAAAGAGATTGCACTCTAGTCACACACAAACTGTTCTGTTGGGGAAAGGGAATATAGAGTTGTACAGCAGATGTGCTGTGCCTTTCCCCCAGTTGTGTATAGGGTTGGTGAAAGTGAGGCATCAGTACTTTGGGGATACAATGGTGAAATATTGTTGTCCATACTGCGCCCCCTTTTAAAATAGTCATAGCACACCTCATCACTGTAATAGGATGCTATTTGTGTATCTTTTACTTGCCTGACTGCAACTGAGGTTTTCTGCTGGATATTTCCCTTCCTTTTTCTGCTAGATGGCTTGTAGACCTGTGACCCAAGTAACTGGGAAGAGGGGTGGTATATAGCATTAGATATGGTTGTGAAAGTCTAGTGATGGTATTATTAGAATTCTCTAACATGTAAGGAAGAATGACTCAAGATCATTGGCCAGAAATGCTAGTTTGATGCCAATTACGAATCTACTACTGCCACCACTTTTTAAATAATAAGAATAAAATTCGGAATGTTAAAGCTAAATTCTTAGCCCCTGTGGCTACAATGCCAATTTTTGAAGAGTGATGCCTTATAACTGTTTGAGATTAAACAGGCTTTGCATTGGACTTGACAGAGAGGAGAAACACATTCTTCACGGACTGATTGCTACCACTGTTGAATTGTTATCCCCAATGAATCCTCCTTGTGTTATTGCAAAACACTTGCTTCTCTTCCTTTCTCTCTCAGGCAGAAGTTTGTAGTGGCAATAGATGCTCGCTACTGTAGCAACTGTAACTGCATAGCTCATCCTTCCCTAAACTGGTGCCCCGAAGCACAGCTGCTGGCTGGGGCTGACTGCAAGTTGTAGTTCAAAACAACTTGAGGGCACTAGGTTGCCAGAGGTTGCTTTAAGAACACTGGATATCCTTCCACCCCAGGCAGCATGGCCCTATGATTCTGGGGCTGATGGGAGTTGCATCCCAGAAGAGCTGAAGGGCACCAGATTGGGGAAGCCTAGCATAACCAATATGACAGCCAGTGTGGTGTAGTGGTTAGAGTGTCAAACTAGGACCTGGGAGACCAGGGTTCAAATCTCCATGCAGCCATGAAGCCTACTGGGTAACCTTGGGCCAATGACTGCCTTTCAGCCTAACTTGCCTCACACAGTTGTTGTGAGGATTAAATGGAAGTGCAGAGCAGTGTCTCTTCAAACTCTATAATTCTATGTTGCTGTGAAATTATATATATACACTGTGTGTGTGTGTATTCATGGATAATTATAGATCAGGGGTCAGCAAACTTTTTTCAGCAGGGGGCCAGTCCACTGTCCCTCAGACCTTGTGGGGGGCCAGACTATATTTTTTGGGGGGAATGAACGAATTCCTATGTCCCACAAATAATCCAGAGATGCATTTTAAATAAAAGGACACCTTCTATTCATGTAAAAACACGCTGATTCCCAGACCGTCAGCAGGCCAGATTGAGAAGGCAATTGGGCCAGATCCAGCCCCCGGGCCTTAGTTTGCTGAACCATGTTATAGATATATGAAAAACCTATATGTTTACTGCACCAAGGAATGACACCTGCAAAGGAAGAGAGTATGCTTACAGATGTCCTAATTTCACTACTCCCAACCTGAACCTTGCGAGGGTGATCATGAGCACTGATATGATACCATCAAGGCAGGGGCAATAACCACTTAATAGATTGCTATCAGTTCCACTTTACAGTTCTTGTGTCTGCAGCCCCCCCCCAAAAAAAGAAAGGTTAATGTGATTTCTAAAGCAAGTGATAATTGCATCATGTATACTGTGGTGATTTTTCATCGTTTAGCTTCCGTTTTATGGCTTGTAGGAAACCCTGATGTCCAAATGAAGCACTGTGTGTGTGTGTGTGTGTGTGTGTGTGTGTGTGTGAGAGAGAGAGAGAGAGAGAGAGACTTAATATCTCAGCCAAGTTCAGTTTCACCTGTAAAAAACTTTTAAGCTAAACCGGGTCATGTGGCCAGCATGACTTAACCGCTTCTGGCACAACGGAACACCGTGACAGAAATCAGAGTGCACGGAAACACCATTTACCTTCCCGCCACAGTGGTACTATTTATCTACTTGCACAGGCGTGCTTTCGAACTGCTAGATTGGCAGGAGCTGGGACAGAGCAACGGGAGCTCACCCTGTCATGGGCATTTGAACTGCTGACCTGATTGGCAAGCCCAAGAGGCTCAGTGGTTTAGACCACAGTGCCTGCACTAACCATTCTGTTAGGACCTGGCTGCTAGGTCATCATCATTTTTATTTTATTTTTTGTTTCTCTAGCACTACAGAGAGGAACCATAATAGAAAATTATTTCCTTGAAGTTTGTGTCTGCAGCACTGCCTTCTTTTTGTTATATTATTGCCCAAAGTCGGAGGGACTGAGTGGGGATGTTTTCACAATCTCCAGAAGCATGGCAGAAAGAGAGAGAGAGAGAGAATAAAAGAAAAGGGGCTTCCAGTAGTGAAAGGGTGCAAAAAGGGAGATGCCGAGGGAAATATAAAGGGTGTGTGAACAAAAGCGAATGGGATGGGGTCTGGTCTGGAAAAAACCCCAAATGTCTTGCCTCTTTATCTGCTGTAATTGGCTGCTTATCTGCTACTTACCCATGCTGTAGTGTAGGCTTCTCTTCTACACACACACACACACACACACACACACACACACACACACACACGCAGCGGCTCCAACTATTTATAGAATCAACATGAGCTTTAGTGAAAACCAATCAGATTTTATAAATCCTCCAGGAGGTTTGTTTCTGTAGCTGCAGCAGTGAAAGAAGTGAAATTGCTGGATAGTGGCACTGAAAAATGTAGCCTGTGGTGTCCTTTGTTTTCCCTCTTAATTCAGAATGCCAAAAAGGCTCGTACCACAGAAACAAGCATTGATGTTCATTGATTTTCTTTTTCCTTCTCTTAAAATAAGTGTGCAATAAAGGGGCAGCAGTAGTAAATAGACTTATCACTGTCAATTGAAAGTGATCGGATGCCTGGAATGTTAAATGTGCATTATTGTTAAGAAGCCTGCATATTTCTTGTATGGGATTCTGTGGGTATTGTCTTGTCTTCCATGGTTTTATTATCCCCCCCCCCCATTGTGTAAAACGACAGCTGTGTATCAGCCCTATCAACTCACCTACATATGCTAGATGTAAAAGCAGTGTATGTTGTAGCTGAAGAGCTATACCGCCAATACAGTGGCCCAATTCACATATAACATTAAGCCAAACCATGGCATAGTGTGACTGAACAAACATGCAAGCTCCTGGAGAGGAGATTGTGGCCACTTTGCTCCTCCCTAGCCATGGTGTGTGTGCACCACATGATGTGATCAGTGAAGTGGGGTGGGGCTTACCCACCCCAAAAATATTTTATTCAAGTTGGCACCCCTGTCTCTAGTTGTTTTGCCACTGTGCTGTGCTGAGCTAAACCATGGTTTGGTTTAGCATGTTGTCTAAACCTGAGCTCATGGTTCAGCTCTCACAGACAGACCATGAACAGAAACCTAGAATCATAGAATAGAATCATAGAATCATAGAGTTGGAAGAGACCACAAGGGCCATCGAGTCCAACCCCCTGCCAAGCAGGAAACACCATCAGAGCACTCCTGACATATGGTTGTCAAGCCTCTGCTTAAAGACCTCCAAAGAAGGAGACTCCACCACACTCCTTGGCAGCAAATTCCACTGTTGAACAGCTCTTACTGTCAGGAAGTTCTTCCTAATGTTTAGGTGGAATCTTCTTTCTTCTAGTTTGGAACCATTGCTCCGTGTCCGCTTCTCTGGAGCAGCAGAAAACAACCTTTCTCCCTCCTCTATGTGACATCCTTTTATATATTTGAACATGGCTATCATATCACCCCTTAACCTCCTCTTCTCCAGGCTAAACATGCCCAGCTCCCTTAGCCGTTCCTCATAAGGCATCGTTTCCAGGCCTTTGACCATTTTGGTTGCCCTCCTCTGGACACGTTCCAGTTTGTCCAACCTGAGTTTGTGCTATGGTTTGCAGCTTGTGGTTTGTCTGGAGAGAGCTCAACCATGAGCCTAGGTTCAGATGGCATGGTGAGCCAACATAGCAGCAAAATGATTGGGGGGTGGGGAGCAAAGCAGCCGCAGTCTCCTCTCCAGAAGCCTACATGTTTGCTCATGCACACTATACCTTGGTTTGGCTTAGCGTCATGTGTGTGAACAAGGGCATAATTTTGTCCTGGTTAGGTGGACCATCCCATCCTTCTTCTGCGAAGTAGCAGTGTGTTGTGTCAGGGGAGCTTATCGCCCATTCTTTCTCTACTTACCATCCCAGTCAGAAAGATCTCCTTTCTCCTTGCATCAGAATCTAGTTCTCTTTATTCAGCTGCACATAATAAAGCTCCAGTTCTTTCAGGAGTGTGCAAGCCAAACACAGAATGGTATTTAAACAGTCCCAGATCTGTTTGCAGTATCCATGGAACTGACACATGTACACCACCCACTCTTTGTGTGTGCAGTGCAGCTTTGAAGGATACAGTTTCACAAGGCAGAGAGACAGAGAGCATCTGAATTCATAGGGTATGGTTTGAAACCAAAAGTGCAGTTTTACAGAATCCGATGCACATGTCTGTTAGCAGTAATTCAGAACCCTGAAGAACACACTGACCTACCCACTTAATTGAAGAGGCCTCCTGTGCAGTTGTTAGAGCATAATGGAACAGAATACTCTCTCCTTCACATGGATCCTTATGCTCAGAGCTTTGTAGAAAATACAGAACCTAGCATTAACACACACACACACACCTGTATCCAACAGACTTCTCAGTACTATTCCATCTTCAATCACAGATAATTAAGCACCATATTTTTCCTCGATGCCCACAGCACTACATAAAGCCTCCCAGACACTCTCTGCATTGTTTCATTGCCAGATTGGTAGAAAGGTCCACCCCTGTAGGCTTCTGTCCCTCCAGGCTGGGGTAAAAGAGATTCAGATGTGTGTTTATCCTTGGTAGTAGCATGCTGTGTTGGGATTCAGAACTTACTGGGTTAATTTTGTTCAAGAGAAATTGGAGCCATTGGCAAAGTTCTGTGGGACAATTCAGGCAATGCCATCACTATTTGAAATGCTCAATGCGCCTCCCCCTCCAGGTATTTGGAGATGGGTAGGGCAAGATGAAGTTTTAGTGAATCCTCTACTGTTTTGGTGTTCTGCTGTTCATTTGTTTTCTGTAATACTTTTATGTAGCCCACCCTTGGGTGAAGGGCGGGTTCTCATTATTATAATCATTATTACCGTCATTGCACTTATATCAAACCTTTCATCCAAGGAGCTCAAGTGCAATACATCCTCCCTCCCCATTTTATCCTCACAACAACCCTGTGAGGTAGGTTAGTTAGAGAGACAGACAGTCTGTCCCAAGGTTACCCTGTGAGTTTCATGACCAGGTGTCTTCCTGGTCTTCCTGGTCCTAGTCTAACACTCTAGCTGCTACTATCCCACTCTGGCTCTCTTATAAGCACTGGGTTGCATTCAATGTTAGTCCTACTCAGAGTAGACCTATTGAAGTTAGTTAGCATGATTAACTTAGGTTGACTAATTACAACGGGTCTTCTCTGAGGATGTCTGATATTGAATACAAGCCACCATACATAAATTATGTCACCCACACTTACATCAGAACAATCTATGTTCTACTAGGTCTCCATAGCCCAGTATCACAAGTTGGGAGTGGTAAGACACACTGAGAGGGCAGCGGCCAACCTTCTACCCACTTCATGGAAGGGCTGCCCCACTTGGCAGAGTTCCAGAGTTCTTCAGTAAACAGCTGAACCCGTTAACAGCAACATCTAGAAACCAAGAGACTGGTTGAAATTCTGTCTTTTCTTTTCTTGGTGGTAAGTAGTTGGCTGTTCAGCAATGCCCTGGAAACCCATAATGGAAAATACGACTTTCTCCTTTATGGAGCTTGTTCAATGTCCAGAGTAGGTCAGTAGTGAAGGAAAGCAGTTAACCATCTGTTGCAGATGGGAGACCGTCTGTTGGGAAGTCATACTTTGCTATAGATTAACACTAATGGAACTTCCGGCACATATGGGAATTTGAAAGGCTAGAGCAGAACCAAACATTGTCTGATGCTTAAACCAGGGGGAGGGAGCAATGTCTTTTAAGAAACATTAACATTGTTTGACAGACTTTGTGAGCTGCTACGTGCATTGGCTGCAGTAAGGAAATGGTTGTCTGTACGAAGAGGCAGTTACGTGGTACAAGTTCATTGGGGAAGGGGTTGAAAATGGAATAATTATTCTAAAGTATGGATCTGTATCTATCATAGCAGTCCAAAACATAGGCATCAGCCCCAATACTTTTTGTTAAGGAGACTGATTGTATTTCCCCAGCTCCTAATTTTGCCCAGATATGCTTATGTGTTCACTTTGTAATTGAAACTCAAGCCTGGTTTATACAGGTCGCAAAATGGAGGCGGTAGAGTGGGCTGTGCCACTTCAAACTGCAGTTGTGTTCTTGTGTACAAAACTATCAGTTTAACTACTGCACCAGGCAGAAAGGTTCAAGCCCAGCCTGTTTCCTACCTACTCTACCAGGTTTCAACTTACATGGCAGTGGTGGTTGTTTTGAAAAAATAAATAAATTGCTGGTCAGTATTAAAAAATGTGATCTCTCCCACATTTCACAGTCTGAAATCTATAATGCATTGCATTTGAAGACCAGGGTTAGGAAATATTGTAGGAAAAGTTCAAAAAGCACATGTTCTTTGTGTCACAGAGTACAAAATGCAAAGTGTTGGTTTTTATGGGAGTGTAGGATTGCAGAGCGTACTTTCTGGAGCTAAGTACACTGGGACCATTGTATAACATGGCCATAAAAGACATGCAATTTGTACTTCAGTTCTTAGCAGGAAAGTGGTCTGCAGAGTGTGCTGTCTTCTACATACATTGCAGTATATCTTATCAGTCGTCTAGCATTTGTCAGAATAAAAGTATCGCTGTAGTACAGGAATGAGGAACCTGTGGCTCTCCAAATGCTGTCAGACTCAACTCCCGTCAGCCCCAGCCAGCATG
The DNA here is from genome assembly GCF_951804945.1 of Podarcis cretensis. Taxonomy (NCBI): domain Eukaryota; kingdom Metazoa; phylum Chordata; class Lepidosauria; order Squamata; family Lacertidae; genus Podarcis; species Podarcis cretensis. The sequence continues at coordinate 61,151,240 of NC_137177.1, forward strand.
TCCAATGGCATGGGATGATGGGAGTTGTAGTTCAACAAGGTCTGGACTATAGTAGTCCTTGCTGGCTGTATGAGTGGTTTTAAATAATCCCTGTACAAATTAGAGGTGTGCCTCAAAAATTCCTGCATCAAGGAAGTTTCTGTGAGCACCTGCCCATGACATGCAACCATGTCGGACAGCCAAAACTTGCACCATTCCTCTAACATAGACAAAGAATTGCCAATGTACATGGTAGAGGCAACACTTCTTGCTGAGCCTGACACTTTACTTGCAAGTCTTTGATGATTTCCCAGTTGGGAATTGCTGTGCTAGGAGAAAGAAAAGAAAGCATTACACCAAAATAATGCTGTCATTCAAATTGTACGTATTGGACTACATTGTACATATATTAGAGGCCTTGAGAATTAATTTGTTACAACAGGCTTACCTGATGTCTACTGTTTAGGGATAGAGGACCACAAACCATTTTAGCTTTGGAGTCATGAGTGCGAGGGGAAGCTCAGAAAAAGAAAATGTGGGTCATCAAAAAGCTGAAAAAAAAGCAAGACTGATGATAACCCGGGAAACAAATTCATAACACAGTGAGATATCTGCTGCAAGGAAGTCATGTGCTGGTAGTATCAATTGCTCTGTGTTTTAATTTTTAAGAAAGACATGTATCTTGCATATATGCATTACACATATCCAATATACTTTTTAAAAAGGAAAAACTCAGATTCACATGACAGTCTCTGTTTCTTATTGCAATAAACTGTGTTTTAAATATATATATGTCTTCTGACATTGGGTTCCCAGAGGTTTCACATCCAGTAAAATAATAAAGGCAGCACTTGCTTAATTTCAGCAATGACACTGCACCTGGTGTTCTCAGTCATGGGTCCTATAAAATCCCTTGCTCAGTAGTTACTACCAGGTAGAAGGAAGCCCGTCTAAGCATAATGCAAATCACAGCAGACAACTGTTTATACAGTAATTCTACTGTACAAAAGTTTTATTTATTGTACTCAAAAAAATAATATGGGGGTGGGATTAAGATTTACATGCAGTGCTGAAGAACTGTTGCTAGTTCCCTAAGGAAACGGTGCTGGCTGAGATTTAAGTTTCTATCCTTGGATGGCTCAGCTCACTCTGCACCACTGCAGTCCTGGGTTAGACCTGCAGCAATGCTGGTATACCTGCTGCTTTGCAGGCAATGTGATAAGCCTTATCCTCAGTCCCCAGGTCTATGTAGGGCTTCTTGCTGAGAAGTGGTATAATGTTCACATGCATTTCCATTTCACTCTCAAGGAAGATTATAATCATGCAATCATGAAACAGTCCAAGGCTCTCCAGAATCTCCGAAAACAAACATTGAAGATGCCTTATTCAAGTGCTCTGGGGTGGGATGCCTAATGTTTTACTGCTACTTTACAACTATCTGGTGCGAGCCGTGTGCTGAATCTTAAAACTGAAGAGGCACAGTCCCAACACAGAATGGTTGCAGGAACTTTGAGACAAGCCAGTGAAAAAACTTATGCTGAGGAAGAGAAATTCTGCCCCTGAAGAATAATAATTATGCAAATCCACATCCATTTAAATATATATAAAAATTGGCTTAATTGAATAATGCTAGTTAATACTACTTTAATGCATGTACTAAATCTGTGATGAATCGCTTCTCTGGACCTGCCTTCTGGATAGTGATGGTTCAGTGCAAATGCTGCTGCCGTTTTCAGGAGTCCTTAACCCAAGAGCTGCTGGTTACTTGAGAGTATCCTAGTAATCAGTTTTCAGCAAAAGCACACAAATATACAATCAACAGCCTCACAGCATGTTTCTTAATAGTGGACAGAACACTGGTTTTGTCAAAAAGCCATTGCATGACGAGGCCCAGAGACCACCCTGTCCCCATGGTGAAATAACCAGACAAAACACAGTATATTGATTTATGGGATAAATTAAGGCCACAACTTTATTGGTTACAGATGTGAAAGTTTGACAATAGGCATTGGGTGAAGCCACCACTAATCCACTCCAGCCCACCTGCTGAAAGTGGGGCTGAGGGTAAACCCAACCAGGAGGGGCGCCCTATGACTTACATCACATAGGGGTGCCCCCCAAGGGATGCCCATTTGATCCTTTTAACAAGATACCCTTTACCATGGAGGGGCAGGTGGAGGCTACAACCTCCCCTCCATCCAAATCTAAGCCTATCCAGTGCCTATCTGCCTCCATCACAAAATGTGAGCTTTGTTTACGTTTCTGCCTGGATTACATGGACTGGATGGGTATGAACTGAATTTCCCATAGTGTGAGACTGAGGAGAGTACGTGAGAAAGTTTTCTAGAGTAGCATGAGCTGTTGCCATCTCCACAGCAGCCCACCTTGGAGATCCCTTGGAGATCCCTTGCCCCAGTTGGAAGCTGAAAGAGTTGTAGTTCCCAAGTTTGGGGAGAAACATAGGATGGTGTTTTGTACTGAAATCATGGGTCTTTCCCAGTCCTACTTAGAGATGCTAAGGATTGAACCTAGGACCTTTTTTTAAAAAAAATAATATTTATTACCTTTTCCAACAGTTTAAACACTACAAAGAATGAAAACCATACAATACAACACAATACAATACAATACAAAAAACAAACAAAAAACCAAAACACTAACATTAAACTAACAAAACAAAACAAACACAATTTAAAACACATCAAATAGTTTCAATATCTTATCTTTCATTCCCTTATTTCCGTGACCTCCTCACACCTCCCTTTTTGTATTCCACTTCTATTAATTCTTTCAGCAATTCCTTTCCATCTTCCTCTATTTTTAATCCTATACTTATCTTAACACATTCACATTCTAACCTTATTTTCCCTTTAATACTCTATTAATCTATTTGTCCTTAATTCCTTACAACATTTCTGCTAAAGCCATATAACTTCATTCCAACATTTTTCTAACATTCATTAATTTTACAGTATTTCCGTAAATAGTCTTTAAACTTTTTCCAGTCTTCTTCCATCGACTCTTCTCCCTGGTCTCGGATTCTGCCAGTCATTTCCGCCAATTCCATGTAGTCCATCAACTTCATCTGCCATTCTTCCCGGGTGGGTAGATCTTGTGTCTTCCAATATTTTGCGATGAGTATTCTTGCTGCTGTTGTTGCATACATAAAAAATGTTCTATCCTTCTTTGACACCAGTTGGCCGACCATGCCCAGGAGAAAGGCCTCTAGTTTCTTCAGGAAGGTATATTTAAATACCTTTTTCATTTCATTATAAATCATCTCTCAGAATGTTTTAATCCTTGGGCATGTCCACCAAAGGTCCATATTTGTCCATATTTCTAAATCCTTTTTCACTTTAGTCCAACATTTTTCATAATTATCCTTAAATAAATTCACATTTTTGGCTGTCATATTTACCCCTAAATATTTCACTTTCTTAACCAATGTTAATCCTGTCTCCTCCTGAAACTTTTCTCTCTCATTCACAGTTAAATTTTTCTCTAAAACCTTAGTTTTCATCTTATTCAACTTAAAACCTGCTACCTGTCCAAATTCTTGAATCCGTTCCAATACCCTTTTAGTACTAGGTTCTGGCTCCTGTAAAGTCAACACTAAGTCATCAGCAAATGCTTTCAGTTTGTACTGTTTAACTCCCACTTGTATACCTTTAACCTCTTGGTCCTTTCTAATCATATTTAACAAAACCTCAAGGACCGATATAAAGAGCAATGGAGAGACTGGGCAACCTTGTCGTGTCCCTTTCTCAATCTTGAATTCTTCTGTCACAAACCTAGGACGTTTTGATGCATAACATGTGCTCTGTCACTGAAATACACCCTTCCCTCAACTAATGACCAGTTAACAATGAACAAGGTAGGTTAGGTGCATATTTAATCTCAACCAAGGTGTCAATAAAATGGTGCGATTGGCATGGTAATTCTGGACTGGTGGAGGGCTTCTCTTTGGCAAGGAATACTTTTCTTTTTCTTTTTAAATTCATTTTTATTAAATTTTCCACTTTAACAATCCAATCAAATCACATTAAATATTCCAAATTATACATATACCGTACATATCAAATAAACTGAATATTCTGCCAAATTATAAATTTTGAAAAGGACTTCCCATGCTTCAAGTTCAGAGTTGAATGCTTTTCAACTTGATTGAGAGTTGTTTATGAAAAGGGTACTAAGTGGAGATTTTTTTTTAAATAATCCACTTCAGCAACCCTTCAAAAGATAAAGATTTTTAATCATTGGAGAGAGATATAAATGGAGTTAGCATCCATCTGTGTTGAGAGACAAGAGAGTGTGCCTCCGGGGGTGAAATCTATCCACTGCATTAGCAGCACTGAAGTGCAAAGCCTGGGCAGTGTGTATGGATGTCCTGGGTTGCCCAGACAACAAGACCCCTCTCTTAGCCTTGCAGATGTGGTCCAAAGGAAAGCAAGGCAATACATTTGGCACCAGCTTGGCTGCAAGAGTTGCTGGAAGGAGGTGTACAAGGCACCATCCAAATGCCTCGGGGACTCCACTCTGGATTTGTGTAGGGTTTACTCCTTAGCCTTTTCTTCTCCCGAAGATGTCCCACAAGGCTGCTGGTACATATATTAGGGAAAGTGAAGTGTGGCACTGATGAAGCACCTCGATTATTAACAAAATAGCCTCAGGAACAATAATATTGATATTTGGAGAGAGGGAAATCAATCTGTCAGAGAAGAATATACATTTTGTTCAATATCATACTATTTGCACTCTTACAGAGACAATATTTTGACCTCACAGAAAACGGCAGATCATATGATGAGTAAAACAGAGATTCTGTTTCTGATCATGTGTCTGAAACGACAGAGGAGCAATGCCTGGGGTGGAGTAAGAGAAACACATAGTGCTTCAGTGTACTACTTCTTCAAAATGAAGACCTCCAAAGGTTTGGTGCTAACCCAGAACTTTTCCCAGGGCAATATTGTTGCAGGCTCATTGGGATCTGAATAAAGTCTTTCTGCACACAGTGGCTTAGAAAATATCACCTTATGAAGAGAGAGCAATAACAGAAGGAAAGCTTATCAAGGAAATTGGGGAGCAGAACATAAGCAATCTTACTTAGATATCGTTGGGTAACAAAGTTATTTTCATAGAAACTGGCAGTGGGGAAAAGGTAATTACTAAAATAAAAAACAGGCTGCAGTCCTATATGCACTTACCTGAGACCATGGTTTACTTGTGCCTATATGTACTTACCTTCTGCGTAGGCACGCATAGGGCTGCACTGTAAAGTAATAACTCACATTATATAACAGAAGAGCTCTTACCAGAGTTTTTCACACTTTATGAAAAACTTACTCTTCCAAAATATTGCCTGCTGTTCGTAATTTACTAAATATGAATACTGAGCGATCAGAAGCTCAAGAGATTACCCGTGGACTAAAAAATAATACATAGTTGGGCCCATTTGGCTATATGGCAAAATTTTATTAGTGGGTTTTTCCAGTCATTGATCTGCCCAGGCATTGCATGTATCTTTTTGGAGCTTTGGAAGCAGGGAGGAAGAGGAGGACAAAACTGGAGTTGGTTGGCTCTGCTTGTCGTTGGCTCTGGTTCTGCCCATTGTGGGTTTTCCCTGTCTTCTGCCCTACCAGTCCCAATCAATGGGTACCAGCCACCACTGTCTCAGTAAGATTTCTCTTGATGGTACAGTCATCAACTGGATGGCACAGCCATCAATAATGAATGTCTTTAATCCTTTTTTATTATCAATGCTGATTATACAGGGCCATTTCTGTACAGAAATTGTTATTCAATGTGATTTGCTGTTTAAAACACACACACTGAATTAATCTCAGAAAGCGGTCTTAACTGATGTATTGGCATAATAGCCAGAGGAATTGTACAGCACTGGTCCCTTTACTGGTTCAGAAAAACTCAACACTTAATGAAAATTAAGGTTGTAGTGGGGGGAGGGAGTTGTTTCGGTGATGAAGTAGCTGAGGGATTTTACTTTGTGTTCCCTTCTAAATAAATATATTGATCCAGTTACTCTGAGATACCCAAACTTGCCTCACAGGATGGGTGTGAAGCTAAGATACAGCGCCTCCTGCTATATTTATAGATCTATGTTTTTTTTTCTGTTCTGTTTTTCTCACCAGTGTTCTTGATAACTATACTTGTCGTGGAAGGAATTGCTGTGGCCCAAAAGACTCAAGGTACTTCTCTGGAGAATGCTCGCTGTAATTACATGTCGGTACATAAAAAGTTTGATTTTATTTTTTTAATGCAATTTTAAATGTTGTTCCTAGCTTATTATCCTTGTTAGTTAACCAACATTAAGCGGGCGGGACCCAATTTGGATGTTACAGGGAACTCTGGCTTAATGTGAACCAGGATTTCTGCACTGAAGCTGGTGCACAATGAGAAGAGTGGGGAGCTTGTGGCCACAGTGCATATCTGGGGTGGTTTTGTGACAAACGCGACCATAGAGATTGAAGAACAAGAACTCTCAATTCAACACACGTTCACATGCATATTGTTGTTAAAGGCCTATGCTAATTAACTTTTTCACAAGGCAATACTGTGTGTGTTAATTGCTCCCTGGGTAAGAAGCATTCGTGGGGGGAAAGTCACTGCTGAGTAATTAGCACTTGGCTTGCTTTCTTGGAAATAAGTTGACATTTAAGATGTTTATATGCATTATATGTACCTTTGCCTTCAAAGCTTCTGTCTTTGGGGAGGAAGAGCAGATTGCAGTCTCTTCCTATAGAGAAAAGAAACAACTAGCTGAATTCTTAATTTTTGGATGGGGTTAATTTTTTTTCTAAAGGTGTGAGCATTCTAACGTGGAACATATACATTTTTTGAAATTCTAGAAATCTTTGAGGAATTGTCTAGGGAACAGGAGTCTCAGTTATGGGCACTGCTTAAAACACTGCCCGTTCTTTTCAGCATGCTGCCTTTCCACCTCTGAGCAACAGTATTTCCTCTGAGTGTCAGCATGGAGCGGAGTCTTTGCTCTGGCAATCTCGGAGCCCTTTCTGTGGGATCGGTCTAGCCCATGGGTAGGAAAACTAAGGCCCGTGGGCCAGATCAGGCCCAATTACCTTCTGGATCCGACCTGCGGACGGTCTGGGAACCACCGTGTGGATCGCCAGCACATGCATTCTTTCCCTCTCCCTCCCTCGGCACTGGTGCCTCCTCCTCCTCCTCCCTCCCTCCCTCCCCCTGACTTCTCCCTGCCCTGCCTAGAGGAGGAAGGGGGCTGGGCTTTGTTGGTGCCAGCAGCAGCAGCAGCAGTACTCAAGCAGCCGCCATTTTAAGCAGCCCCTCTCCAGAGCCCGTTTGCACGCTGCTCATCGTCCCTCCGCCGCCAGCCCCTGCCACTCGCAAGACACAGGTGAACAGCCACTGGGGCTTGTGGTGCTCTTGCATCATTTCCCCCCCCCCAAATATAATCCAGCCCCTCACAAGTTCTGAGGGACAGTGGACCGGCCCCCTGCTGAAAAAACTTGCTGACCCCTGGTCTAGCCTTGAAGAGCAAACAGTTTTAAGAAACAAGCACTTTCCCTTTAGAGATATTTTCACATTTAGTGTGGTTTTGAGATCCTTTAGGAATTCGATCTTTGCTCATTCCGATTTAAACTGACCTTATCCTCATGTCTCAGACTAATGGGTGGTTTTGGAACTTGGTTACGAACGAGATTTTACTCTTCTCTAAATTTCACAGACTTCGTACCAGTACCCAGAGCTTGCCTTTCTGAGGGGGATTGTTGTTTGTGGAGATATCCTGGAATTATTATGAATTGTTTTCTTGTGTTTTCTTCTGAAAAGGTGGGCAGAATATTGGAGGTAACCGCTTAGCAACTACCCAGTGTAGCGACTGGGTACGGACAAGCAACGGAGGCCACTTCGCTTCACCAAACTTCCCTAATTTCTACCCACCCAACCAGGAGTGTGTCTATATTTTAGAAGGTATTGACATTGTTGTTTACATCTTTGTGTACTCCACTGATGAAAGTATGCGTGTTTAAGCACAACTTAGTGACATCTAAATAAAACAAAATCCATAAAGCATTGGCAGGAGTCTGACAACACACCACAGCCGCTGCCAGCCCAAGCTGGAAAAGAGGTACGTAGCTGCCTCCGTGGCCTCATGTGCTTCTTTCCCCAGCTTGGGTTGGCAGTGACTCAGGCTGTCCTCTTTTTTGTTCTACAAGATATGGCAGCCCTATTTTTACCTATTGTTGATTTTAATTATCTTGTGGATGTTTTTAAATAGCTCTTTATTAATAATTTTAATGTTTTGTTTCATATTTTTGTTAACTGCATACAAACAGTAGACAATTTTGTTTAAATAAATAAATGGCAACTGCAGAACTTTGTCGTTCTCTCTTTCCCTGCTACCATCCTGTAGAAATTGCTTCTCTGAGGGCAGCATTTGCATTTCAGGGGGTGCTTCCATTGGTGCCAATGAAGGGTTCCCTTGAAATATCAATACTACCTGTTCTAGCCAGACTATGATAGGGAGGGTGAGAGTTAAACTTCTAAACAGGACTATAATAATTCATGGAAAGATGGGTTAATTATTCTCTCTAATACCCCAAAGAGATTATAGTGAGTATTCTAGAGATGGGGATTAGAGTTTCAGAGGTTTCAAATATCTTTCAACAAATATTGATATCATTGGGAAGAAAACCAGGGAAACAACAGTCCAGGTATCTAGGCAACTATTGAGTAAATAAATCACTTGGACTCTAAATGAAAATACCACAAAGCATTAAACTAAGCAAGGGCAGCGTTTGTTTTTTTTACCATTGCTACTATCTTGTCTGAGATACACATACATACATTATTCTCTACCGACTTCAAACACTGATACAGGAAAATACTCTTCATTCACATGCAGTGCCCATACCGCAATGGATCCCATAAAGAAAACACAACCATATCCGGATATCCAGTCACATTAAATCAGTTGTTGTTGGCATCTGTCTGTCTCAAGAGACAATAGAGGAATGCACCATCAGGGCTAAAGTCAAACCATTGAAGGGTTACAGCGCCTGCTGTGGGTATATGGGAGAGACATGTTTTATTGCAGCTGAGGCAGATAAAGATATCCAGTTTCATTGTTACAGGTGCACAATGATTGTGGTTTTCATGAAAGTGAGCAGTGTATTTCTGGTCATTACTGTCTCCTCTGTTCCTCTCCCACTCCTCTTTACTACACTGAGTCAAATCCCAGAAAAGGCATTAGGAATGATGCTTGCACAAAGTTTTTGTTGCAAAGTAAGTTTGTGTGTGTTGGTTTTTTTTAAGGATTATTGTCTTGACCAGAGAAAATCTTCTCTTTCCACTGCAGGAAATAATGTGGAGAGACTGAGTTACAGCATCCTATGTATTTCTGGCATTAAGTGTGGCAGCACAGCTCATCTTTTCACAACAACCATTCCCTTTTCTTTCATGAAAGCACCAAAAATTGTACCCAAATGTGGACTAAATGCATTGTGATCATTTTCAGATATGGGGGCATGTTGTATTGCACATGTATGCACATGCCACATGACCTGGGCAACTACGAAGTGCATCATGCCAGGATGTGGCACAGGACCTCTCTAGAGCAGCCTTTTCTGCCAAAGTACAACCAGAGCAAGACCAGAAAGTAAAAATGCAACTGAATGTTGTAGGGGTTTTACCTGAACCAGGAAAATGGAAGGACTTCCTTCATTAGATGGTAAAGGAGGACCATGCCTGATTTTTCATGTCTGAAGAAATCAAGATTCTCATTGCATCTCTAGCAGCCATGGAATGGTTTACCTGGCTGCTCCTTACAAATCGCACCTGCCTTGAGCCTGGGAAATCACATGTTACACCAATATCCCACACACTTACAGAATGCAGCATTGTATCATCATTTGCTGGGCGTGCAAAGATGACACCCTGGTCCAGATGGAATGTTCTGTCAGATATGGCTGATGTACCTCTAAGACTAGTGTACGGGCCCCATTTAACATTCCAGAAGAAACTATGCATACCATTCGAGAGGTTCATCAAACAGGTCTATAACTGAACAAGCAGCTGGACTGATCTGGATAAGACAAGAAAGAAGATGTTTTCAAATTGGAAACATCAGAAGTTGCCTTTTACCAAATCAGACTATTGGTCCATCTAGCTTTGCATTGTCTACACTGACTGGCAGTCAGTGGCTTTCCAGGGTTTCAGGCAAGGGTCTCTCACAGCCCTACCTGGGACCTTCTGCAAAGGAGATGCTCTGCCACTGAGCTTCAGCCTTTCCCTCTTTATATGAACTAGGGTGAGCTTCTTTTGAGTAGCATGTAAAGAAGGAAGTCCACCTTCGTGGTTGCATCAGGGGTGAGGCACTATTTTCAAGGCCTGCCCTTGCTTCCCCTATAAGCTAGGCTGGATTCAGATGGATGTTGGACTATTTGAGCCTTTCTGGCCAATAATCCCTTAACTTCCCTGACTTCTTATGAACTGTCTTGTGACTGCATGAAACGGGGTGGGAAGAGCTACAAGTGGAAAAAAGCTGGACTTATGCACTGCACTCTGCTCTTGTGAGGGGAAATGCTCCAACAATTCAGTTTGATCATCTGAAACAATCTTGGATCAGCACTGATTTTTAACAAATGAAAAACCGAAGCTACTTTTTCACAACATATTACCCAAATCTCTGCTTTATTCTATGACCCTGATATGCAACGAATAGACATTACTTTGTGCATGTTTATTATGCCTAAAATGTCTAAAAATTATAACTATATGATTCTCCAAAGCTATCCTTGTGTTTTTAATGACTTCCTTAACTGGGACTTCAAGAACGGTGTTCATATAACCTTCATTCACTATGTGTTGTACCATGCTCAAATATTGAATTGGCGGCGCATGTGCATCACCACACTGAGTCATATCTCAAAATGATCACAATGGAGTAGTGCACATTTGGCATTTAAATGAAAAAGCATGTCTGTCACACCATTCATAGTGTTATACCATGCTCAATGGGCTGTGCATGCTTAAAAGTATAATACCACAATACCCCATAATATTCATGATGCATTGGTCCATGTAGTGTGACTTTGGTGCTCATATGAAAAAGTACACAGTTGTTACGTGACTTTCTACTGTATGTGTTATACCATGCTCGAATTTATTGAATCAGTTGCACACGTCCTCCTTATCTGAAAATGATTACTATGTATTCTTTTACATACGGTATAAATTTGGTACTTTTCTGGAACATTGTGAATAAATAAATCTTATGTTGCCATACTAATGTATTAATTAATGTTATAATTATATAGAATTTGGTCATTCGTCTCCATGTTATTTCCTGCTGTGGAATAATGGGTTTTCTGGTCAGTGAGTTGTTCCTTTAAATAAATAAATTAAAACCTGAAAACAAAGCCCACTTTCCACATTGTAACAAAACAAAACAAAAAGTGCAAACTTTGCTTTTTACAGTATCTATCTCCAAAGCTGTATGTGCATACCAGCACTTGTGGTTTGTTTGAGAGCTTCTGTTAGAATGTGAAAAGTGAGTTCTGAACAGTAAACCAAAAACAAACCCTGGCTTCCCCTCATGTTTGGAGAGAAACAACCTGCAAGCACTGGTTCACAGACCACCCTAAGCCAGCTTCTGGTTTGTTTCCAACATGGTGTGGCTAGGGAGAATGGGGGAGAAGCAGAAGTGACTTGTCAAGAGTAGCTTCCTGGCATATGGGTTACTGTTGCTTACCAGCAGGGGAAGAGATGAAGCAGCAAGGGGGGTCAGTGAAGTGCAAACATACCAGCAGAGCAAATCCAGTGCTCATGCTGGTTCGTTTGCACCATGCTGAACCTCCCCACTGCCTCTCCCCTTTCCTTTCTGATAGACAACAATAACCCACCTGCTAGGAAGTGAGTGCCCTACCCAGTGAGCCACTTCTGGGGTGGAGTGAAGTGGGCACTAATGAGCAGCATACACCAGCACACTGTGCTCATTTATTTTTAACTATGGTTTAATGTGATGCACAAACTGGGCCTTCCTTTGAAGACACAAAGGTGGATACCAGGAGGTTGGTTAGGATTTTTCCAAGCTGCATCAGGTAAACCGAAGAAGAACAATGGCAGGCTGGCTTCGTTTCCCATAGACAGCTAAATGTCATGTTCCCAAAGTAAAACGTGTGGTGTCGCTTTTCTGAGCTTTCATACAGCACAGAAATGAAGTATTTCAGAACTTAATAACTTCAACATTGGAGGAGGGAGTGAAACATGTATTGCAGAGCTAGAAAAACTGCCTTCCCTCTTACAACCTCAACCTCAACCTCCCATATGAAGAAGTTTTATTAGAGGGGAAAAGCAAAAGGCAATTTTGTCCTGCACCAGGAACACACATATACACCATGAGATGCAGCAATAAAGTGATCAGGTTTAAGCCTGGAAGCATATATTGTACAGCAAGAGAAAGTACCAAGGGGATGTTTTCTGTAAGCAGCTCCAGGAAGCACTACAAACTTTCCTTTCTAAGTCAGTTGGAACCCTAAACAAGAATAGTTTTGTTAGGGGTTGGAAATGCACTGTAACATTTTGTTGCGGTTTCCCACTTGTCAGCAGTGGGGAGTTGCTAAATGGAGCCCCCATGTTCAGAGACAGTATACCTCTGAAGTGGGAAAGAAAGCATGGAATGGGTATAATCTTTTAATGATCTGCTGATGACCTTCCCAAAGGCAAATTGTTAATAATAATAAATACAAGAGTAGACCCAGTTGGTAGTGTGAAAGACCACCAAGCAGAAGTCAATCAGGTCTGGCCGTGGATGGGAAAGTGTCTGGGAAAACTCTGCATGTACCACCCTGGGTTCCACGATGGTGTATTTACAGGTATGTAATGAATATAGCATGCCAGTACCGGATGAAATGGTACAGCCTATCTAACTGTGCATTCTTGCATTCAGCTTTTTCTTCCGGAGATGTTTACATCCTCCACCTTGCTGAACATTGCAATCTCATATTGAAACTGACACTTGAATGAGTCAGTATTTTGGAAGAAATCTTGAATTTCAGGCTGGCATGAACCTGCAATATAAACCAAGTGCTTTAATCAGAGTAATATCCTAGGTATTAGGTTTATTTCTGTTGATTGCTGGCTCGGTTACTTTGTTGCATAAACTGATGAGGTTTTGTTCTGGGTATGTGTGTTTTTTGCAGCCTTGTGAATTATTCATGTAAAATAGGTTAAAAATGTGCAAATAGGTGTTTTTTCAGAAAGTTGCTTTGTGCTTTTTTCTTTTTAAGAATTTCAGCATGGGACAAATTCCAGAACGAAAGCATCAAATCTAGAGGCAACCAACTCATGGCGCTCATGTGTCTCTAACACATGTGTCATTTGTGTGCATGTTCTGGATAATGTTTAGGCTGCAATCCTGTGCCCAACTAGCTAAAACCATTGAAGTCAGTCAGACTTAATTTCTGTGTAGGCATCTTAAATTCTATTTGTGAAGATCTATATTTATATTCATGCTAGGACTGCAATACCAATTAACTCCACACCTATGCTGAGAAATACAAAACTTCACGTCTTTCTGGAAATTGTTTTAATTCATTGTTGCTGAAAGTTATATTGATCTAGATTGTTTTTACTCTGTCACAGCTGCCCCACGGCAAAGAATAGAGCTAACCTTTGATGAACCATACTACATAGAGCCTTCATTTGAATGTCGATTTGATCACCTCGAAGTTCGAGATGGACCTTTTGGTTTCTCCCCACTCATTGATCGCTACTGTGGTCTAAAAAGCCCTACTCTAATTAGGTCAACAGGGAGATTTATGTGGATAAAGTTTACCTCAGATGAAGAACTAGAAGGACAGGGATTTAAAGCAAAATATTCGTTTATACCAGGTAAAAAAAATATATGCTGTTCCTTTCTTTGCCTGTTAGAGATTCTGCCCAACTGGTATTGAATTTAGTTGGGTAAATCAATATTAACCCAATATATTTTGCTCAGAATTGGTTATTGTTGAAGGCTGCATATAAAAATCATGGAGCAGAACTTTCTCTTTAATGTTCTTGTGCTCATGACTGCAGGAGGGTAAACACAGCTATCCAGAAGCAGAGATTCACAAACCAAGATTGTGAATGACAGGGTGCCTTGTAGGCCTTGAAACTTAAAATCATCCTTAAATAGGGAAATTGGCATCTCTCTCTTGTTCATTCACTCACTCCACATACACATGTGGAAACTGGCATTTTATATATAAATCCACACACCATGCAGATATGATTAGAGTTGTGTGCATGTTCATTCTCCTTTCAAAGCTACAATTCCCAGAGTTCCCTGGGAAGAGGGACTGGTGGTTAAACCACTCTGTGAATTGTAGGTCTGGGAGGGGAATAGGGGCCTCCTAACAACTCTTGGCACCCTTTACAAATGACAGCTCCCAGTATGCTTTGGGTGAAGCCATGACTGTTTGGAGTCATATTATAGAGCTTGAAATGTAAGGTACATATGTTACTGAGTGATAAGGAACCTGTCTCCCCTCAGTTCAGTATCCTAGTGTACCATATTATTATTATTTTTTTGGCATCTAGAAGGTCCTTCTTTCTGTTTAAACCTTCAGCTCTCCCAGGCCAATCATTATGTTTTTTCTTCTTCATTACAGATCCTGAATCATTATGTTTTTTCTTCTTCATTACAGATCCTGACTTCACATACCTAGGAGGTATTTTAAATCCCATCCCAGGTCTAGTATTGCAGTACTAATCTCTTTTGCATATTAGATTTTTAAATTTCTCTTACCTTTAATTTGACAGCACATTGTGTCTGCCTCGCTTTAGATTGCCAGTTTGAGCTCTCAGGGGCTGATGGGATTGTGCGCTCCAGTCAGGTGGAACAAGAAGAGAAAACAAAGCCTGGGCAGGCTGTTGACTGCATATGGACCATCAAGGCCACTCCAAATGCCAAGGTGGGCCCTCCAAATCATTCACTGTGTAATGAGCTCTCAGGTCATTAGTAACTGGGAATGGCCATTAGTAATGGTTTGCATATTGCATCTCGTTCATTTAAATTAATTACCTGTTGGTGGTAATGAGAAACGAAGACAGATGTTGGTTTCACAGACTGCTTCTGGTGCACAAAAAAGTGTTACTTTTTCAGACCCAATCTGCACCGTTCTGCTGTTTAGAAACCAGCCATTAGTGGTTGTGGGGGTCAAAAGATGGATATAAATATTTGAATATGGTTTCTTCCAACTCGGCTCCAATGTCTGATTTATTTTTCCTCTTTGGTGTTACTATTCTTTAGATTTAACTTAGGTGTTGGTCCAAATGCATGGAAATAGTATTCTTTTATCAGAAAAATCCCTTTGCTATGGGGCCAGGCCAAGGCCAGCAGACCCATAAGGTGGGATGAGGCAGTCACCTCAGGTGGTAGATCTACCCACAACCACTGCTGCCTACCTCTTTTTACTCCCCAGGCTACCATGCATGCCAATGGGGGGCATTTTCAGTTTTGCCTAGGGCAGCAAAACACCCTGGGCCTAGCCCTGGGCCATGCTTACAAGACAACTTACTCAGTTTAAAATACTATGCTGTGCAACATATTGGAAACTATTCATCAGTGCTTTAATGGACACCACTGTTACATTTCGTAACCGAACATTTCTTTCCAAACTTAATAAGCTTTGCTAGGTAGCTCCTAAACTACATAACTCTCAAAATCTCATGGAATCTGGTTGGGCCAGGGTGGTTCTGCTATAGTTTTAATTTGTTTTCTGATTCAGATCTATATTTTAATACTGCAGATTGTTGACTATTTGAGGGTGCAACAAAATAGTCTTCACATTTACCAAATTGCATGCTTTGTTGTGTTATGTCAGGTTAAAGAAAACTGTAACCAGTCTAGCTTCAATATACTTATTCAAATCTTGGCATCTTTTTCTAGTTGACACCACAATGCATCTTCTCTACACAAGCCTATGATGGGAAATTATTTTCTTGGTTAACATTCAATAACATCTCCACCCAATCTGTGGTTAAACTTGCAGATTAATTTGAAAAGGGCTTGATGCTGTGCATAAGTTTCCCCACAATTTAGATACCCAGAACTAGGTAGGACCATGACAACAGCATACACACACATCCATAAAAGTTCTCTGGTGCTTTTGTTTTGCTCTGTTTTGTTTTTTTAAAAAAACTATTTAAGAGTAGTGCATAAGGGAATATAAACAATATACTTGCTGTTCACATTGATTTGTGAATCTTAAAGCACTGTAAGCTATCGACATCGCAGCTTGTATTCCAAGAGTAAGAAATCAAATTATATCCCTCCCAATTCATCTATATTTGAAATATCTGATGCTTATTTATAAATTTCATTGAATATTGCTGGAATGCATATCTTCAGTTCTGCGCTTATTGAATTGAATTATCTTCCTAACTCGCAGTGCTTTGATTGGATTATTTATGGTGTATCAAGCTCTAAGTTTGTCAGGATTCAAAATGCTACTGGGCTTATCTTGTGTTTTAGCACTTTACGGCTAAAATTCCATCTGGAAATAAATATCCATCTAATAACCAGACAGTACCATTGACAGGTATGCATGTAAATGCAGATGTGACTAGGTGAGCTAATGGCGTGAATTGTTTGAGGAAAATATATTTATTCTGTTTGTCTGCAAAAGTACCATGTTTATTTAAGCATGGAATGGCTGTTAGTCACTGTTTTTTTAAAAAATCAGGCTTATTATGAGAATGGCAGGGTAAGGAGTATAGCTGGAAATTGCAAGTTTATATTTATATATGCCTAAAATATATTTACAAGCTGTTTGCGCCTTTCATCTAAACGAAATGTGTAAACTTTTAAAATTGAAAATAATGTTTACATATTTGGCTTTTAGTTTTATTATTATTATTACTTCTTTTAAAAGCTTTCCCCTGCCCCTTACCAACAGATATATTTGAGGTTTCTAGACTACCAGATGGAACATTCAAATGAATGCAAGAGAAACTTTGTGGCTGTGTATGATGGGAGCAGTTCTATCGAAAACCTGAAAGCAAAGTTTTGCAGCACGGTGGCTAACGATGTGATGCTGCAGACCGGAATTGGGGTGGTACGAATGTGGGCCGACGAAGGCAGTAGATTGAGCAGGTTCAGAATGCTCTTCACATCATTCGTGGACCGTAAGTGTACTGTAATGCATCCTTTTAGGAACTATGGCAAAATATTGTTTAGAACTTTAAACTCAGAGCTGTTTTCTGTTTACTCCATGAATGTACGGAATTGACAATGACTGCTTACGGACACTACTTTTGCTATATATTAGTGGGTGACTCCAAACCATATAAAATATCATGTAAGACTCATCAGCTGGAATCTTTTAAGAGAAGGCGATTGCGAGATTCAGATGTCATTTGCAAGCTTTGCCTTGCTATAGAACAGCTACACTTCTACAGTGTTGTGTTCTCTCTTTAGAGCGGGGCGGTTGACCTCTGTGTTTGGAAAAGTCCTGTTCCTTTATTTGTGGCAGAACTGCAGGATGAATAATGAATGTGGCTTTTAGAGTATAGAAGGAAACAGGGTTTCTTCTTTAACAGATTGGGCATTTTGAAACTGGAAGTCTATCTGAAATCATTGACCGCTTTGATCTAAATCTAGTCTTCAGTGCAGTCTCCTGGAAACTTCGGAGTCACTGCCTTCCTTAAACTAAGTCTCATGGTTAAGAACAGCTGGAAATAGCAAGAAGCGTAATTAACTTTAAATTGCATTAATGTGATACCTAATTGGTTGTTGACCTTAATAATCAGCTTTACACTTTAAGCCTCAATAAACAACAAGGCAAAAAGTGTTATAATTTAGAGAATATGACTCATAACTAAAAGCATTGGCCATTTTCAACCACTGACTAGGCTGGGGAAAGCACAGTAAAGAAAAATGCTAGAACACTTGTATTTACAACAAAATAACCCTCAAAATAAACACCACCCAAAGATCATTGCCGGGGTGAGAGGGTAGAATAGCGCTGATATGCTGCTTTGAATAAATACTCTGTGTGCTTGTGTATGATTGATGCTGTACTTTATTTTATTTTTTTTTAGTAAGGACACAACCTGAAGCAAGCTTTATTTTCATAGCCTCGTTTGTTTTTTAAAAAATACCAGTTCTCTGGGAGGGACATGTTGTATTTCTCAGTGGAGCATATTTCAGGGTGCTCACAAGAGCACACCCAACAAGGAACTGTAGCTAATCAGAGATATCTGATTCCTATACCTGCATGACACGTTTTCAAGTATGCATTTGTCCTAATTCACATAGCAGCTGTATGCTTATATACTGAATATGTATTATTTATTGTTGTTGCAGCTGCTATAATATTTATTTATTATATTTATACTGTATTTTATTGCCTACACTTCACCCTAAGGTCTGAGGGCGGGTTACTGTGGATGCATAGCTGACCAGTTGATTTCTGTCCATTCTTTACTGCCCTTGCAAACCTAAGCTGGCACCCATAATTGCAGCTCCCACTCTGCCCCCTGGTGCTCTTAACACAATCTTTGTTGTTGTTGTTTTTTTATATATAATTTTTATTAAAGATTTTTTAAATACAACAAACAAAATAAAACATACAGAAATGTCATGTGTCATAACATATTTTCTGATCCTCCTTGGACTTCCTCACATCTCCCGCTCCTACGTTCCAAATTTATAAAAATTAAACCAGCAATTTCTCACCTTATCCCCACCTTAAAATCCCTTTTTACAATGTTATATCTTAAATTTTAGATATGTTTATTTCCTCTTCAGTGCATTAAGATTAACCCAATAATTATCTAAAAATTTAGTTTTTTCATAAATTTAACTTATCTTCATAATTCACTTCATTTGTTTCCATGGTGCCCAATTGTTTATGATCAAACATCCTGCTTAACATTCATACAATTTACAATACTTTTGCAAATAAATCTTAAATTTTCTCCAATCTTCTTCCACCGTCTCCTCTCCCAGGTCTCGGATTCTGCCCGTCATCTCAGCCAGTTCCATATAGTCCATCAGTTGCATCTGCCATTCTTCCAGTGTGGGTAGATCTTGAGCTTTCCAATGCTTGGCAACGAGTATCCTTGCTGCTGTTGTTGCATACATAAAAAATGTTCGATCCTTCTTTAGTACCCCTTGGCCAACAATACCCAAAAGGAAGGCCTCTGGTTTCTTAAGGAAGGTATACTTAAATACCTTTTTCAGCTCATTATATATCATTTCCCAGAAAGCCTTCACTTTAGGGCAAGTCCACCAAAGGTGAAAGAACGTTCCTTCATTTTCCTTACATTTCCAACACTTATTATCAGACAAGTGGTATATTTTTGCAAGTTTGACTGGGGTCATGTGCCATCTGTATATCATTTTCATTACATTTTCTTTCAAAGCATTACATGCAGTGAAATTCAGCCCAGTAGTCCACAATTTTACCCAGTCCTCAAACATAATATTGTACCCAATGTCCTGTGCCCACTTTATCATAGCCGATTTAACCATTTCATCTTGTGTGTTCCATTTTAACAGCAAGTTATACATTCTTGAAAGTACCTTAGTCTTAGGCTCTAACAGTTCCGTTTCTAACTTCGATTTTTCCACCTGGAATCCTAGCTTTTTATCAAGTTTAAAAACTTCTTTAATCTGAGCATAATGTAACCAATCTCGCACTTTGTCTTTCATTTTCTCCTGACTCTGCAATTTCCAGTTGTCTCCATCTTTTTCTAATATTTCCCAATATTTCGGCCATTTGGCCTCCATATTGAGTCTTTTTCGGGCCTTAGCTTCCAATGGTGAAAGCCACCTTGGAGTTTTGTTTTCCAATAAGTCTTTGTATTTTGTCCAGACATTAAACAATGCTTTTCTGACGATATGGTTCTTGAAATTCCTATTAATCTTAACCTTGTCATACCATAAATATGCATGCCAACCAAACGCATTATCAAAACCTTCCAAATCCAATACATCAGTATTCTCAAGAAGCAGCCAATCTTTTAACCAGCAGAAAGCTGCTGATTCATAATACAGCCTTAAGTCTGGCAGGGCAAAGCCCCCTCTTTCTTTCGCATCAGTTAATATCTTAAACTTAATTCTGGGCTTTTTGCCCTGCCAGACAAATTTGGAAATATCTCTCTGCCACTTCCGGAAACACTCTGTTTTGTCCACAATCTGCAATGTTTGAAATAAAAACAGCATTTTTGGCAATACATTCATCTTTACAGCAGCAATTCGGCCTAACAAGGAAAGTTTCAATCTTGTCCAAGTTTCTAAGTCTCTCTTAATTTAAGTTGGGATGTCAATCAAGTCCATATTGTCAGTCAGTTCAAACCTTTTTTATGTACGCTACAACAGCAGCAAGGATACTCATCGCTAAAAGCTGGAAAACTCAAGAATTACCCACACTGGAAGAATGGCAGATGCAACTGATAGACTATATGGAACCGGCGGAGATGACTGGCAGAATCCGAGACCTGGGAGAAGAACTGGTGGAGGAGGACTGGAAGAAATTTAAGGACTATCTACAAAAATATTGTAAATTGTATGAATGTTAAGAAAGATGTAAGATTAGCAAAAACATGGCTCCAACAAACTAGTTATAAAGAATATAAATTTAAATTTAATTGGTAGATGAAAAGATAAATTTTGGATAAGTAATATTTTAT
The DNA here is from genome assembly GCF_951804945.1 of Podarcis cretensis. Classification (NCBI taxonomy): domain Eukaryota; kingdom Metazoa; phylum Chordata; class Lepidosauria; order Squamata; family Lacertidae; genus Podarcis; species Podarcis cretensis. The sequence continues at coordinate 61,171,892 of NC_137177.1, forward strand.
GATTAAGCTTCAATAAGAGTTTGTTAAATCCCAAAATTTGAGACATTAAATATTGGAAAATTATATTATATGAATTAAATTAAGTTAATAATTTGCTGGTAAAATCTATGTTTAGAAAGCAGGAACAAGAGATGTGAGGAAGTCCAAAGTTGAGAATGAAATGTGGATAATGGAAAATATTTTGTTATTATGTATGTTTTTTATTGGTTATACAAAAATTTAATAAATATTATTATTAAAAAAAAAAGGTCTTAGGTAGTCTGCCATCTTTTGTAACATTTTGATTATGTGACTTATCCATGTTGGTTGATACCACGCCGTTCATATCTCCCATCATAATGATGTTGTCATAGTCCAGATAGTCCAGGACGCTCTCATGCAACTTCTTATAAAATTCCGATTTCCCCTCATTTGGTGCGTAAATTCCTAATATCAAAAACTTCTCTCCTTGGTATTGTATCTCGATTGCCAAAATTCTTCCTTGCTCATCTTTGAACAAAAATTTAGGTGACAGGCTCTCTTTTACATAGATCACCACTCCTCTTTTCTTAACTCGATCCGAAGAAATAAATTCTTGGCCTAATCTTTTATTTATTAGCACTTTTCTGTGGAGCCTAGTCACATGTGTTTCTTGAAAACAAATAATGTCCAATTGTTCTTTTTTCAATATATGAAATAGTTTCCTCCTTTTTTCCGGGGAATTGCACCCATTAATATTCCAACTCAACAGTTGCAGATTGATGCTGTACTTTAGTGGTCACAGCTGTGGGATTATTATGAATGTGCCACTTTGTAGCATGCAGAAGACTTCTTCTTCCTTAAATTCTAAGTCCAATTATGAAGCGACCAGTGTTTTATTTTGTTGGGGGTTGGGGGGGTACTCAAGGGTACCTTCCCCCCCCACTGGTTAAAAGTGTGGCACTTACTGTAACAAGTTCATGGAGAGTACCGGCACCCTTTTTCCTAGAAGAAAAGCACTGGAAGTGACTATCTATCTATCACTCTTAAGTTTGGGTAACTCATAACTCTTTTCCCCTTCCTTCATAGCCCCCTGCTCAGGCAGCACATACTTTTGCCATAGCAACATGTGCATCAATAATTCTTTAGTCTGCAACGGCATTCAAAACTGTGCATACCCATGGGATGAAAACCACTGCAAAGGTGAGTGTGTGTTGCTATGAGGGGCAACTGGGGCTGCCTGCCTTCTGATTCCCCCCGTCTCTCAAATGAGTCAAGGTCAGGTTCTGAGACCAAAATACTACAGTGGTACCTTGGTTTATGAACTTAGTCTGTTCTGCAAGTCCGTTCTTAAACCAAAGCGTTTTTAAACCAAGGCATGCTTTCCCATAGCAGCGGGGGATTCAATTTACAAGTGGAACACACTCAACAGGAAGCAAAACAGGTTCCCCTTCTAAGGCAAAGTTCACAAACACCTACTTCTGGGTTTGCAGCCTTCTTAATCCAGTTGTTCATAAATTAAGCTGTTCTTAAACCAAGGTACCACTGTATAAGCAAAAAAATTAAAATTTAATAGAATTATTCTCCCTAATGGAGATCTGCCTACCTAAACTTTATAAGGCAAAGTGCACATTAAACTTGAAGTGCAGTTCTGGATTATTTATGTATTAAGCTGCATTTTCTAGCTCGGTATCAATTGTGATTTGTTTCTTCACCTTGAAGCACCTTCATTTGAGTTAGTAAACCATACAGATGCACTTACTGTGCAACACTATATCTCTCTGCTCACAGTGACTCGGTTTCCTGTTTTATAGCTTAACAAAAATAAATCAGCCACAGACCAACTCTGGATCATTTACAACAATCTTTTTCCTAACGAACCTCCAGCTTGCTAGCATGAATCAATCCTAGTCGGGGTGGCCTTTTTACCAACAATTCTCTAGGCAACAATTATGATGCTTCTGTATATGTTGCCTGTGTCCTTTCAGTTCAGAAATCTGTTCTAGCGTTTGTTGCGTGGCTGGAGCCAAACACCATCCTCTGGGCTGAAATAAATTACTATTCATATTTTGTCTGTAGATGTGAATGGACTTTTCTTTTTAATACCCAAGAGATAATAATGTCACTATACCCCTTCTGAATATCTTATTTTATTCATGCTCGTGCCTCTTGCCATACAGAAGAATGACCTTTTCTTCTAAAGCTTGCTTTTCCACCCCTTTTTCTCTTTAAGTAGCTAGATATATAAAATTACTGCAGTCCGCTAGTGCCATCTTGTGTGCTTTCATATGAAGTGCTCACATCACTTTATGGTTTTTGTCACGTGGTGTTAACTTTTAGCGCTTCAGGTTGTGGCCCGTCTCTTCCCCCGACCCTCCAGTCATCAAAACAAAGATAAAAGGAGGAGAGGGCTGTCTGTGGCTACTAGTCATGATGGCTATTTTCTGTTTCCAGGGTTAAAGGCTGCAATGTTTCTGAATGCCAGGAAATCATGGGGGGTGGGGTGGGGAGTGCTCTTGTACTCTGTCATGAAATTCTACTCAATATTGATCCAGAGTAGATTCCAATGTATAGTTAGCAGAGTAACAACTTAAACACGTTGCAGGATTAAAATAATAATAATAGACAATTAATATTTCATCCAGCAGAGCTTTACTGCTACTGAAGGCAAATGAGCATAATGGTCGCAAATCCAATACAATCAGGATTGGCACTGTCCTTAAGAAATCCAGTTGCAGCAGACTTAACTTTAACTTACAATAAGTCTAAACCTTAACGCTATATACAGAACACCACACCAGAGGGAAAAGAGATAGAAAGAGAAAGTGAAACCCAGGCTCCTTCTGGTCCTACTTTTATAGTCAGCATGACCTTGCCTGAAAGAGAGAACAGAACCAGTTTAAGTCAGCTGTATTCAGCTTCTCAGAAGGTATAACCTAAACATCATGAACCTTCTGCTTGTTTCTTTCACACAGAGAAGCTTCCAGAACCCTCTTGAATTAATTATAATAGGAAAGCTGAGATCAATACTTTCTGCACTAAGAAATGCAAACTGACATACTCCAACCATTCTTGTTGGGTTCCCACAGACACCTGCTTGTCCACTGCAAGAACAGGATACTGGCCAATATGGGCCCATGGCCTGATCCACAAGGCTCTGCATGTATTCTTATGTAGCGTTGCCCTCATAGTTAGTTGCCCTGCTTGCGACCATAATCTCCCACATAAGCAGCTCCTATGTAAATAAAAGAAGTGAAGAAGTTGGAGCTGGTAGAAACTGCACAAAAAACTTGTTAAGTTTTAGAATTCCTGGGTGATGATTACTCTGCTCCACACCGGTTCAACCTTGAGGAAACAGGGCGAAAGATAGCAGATAAAACATGTAAAACAGTTCAGCAGCAAAAGCTGGATTTTTTTTTTAAAAGCAGAGTGCAGGGTTTTCTCCCTCTCTGTTGGGTGACGGACTTAATATTGTCATATGACAGTCTTAATATTGCTTGTTGCTGCTTCGTTCCATTTTTCTTTTCTTTTTTTTTTAGAAAAGAAAAAAACAGGGCTGTTTGAGCAAATCACCAAAACCCATGGGACAATAATTGGTATTACTTCAGGAATCGTCTTGGTCCTTCTCATCATCTCGATCCTGGTGCAGGTCAAGCAGCCCCGCAAGAAGGTGATGGCGTGCAAAACCACGTTCAACAAAACTGGTTTCCAGGAGGTTTTTGACCCACCTCATTACGAGCTCTTCTCCCTGAGAGACAAAGAGATCTCCGCCGACTTGGCCGACCTGTCTGAAGAACTTGAGAACTACCAGAAAATGAGACGCTCCTCAACAGCTTCGAGGTGCATCCATGACCACCACTGTGGCTCCCAAGCCGCAACTGTAAAGCAAAGCAGGACCAACCTCAGTTCCATGGAACTTCCTTTCCGCAACGATTTTGCACAACCTCAGCCAATGAAGACCTTCAATAGCACTTTCAAAAAAAGTAGCTATACCTTCAAACAGGCTCACGAGTGTCCAGAGCAGGTGATAGAGGACAGGGTGATGGAAGAGATCCCTTGCGAAATCTACGTGAGGGGTCGAGAGGACGCTGCTCAAGGCTCATTATCAATGGACTTCTAATCTGCTTTTGAAGGTGAAATGGGTGTGTGTAAATATTATATAAATATAATGTATGTGAATGTACAAAAATGTACCATACGGAATTTGATGGAGACATGTGTATTCATTCTTTTTTCCTTCTTTTTTTTTAGCTCATTTATTTTAGGGTTGTTGTTTTTTTCCCCCCTGAAAAAAAACTCTTCATAAATCATTTTTTCCTTGTGAACTGCCCATCTGCTTGGAGAACAGAATAACAGGTTTTGCATGAGGCTTCACACACACAAACACAAAGATATAAATTAGTGTATACTCTCTCCCTTGCTTCATTCCTGCAGGTTCTTGGTCTTCAAGTCAAAAGCTTAATTACTCCAGTAATAATAAAAAATAAGTGGGTACAACACCATATAGCTTAACATCGAAAGCAGTTATCATATTTGTCAAATTGTAGCTAGAGTTATTGTGTTAAGTGCCAATTAAGACTCAAATGAGTTACACTGCATTCCATCTGGTTCATCTTGTCTAATTTTTATATCGCTGCCTTTTTAATTACTGACTCCTTAAAGCCCAGTCCTAAGGCTTTCTATGCCAGCAAATAAATGGTACACTGGCGGCTGCTTCTGGTGACAATGGGACAAGATTTTAAGGACATCATACCAGCACAAATATTCAGGACCTCCAAGTTCTGTGGGGGAAATGAATGAAATGGGTTTCTTGCCTTTTAAAAGCGTTTTAATTTTATCTTTGAACTCAGTTCCTTTAGGAAAATCAAGTTTTTTGTCTTTGGCAGAGAAAATCCATTGGTAATTTCAGCATCACACCAAATCTCTAGTTGTGTTAACATCCTATCATGCACTGATAGCACTTTGTGCTAAGCACAGGTAAGACATCACCACAACACTTGTTTGACGGTTATCAGAAAAATGTGTTAACAACGTTTAGACCATGACTTGTTTTATCTTCTTGCAGCAATACATCAGGGATTTCGAAAACTGCTGAAAGGCAATTTCTGCCATATTAACATGGTGCAAACGTTATTGTTGCAGGTACTTAACTGTGAAAGAATATTGGCCCGTGTCTTTCAAAAGATTTGCAGCAATGTTGGTGTCCTAAAGCAGTCTGAGCGTTCTTCCCGCACATATCGTTGGTGGAATAAACAGCTTTTGCTTTCCTTTGGTGATGCAAGTTGTTGAGAAATACATTTCCCCCCTGTGTTGCAAGAATTCAGATTACTCTGTATGGCAGAGCTGAGCCAAGCCCTAGGCCAACTTTTTTATGATGTGTGTATTACATGAACACTATTTAAATTCATTACATATTGTGTGGAATGCCTACTTACAAGTTAGATTCAAATGCCTTTATGAGGCTTTCCACCAGGAATCTTGGTACCCTTGTTGTTGGAAGGTTCTCCAGTGCCACAATGCTCAGGCTTCCCTGACCATCTTCAAAGGCAAAAAGCGTTAACCTGCGATTGGTTACCATTCATTGAGCTCTTTCCCCACAAGTAGCATTGGTTACTAGTCAGCCCAAGCCATCAAAGCCCAGATGCCAACATGAGTAAAATATTGGGGGGGGGGAGCAGGTAAGCCCAACCCCACATGATCACATGATACAGTGCATGCACACAATTTGAATGGCAACACCCATCAACTTTTTTGGGGGTGACCCCCCAAATATTTTATTGGGTGGGCCAAAGGGACCTCAGCCCCTAGGAGTTGGCTCCTATGCCATATGCTAATCTATAGAAATTGTAATGCAAAACATCTATTCTCTCTACTTGTTGCCTCTCAGAAAAGAACTTGAGATGATGTTGGACTTCAGTTCCCATCAGCCCCAACCAGCACGGTTGATGGTCAGGGAAGATAGGCATTCTAGTCCAACAACATCTGGAGGGCCACAAGTTTGTTACTGCTGCTCTAGACACAAGGTGTTCTCTCTATCCATTAGAAAGAAGGTTCTCTGAAGAATGTGGCTTGGTCAGGGGCTGGACTAGGAGCCACAAATCCCACTTCTCTAGTGTCTTTGTCCTGCCTTGTCCTGTCATGGAATATTGTAAGTTGTGCTCCTTGACTTTAGGCCAAGGTCTGTTTGCAGGTCAGGCTGAAGAAAGAAGTATCACTTCACATTTTTGTAATATATTCTTAACTCTACAGGTATGGCTTCCATATTTTTATGATCAAATGGTTTATAAATGGAACTCTCCAACTTTTCTTAGACTTTGATATAACTTGACACTGTATGACCTATGTCTGCCACTCAAGCACCTGTACAGCAAACTGATTATCAGTGTGCATGTTAACAGCTATGAACTGCAGTGTTGCTACTTGTGAAGAACACCTGGTTTCTTTACCATCTAGCCTTTTATAAATCCACAGGTTTCTTAAGCTTTCTTTGTTTACATATCTGTTTTTCACTAAATGTGACCTTGCAACTCTGAGCCAATGGGCAATACCCTGTATTTTAAAAAAATGTATGATAAAGGAAAGTTACAAATTATTTGTTGTACTGACTTGCAGGCTGCTGTGTAACTGTTAAGATACTTGCAATTCAAGTACTTGTGTTTTAAGACTACTGGGATTTTGTAAAGGTAAAGCGTAACAACTCAAGTCTTTAGTTTAGGGCATTCCCCAAAACAAGAATGACCAAATAATTAGTTTTGTTCTTCTAGGAAAAAACTTGGTCACAGTTACTGTGTGGAATAATACAGCCCTAAAAATAGCATCATTCAAAAACGATTGCACAAAGATGTACAGCAAGGGTTTTTCACACAAGCAAGGGTAGTACCTTCAGCATTCAGTGCAATAAGCACACACTATTTTGGTCATATTCTTTGGTGCAAAATAATCCCAAAGTGACTTCAACTTTCGGGCTCTGATATCTTGCTGGGTACAAGATTTTTAAACAGTGGGATTTTTAAATATTGCTACTTTTGCAATCAACTGAGCCAAAGTAGACATGACATGGTCATCTGTAAACAATCTCCCAACAATCTTGTTCTTAAAAGCAGGTGTGCCCTACCTCTCCCGATGCACCTCCCCCCCAAAAAAACTTGTCTTTTTCCAACTCCTGGACTATTTAGCAGCTTGTGAGGGGATTGCAATCAGAAAAAACAAGCATTACAAGGAGTAAAATACTTCCTCAGTGACATAGGGTTGGCCAAGCTGAATTTATCAAGCGCCAAGCCTATTTTATTAATCACGTTGACCTTATAATCTGTGATTTCGGCCTACCTGTGTGAAAGGTCTTCCTGGTTTCTGCAGTAGTTCTCTCAACCCACAACTGGATTTCAGTCGCCTAATAGAAAGGAGAGTTGTCTGTTCCCTGGAAGTTTGCTTGCTTGCTGTGAGCAAGTTGAAGCTTTCAGTCTAACCACAAGACCATTTAGAACAGTGCAGATCCATCTTAGCTGACTTAGTTTGCATGGTTAGTAAAGGGAAACGTTCAAAAAGAGGGCAGCTTAGGTAACTGAGTGGAAGCAGTTGGTATAAAATGTAATCTCCAGGAACCTCCAACAGTCTTAAGAGAAACTGTGTTGTGTTCTCTTCGAGCAATATATTTCACTTGGTACCCACACATTATTGGTACAAGAGATGCAGAAATGTTTTGTCATGTTGCAGAACAATGAAAGCAAACGTTGAATCATCCCAATGTATGACAAGCAATTCAAAAGTGGATTACTACTTCTCTTTTTTTAATCTCGTCTGGTTGGATGAACCACATAGTCACAATTCCCTTTTCTCCATTATTTTCCTAATGCAAGCACTGTTCAGACCCAGCTGATGAGGGAGGGGAGAAAGGAAGGTATGGACAAAAGGGAGATCACAAATGCTGCATCAGCTAAATCTGTTTTCCATTTACTTCAGGTATTAAAATCGTGAAAATTTTGAAATCCAGCTTCTCCTTTTTCCAGCATTCAGCTGTTGTCAGTAATCCAGGATGAGGAATGTAATGGCTTCATTGCCACAAGCCTTTATGATTCCACAAGACTGGACCATGAGGAGAGAAAGCAAAGACCTGAAAATATTGGCCACGTTTTCATTTAAATGTGTGGCATTTTCAGGAGTCCTTTTAAGCTATAAGAGGGATGTGGGGTGTTTGGATATTTCAGAGAAAGAATGTTGCTGTCTCAAACTGCATTATTTTTAAGCACTATAGCACAGGTGTGCAACTGGGGTGCCTGATGCCTCCTGAAGCTGCCCCCGTCTCCCATCCCATCAGGGTTCCTTCCCTCCTGCTGGTTCCCTATTTTTCTGGCATTTAAAAGTGTGTTTCCTTCTTCCTATGCAGCTCCAGAATAATTGGAAGGTGCTGCTTTATTTGAGAAAAACAAGTGATACTTTGATGTTTTTTCTGGTAGGAGAAAATAAGTTTTTAACCTAGCTGTCTTGGGGGGGGGATGGTTGTCCTCTGCCACACACACTCTGTGTGTCACCTAAAGTCCTAAAAGAATTACTTCCATTTCCTTTCCCAAATGTATTGGTCTAGTACTCGGTCTTCTGTAGGACTACTCAGAAATAACCTTTACTTTATTTTGCTTCTGAGCAGATCTTCCTTGAATTGGGAATTCTAATTTGAGGCAGCCATGGTGAAAACTGAAGAAGGGCAATATTTATCACTCTAGTGTTATCCAGAATAGTAAGCTGCTTTGTATTGAGTCAGCTAGCTCAGTGCTGTCTGCACGGGCTGGCAGCAGCTCTCTGGGGTTTCCTACAGGGCTTTCTCCCAGTCCTATCTGGAGAGGCCAGGTCCTTTTACACACAAAGCAGATGGTCTACTGCTGAGCTATGGCCCCTCCCCATTTTCTCCTCGGACCCCCCTGCTGAATCAAGCCAATGGCTAACCATCTAGCATTCTCATCTCACAGTGGCCAGCCAAATGTCTATGGGATGCTCAAAAGCAAGACATGAACATGATAGCACTCTCTCCATGTGTGGTCCCAGCAACCAGCATTCAGATGTATACTTTCTCCAACAGTGGAGGTAGAGCAGAGCTATAGTGTGTACTAGCCTTATCCACGAATCTTCCCACTACTGCCCCTAACAGATTAGCTCCCAGGGGAAAGGCTGTCTACCCTGTTCACTAACAGAATGTCAACATGCGTGTCATTAAGAGATGGAGACCGTCCCCACGTTCGTTATCTTGTTTTTTATTCTTTTTATTCGTATAGTTACCTGGTATTATGTGCTCATAATGCAAAACTCTTATCTCGGCTTGTATGAGTTCTTGGTTTCTTTGGACATCTCAATGAGTGGTGTCAGGATTGTGCTTCGGTTTCACAATGCATAGAAATAATCATCTCAATATGCAATAGCCGAAGCTATTTTGTATAAATTTTGAAGGGATCCCCTTTGGTTAGTTTCCAGGACACTCCCCACCCCCCATTGCTCTACCTTGGAAAGAGATTCATCAGAAACTCAATCCCTGGCTGTAGAATTAATTTTATTAAGAGAACTCAAATGTATGTTGAGCTATTTAAGTTCTCTCTCAAGAGTGTCTCAATAGGAACAGTTTTCCTTTATACTTAGTTGCCCGATGGCTCTTTCCAATCTCCTGAAAGTCATCTGCTCTTAAATTGTGCCTCATTGCAATCCACCATCTGATCCAAGTTTTTATTTGCCTCATTCGGAGTCTGTGAGTTTTGGCCAAGTGAGCAACACTAATTACTTTGCTCTGTAACTTTCTAAGCAAGCCTCTGCAAATGCTTTGTCCACAATACAGCACAAAACATGCAGATAGAACACACTTCTCCCTAATCACACCCACAGAGACCAGACATCAGCACATCAGCTGAGGCATTTGCCATTTTTGAAAGTCCCGGTGTTGTAAATGTTGAATAATCACCTTGTTCATGAATCATGTAGCGCTCATGGCTACAGCTGACTCTGAAACTTCAGTCACAAGGTCCATATTCCGGAGATTGACAGTAACACAATTTGGAGCTCATACCAGTTTAGATGGTGAAACAGGCTGTGACTAAATTATAGCAGTCAGAAACTATCCTTTTTGATATGGCCATATGACACCTGACATGTTTATCATGTCTGATGTATCAACATGTTCTGGTTTAAGGAAAAAGCTTCAATTTTCTTTTTTCACTTTCACAAACAGATATTAAAAACAAAATAAAAAAAATCCTTCCAGTAGCACCTTAAAGACCAACTAAGTTAGTTCTTGGTATGAGCTTTTGTGTGCATGCACACTTCTTCAGATACACTGAAACAGAAGTCACCAGACCCTTCTATATAGTGAGAAGGTGGGGAGGGGTATTACTCAGAAGGGTGGTGGGATTGGGTGATTGGCAGATAGCTGTGATGAGCCTGTTGTCTGCCAATCACCCAATCCCACCACCCTTCTGAGTAATACCCCTCCCCACCTTCTCACTATATAGAAGGGTCTGGTGACTTCTGTTTCAGTGTATCTGAAGAAGTGTGCATGCACACGAAAGCTCATACCAAGAACTAACTTAGTTGGTCTTTAAGGTGCTACTGGAAGGATTTTTTTTATTTTGTTTTGACTATGGCAGACCAACACGGCTACCTATCTGTAACAGATATTAAAAAGCCAGTTATTGTCAGTTTTCACTCATTTTGAAACTATTAGAAGCTGGTAATTTCTTTATTCAATTGTGATTAAAGCAACACACTTTGAGTTCAAATACCTGTACTGTGATGGGCACTGAAAATTACTTAAAATATTCTGGCACATCACACTTGTACAAAAGCCGAAAAGAACATTGCTAGATCTCAAAGAGTACAAGCCAATAAATTTTTACTCAGAAGTAAGTCCCACTTAAGAGGACCAACTCTCAGGTAAGAGCAAAGGATCGCAGCCTTAGCCTCTTACACCTCTTTTTTCTTTATAGCAGATGAGGCTATAGTAATTGCGCACAGGGGTGGGTTGTTGGTTTTTTTGTAATAATCTTGCAGAATTTGATAAGCCTGTGTGTGCCTTTGCTGCTGTGGCAGAAAAAGCCAAGAAATCCAATAGAACAAAGAGAAGAGACATTATTTGTACATAATGGAGAAATCAAAACCCACCAGGGCTATTTTTAGCTATTTCCTTTCTGTCTGCGAACTGCCTTTAGAAGCCTCCAAGGGGAATATAGGCCAGCTCTGAGAATAATTGGTGGGGTGCTGACGTTAAAAAGCTCAGCCTTTGTTGCAGGTAGCCCAGTTCAAATATTCTGTACCAGTGAAATGCTATAGAGACTGTTGAGCTAGGATCATCTGTACCAGTTAGGAAACTGCATTAGTCTGATAATTGTGCTGCATCAACTACAACTCATGGGCGCCTTCCAAAGCTTATATCTCTGACACTCAGCTCCCCACTTTTAACCTGAGCACTCTTATTTTCTTATACAATTTTGAAGCGTTTTTACGTTTCCTTTCCCCGTCTACCTTAGGGCTCACCCACACACCCCAACACTTTCCCCGGGGAAAACTGCTGTTTGCCACCGAATCAAAACAAACCTCAATCCAGTCTGAAAAAATTGATTCAGTGGTAAACAGCAGGTTTGGACGAGCCCTAAGTCTTAGCATCATTTCCTAGGCTGGTTGGGGAGGTGGGTAGCACATCCTTCCTTGTGTCATATACAGTGTCTCTTGCCAGCCCATGTTCTAAGGTTGCCAAACCAATTAGACCCACTTAACACATTTGCCTTGAAGAACAACACCACGCCGAGGTCAGCAAGCGCATTGATTACTGAGTCGACCTCGCTGAGGTTGGACATATTCATTGATTTCCTCAAGGAAGCCCTCTGTGAGTCATTGAAACTGCTATTAGTGGCTGATGTCAAATATCTTCGCCAGCCAGTGTGGTGTAGTGGTTAAGAGTGGTAGTCTCGTAATCTGGGGAACCGGGTTCGCGTCTCCGCTCCTCCACATGCAGCTGCTGGGTGACCTTGGGCTAGTCACACTTCTCTGAAGTCTCTCAGCCTCACTCACCTCACAGAGTATTTGTTGTGGGGGAGGAAGGAAAAGGAGAATGTTAGCCGCTTTGAGACTCCTTCGGGTAGTGATAAAGCAAGATAACAAATCCAAACTCTTCTTCTATCATGAGCATTTGTGTGTGTTTTTTGTTGTTGTTTTTTTTGCAAACTTAACTGAACAGCCCTCCCCATACATCACAGGAGCTACCAGAAATAAATGCATCTATTTGAATGTTTTATTCCTGCCATGCTCAAAAGCATCAGTGTATTGTAGAGGCTTCTCTGTAGTGTGGGAAGATATTCAAAAGGAAGTGGGCTTTTTAAAAAAAAATGCATACAAGAAAAAGGAAGAACTGTCAGATCTATAAATAGTCTCATTGTCAAAAGCAGATATGATCCAACGTTTGAACTAGCCCTACCAGAAGCCTGTGGAAATTTATATACATTTTAATGGGGGGGAATGCTCAAAGCAGTTTACAGAAAGAATAAAACAGCAAAATTATCAATAAAAAACAAGCCATTTAAAAAGTTGGAAGAGTAATTAAAAGCAAAGATAAACCGAAAGCCTACATCTCAACATTCTCATACACGTCTAGGTAGACAAAACAAACCAAACATGTTTTTAGCAGGTGCTGAAAAGAGTGCTGGGAAGCCACCTGCCTGATATCAATAGGCAGGGAGTTCCAAAGTGTGGGAGCTGCCACACTAAACTATGGATTTCTTGCAAATGCAGAAAGAGTTTTAGGTGGCACCTGTAACAGGTGTAAATGTAAAGAAATGTAATGTAAAGGAACAGATGTAATGTAAATAAGGCCAGATGACACACACAAACTTACTGTTAGACCTGCAGTGAAGTGGTGGTGGGGGGAGAGATATAATATGTTTCCTCATCTGTTTTCTGAAGGGTGGAAAAAAAGGCTGGGAAGCTGCTGGTGTCTTTGCTCACAGCCTAAGAGATGCTGTAAAAAAAATTAAAAATAGAAAAGGTAGCCTGGAGTTAAAGCAGGGGATGGGAATGTGTGCTTTCAAAAAGACAACAAAATAATACAACAGTAGGTAGGTAATAATTTTATTTCCTTAGCTGTAAGCCATAACAAAGAAGATGCAGACTTGAGCTGTAAATTTAGCTTTAAATTTTCTGGCTGCCAGTATAATGAAAGAAACTCACAAAATAACATAGTTTTCCTTACCAAATAGCAAAAAGCACATTAACCGACTAGGTACCCATTCGCACCCTACATTTAAAGTAATATCACGCCATTTTAAAATAGTCATGGCTTCCCTCCCAAAGAATCCTGGGAACTGTAGTTTGTTAAGTGTGTTGGGAGTTCAGGCAGTGCTTTTTTTTCTTAAGTGCTGGTACGGACCATGAAGTTGTTATAGCAAGTGCCACACTTTTAACCTTATTTGGGTTTAAAAGCACCAGGAGCTACTGTTCCCAGAGATCCCTGGGAGGAGGGATTGCTTGTTAAACCACTCTGGAAAATTGTAGTTCACGAAGGGGGATTGGGGTCTCCTAGCAACTCTCAGCACCCTTAACAAACTACAGTTCCCAGGATTCTTTGGGGGAAGCAGTTCCTGTGTTAAAGCTGTGTCACAGATTTTTAAATGTATAGAACAGGTCGTGCCCTGAGTGTGGCAAAATTCTCCCCACAGATAAATTCCAACAAATATTTTCCCCGGGGTTTTTTTTCTAAAGCTAACCTTGAGTAATATAAGGGACAATATCCTCTGTAACGGTTTGATGAAATGGGCTTGGGTGCAAGGGAGGGGTAAAAGGTATAGGTAAAGGGACCCCTGACAGTTAAGTCCAGTCACACAGGACTTTGGGTTGTGGCGCTCATCTCGCTTTACTGGCCAAGGGAGCCGACGTTTGTCTGCAGACAGCTTCCGGGTCATGTGGCCAGCATGACTAAGCCACTTCTGGCAAAACAAGAGCAGCGCACAGAAACTCCATTTACCTTCCCGCCAGAGCGGTACCTATTTATCTACTTGCACTTTGACGTGCATTCGAACTGCTAGGTTGGCAGGACCTGGGACCGAGCAATGGGAGCTCACCCCGTCATGGGGATTCGAACTGCTGATCTTCCGATCGGCAAGCCCTAGGCTCAGTGGTTTAGACCACAGCGCCACCCGCATCCCTGCAGGGGAGGGGTATGTCCTTTTAAAAAGGCAATAATGTAATACAACAGCAGCAGTATATCCTGGAAAGGTAAGCCTGCGTCATCTGTTTCCAAATGAGAAAGATACAGAGTCTCTGGGTGGGTGGAATCATCAGCCACCGGTTTGGAGAAAATCAGAGAGGCTTTGATGAAAATGTCAGTATAACAGCATGGATTGCGGCAAGAATAAAGAAGCAAAGGCAGCTCATTCCTAAGTATTAGCAAACAACGCACAAGCTCCAGTCAGTTGGGAATTTCATCAAAACATACAAAATCTACAAAAGGGAGCGTTGCAGTGTGGTGATGTGGGATAAAAGCAGTGACACCAACCCTAAGATCTCTGGAGGAGTGAGAAGGGGCACACTGCAAATCCTGAGTTGTTTCATTTTGATGCCAGGATGCTATACAGGCAGCTCGGCTGGCTATTTATTGCATTTCCTGAACAGCTGTAGACAGACAGAGTCCTAAGGGGCTGCTGTCTCTGCACAGCCTCAGCCCCAGACATGAAATTACCCAGGATCCAGTGGAGCTGTTTGTGCCAAAATTACTCAACTCTGCAATGTTCCCCTGGAATATCTTCACTGCTGTTAGTTCATTTTCAGAACTGCTCAGGCCTGTGTTTCAGCCCAAAAGAGCTATATATCACCGGAGCTGTATATATTTGTTTTGTTTTTATTTATTTCATAAAGTTTATATACCACTTGCTTGACTTTATTTTTTTTAAGGAGGGGATAACCAACCACAAAGTTTACCAAAAGAATAAAACAATGCAATGGTCTGTTAAAAGCAATTGTTTAAAACCTTTAAAAAATAATTAAAATCAACAATAAGCTAAAAACAGATCGAAGCATTCTACACAACTTGCAGAGACCAAAAATAGTACAGTGAAGCTGCCTGCCTGATGTCAATAGGCGGGGAGTTCCAAAGATGCACAGAAAGATGGGATTTATTTCAAATTCAGAACAAGTATTTTGTGGAACAAAATGTAACACTGCCAGTTCTGCAGATTGGAGCAGTCAAGTATGCAAATATGGGGCAAGGTGATTTTGCAAATAAACTGGTCACAAACTGTTAAAGACTTGGGACTTTTTTTGTGTGCTGTGCCTCTCTGCTACGTATATTGCTTCCTGGTTGTCAACTGGTGGTAGTCAACTGGTTTGCTTTTAAAGCTACAGAAAGCAAGAGGTCTTTAGCACTGCTATGAAGTCGCCTGTGCGGGAAGACATTTCCTTTTTTAAGATATTGTATAATTATATTTTATTGAATTTTCAAAAATTCAACATGTACACTCAAATGCACTATGATTTTTTCTTTTGAATCACTTCCCACAAGGTGAATCCTTGAAGTGATTTACAATTTTATAGCACACGTGCACATATAGCAGTTACATATATAAGAACAATTTGCATATCTGCATTTTTAAAAAAGCAATGGCAAATATTTAAAAACAGTTCAAAACAACAATATTATACATGATATCAATTCAAATCAAAGACAGATCGCAAGTGGGATAAATATTTTAGAAGGCTTTCAAATGGATTTCTTACATGGGTACGGGTTCAAAATTTGGGAATCGGAGACATGGGATTTACTCGTCAACAAGAGCAGTGTGCCAGAGTGCTCTAAGTGCCGAAGAACAGCAATATGAAAAGGGAGCGGAGGATTTGAAGGCAAATACACACAGCCCGCATCTCAAAGGAAGTGACCCACCCACACCCCTTCCCTACAGATCATGTCCTCATCCAATTTTTTAGGAAACTGACATGAGGCGATCTTTTGAAACTTTGAAAGGAAAGCCCTGCTTCAGCATAAAATTGGAGAAGTGGAAACCAATTTCACTTTCTTTTTTCGTAGGTGGAAAAGAATAGAAAGGAGAGGAGAAAAAGAAGGAAGGGCAGAAGAGATGGAGATGCAGGCTGCATTGTTGATTAACTCTCAGATGCGACAGAATGAGCAGTGGACAGGATGGGAAAAGATATTTACTCTGGAAGTGGCATAGAGTGAGCAGCAGGTCAGAAGGTCTGTGGTTGAGGGAGTGGGCCCTTGCAAACCAATCCTATAATAAGACATCTGGCCAGACTAATGTGCTTCAGTCAGAGTTAAGGTTGGATGGCAATCTGTCATATATGACTTAGCTGAGATTCCTGCATTACAGGGGGTTGGACTAGATGACCCTCAGGTCCCTTCCAACCTTATGATTCTAAGTATTTGGGCACAAGGACCTTGAAGAGAAAGAAACCTGATTTAAGGCCCTCTCTGCACCATACATTTAAAGCCATATCATACCACTTTAACAGTCATAGCTTTCAACCCAAAGTAGAGATTTCCAAACTGTGTGTCACGACATGTTAGTGTGTCAGCTGCGGTGTATAGGTGTGTCATGCAAAAGCTCCCTGTGCTCCTCCCAGGGCTGGAAAGGAGTTTGTTTAACCTCCAGTTTGCTAGTAAAACTGAATTACTGTGTCACATGTCTAAAAAGTGTGTCACTGACATGGAAAGTTTGGAACACTCTGCCCCAAAGCATCGTGGGAACTGTAGTTTGTTAAAGGTGCCAAGACTTGATAGGACACAACCCCCCCCCCCGCACGCGCCAGACCCTGTTCCCTTCACAGAGCTACAATTTTCAGAGTTGCCTGGGAACTCTGGATTTCTTGTTTAGCAGGATTCATAGTTAAACCACGCTGCATGAGTGGATAGGGGTCTCAGCACCCTTAGCAAACAATTTTTTATGACTGCTGAGAGATGTTTTAAAAAGTGTGACACAAATTTCACAGATAATAAATGAAAGTGGTGTTGTTGTTTAGTCGTTTAGTCGTGTCCAACTCTTCGTGACCCCATGGACCAGAGCACGCCAGGCACTCCTGTCTTCCACTGCCTCCCACAGTTTGGTCAAACTCATGTTGGTAGCTTTGAGAACACTGTCCAACCATCTCGTCCTCTGTCGTCCCCTTCTCCTTGTGCCCTCCATCTTTCCCAACATCAGGGTCTTTTCCAGGGAGTCTTCTCTTCTCATGAGGTGGCCAAAGCAATGGAGCCTCAGCTTCAGGATCTGTTCTTCCAGTGAGCACTCTGGGCTGATTTCCTTCAGAATGGATAGGTTTGATCTTCTTGCAGTCCATGGGACTCTCAAGAGTCTCCCCCAGCACCATAATTCAAAAGCATTCAAAAAAGTGAGGAAGTAGCAATTTTTTATTTTTTATTTTAAATCCCCCTCCATATGTCCCTTCTAGAAGTCAACATCCCTAGGTGGAGAAGTCACAGAGGCCTGGCACTACTTGCCGGCCCATTGGAAACGTTTGAGACGTCTGCCTTCCCAAAAGATTCAATTATTAAGGACATACGGTCTTAATTATATCGTTACATTCACACACAAAACCAGCCTGTCTAATACCATTACCTTTGTAAGCCATAATATGATTACGGGGAACATTAAGGAAATTAAAATCGTGGCGAAGGGGGAAATAGCTCTTGAGTAATTGAAATCATTAGGAAGTGGATCAGCTGGCTGAATTAAAAGGGCAGATTTTGATGACTGATCCCGCTGCAGTTTGAATGCTTAAAGGTGGGCAAACCCAGGATGAGCAGAAGCCCATTTGCGGAATGAACACAAGGATTTCTGTGGCAGCAATAATTAGTGTTAGAGGGGGAATGCTCCCATTGCCACCATTGCCACTAATACTATTAACTGTGCTAGTGGGGATTGTGTGCGTGTGCGCATGTGTGTGTGTGTGTGTGCGTGCATGCATGCGCAGAGAGAGAGAGATGCTTGCACGTGAGTATCACGGCCTGGGAAGGTAAGAATCAGGACAGACAAAAGAAAGAACTTCTTCAGGAGGCAGTGATGGCCACCAAATGAAGATGGCTTTAAAAGACAGAGTCACAGAGGACAAGGCTACCAATGTCTGCTAACCATGATGGCTTTGCACTGCCTCCACAGTCAAAGGCAGCAATGCTTCTGAATCTCAGTTGCGGGGAATTGCAGGAGGGGGCGGTACTCACGTCCTGCTTGCCCGCTTCCCACAGGCATCTGGCTGGCCACTGTGAGAACACATTGCTGGACTAGATGGGCCTTTGGACTGATCCAGTAGGCTCTTCTCGGGTTCTTATGTCCTTCCTCCTTAAGGGATATTCTGTGGCTGCTGCTTTGTGGCAGCCTCACAAAGAGTTGGGGAAACGCACAGAGAACATGTACTAGTAGCTGAGCAGATGAGCATCTAAGTGGGAAGGATGGTATTGTTGTTGGTATCTGTCTGTCTCAGGAGACAATGGAGGAATGTGCCTTTGGGGGCGAGGTCAAGCAGTTGGAAGGTTGCAGTGCCTGCTGTGGCTGTAGATGTTAGAATTCCTGCTCCATGATTGCAGTCATAGGATTGTTGTCTATCACATGACAGTGTATGTTTGGACTCCACAGAGTGGGAAGCAATGGAGACAGGATGTTTGTGTTACTGTGTTCCGTGAAGTGGGACTATTGTCCTTTGTTCTTTTTCTCTTTGCTGTCTGATGCTAGAGAGAGAGGGAGCCATGTTGCAGTGCTCTGTGTGTGTTTATATGTAAATAAAGTAGATTAGCCAAAATGCTGAGTTGCTGAGGTCTGTCACGCAAGCTGCAAAGATGTCTGTTAGCATCGGTCGCTGTGATGTTCAGGCTGAAGAAAGCTTTTGAAGCTCCTGAACGATCGACCAGGAGGGAGAGAATATGCCAGTTGGGCATGTGTCTCTACCAGGGTCCTACTCAAGTGTAGGCTGAGCACCTGACAGTGGATACATGTTTTGTTGCATCTGGGACAGATGAAGGCATCGAGATGTCCTGCTGCCAAAGCAGAGAGAAGCTACGCCGTGGTGCATCTGCAGCAGCACAACTGGAAGCCTTCATCTCATTGCTGAAGCACCTGCTGTGTATGCAGGTCCCAGGTTCAATCCCTGGCATCTCCAAGAAGGGCTGGGCGAGACTCCCAGTCTAAAACCCTGGAGAGTCACTGCAAGACATTGCTGAGCCAAATAGACCAATGGTCTGACTCAGTAGAAGGCACTTTCCTATCTGTCTCCCAACCACTATAATTTCCCTTAATTCTGAGCTAAATATATACTTAACAAGATTTTGAAGAACTGGTGTGGGATCCAAAAAGTATTCAGGCAACTGGCTACGTGCATTTGGAGGCTATTCTTTGGTATCCACAGCAACTGAAATATTGGGGAGGCGGGCAGTGAGGGGAAGGAGCATTGTAGTAGCTGTGTAGTCCATGCAAGTGGAGGGCATGTCAAACTGATGTGATAGAAGGATAGAGGCTGACTAATCTGAAACCCGAGCATCATCATTTTCCGTCCCCTGAGCCCCGGTCTCAGCTTTGAGATACTGCTAATCCTTTTTACGAAGCATTAAGATGGGGGGGGAGGGGTCACCATTTGCCGTATTGATTAAGCCCATTTTGGATCACGACTCAGCTCTCAAACAAATTGGCCATGGCAGTTCTGAGCCACCGGCGAGCTGTCACGGACGTGGTGTCGTTACGAGACGTTTTAATTTGTATGCCTTTTATGGAGCAGGAAAAAACTGTAGCAATGGTTCATTGCAGAGCTGTGATGTGGTGGCATCTCCTAAAAGTGCAAAAGGGCTCTTTGTGATGGGCCCCATAGCCATGCCCCTTTGAAGATGGTGAAAACGCAAATGAACTTTTGGCCAACGCAGATGGTCCGTTGCTTCGATACAAGCATGGAGGTAGGAAGAGAGACCAGGCATGAGTTCAGGTTATGGGAAAGGAAGGCAGGTAGAGTCAAACAAGGAAGAGTTGAGATTCCAAAGAGAAGATGTCAACAACAACAAAAAGAGAGAGAGGACAAGTTTGTGGAACCAGTAGAGCAAAGTGCAGGTTGGTAGCACCCTGGATAGCTCCCTGTTAAGCTTAGGCTGGAGAGTCACACAGTAGTCTCAACCACAGGGAAATCCTCACCCTGATCTGCCACTGGATCTATCTCTTCTCTTAAAGGGGCCTCACCTGCTTCAGTAGTTGCAGGGAGCCCTTAGTTCTTCCAGGACTTCTGCTTGAGACTCTGGAGGTGCCAGTGCAACCTCATTGGGTCTGAGAGGTGCTGATGACACAGGCTTCTCTTACGGAGGACCAAAGACAGCTGCCTTTTACTGAGTCAGACCACTGGCCCATCTAGTTCAGTATTGCCTTCACTGACTGGCAGTGACTCTCCAAGGTTTCAGCCAGGGGACATTCCAGCCCTACTCAGAGATGGCAGGGATTGCACATGATCTCCCAAGGCAGTGAAGAAATCTGGGGTCACTTCTGTAGGGAAGCCCCTCTCTTCCTCCTTGACATTCCCTATATCCCCATCCTTGTTCCTGCAAGATTCCAGAGTCCTTGAACAGCCACACTGTGCTCAGTCCCTCTCTGAATAGGTCTGTTAAATTTATTTTTCACAATATACTAATATGTCTTTGAGGCACACTGCTTGGCAAGATCTTTTCCCTCCCCTGTGTCCTGCTTTCTATATTTTGATTCTCCGGTTCTCAAACAGAGTTTGCTCCTCATCAGGCCAACTCAAACTCTAATGCCAGAGACCTCTCTATAATTAGCTAATTAGTCCCTGTTACAAATTAAGTAAAGTGAGCACTGCCTGTCGTTTATCAGTCCCTCCTCCAAGTTATTTATAACCCCTCAAAATGCTTACCATGATAATTGAGGGGATGCTTTTAAACCAAGCGTAAATTCTCAAGTAAGCAGCTCTGGGAATAAATATACAAAGCATACATCCATCTAAACTGAGGGAAATGATTAAAGGGGAGCAGATTCCCAACTGGAAATGAGCAACAGCTCAAGCAGCTCCCTTATGTGGAAAGGTTGTAGCCTTTGGGGCTTTTTAATTTAGAGAATAGGCAAGTTGGGGGTGGTATGATAAAATTCAATAAAATTATGCACGGCATGGAGAAAGCATGTTGAGAAAAGTTTTTCCTCCCCCTCTCACTAGAAACTGAGCGTTTGAAGATTCAGGAGAGGCAAAAGAAAGTCCTTGTTCACACAGCACATAATTAAACTTTGGAACTCACCCCTGCAGGAGGCGGGGATGGCCATCAACTTGGACAGCTTTAAAAGAAGATAGAAGAAATTCATAGAGGAGACGGCTATCAATGGCTACTCGCCATTGATGATGGCTTTGCTCTGCCTCCAGAGTCAGAGGCAGCAATGCTTCTGGATGCCAGATGCTGGAAACTGTCAGGAGTTCAGCCTACACTCGAGTAGGACCCTGGCAGAGACACATACCCAACTGGCATGATCTCTCCCTCCTGGTCAATCGTTCGGGAGCTTCATAAGCTTTCTTCAGCCCGAACATCACAGCGACCGATGCCAACCAACACTCACACACTTAGGGATCCGCAGAGTTTGCACAGTTGCGTAACAGACCTCAGCAACTCAGCGTTCTGGCTAATCTACTTTATTTACATATAAACACACATGGAGCACTGCAACATGGCTCCCTCTCTCTCTAGCATCAGACAGCAAAGAGAAAAAGAACAAAGGGCAATAGTCCCACTTCACGGAACACAGTAACACAAACATCCTGTCTCCATCACATCCCACTCGGTGGAGTGAAAACATATACCGTGAAAGACAAAATCCCATGACTGCAATCACGGAGCAGGAATTCTAACAGGAGAGTAAAGTGTTGCTGTGCTCAGGTTCAGCTTCCTTGGATGTCCATGTGCTCTAGTGTTACAAGAGAGGGAGAAAAACCTTTCTCTAGCCACCTTCCTTATGCCATGCATATTTTCATAAACTTCTATCATGTTGCCTTTTACTCACCTTTTCTCTAAACTAAAATGTCCCAAATGCTGCAAGCTTACTTCATAGGAGAGTCTCTCCATTCCTCTGGCCATTTTGCTTGCCCTTTTCTGAACCTGCCTCTTGGTGTAGCCGTGCTGTCCTTTCACTTTGTCCTTTCATTTTCTTTGATGCCTCTTAAAGGAATGATGGTGCGGAAATCACAAATCCTTAGGGCTGGCTCTGATTTGCTTTGCAGGAAAAAGATGTGCCATTATTAGATTTTTGCTTTAAGTATACAAAGAAACAACAAAGTGAATCAGAACAAAATGGCGGGTAGGCAGAGAAGAGAAATTTCTTGTTGCTTTTGCAATTACACTAAAACAAAGATTCCTCAGCTACTCGCTGACCTTTTCCAGAGTGGGGATGAAAATAATGTTCCATTGTTACAAGCTTCAAAGGGTGAGTGACTCAAAAATGTTATGTTCTCCAGTTCTTGGCAGTATAGTTCAATCTTTGATCTTGGTGAAAGTGAGGCTTCTCTCTTGGTCCATCCTTCATAACAAGGTTTTAGGCGAATATAAATGTATTAGTTTAAAACAAAAGTTTTTGTACTTCGCTAATGCACTGCATCAGCATCTTAAAAAGCAGAGACATCACCTTGCCAACAAAGGTCGGTATAGTTAAAGCCATGGTTTTCCCAGTAGTGATGTACGGAAGTGAGAGCTGGACCATAAAGAAGGCTGATCGCCGAAGAATTGATGCTTTTGAATTATGGTGTTGGACTGCAAGAAGGTCAAACATGTCCATTCTTAAGGAAATCAGCCCTGAGTGCTCACTGGAAGGACAGATCCTGAAGCTGAGACTCCAATACTTTGGGCACCTCATGAGAAGAGAAGACTCCCTGGAAAAGACCCTGATGTTGGGAAAGATTGAGGGCACAAGGAGAAAGGGACGACAGAGGACGAGATGGTTGGATAGTGTTCTCGAAGCTACCAGCATGAGTTTGACCAAACTGCGGGAGGCAGTGGAAGACAGGAGTGCCTGGCGTGCTCTGGTCCATGGGGTCACGAAGAGTTGGACATGACTAAATGACTAAACAACAACAATGCACTGCATGAACAGGTTATCTAACTCGGAATTCGATGCTGAAAATCTTGGCTTCCGTTTTCAAGACAGCTATGTCCACAGGTTGGTGCCTGTGAAAAGCAGCTTAAAAAGAGCTGTAAAATTTGCCCAAACTTCTCAGGCACACCTCTCCCTTGGCATTAAATTGAAACTGGAGTCACACTAGAAAAGGTCCACATTTAGAGTAGGAATAAGGTAAAGTGGATGCTCAGGACCCTCACTCTAAGCAGCAGTCTGGGCTTGACTCAAATGAGGATGGGTAAAATGAAGGATCAAAACCATTCCTACCTGTGCTTGATGAACTTATTTGAGGATAATATTAAAGATTGGAAGGAAAAGGAACTGATTACTCACATCTCCTTCTTTTCACCAAGAGCAACAATAGCTAAATATTAGAAATTGTTAAAGTTCATGAATTTTAGGACATTGATCCTGTAACTTTGGCAAATAATTGTTTTGGAAAGATTGTCTCACAAACCTCAAGGTCAAAGGAAAACAGACAGGTTTTTGGCAGGCTAGCATTTGTTTATTGATTTTATAAATAGCCAGGTATCTGGTAGTTCAATTTCAGCTACATATAAAATGGCTTGGTCTTTTAAAAAGGATTTATGGAAGAAGGGTTAGATCAATTAAGGAAAAGGAAATGTGGATCTAATTAATGGAGCCATTTGTTCTGATTGTAGGTCATAGAAAACAGTGGATGCTGTAAATGGGGAAAAAAGTATTATATATTATAGTAGATCAAATATTATGTTGAGCAGAAGATTCCTAATCCTGCTAGCAGCTTGTATTGTGTTTTAAAGAAAAGTAACCTGACTCTCAAAATACTCTTCATGGGGGGGGGGGAGGGGGGCAATTTATGTTTACATTTAGACAATAATTAACATTTCTTTTGTAACACAGTTTGGTATAAAATAAAAATAACTCCAAAAAGTATTAAATAATTTAATCTAAGAATAAAAGAAATGAGGAGGGGCCAGCCAGATCCATTGGACCTGTGACACCGGAAGCAGAAGTGCTAAAACTGACCCAGATCCCAGCACCATGATTAGGTCCGAGCCTTGCTCCAGAAACAAACAGGGACGTAGCTAGTTGCTCTGGCACCCGGGGCGGGGCTGTGACGATCCACATACAGAGTCCGCCTGGCAGACAGAAGCCCCACACTGCTGTTTTGGGCAGCACGGGCCCTAAGCTACCGCGTCACTCGCAGGAGAGACACGTGGCTTGGGCGCCATGCAGGCCAGGCTGCGCGGTAAGCGCCATTTTGTCACCCCCTCAGGGATGACACCCAGGGTGGACTGCACTCCCACACCCTGCTTCCTACGCCCCTGCAAGCAAACACAATAAGCCCAG
Source organism: Podarcis cretensis (assembly GCF_951804945.1). Classification (NCBI taxonomy): domain Eukaryota; kingdom Metazoa; phylum Chordata; class Lepidosauria; order Squamata; family Lacertidae; genus Podarcis; species Podarcis cretensis. Next base: position 61,196,278 of record NC_137177.1, read on the forward strand.
AACAAATTGTCTTGTAATACTAGGGGGCCAAATTCTGAATGATGAATGCTAGAAAATTCAAGAAAGACAAAAGAAAGTACTCCTTCACACAGCACATAGTTAAACTATGGAACTCACTCCCACAGGAGGCAGCGATGGCCACCAACCTCAATGGCTTTCAATGGGGATTAGACATATTCATGGAGGAGCGAGTTATTGATGGCCAGCAGCCACAATAGCTGTGCTCTGCCTCCATGGTCAGAGACAGCAATGCTGCTGAACACCAGTTGCTGGAAACCACAGGAGGGGAGAGTGCTTGAATCCTGCTTGCTGGTTTCCCACAGGCATCTGGTCGGCCAATGTGAGAACAGGATGCTGGACCAGATGAGCCATTGGTCTGATCCAGCAAGCTCTTCTTATGTCCTTATCTTAAGGGTAAAGGTGAAGGACCCCTGACAGTTAAGTCCAGTGGCAAACGACTCTGGGGTTGCGGCGCTCATCTCGCTTTACTGGCTGAGGGAGCCAACGTTTGTCTGCAGACAGTTTTTCCGGGTCATGTGGCCAGCATGACTGGCGAAACCAGAGCAGCGCACAGAAACACCGCTTACCTTCCCGCCAGAGCGGTACCTATTTATCTACTTGCACTTTGACGTGCTTTCGAACTGCTAGGTGGGCAGGAGCTGGGACCGAACAATGGGAGCTCACCCCATCACGGGGATTCAAACCGCCGACCTTCCAATTGGCAATCCCTAGGCTCAGTGGTTTAGACCACAGTGCCATCCATGTCCCGTCCTTATCTTACTGGCAATGTAATAATTTAGCCCCACAATTTTTCAGCAATGCCAACAACAGACATTCCCAAGCATCCTGGTGTATTTTTGTAGGGGAGGCTTCCTTTATTGCATTTTGTTTTACTCGTGCACTCCCAGGAACTCTGAGCAGCGTATGGGGGGATGTGCTGCACCATCAAGATAATGAACTCCACGGGGAGAGGTTATTGTTCCATGCGCTTCACATCTTGCAAATAATGCGCCTGACACACTCATAATTATAAATGGAGCAGTATAGGCTCCCGGACTCATTTTGGTGGTGAATAGCCCTCGAAGTGCATGGGGAAAACCAGCTAGCTGTGAACACAAAGGCTGTCTGGGAGGGTTGAAAGTTAAATCCACAACGCTGGAGTCATCCACAACTGGTCTGCTCCTGACCAGCATCAATGTCCCCTTTGCTCTGCCAAGACACAAAGCCATCCATGTACTGAGCAATTGTGTGAATTCCTTTCTTTAAAAGGAAATAGAAGGTGTGCCTCTCCCCAGTTTGGATCAGGATGCCATGGATGTGGGATGTGAAGATTAGGCAGCTTTATGCCTTTGCCTTGCAGTCCCAATCCAGATCGGGTCCTCTTTTCTCCTCAAATTTAAACTGCAGGTAGACTACTAGCTCTTAGCAGCTTAGTTTATATTCTAAAAGGCTGAACTATCTTCCAGGTTATTTTATTCTATTATGTCTTACTATATAATAAAATTGCAAGGCATCACTCAACCTTGTTTTCATTGGCTTTGGGGCACCTGGCTAGCCACTGTGAAAACAGGATGCTGGACTAGATGGGCCACTGGCCTGATCCAGCACGGCTCTTCTTATGTTCGTATGTTCTTCCTCCCAAAGTAACCCAGGGTGGTGGTCCTGTAAAATAATTAAGGAATATTGGGAAACTATGTATAATGAATTTTAAAATATACTTTAAAAAACTTTCTCCAAAACACCTGAAATTTTCCTCTTGGGGATGGTAACAACTGAGGTCCCCCCAAAACAAAAGAGTTTACTACTATATGCCACCGCTGCAGCTAGAACCTTATTGGCATAAAAGTGGAGAACAAGTCTAGTACCCACTAAGGAGGAATGGCAGTGTAAAATGTTTGAATATGCTGAACCGGCTGGTCTGACAAACAGGATAAGAGAAAACAAAGACAAGGAATATAAGGAGGAATGGATAATGTTTATTGACTATTTCAAGAACCAGTGTAGACAAATACATAGCTTAGCAGGTTTCGTGTAAATCCAGCAGAGTATTTAATAGATAACAAATTGGATGATGAAAAAGATGTGGATTACGCGGAGTAGTAGAAAAGCAAAAGGAACCAGGAAAAGTGTGGAAGGGAAGCCATATGGTATATGTATACACACTGTATTTGGTATGAAGTTGTAAGTGGGACAGGGGGAGGGGAGGGGAGGGGGGTTAAATATGTTCTCTGTTCCTGTTTTCGAAAATGCAAATAAAAACAAAACAAAGTAGCCCAGGGTGGCAAACAACAATGAACAAAACAAGAAAAAGTCTGGAAAACGTCTAAAAACAATGTTACACTACATATGCAGACTGGGCAAGAGCTCTGTTTAAAGGGCATGTCAGAAGAGGAAGGGAGGTCTACAGCAGAACAGAGAAGAGACGGTGCCTGTCTAATGTTTTAAAACAGGGAATTCCTAATGGTTGAGACCACCACACTCAAGGCACAAATCCTTTATGGTGCAGATTGGAACGCCTTATAAGATGGTATCTGCAAGAGGCCCTCACCTGCAGACAGCAGTGAATGGGTATATAAGGGGCGAGACGTTCTTTTAAGTGCACTTCTATCAAATAGCTTTTTTTTTAAGTTGCTGGCCAGTGAACTTACTGATAAGACTCTTTTACTCCCTTTGGGGAAAATATATTTGAACTGCTTAAGAAACCCCCTTTGCTGTGGTCTGTGAGGAAAAGTCTAATATCCTCAAACAGCCCATCCCGGTTTCACCGCAGCTTGCTTTATTATGGCTTTGGGATGATCAAATGAAACACTTTCACTCTAAGGAAGTTTTAACTTGGATGCTAGCAGGTGCTATGATTTCTGTAGCCCAGAAACGGAAATCATGACAAGATCTGCAGCTCTCCCTCTGGTACAAAAATATGAGAACTTTAGTTATTGCTTGGAAGGGGGGAATCTCATAAACTAAGTATCTCAAAAGGTACAGAAAATCAACAACAGTTCTGTGCAGTTCTGGGGGGAAGTTTATCTCATATACTTCAGACTCAGATATACAGGACTCCCTTTCTATGGTACAACATGAAATGTGGCTGTCTTAATAAACTCATGTACAACACTTTTCTTTTACCGAACTACACTCAGGATTCTGGCCGTGCTTATATGTTTCTTATTGTTGTCTCTGGTTCTGTTTGTATTCCTTGCATTTCACTCCAATAGTTCATTTTCTTAAAAGGAAAAGAAAGCTTTTGAAAACCCTAATAACTAGCACTTGATTTTCTAATCATAGTCTTGCAGCGCTACAGAATTGCTTCAGTTTCAATCCTTTCTGTGTGTCTTGTGTGTGGGGATACTTCCCTATAGGAAAACCTAAGCATCTGGGTAGGGAAAAACTAGTGCAAATAGCTCGTGTGAACTAGTGGTACATATATGTGTGTCCTGGTCTTACACTCTGACCGAGTGCCCAGGTTTGCCTGCACTGTTTGGCAGTAGCTTGCCAGGGTCTTAAGCAGAGATCTTTTGTGCGCTTTTCTGCTGGATCCTTTTTGCTTGAGATGCTGAAGGTTGCATTTTGGACCTTCTGCATGCAGCGCTGAGCTTTGGTCCCTCCCACACTTGCCAGATATACCTATTACATTGGGAGCGTTAGTAGAGTAGGCAGGCATTAATGTCTGCAGACTAATCTGACTTGATCATTCTCTGGCTTTCTACTACAAGTGCCACTCCATGTCCTCTGCCTCTTCATTAGAACGATTCAGCTTCCAGAAGTCTTCACCTCATTCCTTCCATGTAGCTTTTAGTTGGGCTTCCTGGCTATTTCCTCCACATGAAAACATGGCAAATTGCTTTTGCTTTGCTTTGCCAATTGCTAAATGAATAATAAGAACGAAAGAAGCTTCTGCTGGATCAGACCACAGACCCGTCTAGTCCAGCATCCTGTTCACAGAGTGGCTACCCAGATGCATGTGGGGAACACTCAAGCAGAACCCGAGCATAAGAGCACTTTCCCCTCCTGTGGTTTCCAGCAAAGGGTATTCAGAAACATTAGTCTGCTCCTCCATGAATTTGTCAAATGCTCTTTTAAACCCATCTAGGTTGGTGGTTCATCACTGCATCCTGCAGAAGTGAGTTCCAAAATTTAACTTTGGGATGAGTGGGGGAAAGTATTTCCTTTTGTCCATCTTGAATCTCCAAACATTTAGCTTCACTGGATGTCTACGAGTTCTCATTTCAAGAGAGGGGGATACATTTGTTTCCCCATGCTATGCATAATTTTATAAACTTTTATCATGCCACTTCTTACTCACCTTTTCTCTAAGCTAAAACACTCCAAACGCTGCAACCTTTCCTCATAGAGGACTCACTCTAACCCCTTGATCATTTTGATGGTCCTTTTCTGATCCTTTGGGAAGGATACAAATTTAATAATAAAATAAAATAAATGTGTGGAAATGTGCCAAAAACATACACTTATTTTCTCTAAATGAAAATTATTATTAGTAGTAATTTTATTGTTATTAGTAGTAATATTATTAAACTCATAAAAGCATCCTAGCAAGCTTTGTTATTCAGAATCCATTCACCAGGTATACTTCAAGGACATGCTCACTCATCCGGGTTGCATCCTGATTTAACACAGGTTTACTCAGCGTGCCAGACTGCCACTTCTGAGTGCAGCGTTTGCCTCTGGCTTCCACAATCACAACTCTGCGGTTTCAAGGAGAGTCACACCTGTTTTCATCAGGAGTGAGTTTAGCCTTGGAAAGGGCCATATGGTCCTTGCATTCCACCATATGGTGCCCTCCTTTGCTCCTGCTGTCCAGCATGCAGCAAGATTGATCGTGCATTTACCAAGGATGCACGGAGATGCCAGCAGTCAGTTCGCATGCTCTGGTCTCTCGGCCCCTGATGACTGTCCCTGGACAAACTGCAGAAAGCAAAAGCAATACATATCGCTTAACTAGACCACATCAGCCACATTTGCCTTAAAAATCACTTTCTTTAAAAAAAATTAAAGTTGGATTGTTTTTTTAACCCACGTTAGCCTATAAAGAAATGCACCAGATACTAATGACACGGTTTAGAAGAATTAAAGAGACCCCTTTGCAGTTTCAGTCTATTTCCACTTAGTATTTATAATCCACTTTTCTTTCCCGTGGGAAAGCCGAAACAGAAACCCTTGTTTGCTTGCCAGGGTCACAAGTCCTAGAGCTCCCTGGACAGAATGGGGAGCAAGAAAACTATACGTGCTGGCACCTTGGGCTCCTTGGAGGGAAGAGGAAGTGGAAATCTAATAAATAACATGTAAAAAATGATGCCTCCTGCTTGCTTGCTTGCTTGGATGGATAGAGAGGTGGGAGTGAGTGGGAATATGGAAACCTTGAATTGCATGGCTGAAATGTAGCCTACAGTACAAAGGGAAGCATCACCTCTGTTGCTCCACCCACTTTTGCCACCAGCTCCACCCACACTGGAATGTGGCCCCCAGGAAATTGACAGCAAGGGGATGTGTTCCTCAGACTGAGAAAGGTGGCCCACCCTTGTTCTACGTAAAAAGCATGGGTTCTCTGTCCTGAGCTGAAACAGAATAGCCACTTTTAGTGCAATCTGAAAAATGGAAAGCATGTCAGCATTTACAGTGGCGATCACTTTTCATCTTTTGTACAGCCTTCTTCTTGCTAACCTTGCAATTCCTTCGGTTTCCCTCCTCGAAATAAGCGAGATTGTGAGTGGGGGGAAAACTTTCGCAAGCAAAAGCGCCCTCTGCTGTCAACATCAGGGAAAAGCTGGTGACATATATCAGAGAAGAATTTCAGGAGAGCCTTGCTAGATTAGACAGAGACTGAAAGTCTATCTAGCAGGTGTCCCCTTTTAATTGCAGATTCACAATGATTCGTGCTCATGATGGTATCAGGGCAGTTATATAGGATCCTGCTATCACTACTATTTAATACTGTTTCCCACACCTTTAGGGCTGGCTTGGGTCTGCAAAAATTTCAGGGTGGCTATACAGCTTCCTTTCCAATCTGCATGTCAGCAAATCATGCAGGGCCAGGAATGGACCTACTATAAAACTAACGAAGCTTCAGGAACTCTAATGCCAGAGCCGCATTAGTTCACATTGCTTCAAAATTTGGGGCCTAGTAGGCCTACGCTGTGGGTTAAACCACAGAGCCTAGGACTTGGCGATCAGGTCGGCGGTTCGAATCCCTGCGACGGGGTGAGCTCCCGTTGCTCGGTCCCTGCTCCTTCCAACCTAGCAGTTCGAAAGCACGTCAAAGTGCAAGCAGATAAATAGGTACTGCTCGGGCGGGAAGGTAAACGGCATTTCCGTGCGCTGCTCTGGTTCGCCAGAAGCAGCTTAGTCATGCTGGCCACATGACCCGGAAGCTGTATGCCGGCTCCCTCGGCCAATAAAGCGAGATGAGCGCCGCAACCCCAGAGTCAGCCATGACTGGACCTAATGGTCAGGGGTCCCTTTACCTTTACCTTTAGGCCTAATTTGTATAAGGAACGCAGGTGGCGCTGTGGGTTAAACCACTGAGCCTAGGACTTGCCAATCAGAAAGTCAGTGGTACAAAGACCCGCAACAAGGTGAGCTCCCGTTGCTTGGTCCCTGCTCCTGCCAACCTAGCAGTTCGAAAGCACGTCAAAGTGCAAGTAGATAAATAGGTACCGCTCTGGCAGGAAGGTAAACGGCGTTTCCGTGCACAGCTCTGGTTCACCAGAGTCATGCTGGCCACATGACCCGTAAGCTGTACGCCGGCTCCCTTGGCCAATAAAGCGAGATGAGCGCCGCAACCCCAGAGTCGGCCACGACTGGAACTAATGGTCAAGGGTTCCTTTACCTTGGCCTAATTTGAGTCCCATTGGGTTAAATAATAATAATGATAATAATAATAATAATAATAATAATAATAATAATAATAATAATAAATTTTATTTATATCCCGCCCTCCCCAGCCAAAGCCGGGCTCAGGGCGGCTAACAACAATCAAATAATCCCACATTCTAAAAACATTCCATTATAAAAATTAATTAAAATCAAATTGATGGCAACCATTAAGCAAAATTCTGTGCAGATGGCCAGAGGAGGGAGTCAGGCTGCGTCCTGACCAAAGGCCTGGTGGAACAGCTGTCTTGCAGGCCCTGCGGAAAGATATCAAGTCCCGCAGGGCCCTAGTCTCTTGTGACAGAGAGTTCCACCAGATTGGAGCCGCAGCCGAGAAAGCCCTGGCTCTAGTTGAGGCCAGCCTAACCTCTCTGTGGCCTGGGACCTTCAGGATGTTTTTATTTGCAGACCGTAGGTTCCTCTGTGGGACATACCAGGAGAGGCAGTCCCGTAGGTACGAGGGTCCTAGGCCGTAAATTAATTTTTGTTGTATACATTTCAACAATCCCAAAGGTTGAGCCTAGCACAGACATTGTAAAGGTGTGGGGATCTGTCATGGAACGCCCCCACTGGTTGTTATAGCCAGTGCAGGGGAACCGGTGACAATGCCTTAAATTTGCCTCTACCCAGAAAGGGAAGGGGAGTTTCTGACTAGACACATCTCTTGAACTCACTTCAACCCCTTCGTTTTCCTACTCCATCACTGTTCCTGGAGTCAATGTGATTAAGCAGCTTCTAGCGACAGCAGCACATTTTGTGCAAAACTCTCATGTATTTGCTGCTGCCCCTGAACTGCATTCCCACGGGCCCACCTGAAGGCCCTGCCTCAGTGATGAGTCCATCTTGCCTCATGCAAAAGGTCAGTCCCTTGACCTGCTCCTGCCAGTGGCAATTGCCAAATGTCACCCATTTTATCTCTTCAACCTCCTGACAGACCCCTCTCTGACCCACACAACATTTGATCCTCTCCCATCTGCCCAGCACTGAGGAATAAAGAGCAGACGGATCTAAGAACCAAACGATGTTAATATCGGAGGAGACATATCAACTGTGTGACCTTTAAAAATGATTTTTACTGTCTTTCATTGCCAGCTGAGTCAAAGGATAAAATTGTGTCCACCCTCACCCTTCCCTGGAAACAGAGAACATCATTAAAAAGCACATAAGAGGCCTTTTACTTTTCTTTTACCTTGGTTCTTGCAGTCACTATAAGTAAAAAATTGGACATCCTTTCCAATTAAAGCATATAGGGACCTTGCTCTTCATCTTTTTCCAGAGCCCTATGGGGAATGTACATGCAGTACATGGAGTCCCCTTTTCTCTCCAGGTTCTCCAAAAAGGAATTACAAAAGGCTGCCACCACCATGCAGGCAGAAACCCGCCTGGAAGAAAAGACAACTCGGAGGCAGGATGGGGGGAATTCTAAGCCGCAATGTTTTTCTGGATTTCTAAAACAGCCCCCTGCAAGCCCAGAGAATGCCAAACCATACAGAACACAGAGGTTTAGTAAGATTTAGTGATGTATGTGTTTGCATGTATGTAATCACACACAAACATTTTTATTGGAGAAGCTGATGAAGGTGAGAGCTGAAGCATTTTGCAACCTAGAATTTTAACTGCTCTGTTTGTTAATCACAGTTATGTATGTATTATTTTAGCGATTAACGAAATCCTTAAAGGGTTCCAGAGCCACCTTACATGAAGTGCTGTTGGATGATATTATACAAACACACACACAATCACACAGAGAGAGCCAGTGTAATATACTGTCTTAGAGTGTCAGACTAAGACCTGGAAGACCAGGGTTCAAAACCCTTGCTAATCTATGAAGTTTCCTGCAAGATCTGGGGCACTCATTGTCTCTCACTCTAACCTACCTCACACAGCTCTTGTGGGGATAAAATAGTGTAGATGAGCTACGTACACTGCTTTGAGCACCTTGGAGGAAAAGTGGCATATAAAAGACACACATGCATCCATGTTCATGCATATTTTACAAAGTAGCGGTATATCATTTCCTTAGCTGGAGCAGTTTTTTGCTCCTCCTTTTCTTCTAATTTCTCTCCTCATTGCTTTAATCTTCCTGTCTCCTCTCCTTGCAAGTTCACTGTCTTTACCTCCCCCCTCCCAGGCAGCCTCATTTATCGCTAGAGTCCCTTATCTCCCCTTTCGATCGCTTGCTGATCAGCTGATCAGCGGCTTTGTTTCAACACCCCCTTCCCTCTTTCTAAAAAAAAAAACAAAACAGCATGATCTGCTTTTTGCCTGCCCCTGGGAAATTCGGCTCCAGGGACCACACATTCGCTCCATAAGACGCACAGACATTTCCCCTTACGTTTTAGGAGGAAAAAGGTGCGTCTTATGGAGCGAAAAATACAGTACTTTGGGAATTAGTGTGTGTAAGAAAAAGAGAGAGGGGAGAGGGAGACAAGGAGCATTATATCCCTTATGGTTGTAGGTTAGACAGGCCCTTTTATTATATCCCTTACAGAAGTCCCTTAATTTAATGAACATCACTTACTTTGAAAAGTTGCCCTTTCTGCCAGAATAACATAGCCGCAAAATATATCACTATCGTTTGTTCATATGATGTTCCCTCTGGGTTGGTTTTTTTTTATTTTTTTAAGTGATAATGACCTAAGACAAACCAATCCTGTGTTACAAAGACCTTGCCCTTTTGTTGGTTACTATCACAGCATTTAAGTATAAAGTTCGAGGAAAGCACACACCTAAATCTCCCAAATGTTTGAAAATAGCTTATGGGTACAACTCAAAGTGCTGCTTTTGATCTTTAAGGCCTTAAACCTCTTGGGATCAGTTAACCCACAAGGACCATATACTGTAAGCTGACGTGGATCCTTAGTTCTTCTTCTTCATAGCCTCTTCTTCAGAAGTTGTGATGGGGAGCTTGACCTGCAAGCGGACCTTTAGGAAGCTGAAGGTAGTGTGCATGGCTCCTCCATTATAGATTCACAACAACCCTGTGAGGTAGGTGATGCTGGGAGACAATGGTTGAGAGACAGCAATGGGGATGCTGCTTTGCCAGGGATCTAGGTTCAGGTAGGTAGCCGTGTTGGTCTGACGCAGTCGAAATATATATAAAAATAAAAAAAATTGTCCAGTAGCACCTTAGAGACCAACTAAGTTTGTTCTTGGTATAAGCTTTCGTGTGCATGGCGCTACTTGCCAGGAATGTTATTGAGTTGTCCAACCCCATTCTAGACCCCATGAAATTGTTCTTCAAGAGCCACAGCATCTGTGGCCAGTAGGGATGCTGGAGAATTCCGACGGAAACAGGAGCACAAATTGCCAGCGTTCATTTATCTGTCCCATGTCTGGAGTGGGATGTAATCCAGCAGACATCCTCCATATTCAATTTTGTTGATTCTGCTTTCGGTTTCCAAAGGATACTTAAATTATTACGTGTTTGTGTGTGTGTGTCCCCCCATTTTGCACTGTGTTTCCTTTCCGTGGAAATGAATGGGGTGTAATAATGCAAGGACAACGTAATTTACATAATTTCAAGAGCATTGGCATTTGTGGTCAGTAGGGCTTGATTACACAAATAATAGATGAACCAGAACGGGTTGGAAAACAGTGCCTTCTCACATCCCTAGGGGCCATTTACTGTATTTGTCACTATTATCGTGAACAATCCACTTGGCCCGCACATTGCCTCTGCACAAATTACTGCAATGTGTCTGGTTCAGAAACTCCAGCTGGTGCAGAATGCAGCAGCCAGACTGCTAAGGGGAGCTTCTGGCATAGCTGTAAAGTGTCCCTTATTTGAAGGGACAGTCCCTTATTCCAGCGCCATGTCCCGCTGCTGTCCCTTATTGATGGATGTCCCTTAAATGTCCCTTAAATGATGTCCCTTAAATTTCAAAGGAAGCAGCTCCTCTCCCTCCCTCCCTGCTGGCCAGGGAGGAGGGAGGCTCCAACTGTGTTGCTTGGCTGTGTTGCTCACCCAATAAGAAGTATTAAGAACGACTGGAGGGTGGAGCTTGCATGCCTTGTGTGTGGCTAGTTAATGCAAGCTGAGGGGTTTTTTGAATGCTGGACGCCATTTTGTTGCACGTGCTGCTGCAAACGTTGCAGTGCAAAGCCAGGCCGGGGAGCCATCTTAAGCTGAGGCTGCATAGGCCTTGCGGTGCATGTGATCCAGATTCTATTCAGTTGAGCCTCTGGAACCAAAGTTGGTTGGACAGTGTTCTCGAAACTACCAGCATGAGTTTGACCAGACTGCAGGAGGACAGGAAGACTGGAGTGCCTGGAACAGGTGACGCTGCAGGTCCCTTATTTTGGCTGCTGGTCCCTTATTTTCAAGGCTGCTGGTCCCTTATTTTCAAATCTGTAAGTTGACAGCTATGGCTTCTGGTTGAGAACATGTGACGCCATTGTTAAAACAGCTGCAATGGCTGTCCCTCTACTACTGAGTCAGGTTCAAGCTCCTTGTATGAATTTACAAAGCCCTGAACAACTTAGGTCCAGGATACCTCAAGGGCATCCCAGCTTGACAGAGATAATTGGCAGGAGTGTTGCTGGTCATTTCCAGAGTTGCTGAGGCTCCTTGACAAAAAATAAACGAACCAAGCCTTTAGTGCCATCAGCCCAATCCTATGGAATGCTCTGCCAATAGAGATTCAGGGGCACAAAAACAGGGGGTGGGGGGGATTATTATTATCACTAAGAATTTTACATTTGATTTTTGTTAAACCTCAATGGTGTCATCCTGGGAACTTCGTTAGACTTCTTTGTACTCCGCTCCACACCCTTTCCCCATTTTCCCCTGTTCTCTTTCAATAAACTAAAGGGTGTCCTACTAATATAGATCAAAATAATGCAAGGAATTCAGATCCAAGTTTTTATTATTGATAAGTTTTTCTGAGTTATGCGTACTGGATTTGTTTTTCCTCACATACACACACACACATAGGCATATACTCTGTGTGTGTGTGTGTGTGTGTGTGTGTAAACGTGATATGCAAAATTATATGACACACACACACACACACCCCTATAAAAATAATGCACATTATGCCATTTGGGCTTAATTAGCTTGTTTTTATTTTGAATTATATATGCGGAGGTTGGGGGAACACAATCACCTTTTCACCTCTAAAAGGCCTTTAATCCGCCCCTGCCCAGAACTACAATTCCCAGCATTCACTAGGGAAAAAAGGGGCAACAGTGGCGACAACTAACGTTCAGCACAAACTCCTAAGAACCCCGATCCCTTCAGTCTAACTCCACTCCGGTGTTTCCCGCCCCCCCTTCTCCCCTTCACTTCCTGGAGTTCGCGCGGAGGAGAAAGCGAGGGGCGGGGCGTTCCTTCTCCGCGAGGCCGGTGCGAGTGGGCGGGACCTCCTCCTTCTACTCCCCGCCCACCAACCCTCTCCCTCTCGCTCCCCTGTCATCCGGGTGTGCGCTGCGGTGCGTGCGTCGCGACGTGACGACGTCGGCGCGTGCGTGACGGAGGGCCTTCCCCCTTCTTCCACTCACCCGCTCTCTCTCTCGCGCTCTCTCTCTCTCCTCTTTTTCCCCCCTCCCTCCCTTCCTTCTTTCCCTCACACACACGCGGGCGCGCGCGCGCGGCCTGCTCCTCCTCTTCGTCCTCCTCCTCCTCCCGGCCTTTCTCCCCGCAACCTACCCGGGCGGCTTCATCGTCGTCGTCGTCGTCGCCCTTCCCTCCGCCTCCCAGCCGGCCGCCATGGCGAACGTAGCCGACACGAAGCTGTACGACATCCTCGGAGTGCCGCCGGGGGCCTCGGACAACGAGCTCAAGAAGGTCTGCGGGGCGGGGGGGGGGAAGCCGGTGGGGCGGCAGCGGTGAGAGGGAGGCCCAGGCGGGAGGGAAGCCGCCGGTGCCGGGCCGGCTTGTGCCCGGGGTCATTGGAGACGCCCGGGGTTGGAGCAGGCCTCGCCTGACTAGGCCTGCCCGGGGGTCGGGCGGGGGGGGGGCGGAGGAGGCGGCGGCCTGGATGGGGCCTTCGGGGCCGGTTGCGGGGAGGGGGAGGCGGCAGGAGCTCAGGGTCAGGCCCCGGCTTGTTGGGTGGCCGTGTTTATGTATGTGGAGGAGGAGGAAGGGAAGGCCGCTTGTGGGGGGGGGGGAGGTGGGAGTGAGCTCTCGGCTGGCCCTGGAAGGTGGCCCTCCTGCCAGGAGGAGAGGGAGGGAAGATTATACATATATAATTTGCTTATATAATTATACATATATAATTTGCTTGTGGCGCTTGTATCCAACCTATGCACACACACAAACACACACCTCCGCGCTCACCATGCCGGTTAGTGGTGGGTGTTGTGTGGAGGAGGAAGGGCCACCGGTTGAGGCGGGAGCCGGTGTTTGTTGTGGTGTTGGCTCTGGAAGGTAAGTAGGCCCTGAAGGAGAAGGTGGGTGCTGCGTTGTGTTGGATTGATTGGGTTTATATCCTAGAGCCACTTCTCTTTCCACACCATTGAAATATACATTTGGGTGGGGGTTGCTTATGCATCCCCCCCTGCCATCTTACTTGGACAAATTTGTGGAGGAAAGAGCTGATGGTGTCTACTAGCCACAATGGCAAAGTGGATGCATTTGAATACCAGTTGTTGGACGGGGGGGGGGGCGGATGGAGTGCTCTTGTGCTTGGGTCCTTCTTGAGGGTTTCTCATAATAGGCATCTGGTTGAGAACAGGATTCTGGACTACATGGGTCAGACAGAGACAAGCTTTCTTTTTTCCTTCTCTTCCCCCTCCCATCTTTAGTGTTGTTATCTAACCCATAATACTTTACTAGATAGAAAGGTATGTTCAGAAGCAACAATAACCCATCCCAGCTTCCCAGTAGTTTGTACCTTGGGGATTGTTTTTAGAGTGGCAGTGAGGGAAAGCTGGATGCTGCCCCTCTCCCCATTTTCTTTCCTGTGTACCGCTCCCCTAGATGAGAGTTAAGACTTGCTTCATGATCACAAGGAGGGGAGGGATATTTTCATGTTAATTCCACTCTTTATCCTCTCCACCCTTTGCAGACTTTATTATTTAATTTGTTGCCTGACCTTCAGTGGATTTCAGCATTAAAACCTAACATTCTATCCAGAACCACAGCACCCATAGATTTTATATGGCTGGTGAGTTATTTTTACGGTGGCAAGAAGAAAGACCTGGGGATTAGGTCCCCCATTTTTCAAAATTCTGTGTGCCTTGCTTCATGGTGGCAAGGGTGAGCCAGAGGCTGGCCTTCCTTTTCTCTCCCCATCTTCTCTTTGCCTTCTTCTTGTACCCCCCATAAAAAACCCTTTTGTGCCTTGAAAGTTAAACTTAGGGTAGCAGTAAGGGAAAACAGAGACTATCTCACCAATATTCTTATTTCCTCCCCACAGTTGAGGCTTGCTGCATGGTATCAAGAGCCTACTTGTCTTCCCTCTCCTCACAAGTTTGTGCCTTTCTGGATTGGCCATGTGAGAACATGGATGACCTGTCAGTTTCCAGTCTCCACATCTCACCATTTTTTATTCCCCTTGTCACTCCATCTCCTGTAACCTTGAGGAGTTTCTTATGATGGTGAGGGAAATCTGGAGGTTAGCTCTTTGCCCTTTTATTTTCTACTCTTCTGTCCATTACCAACCCCCAACCCAGGCATGGCCAAACTTGGCCCTCCATCTGTTTTGGGACTACAACTCCCATCATCCCTAGCTAACAGAACCAGTGGTCAGGGATGAATTGTATTCCCAAACAGCTGGAGGGCCAAGTTTGGCCATGCCTGCCCCAATCCCATGCCTCCTGGGAATTGGTTTTACCTGAAGATCATTTCTCCACTTCATTCTTGGGGAGGGTAATAAGAATGGTATCCCAACCTATATTCTCTTTATTTTTACTTCCACGTATGCTGAATCTCATTTGGGCACATTCTGTTTCTGTCTACAAAAGCACAGGCTTCATTCTTGACCTTCATACCTCTGTAGGTGATCCCTTCTCATCCTGGCTGTTCAAAAAGGGGAGTGGGGGTGGAAAGGTCAAAAGTCCCTAGGTAACATAACCCCTTCATGTTAACCCTTTCAAGATTAATTGCCCTTAACTTGTTTTTGTTAGGCACAACCCACTTCTTTTCCTCATCTAGTCTTTGAGAACCCCATCCCACAACAGAGCCTTCAGCTGGTTAATAACCATGTCCTGCCTGTTTGTGACGGAAGGGTGGTGCTACTGGGGAATAGATCCTCTTCATCTGGGCGTGTAATAGCATAATTTGTTTGGGCTGGGTATTCGTTGTTATGGAAGCAGGTATTTTGGAGGAAGCATAAGCGATAAAAGGGTTCTGAGGTTAACAGGAAATAAGTTCCTTCATGTAGATTCAGAAAAATCCTATTTATATTCTGTGAACACGTTCCTCCTTTAAAGTGGTGTTTGGTCACTACAATGATAGGTGATTGCTTACTAAGGGCTGCTGAGATTTCGCAATGTCTTATCCCTTTAAAATGAAAGTTTAGGTGAGTAGCAAAATTAACTATGCCCTGATATTCCTTTTGACTATGTCCCTTTAAAAATAGAACATATCCAGGAAAACTTCATGGAAGTTACATTGATAGGTGATTTTTGTTTTTGAACCACTTGCATGATCTAAACTTTTCAAAAAATAGAAAGTCAAATTAGGGTGTAATTTTGAATAACTGTTGCCGTTTTAATATTTCAGAAATAGATGCTTTCTAGGTGAGAGGCAAACATTTAACTGGACTTGCTAGCAGGATTGTGTTGCACTTGCATATATTTTGGAGAAATATATTCCAGAAGCTAGAGAACCTTCTTTTCACAGATGCACATATTGCTTATCGCAGCAAGCAGTTTTTGAGCCCTGGGAATATCAAAGGCAGCTAACAGTGTGGCATGGGAAGGCTTCTGTGTGGGAATCAAAATTCCCACTGCTTATTTGTAAGCTTTGGTACATACAGAATGATGGTCTCAGAATTGCAATCATTGGATATAACAGATGGCTGAAGACGCCATTTGACTTTTTAAAGGTTATTCTTTAATTGGTAGATTAGGACCTGGAAGTGGGTTGCGTTCCAGCCTGTGTTGGTTTGCACTAGTACTACAATAATTTTGCTTTTTTCCCTTTTGGAAGGAGAAAATTAAAACAGTAAAGGTTAAAAATTCAGGATGACTTGAAGTAGAGGGCAGAGCTACATTACTTTTAATTAATGTATAAGAAAATTCTCATGTAACAGCTTGCACATGTAAAATTTCCGTCCATCTTTGGTCACTAGAGAGAAGAGATTCATTCAGTGAAACAATTGCTAGTTTGTGCCTGCTTTGGGTTAAAGATAGGTCCTAGGTCTTAAAATATGAAGTTGTGTCCTGATGAGCAACATTGTAAATCTTAATGCTACTTCATTGCATAGTCTAACAAAATACACTGGTACCTCGGGTTATATACGCTTCAGGTTACAGACTCCGCTAATCCAGAAATAGTACCTCAGGTTAAGAACTTTGCTTCAGCATAAGAACAGAAATCGTGCTCTGGCAGTGCGGCAGCAGCAGGAGGCCCCATTAGCTAAAGTGGTGCTTCAGGTTAAGAACAGTTTCAGGTTAAGAATAGACCTCTGGAACGAATTAAATACTTAACCCAAGGTACCACTCTATGTAGAGGAAAGCGTAGTTGTGTCCAGGAATCGGGATACTGTAAAAAAAAGAGAGATGGTCCATTCAAATAGGTACCAATGGTGATGTCATTAATGGAAACAGTTCAGGATGGCTGATATTTCTGACAATGTTTGTAATCCTAGTAGCATCTCAACTTCAATAGTTTGGCACACGGTATTAACTCAGAGCAGTCACTGAAAATACTTTTCAGTCTTGGTCATGTTACAGAATTACTTCTTAGCAACTATGGCTTTTCTCACTGAAAGTTGATCAGTCACACAGATTTTCAGTGAAGCTTCACTATAACCAACTCCAAATTGTTCTCATTGTTTATCTTTGGAGATTCTTGCTGACTTTGAGGAAATAGTAATGTGTCTTGTTGAGAATTAACTTTTTATTTGTGGGCCCTATTTCCATTCGTGCATATGGACTTTGAGCACATATCAAACCTTTAGTGGTGATCTTCTTAAGGGGATGGTTGCAAGGTTAAACACAAACAGTTATAAAGCACATATTAAAAGCACTAGGTCATATTTAATTGTAGAAGTAGTGGTTGCTGTTAATGTAAACAGGGAGAGTATGAATAATGAATTGGTTGAGAATTCACACCATTTTATTAAGGGCAGATTTTTTTATGGCAGCAGCAAATATGAATAGGATTTGTGTGCATGGAAGAGATTGAGAAACTCAAGGATATTCAAAAGAGCAAGCATAATTTTAATTTTCTAAGCTGCCACGAATAATGTGGTTAACAGCTACCAGGCAGTCTTTTATTGCACTTCAGTGGTGCTATAGTATGATACATGAACCCCTATGGAAATACTGTAGACAGCTATAAAGTTTTCCCTCAGGAGGATGTATCTGAGATGTGTTGGGCTTTGATAAGGTTATTGTACATCTGCACTGTTCTGAAGCCTCTTCAGATTACTGTAGCTATTCCTGTTCAGACTGCTGAAGTTTGGCCATGCTCAAATAATTGCTGTTGAATTGGGTTCAATCTTTGATAACCTAATGCTGTTTAATCTAGTTTCATTTCAATGGGGGCTCATATGCAATCTTGGTCTTGTAATGGATTTTTAAAAAATAAAAAATAGGTTTTTCAAGCACTAGTTGACTTCAGGGGCTTTTTTGGGAGTGGGGAAGGACAAGCTGAACTGAAAATCTGTATTCATTTCCCCACTAACTAGTTGTGTTGGTTCCTTTTGCCATTTAGGCATACCGGAAGCTTGCCAAGGAGTACCACCCTGATAAGAATCCAAATGCAGGTGACAAGGTAAGACTTCTCCTGCAAATCGTTGCATTTTAAGATGAACAAGACACAATGCTAGCCAAAATAACTTGTGAACACGTAGTCTGAGAATAACTGAAAAGAGGAAAATGTGTGGAAAATGGTGAAAATGTGCCATCGGTGAGGTGTGGGTAGTACTCAGCTTTAACTGGATGAAATGTTGGTTTAAATCCATACTCTGTGGTGAAGCTTAACAGCCCAAGTTTTATCTCAGAGCTGTTGTGAGAATAAAATGGAACAATATTCATGTGCATTAAACTAGTCTCTTTGGAGTAGCAGTGGGATGTGAATGTTATAAGATAATCAAAGCTGCCTTCTTACCATTAGCTGTGCTTTGACACATGACTGCAGAGAGCAGTTTGTTCAAATCAATGTGAGTAATGGAGAAAGTTCATGAATGACACAGATGTGACATGCTTGTGTAGTGAATCACTGAGATGCCTGAGAGCAAAGCACAGAAGAAGGATGGATCAGCTGTGCAGAGCAGGATATACCTAGTCCTCCTCAGAAGCAAAGGAGAGGCCTGTTCTTTGAAGATAGATCAGTAAAGGAATGCAGTAGAGTTGGATGCCCAGAGTTGGCTCACCTGCCTGTTGCCAGAGTCCAGACTGGGCTGGCATTTTGCATATATCTGCTTATACAACAGTAATTGTAATGTAGTAGAAGTGTATCTGCTGAAACACTTTCCTTTCCTATTGTACATATATTGCCAAACATGCAAATAATAGGCATTTCATTTACATTTACCTCCTTAGTTCAAAGAAATAAGCTTTGCCTATGAAGTTCTCTCAAATCCCGAGAAACGCGAATTGTATGACCGGTATGGAGAACAAGGCCTCCGAGAAGGTAGTGGTGGAGGTGGAGGAATGGACGATATTTTCTCCCACATATTTGGTGGGGGACTGTTCAGTTTCATGGGTAGTCAGAGTAGAAGTCGCAACGGAAGAAGAAGAGGTGAAGATATGATGCATCCACTCAAGTAAGTACCTGGCTTATTGTCTCTGGAGGAAGTTCCTGTCTTGAATGCATAATTGCTCTATTGGTGGGCTGACGTTCTCATGACAAACTGAAGGACTTTCAAGTACACATGATTTAAAATTATCTGAAGCTACCTGATACCAAAATAGCCTTGGCGATCCAGCATTTATTTGTTTTGTTTTTTTAAGTCTACCCTGCCTTATTTTCCAAGGAAACTTAAGACAACTAAATAATAATACAGTATTGTACACACAACATTCCATACCAAACCCAACAAAACAAACCCAGTTATTAAAATATACACAACTTAAGCCAGCACAACATTTAAAAGCTGTCTTTAAAAGCCATGTTGTCACCAGGCACCTGAAAGGATGCAGTGATGGGTCTGGTGCATCTCACCTGGCAATCAACTTACGTAGAGTGGCACCACAGCAGAAAAACCCTTCATTTTTTTAAGGCTGAAACCTTACCTGCAGAGTTTGTGTAACACTTGACTCAACACAAATGATTAGCATGACCCTTCCATTGTGAGTGTAGGTGGGACAAGATCTCCATAGGGCCCAATGTTTCCCCTTTGGATGTGGCAATGGAGGTATAACCAAACCTTTACAAAAGATTAATGTTCTTCCTGCTTCTCCATGGAGCCTTCTCTCTCTCTCTCTCTCTCTCTCTCTCTCTCTCTCTCATCAGATGAGGTGGGTTTTTTTAAATTCAGATGGGGTTTTTTAAAAAGCTAGAGAAAAAAATTCTGGGTTTAGCCTTGAACACAAAAAAGTAATCCAGCATTGTAATAGATAGTCCCAAGGAACTGGTACCTGGTTATGTGTTGGTTTGTTTCTGCCAAGGCAAGTTACTAAAGAAATAAGGCCAAGCCACTAAATCATCAGTGAATGGAATATTAAAGCCTCACCCATGCTTTAGGTAACTTGATACATTTACAAGACGGGTTGGAGTAATCATTGCAGCAAAACCACTTATTAACAGCCTAGTGAATAGATCGCTTTAAACCTGAGGCTATCGTTCTACCAAGTCAATGTGATTAAAAACATTGAAGTTCAAGTTGTTCAGAATCCCTTACAATGAAAAGCAGACAAGTTGGAACAGCAGACTGTTCCAAGCAGATCAGGTGAGAAAGCAAGCCTTTGCAAGAGTAGATGGAGTGAGGCAGGTATTCTGAAATTCTAGTTTAACGCAGCAGGTGGTCTAGGCAGGCAGTGATGGGTACAGAACTGAATAACCTGAAATTTATTTTTTAAAGAACAAAAAACCCTACCCTTTATATCCAGTAAGATTCTAAGTGTATTTATCTTAGAGTATTGGTGAGTCGTTTTTTTTTGGCAGGAGGCGAGCTTAATGTTCTGCATAGCTCCTTTCCCCAGTCTTTAACTAGGCCTTTATTGGGTGCCAAGTGCAGAAAGGCAGCATATAAAATTGAAGCAATAAAAAGCAGAAGCAAAATTAATGGTGCAAAATTAAGCAAATGCCAGTTTGCTTCCATTAATTATGCAAGTTGCAAAATTCAGATTACATTGGTGCAGAAATGGTTTGTTTATTTGATTCATTTTAAAGTGAGTATACAGAAGCCTGAGCAGGAGCTAGCCAAGTGTTACTTCTACTTTAGAATGCTGCATTCTGACAGAGCAAATGTACTAGAGGAGTTGTAGCATATAGTTCTTATTCCATGAATGTGTCCCAAGTCAAAACAAAATCCTTAATTTCACCTGAGGTGGGTTGGGAGTTAACCAGGAAGAGCCTTTTCAGTGCCATTGCTCCATTTGTGGAATTTTCTGACATTTATGAGTTGCCCCATTAACAGAGTTGTAGGGTGATGATCATTGTTGGTTTTGTTTTTTGCTTTTAACTTGAATACCAACATCTTGTCATGTGAAACAGCCATGTCTTAGCAGATAACATAATTTCATCCATAGTCATGTTAAAGAGAGCCACAAAACATCTTCATTGAGCTTAAACCCCAGTGAAATTCAGAGATTAGAATATTAATGTAAATAATTTTAAATGATGTTAAAAGCCCGGGGGGGAGGGGTGAAATACTTGACTGGTACGGAAAATATATTAAAGAAGGTTCCTTACCAGGCAGGCCCAAATAGTGCTAACATTGTTATCCTTTCAGTGCCAACAAAATATACTTTTGTTTCCCTGGCCTTCTAAATATATTTTGATGTCTGTTTTTCTCTCTCAATATGATATGTATTTAATATTGGGGGTTTTTTTAATCTCCCTGGAAGCTGAAGGGTCATATACAGATTTTTCAAACAAATAATATGTGAAATATTCCATTAAAATGTCTCCATCTGGAATTCAGTGATATTTTATTTTTCCTGCTGAAAGCATAAACTGGAATCTGCTGCCTTTAAAATCTGTATTTTTCACTAAAGGGTTGTAGAAACTGGCTGCAGCTTTTAACTCTGGTTTGTAAGATCCTTCCTGTTTAATCTTCAGCTGATGGCTTTTACTGGTTATGCTGCTACAGTATGTGTCGTCATATTTTTGCGTTGCTCTTGGAATAAGCAGTGGTACAAAGGAAAAACAACCATGCGCTATGAGATTAGGTCTAAAATGGTTGCTGTGTTGGGTGTGAAAGTCCTCACTATGCTGCTTGAGAAAGGATGGGCAGCAATTAAGGGAAAGAGGACAGCAATAAAAACTAGTAGCTATTCCTCTAGTCAAAATTTGAATTAAAAATTTCCATGAAACAGCTGAAGCCTCTTGATTTACAGAACACCTTGGTTTGCTGTCATAATCATGTATTTGAAATGTTTGTAGCCTGCCTTTTGAACATAGAATCACTAAAATATCTTACATGTCACCAGACTAAGATAACTGTATCTTAAAAAATCCACACTTAATCATTCAGGCTGCTAGATTTCTTTCAACAGAAACCATTAATATTTTTTATTATTATTATTATTATTATTATTATTATTATTATTATTAACATTTGTATACTGCCATATACTCATAGGTTTGAAGGTGGTTCATAACATAAAATTACAATATAAAAAAGAGAAACCCCATTGGGAAGGTCAGGAAAGATCAGGGTTCTAGATATTGCTGTATGCCTGTGTGAACAGGAACACTGAGCTGGTGCTTAAATGCTAATACAGACATCTGAGAGATACACACAAGGCAGCAGTTCCTTACTTGCAGAGCCGCCTGGTAGCTACCTGCCTTAACCTCTCCGTGAAGGTGAAGGTACCAAGAACACAGCCTCCACTGAAGACCTTGATAGGAGTAAGACAGTCCTTTGCTGTGGTGAGAGTGCTGAGGTAGGACTAGAGAAACCCAAGTTCAAATCTCTACTGAATTACTGGGTGACCTTGGACCTATTGCTAGCTCTCAGGCTAGGGTTAGCCCTTGCCATGCCTTCCAGATATTGTTGGACTACAGCATTTATCAGCCGCAATGGCAATGGTCAGGGAGAATGGGAATTATAGTCAAACAATCTGTCAAGGGTGCCAAGTTGAGTATCTCTGTTTTAGGCTAATTGCCCCACAGGGCTATGTGAGGATGAATTAGAAGGTTCATGTATGTTGAGTTCATTGGAAGGAAGGTAGAGTATACATGTAGTAATGATGCATTGCTATGCTATGGGGTATGGAGACTTTGGTGCACATGTGAAATCCTGGTAAGAGAACGTAGAGCTACCGTATAATGGCAACAAGTTGGTGGGCATACTTTTTCTACATTGCAGCTCATCTAGCTCTTGGGCTGGTCTAAAAACAATAGTGCTAACATTTTTTACCAGTGTATATTTGGTATCTGGAATATGTTTTTGCCACTTCATGTAGCCTTTCAGTAGTTGTGCCTGCAAGTATGTTAAAACAAGATGTGTTCAGTCTTCTGCTGATACTTGAACCAAAACCTAAAGTACAATCTCTTTCCCTTACTCAGAGTTTCTTTAGAAGATCTTTATAATGGAAAGACTACCAAACTACAACTTAGCAAGAATGTCCTTTGTAGTTCATGTAACGGGTGAGTTGTTTCTTTGTTTGCTTGGTTTTGTTTGTTTGTTTGTTTGTTGTTGTTTTGCATTCCTCTGTCTTCAAAAGATTAATGATTTGATTCTTGAAAAATTGAGCAAAGATTTAAAAATGAAAATTAAATATATTTTTTTGTTTAGACAAGCCTATCCAGATATGTAGAATGTTTGTTGTTTAGTCGTTTAGTCATGTCCGACTCTTCGTGACCCCGTGGACCAGAGCACGCCAGGCACTTCTGTCTTCCACTGCCTCCCGCAGTTTGGTCAGACTCATGTTTGTGGCTTCGAGAACACTGTCCAACCATCTCATCCTCTGTCGTCACCTTCTCCTTGTGCCCTCAATCTTTCCCAACATCAGGGTCTTTTCCAGGGAGTCTTCTCTTCTCATGAGGTGGCTAAAGTATTGGAGCCTCAAGCTTCATGATCTGTCCTTCCAGTGACCACTCAGGGCTGATTTCCTTAAGAATGGATGCGTTTGATCTTCTTGCAGTCCATGGGACTCTCAAGAGTCTCCTCCAGCACCATAATTCAAAAGCATCAGTTCTTTGGCGATCAGCCTTCTTTATGGTCCAGCTCTCATTTCCATACATCACTACTGGGAAAACCATGGCTTTAACTATACAGACCTTTGTTGGCAAAGTGATGTCTCTGCTTTTTAAGATGCTGTGTAGGTTTGCCATCGCCTTTCTCCCAAGGAGCAGGCGTCTTTTAATTTCGTGACTGCTGTCACCATCTGCAGTGATCATGGAGCCCAAGAAAGTAAAATCTCTCACTGCCTCCATTTCTTCCCCTTCTATTTGCCAGGAGGTGATGGGCCCAGTGGCCATGATCTTCGTTTTTTTGATATTGAGCTTCAGACCATATTTTGCGCTCTCCTCTTTCACCCTCATTAAAAGGTTCTTTAATTCCTCCTCACTTTCTGCCATCAAGGTTGTATCATCTGCATATCTGAGGTTGTTGATATTTCTTCCGGCGATCTTAATTCCGGCTTGGGATTCATCCAGCCTAGCCTTTCACATGATGAATTCTGCATATAAGTTAAATAAGCAGGGAGACAATATACAGCCTTGCCGTACTCCTTTCCCAATTTTGAACCAATCAGTTGTTCCATATCCAGTTCTAACTGTAGCTTCTTGTCCCACATCTACTCAGAACAATATGCAAAATTGATCATCAACGGAAGAATTACTGAGGAGTGCAAAATAAACAAGGGAACCAGACAGGGCTGCCCACTGTCTCCACTGATATTTATCTTGGTGATGGAAGTATTGAACAATCAGATAATAAGGGATCAGCTTGTTAAAGGCATCACTCTGGGAAACAAAACATATAAAATTAAAGCTTTTGCGGACGATCTACTCGTTATGACTGAAAACCCTAAAGAAAGTCTGAAAAGAGTGCTGGAACTGATTAAAGAATTTGGAGAAGTGGCAGGCTTTAAGCTGAATATTACAAAAACAAAAATGCTTGTTAAAAATGTAACCACAGAAGAAAAGGACAACTTAGAAAAAATATTGGGCTTGAAAATCTCTTCAAAAGCGAAATACTTGGGTATTTGGATCACCCCCAAGAACATAAACTTATTTCAGGATAATTACACCAAAACTTGGCTAGAGATTAGAAAAAACTTGGTAACCTGGAGTAAACTAAAATTAACATTTCTCGGTAGGATTTCCATTATAAAGATGAATGTGCTTCCAAAATTAATCTTTTTATTAAAAAAGATTCCGATACTCGGTGAAGCAGGTTGTCTCAAGATATGGCAAAGAGAAATTTCCAAATTTTTGTGGGAAGGGAAGAAACCCAGGATTAAACACCTGATCCTAATAGACATAAAAGAGAGAGGAGGCTTTTCCCTACCCGACCTAAAACTTTATTATGAGGCAGCCTGTTTCACCTGGTTAAAAGATTGGTGCACGTTGCAGGATCCGGACCTCCTGGACCTGGAAGGTTTTGACAACCGTTGGGGATGGCACGCCTACCTAATATATGGAAAAGCGAAAATTCATAAAAAATTTACCAACCATATAATAAGAAAGTCACTCTTTGCTGTATGGGAAAAATATAAAAACCTGATGGAGCCTAAAGTCCCGTGGTAGACTTCTCCAGTTGAAGCCATAGCAGTAAAACGGAAAAATACTCAGGAAAGCTGGCCAACATATAAAATACTTCTAAAAAATGAAGATAACCAAATAAAATTTAAAAAAATTGAGGAAATAAGAGAACACATTTCAGACTGGTTCCAATACCATCAGTTATTTGAAAAATTTAAATCTGACAAACAAAAGGGGTTCTCAGTAGAAACTTCCCGATTCGAATCTGATCTTGTAAATTCTAAAAGAAAAACTCTTTCCAAAACTTACCGACTCCTCCTTGACTGGAGGAGGTAACAGTGGCAATGGTGAGGTGGTCTCAAGATTTTGGCCATTCAATAACCATGGCCCAATGGGAAAATTTATGGAAGATCAATTGGAAATTCACAAATTGTTACACGATTAGAGAGAACTTTCAAAAAATGCAACATCGATGGTATCTAACACCATGGAAACTCTCAAAAATGTATAAAAATGTGTCAAGTAATTGTTGGAGATGCGGAGACTCAGGAACATTCTACCATATGTGGTGGACATGTAGGAAAATACAGGTATTCTGGGAGAGTATACATGCAGAACTGCAAAAAATGCTAAAGATCTCATTCAATAAAAAACCAGAGGCCTACCTCCTGGGAATAACAGATTTGGATATTCCACAAAAGAGGAAGGGTATCTTTTTATATGCAACGGCGGCAGCAAGAGTTTTGATCGCAGCAAAATGGAAGAGTAATGAAATCCCCTCTATACAAGATTGGATCCAAAAGCTGACAGAATATGCTGAATTAGATGGTTTATCAGAAAAAATAAAGAATAAATCCAAACAGGAATTTGTTTCTAAATGGGAGGTTTTCAAAGAATATCTGAAAAATAAATATAGTAGTTTAAATTCTGTTGCAGCATTCGAGGAACTTCAGTAATAGTTGCTAGGTAGAAAGAAGAAATTAGATTTATTGAGAATAAGTTTAATCATGAAAAAAAATGTGTATTGGCAATAAGTAATTTGAACTTGAAATATGGAATAGACGGGAAGTTGGGTCTTTAGTGTTAAGACCCATAGATGTTTTATTGTTTGCCAAGAAAATTATGTGTCTATGGTTATTTTTGTAATTTGTGTGTAATTTGGTACTTGTGTTTTTTTTCTGTGTGTGTTTTCTTGTTTTTTCTTGTTGTATAAATAAATATTTTTTTAAAATAAAAAAAAGAGAGATTTCTCAGGAGACATATGAGGTGATCAGGCACTCCCATTTCTTTAAGAACTTGCCATAGTTTGCTGTGGTCGACACAGTCAAAGGCTTTTGCATAGTCAATGAAGCAGAAGTAGATGTCTTTCTGGAACTCTCTAGCTTTCTCCATAATCCAGCGCATGTTTGCAATTTGGTCTCTGGTTCCTCTGCCCCTTCGAAATGTTTACATGAGTTCTAAACTACATTTCCTTTTTGTGCTTATAATAATATGAAATCAACATATTTTTGATCTAGCCAAGGGGGTAAATCTGGAGCAGTTCAGAAGTGCGCGGCTTGCCGAGGCAGAGGTGTGCGTATCATGATCAGGCAGCTGGCTCCTGGGATGGTTCAGCAGATGCAGTCTGTCTGCTCTGACTGCAATGGAGAAGGTAAGCCAATCAATTCACCACAAGCATCTGATCTCAAGAAAAGTCCCTTAAGTTTCAATACATTATGATAGCTAAAACCAGGTTGCAAGTTAGCAAGATGAGAAGCTCATAAATCCCTGCTCCCCATTGAATTGTTTAGACACATTGGCAACATGGTTTGCCCTTTGCCTTGCTTTCATTGGTGTGGTTTGTCAGTGCAGTGGGAATATAGAACTCTTAAGGATGATACACATACAACTAGCCATCTACAGTCATACCTCGGGTTGCGAACACTGTGGGTTGCACATTTTTGGGTTGTGGACCGTGCCAAATCCAGAAGTACCGGAACGGGTTACTTCCGGGTTTCTGTGCAGAAACACCGAATCACACATGCACAGACGCAATGCTGCGGGTTGCCAGCGTGCCTCCCACATGTTTGCAACCTGATGTACTAGATGCATCAGTGGCAATTGCATTATGACACCTTAGGCCTAACTCCTACATTGCAGGAGTGGTGAGGTGGTTGTTCCAGTAATGTAGGAGTATAGAAAGCATATGCAAGAAATGACATGGAAGGAACTGGTCTACATTCCTCATAACCTGATCTGCCTGGTCATGGGTGATCAGCAGCTCAGCTGTTCCTGAATAGTTGCAAGTTGGCTCCTCCTGTCGTGGGGTCAGGTATCTTAGCCTTAGCCTGTCTTCCTGCTTTAAATGACACGCATTTGAATGGGGAAGTTCCTGACCTGGTTTTAGCAAACCACACTGAGACACCAGCAGCACTTGTTGGTAGGTGTGCCTTGCATCTTAGTAAAGAAGCAAACTATGGAGCAGGACTAAGGAACCATTATATTACTGGAGTGGGGGGAGATTCTTGTAGATTGCTTTCTATCATAAACCCAAAGGGGTTTCCATAATAAACAAAATGATACCAGTGAAATACAGTTTAAACATACAAGAATAAAATAAGCATTGATATGATTGAGACCAGGGCTAACGGTAATCGAAGCATGGCCTCCAAAAGTTTGTGAAAACATGGGGGACTTCAACATGCAACAGAATCCCATCAGCGCAGGGGGATTCAAAGGGCCACATTCTCATTTGGGCAACCTTCCAGGGGCCATGTGTGAGTGACACGGTGGCCAGGGGCAGAAAATGGGTGTGGCAGCAGATGTGACCACTGTCTTTGTTCAGTGGGTTGCATTCTGACTTCACAAGTCAAAGCATGTTCCCACACACTTTCACACACTCCATGCAGGCAAGCCAGAGGCATTATCACAGTTAGGCACATTCCAGCCAGGCAAAGGCACTCTGGCAGGGTGCAGAATAGGACTGTGGACAAGTGTGGTCTGGGGAAAGTCGCATAGGCCAGATAAAAAGGCCTGGAGGGCTATGTTTGTCCCGCATGCCAGATGTTCTCCACCCCTTGAAACTGGGTCATAACTGGCCGTCTCTCTCTTTTCTAGGGGAAGTAATTAATGAAAAAGATCGCTGTAAAAAATGTGAAGGGAAGAAGGTGATCAAAGAAGTGAAGATCCTTGAAGTCCATGTAGATAAAGGCATGAAGCACGGGCAGAGAATCACCTTTACTGGAGAGGCCGATCAAGCCCCCGGAGTGGAGCCAGGCGACATCGTTCTCCTGCTTCAGGAAAAGGAGCATGAGGTAACTTGCTGCCTGAAATGCAAAGCTGTCTTTTTATTGCAGACCTTTGGAGCCTTTTGAATACTGAGGCTTGGGCGGGGGGGCGTGTAGTGGTGCTCCATTAAATGCGTGGATGATAATGGAGTTGAACTAGATAGCCATGAGCAAAAGGAAAATTGCTGCTTGTGCTGTTCTGCCTGTGCTTGTGCAAGAGTGTGAGCAGTTCTTGTGTTTCGGCTTCTCAGGAGATATTGCACCACCTCTTGCAAGAGCAGATCATCATCCTGGAAGTTAGAATCACCTTTTGCACTTGGTATCTTGCCACACGGTGTAAAAACATACTTCCCATGAGCAGAAGAAACATGTATACAGAAGTGCACTTTTTTGTATCTAATCCAGGGGTGGGGAACCTCCAGATTCTGAGCCTCCATATACAGTATTGTTGTCTTCTGTCAGCCCCAGCCAGCATGCCCAGCGGTCAGGAGGGACACAGGCTTCCCCCAGTTTAACCTGTGATAATTTGTGTGAACAAATTAGTTGACAGTAGCAGAGAGAAATAGTAGATTCAGCCAAGGTACCATGTGCCACTTGGCCCCAGCTATCAGCAGCCCAGTCTCTGTTCAAGCTGGTCATTTATATGAACTACTGTACTACTGTGTGTGATTAGTCTCTTCTCTTTTTCCCTATGTGTCTAATCTTTTTTAGAAATGTAGGCCTGTGGGCAGGGCCTATCATGTTTTTAAATCTGTGTACAGCATTTGGTACATTCTAGGCACCTAACTTACCTAGTAATTAAAATAAGTATGTCTGTGTTGCTTGTTTCCATGCTTTACATATGCGCAACTAGAGAAAGATAACATAGCAGACCTGCTGCTATTTTAAATACGCATTCTGGAAACCAGAGAAGCTAGCAATGGGCAACTCCTCATAATGGTCAGAGGCCATTTGAGACATGGTTGCTTTTGTTCTCGTACCTTTCCCAGTAAAATGTATTGTGAACTCCTTGCTGTTGTGACCTGAGGCATTTGAAATACACTTGGCTGTTATTCAGAATTAAACAAAAAACAATTGAATGTTCAGAAGCAAAAGCCTTTCAGCCCAAAGCTTTGTATTTTTGCTCACAAGTCTCTCTGGGCTGCATCCAGCTAAGCCATGTTTTGAAGTATCCCCACTGAAACAAATGAAACTGTTCATAACTAAGTTGACTGAGTTCATTTTCATGAATCAGATGGCCCCACTGAATTCTGTGAGTTGTCCTAGTCCTGGAGTTGTCATAGCCAAGGCAATTTCTGCTATTTCCCTCTCCCCCAGTTCTAGTCTCAAAATTCATATACAGTGGTACCTCGGGTTACATACGCTTCAGGTTACAGACTCAGCTAACCCAGAAATACTACCTCGGGTTAAGAACTTTGCTTCAGGATGAGAACAGAAATTGTGCTTAGGTGGTGCGGCGGCAGCAGCGGGAGGCCCCATTAGCTAAAGTGGTGCTTCAGGTTAAGAACAGTTTCAGGTTAAGTACGGACCTCTGGAACGAATTAAGTATGTAACCAGAGGTACCACTGAATAGGAGTGTAGCCAGATGTAAATGTAAGATACTCCTGTATGTGATACTTTTTGTCTACCTGTGAGATTTTAGTGTAACACAAAGCATATACACACTAGGAGTTCATGATCTAGCTAGAGGACAGTACCCATTTTTTCCCTTCCCTCACAATGGTTCCTACCTGTTTGCAGGTAGCTCAAGACAGACAAAAAGCCTGGTCTGGACCCTGCATTATCATCTGAAGTGCTTCTCTGTGTACCCCATTCATGGGACGAGAATGGGCCTTTTCAC